>NC_064929.1:195772748-197029415 GCF_023897955.1 Schistocerca gregaria | reverse complement strand
CTTTTCAGAGCATTCAAACAAGGTTGGCGCCGGTGGCGACACCTATAACGTGCTGACATGAGGAAAGTTTCCAACCGATTTCTCATACACAAACACCAGTTGACCGGCGTTGCCTGGTGAAACGGTGTTGTGATGCCTCGTGTAAAGAGGAGAAATGCGTACCATCACGTTTCCGGCTTTGACAAAGGCCGGATTGTAGCCTATCGCGATTGCGGTTTATCGTATCGCGACATCGCTGCTCGCGTTGGTCAAGATCCAATAACTGTTAGCAGAATTTGGAATCGGTGGGTTCAGGAGGGTAATACGGAACGCCATGCTGGATCCCAACGGCGTCGTATCACTAGCAGTCGACATGACAGGCATCTTATCCGCACGGCTGTAATGGATCGTAACTCCACGTCTCGATCCCTGAGTCAACAGATGGGGACGTTTGCAAGACGACAACCATCTGCACGAACAGTTCGACGTCTTTTGCAGCAGCACGGACTATCAGCTCGGATACCATGGCTCCAATTACCCTTGACGCTGCATCACAGACAGCAGCGCCTGCGATGGTGTACTCAACGACGAACCTTGGTGCACGAATGGCAAAACATTTTTCCGGATGAATGCAGGTTCTGTTTACAGCATCATGATGGTCGCACACGTGTTTGGCGACATTGCGGTGAAAGCACATTGGAAGCGTGTATTCGTCATCGCCATACTGGCGTATCACCCGGCGTGATGGTATGGGGTGTCATTGGTTACACGTCTTGGTCACCTCCTGTTCGCATTGACGGCAATTCGAACAGTGGACGTTACATTTCAGATGTGTTACGACTCGTGGCTCTACCTTTCATTCGATCCCTGCTAAACCCTACATTTCAGCAGGATAATGCACGACCGCATGTTGCAGGTCCTCTACGGGCCTTTCTGGATACAGAAAATGTTGGACTGCTGCCCTGACCAGCACATTCTCCATATCTCGCACCCATTAAAAACGTCTGGTGAATGGTGGCCGAACAACTGGCTCGTCACAATACACCAGTCACCACTCTTGATGAATTGTGGTATCGTGTTGAAGCTGCATGGGCAGCTGTATCTGAACACGCCATCCAAGCTCTGTTTGACTCAATGCCCAGGAGTAGCAAGGCCGTTACTACCTCCAGAGGTGGTTGTTCTGGGTACTGATTTCTCAGGATCTATGCACCCAAACTGCGTGTAAATGTAATCACATGTAAGTTCTAGTATAGTATATTTGTCCAATGAATACCCGTTTATCATCTGCATTTCTTCTTGATGTAGCAATTTTAATGGCCAGTAGTGTGTAAACAATTTTTTGCCTGTGTTTTATCTATCTTCTATCAACGTTTAGGTTTACTTCAGATTTTGTAACAAATATACTATTTCCGCATCTGCAATATAATCCTTCAGAATACTGTATGGCCAACGCATATGATCGGCAGAACTGTGACGATGGGATAGGAAAAGCTGGAGTTTTATGCAGGCAAAAGGGCGTCAGTATTCGGACACCAGAGCAGACACGTCTGGGATATCAGGTGTTCCCCAGGGAAGCGTCCTGGGACCTCTGCTGTTCCTGATCTATATAAATGACCTGGGTGACTGAGCAGTTCTCTTAGGTTGTTCGCATATGATGCTGTAGTTTACCGTCTAGTAAGGTCATCCGAAGACCAGTATCAGTTGCAAAGCGATTTAGAAAAGATTGCTGTATTGTGTGGCAGGTGGCAGCTGACGCTAAATAACGAAAAGTGTGAGGTGATCCACATGAGTTCCAAACGAAATCCGCTGGAATTCGATTACTCGATAAATAGTACAATTCTTAAGGCTGTCATTTCAACTAAGTACCTGGGTGTTAACATTACGAAGAACTTCAGTTGGAAATACCACATAGACAATATTGTGGGGAAGGCGAGCCAAAGGTTTCTTTTCATTGGCAGGACACTTAGAAGATGCAACAAGTCCACTAAAGAGACACCTTACACTACACTCGTTCGTCCTCTGTTAAAATATTGCTGCGCGGTGTGGGATCCTTACCAGGTGAGATTGACGGAGGATATCGAAAGGGTGCAAAAAAAGGGCAGCTCGTTTTGTATTATCACGTAATAGGGGAGAGAGTGTGGCAGATGTGATGCGCGAGTTGGGATGGAAGTCATTAAAGCAAAGACGTTTTTCGTCGCGGCCATATCTATTTACGAAGTTTCAGTCACCAACTTTCTATTCCGAATGCGAAAATATTTTGCTGAGGCCAACCTACATAGGTAGGAATGATCATCAAAATAAAATTAGAGAAATCAGAGCTTCAACAGAAAGGTTTAGGTGTTCGTTTTTCCCGAGCGCTTTTCGGGAGTGGAATGGTGGAGAGATGTGAATTGCAGAGTAGTCATGTAGATGTAGATTGAAAACGGGTCTCAAATCTATACAGCTCCATGGAAATATTGCCTAGAATAGCCGTTGTGTTCGATAGTAATGATGTGGAACGTGTGAACGGAGCTCCATGGCAATTGTTAATTCGATGTACAGCCACGTGTTAGCTTTGAGAAGGCTGAGGCCGAAAGTACATAATATTCGACAATTTCGAGTACCGCTTCGTTTCCACGTAGTCTCTTTTTTCAGCATTTCAAACCTCATTGGCCAGTATATTTTGTGTATTCTATTATCAATAAACACTGAAGCGCGAAAGATACTGGTATGGACATGGTTATTCAACTACAGAGACAATGTGAACATGCAGAATACGGCGCTGCGGTCGACAACGCCCTTTTAAGACAAGAAGTGTCGGGCGTAGTTATTAGATCGGTTACTGCCGCTACAGTGGCAGCTTATCAAGACTTAAGTGAGTCTGAGCGTGGTGGTGTAGTCGGCGCACGAGCGATGGAATGTATCATCTCCGAGGTAGTGACGAAGTGGAGATTTTCCCGTACGACCATTTCACGAGTGTACAGTGAATATCAGGAATCCGGTAAAACATCAAATCTCCGACATCGCTGAAGCCGGAGAAAGATCCTGCAAGAACGGGACCAACGACGACTGAAGAGAATTGTTCAACGTGCGGAAGTGCAACACTTCCTCAAATTGCTGCAGATTTCAATGCTGGGGCATCATCAAGTATCTGTGTGCGAATCACGCAACGAAACATCATCGATATGGGCTGACTGGAAACATTACCTGATCGGACGAGTCTCGTTTCAAACTGTATCGAGCGGATGGACGTGTACGGGTCTGGAGATAACCTCATGAATCCATGGACCCCGCATGTCAGCAGCGTACTGTTCAAGCTGGTGGAGGCTCTGTAATGGTGTACAGTTGCAGTGCTATGAGACCCCTGGTACGTCCAGACACGACTCTGACAGGGGACGCTTAGGTAAGCGTCCTGTCTGATCACCTGCATTCATTGGTGCCCACTGTGCATTCCGACGGACTTGGGCAATTCCAGCAGGACAATGCGACACCCCACACATCCAGAACTGCTACAAAGCGGTTCCAGGAACCCTCTTCTGAGTTTAAAGGCTTCCGCTGATCACTAAACTCCCCAGGCATGAACATTATTAAGCATACCTCTGATGCATTGCAACATGCTGTTCATAATAGATCTCTACCCCGTCGGACTCTTACAGATTTATTGAGAGCCCTGCAGTACTTCAGACGTTGGTCGAGTCAATGCCACTTTGCATTGCGGCAGTTCTGCGTGCTCTCAAGAGCCCAATACAATATTAGGCAGGTGTACCAGTTTGTTTGCCTGTTCAGTGTATAGAAGTGTTAAACGTGGAAGGTTGAGAAAGTTAGGTCACGTGCGAATTTGTTTTACATCCTAGTTAATGTAATATAACGGTATTGTAAAGTTTTGTGTATTGTTATACTGTAGTCAGGATTTAAATACAAAAATCAGTATTTCTCCAGGTCATTTATTACAGTACAGTCTTTATTATTATTAGTGAGGTGTCTTTTGAAACTGTCTATATTAGGGTTCCGCCATAAGGAGAAGTTAGAAGGCTCTGCTTTAGATGTTTCTCAGATCGGAGTCGCACATAACATTTTCGTATCCTTTAATGTATGTGATGTGGCGTTTAATTGGTATTTCATCGCAAAGTACATAATCAATTCTATACATATTTTGCATCTGTGAACGTGACTGTATTCAATACGCAGGCAGTTTGAATGAAAACGCATTCGGACACCATTTTTTCATGTTTTATTAAATTACATGATCCATTTCGAACCGTGCTGGTCGCTCTTCAGGTTCACAGTGAGGTGAACCTGAAGAGCAGGTTCGAATCCTGCCTCGGGCATGGATGTGTGTTATGTCCTTAGGTTAGTTAGGTCTAAGTAGTTCTAAGTTATAGGGGACTGATGACGTAAGATGTTAAGTCTCATAGTGCTCAGAGCCATTTGAACCATTTATTGCATTTTCCTGTTATGAGAAATTTAGATATTAGGTTTCGTATTTCGTGAACTGAGTGCCGGAATACTCGAACCACACTGGGAAAACAAAGAAAAACATACCGAAAGAACGAAGATGAACATTTCTAATCTTTTGAGGTCGGCATAAGTTGGTTTATTCATACTGTTGCCGCACATCACATCGCCCATTTGTTTATAGCTGTTTAAAACCAGTTCGCAGACGTAGTTTAACCTGATGTTTTCAGAGACAAGTTTTATCACAGTGTCAGACAACTGAATTTTAAGAAGTTTATACAGCGTGACAATTATTGAAGTATATGAAATAAAATAGCCATGACTTCCGAAAGGGTTTGCGTCAGGACGTTCAAACTGCACGGTTGGCCGCGGGGCGGGTTGGAAATTAGTGTGCACATGTTAGTTTGATTTAGCGACGAAGCCCACTTAAATTCGGATCGGTTCGTTAATACGGGAAATTGGCGCATTTGGGGGACTGAGAATCCGCATTTCGCGATCGAGAAGTCTCTTCGCCCTCAACGGGTGACTGTGATGTCTATCCACGGAACAATCTATGCGAAATTCCTTGATGGTACGATGACCACCGAACGATACTTAAATGTTTTGCAAGATGATTTCATCCCCTTTATCGAAAGTAACCCTGATTTTCACAAGATGTAGTTTACGCACTTTGGGGACCTGATTCTGGCTCTGGGGTACCCAGAGGCCATTAGCATTGGCCTCGACTGCCCTCCATATTCTCCGGATCTGAAGACATGTGACTCCGTTTCGTGGGGCTACATCGAAGACAAGGTGTACAACTATAACCCCAAAACCATTGCTGAGCTGAAAACAGCCATTCAAGAGGTCATCAACGGCATCGGTGTCCCGATACTTCATAAGGTCATGCTATTTGCCTGAGCTACATTACCGCCAATGATGGCAGGCGTATCGACTATGTAACTAAATCCGAATATCTGGAGTGGCGTTTACATGTTGAATAAAGTGTGTGCACGCCATAGTTTGTAACTAGTTTACGTTGGTTTTCGTATAGTTCAAGAACTGCCATGCTGTATATGCAAGAAGTAGATTTAAAATTACTGTAATAACTGACTATGAAATAAACGTCTCTGATCATCAAGTTGAACTACATCTATTTTTAAAAGATAAGAAACAAACGTGTGCCTTGAATGACGTCATGTGCGACGACAGAATGAACAAACCAACGTATGCTGACCTCAAAAACGTTGAAAATGTTCTTCCTTCTTTGTTTGGCAGGTTTTCCCTGTTTTGTTTTCACTATTTCTCATATATTTACTCACTTGATTACGTATTACGAAACTTCACATCTACATACCTTCCATCTCTTGAAGAGCAAATGTAAATTAAGTATTAAATCATCTGAAGCTGAAGATGGACCCACAGGATCAGAAATGCAACTTTTAATGAAACACGAAAAAATTGTGATTGATGGCGTTTTTATTCAAACTTCCTGTATAATCGGTATTAGACGTAAAAGTTGATTCAAAAGTTTTCTCATGAAGTAGTTAACACACACACTTCAGTAATGACAAACTTTGTGTTCAGATATAAAACTTTCTTTAATAAAAACGTTTGTCTGAATAGAAGTGGGAACCGTAATTTTACCTTAATACAATTCGTAACTACAGATTTTTGTCCTACGTAACAGAAACGATTCGCAATCCGCATTGTTTTATACAGTGGTTGATACGTTTTGGAGAAGAACTGAGTCAAATTACTTCATGATGCCCTGTTTCCGTGTAATGGGTATTTGGCGTCTACACAGGCTGTCCTGACGTGGAAAGGATTTTATTGTGCCACGTGGCGGCGTAAACATCTTACACAAGCTGTTTTGTCGTACAAGGTTTGTTCTTGCCCATCAGAAACCGCTTTTTTGTATACAGTAAATGTAGCCTAAAATTTTGTGTATTTTTATGTAAAGTAAACTTGCGTTGAATAGGAAACGATTTTTTGTTAACTTTGTACTTGGTAAACTTATTTTTGTTTATATCTGTCGACGTATATAAATGTGTGGAAGTATATAAAGAAATTGTTAAAACATTACTGACCTACAAAATTCTTTTTATACAGGGTGTTACAAAAAGGTACGGCCAAACTTTCAGGAAACATTCCTCACACACAAAGAAAGAAAATACGTTATGTGGACATGTGTCCGGAAACGCTAACGTTGCATGTTACAGCTCATTTTATTACTTCTCTTCAAATCACATTAATCATGCAATGGAAACACACAGAAACAGAACGTACCAGCGTGACTTCAAACACTTTGTTACAGGAAATGTTCAAAATGTCCCCCGTTAGCGAGGATACATGCATCAGCTCTCCCTCGCATGGAATCCCTGATGCGCTGATGCAGCCCTGGAGTCTGGCGTATTGTATCACAGCCGTCCACAATACGAGCGCGAAGAGTCTCTACATTTGGTACCGGGGTTGCGTAGACAAGAGCTTTCAAATGCCCCCATAAATGAAAGTCAAGAGGATTGAGGTCAGGAGAGTGTGGAGGCCATGGAATTGGTCCGCCTCTACCAGTCCATCCGTCACCGAATCTGTTGTTGAGAAGCGTACGAACACTTCGACTGAAATGTGCACGAGCTCCATCGCGCATGAATCACATGTTGTGTCGTACTTGCAACGGCACATGTTCTAGCAGCACAGGTAGAGTATCCCGTATGAAATCATGATAACGTGCTCCATTGAGCGTAGGTGGAAGAACATACTGTCGAAACTAAAATGAGCTGTAACATGGAAATTAATTGTTTCCGGACACATGTCCACATAACATCTTTTCTTTATTTGTGTGTGAGGAATGTTTCCTGAAAGTTTGCCCGTATCTTTTTGTAGCACCCTGTCTAACAGCACCCCTGCTGTATCTGGAACAAGAATGGAACTAGCTAAAAATGCTCCAGGCGGAGCACGAAAAAGGCTAATATGCCTGTTTTTTTTAAAGACTGACACAGGAGTAGGGAACTGTCTGACACAATCGTCATTGCACGTTACTCCTCAAAATTTTTTGAATATGGTCATTTTCGCGTTTTCTTATGCTGCAAGGGAGTAGCAGAGAGGCTGTAACGGTGGATGAGAGAAGAGACATTGCCAGTTGGAAAGAAAGAAAGAAGAGACTGATGGTGGGAGAGAAAAAATGGCAGTGAAAGAGAAAGAAAGTTGGACGAAGACAATAGCGGTGGGAATTGGAGAGAGAAAGAGAGAGAGAGACAGAGAGAGAGAGAGCGCAGATATTGATGGTCAGTGAGAGACAGTGACAGTAAAATGGAAAGGGAGACAGATGGAAATAGAAGCAGGGGGAGCAAAAGAGAGAGGTGACAGTAGAAATGAAAGTGAGACATCAGTGAACACGTACATAGGCTTGGCGGCGTCTGGAATCCGCCCCTCCCATAAGACCGAAGAAACTTTAACACGAGAAAATCTGCCCACTGTCAACCATCCCCTAATCCCCTATAACGACATTTTAAAGCGTTTCCGCGGTTTGGTGAAAACCCCAAGCAAACCATCCCCAAGGTCACGTGAGGAGAGGAGACGACAGTGATTGAAGAGAAAGATAGCAGACTGTAAGCAAGAGAGAGACAGGAGCAATGGGATAAAATAAGAATGAGAAAAAGACAATGGTAGTGTGACAGACACACAGTGAAAGTGACAGAAAAGAAGAGGGTGTAAGGAAGAGCGAGAAAAGGGATGGAAAGGCAGGCAGACAGAGAGAGAGAGAGAGAGAGAGAGAGAGAGAGAGAGAGAGAGAGAGAGAGAGAGAGAGAGAGAATACAGTAAGAGAAAAACACATGGACAGTGGCAGTCAGTGGAAGATGCTGAGCACAAGGCAAGGTGAAGGGATTTAAATTGTTCCGAATATGTTCACAGGTTGAAATTTTTGCTGAGGAAGTAGGAATATGTATTTTGGCAGCTGGTTCTCCACTTTTCTGTCAGAGTCTTTTAAAGAGGAGCGTATTTTACCTTCTTGTGCTCCAACAGAAGAATTTTCACCTGGTTTATGAATTGTTCCGGAACCTGTGCCTTGTTTCCAATCCATTCAAGCGTGTAATCACGCAGTGCAGTGCTTAACTGATCGGCGATAAGAGGGGAGTACGTTAGTGTCCGTTTTGTTCATCTACATCTACAGCTACATGATTACTCTGCAATTAACAATTAAGTGCTTGGCAGAGGGTTCATCGGTTCATCAAACCACAATCATACTATCTCTCTATCATTCCACTCCCGAACAGCGCGCGGGAAAAACGAACGCCTAAACCTTTTTGTTCGAGCTCTGATTTCTCTTATTTTATTTTGATGATCATTCCTACGTATGTAGGTTGGCCTCAACAAAATATTTTCGCATTCGGAAGAGAAAGTTGGTGATTGAAATTTCGTAAAAAACGAGCTGCCCTTTTTTGCACCCTTTCGATGTCCTCCGTCAATCCCACCTGGTAAGGATCCCACACCGCGCAGCAATATTCTAACAGAGGACGAACGAGTGTAGTGTGAGCTGTCTCTTTAGTGGACTTGTTGCATCTTCTAAGTGTCCTGACAATGAAAAGCAACCTTTGGCTCGCCTTCCCCACAATATTATCTATGTGGTCATTCCAACTGAAGTTGTTCGTAATGTTAACACCCAGGTACTTAGTTGAATTGAGAGCCTTAAGAATTGTACTATTTATCGAGTAATCGAATTCCAACGGATTTCGTTTGGAACTCACGTGGATCACCTCATACTTTTCGTTTCAAATGGTTCAAATGGATCTGGGCACTATGGGACTTCTGACGTCATCAGTCCCCTAAAACTTAGAGCTACTTAAACCTAACTAACCTAAGGACATCACAGAATCCATGCCCGAGGCAGGATTCGAACCTGCGATCGTAGCGGTCGCGCGGTTCCAGACTGTAGCGCCTAGAACCGCTCGGCCACCCGGGCCGGCGTCCGTTTTGTCCTTGTTAGACTGTAAGTGGAGTTAGTGAAACAAGACGGTTGGAGTCATGCCCATTTCGACTGCTTCATTCCTTCGCTCCATTATCTGGCTCGGAATTTCGCTCACAATTTACGATCTTACTGGCTGTGTCATTTACCTCGGGGAATGTGGTGTAGCTCTTACGCCTGCCACTTAGGCCCTATACTACACCCCCGCATCCTTCGCAAGCCTTAGCTTGTTGCTCCTCCTCTCCACGGGGCGTCGGCGCAAGTTGGACACGTGTAGAAAACTGAGGAGGTCCCCTGCTGCTGTTGGCAGCCATATAGTGTGCAATCTACGAGGCAGCACCTCCGCTCCTTATCTGCTAGCGGATGCGTCGCCAGCTCACGGACGAGTTCGCTGTCTGGGCACCGTGTCCTCCAACAACGGCGATCCCGAGTCGATCACTGAGAACCGTCACAAGATCGGCATTTTATCCTTTTTGCACCCAACATAACTTCCCTTTTCTAACCTATCCCAGTGTTCGAACAAATTTACAATCCATAAAAATTGTTGTTGGTTAGTGAACTACACAAGTATCCTCTACGACTTTGCATGCCTCATATTTGCTCAGTTGGATGAGAATAAATTAGAGAAAAATGTTAGAGTAACAAGGAATTCCACCTGAACTTCAGCTATCTGATAGAAACGTCTAATTTCAAAGTATTTCGTACAGCCGTTGAAAGTCAACGGTGTCTAATTTTTCAGATATACAAGTAAGGATTTCGGAGTACCTGGCGTGTACAGTAAGCCACGTGAATGTGGCGCAAGTTACTTAAGGCGAAGAATCCACATCGTAGCCGAGCGCCGCACTCTACATACAAGGCACACAGAATATAGAAATCTTTGTGATCAACGATAACATAACAGTGCCTCATTGAAAGGGCACAGGATCAACTCTAAGAAAAGGAAGTCCCTCTCTCACGCATCGACATCATGTGATTCCGCAGCAGAAGGAGCGGTACAAATACGGTTATGCAGTAACAATTTTAACAGAGACGTAGTCTGAGTGTGCCTGGGGAGAAGCTCTTGAGATGTAGCATCTTCAGTAAAACCAAAAGTGGAAACACTTAAGGGAATAGGTGAAGCTGCCACTGGCGTCCGTCCCCCCCCCCTTCTCCCTCCCCCTCAATCACCGACTGGTGGGGGAGGAAGGTGGGAAGTCATACAGCTTCATTAGCCACTTCCGGGATGGCGATGAAGAGGTGAACGCCAGGCATCACCTGCGATAGTCGAATTGAAGGTAGCCTGAAATCGAAGATCTACTGGATTGTTATCTGTCCCCTCGCTCTCTATGGCAGCGCGTGTTGGGTGAACGGCAACTGGGAGTAATGGAGACGAGGGTGCTTAGTTGGAAAGGTGGCATCACTCTACTGAATCACTTTTAGAACGATATTCCCAGCGAACGATTGGGGTCGCACCGATCCAGAAGAAAATGTCGGAAAGCCGCGATACTATAGGAAAAACAGACAACACAGCGGACCCAAGGGACCACATGATGGGCTCTCACTCTGCAGAACGACCTGAAAGCTTTAAATCTTCATCCAGTGACATGCTCGAGCGTTTGCGATCCCTATCAGGTCGGATTGAGGGAGGACATAGAAGCAATTCAGAGGCGGTCTGCTAGGTTTGTTACTAGTAGGTTACGGAAATGCTTCAGGAACTCGGGTGGGAGTCTCTGGAGGAAAGGAGGCGTTCTTTTCGTGAATAGCTACTCAGGAAATTTAGAGAACCAGCATTTGAGGCTGACTGCAGTACAATTTTACTGCTGCCAACTTACATTTCACGGAAAGATCACAAAAATAAGAAAGATTAGGGCTCGTACAGAGGCATATAGGCAGTTATTTTTCCCTCGTTCTGTTTGGGAGTCGAACAGGAAGAGAAGATGCTAGGTGTGTACGTGGTACCCTCCACCACTCACCGTATGGTGGAGTGCGGAGTATGTATGTAGATGTAGATGCAGATAAGGTCCACGGACAAACAAAATGGTGACAGCGAATCCACGTAGGGAACCTTGCCACCTGGCACACCATTTGCAAAATAAAAGTAAGATTAACGAATTTTATCAGTGAGTGAAAGTAAATTTAATTCATTATAATGTAGAGACATGTACAAAAAAAAACTACTTGTTACATGGATGACAGTTTCGTGGCATGGATGATCATTAAGAACGTAGCTATTAATGAGAAATTCTGTGACTTAAGTGAAGTGGCTGATACGTATTTCAGGGATAGCTCGGTCGTTCCCTGCCCCACCACCCCACCCCCGCCCCCCTTGTATTAATCGGTCCCTTCTGCCTACGCTTTTCCCCTTATCGGGATATTGCGTTAGGCCGCCCGCGACGCCAGGCTGTACCGCGGGTTAGCGTCCTCCCAGGGGCCGACAAGTTAATCCACGCGCAGCTGGGCGCTCCGTCATTGCGATAAACGATCCCGCCGCCACCACGGACGTAGACCAGACCAGTCGCGGACGGGTCGGGATAGAACCGCCCACGTCTCGCGCCGACTCCTCAGGAAATTAACTGCTGCCTTCCCGCAACAATACGACCATTTTCTACGTCACTATTATGCCCGTCTGTGGCTACTTCTGCTGTTATTTCGTCTTGTGGAATTAGCGTTCGCGTTATGTACACTTTTCCTGGTAATCCCCGCCATTAGTCGCAATATTTTATTGTTCTATTAACTTCCAACACTGTTCGGAGCTACAACTCAATTTTCGAGCAAGAGGTTCTGTTAAGCAACAAATTCTATACAGTGAATGAATACTTGGCTAATTTACATATGGGAGTTTGGTAAAGCATTTAACACAACTAAGTAATAAAACATTCCCGTCGTTCCGTAACATAGTTTCAGCATACAGTTTGTTTCAAAACTTTACGCTAAAGTTCTGCAGTGAATAATACCAATGTATTTTACTCTTTTTGTGCTCAACATCCGACTGTCCCAGGCAAGTAAATTAGAAGTCGTGGATTAGAAAACGGAAGCCAAATACCATCGCCATAAGCATGATCTCAACTGATAATGCTTGTTCTATGTGCGATGACTGATGCTGAGAAGTGAATGTCACTAACACTGGCTTCCTACATTATGAAATTAATTCTTATGGGTAATGTATGAACAAGACAGTACTGTACATAGGCAAAAACTGAATCCGGTTGCTGTGCCCTTGTGTTCGGGTGTGTGGAGGCTCCAATCCACATCCGGCCAGGCTAGCGTAGGTTTCCAGTGCTTCCCCTACATTACATAACGGAAATGACGGGATGGTTCTCACAGTAAGTTCTCGGCTGACTACCTGTCCTGTCATTAAAATACTACACCTTGAAATGGTTCAAATGGCTCTGAGCACTATGCGACTTAACATCTGTGGTCATAAGTCGCCTAGAACTTAGAACTAATTAAACCTAACCAACCTAAGGACATCACACACATCCATGCCCGAGGCAGGATTCGAACCTGCGACCGTAGCGGTCTCGTGGTTCCAGACTGCAGCGCCTAGAACCGCACGGCCACTTCGCCCGCACACACACACACACACACACACACACACACACACACACACAATAACGATATGTTTACGTAATATGTATACATAAACATACAGTTATAAAGGTAGTCGCTAATTATAACAATATGTTTACTTTTGTGCTGTAACGTATAGCTATAATCAGCGTTGGAAGTATATTTGCGAACGCCGGCCGTGTGCGGCTGTTTCTTGTTGGATCGTCTGATCAGTCGGAAGTTGCATTGCAGAGGAGAGTAAACGCCTATTCGAAATATAATTATTTTTGGATAGCTCAATATGATTTCCTAAGGGACCGTAGTTTATCATGCATTTACCAGTAGAATATAGGGCGGAGAAAATATTTCGCCGCGTACAACTTCCGTCCGATTTCGACGAAAGAATTCGTGACTGAACTCTCTATTTGGCAGAAACATAAAGGAAATTAAATAATTTCATGAAGGAGTGAGACAGATTCGATGTTAAATAAATAGTCCATACACCAATTCCATTTAAATCTGAATTTATGGCAATTAATAGATGAACTTACACTACAATGAAGAATTTTAACATGGATGCTGTTTTGACTGGCACTTCTCTTCTCGTAATGACAATAATTCCTTTTGACGTTTTCACATACACGTCGCCCAATAAATCTACTGCTATGCAGTATTGCACTTTTAGTATTGCACTTTTAGTTTACACTAAAATAATATTATTTTTAACGATAATAATACGACGGCAAGACATGCGCATCCGACACAAGAGAAGAATGGGTAACTTTTCATCGAGAATATCTCGTACATAAAAAAAAAAAAAAATGTGTAAAAGTGTTCTGTCCGTTCTTCGCGCCGCGGTTTTCAAAGTCAATAACTCACTGCATCTCTGACGGCGATTTGACAATAAACAATTACGTCACAGGTCGTTCACCTTTTACATTCTCGCAACATTGTTTCCTAACCGTAGCTGTTGCCGAGCGACTGCTCGATTAGTGAATGATTTAAAATGATAAGACAATCATACAATGTTACAACACACACACACACACACACACACACACACACACACACACACACACACACACACACACACACACACACACACACACACACACACAAGAAACGGCGCCAAATTATGTCCAATTGTAGCTTTAGATCGTCGAAATTCCGAGCGGGTTGGGTGGGGGGGGGGGACCTACGCATAATGCTCCGAATGTTTTCAACCGGAGAGAGATCCGGCGACCTTGTTCGCCAACGTAGAGTTTGGCAAGTGCGATGACATGCTGTAAAAACTCTCACCAAGTACGAGCGAGCATTATCTTGCTGAAATGTAAACTGAGGATGGCTTGGAATGAAGGGCAATGAAACGGCGAGTACAATTTCGTCGACGTTCCGCTTTCCTTTAAAGCTCCCGTGGATGACAACCAAAGGGGTCCTGCTATGAAATCAAATGGCACCCCGGACTATTAGTACTGGTTGTCGTGGCATGTGGTTACAGTCGGTATCCAACACGTCATATCTACAGTCACGTCTTCGGCCTAGAATCTCACTGACTAGCACAGCATTCATCATCATCATCATTTAAGACTGATTATGCCTTTCAGCGTTCAGTTTGGAGCATAGCCCCTTGATAAAATTCCTCCATGGTCCCCTATTCAGTGCTAACATTGGTCCCTCTTCTGATGTTAAACCTATTACTTCAAAATCACTCTTAACCGAATCCAGGTACCTTCTCCTTGGTCTGCCCCGACTCCTCCTACCCTCTACTGCTGAACCCATGAGTCTCTTGGGTAACCTTGCTTCTCCCATGCGTGTAACATGACCCCACCAATTAAGCCAGTTCGCCCTGACTGCTACATCTGTAGAATTCATTCCTTATTGTGGACACCCTCCTGCCATTGTTCCATCTAGTAGTACCTGCAATCATCCTAGTTACTTTCATATCCGTAACCTCAACCTTATTGATAAGGTACCCTGAATCCACCCAGGTTTCGCTCCCATAAAACAAAGTTTGTCGAAAGATTTAACGGTGCACAGATAACTAAGTCTTGGTACTGACTTCCTTCTTGCAGAAGAGAGTAGATCGTAGCTGAGCGCTCACTGCATTGGCTTTGCTACACCTCGCTTCCAGTTGTTTCACTATGTTGCCATCCTGCGAGAATATGCATCCTAAGTACTTAAAACCGTCCACCTGTTCTAACTTTGTTCCTCCTATTTGGCACTCAATCCGTTTATATTTCTTTCCCACTGACATTATTTTCTTTCTGGAGATGCTAATCTTCATACCATAGTAATTACATTTCTGATTTAGCTCTGAAATATTACTTTGCACACTTTCAATAGAATCTACCATCACAACTAAGTCATCCGCATATGCAAGACTGCATATTTTGTGTTCACATATCTTAATCTCACCCAGCCAGTCTATTATTTTCAACATATGATCCATAAATAATATGAACAACAGTGGAGACAGGTTGCAGCCTTGTCTTACCCCTGAAACTACTCTGAACCATGAACTAAATTTACCGTCAACTTTAACTGCTGCCTGAATACCCATGTGAAGACCTTTAATTGCTTGCAAAAGTTTGCCTCCTATACCATAATATCGTCGAAGAGACAATAGTTTCCTCCTAGGAACTTAGCACAGCATTGTCTTCAGGTATGAGTCCCTTCTAGAACTGGGCACCGGTGATCAGCCGTTGGCCTCGCGGCTGTGTGCACTCTGTAATACTATTGGGCTTTCCGTCGTACGAAAACTTTGAGCACCCTTGGAAATGCATTCACCTAGCTGTATATTAAATGATCAACTATTCTTTGAAAGACATTTGTTTTACATAATTTACGTAACTGTAAAGATGCGCATCTAGCGCGAACGCTAATACATCGATTGCGCAGTCAAAGAAACATTTTAACAGAAGCTGAACTCAGCGTTCCGCTTCAATCTAAACAAAAAGTGTGACGGTAAAAAACCTTTGTAAATCAGATTTTGTCGTACTTCTTATAATGTGAAAGCGAAAAGAAGGTCGTCTTTAGGCCATAAAAGTGAGCGGTCTTGCCAGCGTGCAGACAACAGTTATTAATTAATAAAATTCGAGTAATTTATGTTCGATACTGTAAATCGGCAAGTTATTGTTATTAAGGTGTTGAACGGTGCAGGAATTGTCTCGAAGGAAGGAGAAAGGTAATGACTGTAATTTGTGGCAAAAACGTGAACCAAGAAATAAGCACAGTAGAGACTGAAATCTGATCGCACCATACTGTAAGAAAGTTACTTATGTAAGTTATACTGTTTATAAGGAAGCCCTAATTGTTTGTGAGAATTATTTGAATATATTTAGTGTTTACCAGATTTCTTATTCTATTCTTTTCCTTTATTTGTTTTTACCTCAAGGCCATATTTTTTATGAATGTCAAACATCCTTTACTACAGCAGAAAATACTGCGGCATCCTGGTCGTAGACAAAAGGCCGCCCCTTGTCTTCTATAAAACTCATAGCTGCCCCATTTATTAATGATTTCATTTGCATTTTGCAGTTTTTTATTGTTCATTGTTAAATGTCCCTTAGGTAATTATAAAATTGATACTGCTTACGTAAAGAAATCCGGGTTGTTCTTTTCCAAATAATAGAAGCCTTTGCGTAATCAAAATCTAGCCGCCTCCTGACAACGATCAGGAGCCGACCAGAAGGCGGACGTCTCCGACCGCTTTCGTGTCTCCTGTGGCAAAGCTGTGCCAAATTGGGAACACGACAGTCTAGTATGAAACCCAATATATACACTACTGGTCATTAAAATTGCTACACCACGAAGATGACGTGCTATAGACGCTCAATTTAACCGACAAGAAGAAGATGCTGTGATATGCAAATGATTAGCTTTTCAGACCATTCACATAAGGCTGTCACCGGTGGAGACACCTACAACGTGCTGATATGGGAAAGTTTCCAACCGATTTCTCATATACAAAAAGCAGTTGACCTGCGTTGCCTGCTGAAATGTTGTGATGCCTCGCGTAAGGAGAAGGAATGCGTACCATCACGTTTCCGACTTTGGTAAAGGGCGGATTGTAGCCTATCGCCATTGCGGTTTATTGTACCGCGACATTGCTGCTCGCGTTCGTCGATATCCGATGACTATTAGCAGAATATGGAATCGGTGGGTGTTCTAACCACTGCGCCACCTCGCTCGGTTGAAGTGATGGATGTAACAAAGAAGTACTTACCGTAAAATGGAAGTAATCGAATTCAGTGCAGATGGTTTAATAGCCATAGTGCATTTCTAATGCTTTACATTTCACCTGTACCACATTGAAAGGACTGCTGAAGCTTTTGCGCAATGGGTAGGTGTACTATCCAATTTTGAAGTATTTTACACTTTTCTGTTAATCTGCATGCTTTCAGTACGGAATTCAATGGCTCAACCCTTCATTGAGGAGGATCTGCCTCCTTTGCATGTGACATAGCTTTGGAATCAGGAGCCACAGAAGGTAAAGACTCTCAAATTACTGTGCTTTTACTGTGAAGTTTGTTTCTGGATTTTTTTTTTTTTTTACATATACGTGCAAGAAGGAAAACCTTTTCGCACCGATGTGTGGACGACACAGGTAATACACATGTTTATTTGACAGCACTGCAACTCCAGTCTTTTACTTTAACTAGAAACGTATTGGTGACAAAGATTTTCTGTAACGAACCCACTGGAAGTTTTAAGTGGCTGCTCGTTTCGATTTACGCTACATGAGGTTTCTAAAACTACTGTCTTTTCCAAGCGATTGCGAATCCTATTGTTGCTACTGGATAGAGCAGGGAAATAGTCCTTGAAATTTTTCCAAATCCCTGCAATGTTCCTTACTTCTGTTCTTGGTATTTTCGGTCGAGGTAAGATGAATTTCGGCAAGGAAATCGTGAAAATTATTTAAGCACTCACTGTGATTGGAGTTTAGACAGATTTCCCAAGTATAAGGCTTTCAATGAACGATTCCATACAATCCTGCACTCTACACGGAATTTTGTTTGGTCTCTGAAGTAATAAATTGTAGATTTTCAACGAGACGCCTGTCAAATGAGCCAGAGTCTGAGGCCAGACCCCGCATATAGAAAGGTGTGACTGATGAGAAGCAGAAACGTTATATAATATGACGTGAAGTCACCATCTCACATCCTTGTGAGTCAAAAAGATTTAAATACTCAAGTTACTATTGCAAAAATTAGCTGCTTAGGTAGGATAACCAACAATAAAATTAACTGTTTTCACAGAATCATAAGGTACAGAGGTTTTTTCACATGCACGTAACAATGAGTTTATTTAAGAGCTACAAGCAACGGTGGAGACTTTACTAACCATCTTATCGCTGATGTTACAGTTTTCCGTTATTGTACAATGGTTATCTAGAAAGAAATGTACTGCACTTACACGTCCCCATCCAACACGTCCCCATCCAACACGTCCCCATCCAACACGTCCCCATCCAACACGTCCCCATCCAACACGTCCCCATCCAACACGTCTCCATCCAACACGTCTCCATCCAACATAATGAGAATTATGTCACACGAAAGAATTATGTTTTATCTACGCACCCTATTTTTCTATGTAATCTCCATCCCATACTATGACATTCCTTCATCGCGAAACAAGAGCATGTATGCCCTGTCGGTACCAATCCTTGTCCTACTGGCGCAGCCAGTGCTTCACTGGGTGAATCACCTCCTCATCGTCCTCAAAATGTCTTCCGCGTATGGCATCCTTTAATGGCCCATACAAATGAAAGTCCGAGGGGGCTAGGTCATGGCTGTAGGGTGGATGGGATAACGCTGTCCAACCCTGTTTTGCGATGCATTCAGCAGTTCTCAGACATGTGTGGGGCCGGGCGTTATCGTGTTGCAGCCAAACACCTCCTGGGTTGCTGTGGTGCCGAAGTCGCCGGAAGCGTGTCCTGAGTTGTGTCGATGTGTTGACATGTGCTTCTGAAGTACTGGTACCGCCACTCGGGATCATATCAATGAGACTCTCAGCTTCACAGTCACAGAACACGGCGATCGTCACGTTACAGGCGGAACCAGTTGCTTTGGATTTTATCTTCTGTGGGGACTGGGAATGGCGCCATTGCATCGACTATCGTTTTGTTTTGGGCTAAAAATGGTGAATCAGGTTCCATCACCTGTGACAACCCGAGACCATAAGGCTTCGCTCTCAGCTTCAAAACGTTTCAACAAATCAAGAGAAATGTTTTTCCCTGTGCAATTTGTGATGCACCGCTAGACACCCCGGTACCCATCTTGCACACACTTTTGAATACCCAAGAGTGCGGATAATTGTATCCACAGTTCCTTTGCTGACTGACAGATGTAGCGCCGACTGCCGAGTCGTAATGCGTCTGTCCTCGCGGATGAAATCATCAGCTCGCTGCAACGTGGCAGGGGTGACAGCCGTGGATGGTCTCCCCAACCGCTGCAAATCGTGGAGCCCCGCCGAACCGCCTTCTGATGACCTCACCCTCCGTGCCCTGCGAATAACTGTACTTCTGTCGACAGTAGATGCCCCATAGACTTTGCAAAATCATTTGAGAGTATTCCCCACAGTTTCTTCCTCTGCAGCGAGAAATTCAGTGACGGCACGTTGCTTGTAACGTACGTCATCTACAGGCTCAATTTTGACACTGTCCTGCAGCTACGCTATCTGTCGGAAGTGACGAAAACTTGGCGCGCTAACTCAGGAAACTTCAAATAATACATACGAAACGTTTGGCATTCGTACTATTGTTTTGCGCTGAGAAAAAAAAAAGTGATGCATTAGTTTATGGCAACTCACGTAATACAGGGTGACACAGAAAAACGGGAATGTTTGAAATAAGTTGTGACAGCGATGGGCAGGTGGCAGCACTGCGGATTCTTGACAGCGAGCAAACAGCACGCAGTTTCAGTAATCATGATTCAGTGGAACGGACAACAGCGTGCGTTAGAAATAAAAATGTTTTATAAAAATAATCATAGTTTGGTAGCGGCGGAGAGGGAGTTTCGACGTTTTTTTATAATTTAGGACGTCATGATGCCGTTCCGTTGAAACACGCGATGAAATGTTGAATCAATAGCTTTGAAGAGACTGGATCTGCCCTCAGGAAGAGACCAACAAGACAACCAAGAAGTGTGCGTTCTCCAGCGAACATTGATGATGTACGCGAGTCTGTCTTACGGACCCCACGGCTTTCAATTCGTAATAAAGCAACAGTGGTTGGAATGTCCCGGAGAAGTGTTCGAAGAATTCTTCATCTTTATTTAAAATTTGATGAAGCTGAAGTTAAAATCTTCTGGGTTATTAGGCTGCGTGATGTTTCTTCTAAAATTTTCGACGTTTCGACCCCTCAGCTGCGATCTTCCTCAGGATCTTTTGGTGTTCACTACTGCTAGAACAGTCAGAGACGAGTGTCGCGTCCACTTACAAAGGGGGAATTTTCTGGCAATCGCGCTCGTGCTGGAGAAGTGATAGTATCGGTTAAAATACATGTGGCTACCATTGGTGGGCCATTGTCATAGGCTAATACAGAAGAAGGGGCGTTGCTGGCTCACCTCCTGTGGATACCATTGGCGGTCATTGTCATTGGATAGAAAGGCACTGTTATCCTGGAGAAGGGTTATTGGTTGAAACGCCTGCTACCGCTATTGGTTGGTCGTCATCAGTGGCTAGATTCGAAACGGCCAGAGCAAGAGAGGGGGAATGTTTACCCAAAATATTATTGTCAGCCGAGGTGACTTGCAGCGCGTTGTTTATGCCGCTCACACACTGCGGCCGCGTATTTACTTCCGTGATGGCGGGGAGCCACGATGCCGAAAGCCTATAGCCGCCCTCTCTCTTGAAATTGGACTATTTCTTAGAAATTTCAACTGCTTCTCGGACCTTTCTTCTATAAATGTTTGTTTCTTTAGCCAGTGCACGTACGTTTTTAAAAGTCGATGCCAGAGCCACAGTTCTCATGATATTCCGCTACTGCCGGTTTTGCACTTTGATTTAGCCGCATGTGCCGTTCGTGTTCCTTAATGCGTTCTTTAACAGTTCTTCCCTTTTCGCCTATATACACTTTGCCGCAGCCACATGATTCTTGATAGACGCCCGCATTGTGGAGGCAATCAGGTGCATCCGTTTTCCGTCGGAAAAGGTCTTATTTTGTTTTGACTGAAGAAAGATGTCTGAATACCATTTATCTTTAAAATTCTGCTTATGCGGTCAGTGACTCCATAAACCAACGGTAACCTGACGGAGTGAAAGGCGGTTCCTCGTCATTCTTACTAGCGGTATAAATATTCCGCTTAAAAGCTCTGTCGATTGAGTAACTATCATACACATTTGCCTTCAATGTCCGCTTTAAAAAATTCAACTCCAAGTTGTCATCACCTATAGGGAAGGCACGTGATGACAGAGTGTTGAGTACTGCTTGCTTCTGGGCTGGGTGGTGGTGCGAAGTAGCATCTACATACCTGTTTGTGTTAGTCGGCTTTCTGTACACTCTGTGACCTAGAGTGTATCAGATCTTCCGTATATCAACACATTTAGGAACGGGAGACCGACCTCACTCTCGACCTCCAACTTGAATTTTGTTTTGGGGTGAATTCCATTTAAGAAATTGTGGAACACATGAAGTTGTTCTTCGCCGTGTGGCCATACAAGAAATGTATCGTCCACGTAGCGGAGCCAGCAAGAACGCTTCAAAGGAGCACTACTTAACGACTGTTGCTCAAAATGTTCCACGAAAACGTCAGCTGCAACTGGCGAAATGGGTGAACCCATAGCAAGGGCGTCAGCCTTTTCATAGAATTCACTATTGTACTTAAAATAGCTCAAACGAAGACATAATTCAGTTAAATCACAAACTCTGGAGCAACATTCTCTCTTATGATCTCCATTGTATCTGATACTGGGACGTTAGTAGATAACGATGTCATATCGAAGATAACAAGAATGTCACCCGCAGATATCCTCAGTGTGGGTATAATTTCTAAAAAATGTTTCGAATCTTTTATAAAAGTATTTGTTTTACCAACGAGATGTCACAGTTTGCCAGATAAATGACGTGCTAAAAAATAAGTCGACGAGGTAATCCCACTGACTATAGGCCTCAAAGGAACCGATTCTTTACGTATTTTCGGTAGTCCTTACATTCTGGGTGAGACAGGTATTCGAGGTATTAGATTCTTTGTAGTACAGCTGTCCAGTCTGGAGTCTGATAACAGGTTTTTCACATTCCTAACCATTCTGTTCGTCGGATCGCTTTTTAAATTGCGATACACAGGATCAGCCAGTAGTTGTTCCATCTTCCTGTGATAATCCACAGCGTCCAAAACAACAGTGGCATTCCCCTTATCCTATTTTGTTACAACGATGCTTTCGTTTCTCATGAGTTCAATAAGAGATTTCCTTTCCTGTGCCGATATGTTGCTTTTCGGAGATTTCGATTTCCGTAGAACTCTCGACACAGCCTGTCTCACTTCCTCGGCCTGCACCTTCGGAATACGAAAGAAGGATGCTTCGATGGCACTTAGGGCACAACGGCCACGGAAGCCTGCACACTTACATAAACTACAGATGGTCCAACAATTGAAGGACAACGATTACCGGTTTCGATTAGGATTCTGTCAACAAATGATGATAAAAATAAACAACGACGATGAATTTCTAAACAAGTGGATGTCAGATAAGGCACATTTTCATCTCACCGGTTACGTGAATAAACAGAACTACCGTTACTGGGAAAACAACTCCTAATAACATTCATGAGCGTCCTTTACACGCTAGTTGAAGTGACTGTACGGTGTGGTGTTTGATCACATGGAATTACCCGACCGTATGTTTTCGGAAATGAATTGCGAAAGACAGTAACTGTCAGTGCCGATCATTACATGTAGATATTAGGAACTTTCGTTACACCAGCATTGAAGAACTTTCCAACCGTTCAAGAAGCCTGGTTTCAACAGGACGGAGCGACGTCACACACTGTACGGCGATCAATGGAATATGTTCGCCAACCGTGTGATCTCACCCCCTAGATCGCCCAATTTATCCGTTTGTGATTTTTTCCCTTGTGGGGCTACCTCAAGACCAAAGTCTATACGACTCGATCAAGAACCCTGGATGTGCTAAAGCAGAGAATTCGGGAGGCAGTTCACAGTATCCCAGCTGATATGTTGCAGTGGTCAATGAGCAATCTCAGAAGCAGATTTCATGAATGTATTCGTACAGGAGGACGCCATATGAAGGGCGTAATTTTTAATAAATGATTAACGCCATTGCTGTTTCGTAAATGGCAAAGTAGTAAGGTTTCAATTACTTTGAACTCAATTTATTTCGTTCATTACCCCTAGAGGGATGAAGTAGTAAAGGCAGCAGAGGATCAAGTAGGTAAAAAGACTAGGGCTAGTAGAAATCCTTGGGTAACACAAGAAATATTGAATTTAATTGATGAAAGGAGAAAATATAAAAATGTAGTACATGAAGCAGGCAAAAAGGAATAAAAACGTCTCAAAAATGACATCGACAGGAAGTGCAAAATGGCTAAGCAGGGATGCCTAGAGGACAAATGTAAGGATGTAGATGCTTATCTCACTAGGGGGTAAGATAGATACTGCATACAGGAAAATCAAGGAGACCTTTGGAGATAAGAGAACCACGTGTATGAACATCAAGAGCTCAGATGGAAACCCAGTTCTAAGCAAAGAAGGGAAAGCAGAAAGGTGGAAGGAGTATATAGAGGGTCTATACAAGGGTGATGTACTTGAGGACAATATTATGGAAATGGAAGAGGATGTAGATGAAGATGAAATGGGAGATACGATACTGCATGAAGAGTTTGACAGAGCACTGAAAAACCTGAGTCGAAACAAGGCCCCCGGAGTAGACAACATTCCATTGGAACTACTGACGGCCTTGGGAGAGCCACTCATGACAAAACTCTACCATCTGGTGAGCAAGATGTATGAGACAAGCGAAATACACTCAGACTTCAATAAGAATATAATAATTCCAATCCCAAAGAAAGCAGGTGTTGACAGATGTGAACATTACCGAACTATCAGTTTAATAAGTCACAGCTGCAAAATACTAACGCGAATTCTTTACAGACGAATGGAAAAACTAGTACAATCCGACCTCGGGGAGGATCAGTTTGGATTCCGTAGAAATGTTGGAACACGTCATGCAATACTGACCCTACGACTTATCTTAGAAACTAGATTAAGGAAGGGCAAATCTACATTTCTAGCATTTGTAGACTTAGAGAAAGCTTTTGACAATGTTGACTGGAATACTCTCTTTCAAATTCTGAAGGTGGCAGGGGTAAAATACAGGGAGCGAAAGGCTATTTACAATTTGTACAGAAACCAGATGGCAGTAATAAGAGTCGAGGGACATGAAAGGGAAGCAGTGGGAGGGAAGGGAGTGAGACAGGGTTGTAGCCTCTCCCCGATGTTATTCAATCTGTATATTGAGCAAGCAGTAAAGGAAACAAAAGAAAAATTGGGAGTAGGTATTAAAATCCATGGAGAAGAAATGAAAACTTTGAGGTTAGCCGATGACATTGTAATTCTGTCAGAGACAGCAAAGGACTTGGAAGAGCAGTTGAACGGAATGGAGAGTGTCTTGAAAGGAGGATATAAGATGAACATCAACAAAAGCAAAACGAGGATAATGGAATGTAGTCGAATTAAGTCGAGTGATGTTGAAGGTATTAGATTAGGAAATGAGACACTTAAAGTAGTAAAGGAGTTTTGCTATTTGGGGAGCAAAATAACTGATGATGGTCGAAGTAGAGAGGATATAAAATGTAGACTGGCAATGGCAAGGAAAGCGTTTCTGAAGAAGAGAAATTTGTTAACATCGAGTACAGATTTAAGTGTGAGGAAGTCTTTTCTCAAAGTGTTTGTATGGAGTGTAGCAATATATGGAAGTGAAACATGGACAATAAATAGTTTGGACAAGAAGAGAATAGAAGTTTTCGAAATGTGGTCCTACAGAAGAATGCTAAAGATGAGATGGGTAGACCACATAACTAATGAGGAAGTATTGAATAGGATTGGGGAGAAGAGAAGTTTGTGGCACAACTTGACCAGAAGAAGGGATCGGTTGGTAGGACATGTTCTGAGGCATCAAGGGATCACCAATTTAGTATTGGAGGGCAGCGTGGAGGGTAAAAATCGTACATGGAGACGAAGAGATGACTACACTAAGCAGATTCAGAAGGATGTAGGTTGCAGTGGGTACTGGGAGATGAAGAGGCTTGCACAGGATAGAGTAGCATGGAGAGCTGCATCAAACCAGTCTCAGGACTGAAGACCACAACAACAACAACACCTCTAGTTTTATTGGATAGTGGAGATGTTCCCGTTTTTCTGTCACCCTGTACAAGACAAGAGGAAGTATTGTATCGGTAAATATTGTGAGAAGAAAGAACTGCATGCTATCACGCACAGTGACTCCGTTTGGCACCCTCAGTGACCCTCAGTGTATCGCCCGGCATGCGCGACTTGACGAGCAGCCGAGCCGCTCTGAAGCGCCGAAGACACTGATACAGGCATGCGTATCCAAAAACACAGATATGTAACCAGGCAGAACACGGTGCTGCGGTCAGCAACACGTATATAAGTGCGTGGAGCAGTTCGAGTCTCATTTCACATTCTATCGAGCGGATGGATGTGTACGTGTATGGAGACAACCTCATGAATCCATGGACCCTGCATATCAGCAGGGGATTGTTCAGGCTGGTGGAGGCTCTGTAATTTGTGGGGCGTGTACAGTTAAAGTGATATGGGACCGCTGATACATCTAGATACGGCTCTGGCAGGTGACACGTGGGTAAGCATCCTGACTGATCACCTGCAACCGTTCATGTCCGTTGTGTCATTCCGACGGGCTTGGGCAATTCCAGCATGACAATGCACCACCCCGAAATTGCTGCGGAGTGGCTCCAGTCTTCTGAGTTTAAACACTTCCGCTCGCCACCAAACGCCGCACACATGAACATTATTCAGCATATCTGGGCTGCGTTGCAAAGTGCTGTTCAGAAGATATTTCCACCCACTCGGGCTCTTACGGATTTATGGACAGCCCTGGAGGATTCATGTCAGTTCCCTCCAACACTACTTCAGACATTAGTAGCGTCCATGCCACGTCGTGTTGCGGCACTTCCGCGTGCTCGGCGGGACGCTATACGATATTATGAAGGTGTACCAGCTTCTTTTGCTCTTCAGTGTATATAAAGAAAAACCGTTGTTTCAAGTTGTTACCAAAGATGTCGAAAAGTTGTTGACCGATTTCCCTTAAAAACTTTTACACGATACTCCAATGAACATTCAGACAGACGTAGGCTAATCATTTTTTTAGCATTTATTTACAGGATTTTAGTCAAATGCTACTCTGGGAAAGATAGTGCGGTTCTGAATTATTTCTCGCAGTCATTTTGAGCTACGATAGGACAGCATGTAAGGCATCAGCAAATTGTTTCTACTCTACACACTCTTTCTCCTTTGATACACGGCGTTTCACTTCTAGACGTTGTAAACGATCTTTCGTAGCTCAACTATTACATACACTACTGTCCATTAAAATTGCTACACCACGAGGATGACATGCTACAGACGCGAAATTTAACCGACGGGAAAAAGATGCTGTAATACGCTAATTATTAGCTTTTCAGAGCATTCACACAAGGTTGGCGCCGGTGGCGACACCTACAACGTGCTGACATGACGAATGTTTCCAACCGATTTCTCATACACCCAGTAGTTGACCGGCGTTGCCTGGTGAAACGTTATAATGCCTCGTGTGAGGAGGAGAAATGCGTACCATCACGTTTCCGACCTTGATAAACGTCGGATTGTAGCTTATCGCCATTGCGGTTTATCATATCGCGACATTGCTGCTCGCGTTGGTCGAGACCCAATTACTGTTACCAGAATATGGAATCGGTGGGATCAGAGGGGTAGAACGGAACGTTGTGCTGTATCCCAACGGCCTCGTATCACTAACAGTCGAGATGACAGACATCTGTCAGCCACGTCTCGATCCCAGAGTCAACAGATGGCGACGTTTGCAAGAAAACAACCGTCTGCACGAACAGTTCGACGTCGTTTGCAGCAGCATGGACTATCAGCTCTGAGACCGTGGATGCAGTTACCCTTGTCGCTGCATCACAGACAGGAGCGCCTGCGATGGTGTACTCAACGACGAACCTGGGTGCACTAATGGCAAAACGTATTTTTTTCGGATGAATCCACGTTCTGTTTCCAGCATCAACACGGTCGCATCCGTGTTTGGCGACACCGTGGTGAACGCACATTGGAAGCGTGTTTTCGTCATACTGGCGTATCAGGCAGCGTGATTGTTTGGGGTGCCATTGGTTACACGTCACGGTTACCTCTTGTTCGCATTGACGGCACTTTGAACAGTGGACGTTACATTTCAGATGTGTTACGACCCGTGGCTCTACCCTTCACTCGATCCCTGCGAAAGTCTACATTTCAACAGGATAATGCACGGCCGCATGTTTCAAGTCCTGTACGGGCCTTTCTGGATACAGATGTTGGACTGCTGCCCTGGCCAGCACATTCCCCACAACTCCCACCAATTGAAAACGTCTGGCAAATGGTGGCCGAGCAACTGGCTCGTCACAATACGCCAGTCACTTCTCTTGATGAACTGTGGTATCGTGTTGAAGCTGCATGGGCAGCTGTACCTGTACACGCCATCCAATCTTTGTTTGACTCAATGCCCAGGCGTATCAAGGCCGTTATTACTGCCAGAGGTGTTTGTTCTGGGTACTGATTTCTCTGGATCTATGCACCCAAGTTGCGTGAAAATGTAATCACATGTCAGTTCCAGGATAATATATTTGTCCAATGAATACCCGTTTATCATCTGCGTTTCATCTTAGTGTAGCAATTTTAATGGCCAGTAGTGTAGGAGACCATGTCCGGAAGCGGCTCGTTTCCATGTTACAAGGAAAACAAGATGTATTGATTTCACTCCTATTTACTGTGATATTGCAAGAGCCGTTATATATGACGACCAGCATATACTGTGCACACAGCGTATCTGCGCGTTAAGTTCGCGTAGTCTCTGTGCAACATATGTGATATATGGTTTAATCGCTTCTACCGCAGTCATGAACCTTGCAACCAGGCCATCTTCCGACTCGAAAGTGTCCCAAAAGAAGACTCTTATGTGGTCCCACAAGGGAAAGTTCAAGGAGCTTGAATATGGAGGTATCGGCGGCCAAGCAGGTGGCACACCCCGACCCATCCAGCTGTCCCCGTAAACTACGTTCAGGTGGTTTTGGACGTGAACTGCTGTAAGCATGCCACGTCTTCCAGAAACTCCGCCAGCACTTGTTGCAGAAGTAACAAGTACCTGGGACCCGTTACGTGGGGAGGAAGGACGTACGGCACAATCACACGACCATCGCGGATGCCTGCCCTTTGCGAAACGCCTTCCCTGTTGAAATGCCTTTCTTCGGAGTGACGAAAATTCACACAGCGCTGTAAAAACCGTACAGAAATGGGCACGTGGCACAAAATCTGCCGTGTACCTTCTAAGGCTGATGTGGTTGGAGTTGCTGTTCGTACAGAACATGCCAGATAGACGTGTGAGACACGTGCAAGTCACGTGCTATGACTCGAGTACTCATCGATGGGTTCTCTTCTGCTTGATGAAGCACTTCCTCTTCCAATATGACAGCGCTCCGCCTGAATGGGAAAGTGCATGGCGTCATTGGTACGCAGGATGTGAGAGAGACCTCTCTGAACTGCTGCATTTGTGAGGCTAGTACCTTCAATGACAGTATTTCGTGTAGTTTTATCTGCGAATGGGTTGGATTACAACGTTTCTGATTATTCTGATTCCATAGGTCTGTTCACAAGCCAATAAGCTATATAAACAACCTCCCTATTTTCTGTTAAGACCAATATCAACTACAAACTGCGTCACAGCAAAACAAAAGTGTATGTAAGGTTAAAGAATATTTTATTTTGGTCCAAAGCTCTGCTATCGTAGTTTAAAGTAACTGCGAAAATGTTAACGAAACTGAACGAAACAGCAGATAAGTACTACAGGGGAAGTTGGCATTTCTAGCCGAAAGAAGTCTGCTAAATTCAGACATCGGCCTTAATTTGAGATAGAAATTTCGGAGAACGTGAGTTTGGAGCACAGCATTGTATGGTAGTGAACCACAGACTGTGGAAAAACCGGAAGACAAGAGAACTGAAGCGTTTGAGATGTGGCACTACAGAAGAATTTTGAAAAGCGGGTGGACTGATAAGAGAAGCAATGATGTGGTTCTCCGCAAAATAATCGGGAAAACAGTGACCAGAGGAAAGGACAAGATTATAGGAATGTGCGAAGACATGTGGGACTGAACTCCGTAAGGCTAGAGGGAACTGTAGAGGGTAAAAACTGCGGAAGACGACAGAGAATGCAACACTTCTAACAAATAATTGTGGACGTAGGATGCAAGCAGTACTCTGAGATGGAGATGTTAGCACAGGAAGGGAATTCCTGGCGGGCCGTATCAGATTGGTGAAAAGATTAATAAGAGAAAAAATATCTTCTTACTACAGTGTAAACACTAAGCTATTTTTTGTTCTTCCCGGCGCTGAAAATACAATGGTCAGCAGTATATAAATAAAACTTGAAGATTCAGCGCTGAGAATTTGATGGTAGACTGAACTATTGGTTCTGGGAACTCCGCATACGCCCTTTGGCGCGGACCGCATTGAGGGAATGTTGTGTGCGTCACGGCGGCATTTCACAGGAACCCGTGACGACTCGCTACAGGAGTCGCGACAGCCGCTGAATTAGCACCGAAGGCTGACATTTGGAGCGTTCACATATAATACTACTGGTTTGCCAGCTCTCACAAAAGGTCGCGAGTTCGTGAATGAACTGGGAGGTATTTATGTACTGTAGAGTGCTTCACAGGGAACGTGCTGAAACCTAACATGTTTTGCTTTCTGAAGAGCCGAATCAGAAGCTTTGCTGAAGACGCGAACAGAATACTGTGATTCAGTGAGGCGAATTTGTCGACAGATAGCAAACACTGTGCGGGCTGGAATTAGGTGGTATGAATAGGTCTACAGACGGGAATCAATGGCGAGGGAATGCTAGAGTTCCTGGGTCTGTAAGGAGCAGCTTCAGTACTCCAGAGACAGCCATGCAGATACTGGTCTCAGTATTGACTTTGTGGCAGAAATGATAAAAGGGCAGTGCATCGATGGAGCTGAGATTTGTACTCGGGTTATTCATCTGAAAAGTTTTCCCAAGTGGTTATGGCCGCTTGGCTGGAATTAAAAGACTTTGAATGCGAAATGGTAGTTGCAGCTAGATGCATGGGGCATTCTACACTCCTGGAAATTGAAATAAGAACACCGTGAATTCATTGTCCCAGGAAGGGGAAACTTTATTGACACATTCCTGGGGTCAGATACATCACATGATCACACTGACAGAACCACAGGCACATAGACACAGGCAACAGAGCATGCACAATGTTGGCACTAGTACAGTGTATATCCACCTTTCGCAGCAATGCAGGCTGCTATTCTCCCATGGAGACGATCGTAGAGATGCTGGATGTAGTCCTGTGGAACGGCTTGCCATGCCATTTCCACTTGGCGCCTCAGTTGGACCAGCGTTCGTGCTGGACGTGCAGACCGCGTGAGACGACGCTTCATCCAGTCCCAAACATGCTCAATGGGGGACAGATCCGGAGATCTTGCTGGCCAGAGTAGTTGACTTACATCTTCTAGAGCACGTTGGGTGGCACGGGATACATGCGGACGTGCATTGTCCTGTTGGAACAGCAAGTTCCCTTGCCGGTCTAGGAATGGTAGAACGATGGGTTCGATGACGGTTTCGATGTACCGTGCACTATTCAGTGTCCCCTCGACGATCACCAGAGATGTACGGCCAGTGTAGGAGATCGCTCCCCACACCATGATGCCGGGTGTTGGCCCTGTGTGCCTCGGTCGTATGCAGTCCTGATTGTGGCGCTCAGCTGCACGGCGCCAAACACGCATACGACCATCATTGGCACCAAGGCAGAAGCGACTCTCATCGCTGAAGACGACACGTCTCCATTCGTCCCTCCATTTACGCCTGTCGCGACACCACTGGAGGCGGGCTGCACGATGTTGGGGCGTGAGCGGAAGACGGCCTAACGGTGTGCGGGACCGTAGCCCAGCTTCATGGAGACGGTTGCGAATGGTCCTCGCCGATACCCCAGGAGCAACAGTGTCCCTAATTTGCTGGGAAGTGGCGGTGCGGTCCCCTACGGCACTGCGTCGGATCCTACGGTCTTGGCGTGCATCCGTGCGTCGCTGCGGTCCGGTCCCAGGTCGACGGGCACGTGCACCTTCCGCCGACCACTGGCGACAACATCGATGTACTATGGAGACCTCACGCCCCACGTGTTGAGCAGTTCGGCAGTACGTCCACCTGGCCTCCCGCATGCCCACTATACGCCCTCGCTCAAAGTCCGTCAACTGCATATAAGGTTCACGTCCACGCTGTCGCGGCATGCTACCAGTGTTAAAGACTGCGATGGAGCTCCGTATGCCACGGCAAACTGGCTGACGCTGACGGCGGCGGTGCACAAATGCTGCGCAGCTAGCGCCATTCGACGGCCAACACCGCGGTTCCTGGTGTGTCCGCTGTGCCGTGCGTGTGATCATTGCTTGTACAGCCCTCTCGCAGTGTCCGGAGCAAGTATGGTGGGTCTGACACACCGGTGTCAATGTGTTCTTTTTTCCATTTCCAGGAGTGTATTTCGGAAATCGTTCGCGAATTCAATATTCCTGAAGCCTCAGCGTCAAATGTGTGCCGCCAATATCAAAACAGACAACGCAATGGCCGACGGCTTTCACTTAACGACCGAGAGCAATGGCGATTGCGCATAGTTGTCGGTGCTAACAGACAAGCAACACTACGCGAAATGTTCGCGGAAATCAGGGTCTGACGTTCAAAGAACATATCCGTTGGTATAGTGTGGCGAAATATGGCATTAACGGGCTATGGTAGACAACGACTGACACGTGTGCCTTCGCTAACAGCACGACACAGCCTGCAGCACCCCTGCTGGGTTCGTGACCATATCGGTTGGATCCTAGACCACTGGAAAACGACTGGCTGGTCAGACCAGTCATTATTTCAGTAGTTAAGAGCTGATGGTAGGGTTGGAGTGTAGCGCAGTGCACACAGAGCCATGGTCCCAAGTTGTCAACAAGCTATGGTCACTCCATAATGGTGTGGGCTGTCTTGACATGGAATGGACTGAGTTCTCTGGTCAAACGTAACCTATCATTGACTGTAAATGGCTATGTTCGGCTACTTGGAGACCTTTGCAGCCATTTTCCCAAACCACGGTGGATTTCTTCTGGGTGACTGCGCCATGTGACCGGGCCACAGTTGTTGGAGACTGGTTTGAAGAACGTTCTGCACAGTTCGAGCGAATGATTTGGTCAACCAGATCGCCCGACAGGAATCCGGTCTAATATTTATGGGACATAATCGAGAAGTCATTTCGTGCATAAAATCCTGCTCCGACAACACTTTCGCGATAATGGACGGCTACAGAGGCTCTAACATTCATGGTGGTGTGACTGTTCTATATCGTGTCTCCCTACCACTTTTGCGCAACGACGCTCTGAGCGCGTTTTTTAGCGAATTGACTAGTTTGAACCTGGGACCTGTTGTTGGTAAATAGAAGCCAGACCACACATGACATGTAGAATTCAGAAGAGTTCAGTGAGACTAGCGATGATATAACCGAACACTTCATGATTTCAGCGTCAGCTCCACTGCACTCCCTGTAAAAGAATCTTAATACTAACTAAATTTAGTGGAAGGGGTTCAAGGCATTCCTATTTTTAGTTAGCTGGTAAAATAACGTCGAAAAAGCAGTTAAGTTTACCATTGGAAATTTTATTCTACTCACAAAACATCATTTATAAATTTCACTATTGATAAAAGGAAATGTTTTAATACAGGATGGTAAAAACCAACTGCGTTCAACAAAAATGTGAACGAATATTCCCTGAATGGGTTTCCAAGTTCTACAATGGATCGAAGGATGACCTATGCCATATCACATCTATAATCTCGGTTTAATTTAAATTTCACAAAAGAGAAAACTATCAAAATGGTGTACAACTATCAAAATGGTCTACAGTGACCCTTAATTATCTTTAATTACTTATTTAACTTGTCGTAAATTACAGTGGCTGATGTGGCTTCTCTAACTATATAAAAGAAAAATCATCGCGTTTCAGATCTGTTCTTCAAGTGGCAAATGTGAACACCATGAGCTTTAATTTACGATCGACACTAGTATTACGCAAAAAGGGGGTGTAACAGATGAGACTTCTGCAGTTCTGAGTGAAGCTTTATGCGCTGTTATGCGGCATCGCGGTCGTTCATTACCTTGTCGTTGGTTAGGCAGCTTCAGGGGGGCAGCGGCCGGCGCAGCAGCCATCCAGCTCGCCGTCTCGGAACTCACCAACGTCTTCTAACTTCTCCTTACCACCATTTGCCGAAGTTGGTTTAAAAAAAACTATCTGGCTGTGTTTTCATCTGACCAATCAGGGTCTCAATGTTAACCTTAAGCTCCGCCTACAAAACTTCTGTCTATCCAATGAGAAAAGTTATACTTCTCGTGGTGGGGTAAAGTTTTTAAAGTTTGCAACGTAACAGAGATGCGAAAAAGTCTCACGCTAAAACTTGCAGCTGGCGTTGTCCCATTGGTTAACTGGCGACGTGGATGTCCAGTCCATATCTTATCGTAGGGCCTTTTAGCTTAACACGGTTCTGCTCTCGGCTTCTGTTCTCGTTTCTCCACTCGGAACTGCGCCTGTCTCACGGTGGGAAGGTATGACATGCATTTAGGCATTCTTGTGTTTATCTGTAGTATTCCATTTGCTCACTCGTTACTCGTATTACTTTTGTTAATTTAATGTCACGATTTATTCGGAGCTATGTGACATACTAGTGGATTTGCTTATTATGTCAGGGTTTTCATGGAAGGTGTTGGATTTGCCTGACACCTTACAAGGCAGCAAGGCTCAATATTGCTAAAGGGGGCTTAACAACGATTTGTTGAGTCAATAGTAAGTTGAGTTGCTGCAATACGCAGGGAAAAAGCAAGTCCAACATGATATCAGTAGGTATCCGATGACTTGGGTCACCTGAGTGTACAGTCTCCTAAGTTTTCAGGGAGTGCCACATCGAATAAAATCCTTAATCTTTTGAAGCTAGACACTAAAAACGCCCTCAATGATGATGGCATAGACAGCTGTCGAAAGCTTGAGGGTTTTATTCGGAATGACGTAACTTGAAATTCGAGATATTCTGATCGGGCATACAATCGTGAAAGACTCCGAGGACATAAACACAGTAGTTTTTGCGCATTTTGTGATATCCCCACATTCTTGCTGTTGCTCAGCGATACATTACAAGGTTCGTTCCTTCTAGGGGCGACAAAGCAGCGTTTCCACTGGCGGAAGACGTCGATAGGATTATCTTGATACGTAATAATCGACCAACAGATGTTGGATGTCTAATGTAGCAGGTATGCAGCGGAAAACAAAGGTTCTATATTTAGAGCGATTGTACCAGAACCAGATTAAAGTACATAGGCGCATTCACTTCGATGCTACAGTGAACGCTCCGAAGTGTATCATCTATACTACTACTTACTTAGCTTACATTTATCGCGAATCTCTTGCCCAAAGTAAAGTACCGAGCGACAGGAGAAGAGCGCAGGTGACGCCTGTATATAATAATGGTAGAAGGACGGATACTCAAAATTACAGACCAATATCCTTAACATCGGTTTGTTGCAGGATTATCGAATATATTCTCAGTTCGAATATAATGAATTTCCTCGAGACAGAGAAGTTGCTGTCCATGAATCAGCACGGCTTTAGAAAGCATCGCTTCTGCGAAACGCAACTCGCCCTTTTGTCACATGCTATCTTGCGAACCATGGATGAAGGGTATCAGACGGATGCAATATTCCTTGACTTCCGCGTCTCGTGCCCGCTACGTCACGTGTCCAACGTCGCGGTAGGCAGTGTTCATAATGTTTTGGCTTAGCGAAGTCCCTTGACTGGGAAGTGAAGTCGCTTAAAATTAGTGGGTAAATCGGTTGCGATCATTCGTATGAGAGATACCCCTCCAGCTGCAGAATCTGTGAAGTTAATAGCTTCAGTCACAGTATGTCGCAGGTTATAATTGTGAACGGGTAGGATTACAAAGTTCGTAGGTGGTTTCCAATCATAAGCTGGTAAGTCACAAATACAATTTTCTTCTTTTCTGTGATAAACCGACCACGGAAACAAAAAAGCACCACAGTGTTGTGTCGGCACTTGCCGTTTACCAATGTATGTGAGAAAGAATACATACACTATGTATCCGGACACCTGGCTGAAAATGACTTACAAGTTTGTGGCGCCGTCCATCGATAATGCTGGAATTCAATGTTGTGTTGGCCCACCCTCAGCCTTGATGACGGCTTCCACTCTGGCAGCCTTAAGTTAAATCAGGTGCTGCTAGGTTTCTTGGGGAATGGTAGCCCATTCTTCAAGGAGTGTTGCACTGAGGACAGGTATCGATGTCGGTCGGTGAGGCCTGTCACGAAGTCGGCTTTCCAAAACATCCCAAAAGTGCTCTATAGGATTCAGGTCAGTCCATTAGAGGGATGTTGTTGCCGTGTAACCACTCCGTCACATGCCGTGCATTATGAACAGGTGCTTGATTGTGTTGAAAGATGCAATCGCCATCCGCTAATTCTGTTGAACAGTGGGAATCCATAAGGTGCTTAAAACATCAATTTAGGCCTGCGCTGTGATAGCGCCACGCAAAACAACAAGGGGTGCAAGCCCCCTCCATAAAAAATGCGACCACACCATAACACTGCCTCCGAGTTTTCCTGTAGGCACTACACACGCTGGCAGATGACGTTCACTGGGATTCCGCCATACTCACACCCTGCCATCGGGTGGACACATTTTGTTCCGCCATTCGTCAGGCCACACAATGTTTTTCCACTATTCAATTGTCCAATGTTTACGTTCCTTACCACAAACGAGGCGTCGTTGGGCATTTACCAGCGTGATGTGTGGCTTATGAGCAGCCACTCGGCCATGACAGTCATAGCACTTAAAGTGGCTCTTGATGAAGTTTGGAATTCCTGTGTGATGGTGTGGATAGATGCCTGCCTATTACACATTACGACTCTCTTCAACTGTCTGCGGTCTCTGTCAGTCAACAGACGGGGTCGGCCTCTACGCTTTTGTGTTGTACGTTTCCCTTCACATTTTCATTTCACAATCACATCGGAAGCAGTGGTCCTAGGGTTGTTTAGGAGTGAGGAAACTTCGCGTACAGATATCCAATCACCTGACTACGTTCGAGGTCCGTGAGTTCCTGAGAGCGCCCCCTTCTGCTCTCTCACGATTTCTAGTGGCGGCCAAGGTGACTGATGTGGAGGCACAAGGCACCTAATACTTTTGATCATTTTTTTTTTTTTTTGGTGATATGTCACAATACAGCATCACCGGTCTATTTCGTTCTAACTGAGTTGGTGAGGAAGTAAATTTATCCACAGGGCAGTGACTGCGTCTCTGCCATTCACTTTGGAGGTATGGCGGTGGGACTTGTAGTCCCGTACCACCCTCTGACGGTGACAGTACTACATCAGTCAGGCAGAAAAATTTAGCCTAACGTGGGCAGGTAGGGCGGGAAAGTATTGGATGTAGAATCGGGGATAGTCCTGCCAAAGGATGTGTCCGCGGTGGCCGTGCCAGACCTATAATTGGCCATGGTCAGAATCAGATTCCTCTAGGATGGTTAGGGGAACCGGATGTCGATGCGAGGGGCATGGAAGTGTGGTCCCAACGTGGCGTAACCCAAGGACAGTGTCCCGCAAGGCATCCACTCTCTCATAGAGCCGCCGCGCGTTGTTGCGTATGGACGATATCCGCTTCCTCGTGGAGAGTGACAGTTCTCCTGAGTGGCGGGGCGTGCAGGCTCCACCTGAGCACCTTGTTCTGCAGGCGCTGCAATGTCCGCATCCTGGTGACTCTAATCGTGGCCCATGCAGCAGATCCATACGTGAGGGCAGGCAGGATAACTGTTCGGTAGATGCGGAGCTTGGTATGCAGGTTAAGTTCCCTACTGCGAAAGAGCGGGTACAAAGCCCTGGCTAGCTTTTGCCCCTTGTTGGTGACATACTCCGCATGACAGTGGAAAAGCAACTTGTGGTCCACCTGGACCCCGAGGTGGGTGGTTGTCGGGGCCCAGGGCACCTGCACACCTGCACACCTGCACACCTGCAATCGAGATATTGCGGCGGAGGACTGGGCACCGTTTCGTGAAGTAGACTGCCGTAGTTTTGGCGGCATTGAGAGCTATTTCGTTTGTCCGACACCAGGTGATGGTGGCGTCCACCTTTCGCTGGAGGCGGGCGACGACGGCGTCAGTAATGCGGCCAGTGGTGTATAGTGCTGTGTCGTCAGCGTATTGTGCAAGGTGGCACTCGGGGATGACCGGCATATCATTGTCATAGATATTAAAAAGGATGGGAGATAGCACCGATCCTTGCCGAGTGCCTGCCGACAATTGGCGAATGCCAGAACGCATTCCCCGTTGAGCCACTAGGAAAGTCCTACCACGGAGGAAGTCCTCCACGATCTTGACATAAATATCCGGTATAGGGGTCTGTGTCAGCATCTTGTGTACGAGATTGTCTTGCCAGATCTTGTCGTAGGCGTTTTGCAAGTCCAGAAAAACGGCAGCTGTCGACTTGGCAATGTTGAAGCCTTTGCTCATGTGTTCAGTGATCCGTAGGACCGCGAGAAACAGAATTCTATATATATATATATATATATATATATATATATATATATATATATATATATATATAAATGACTGCGAGAAAGAAATCGAAACCTCACATTGTCACAGCACACGGCATTTTCTATCCCGCGGTTGGTATTAACAAAAGATCCGTATTGAGCGTTTACGGCAGTGTAACGGTAACTACCCAAATCGTCAGAATACAAACAAATTACGTGGACCTCCATTCCCGAAAGGCTACCGATACACCAAGGCGGGACACATATGGAAAGTGGCGTACCCAGATCCAGGACCCCGACCTTCAGGCACTCACTCCGAAAATAACCGGAACAAAACGGAAAACCACACGCGCAATACGACAGAAAATGAAAAAAATAGCTATAGAACTAGTCAGTAACTACCACCAGCGGCACTAGAACAAATGGAAACAGGACAGAATCAAATCCAGGGCAAGTTCAAATGGTTCATATGGCTCTGAGCACTATGGGACTCAACTGCTGTGGTCATCAGTCCCCTAGAACTTAGAACTACTTAAACCTAACTAACCTAAGGACATCACACATATCCATGCCCGAGGCAGGATTCGAACCTGCGACCGTAGCAGTCGCACAGTTCCGGACTGCGCGCCTAGAACCGCGAGACCACCGCGGCCGGCCCAGGGCAAGTAAATAACACACACACACACCCACACACACACACATACACACACACACACACACACACACACACACACACACACACACACACACACACACACACACACACACACACCAAGAGGAGACGAGAGCAAACCAAAAATAAAAAGGAACCAATAACAAGAGTTCCAGCAATAACGATTGCATACAGCGGTCACTAACCATGAACACAGAAACTAAAACACATAAATGGACCAAAAAAGTAATTATCAGTTTTTTCAAACAAATTATATCCCTTTTTTATACCCACCAGCCTCCATCTGACAGAGTTAAAGGTTGTGTTCAAATATCTGCTTGATGAAATCAACGAGAAAGTCATCGAAGAAGAATTAAAGAGACCCTTGTTTCAAAATGCTGCAGTGCTCCGGTTTAAATCACGAGAAATAAACACGAATAAGTTAATATCACAACCGGTAGTCTGTGCATCCCTCCCACCAGAGCAGGCAACGAAACAATCTACAATGTAAAACACATTACAAATACTAGAACAGTAGAAACATACCGGAGCAACGTGGGTCCTCCCCAATGCAAACGATGGCAACAATCTTTTCATTCCATTAATTGTTGCTCCTTACCAGCACGACACCACACTTCCGATAAAAGTCAGATGCCAAGAGGACAAAATTCAACATGTGCAAAATGCGAAAAACAACACCCTGCCTCCTTCGGAGGTTCCAGTGCTTTCCAAACTTCCCTCACAATTTGCAGCACACAAGCGCATACAATTCGAAACAGAACGACTCAAGCAATGGCAAAATCGAAACGTGTGAACACTCGCAAAAACCACGCGAATTTCACGGACTGCCAAGAAGAAATACAGAGCTTCCACAGCATCAAAACATACGCCCCCAGCACCGAAATGTGTGGGCACTACAACACCTACAAGCCCAAATCCAGAGCCAACAATCAACTGCACCATTTGACTTTGCAAAATTTCTAAACACTCTACCTGGGTCTCCAACTTCATGGCAGACAACCAAAATTTGAACATACTGGAACTTATCACTGAAACTTACCGCAGTTAATGAATATAGAAGTAATATCGGTAGGGGTTGAAACAGCCCGTGGAAGAATAACATTTCTCGCTGCGTATCACAGTTCCAGTCAACAACTAATCTAAGAGGACTTATTTGACATTTTTGATGCTGATGACAAACTTTTATTAGGGGAGAGAGGGGGGAGGACCTAAATGCTAAACATTTTGCCTGGAACTCGCGGAGAACCAAACCCAGGTGAACAAAATCCCATGAAATGGAAGAACAACTCCAGTGTGTTAGCCTTGGCCCTGAAGAACCGAACCACTTCCCAAGAGCACACAACCATAGACCAGATGTCCTAGACATAATTATCATAAAAAACGTATGAACTCAAATGGTTCAAATGGCTCTGAGCACTATGGGACTTAACTGCTAAGGTCATCAGTCCCCTAGAACTTAGAACTACTTAAACCTAACTAACCTAAGGACATCACACACATCCATGCCCGAGGCAGGATTCGAACCTGCGACGTAGCAGTCGCGCGGTTCCGGACTGAGCGCCTTAACCGCTAGACCACCGCGGCCGGCTATGAACTCAAGACTAGCAACAATCAATGATTTAACATCAGACCACGATCCACTTAAAGGAGTACTGACGAAAGCAATTGAACTACAATTCCGGCACCGAAAAACACATACAAATTGGGACCAATATAAAGCTTACCTCAATAACAATGTACGGCCAACACTAGCACTGAACAATAGACGGAGCCATAGCCACACTCACAAACACTGTCGAAGACCTGAAGACCTTGAACAATACAGTGCGAAAAAGGTGGCACAAATTTCGAATCCCCGTCGATCACAGATAATTACGACAATTATCTCGAGAACTATACCGTCGCGAGATTGAGTGGAGAATCGAAAAGTGGGAAGACAGAATGGAGCAATTCCTGCTGCAAAGCAGACTGGGACATGGTAAGATGTTTTCGCGAACAAAAACCACCGAAAACTGCTATCGGGGGACCAGCAGGCTTAATCTTCGATCCGTTTTTTAAAGAAGAAATATTTGTAGATACTTACGAAACTCAAAATACTATCGATATACCCAATAACAATGACCCAGACGCCGAAGACAGTAGAACTAGGCAAAGAGCGGAAAAAATCAGAAACACACCGAGCGAATAAGCGCCACAACTGAAGACCCCGACTGAGATCCGAAAAATAATTAGGAATTTGGGCATAAAATCAACCGCAGGCTTAGACGGCGTAAAAAATGAACAATTAAAACAGCTGTTAAGAAAATCGATAGTGCTTCTAACACGAATTTTCAATGGATGTCTCAGACACGAATATTTCCCGACGCAGTGGAAAACATCTAGAACTGTACCAATTCCACAACCGGATATACACTTAAAACTGCCACAGAACCACCAACCTATTAGCCCCCTTCCAACATTACATGATGTTTTCGAGCGAGCAGTTCTACAAAGGCTAAAATAATCATTAGTTGAGAATTGGATCATTCAACCACAACAGTTTGCAATTCAGACCACAATATCGGCAGAGATGCAACTCCTATGCATATCCGAAAGCATCGCGTATAACAGCAATAGGGGCTATTACACTGCAGCAGCTTTCCTATATGCAGAGAAACCTTATGGTGAAGTCTGGAAATATCGCCTTATAGTAAGACTAAAAAAAACTAAATTGTATCCCATACCCCTACATAAAAGTCATAGATGACTTTCTTTCACACAGAAAATTCTTTGTAAAATTTGATAAACAACAATCAAACATAAAATCGTTGGAACAAATTCCCAACACTGTTCACAACTTATGTTAACGATATATTCCACTTTTACACGACGTAGTATTAGCTCAATTTGCAGACGACACCTCCTTAATTGCATGTACCAGTAGAAAGACCTCTGCGGTAAACAGAATTGAAAGACAGCTAAACACCATAGAATAATGGGCACGTGAAAACAATGTCAAAATTAGACGCCGAAAAAATACAAGCAACTCTGTTTACGAGGAAGAGACCAGAACTACGCGACACATGACAAACTGAACACACACAAATTGGACAAATCAGGTCATTTATCTTGGAATGATGTTGGACAATAAGTTGATCTTAATGACACATGTCGTATATAAAAAAGAGAAAATGATAAAACTAGTACATACAATATTCCCACTTTTGGCCGTCACTGACACGGTAATCAGAACAAAATTAACACTGTATAAAACAAAAATACTACCAGCTCTACTATACGGTTGTTCAACTAGGGAGGGATAACTTGCAACGCAAACCAACACGTGCTACAGGAGTCAAAAACCAATGTTTCACAATATCGCTTAAACCCCTCAGTGGACTAGAATAAACGCCTTGCATGCTGCATTCAATATGCCAACAGTCACACAACAAATACAGAAAAAATCTCTAGAACTGTTGGAAAAAACGAACCGATTAAGAAACGAGGCACCTAGAATATGCTGCAACAGTCGAACCTCGAGAATTGCACAAGGTGAGAGTTCCCAGAACCGTAATAAGGAATTAAATAAATTAAAGAAAAACCAGTAGCAATCACCATCTCAGGCTTAAAGTCGACAACTGCCCAAATGTTCTAATACAGTGAAATTAAGTAAAATTGTGTTCAAAAATTTAAATGAAGTCCAACAGCCAAAGGCGGAGGCACTTCTAAAGAACCAAAGAAGAAAAGAATGTGTCTATTTAGTATTAGAGAATCCTACAAAAATGTGAAGTAAGTCGTCCAAGACGTTTTACAGATTTTGGTAACATTTCTAATTGATATACTAGGAACTAGAGTGTCTATAATACTATGTAAAACAAGACTTATTTTGTAGTTGTTACGAAAAGTTTCGAAAAGTTATCGACATATTTACATCAAATTTTTACACGACACATGCGGGCAAGTAAAAGAGCTGAAGTAATTTACTGTAAGGTAGCTTGCGAGATTGGCAAGAGTTATTTGTGTGAGACCATCAAATTAATCGGTGGATTTCGAGAATAGGTTCTCGGGCCAGAGATACTAAAATAAATGTCGACGTTTTCTTTGATGAAACGAACGAGAACATTTTCAGTTTTGAGATGAAATCTTTAGTATTCTATATAAAGTTATTTGTTCAAATACTAGCTTTTTGTCCGCAACTTCATCCGCGTTCTCCCTCCCTCCCCTCCCCCCCCCCCCCCTCTCTCTCACTCTCTCTCTCTCTCACACACACACACACACACACACACACACACACACACACACACACACACACACACACACACACACAATATGTAAATATTTGTAAACGTACTACTTCTGCATTTCTAGCACATTTCGCCCTGTAGTTTCATCTGTATTCTGAGGAATCTTCTGATTCTGCCAGTAACTGTTATTCCGAGGAAAACGTTCGCCGTTTCTCCATTGTTTTACACATCGTGTGACTCTACAGGAGACCTCAAATGTGTCTGTGCTGTTGAGCCGCGTGGCATTATGTTTGGTCCCGAAACACACTGCTAAAATTATTGGACAGAAGATTGCTGATTCTGACTATATGCTTGATGAAGTGAACAACTCAGGCAGGTTCGCTTTCCACTTTTAAAGTATTTCAAGCCAACAAATTGCAGGAAACACCAAAAACCAACAGGTCGTTTTCTACCTGTCATCCATTCTCTCTGTCACACCCTCACCCTCCCTCCCCCCCCCCCCCCCCCCCCCGCATTGGTAGGGATATCTTACTGCCACAGTATTTATGTACGAATAATAAGTCATGTATATACCATATTTTGTTGAACTTTCTCTTTTGCGTTCCTGAATTTCGCTCCTATGATGCCCCATTTTCATCCCGATTCCTGTGTGCGGGAGGTGCTTCTTACCCCACCACAGTGAGCGATTGTGGTATCACGTGAAAAACCGAGGAGCCGCCAGAACTAGCTTGGGGGGGGGGGGGGGATATCTGAGGATGGCTTTAACATCAGCCAAAACCGGTAATATTAAACGTATGTTATCGCAATGTCAACTGTTGTTATAACCAAAGTTTTTTTTACATATTCTGAACGACAGTCATTTAAGGTTAACTGACCTGTGTCTGTTTTGCTGAATTTACTTGTAGTAGCCAAGGGTGTTTGTAATCTTGCTTTTCCATCTCACTATCTACATCTACATCTACATCCGTACTCCGCAAGCCACCTGACGGTGTGTGGCGGAGGGTACCCTGAGTACCTCTATCGGTTCTCCCTTCTATTCCAGTCTCGTATTGTACGTGGAAAGAAGGACTGTCGGTATGCTTCTGTGTGGGCTCTAATCTCTCTGATTTTATCCTCATGGTCTCTTCGCGAGATATACGTAGGAGGGAGCAATATACTGCTTGACTCTTCGGTGAAGGTCATCTCGAGTATGTAATAGAAAGTTTCTCCCTCCATATCGTATATTCGTATAGCTCCTCTGTGGAATGTGTGTACAGTACGCGTCACGCTCTTTTGGACACACATACAGCTCATTCACATGAATTCAGTGTCTTTTTAATAGCGAAAGCCGCAATGCAGCTTTAAGCTTCCAGTACAGAAGCGTCGTGTCACCTATCCACTCCAAGGAGGTTAAAATATATTCTAAATGCCTTCACAGAATAGATTCTAAACTAACCTACGTGAAGCCGCCAAAAACTGAAGAACGAAATCGGACGCGTACTGACCAAGTAGTCCACTGTTACTCAGATAACAGGCTAACAGTAAGTGCGGCTGATTAACTTCTCGTTCACAGTCACGGAGGAATTTTTAAAGGAAATCGTATTCGCCGTTGACTACAAAAATTATTATTTTCACAACGCTGATTCTTTGGAGGTTGATGATATAAAGCATACGGTTTGTTAAGGGGACCACACCGTGGTTCACGTCGAAAAAATCGATTTTCGGTTTTCATCATACTTCGACAAATTAAGGTTGTGCTTGTTTACAAATGTACTCACCTCTGTCACAGCTATTTATATAGAAGCTCCTGCAAGTTAAGCCTATACCTAACGTCCTCTACTGATTATAATCCATGTCATGGATTGTGTTCGTCAGTAGAAAATTCGTGGTGCAAATACAGTAGGGCTCAGGCAACTGGAGAATCCTATTCTCACCAGCATTCTCTTCCTGCTGCTGTTATTACAGCAATTAAACCTATTTTCAGAGACTTGGTTCATCCTGACCATCTAAGGAAATGTCTGCATGGGCAGGCAGAGAACCCAAAAGAATATTTGAACAGCGTAATTTGAAACCGCCTTCCTAAAACTGTATTTTTAGGCATGCAGACTATGGAACTAGGAGTTCATGATGCTGTTATTACATTCAATTATGGTAATATTGTAAAGTGTTGGGGACTGAAAAAGATTGGAATTAATCCTGGTGAAAATATGATCACTGGGCTGAAACATTGCGATAAAATGAGGATAGCCGATGCAGACAGGTCTGCATCTATCATGGCCAAGAAAGCAAGACCAACATCCAGAAAGGTGAAAAAGAAGCCGGTAGAGGCCAAAGAAGGACCATCACATGCAGCAAGACAGTTTTAATTAACTGTAAGTAACAAATTTCATAAGATTTTTTTTCTTTAGTCAATTTCCCGCAAACTAAAATTTTCAGTACATATGCCACGTTATATCAGAAACTATTATAGATAAATGACATTTTCAGAGACACTGCATAACATAAAACGCCACCTCTGGTACTACACTCATTAATATGCCCCCATTACGGAGCTCACAAAAATATTTTCTGCAGAATAATCTGAATAGTTTGTTAACAAATTTAAAAAAGAATTTCTTAAAAACTATAAAATGGATAAAGTAGATTTGAGTACAGTTGACTATTAGCATAATGTAACATTCAGTAAAAATATTAAGGTCCTGTATCAAATAGTTTTTTCAGAAATGGGTCAAATACTTGCCTAAATTAACATGGGTTAGATAGGGAGGGAGTGGTCCCCTAAAAAAAAACCAACACGATTTACGCCAGGAACCTCCTCGACTGTATCAGTAATCCCTAATTCAGTCCGGTGGCACAAACAATCTCTTTTGTTCTTAAGTCGTTCTGTTGTTGTTGTTGTCTTCAGTCCTGAGACTGGTTTGATGCAGCTCTCCATGCTACTCTATCATATGCAAGCTTCATCTCCCAGTACCCACTGCAACCCACATCCTTCTTAATCTGCTTAGTGTAGTCATCTCTTGGTCTCCCTCTACGATTTTTACCCTCTACGCTGCCCTCCAATACTAAATTGGTGATCCCTTGATGCCTCAGAACGTGTCCTACCAACCGATCCCTTCTTCTGGTCAAGTTGTGCCACAAACTTCTCTTCTCCACAATCCTATTCAATACTTCCTCATTACTTATGTGATCTACCCATCTAATCTTCAGCATTCTCCTGTAGCACCACATTTCAAAAGCTTCTATTCCCTTCTTGTCCAAACTATTTATCGTCCATGTTTCACTTCTATACATGACTACACTCCATACAAATAGTTTCAGAAAAGACTTCCTGACACTTAAATCTATACTTAATGTTAACAAATTTCTCTTCTTCAGAAACACTTTCCTTGCCATTGCCAGTCTACATTTTATATCCTCTCTACTTCGACCATCATCAATTATTTTGCTCCCCAAATAGCAAAACTGATTTACTACTTTAAGTGTCTCATTTCCTAATCTAATTCCCTCAACATCACCCGACTTAATTAGACTACATTCCATTATCCTAGTTTTGCTTTTGTTTATGTTCATCTTATATCCTCCTTTCAAGACACTGTCCATTCCGTTCAACTGCTCTTCCAAGTCCTTTGCTGTCTCTGACAGAATTACAATGTCATCGGCGAACCTCAAAGTTTTTATTTCTTCTCCCTGAATTTTAATACCTACTCCGAATTTTTCTTTTGTTTCCTTTACTGCTTGCTCAATATACAGATTGAATAACATCAGGGAGAGGCTACAACCCTGTCTCACTCCCTTCCCAACCACTGCTTCCCTTTCATGTCCCTCCACTCTTATAACTGCCATCTGGTTTCTGTACAAATTGTAAATAGCCTTTCGCTCCCTGCATTTTACCCCTGCCACCTTCTGAATTTGAAAGAGAGTATTCCAGTCAACATTGTCAAAAGCTTTCTCTAAATCGACAAATGCTAGAAACGTAGGTTTGCCCTTCCTTAATCTAGCTTCTAAGGTAAGTCGTAGGGTCAGTATTGCCTCACGTGTTCCAACATTTCTACGGAATCCAAACTGGTCTTCCCCGAGGTCGGCTTCTACTAGTTTATCCATTCGTCTGTAAAGAATTCGCGTTAGTATTTTGCTGCTGTGACTTATTAAACTGATAGTTCGGTAATTTTCACATCTGTCAACACATGCTTTCTTTGGGATTGGAATTATTATATTCTTCTTGAAGTCTGAGGGTATTTAGCCTGTCTCATACATCTTGCTCACCAGATGGCAGAGTTTTGTCAGGACTGGCTCTCCCAAGGCCGTCAGTAGTTCCAATGGAATGTTGTCTACTCCGGGGGCCTTGTTTCGACTCAGGTCTTTCAGTGCTCTGTCAAACTCTACACGCAGTATCGTATCTCTCATTTCATCTTCATCTACATCCTCTTCCATTTCCATAATATTGTCCTCAAGTACATCCCCCTTATATAAACCTTCTATATACTCCTTCCACCTTTCTGCCTTCCCTTCTTTGCTTAGAACTGGGTTTCCATCTGAGCTCTTGATGTTCATACAAGTGGTTCTCTTCTCGGCCAAGGTCTCTTTAATTTTCCTGTAGGCAGTATCTGTCTTACCCCTAGTGAGATAAGCTAATTCTTATATTTCTCCTCTAGCCATGCCTACTTAGCCGTTTTGCACTTCCTGTCGATCTCATTTTTGAGACGTCTGTATTCCTTTTCGCCTGCTTCATTTACTGCATTTTTATATTTTCTCCTTTCATCAATTAAATTCAATATTCCTTGATTACCCAAGGATTTCTACTAGCCCTCGTCTTTTTACCTACTTGATCCTCTGCTGCCTTCACTACTTCATCCCTCAAAGCTACCCATTCTTCTTCTACTGTATTTCTTTCCCCCATTCCTGTCAATTGCTCCCTTATGCTCTCCCTGAAACTATGTACTACCTTTGGTTCTTTCAGTTTAACCATGTCCCATCTCCTTAAATTTCCACCTTTTTGCAGTTTCTTCAGTTTTAACCTACAGGTCATAACCAATAGATTGTGGTCAGAGTCCACATCTGCCCCTGGAAATGTCCTACAATTTAAAACCTGGTTCCTAAATCTCTGTCTTACCATTATATAATCTATCTGATATCTTTTAGTATCTCCAGGATTCTTCCATGTATACAGCCTTCTTTTATGATTCTTGCACCAAGTGTTACCTATGATTTAGTTGTGCTCTGTGCAAAATTCTACCAGGCGGGTTCCTCTCATTTCTTAGCCGCAATCCATATTCACCTACTACATTTCCTTCTTTCCCTTTTCCTACTGCCGAATTCCAGTCACCCATTACTTAAATTTTCATCACCCTTTACTATCTGAATAATTTCTTTTATTTCATCATACATCTCTTCAATTTCTTCGTCATCTACAGAGCTAGTTGGCATATAAACTTGTACCACTGTAGTAGGTGTGGGCTTCGTATTTATCTTTGCCACAATAATGCGTTCACTATGCTGTTTGTAGTAGCTTACCCGCATTCCTATTTTCCTATTCATTATTAAACCTATTCCTGCATTACCCCTATTTGATTTTGTGTTAATAACCCTGTTGTCACCTCACCAGAAGTCTTGTTCCTCCTGCCACCGAACTTCACTAATTCCCACTATATCTAACTTTAACCTATCCATTTCCCTTTTTAAATTTTGTACCCTACCTGCCCGATTAAGGGATCTGACATTCCACGCTCCAATCCGTAGAACGCCAGAAGTCGTTCTAAGAGACATGAATTCCTACCTAACACTGCACGAGCATGCATGCTCCAGTCAGTCATTCAAATAACCTGAAGAAAAAACGTGCTTCAAAAGTCATTTCAGACCTTCTGTTTCTATTGTTTCTGCATTTGTTATTTTACTTTCAGTAATATCCAATAAGAACGTATTTACACAATCACTGATTTCGGACCTTACATACACTATTAAAATAACTGAAGCAACAGATGTAGACTCATCAGTGAGTACAGTGACCCTGGAATTCTATATTACGGATGAACAGAGCTTCTTCCTCGTAGTTTGGGCCCAGAAACGACAGAGAGGCTTCGTCCTCTCCGTAGGCGTCAGTGGTTCACAACCCCACAACAGGCTACAGCAGTCCACTCACCCCACCGCCGCCCGCCGACAAAGTGTAACTGAGGCGGAGTAAGGAGAACCAGCCCGCATTCGCCGCGCAGATGGAAAACCGCCGTAAAAACCATCCACAGACTGGCCGGTTCACCGGACCTCGACACAAATCCGCCGGGCGGATTCGTGCCGGGGACCAGGCGCTCCTTCCCGCTAAGAAAGCGTTACACCGGCCAACTGAGTTTACTATGCGGTGTTTTACCCGTGTGGAGACCATTTTCAAACTGACAAGGCTCAAAGTCTATATATGGTTTGTTATGTTTTGCTGCAGAATATGCTGTGCGAATCACTTTTCTTGTAGTATGAAAACTGCCTTTCTGCTATTCAACTTTAGTTACTATGGCTATAGGACGTGGTCCTAAAGAAAGCACTGTAGGAGGGCTTGAGCCTTTCGTTAACTCCGTGCAGTTAAATGGGCTTCAGAATTCCTATGTTTATTTTTTTTCTCTCAATAATGTTAATTGACCTTGTTTACTTCGGCAAACTCGACCATCGGAATACTACGCCAATCCTCAGAAATGTACACTAAATGTGATTTACTCACTCCAATATTCTGCACATCTTTACGCAATGAGCAACGCAAATTGCCTCCCCTACATAACAATGTGTGTACTGTCGTTCCAACAAATAGGATAATTAAGTATGTCTTGGGAACCCAAATAACAAGGAATTACGTCACATGACTGCGTTTTATCTTCAACAATACCTATTCCTGTGCTACTCTGTGTGTATGAAGTAGATGGTCCATTATCAGCTTCACATTTTTTTCGAACCACATAGATCCTCTTCTATAGTTGAAACCCTAGAACTAGATTTACGGAAATCATCTATACTGCGTTTCATACTGAAAAATTATACCTTTCAATTACTAACACAGTTCGTACACTTTCACTTAAAAATGAATTAAAAATGTAACATTCCAGGTTTTAAAACGGCAAAGTGGTACGTAGAACTGAAGGAGTCAACAGAGCTGTTCACTGCAACTCCTATAACGTCACTGAAAAAGAAAACTGAACAACACCCACGCCGGCCGTGCAGTGGCTATCTATTAATTCCGTTTGCAATAGGACTGTAAACGCACAAACGAAAGGCACGTCAATGACTCGAAATAGTAAATAGGTCTACTGTAATATCATAGAAGAGGGTAAAGCAAAAAACCGACATTCGATATTGTGGTTGGCTCACTAAAAATTGCAACATCAGAATAAGGAAGCGGGAAATGTTTTTATTTTACTTATATTTTATCTTGCAGATTGGTGGTGTTGTATTACTAATTCACAAGCGATCGCGTGATTTGAAGAAACGTTGGCGTTCGTGTGGCGGTATTTACATCGCCACGAATTGGCTTTTATTTTCGAATGACCATGTATTATTATGTCGGGTATAGAGTCAAATCAGTCCGTGTCAAGGTCACTCGCTACTTGGTCATAAGGTCAGCTGGGCATTAGAGAAGCGTCCGAAGCCACTCTTATGCTTTGACCCATGACATATATATAGCGGAGATGGCTACTTCCAGCGTGTACAAAGTGACGATGACGTCACTGCATACACACGTCAACAAACGCGAATAAGAACAACAACGTCTCACTCAAAAAATGAAATGAAACTAACGAGACAACTGCGGAAAATTGGGGTTTAGGGCAGGGATAAGTTAAACATACAACAATAAAATAAACACCGCACCATTCCAAAACAAACAATATCAAAAAAATTAACTTACTGAATTCCGCTACATCAACAAAACCCCTGGAATCTGACATCAAGCTCAATCGCAGATTCCGATACCAAGAAACCAGTACCTACAACCCCAAAAAGAGGAATCGGACATTTGCCTTGACCTATACAGCTGAATTGCAGGTCACCCTACCAAAAAACCAACAGCTAAAACTCCGAAAAGTGGAACGAAAGCTAACAACTGAAAAACGCAAACATCCCACATGAACTACATCAATTAAAATACAACCGACCTACCATAAATCTACGACACACAAAATATCACAATTACTACGGAATACAACCAAAACAAAAATTACTTAACAAAAGCCTCCGGCAATACCACCTATACTGGCAAAACACACACACACACACACACACACACACACACACACACACACACATACATACATACTAGTCCATCGTCCGATCCGCTGGAAATCACGTCTATCTCATGTTGTTGCCATAAACGTGACGCCTAACACATTCACCAATAAGACCGAAAATCTGCAGAATCTGTATGACATTTAACATCTTCCCCCCCCCCCCCCCCGAAAACAAAACGTAATGACACAATCGTGAACTTCACTGTCATATCCATAAGTAACAAAACAAACTACTTTTAGCACAAGAAACACCAAAGTAATGAGACCTAACAAAAAAAAAGAAAAAAAACCTCACTGAAAACGCTTCCAAAACACACGTTATTGCACAACCTACCTTAACTCAAAACCATGTTTGGACGATGGATGACAATGTAAACTCAAATTAATGCAATGCCACGCATTAAACTGAGCACGTTCACATTCAACACCAGAGGGGAGCGTCAAATATGACAACACGGCGTCAACAAACACAACCAACTCAAAAACTCCGTGCCGCAGTGACGTCATACACGAGAACACTACTACAGCACGGGTCAAAGCAGGCGGGTCGAGTCGGACGCTTCGTTTAAAAAAATTGGTGCAGCGTCCACCAATTTGCTTACCAAAGAAATTTACGCAGGCCATAAACTATCTTCATCTGCACTGCCTCTGAAGTCTCTTTCGCAGTTCGAGACCAAACGCCAAGAACAAAAATATACCTCAGTTATTAGACCACCACCAGTTTGTAGAAAACAATTGTAAATATGGATGTAAACTCCGGTTCAAAGTCTCCATTGTATGGGAAAAAAATCGTCTATTTCATGTTTCAGTCAGTTGAAGTCTTTCAGTGCCATGCCTGAACACGGAAACACCACCAAAAAGGCACGAAATATCACTGATGACGATAGCGTGACCTTCAGACCCATAGATGAGTTTTGAAGTAAAAAGTGAGTTATCCAAGAAAAACATTTTGTGGCTGGGCGTAAAAATTAAAAAAAAAACAGTACTTTCTCGTAAGCAGCCACAACAAAGCAGGCGGAAGAAAGAGAGTTTGAAACTTACCTGTCCGTAGTCGAGGACGCCGTCATCCCGGTCGCAGCTGAAGTCGTGTGTGAATTCTCCTAAGTTTCCAGTCGATCCGTGGAAATTTGGTGATCGCACAATACTTTCATAACACTTCCCCGCTTGGTGAACTCCTTAAACCGGAATCAAAAGGGAAATGTGTGTGTGTGTGGGGGGGGGGGGGGGGGGGACGAGAAGGGTGGCAGTACATTTGTAACACCTAAGTGCCATAACACGAACAATGGTGGCAGTTCTGCTAATGCTGTCGCGTTAATAACCGACAGGGTTGGACGGCAACATCTCGTAAACAGAACAGAAGAATCTGCTATTTCCGAGGAAACGGAGAGTCACTAACAACAATGCGCCTCTTCTCTTCTACTCATATGTGATTATATTCTCAAATTTCCCGACAGCGATATTCAAAAACGAAACGAAGTTCACACTTTTGTTACTGCTGCTCGAAACTGTACGTGTTTCAAGCAAGCAAGCAAGTCGTTCACACGATATTCTTGACGCGGACACGGAAACGATGCTATGAAAAACGCAAAGTGAATTTTTCGCGACAGCCGTTTGCAAATGTCGCGGAAAGCGCCCGAATCCGCACGTGGCAAACGGCCTACTGATCAGCTGATTCCCCCTCCGACTCAAGGACAAATGGGCTGTTGGTGTGACGTCACAAGGTCGCCGCGGGTTAGTAGGGGGTACGGTACATGTAAAGCGCCCCACACACCCGCAAACTAACCGACCGACCGACCAACAAATTGGGATGTAGGGCGGTTAGGGCCACCACATACCACGCAACAAATTGTGCGAACCCCCGACAAAAGTTCGTCTTTTGTCACTGCGAGCGGGTTTAAATGCTGTTCTAGTATACGTGACAGGGTGGAGAGTGGGCGAAACTATAAGAATAGAGTTGCTGGAGAAATTAAGACACTACAGATGTTTGTGGGGGACGTCGTGCGAAGAATATAGCAATACGGGTGCAAGAAATGAAGCACATTTTTAATTTTTTTTAACAAATCTATGACGGTTTCGTGTGACACTTAGGAAGAGTAAAATTCAATCGACATTCTGTATTTCTGTTTCTAGGTTTTATTTCCGAAACTTGTCGGAAAAGAAATCTGTAAACAGAAATATCGTCATTTAGTGGACGATAATACATAAAATACACTCGCTTCATTGTTATAAGTGCTAAAAAAAAGTCAAGCCTGTATCCAAGCGCTCTGCAATAAAGAGCAAAGAGTTTGGCTTTTTTACGGTTGTAAGAGTTGCTAAATGCTTCATACCTTATGTATCCGTTGTATCTATTAGATGACGTGCGCCACAGCACTTTTTAGTTTTTCTGCTTCGAATTGGAAATGAGTTACAGACCCATATCGTAAACGTCGATATGCAGCAGGATTTTAGAACGTATATTATGGCTAAAATGGCTCTGAGCACTATGCGACTTAACTTTTAAGATCATCAGTCGCCTAGAACTTAGAACTAATTAAACCTAACTAACCTAAGGACATCACACACATCCATGCCCGACGCAGAATTCGAACCTGCGACCGTAGCGGTCACGTGGTTCCAAACCGAAGCGCCTATAATCGCACGGCCACACCGGCCGGCCAACATATATTATGTTCGAACATTATGAATTACCTCCAAGAAAACGGTCTGTTGACACACAGTCAACATGGGTTTAGAAAACCTCGTTTCTATAAAACACAACTAGCTATTTATTCACATGAAGTGTTGAGTGCTATTGACAAGGGATATCAGATCGATTCCGTATTTCTGGATTTCCGGCAGGCATTTGACACGGTAGCAAACAAGCGGCTCGTAGTGAAATTGCGTGCTTATGCAATATCGTCTCAGTTATGTGACTGGATTTGTGATTTCCTGTCAGAGACTTCACAGTTCGTAGTAATTGACGGTAAGTCATCCAGTAAAACAGAAGTGATTTCCGGCGTTCCCCAAGGTAGTGTTATAGGCCCTTTGCTGTTCCTTATCTATATAAACGATTTTGGAGACAAAAAAATGGCTCTGGGCACTATGCGACTTAACATCTGTGGTCATCAGTCGCCTAGAACTTAGAACTCATTAAACCTAACTAACCTAAGGACATCACGCACATCCATGCCCGAGGCAGGATTCGAACCTGCGACCGTAGCAGTCACGCGGTTCCGGACTGAGCGCCTAGAACCGCGAGACCACCGCGGCCTGCTTTTGAAGACAATCTGAGCAGCCGTCTTTAGTTGTTTCCAGATGATGCTGTCGTTTATCGACTAATAAAGTCATCAGAAGATCAAAAACAAACTGCAAAACGATTTAGAAAAGATATCTGAATGGTGCGAAAAGTGGAAGTTGACCCTAAATAACGAATAGTGTGAGGTCATTCACATGAGTGCTAAAAGGAACTCAAACTTCGGTTACACGATAAATCAGTCTAATCTAAAAGCCGTAAATTCAACTACATATCTAGGTAATACAATTACGAACAACTTAAATTGGAATGAACACATATAAAATGTTGTGGGGAAGGCTAACCAAAGACTGTGTTTTATTGGCAGGACACTTAAGAAAATGTAACAGACCTACTTAGGAGACTGCCTACACTACGCTTATCCGTCCCCTTTAGGATACTGCTGCGCGGTGTGGGATCCTTAACACATAGGGCTAACGGAGAACATCGAAAAAGTTCAAAGAAAGGCAGCCGGTTTTGTATTATCGCGAAATATCGGAGAGAGTGTCATAGAAATGATAAAGGATTTGTGCTGGAAATCATTAAAAGAAAGGTGTTTTACGTCACGACGGAATCTTCTCACGAAATTCCAATCACCTTCTTTCTCCTCCGAATGCCAAAATTTTTTTTGACTCCGACCTACATAGGGAGAAATGATCACCAAGATAAAATAAGGGAAATCACAGCTCGTACGGAAAGATATAGGTGTTCGTCCTTTCCGCGCGCTATACGAGATCGGAATAGTAGATAACTGTGAAGGTGTTTCGATGAATCCTCTGCCAGGCACTTGAATGTGATTTGCAGAGTATCCATGTAGATGTAGATGTAGAGAGTTTCTTAAACTTACTGGCCATCTTTTATGCTACGTACATAAATACATTGATAATTTTTACATGTGGCTGAGCGATTCTAGGCGTTTCAGTATAGAACCGCGCGACCGCTACGGTTGCAGCTTCGAATCCAGCATCGGGTATGGATGTGTGTGATGTTCTTAGCTTAGTTGGGTTTAAGTAGTTCTAAGTTCTAAGGGACTGATGATCTCAGATGTTGAGTCCCATAGTGCTCAGAGTCAATGTTTACATGATCGTCTTTCGTTTCATTTGTTTTCCTTTACCGTGATGTATTTCTTCAATCAACTGTAAATCACATAGTAGGTTTCAGGAATCATTTTAGTTAAGAAAAAATGGTTCAAATGGCTCTAAGCACTATGGGACTTAACATCTGAGGTCATCAGTTCCCTAGAACTTACAACTGCTTAAACCTAACTAAAGTAAGGACATCACACATATCCATGACCGAGGCAGGATTCGAACCTGCCACCGTAGCGGTCGCGCGGTTCCAGACTGAAGCGCCTAGAACCGCTCGGCCGCACCGGCCGGCGTTTAGTTAAGAATTGTGGGATACAATAGCAGTGAATATGAGGTTCATTTTACTTCTGCCAGTGGCTAGAAATCCTAATGCAGCTAAGAGCCTCTCCTCGCAACTAATAGCTTCTCTCATGACCATATCCCTTTTGGTTAAAAATGGTTTGATGTTGTTCAGCAGCTCCCAAATGCACTTTCGTCCGTTCTTATATAATTAAGAACGTGATCGGATCCCATCTGCATAACTAGCAGAATGTGGGTGAATTTCTTTCCCTGCATTAGTCACTTTTGGCCTTGTTACCACTAAAACAGCCAAGGTAAAACTTAGTTTTTGTTTCTGTGTAAAACTAAAGGGCATCTCGTAAAACATTTACTCAATGAACTTAATATAAACAAACGGCAACAACAGGGTGGTGCTGTAAACACTGAACGCAGTCAATCGGGACGTGTCTAGCCTGGCACGAAATTGGTCGGTCGGCCGATAAGTTGTGCGTGTGTGTGGGACTTCAGTAGGGCAAGAATCACGTACGCAACGCCCTTCGAACGCTGCACTATTTGCGCTGCATTCAGCGTTCCGGGCGACGGAAAAAGGACTACATCTATACGGCTGCTCTGTAATTCACGCTGAAGTGCCTAGCAGAGGATTCATCGAAGCGCTTTCTATTTCTCTACCGTCCCACCTTCGAATAGCACGGAGGAAAGAAAAAGAAAAACGCTTCAGCTTTTTTCCTGCGAGCTTTGCTTCTCTTACTTTACTATGACGCTCGTTTCTTCTTAATTGGGTGGTAGTCAAAAAAATATTTTCTCCTGTGGAGGACAAAGTTGATGACAAAATTCGTGAAAATATCGCGCAGCTACTAAAACCGCCTTTGTTTAAATGATTGCCACACCACTTCCCACGACTTTCTTTTCGCTTTTTCGGGATAGTACAAAACGACCTGCCCTTCCTTGCACTTTTTCTATGTTCTCCATCAACCTTGTCTCGTAAGGATCCCACACCCCACAACAACACTCCAGGAGGGGACTGACAAGCGTAAAGTAGATAGTCTCTTTACAAAATTTGATACAGCTTCTAAGTGCCTTCCCCATAAAACACGGCCGTTATTTCGTATTACCCGCGACAGAGGAGAAAGTTTCTCGTAAGTAACACAGTTCAAGACTGAGCACGCCCATGAAGCTCTTAGTCACGTACAACATAACCTCCAAGTGTTATAATTCGCACCTTATAGGTTCGATTCGTGCATGGGCAAATGTCTTTGTCGTCTGTTATCTAATATGCCTAATATCTTGTAAACATTTAGCCTTTGTGGCGGATGCAATCATCGGCAATCACGTGGTCTCGGCAGCAGAAAACCTCGAAGCAACTGCATCAGCTTCGTACTTAGTAACATATTGTGACTCAAACCTGGGATCTTTGAGGAACTGGCGGAAGTAAGTTGTGAGGGCAGGTAGTAAGTCCCGCTTGGACACCTCAGCCGCTATGACACTTGTCCGAGAGGGAAAACGTCCCACGTTCGACTCCCAGCCCGGGACACTGTGCTGATATGCCACGAAGTTTCATATCAACACACAAACTTAGCTGCGGGAGAAAAATCATTCTGGAAGCAATCTCCCAGGTTCTGGATAAAACATGTCTCCGCAATTCCTATCTTCCAGGTGTGCTACTCACGTAAGATGAACAGGCAGGAAAACTTCTGAATGAGATTTTCACTCTGCAGCCGAGTGTGCGCTAATATGAAACTTCCTGGCAGATTAAAACTGTGTGCCGGACCGAGACTCGAACTTAATTTGCCAGAAAGTTTCACATCAGCGCACACTCTGCTGCAGAGTGAAAATCTCATTCTGGAAACATCCCCAGGCTGTGGCTAAGCCATGTCTCCGCAATATCCTTTCTTTCAGGAGTGCTAGTTCTGCAGTTTCGCAGGAGAGCTTCCTTAAAGTTTGGAAGGTAGGAGATGAGGTACTGGCAGAAGTAAAGGTGTGAGGATGGGGCGTGAGTCGTGCTTGGGTTGCTCAGTTGGTAGAGCACTTGCCCGCGAAAGGCAAAGGTCTCGAATTCGAGTCTCAGTTCGGCACACAGTTTTAATCTGCCAGGAAGTTTCAGGAAAACTTCTCTTCAATTTGGTAGTTCTCTGTTACGGTTTGCTGACTTCAGTGTACCATGTTTCACGCGTCTGTTTATTTTGAGAAATCTTTTGGGTTACGAGGGCGTACTGTAAAGCTGTCTCCGAATTTTTTTATGCGGTAACTCTTAAAGATTTTTAAATAAAGCAGTGATATTAGTATTCCACATCGTTACGATATTGCAGTGCCTGTGTTATTCCGAATTACGATGTAAAGTTCCTATGTCTGTTCTGGAAGACAATGTAAATTTTTTTCTGTTATTACGAACTTGCCAAGACATATTGGAAAAGGCATTTATTTCTTTTTAGTACTCAAGCAGTATGATCGGTGGGGCAAGTCTGGCGGTTACCAATAACGTGCAGAAATTTTCGTCCTATTTGCTCAGGGTATTTGATTCTTAGTCGACCTGAGCAAACAGCTTTTTATTCGCCAGAGGTTTCTTGGATTTTGTAAGTTTGATAACTAACTCTGTGGGTGAAGTCTTTGTCTGATCACGGCTAAAGATACCACCTGGCTTTCGTGGTCTTAACTACGATGTTACCTGTAAAAGTACTTGTGCCTTGTAGTTGTTCTATAATCATTCGTTAAAGAAAATCTCTTCTATTTATTTAACGCCCTTCCCTCATCAAATTAAACACGAGAATACATTTTTCTGAAGTTCATCTGTGAAACAGATGGGGCTACATGCATTTATATCGTGTAATAAACTAATGTATTGTCATTTTGTGTCATCAGAACGTCCGTTATTTCAGTAAAATTTCACAACATCGATTTTTCAAAAGTTTAAGATTGTACGCTGTCATCTTGTATACTCATTACATGCTTCAAAAGGTAAGTTTGGGTAGAGAATTTCAGGTCAGCAATGGCAGAGAGATATTCCATGCAACACGAGTTGCAAGCTTGTGTATTCAGACTTCCTATTAAACGGGTTGCAAGCAAGAGCCTACGATACCACGTACACTGCCTTACTACTGGGGAGTAATGTAAGACATGTTTAGTGGAGGACATGTTACCTTCTGTAAAATGGAATTTGTGTACTACCAGCTGACAAACACGGCATTGTCCCACACTAGGACCGAAACAAAAAATGAGCTGTGTTTGTAGGGTAATTTCCAGGTGTTCGTGAAGTCACCTTTCAAATGATGAAATAGCCATACAAAGAATTATGCATAATGTACAAATGCATAAGCATAGTACCCAAATTAGGAAACGTAATATGCAAATTGCAAGTTCTCTGTATGTTTATTTAACTCAGAAGTTGATTATAAGTAATATTTGTAGGTACATGTCCAGTCAGCTTGGCGCAGTTGCTTCGCGTGCCTGTAGCGCGATTTTGCAAACATCCCTATGGCAACGCCTCTTATAGCTCTATAGACGGCTATTGTTTTCGCCTACAGCTGCTTGCGCTTCACCGTTGAAAGCAGTCAAAAGCGCTGCGAGGCGCCAGGTATTACCCTAAGTCGACTCGACTGTAGGAGCGTCTTAGTAAAGAATAAATGTATTAAAACTTCATGCACGATGCGGCAATCTTTCACACACCTCAGTGTTTATGACGTCATGTTTCTTGAAATATGTATCGTACAATGAAATATTTGTGTAGGTACATTTAGCAGCACATATGGATACTATCTGCAAAATATTTTGTGGATAGTGTGAGCAGCATAGAAGTAACGAATTTAAAAATCAGGCATGATGCGGCAGTTTTTCACGTATCTCAATGTCCACAACGTTATATCTCATAATCTATGTGTCATACAGTAATATACACTACTGTCCATTAAAATTGCTACACCAAGAAGAAATGCAGATGATAAACGGGTATTCATTGCACAAATATATTATACTAGAACTTATATTTGTTTACATTTTCACGCAATTTGGGTTCATAGAGCCTAAGAAATAAGTACCCAGAACAACCACCTCTGGCCGTAATAACGGGCTTGATGCGTCTGGCCATTGACTCAAACAGAGCTTGGATGGCGTGTAAAGGTAAGGCTGCCCATGCAGCTTCAACACGATACCACAGTTCATCAAGAGTAGTGACTGGCGTATTGTGACGAGCCAGTTGCTCGGCCACCATTGACCAGACGTTTTCAATTTGTGAGAGATCTGGAGAATGTGCTGGCCAGGGCAGCAGTCGAACATTTTCTGTATCCAGAAAGGCCCGTACAGGACCTGCAACATGCGGCCCTGCATTATCCTGCTGAAATGTAGGGTTTAGCAGGGATCGAATGAAGGCTAGAGCCACGGATCGTAACTCAACTGAAATGCAACGTCCACTGTTCAAAGTGCCGTCAGTGCGAACAAGAGGTGACCGAGACGTGTAACCAATGGCTCCCCATACCATCACGCCGGTGATACGCCAGTATGGCAATGAGGAATACACGCTTCCAATGTGCGTTCACCGCGATGTCGCCAAACGCGAATGCGACCATCATGATGCTGTATACAGAACCTGGATTCATCCTTAAAAATGACGTTTTGTCATTCGTGCACCCATGTTCGTCGTTGAGTACACCATCGCAGGCGCTCCTGTCTGTGGTGCAGCGTCAAGGGTAATGGCAGCCACGGCCTCCGAGCTGATAGTCCGTGTTGCTGTAAGCGTCGCCGAACTGTTCGTGCAGATGGTTGTTGTCTTGCAAACGTCCCCATCTGTTGACTCAGGGATCGAGACGTGGCTGCACGATCCGTTACAGCCATGCGGATAAGATGCCTGTCATCTCGACTGCTAGTGATACGAGGCGGTTGGGATCCAGCAGGACGTTCCGTATTATCCTCCTGAACCCACCGATTCCATATTGTGCTAACAGCCATTGGACCGACGCGATCAGCAATGTCGCGATACGATAAATCGTAGCCTTCATCAAAGTCGGAAACGCGATGGTACGCAATTATCTTCCTTACTCGAGGCGTCACAACAACGTTTCACCAGGCAACGCCGGTCAACTGCTGTTTGTGTATCTTCGTGGTGTAGCAATTTTAATGGCCAGTAGTGTATGTGTCACACAGTGATATAATTTTGTATGTCCATTTACTGGCACATGTGGATACCGTGGGAAAAATATTTTGGACATGGATTTAGCAGCAAAGAAATAATAAGTTTAAAAATCATGCTCTACGCGGCAGTTTTATACGAATGTTATTGTTTATGATGTCGTATCTCTTGGCCTGTGATAGGCAGGTGGTTCTTAACCCACTGAACTTGTTGCCTTACTATAATGGATATGTGTACCACTTTTGGTTGTAATCGGCCCAGTGGTTTAGGCAGAGACGTGGAACATACACCGATATACGAGATATCCATTTTTATAATACGTGTGGGTTAAGTAATACATAATTTCAAATGCCCAATTAATGGTTGCGTTAAGTAAGTTTATCTATGTTAAGCTTATTTCTTAAGTCATATTGCGTTGTAGACTCATTTCATGGGTCAACATACTCAGTGAACAAGAGGACTTTTCATCAGTACAACATTAAGTAGTGATTTTCCGACCCATTTACATGCCAAAAACCTCGTACACAGCCAACCGATACTGCTCATATTTGGAAAGTTGCTTGAGTACAGCCTAAAACACAAGATATTAAAACGAAAGACTCTGAGATGTTTTGGCTCAACAACCTACCACTCTCCCGTCCTGTTTTTGAGTACGCCACTTCTGAAGTTCCTGATGCTCAATTGTCTCATAACTGACGAGATCCACAGATGGTTGATAACTGAGAATTTTTCATCACCGTGCGTGGAGGTCCACAAACGAATATTTTTCTAGAAATCGAGGAAAGAAACTTCTGCGAGTGTCGCTTGTGTACCCATAAGGTAAAAAAGTTCCTAAGCGGAAGCAAGGCATTTCGCTGGAAAGCAAAACAATCTGTGTTCGATTCCCAGATGCATTTGCAGTTTTTCTTTCTTCTGTTTGTATACTAGCGAGCCTGGCTATACTCTGCAGCTGCTAAATGTGTTTGGTAACTGGATATATGTTCCACTCTCATTCTCCGTTCCCCCTCTTATCCCCCTCCTCTTCCATACTCCCTTTGCCCATCCCATCTCCTCTTCTATACCTCAGTCCATCACCTTACCCCCCTCCCCTTCGCCATATATCTCTTATCCCAATCCCTCCGTATCCATCTCCTCACCTCTCACTTCTTTCTCCATATCCTTTTCCCCCTTCTTAACATCCATTTCCTGCCGTCATCTCTGTCTATCTGCTCCTCCTCCCTCTATTTCGCTTTATTTACTGTTATTACAAACGAAACTTCGAATGGGAAAAGAAGTCAAAATGAATGGGTAAATCGATTGGAATCATTATCACTACACGGCGTATGTGAGAGACCGTTACAGCTGCTGGATCTTCGAGGATAGCAGCTTTAACTATAGTATTTTGCAAGGTTTTCACCTACGAACAAGTAGGCCTAAAGTTAGTCATAAACACAACTTTCCTGTTCCGTGTTAAAAACGCCTGTGAAACCGAAAACAAATCCGATCATTTTCACAGCACAGCTTAGCATGTTCATCCTCGCAGCCGTTTTAACGGAAAGTGTTTAATGTATAACATGTGTATACTGTATCTGCAGTGCTTTAGGCTGTGTGTTAGTAGTTAGTCAGTCAGTCAGCTGGTCGATAGGTTATTCAGTCAGTCATTCAGTTGGGGCAGGTAATCAGTCAGTAGATCGAGAATAGATCGACAGTCAGTCAGATGGTCGAGAAGGGCTCTGTGTTGGCAGTCAGTCAGTCAGCCAGCCAGGACAGTCAGTCAGTCAGTCAGACAGTCAGTGACCTGGTCGAGAAGGGATTCAATCAGTCAGTCACTTTGTCGGGAAGGGATCCATCCAACCGAACCTTTCCTTGAAATTGTGTAAACTGAAACAAAACAGCTTCAGTAAGGTAATGAATTTATTGAAATGAATTAAATCAGAATTCATTGTTCCGGAGTCACAATGGATTTAGCTCGAGAAATTATTCAATTTGCCTCCAAGCGCTGTCTACACTTATCGTCGGCGTCATTGATTCGACGTTAATGTAGCTGTTCTATGTTACGCGTACGCCGACCGATATTTCAACACCTCACTGGTGACATTTTTCCCAAAGAAATGTACCGCGAACTAAAATAAATTCAGTGCAAAAGATATGATCATCACTGAGAACACACTGAAATATCACTTTCAGTTGTTTTTTTTCCCCAAAATATCAATCTTCAGCGTGGCATTTGTTGTTGTTATAAAAGCTGAACTGTGAAACCGACCGTGAAATTTCTTTCATTAACGGCTTCATACAAGAACACCATCCAAATATCTAACTTTTCGGTGGATTCTCCAAAAGTTTTCTTTTATAAAAACTTGTCATGACAATTACGAACACAAAGGGGGAACATTGAGACAAATCGGTCGAGCCGTTCTCCAGTTATGATCTTTCATACAAGCGCCAACTGATTTTTCTTTATATAGATTTTTGCCGTTTAGAAACTGGTAGGACACGAGGATTAATAAGGTAAGAGAATCAATAAGGAGTAATAACAAGGTAGTCAAATAAACTTCGCAAACGATCTCCGATTAGTAAAGAATTAAAAATTTAATTCCGGTCGCTTAACGATCGTCCTTTGCTCACTCTGTTACCTGACCTCCATTTCGTCATACAAACATTCGAAGCAAATTTACTCACAGCACCAAGAACATCTAGTGAATGCAAATCTTCGAGCAAATATATCGTTCTTGCCGAAGATTCGGCGGAAAACAGATTTCGTTTACTTTTAAGAAAATATTTATTTTTCGGAATTTAATTTTGATGTATACCACGCACGAGATAAAATAACCTGGAGAATTGGTGCTGAAATTTTATCATGAATTATTCTGTGAATCGTTATTCCACCCGCTTGTTGTACAATTCCCGCTGGGTTTCCAGAAGCTGATTGCAATTTTGATGTCTCGAAATACAGTTCTTAATTTGGCGATAAAAATAGACATCACATGCCTGACACACAGGTGAGCAGATTGGCCGTATTACTTCTACCGCGCAAAGTCGGTTGACCCTCGTTATCTATGAGCATGCTGACAAACATGACGGCATTAGTTTGTCCACTACAGGGGCCCAATATCAGAAAAAACCTTGTTTTAAAGCGTTTTAAGGATATGTTTTGTAAGCTAAATTTGTCAGTTCCCGAATTTGTAGCAAGTGATGTAAACATCTTTTAACGAGTCGCTTAAACGATTGACCTTTTCTATACCCATAAGACCAAATTAATTATTCCTTTCTTATCATCTAACGAAAACTATGGGCAACAATTTCCCAGTCTTTGAGACTGGATAAGGGTTTCAGTATTAGAATCAGAATTTAAAAGAGGTTTGAAAGACTTAGCGTTAGATAGCATTCTACCAGAATTTCTATTATCATTGGAAAAAACGGCAAGAAAATGACTATTTACGATAGCGTGCAGAATGAATGAGACTGGCGATGTATCATTAGACTTCCCGAAAAACATCATCCACACAATTCCGAAGATTGCAAGAGCCGACAAGTACGAGAATTACCGTACAATCAGCTCAACAGCTCTCGCATCCGAGATTACTCACTAGTATAATATACAAAAGAATGGATAAGAAAATTGAGGATATGTTACATGATAATCAGTTTGGCTTTAGTAAAGGCTTATTCATAAGATATAAATGAATGAAGAACCGCTAATTAGTATGAACTGCACCAATAAAAATGAAATTCAGCTTATCGAGATAACATAACCGTTTTAGTAAGACAAAATACCCAAGATCGTTACGAATTAGTACAATAGCATGCGAATTCGGCGGTGTAACTGTCTGTGTCAATGGTCAGAACAGACATATTGGATTACCGTTGCTGACCTACCATGAAACTGTGCAAATTTAGCAATGCGTGAAGATTCATAACGAAATTCAGTTGAGATTCATTCAGTGCCACACGTAAGTCAATTCAATTATTGATAGAAGCGGAAAAAGTAGGCAGTAACAACTATGAAATTATAGAACATCTTCATATTTACATCCACAGGGCGCCGGTCCAGAGAAAGGTGGCAATAAAACGTATTGGAGGTGTGAGAATTTCTTAAAATTGGTTAACTGATAACCTATCTGCCTCCATCGAGATTAGATCCAAAAACTGACCATACCTCCGTTGCAGCAGCAAACACCTTTCACTACGCTATCAGAAAACCCAGGCAAACAGCCCGCTATTATTACCCCAGACACGAATAAGCATTTCTGACGTTGCTGTTGATAATGGAAGCAAGACTGAAGAAAAATCAGAACACTTTCATATTATTTGTCGACCTGGAAAAAGCGTTTAAAATTCTGAAAAAATGTCGGTAAGCTATACGGAAAGGCGGGTGATGTACAAGAGACAAGAAGAAGAATAACTCTGGAAGACAAAGAACGAAATGTTCGGAATTTTATTTTTATTTTATTTTATTTTATTTTATTTTATTATTATTTTTTTTGTCGTCAGTCTACTGACTGGTTTGATTCGTTCGGCGTTCGGATTAGAAAGGGTATAAGATAGGGATGTAATTTTTTGCCAGTACTGTTTAATCTATTCATCAAAGAAGCAATGACAGAGATAAATGGAAGGTACGAGAATGGGATTAAAATTCAGAGTGGAAGAATATGAATGATAAGACTCGCTGATGACATGGCTACCCTCAGTGAAAGTGAAAAAGAATTACAGATGTGTTGACGGAATAAACACTTTAATGAGTACAGAATATGGATTAAGAGTAAATTGAAGAAAGATGAAAGTCTTGAGAAATAGCACAAATGAGAACAGCTAGAAACTTAACAGCAGGATTGGCGATCATGAAGTAGATGAAGTTACGGAATTCTGGTACCTAGAAAACAAAGAACCCATGACGGACGGAGCAAGGAGGCCATAAGAAGCACACTGTCACTGGCAAAGAAACAATTCCTGGATGAGAGAAGTTTATTATTGTCAAACATAGGGCTTAATTTGAGGAACACATTTCTGAGAAAGTGCGTTTGGAGCACGGCAGGTAGTGAAACATGGACTGGGAACATAAGGGAATAGAAGTATATGAGACGCTGTGCTGCAAACGAATGTTGAAAATTTTGTGGATTGGTAAGGTAAGGAATGAGGAGCTCCTGCGCTGAATCGGAGAGGAAAGGAATATGTGGAAAACACTGACAAGCAGAAGCGACAGGATTGTAGGACGTTTGTTAAGACGTCAGATAATGACTTCCGTGGTACTATTGGGAACTGTAGAGGGTAAAACATATAGAGGAAGACAGAGATTTGAATTAATCCAGCAAATAATTGAGGACGTAGGTTGCGAATGCTACTCTGAGATGAAGAGGTTGGCACAGGAGAGGAATTTGTGGCGGGCCGTGTCAGACCAGTCAGAAGACAGATGGAAAAAAGAGGGGTTATTGCGCGGTGAAGTAATACGTCATTTTTTGTACACTGTCAGCTGCGACAGTGTACCTTATGTGATAACGTACCTCTAATGCTCGTCTTTGCAGAGATCTTAGTCGGAACTGCTGTCATACAACGAGACTTAAAATTTTAATTCTCTACAGAACCAAGTCGATCGCAACTTCGTGTGCCTGCCTTGTTACTATTACTTGTCGATTTGTTTAAATTATTAACCTTAATATTACTTAAGTTTCTCAGTGGAGCAAAATACAAACGTAAAAAGAACCGCAGAATAAATCGGGGAATCGAACACAGGTGCTACTTTCGGCGCTACATCAGGGGCCCTTTCGTTGGACAGCACTAACTTTCTGGATGTGTACACTACTGGCCATTAAAATTGCTACACCAAGAAGAAATTCAGATGATAAACGGGTGTTCATTGGACAAATATATTACACTAGAACTGACATGTGATTACATTTTCACACAATTTGGGTGTATAGATCCTGAGAAATCAGTATCCAGAACAACCACCTCTGGCCGTAATAACGGCCTTGATACGCCTGGGCATACAGTCAAACACATCTTGGATGGCGTGTTCAGGTACAGCTGCCCATGCAGCTTCAACACGATACCACAGTTCATCAAGAGTGGTGACTGACGTACTGTGACGAGCCAGTTGCTCGGCCACCATTGACCAGACGTTTTCAATTGGTGACAGATATGGAGAATGTGCTGGCCAGGGCAGCAGTCGAACATTTTCAGCATCCAGAAAGGCCCGTACAGGACCTGCAACATGCGGTCGTCCATTATCCTGCTGAAATGTAGGGTTTCACAGGGATCGAATGAAGGGTAGAGTCCCAGGCGTAACACATCTGAAATGTAATGTCCACTGTTCAAAGTGCCGTCAATGCGAACAAGAGGTGACCGAGACATGTAACCAATGGCACCCCATACCATCACGCATGGAGACACGCCAGTATGCGATGACTAATACACGCTTGCAAGGTGTGTTCACCGCGATGTCGCCAAACACGGCTGCGACTATCGTGTGCTGTAAACATAACCTGGATTCATCCGAAAAAATGACGTTTTGCCATTCGTGCACCCAGATTCGTCGTTAAGAACACCATCGCAGGCACTCCGGTTTGTGATGCAGCGTCAAGGGTAAACGCTGCCACGGTCTCAGAGCTGATAGTCCATGCTGTTGCAAACGTCGTCGAACTGTTCGTGCAGATGGTTGTTGTCTTGCAAACGTCCCCATCTATTGATTCAGGGATCGAGACGTGGCTGCACGATCCGCTACAGCGATGCGGATAAGACGCCTGTCATCTCGACTGCTAGTGATACGAGACCGTTGGGATCCAGCACGGCTTTCCGTATTACCATCCTGAACCCACCGATTCCATATTCTGCTATCAGTCATTGGATCTCGACCAACGCGAGCAGCAATGTCGCCATACGATCAACCGCAATCGCGATAGGCTACGATCCACAACGCCGGTCAAATGGCTGTTTGTGTATGAGAAATCGGTTGGAAACTTTCCTCTTGTCAGCACGTTGCAGGTGTCGCCATCGGTGCCAACATTGTCTTAATGCTCTGAAAAGTTAATAATTTGCGTATCACAGCATCTTCTTCTGTCGGTTAAATTTCGCGTCTGTAGCACGTCATCTTCTTGGTGTAGCAGTTTTAATGGCCAGTAGTGTAAGTGGCACTCGTAAAAGTTTCTTCCTCGTATTTCCTGGGAAAAATGCGTTTGCGGATCCGACATGTGAAGATGAAAAACGCTCAGTTCTCAATTATCTGTCGATCTCATTAATTCAGAGTCGATGACGCGTCACGAAACTTAGGGGTAGTTTTCTCAAAAACGGGGGAGGTCGGGACATGTTGAGCCAAAATATCTCAGAGTTTTAAATTTTAAATTGTACACAAGCCACTTGTCAAACACACTGACGGGAAAAAATCGCAACACCGAGAAGGAGTAAACGAATGCTTGTAGGGGTGTTTGTTAATCTGAAAGATGATGTCTATTCAAATTTGATGTCAGTAGTGTAAGAGTGGTACTGGCAGCGCCACTATGATGATGCAAATCAGGTTTGCTTTAATTAGACACTGTGACAGTCGTGGGCGCCAGTTGCCTTTGAGATTGAACGTGGTGAGTTGATGTTAGTCAAGAATCAATTATTCAAGAACAGTCTTGAACGCATTTATTATTAGTATTATTATTATTATTATTATACCGCCAGCCGGTTTCAGTCCAACGTAGGGGTCATCTTCTGGCCGTTTACACCACTGGTTGACTGCTCCTGGTGTCATTCATGTCTACATAAGGGCAGGAAACTATGAGGCAGGAGTTACACCTCCAGCAGTCAACCAGTGGTGTAAACGGCCCGAAGATGACCCCTGCGTTGGACTGAAACCGGTTGGCGGTATAATAATAATAATAAATGCGATTAACGCTGTTCTTGAATAATTGATGAATCATACTAATCGCTGCTTCATCCCTACAACAATGTTGTCCAAAAATCTTAGTCGAGAATGTCTTTAAGGGGAAATAAATGTTCAAGTGGCTCTGAGCACTATGGGATTTAACATATGAGGTCATCAGTCCCCTAGAACTTAGACCTACTTAAACGTAACTGACCTAAGGACACCACACACATCCTTGCCCGACGCAGGATTGGAACCTGCGACCGTAGCACCAGCGCGGTTCCGGACTGAAGCGCCTAGAAGCGCTCGGCCACACCAGCCAGCTTTAAGGAAACAAAGACGTCAGTATCAACACTTCGCTGACTTTGAATTGGATCATGTAATAGGTGTACGAGACGCTGGGGGTTCCCTCTGCGATACGGCAGAAACACTTGGCATGAATGTAACCACTGCACGCGATTGCCGGCAGCGGTGGTCACAGAACGTACGGTTGCAAGAGGACAGGGCTCCGGACGGCCACATAGGACTACCTACAGAGAAGACCATCGTGTTCGGCGTTTGGCTCCTGGGCATCGTACTACATTTGCAGCATCAATTTGAGCACCAATTGGATCCACACTGATCCAATGAACTGTGGTAAATCGGTTACGTCAAGGGTATCTCTGAGCCAGACGCCCTGTAGCGACCATCCCACTGATACAAAACCTCCGCCATTTCTGAATTCAGCGGTGTCAAGCGAGAGCTCACTGAAGTGCAGGATGGATGTTGTGTTTTGTGATGAAATCTGGTTCTGCCTCGGTGCCAGTGATGGTCGTGTGTTGGTTAGAAGCAGACCAGTTGAGGACCTGCAACCAACCTGTATGTGGCCTAGACAAATGGGACCTACATTTGGACTTATCGTCTGAGGGTAGCACGAGCACTCTCGTGGATATCCCACGCATCCTGACTGCAAATCTGTGCGACGGTCTGATGATTTCTACTTGTTGCACTGCCATTCATGAACTGCCGGACAGGGTGCGTTATGCAACAGCATAACGCTCGCCTACGTACCTCTGTTGTAACCAAGCATGCTCTACAGCACACCAACCGCTGCTTCATCTACACAACCATGTTGTCCAGAAATCTCGACATTTTGCCTTGCCCTGCTCAACCAGCCGATCTGTCTCCAGTCGAGTACATAAGGGACATCATCAGATGACAACTCCACCATCATCCACAACAAGGAACCGCGCGAGGTGGCGCAGTGGGTAGCACACTGGACTCGCGTTCTGGAGGATGACGGTTCAATCCCGCGTCCGGCCATCCTGATTTAGGTTTCCCGTGATTTCCCCAAACCGCTCCAGGAAAATGCCGGGATGGTTCCTTTGAAAGGGCACGGCCGACTTCCTTCCCCATCCTTATCTAATCCAATGAGAACGATGACCTTGCTGTTTTGTCTCTTCCCCCAAATAACCCCAAAACACAACCAGGAATGTAGCTGCATCCCACAAAGTGACATTCGGCACCTGTGCAGTATAAGCATGCACGTTTTCATTCTTGCATTCAACATTCTTGCTGTTCCACAGGTCATTAATATACCAGCATTCCACATTTGCAATGGCTTATCTCGCGCTAACATTAATCTGTGATCTTGAAATGTTAATCGCTTAAATATATTACCTGGAAAAATGTATTTCCGAAATTTCAGTACTGTACATTAATTATTTTTTGGTGTTGCGATTTTTGCTGTCAGTGTATGAGCCGTATCGGTTTCACGTCATTTTAGCTAGCACATTCGTCTCACAAGTATTCATGGAAGTAAAGCTATACTGGCGATCCGTGATTCTGGCTTTGGTAGCTTAATGGTTGGACCACTTGCCTGTCAAAGGCAATCGTCTCAGTTTCGAGTCCCGATACGGCACACAGTTTTAATCTGCGGTTTCATATCGGCACACACTCCGCTGCAGAATGAAAACTCATTCTGGATACATTAGCTTGAAATGACCTTGCTTGTTGAAAGTCGTTTATAATAGATGAACTGTATAGTTCACCAGTGGATTAAATATACAACTTTCCTTGGTGGCGATGAATAGGCATCGAGCAAGAGTAGCCAACATTCCTTTTAAACAACATTTCAGATTCACAAAAGGAGTAATACACTGAAGCGTGAAAGAAATTGGTATAGGCAAGCGTATTCAAATACAGAGATACGTAAACAGGCAGAATATTGCGCTGCGGTCGCCAATGCCTGTATAAGGCAACAGGTGTCTGGCACACTTGTTAGAGCGATTACTGCTGCTACAAATGTCAGATTATCTAGAGATAAGTGAGTTTCATCGTGGTATTATAGTCGGCACACCAGCGATGGGACACAGCATCTCCGAGGTAGCTATGAAGAGCGGATATTCCCATACAACTGTTTCACGAGTGAACCGTGTATATCAGGAATATGCTAAAAATCTAGTCTCAGAAATCGCTGCCGCCGGAAAAAACTGCAAGAACGGGACCAAAAACGACTGAAAACAATCGCTCAACGTGAGAGAAGTGCAACCATTCCCCAAATTGATGCAGATTTCAGTGCTGGGCAATTAACAAGTGTCAGCGTGCGAACCATTCACTGAAACATCATCGATATGGGCTTTCCGAGCCGAATACCCACTCGTGTAGCCTTGATAACTGCACGACACAAAGCTTTACGCCTCGCCAGGGCCCCTCAACACCGACAGAGGTCTGTTGATGACTGGAAACATGTTGCCTGGGTGGAGGAGTCTCGTTTCAAATAGTATAGAGCGGACGGACGTGTACGGGTATGGAGACAATCTCATGAATCCATGGACCCTGCATGTTACTAGGGCACTGTTGAAGCTGGTGGAGCCTCTGTAATGGTGTGGGGGGTGAGCAGTTGGAGTGATATGAGACTCCTGATACGTGTAGATACGAGTCTGACAGGTGACACGTCCGTAAGCATCGTGTCTGATCACCTGCATCCATTTATGTCCATTGCGCATTCCGGCGGACAAGGCCAATTCCAGCACGACGATGCGACAGCCCACACGTCCAGAATTGCTGCAGGGTGGCTCCAGGAACACTCTTCTGTGTTTAAACTCTTCCGCTGGCCACCAAACTTCCCAGGCATTAACATTATTGAGAGTATCCGGGATGTCTTGGAACGTGCTGTTCAGAAGGGATCACCAAACCCTCATACTCTTGACAGCCGTGCAGGATTCGTGGTGTCAGTTCCCTCCTGAACTGCTTCAGACATTAGTCGAGTCCATGCCCTGTCGCGTTGCGGTACTTATACTTTCTCACGACAGATCTACACCATATTAGGCAGGTTTACCAGTTCCTTTGGCTTTTCAGTGTATCACACATCCTCTGGAAACTAGGGCATAAGCGGAAAAAGATATTTATAGTTTTTGTATGTCCATCCTCCAGATTCCAGGTCTGAAGGACTTTGACCGTTCACTTATGTAATAAAATTGAACACCTACAGCGGTCGTTATTACGTTATTTATTATATGGCTTCCAGTTTCGGTGTTTCAGTAAAAAATCTTGCGGTCTAAACCCGTCAGCGTCAGTTAAGGCCTGAATATGGTGTACTTAAGCACCGAAACTGGTAGCCATACAATAAATAACATAGTAAGGACGGCTCCAGGTGTTCCATTTTATTACATAAGCTTTTTATTAGTCGCTTCAGTTTACAGATGGCTAACACTGAGGGGAATTCAGACCACCACACACTCTGAATCAAGTAAAATGTAAACAGAGACTCGATAATCTGTATGTTAAATCTGCACACCAAACACACAGGAAAATTGTAAGACTTTACCTAACCAGACTCCTATGATAGCCCCTAACCGTATGGATGCAATTCCAATGCTGGCGGCATACTGATGTTTGCTAATGCAATGCGTTCATATTCACTCTAGACAAATATCTGTAAAACTATTTGCTACAGCGTGCCGCCTCTGGCGACGAACAAAAAAGAAGTGGTTTCTTTGTACGGAGAAACGTGATGAAACATAACCGAAATCTACTGCCTTTCGTTCCTTTTGGCTAAAGCCGGCCAAAGCTCTCCACTAGCAGCAACACAGATTCATAGTGTGTTGTTCTGACAAACATACCTCGTTCTAGAAGAGAGAGGGGGCTGAATCACTGTGATCAGACAGGTGAGTTACATAGAGAGTGGTGCAATTATGCTACACATGGAAAACGCCCATTGCCGGCCGGGTTGGCCGAGCGGGCTGGGCGCTTCAGTCTGGAACCGCACGACCGCTACGGTCGCAGATTCGAATCCTGCCTTGGGCGTGGATGTGTGTAATGTCCTTAAGTTAGTTAGGTTTAAGTAGTTCTAAGTTTTAGGGGACTGATGACCTTAATTGTTAAGTCCCATAGTCCTCAGAGCCATTTCAATCATTTGAAAACGCCCATTCCAAAACGGCCGTTTTTGAAAATCAATAGCCCGAACGCATGGATCGGTTTTTTTTACAGCAGGCAGAGTGGGTGCTGTATGATGGTACCGAAGTGAAATAATAGACGGAGGAGTTGATGTGTGGTGAGAAGAGAGGAGAGGGAAAGAATGCGAAGTTACAAGGTAGAGTCGACGTGGCGAGGTAACAAAAGCCGTTTGGAGAAAAAAGTAATCCGTCCGGCTGTTACCGACGACAGACCCACTGCAACAGAGCTACCAAATGCGGTATCCCGAAATTAGTTCGCGAAAGAAGGTGCGGTAAATACTCCAAAGTTTTAACGAAAAACAGATGTCAACATGAGTAACTTATACGGTAGATACCGAAGTCGCTCAACAGAAGGTAAGTCTCCCGGTTCAGATAGTTACTAGTTAGTTTTGTTTGATCGTATGCAGATGAAATAGCATAATTGTCAGCAATCGTACACAATTGATCGCTAGACGAAAGACACATATCTAAAAACTGCAAAGTTGCTCGTGTCACACCAATACACAAGAAAGTAAGTAGAAGTAATCCTCTGAATTAAAAAAAAAAAAGGCTCTGAGCACTATGGGAATTAACATCTGTGGTCATCAGTCCTCTAGAACTGAGAACTACTTAAACCTAACTAACCTAAGGACATCAAACACATCCATGCTCGAGGCAGGATTCGAACCTGCGACCGTAGCAGTCGCGCGGTTCCGGACTGAGCGCCTAGAACCGCGAGACCACCGCGGTCGGCTCTGAGTTACAGATCAATACCAGTGACACTGATTTGCAGTACTATTTTAGACCATACACTGATGAGCCAAAGTAGTATCACACGAAAGTTGTGATAAAATCAATGAGGATTCGCAGAAAATAAATGCGTCGTGTAATGGCTGGTAGTTATCTCTCAGAATTAGTAAGTGTAACCTACTGCATATAACAAAGCGAAAATCACCATTAATGTACGAGTACAAAATAAATGCCCAGTCTTTGGAAGCTGTAACATCCGTCAAGTATCCGGGTGTGACTATTCGACATGATCTCAACTGGAATTATCAGATTACACAAGTAACGGGTAAGGCGAACCCTATATTGCGGTTTATTGGTAGAATCCTGAAGCGATGCAGTCCTTCAACAAAGGAAATAGCTTACAATACGTTAGTCCGTTGAGTCTTGGGGTGTTGTTCGTCTGTATGGTATCCTTACCACATGGGTATGATACAAGAGATGGAGAAGGTCCAAAGAAGAGCTGCAAGGTTCCTGACTGGTACACTTAGCCATAGCGAGAGCGTTACAAATCTCATAGAAAGTTCGAAGTGGGACACACTTCAAGATAGACGGCGCGCTAAACGGAAGGGGCTGCTCACTTAATTCCGAAATCTGATCTTCACCGAGGGTGTATCGCATATATTATTACCACCAATCGCGCAATTATCACCAATCAAAGATAAGGGAAATTAAGAGCTGGTAATGAGGCGTTCAGACATTCTTTTTTCCCTCGTGCGATCCGAGAGTGGAACAGAGGGCACTAGTGGCCATTAAAATGCTGCAACACGAAGATGGCGTGCTACAGACGCGAAATTTAATCGACAGCAAGAAGATGCTGTGATATGCAAATAGTTAGCTTTTCAGAGCATTTATACAACGTGCTGACATTACGAAAGTTTCCAACCGATTTATCATAAGCAAACAGCAGCTGACCGGCGTTGCCTGGTGAAACGTTGTTGTGATGCCTCATGTAAGGAGGAGAAATGCGTCCCATCACGTTTCCGTCTTTGATAAAGGTCAGATTGTAGCTTATCGCGATTGCGGTTTATCGTATCGCGACATTGCTGTTCGCATTGGTCGAGATCCAATGACTGTTAGCAGAATATGGAATCGGTGGGTTCAGGAGGGTAATACGGAACGCCGTGCTGGATCCCAACGGCCTCGTATCACTAGCAGTCGAGATGACAGGCATCTTATCCGCATCGCTGTAACGGATCGTGTAGCCACGTCTCGATCCCTGAGTCAACAGATGGGGACGTTTGCAAGACGACAACCATCTGCACGAACAGTTCTACGACATTTGCACAGCGTGGACTATCAGCTCGGATACCGTGGCTGCAGTTACCCTTGACGCTGCATCACAGACTGGAGCGCCTTGCGATGGTGTACTCAACGACGAACCTCGATGCACGAATGATAAAACGTCATTTTCTCGGACGAATCCAGGTTCTGTTTACAGCATCACGATGGTCGCATCCGTGTTTGGCAACATCGCGGTGAACTCACATTGGAAGCGTGTATTCGTCATCGCCATACTGGCGTATCACCCGGCGTGATGGTATGGGGTGACATTGGTTAAACGTCTGGGTCCCCTCTCTTCGCATTGACGGCACTTTAAACAGTGGACGTTACATTTCAGATGAGTTACGACCCGTAGCTCTACGCTTCATTCGATCCCTGTCAAACCATACGTTTCAGCAGGATAATGCACGACCGCATGTTGCAGGTCCTGTACGGGCCTTTCTGGATGCTGAAAATGTTCGACTGCTGCCCTGGCCAGCTCATTCTCCAGATCTCTCACCAATTGAAAAAGTCTGGTCAATGGTGGCCGAGCAACTGGCTCGTCACAATACGCCATTCACTGCTCTTGATGAACTGTGGAATCGTGTTGAAGCTGCATGGGCAGCTGTACCTGTACACGCCATCCAAGCTCTATTTGACTCAATGCCCAGGCGTATCAAGGATGTTATTATGGCCAGAGGTGGTTGTTGTGGGTACTGATTTGTCAGGATCTATGCACTCAAATTGCGTGAAAATGTAATGAGATGTCAGTTGTGGTATAATACATATGTCCAATGAATACCCGTTTATCATATACATTTCTTCTTGTTGTAGCAATTTTAATGGCCAGAAGTGTAAAGTCCGAGCAACAAGATTAGAGAGTAGCTCAGATCAGCTCAAGGGAAGAGGAATCCACTCGCAGTGTCGGGAGTAAACCATGTATAACTGAACGATCCATCAGCACCAAGATCGCCGAACATAAGCTGCACTGCAAGCTGGAACTGGTGGAGAAATCGGCTGTGGTGGTGACCGCACTGCATGAGACCGACCTGGTAATACTATTCGTCTACACGCCGGTTCCTGCTGTGGAGAAGGGGTAACACGTCCTCTTGTTCAGAGAAACAACAGAAATTCATAGAATTGTCAACAGTTCTAAGAAGAAAGAAGAAAGCTGGAAGGTGAACGGATCCTCGATGGCCGAGCTGCAGCGAACGACGGTTGCACGTGGAGTGGGGGGTACCACAGTCTTAATGAGAGCGGTAAGAGCCCACGGGCTAAGTACAGTCCGCCACCAGCAACTCAGGGTGAATCCTTGACAATTCCAGCCACTCGTGTTGGCGAAAGGTCTAAAAAAAACCATCAAATAAACGTTGGCTAAAAGTCTCAAGACTAAAGCCAAGAGTCAGTATATGACAATCTTATTACTTAGTTTCTTTAATAATCGGGAATAGACTAATTTGTTTAGTAATATCAAAAAAATGAGTGAAATCTTATGGGACTTAACTGCTAAGGTCGTCAGTCCCTAATCTTACACACTACTTAACCTAAATTATCCTAAGGACAAGGACACACACCCGTGAACGAGGGAGGACTCTAACCTCCGCCGGGACCAGCCGCACAGACAATGACTGCAGCGCCCTAGACTGCTCGGCTAATCCCGCGCCGCGGTAATATCAAACATTTATTTACAACTTCGCATTCTTTTCACTGAAATTCGAACTAATGGGTTAAACTTAACAGTGACGAGTTCATTCAAATTATAATACATGATGTTATTTGCTGCAATACAGTAAATTTAAATTTTACTTACATTAAGATTCTGCAAGTTACAACAATCAGTACTGTATAAAGATACTGATTTGAGTTAACTTACTCTGTCTTTAAACCAACACTGTCTGGTGCACACCTGTGAAGCAGCAGGCTTTAGGCAGAAATTAGTTTGGGTGCTTCTAAGGTGGGGCACTTTGTAAAAATCCTTGTGGTGCTTTCGTGGAAAGATGGTAGTCAAAGCCGTTGTAACAAAGTTTGAAATCCTTCTACTGCAAGATGTTGTAATTGGGCAGCAAAGTTATAGTTCTGATATATAAGCGGAACTTTGATTTTCATTACTACAATGAGAACCCAGTTCCGTGGATTTTAGTAATCTCTCAAAAATTCATGGGACTGAAAGAAGAGATTTCGATACGACCTATAATAATGCAGCTAAGTTATGGAAGTACATCATTCTAAAAAAATTATTGTGTTTGGAAGCTTTGAAATGAAAGAAAAACTGCAAACGTGTGCTTAGCTTATCTGCAACTGCAAAAGCAAATTAGTGGCAAAGTACTCTACGTGCATGTACAAAAAGAGAATCGCGCCCCGAAAAATTGTACTAGGTTCTGCTATACATCCATTCATTGGTTTTGTGTTTATAGAGGTTTTGTGGTGCTCTGGAACAACTCGAACTCAAAACTGCTATACCATAGGACGGTCTGCTTCTAAGGTTATGGTGACATGGCTACATGTTGCGCCATTCTTTCGTTCTGGAAGCCATTTCATGACTGAAAGATGTAATAACACTTCAGAATAAATCTGTTTGTGTGTGTGTGTGTGTGTGTGTGTGTGTGTGTGTGTGTGTGTGTGTGTGTGTGTGTGTGTGTCCTGTTACCATGAAGTGTTATTACAATATATTATCACCTATCTTTCTATATGACTTCCACTATCGTGTTTTAATCATTAAACGTAACACTTGTCTACTAACATTCTGGCTGCACAGTATGTACACCAAAAGGAAATGAAAACTTAAAAGTTTCTTGAGGGCAGTACAGGACAAAAGATTACTAATGGTGGCCATCCATAGTTAATTTAGCAGCTAACGACCTTTTTAACTCTGTCAGACTTATTTTAACCTATTATTAGCATTTTTAACCGCTAAAGCGATCTATAAATTCCAGAGAAGACATGGATCGATAATGAAGTTTTCATAGGCAAATATCCAAAGCGTTTCTGTTGTCTGGGGTAACATTGACATTATTGTAGCAAAGAAGCAACCATGTTAGTTAGCATAATGGCCTTTTTAAAGGGTGTTGCTAGCGTTACTGGTAAACATGAAAAGAAAGGAAGGGATACAATGTAGCACAATGCTATTCAAAAACTGCTCTGTAAAATAAATAATTGATAAATGCTTTAAGAACTTTTTTCAGATGCGTCGAATAATTATTAAGCTGGTGCACAACAGCCCTGTCTTTGTCCTGACGTTCTAATATCACTTAACTTATATCTCAGAAGTTTGCCATAGTAATAATCTTCGCTGTAACGATCTTAATAATCCAAAGGCACTCTGCGTGAGGGTTTTGAATCTCTGACATTCTTTCTTCTCTGTCGCTCCTTCGCTAAACATATTAAATTATCTCTGCACAACCATTATTTTCTCTTCGAGAATATTACATTACAAGTGTAGACACAACTGGCGCCTATAAACGCTATACTGTAACGAGCTTTGAAACAGTAAATTACTCGTCTTGGTGAGATACCTAAATTTATTATTTTTACTATTATTATTAGTATAATTAATATTTCATTGACATGATTCAACTGACAGCAATAGTGTTTGCCTCTGTTTCATTAGGACTTTACAACTTTTAGTGTACTCTAATAGTTACGTGTTTACTGACCAAATCAATTCAGACTTTGAACTCTTGGACATTCATCATATTTGTAAAGCTACACCTTCATGAGACTTTCCAAAGATTATTTTAATTTTAACTTACTACATAATTATTTATATTTCATTTTTTACAATTCAGGAAGTACAGTTGAATGTTTACACAACATTGGCTACCATCTGTAACAGGACATGTTGTAAGGCGTAGAACATATGTTGGAATATAATGGTTGAAAGAAAATAAAAATTTAAATTACTACTATTTTTCTTCTTGTGTCATAAAAACAATCAGAAATTTGTGAGTGTATGATGACCATGTAAAAGATAATTACAATCAAGATAAAAATGACCACATTGAAAACTTATGTACTTAGAGGAGTATATTTCTGTCAGTGGAGTTTGAACACAAGTGGAAATTTTACTTATCCCAATGCTGTCTCGCTTGCTACCAATTTGATCTCGGGACTAGCTCATAATTCACCTTTGTAGTTTCTGGTAATTTCTCTACATAGATAATTGTTGTACTTAGTGAATGAGTGATGAGGAATTTGTGTCTGTGCAAGTACTATGGATATGCACTATTAGGTTTTTTGTAAAACTTATTACACTCAGTTTTTATTGTTTACACTTATATAAATTAGTAAAAGAGTATACCAATTAATATTCTAACAGTGAAATCTCAAATTTAAATTTTTTTGTTCAGATTTTGACGTTATGGTATAAATAGGTAAGCAATTAAACATGGACCCCTCTGGGAATAGTGATGTAAAATCTAGCCCTAAATGAGGACAATCGGCCGCTCAAGACAGTCAATGAAACTCTGGTGTTTCAAAAAGTGCATTTAATGATCAGGACGATGTCCACAGTTTTAAATCGTGTATGCAAAATTTCGTCTGTTGAAGCCTCATAGGTCTGCAACACAGCTTAAATTTTAGCAAAACAGGTACGTGTAGGCATTACCATAATTTTTACATACAGCTACTGTTGTTAATGCAGTCTGCACTGATTTGTTGGAAAGAGTATATTTAAATGTTAAAGAGCCAACTTTATGCATCAGTAATTGCGACATCATAGAAGCTTTAGTCACCATTACAATTTTACCAAATTGTTTTCAAAACAATAAAGGGGAAGCTTGACACTTGATTTATGTTTAATCGTTGTATACTCATTTTTAATTTTGTAGGTACTATGTTGAGGTTTTATTTATGTGCGTCCTGTTACATTTCTAACGTCGTAAAAGGGAAATATTGGTCAGGCAGTTAATCTTTTCAATACAAGTAGTCATAAATGAGAGGTGAATGGGTAGAATTCAGAAGTTAAAACAAATTTACAGAAATTGTAAAGTTTCTTAATAGGGTAATGAATAATACATGAATAAAGTAAATTGCATTGTGTGATGTTCATCTTAAGTAAAAAGGTAGTTCCGTGCATATTACTTTCTTTGTGTGGACAGTGGCAGGTTGCACTTTAATAGGAAGTTGTGAAAAAGCCTTAAATCAAAACAACTGTGGTGCGAATTTTAATATTTGTCAGTTAATTCGTGTGTCCTACATGAACTATTTAGTGACTTTGTTCTAATCTCAGGTAAAAAATTAAATTCATATCTGCATCTACTTGATTATGTCTATTTAGACAACAGTTCAGCAGTCTCAGATGTAGTCACTAAAAGATTAATTCATGACGAGATGTGATGACATTCGAACTGTAAATCCTTTTCTTGCACTTGTTTTAAATTTTCACGTTATATTCCTTCAACAGGTACTTCGAAGTTACAAACTTTATATTTACGTTTTTTGATTGTCAGTTTCCCTATATGGTCTCACAGTGATAAAAATTATTGTGTACATCTAAAACTGTCTTCTTGCAGGTAGGTACGATAGTCTAGATAAATTTAAAGAATGACAAGCCAGTTTATTAAATGAGCTACCTACTTTCAAGCAAGAGTGTACTCTCAAGAGCACATACGAGCACAGTAACTCACCAGAATTAATTGAATATCAGATATAAAAGTCGCTACAATGGATCTGGATGCAGCGTTCTCTCTGTAAAATAGTGTGATTATTTGCGATGAATGTGGACACACCTTGCTTACAAGTATTGAAAGCCGCCCCCCCCCCCCTCTCTCTCACTCTCTCTCTCTCTCTCTCTCTCTCTCTCTCTCTCTCTCTCTCTCTCTGTGTGTGTGTGTGTGTATGTATGTATGTGTGTGTGTGTGTGTGTGTGTGTGTGTGTGTGTGTGTGTGTGTGTGTGTGTGTGTGTGTTTTTTTTTTTTTGCTGTTTTTGTTTTGCTACTGTATGCATTATGCCCTCAACTTGCTTTATGATATGACATCAGTATTAAAATGTTTAAAATGTTGCTTTTAGGTCTGAATGCTGCAAGGTCATTTGTAAAATGGCCATGAAACAACAGACAACATATAATCCTACAGGAAACTGACAAAACTCTGTCTACACGACAAAGAAATCATATAAGATGAGCGATTGCAGTGTTCGTTACCATCACTGAATAATAATAACTAATCATCGAGTTAGGGTGCTGTGCACACCAACAACATGGTGAGCAGGTGAATGTGTGAAGTGATCACTGTCTCAAAAAAATCTATTAATACCTGTCATTGAATGCTGGCCTCTATTTTGACTGGACAAGAGGTTGGAATCTTCCTACACGTCGGTCAGGGGCCTGACGATGGCGTAATATATAACCGAAACTAGTAGCCCAATAAAATAACAATTTGCAAATTTAGACGACTGAAAGGTGTTTAATTTGACATCTCTTTGTATTAATGCTTATGAACAATTGGGCATCGAGAGAAGAGACTATTATGTTGTACTCTATCAGGTGATACATTAGTGTCCATAGACAGTAACAAATACATATGACATTCCTGTGTCCATGGATTATTTCAAAGTTAAGTATTTCATTTTGTTCAAATTATAATAATGTGAGCTAATGTTTTGTGTGTATGTGTTGCAGTAGTTAAAAAGATCCTCTAGAAGTACGAGGAAAATGAAAAATGTGCATGGAAAAAGTCGATTATGGCAGCCCACATAACTATCTGGTGCCATCCTGTTTAGAGAGTCTGTGATGCTCTAAAGGTCTCCTGCAAACAAAAGCAGAGAGAATACGCTGAGAGGGTGAGTGGGAAGAGCGGTAGAAAAGCATTACTCTCTCCCATGATGGCTCTAAAATTGAGTGAATAGAGGACTGATTAACTGAAACATTATCTTGTCGAAGGATTGATTTCCCTATCGACTTTGACGACCCCTTCCATCGAGGTCGGGAGGAAAAGAAAGGAACGGAGGAAAAGAAAGTTCAATAGCTTATGAGTAAGCACATCGTTGATACAAAAATAAACGTGGAATGTCTTGTTACTCCAAAACCTACAGCATTTCTCGTTTTACCAGCTATAGATGGCCCTTGCAAATTACATTCTATCATCAAAAAAGCCTCTATTTAGTGGAATAAGACTGTAGATAATGAAGTTTTGGGTAATACTCTCCTCTTTGTGTGCTATCATTTGCCGAATTCTCATTTCTGACATCTCAAACCGTTTGCGAAATATGAAGCAGACCTTGTCGGCCTCCCCTTCTAAACTAACGAATGAATACACCAAACGCTTTGGATGAAAATTGGTCACTGCACATCGGCCACCATATCCTGCACGAGCTACATCTATTTTATTGTTTGATTACCCTGGCCTGTGTTGTACGGTGTTTGCTGTACAGTCAATCCATGCCACAGATCACATGTGGTCTAGTATTCACGCTAAATTTGGTTGATGTTTAAGGGCAGTTGGGACAACTGGAAATTCCTTCAGCAGAGTGTAATTCCTTCGTGTGGTCTGGTAGGTTCTGTCAGCCAGTATCTGCGCTGATGGCTACACTTGGCTAATCTGGTTCACAACTCATGCTACAACTACTGAGTTGTCTCAGCTGCCGCAGCCTGGATGGTGTACAAGAGTCAGATGTTTTGTCTTTGACTACACATTGTTGAGGTTGAGGTAGAGCCAACATTTATTAATCCATATACCGTTTGGGCCAAGTGGTCCAGATATCAGGCTAAAGCTGAAAAATAGTTCAGTTTATAATAAATTTTCAACTTCCTGGTGCTTGTAGACATCCAGCACAACGTTCTCAGCATCACCCTGGTGAGGTAACTTGCAACCCAGTCTCTTCAGCCTAATGGTCTCCTTGTCCCATACAGTGAGGTCGTTCAGACACAAGCCACGTGCCCTGAGCAGCAACTACTTGGCAAAGGCGGCGTGGTGCTCGTGGTAGATCGGGTATGTCTCGTGGTGCAGCACTGGTGGTGCTACTGGGTACTCTGGACCCAATCCACCCAGGAACAGCCTCTTGAAGCCAGCCATCCCAGCCACGGCGAGCGCCATCTTGCTGAGGAGAAGCGCCTTCCCTGACAGCACGGCCATCAGCTGGAACCCCAGCGGAACCAGGAATGACGACATCACCATGTAGCCCATCACCACCAGCGGGAACATGTGCTTGTACTGGTGCCGGTAGCGTATGCGGCGACCTGGAAACAATGGACACAATCATGAAAATCAGTACTACCATGTAGCTCGTGGAACATGTGCTTGTACTGGAGCTGATATTATTTTGAAGCGATCTTGAAACAATACACAGTCATTATGCATCCCAGTGCCACTAGGAAGAATGGAGTCACCAAGCAGCCCATCACCACTGGTGGGTATGTGTGCCAGAAATGCAGGTGTCGACCTGGAAACACTACACGCGCAGTTGTCATGAAGCTCAGTGGAACCAAGAACGACGACACGACCATTTAGTCAATCATCACCAGCAGGAACACATGCTAGTTTCTTGTGTTGGTAATGTATGCAGCAGCCTGGGAACAATACGCAGTTATCATAAGGCCCATTGTCACTGGGAACGACAAAGTCATGATTTAGCTCATCACCACCAGTGGGAACATGTGCTTGTATTTGACCCAGTATAGTATAAGAGGACCTGCAAACGACACACACAATCATGAAGTGCAGTGCCACGAGAAACGACGATATCCCCACCAGCAGAAACATGTGCATCTACTGATGGTGGTAACATAGATGCGACCTGGAAATTTCACAATCAGTCATCGTGATGCCCAGTGCTACTAGGGACGACGACGTCACCATCTAGTCCATCAGGCAGGTAGGTAGGTAGGTAGGTAGGTAGGTATCATGAGATCAGATGGTATCAGGAACAACAATATCAGCTTGTAGCCAATAATCGCCAGTGGAAACATGTGCTTGTGCTAGTAACGGAACTGTATTTGGTGATATGAAACTTCCTGGCAGATTAAAATTGTGTGCCGGACCGAGACTCGAACTCGGGACCTTTGTCTTTCGGGGGGAAAGTGCTCTACCAACTGAGCTGCCCAAGCAGGACTCACGCCCCGTCCTCACAGCTTTACTTCTGCCAGTACCTCGTCTCCTACCTTCCAAACTTTACAGAAGCTCTCCTGCGAACGTTGCAGAACTAGCACTCCTGAAATGAAAATCTCATTCTGGAAACATCCCCAAGGCTGTGGCTAAACCATGTCAATGCAATATCCTTTCTTTCAGGAGTGCTAGTTCTGCAAGGTTCGTAGGAGAGCTTCTCTAAAGTTTGGAAGGTAGGAGACTGGCAGAAGTGAAGCTGTGAGTACCGGGCATGAGTCGTGCTTGGGTAGCTTAGTTGGTAGAGCACTTGCCTGCGAAAGGCGAAGGTCCCGAGTTCGAGTCTCGGACCGGCACACAGTTTTAATCTACCAGTAAGTTTCATATCAGCACACACTCCACTGCAGAGCGAAAATCTCATTCTGTATTTGGTGACTTGGAAACAGCATAGTCAGTTATCGTGAAATCCAGTGCCATCAGCAACGAAGACTTCACTATTTAGTCTATTACCACCAGTGGGACCATGTGCTTGTTGTGGTAGTGTATGCAGTGGTCTGAAAACATTACAGTGTAAAGTCTAGTGCGACCAGGGACGAGGACATCACCGTGTAGCCCACCCCCGCCAGCAGGAACATGTGGTTTTTCTGATAATGATACACATGTGGTGACCTGGATGTATCATAGTTAGTGGCTTGCCCATGACGACCAACAGAAATATGTCCTTGTACTTTCGCCAACAGCTTCTGTGGCAGTGTGGAAACAAGACTGTACTCTTAAAGACCTGTGGCTTCAGCAACAGCAATAGCAACATGTAGCTTATCATCATCGATGGGAATTTGTGCTTTTACTGGTGCGAGCAGCCCAACTGGAAAGACACCGGAGAGTCACCGTGAATTCAAGCAGTTTCAGAAAAAAAAAACAGTATCACGGAATCACTACAGGGAGCGGGCACAGAAAGCTAATTATCACCCAGAAAAATTCAAGTAATCATTTTTTGTCTGTCTGGAGGTACAAGTCTGCAGTCTTGGTACACAATGAAAAGCTAGTACCGTGGAACATCCGAATGCATGTGGAGCAAGCAAAACAAAATGGCACAGCCCACTAATAAATAACATGACCGTATGGCATTATTGGCCAGGTGGCCCCATTTGCGGTTGTTCAGCCATTCAGTGGTAATCTTTCCACTGGACATTACTTCAGGAACTTGGACGTCAATTAAGATGGGATGAAATGATTAGAAAAACATAGACACCAATTCCCCGAACAAAGAAAATCTCAGACCCTGCGGGAATCAAATCCAGGTTCCGTAGTCTAGACCCAGCGATGCTATCAACTGGACCACAAGTTCTGGCCCGCAGCTCACTAATAAGGCAGAGTGCCATGTGCAGTTTTGTTTTAATTTTGCAGGGAAACAAGGCTGCAACAATTCATGCTGAGTTGGCGGAAGTGTAGTCGTATGACGCTGTGGTTACATGGATCAGAAGCCTGAATGACGAAGAAAGAAGTGGCAGACAAAGTCTCTGTGAAGAATCGAGAATAGCAGTGGAAGAGCAGAGATCTGGTGTTCAAAAGAAAGGCACGTCGCAATCGGCGCAATAGTGGACGGAATGAAAATAAGTAAGGGATCACTTTTCAACATCTTGTTCGACATTCTCAACGTGGGATAGGTCGTCCACCCCAAGTTTCCAGGATTGCTTAAATCCACTCAACAAGCCTGTAAAAGTGAGGTGGCAGCGGAATAGTTGCACCTGTGTCAGGTCAATCGAGGTGGCTTCTTCAGCTGCTTAACCACTTGGGAAGAGTGGTTGGTTGTTAGGACTCGAAGGCACAAGAAAAAAAAACAAGCAGTGACAAGGGCGAAGGCCCAACCAGGACGATGTTCTGCTGGATGTTGCTTGGAAATGGCATGTTGTGGTGCAGGCAAGATATGCTCAGAAGTAGCAAACTGTCAAAGGAGCATGCCACCAAACCCTCGTAACCTGCTTGCTGGTGATTGTCAAGAGCAAGAATCACAGGAAGATATCCAAGAACCAAGGTCACACACGCTACTTCCTCTCTGTACTCTACCAATATGACATCTAGTGAAACCACTGTTGGGGAGCCATTTTTAGAATGATGATACCTTCTCCAAGTCATCCACTGTTGCGGAAAATGTGTCATGTTGGAGGATATGCGAAGAAGTACTGACACCAATAGCAGTAAGTGTTTGAGATGATATTAAAAAATGTGTCACAACCATTCACACATATCCCATGATCGCAGGTGGGACTGTAGGCTGAAATCAATACAGGCACAATGATGGTTAGCCCCTTCCGGCACGAATTCTTTTCTTTTATAGGAAAAAGCATTTGTGTTGCCTTTTTAGGTTGAAAGACCATATCGACAACCAATTTGGAAAAGTAAGAAAAACCTTTAATTTTCCAAAACGTAAGAAAATTCGTTCGGCACATTTATAGCACAACAGGCATATACAGTTGAATATGTAGCAGTTCAGTGCTTTTTAACAACTACTGTACTACGAGAAATGACTACTTCTTTAAGCATGCTGTGCAATGGCACACGGAACACATCGATACGCCTTTAATCGCGTTGTATGGAACATTTTGAAACTGTTTGTGTCCTAACATTTACACATATATCTATGTATGTTGGACATACATGGGGATATCAGCAGTGATATAATGTTCCGCAGTTGAATGGTCCATAATCTTTCGTCCAGTATGTGAAGTTAATTTATGAATGAAAAATAACAGATACTGTAACTTGTAGGCCCTTCAGTCCGGAATCGCGCGACTGCTACGGTTGCAGGTTCGAATCCTGCCTCGTTCATGGATGTGCGTGATGTCTTTAGGTTATTTAGGTTTAAGTGGTTCTACGTTCTAGGGGACTGATGACCTCAGATGTTAAATCCCATAGTCCTCAGAGCCAGTTGAACCATTTTTTTACGATAAGATATTGCTGAGCTTGTGTTACTCCGAATTATGATGCAAAAATCCTTCGGACATTCAGGAACTTTGCATCCTAATTCGGAACAACACAGGTACTGCGATATCGTATTTGTTCGCCGACATTGGGCAAAGGACTTTCAACTAAAATGTCTCCCCTGTCCGTGAATATTCGTAACGGTTGCACGAGTGCAGGTTGCAGACACATGGTCGACGACATATGGAAGTTTGGGTCTAGTCCTGTAGCGTGCTCGGATAGCCTAATGATAAGGCGACGGCTCGCGATAACTGGGACTCCGAGTTTGAGTCTCGGTCCGGTAGAAACTTTTATTGTCGTTATCTCATTGTAGAGCTGATGGTATATGAATGAAGTACTATTGACGTACATGATGTGCTACTGGGTAGCATGAAGAAGGTAGTAGTCACATCGCATTGTAAAGTTGTCGTAAGAGCGCGCACTGAACTCCTAAATGTACCTTAAGTACATCGTGTGGCAGAAATGTGCCAACCTTCTTTTCTTATATTACGGAAAATAAAACTTTTTCAGAGTTCCGCACCGCAGACGGAACGATATTTCTGGCTCTGGCCGCCAGTGTTTCATTTTGCTAGAAGCTCACGTTGATGCAGCTTGATACATGCTAAGCCGGCCGCTGTGGCCGATCGGTTCTAGGCGCTTCAGTCTGGAACCCCGCGACTGTTACTGTCGCAGGTTCGAATCCTGCCTCGGGCATGGATTTGTGTGATGTCCTTAGGTTAGTTAGATTTAAGTAGTTCTAACTTCTAGGGGACTGATGACCTCAGATGTTAAGTCCCATAGAGCCATTTGAACCATTTGATACACGCTAAGTAGCATACGATACGAACGTGGAGTGACGTACACGCGCCATATGGTACACTATGTACCATTTCCGTGGGAGAGTACGCCTTATGTACAGAACTTGCTTCTATTTGGTCGGCACATTCGGATATTAGGCGCCAAAACGTCTAACTTCTCATATTATTTATTTATATAGTTTTCATCGTATTTAACCCAGTTTTTAGTATGACAGTCTCTCACGGTTACCCTAAGAGTCTATCGTTTCTATTTATTACATTTCATTAGTTTTGAGAAACATAGGCTAACAGTATTACAACCAAAGTGCTTCGGACACCTTCGGGACGCTTTGGCGCGCCTGGGAGACGAAGTACTTCAGCTGCGCTGGTCAGACAGTTTCGGGCATTCTAGAGGGACGGACGTGGTAACTGTGTTTCGGCAGTTAGGGAGAAACGGACATGTTGTACTCTATATTAGAAGTTGTCAGAAACGTTACCGTGCAATTAAGAAAGCTATGACGAGTGTTGTAACGGACAGTGTAAAATGTGTAATTGTTTGAAATACACACATAAAAAAAAAAGTTTTGCATCACCCCGGTTCACAGAACGCCTGAAGATACGCGTTGACAGAGGATATTGTATCACATACACAGTCCCTCTGACTGTTCATAGGTGTGACTGAAGCCGCCCAAAGATGTAAAAAACAATTCATGACCAGCGCCTATTAGACGGAGAGGGTCCGACAGCCGATCAGTTCCAGTCATTCCACCAGGAAGGAGGGACACGGCTCGTGTTGTCTGTAGTTCAACCATACCTAGACGGTCAATACCGCAGTTCGATCGCGTCCGCATTGTTACTTCATGCCAGCAAGGGCTCTCAACAAGGGTAGTGTCCAGGTGTCTCCGAGTGAGATAGAGGAGATACAGACAGACAGGAACTGTCCATGACATGCCTCGCTTTGGCCGCCCCAGGGCTACTACTGCAGTGGATGACCGCTGCCTATGGGGGAACCCTGACAGCAACGCTACTATGTTGAATAATGTTTTTCGTGCAGTCACAGGACGTCGTGTTACGGCTCAAACTGCACGCAATAGGCTGCAGGATGCGCAGCTTCACTGTTGACGATCATGGCGAGGTCCAACTTTGAAACCACGACACCGTGCAGATGGGAGCTCCGGATTGGCATCACGTTCTCTTCACCGACGAGTGACGCAAATGCCTTCAACCGTGTTTGGAGGCAACCTGGCGAGGCTGAACGCCTTAGACACACTGTCCAGCGAGTGCAGCAAAGTGCAGATTCCCTGTCGTTAAATACGAAAAAGATGGCTCTGAGCACTATGCAACTTAACATCCGAGGTCATCAGTCCCCTATGACTTAGAACTAACTAACCTATGGACATCACACACATCCATGCCTGAGGCAGGATTCGAACCTGTGACCGTAGAAGTCACGCGGTTCCAGACTGAAGCGCCTAGAACTGCTCGGCCACAGCGGCCGGCGGACGCGATGGAACCGCAGAATTGTCCATCTAGGCGTGGTTGAACTACAGACAACACGAGCCGTGAACCTCCTTCCTGTTGGAATGACTGGAACTGATCGGCTGTCGGACCCCCTCCGTCTAATAGGCGCTGCTCATGCATGGTTGTTTACATCTTTGAGTGAGTTTAGTGACATCTCTGAACAGTCAAAGGGACTACGTCTGTGATACAATATCCATAGTCAACGTATATCTTCAGGAGTTGTGGGAACCGGGGTGACGCAAAACTTTTTTGATGTGTGCATGTTACTGAAATTTCGTGTCGAAATTGTTTGTTACTCAAGATTTACAGCAACTAAATTTTCAGTTCTTGGTTCTTTGAGTAATTGAGAAAGGTCATAATACTGTCCGCATCCTATTTTGCCATCATATTTTTATATAACTGACAAGTTCTAAGTGCTGATCAGAGATTATTTTCAGTGCATGCGCTGTGAGTGGCATAGGCTGGCGCCTGAAGTATTGCCATCCCCATCCCACCTTCCCCTCCCGCCGCCCTCCTCACCATCATGGCGTTATGAATCGTCTGCGGTACAATAGGTTTGACTGTGTGGGTACTCGGATATGCCTTTTCTCTAGTCGATCGTGCACAGAGACATTCCTCAGTTTGACTCTGTGTTGTGTCAGAACTATTATTAAAATTATGATTATTCGTGGGCGGTTGCCAGCGTCGTCTGCAATCCAAATCTCTGCGTCCTGGATGATGCTCCCTCGATGTGTACATAAGGATCATTGGCCTCCTTGGTCAACTAATATTCAAAATCGGTACTTTTCAATTTCATGTATTAGCGTTGTGATACGATGATCCACCAGACCAAATGACACACACAAGTCACAGTAAAGGGTGCACAAACAGTCGCACCAATTCACAGTGGGTCCTTTTCTGGCGACAACGCAGGAGTGTATTCTCGCATGCAACCGATCATTAAGGTGTTGAATGGCGTCTTGCGAAAGATTGTCCCAACGATCTTGCACCTTTCGTTGCATTCCGGCGGTGAGTCTTGCAGGCCGTAGAATAACGTGCAAGTTCCCGCTTCACCTTGCCTCACATGTGTCCAATTGGCGGGTGACCTGGTGATCTTGCTGGCCAGGGCAGTTGTTGTACACCACGAAAACCACGGTATTTCGCAACAGCCGTCTGTGGACGGGCATTGTCCTGCTGAAAAACACACCACCTTAAAAAAAAAATGGTTCAAATGGCTCTGGGCACCATGGGGCTTAACTTCTGAGGTCATCAGTCCTCTAGAACTTAGAACTGCTTAAATCTAACTAAACTAATAACATCACAGACGTCCATGCCCGAGGCAGGATTCGAACCTGCGACCGTAGCGGCCGCGCGGTTCCAGACAGTAGCGCCTAGAACCGCTCGGCCACCACGGCCGGCACACGACCTTCCTGCCGAAGAAATGGGAAATCACAGTAACAAGGGGATAACAACCTGTACAGTGTATCAGGCAGTGGTTACTTTTCTGTGGAGAAACACCATATGAGGTTGCGAGTAGTAATCGATGGTCTCCCCCACCATGAAGCCTGGGATGGTACCTGTGTGTCGCGGGTGAAAGCATTCCAGAGTAGGCAGCTTAACAGGTCAACGCCATACAAGTGTGCGTCCGTCACTCACATACAGATAGAACCTAATATGATCACTGGAAACAACAGAGAGCCAATCCACTCTCCAGTGAACGCCAGAATAGCTATGCTTGGTGGTGTCATGACGTCAGTGGCCAGAGGCACATACGGCCTTAGTCCTGCCGCACACAGCCGGTTTCCAATGGTCCCTGGCGACACATCAGGTGCAACACAGGCCCAAAGTACGTCCCTGGTTGATACTCTGTTGGCCACCGCTGCTATCATTATGTGTTGATCTTGACGTGTGTGTGTACTATTTGGTCGTCCAGAACCTGGTCTAAATATGTGGTATGTTCCACAGACCACTATTGAAAGCAGCACACACCACCGATACACTGTACCCAACACGTGGTGTAGATGCTCCACCCATCTTCTTGCAAATGCACCATTCAAATGCGTGTTCAGGAGCAGTATGTATTCGTTGATGCGACATGGACGTACCCCACAGGGAATGTAGCAGACATCGTTCACCTCTAAGCTTGGTGCAGTTACCACCTGCAGACCCGGCTGCTGTGGCCGAGCGGTTCTAGCCGCTTAAGTCCGGAACCGTGCTGCTGATACGGTCACAGGTTCGAATCCTGCCTCGGGCATGGATGTGTGTGACGTCCTTAGGTTAGTTAGGTTTAAGTACACTACTGGCCATTAAAATTTCTACACCAAGAAGAAATGCAGACGATAAACGGGTATTCATTGGACAAATATATTATACTACAACTGACAAGTGATTACATTTTTACGCAGTGTGGCTGCATAGATGCTGAGGAATCAGTACCCAGAACAACCACCTGTGGCCGTAATAACGGCCTTGATACGGCTGGTCATTGAGTCAAACAGAGCTTGGATGGCGTGTACAGTTACAGCTGCCCATGCAGCTTCAACACTATATAACAGTTCATCAAGAGTATTGACTGGCGTATTGTGACGAGCCACTTGCTCGGCCACCATTTACCAGGCTTTTCCATTGGTGAGCAATCTGGAGAATGTCGACCATTTCCTGTATCCAGAAAGGCCCGTACAGGACCTGCAACATGCGATCGTGCATTATCCTCCTGAAATGTAGGGTTTCGCAGGGATCGAATGAAGGGTAGAGCCATGGATCGTAACACACCTGTAATGTAACTTCCACAGTTCAAAGTGCTGTCAATGCGAACAAGAGGTGACCGAAACGTGTAACCAATGGCGGCCCATACCATCATCCTGAGTGATGTGCCAGTATGGCGATGACGAATACACGCTTCCAATGTACGTTCACCGCGATGTCGTGAAAGATGGATGCGACCATCATGATGCTGAAAACAGAACCTGTATTCATCCGAAAAAATGACGCTTTGACAGGTTCATCGTTGAGTACGCCATCGCAGGCGCTCCTGTCTGTGATGCAGTGTCAAGAGTAACCGCAGCCACGGTCTCCGAGCTGATAGTCCATGCTGCTGCAAACGTCGTCGATGATTGTTGTCTTGCAAACGTCCCCATCTGTTGACTCAGGGATCGAGACGTGGCTTCACGATCCGTTAAAGCCATGCGGATACGATGCCTGTCATCTCGACTGCTAGTGATACGAGGCCATTGGAATCTAGCACGATGGTCCGTATTACCCTCCTGAATGCATCGATTCCATATTCTGCTTACAGTCATTGGATCTCAACCAACGCGAGAAGCAGTGTCGCGATACGATAAACCGCAATCGCGATAGGCTACAATCCGACCTTTATCAAAGTCGGAAACGTGATGGTACGCATTTCTCTTCCTTACACGAGGCATCACAACAACGTTTCACCAGGCAACGCCGGTCAACTGCCCTGCGAAACCCTACTTTTCAGCAGGACAATGCACGAACGCATATTGCAGGTCCTGTACGGACCTTTCTGGATACAGAAAATGTTCGACTGCTGCCCTGGCCAGCACATTCTCCAGATCCCTCACCAATTGAAAACGTCTGGTCAATGGTTGCCGAGCAACTAGCTCATCACAATACGCCAATCAATACTCTTCATATACAGTGGTATCGTGTTGAAGCTGCATGGGCAGCTGTACCTGTACACGCCATCCGAGCTCTGTTTAACTCAATGCCCAGGCGTATCAAAGCCGTCATTACGGCCAGATGTGGTTATTCTAGGTGCTGATTTCTCAGGATCTACGCACCCAAACTGCGTGAAAATGTGATCACATGTCACTTCTAGTCCAATATATTTGTGCAGTGAATACCCGTTTATCATCTGCATTTCTTCTTGGTGTAACAGTTTTAATGGCCAGTAGTGTATGTCGTTGTCAAGTTGCTGTTGTGTTTACCCCTGGTTACTTACGTTAATCTTTTATGTTCTGGCAGTGTTCATCAACAATGAATCCCCCTTCCTCCAATGCTTTGACTAGTGGCCTTTGGGCCTTGGCCCGCTTTCTCGGCGACCGTGCAAGGAGAACATCCGTTAATGGAGGGGGGGGGGGGGGGCGGCGGTAAAGGCGAGTAGGTCGTTCTGGTTGAAGAACACACGTTCCGGGCTTCCTCCCTTCTTTTACGCTCCCGTACCCTCTGGAGCTGAGTGGCCACGATACTAGCTAGTGACCCAAAGAGGCCGGGCGGGTCTTAATGGGACGAAGGACGAAGGACGAAGTGGAGAACCAGCTGCCAGTACAACGTGTGTGCGTGCGTGCGTGTGTGTGTGTGTGTGTGTGTGTGTGTGTGTGTGTGTGTGTGTGTGTGAGAGAGAGAGAGAGAGAGAGAGAGAGAGAGAGAGAGAGAGAGAGAGAGAGAGAGAGAGAGAGAGAGTTTTTTGTGTGTTGGCAGGCGTGCGCGAACTGAAGGCTATAAAATGAACATACGCAAGAAGGAAACCAAGCAGAAGTTTGGTAAGGGAATTAAAGTCCAGGAAGAAGGAAAAAGTAAAAGCTCTTGAGTCTGTTAACAGAATCTTACGTCGCTTCTTGGTAGAACAACACTATAATAAATGAAAAACACCAGTTTGCTTTTGAGCCTATGACACCGTAATTCTGTCACAGGTGGCAAAGAACTGGAAATTACAGCTAAATCGAATTCACGGTATCTTGAAAAGAACTTGGATTATGAATATGAACAAAAGTAGAACGAAGGCAACGGAGTGTAGTTACATTAAATCGAGCGATGCTGAGCGAACTAGATTACCAAATAATACACTGAAAGTAATTGGTGAGTATTGCTACTCTGGCAGTGAACACAATGATTAGAGTAGAGAGCTGAGAGGAAAGAAAATGCAGATAGACAACAGCAATAGAAGCATTTATGAACGACAGGAATCTGCTGACGTATAATATAAACTTAATTTCTTTTAAATGGCATCATATTCGCTATTAGTTGTAGATGTAGGTGTAACTCTTACTGACACGTATGTTTAAGTGTGCATGTCAACAACTAATCTGCCTATGTCATTAATAATGAAAGGAGTCTTCGTTTCAGGTAACTTTATTTATTCTGGGACTTGTGCGCTGCGCGGGATTAGCCGAGCGGTCTGAGGTGCTGCAGTCATGGACTGTGCGGCTGGTCCCGGCGGAGGCTCGAGTCCTCCCTCGGGCATGGGTGTGTGTGTTTGTCCTTAGGATAATTTAGGTTAAGTAGTGTGTAAGCTTAGGGACTGATGACCTTAGCGGTTAAGTCCCATAAGATCTCAGACACATTTGAACATTTTTTTTGGACTAGTGCGTAATATTTGTTGCGCACTTAACAAGTCTAGTATGCTGATTTTCACCCGAGAAAGGCTGTGCTAAACTTCTGGATAACGTTTTTAAATGATTTCGTGATGCGTTCGAGTGACATTCTCTTTATTCGATGTGGGACAGTACCACTTTCAAGTATCTAAAACGAAAGCATTATACACTGGATGCATTAGTCTCACTTATGAATTTAACTTCGGAACAAATCATATCTAGAGTTATATCAGGACAATTATAAGCTCCTCTATGGACTATTCTTTAATGGTATATTATACCACGTATGTCTTTGGCCCTATAACTGCATGCATTTGTCATAAAATACGAGTAAATCAGAAACAGTCTTTCGGTATTCCAGGAAAACATTACTTTCGAGCAGTTCTATAAGATAGATGTTTTTAAGGTATTTATACTAGGGATATTACAATTGTATTATTAGATTTCATGCGTAACGATGTTACCTAATTTACTGGTCTTAAGGAAAGTTCTAGCTCTCAAATAATTCTTGGGAACGAGACCTGACTGCAACTCGAAACGGAATGCTCTGAGATACACTACTGGCCATTAATGTTGCTACACCACGAATATGACGTGCTACAGACGCGAAATTTAACCGACAGGAAGAAGATACTGTGATATGCAAATGGTTAGCTTTTCAGAGCATTCACACAAGGTTGGCGCCGGTGACGACACCTACAACGTGCTGACATGAGCAAAGTTTCCAAATGATTTCTCATACACAAACAGCAGTTGACCGGCGTTGCCTGGCGAAACATTGTTGTGATGCCTCGTGTAAAGAGGAGAAATGCGTACCATCACGTTTCCAACTTTGATAAAGGTCGGATTGTAGCCTATCGCGATTGCGGTTTATCGTATCGCGACATTACTGCTCGCGTTGGTCGAGATCCAATGACAGTTAGCAGAATATGGAATCGGTGGGTTCAGGAGAGTAACACGGAACGCCGTGCTGGATCCCAACCGCCTCATATCACTAGCAGTCGAGATGACAGGCATCTCATCCGCATGGCTGTAACGGATCGTGCAGCCACGTCTCGATCCCTGAGTCAACAGATGGGGACGTTTGCAAGACAACAACCATCTGCAGGAACAGTTCGACGACGTTTGCATCAGTGTGGACCATCCGCTCGCAGACCATGGCTGCGGTTACCCTTGACGCTGCATCACAGACAGGAGCGCCTGCGATGGTGTACTCAACGACGAATCTGGGTGCACGAATGGCAAAACGCAATTTTTTCGAATGAATTCAGCTTTTGTTTACAGCATCATGATGGTCGCATCCGTGTTTGGCGACACTGCGGTGAACGCACAATGGAAGCGTGTATTCGTCATCCCCACTCTGGCGTATCACCCAGCGTGATGGTATGGCGTGCCATTGGTTACACGTCTCGGTCACCTATTGTTCGCATTGACGGCACGTTGAACAATGGGCGTTACATTTCAGATGTGTTACGACCCGTCGCTCTACCCTTCATTCGATCCCTGCGAAACCCTACATTTCAGCAGGATAATGCACGGCCGCTTGTTGCAGGTCCTGTAAAGGTCTTTCTCGATACAGAAAATGTTCGACTGCTGCTCTGGCCAGCACATTCTCCAGATCTCTCACCAACTGAAAACGTCTAGTCAATCGTGGCCGAGCAACTGGCTCGTCACAATACGCCAGTCACTACTCTTGATGAACTGTGGTATCGTGTTGAAGCTGCATGGGCAGCTGTACCTGTACACGGCATCCGAGCTCTGTTTGACTCAATGCCCAGGCGTATCAAGGCCGTTATTACGGCCAGATGTGGTTGTTCTGGGTACTGATTTCTCAGGATCTATGTACCCAAATTGCGTGAAAATGTAATCACATGTCAGTTCTAATATGATATATTTGTTCAATGAATACCCGTTTAACATCTGCATTTCTTCTTGGCGTAGCAATTTTAATGGCCAGTAGTGTAGTTAACAAGCCGTAGATGTATATCGGAGCGATGGATTAGAGGCCACAACAGGGGGAGTATTTACTGCAGTAGAAAAAATATTCTCTCTTTTGAGGTCGAAGTTGAGTGTGATAATGAAGTCATCTGGTCACGTATAAGAGGTGTAGGAGAAACCAAGTTAATTGTTGGATGTTTTTAACTGACCTTCTGATTCTGCTGTGACAGCTGTAGAGTCACTCAAAAAAGAGGGGGAGGGGGGTACGGTGAATAGCGCGTAAATACCGAGATCATGCACTGCTAGTTAGTTTTAGCATACCGAGTACAGACTGGGTTATCTATATATTCAATGCGGAGGGTACGGGCAGACAGTCATGCGATATACACTGTAAGAAAAGTGTCTGGAGCAGTTCTCAGATCGGTTACTACTGCTACAATGGCTGGTTATCAAGATTTTTAAGTGAGGTTGAACGTGGTGTTATAGTCGGCGCACGAGCGAAGGGACACACCATCTAGGAGGTAGCAATGAAGTGGGGATTTTCCTGTACGACCATTTCACGAGTGTACTGTAAATATCAGGAATCTAGTAAAACATCAAATCTCCGACATCGCTGCGGCCGGGAAAACATCCTGCAAGAACGGGACCGACGACGCCTGAAGATAATCGTTCAACGAGACTGAAGTGCTACGCTTCGTCAGATTTCAATGCTGGACCATCAACAAGTGTCAGCGCGCAAACCATTCAACTAAATATGACCCATATCGGCTCTCCGAGCCGAAGGCCCACTCCTGTACCCTTGATGACAGCGCGACACTAAACTTTACGGATCGCCTCGGCCCGTCAACGCCGACATTGGACTGTTGACGGATGGAAACATGTTGCCTTATCGGACTAGTTTCGTTTGAAATTGTATAGAGCGGATGGACGTATGGAGACAACCTCATGAATCCATCGATCCCGAAAGTCAGTAGGGAACTGTTCAAGCTGGTGGAGGCTCAGTAATGGTGCGTAAGCATCCTGTCTGATCTCCTGCATCCATTCATGTCCATTGTGCATTCCGACGGACTTGGGCAACTCCAACAGGACAATGCGACACCCCACACGTCCAGAACCGGCAACTCTTCTGAGTTTTAACACTTGACTTGCCATCAAACTCCTCAGACATGAACATTAGTGAGCATACCTGGGATGTCTTGCAACGTGCTGTTTAGAAGAGATCGCCATCCCCTCGTACTCTTATGGACTTACCGACAACTCTGCAGGATTCATGGTGTCAGTTCCCTCCAGCACTACTTCAGACATGAGTCCATGCCACGTCGTGTTGCGACACTTCTGCGTACTCGTGGGAGCCCTATAAGATATTAGGCAAGTGTACCAGTTTCTTTTGAATCCGTTTCTAGAAAGCTCTCTTGAGCAGCTAGCTCGGCAGCCCACACGCGGTGGTGATATCTTAGCCCTTGGAGCTACAAATAGGCCGGACCTCATCGATAATGTCAGTATAGAAACGGGAATTCGCAGTCATGATGTCATTATAGCAACTATGGATATGAAAGTCAATAAATTAGTCAAAACGACTGGGAGAGTGTTTCTGCTATATAGAAGAGATAATCAGTTATTAGCATCGCATTTATGCTGTGAATTGGCATCACTTATTCCAGTAAGTTGAATGTGGAGGAATTATGGGCAAAGTTTAAGCAGATGAGGTATCAAATATATTGCTTCCCACTACTTATACCTCCCGAGGAGATCACGAATGTAAAATTAGAGAGATTCGAGCGCTCACGGAGGCTTTTCGGCAGTCGTTCTTCCCGCGAACCATACGCTACTGGTACAGGAAAGGAAGGTAATGACAGTGGCACGTAAAGTGCCCTCCGCCACACACCGTTGGGTTGCTTGCGGAGTGTAAATGTAGGTGTAGATTGTAAACTGCGGTCAGGAGAGTTACGTCCGTAGCAAGTGGATAAAGGATGGAAAAGACCCACCATGGTTTTTGTAACAAAATTTAGCGGATGCTGAGGAAGCAGAGGCTGTTGCACTCTAATTTCACAAGGGAACGCTTAAATTACGACAAGCATAGGTTAGTAGAGATTCGTGTGTCTGTAAAGAGATTTATGCACGAAGTATAGAACTACCACCATCACACCTTAGCGAAAAATCTGGCAGAGAAACCGAGAAACTTCTGGTGTTACGTAAAATAGCTACGCAGGTCTAAAGCTTCCATTCGATCCCTTGTTGACCAGTTGAAAAAAGGAAAACGGAAGCTGAAATTCTAAATTTAACGTTCAAGAAATCTTTCACACAGTAGAATCGTACAAACATAGCGTCATTTTACCACCCGACAGACTCCATTATGGACGACATAGTAATAAGTATCCCTGGCGTAGAGAAACAACTTAAGAATTTAAAAGCACATAAATCACCAGGCAGTTTGATTTTACAAAGAGTACTTAACAGCATTGGCCCCTCACCTAGCTTTCATGTATCATGAATCTCTGGCCGAGCACAAAGTCCCAAGCGACTGGAAGAAAGCGCAGGTGACATCAGCGTATAAGAAAGGTAAAACAGCGGACGCGCAAAATTACAGACCAATATCCTTATCTTGTGTTTGCTGCAGAATCCTTGAACGTACTCTCAGTTAGAATAAAATAAACTTTCTAGAGACTGAGCATGGTTTTAGAAAGCATCGCTCGTGCGAAACTCAGCTTTCCCTTTCTCACATGATATGCTCCGAAGTATAGATGAAGGAGAACAGGCAGACTCCATTTTTATGAATTTCCGGAAAGCATTCGACACGGTGCACCATCGCAAGCTGTTAACGAAGGTACGAGCTTATAGATTAAGTTTACAGATATGTGAGTGGCTCGAAGTTTTCTTAAGTATAAGAACCCATTGCTGTGTTCTCGACGGTGAGTGTTTGTAAGAGACAAGGATATCGTGAGGAGTGCCGCAGGGAAATGTGATAGGACCGCTGTTGAGCAGTGACCTACTTGACACAGCCAAGACCTTTAAGTATCCGGGAGTAGCGCTGCAAAGCGCTGTGAGATGGAACGAGCATGTGAGAACTGTGGTAGGGTACGGACTTCGGTTAACTGGGAGAATCTTAGTAAGAGTGGTTCACTTGTGAATGAGATAGCACATAGAACGATGAGCGACCTGTTCTTGAGTACTGCTCGAATGTTTGGAATCCGTACCAAGTCGGATTGAAGGAAGATATCTAAGTAATTCAGAGGGGGGCTGTTAGATTACACTGATGCTCGTAAATTAAGGACAGTGCTGATACATTAGGAACTGGTGGGCAGTTTGCGGGTTTAAATTACCACGGGGTATGACCATGCGGTGCATTTGAAATGCGGTCGTCGCACGGTGGCGCTGGCAGCAGTCCACATATGCAGAGGTGTGTTGGTGCATGTCAGAGTACGGTGGAGCGAGAAAGTGTGCAGAAGTTTCCAGACGTGCTAATGGTGGCTGTGTGTTGAAAATGAACCAATACTGATGACGTTATGAGGGATAGAATACTAGGGCGGCTGTAGGCTGGTTAAACACACCAGGTCGTAGCACGGGCCCTACGTGTGACACAAATTGTGATCTCAAGGTTATGGCAACTTTTCCAGCAGACTGGAAGCGTGTCCAGGCGCTACAGTACGGGACGTCCACAGTGTACAACACCACAAGAAAACCGATATCAACAGTGCCCGCAGACGGCCACAAAGTACTGCAGGTAGCCTCGCTCGGGACCTTACCGCAGCCACTGAAACAGTTCAGTCTAGAGACGACTGAACAGAAATGGTTTATTCGCCCGGACACCTTCAAGGTGCATTCCACTGACCCCTGGTCACAGGAGAGCCCGTAAAGCCTGGTGTCAAGAACACAGTACATGGTAATTGGAACATTGGTCCCAGGTTATCTTCATATAGTCTGAACAGTGACTCTCGTCAGGTTTTCATCTGGTGTGAACCAGGAACCAGATACCAACCCCTTAATGTCCTTTAAAGGGACCTGTATGGACGTCGTGGTTTGATGGTGTTGGGTGGGATTATGATTGGTGCACGTACACCCCTGCATGTGTTTGACAGAGGAACTGTAACAGGTCACGTGTATCGGGACGTCATTTTGCACCAGTATGTCCGCCTTTTCAGGGCTGCAGTGGGTCCCACCTTCCTCCTGATGGATGATAACGTACGGCCCCACCGACCTGCCACCGTGGAGGAGAACCTTGAAACCGAAGATATGAGGCGAATGGAGTGGCCTGCCTGTTCACCAGACATAAACCCCACCGAGCACGTCTGGGATGCTCTCGTTCGACGTATCGCTGCAAGTCTTCAAACCCCTGAGACACTTCAGGAGCTCCGACAGGCACTGGTGCGAGAATAGGAGGCTATACCCCAGCAGCTGCTCGACCACCTGATCCAGAGTATGCCAACGCGTGTGCAGTCTGTGTACCTGTGCAGGGCGGTCATATCCCATATTGATGTCTGGGTACATGCGCAGGAAACCGTGGTGTTTTGTAGCACATGTGTTTCGGGACGGTTTTCTCAACTTATCTCCAATACTGCGGACTTACAATCTGTGTCGTGTGTGTTCCCTATGTGCCTATGCTATTAGCGCCAGTTTCGTGTAGTGCCACGTTGTGTGGCACCACATTCTGCAATTATCCTTAATATATGAGCATGAGTGTAGTTACCGGTAGGTTCGAAAAACGCGTAAGTGTTACGGAGACGCTTCGGGAACTCGAATAGGAATCCCTAGAGGGAAGGTGACGTTCTTTGCGAGAAACAAAACAGAGAAAATTTAGAGAACCGGCATTTGAAGCTTACTGCCGAAAGATTCTACTGCCGCCAACATACGTTGCGCGTAAGGACCACGAAGATAAGATACGATAAATTAGGGCTCATGCAAAAGCGTATAGACAGTCTTTTTCCCTCGTTCTATCTGCGTCTGGAACAGGAAAGGAAATGGTTAGTAATGGCGCAGGGTACCCTCCGCCACGCACTGTACGGTGGCTTGCGCAGTATCTATTCAGATGTAGATGTAGATCATCGTCCATCCCAAACCAGTAAGGGTACAAACTTGAGATTTGCAGAGAGTGTTGACCTTTTACTGTAGACATCGTTTCAGAAGGGATATTTCGTATTCCACTTCTAAGGCCGTGAAATACACTCCTGGAAATGGAAAAAAGAACACACTGACACCGGTGTGTCAGACCCATCATACTTGCTCCGGACACTGCGAGAGGGCTGTACAAGCAATGATCACACGCACGGCACAGCGGACACACCAGGAACCGCGGTGTTGGCCGTCGAATGGCGCTAGCTGCGCAGCATTTGTGCATCGCCGCCGTCAGTGTCAGCCAGTTTGCCGTGGCATACGGAGCTCCATCGGAGTCTTTAACACTGGTAGCATGCCGCGACAGCGTGGACGTGAACCATATGTGCAGTTGACGGACTTTGAGCGAGGGCGTATAGTGGGCACGCGGGAGGCCGGGTGGACGTACCGCCGAATTGCTCAACACGTGGGGCGTGAGGTCTCCACAGTACATCGATGTTGTCGCCAGTGGTCGGCGGAAGGTGCACGTGCCCGTCGACCTGGGACCGGACCGTAGCGACGCACGGATCCACGCCAAGACCGTAGGATCCTACGCAGTGCCGTAGGGGACCGCACCGCCACTTCCCAGCAAATTAGGGACACTGTTGCTCCTGGGGTATCGGCGAGGACCATTCGCAACCGTCTCCATGAAGCTGGGCTACGGTCCCGCACACCGTTAGGCCGTCTTCCGCTCACGCCCCAACATCGTGCAGGACGCATCCAGTGGTGTCGCGTGAATGGAGGGACGAATGGAGACGTGTCGTCTTCAGCGATGAGAATCGCTTCTGCCTTGGTGCCAATGATGGTCGTATGCGTGTTTGGCGCCGTGCAGGTGAGCGCCACAATCAGGACTGCATACGACCGAGGCACACAGGGCCAACACCCGCCATCATGGTGTGGGGAGCGATCTCCTACACTGGCCGTACACCTCTGGTGATCGTCGAGGGGACACTGAATAGTGCACGGTACATCCAAACCGTCATCGAACCCATCGTTCTACCATTCCTAGACCGGCAAGGGAACTTGCTGTTCCAACAGGACAATGCACGTCTGCATGTATTCCGTGCCTCCCAACGTGCTCTGGAAGGTGTAAGTCAACTACCCTGGCCAGCAAGATCTCCGGATCTGTCCCCCATTGAGCATGTTTGGGACTGGATGAAGCGTCGTCTCACGCGGTCTGCACGTCCAGCACGAACGCTGGTGCAACTGAGGCGCCAGGTGGAAATGACATGGCAAGCCGTTCCACAGGACTACATCCAGCATCTCTACGATCGTCTCCATGGGAGAATAGCAGCCTGCATTGCTGCGAAAGGTGGATATACACTGTACTAGTGCCGCCATTGTGCATGCTCTGTTGCCTGTGTCTATGTGCCTGTGCTTCTGTCAGTGTGATCATGTGATGTATCTGACGCCAGGAATGTGTCAATAAAGTTTCCCCTTCCTGGGACAATGAATTCACGGTGTTCTTATTTCAATTTCCAGGAGTGTAGAAGATGGGACTTTTCTTTTTATATATATCGCTATTAACACAATTTATGGAAGCAGAAGTACAAAAGCAGGTATTTGGTTTGATGGGCAGAAACAAACAAATATGAGTACCGCCATTTTTGGAAATGTAACCGCCGGCCGGAGTGGCCGAGCGGTTCTAGGCGCTACAGTCTGGAACCGCGCGACCACTACGGTCGCAGGTTCGAATCCTGCCTCAGGCATGGATGTGTGTAATGTCCTTAGGTTAGGTTAGGTTTAAAAAGTTCTAAGTTCTAGGGGACTGATGACATCAGAAGTTAAGTCCAATAGTGCTCAGAACCATTGAACCATTTTTGGAAACAAACAAATAGCAAAGAGACGTTCGTCGAATCCAAGTTCCCCTCTCTCACATTCTTTTATGTTCGTTTCCTTAGCAATTTTACCAATATTACCGGTAATCTTACCATTTACTAAGTCATTTATGTACTGTATCGAAACTACCCAACTGTAGTTCTAGCAGACAGTAACTCTAACCCCTTATAATGACCCCCTCGTTCGTGGCACAATTAACTATAATTTTTACTAGCTCTGAACGGACGTCCGCATGGGTGAAAATCATGTGAGGAGCCAGCCTTATGCGGGGGGTTAATTCGAGAGGCAAGTCCTCGAAACGAATCGTGTGGCAGACAGAGTGGTACGAAAGTCCGGCGAATGAATATGCCCCCCATTCCGCGAGTGGAGAGGAAGCCCGTATAACGACCGAGCGTGGATTCCGCTTAGAGCCCCCATTCAGCGTCCAGCCCGCGACATCCTTCACCGAACTGAGGACCCTCAGCTCGGTGCTGGCTTATCGGCTGTTGTGCGTTTACGCGAGTGACGACGGGCTCGCCGGCCGAAACGTCGCGGCTTGTCAGTCGCCAAGCCGCGCCGTGCGCTGCGGATTACGCCCGGACTGCCGGTGGGAGGGGGGAGGTAAACCGATTGTACTCCAGCGTGCTGCGATTCTGCCGGACAAAGCCGCCCGCAGCTAAGCGGAGCACACGGGCTGTGGGCATTACTGGAAGATTATATGTGGGCTAGTATGGTGTGGGCGTGCCGTGGACAGAGGGCTGAAGGGGGCCCGTGTATTCTATCCCGCAATGGTCACCTGTCAGACCGCTCTATAACGGAGATTCTACGGCAGACACGTTTCGCTATTAATCTCTTCTTCAAACGTTAAGGAAGAGATGTGAACTTAATTGAGTTACAGTTCAGAGTTTATACACAGACATAATAGAGTTGCTAAATGTTTCTATGGCAGGAAATAAGACATATGTGAGCGGCGTTCAATAAGTATTTCAGCAAGTATTTTTTTCCGAAAGTGAGTTGGTTTTAGTTGGCATTACAGTACACCATATTACTCATCACTCTTTTGGCTACAAAATCAAATTTTTCAACATAATGTGCGTTCAATACAACGGCCTTACGCCAGTCTACTGGGAGGGCTTGTATGCTCACATGGCACCTGTTATGCAGGAGTCAAGGTAGCCCCTGAGGGCCGGCAACCCACATACAACTACACAGGACAAGGTTGTCTATGTCCAAGGCGTACCAAAAGCACCATTGTAGACTCCGGCTTTTTACACACGAGATAATGGAAACATACATTCCAAGCACTACTTCCTGCAGGGGGAGCTCGAGCCACGGCCTGCAGGAAGTATCACTACCGGACATTAAAATTGCTACACCACGAAGATGACGTGCTATAGACGCGAAATTTAACCGTCAGGAGGAAGATGCTGTGATATGTAAATGATTAGCTTTTCAGATCATTCACACAAGGTTGGCGCCGGTGGCGACACCTACAACGTGCTGACATGAGGAAAGTTTCCAACAGATTTCTCACTCACAAACAGCAGTTGTCCGGCGTTGCCTGCTGAAACGTTGTTGTGATGCCTCGTGTAAGGAGGACAACTGCCTACCATCACGTTTCGGACTTTGATAAAGGTCGCATTGTAGCCTATCGCGGCTGCTGTTTATGATATCGCGACATTGCTACTCGCGTTGGTCGAGTTCCAATGACTGTAAGCAGAATATGGAATCGGTGCGTTCAGGAGGGTAATATGGACCATCGTGCTAGATCCCAACGGCCTCGTATCCGCATGGTTTTAGCGGATCGTGCAGCCACGTTTAGATCCCTGAGTCAACAGATGGGGACGTTTACAAGACAACAACCATCTGCACGAACAGTTCGATGACGTTTGCAGCAGCGTGGACTATCAGCTCGGAGACCGTGGCTGCGGTTACCCTTGGCGCTGCATCACAGACAGGAACGCCAGCGGTGGTGTACTTAACGACGAACGTGGGTGCACAAATGGCAAAACGTCATTTTTTTCGGGTGAATTCAGGTTCTGTTTAGAGCATCATGATGGTCGCATCCGTGTTTGGCGACATCGCAGTGGAAGCACATTGGAAGCGTGTATTCGACATCGCCATACTGGCTTATCACCCGGCATGGTGGTATGGGGTGCCATTGATTTCAAGTCTCGGTCACCTCTTGCTCGCATTGACCGCACTTTGAACAGTGGACGCTACATTTCAGATGTGTTACGACTCGTCGCTCCACCCTCCATTCGATCCCTCCGAAACGCTACATTTCAGCAGGATAATGCACGATCGCATGTTGCAGGTCCTGTACGGGCCATTCTGGATACTGAAAATGTTCGACTGCTGCCCTGACCAGCACATTCTCCACATCTATCGCCAACTTAAGAACGTGTGGTAAATGGTGGCCGAGCAACTGGCTTTTCACAATACGCCAGTCACTATTCTTGATGCCAACTAGCTCTGCAGATGACGAAGAAATTGAAGAAATGTACGATGAAATAAAAGAAATTATTCAGATAGTGAAGGGAGACGAAAATTTAATAGTAATGGGTGACTGGAATTCGAGTGTAGGAAAAGGGAGAGAAGGAAACATAATAGGTGAATATGGATTGGGGCTAAGAAATGAAAGAGGAAGCCGCCTAATAGAATTTTGCACAGAGCACAACTTAATCATAGCTAACACTTGGTTTAAGAATCATGAAAGAAGGTTGTATACGTGGAAGAACCCTGGAGATACTAAAAGGTATCAGATAGATTATATAATGGTAAGACAGAGATTTAGGAACCAGGTTTTAAGTTGTAAGACATTTCCAGGGGCAGATGTGGACTCTGACCACAATCTATTGGTTATGACCTGTAGATTAAAACTGAAGAAACTGCAAAAAGGTGGGAAATTAAGGAGATGGGACCTGGATAAACTGAAAGAACCAGAGGTTGTACAGAGTTTCAGAGAGAGCATAAGGGAACAATTGACAGGAATAGGGGAAATAAATACAGTAGAAGAAGAATGGGTAGCTCTGAGGGATGTAGTAGTGAAGGCAGCAGAGGATAAAGTAGGTACAAAGACGAGGGCTGCTAGAAATCCTTGGGTAACAGAAGAAATATTGAATTTAATTGATGAAAGGAGAAAATATAAAAATGCAGTAAATGAAGCAGGCAAAAAGGAATACAAACGTCTCAAAAATGAGATCGACAGGAAGTGCAAAATGGCTAAACAGGGATGGCTAGAGGACAAATGTAAGGATGTAGAAGCTTATCTCACTAGGGGTAAGATAGATACTGCCTACAGGAAAATTAAAGAGACCTTTGGAGAGAAGAGAACCACGTGTATGAATATCAAGAGCTCAGATGGCAGCCCAGTTCTAAGCAAAGAAGGGAAGGCAGAAAGGTGGAAGGAGTCTATAGAAGGTTTATACAAGGGCGATGTACTTGAGGACAATATTATGGAAATAGAAGAGGATGTAGATGAAGACGAAATGGGAGATACGATACTGCGTGAAGAGTTTGACAGAGCACTGAAAGACCTGAGTCGAAACAAGGCCCCCGGAGTAGACAACATTCCATTAGAACTACTGACGGCCTTGGGAGAGCCAGTCATGACAAAACTCTACCAGCTGGTGAGCAAGATGTATGAGACAGGCGAAATACCCTCAGACTTCAAGAAGAATATAATAATTCCAATCCCAAAGAAAGCAGGTGTTGACAGATGTGAAAATTACCGAACTATCAGTTTAATAAGCCACGGCTGCAAAATACTAACGCGAATTCTTTACAGACGAATGGAAAAACTGGTGGATGCAGACCTCGGGGAGGATCAGTTTGGATTCCGTCGAAATGTTGGAACACGTGAGGCAATACTGACCTTACGACTTATCTTAGAAGAAAGATTAAGAAAAGGCAAACCTACGTTTCTAGCATTTGTAGACTTAGAGAAAGCTTTTGACAATGTTGACTGGAATACTCTTTTTCAAGTTCTAAAGGTGGCAGGGGTAAAATACAGGGAGCGAAAGGCTATTTATAATTTGTACAGAAACCAGATGGCAGTAATAAGAGTCGAGGGGCATGAAAGGGAAGCAGTGGTTGGGAAAGGAGTGAGACAGGGTTGTAGCCTCTCCCCGATGTTATTCAATCTGTATATTGAGCAAGCAGTAAAGGAAACAAAAGAAAAATTTGGAGTAGGTATTAAAATTCATGGAGACGAATTAAAAACCTTGAGGTTCGCCGATGACATTGTAATTCTGTCAGAGACGGCAAAGGACTTGGAAGAGCAGTTGAACGGAATGGACAGTGTCTTGAAAGGAGGATATAAGATGAACATTAACAAAAGCAAAACGAGGATAATGGAATGTAGTCAAATTAAATCGGGTGATGCTGAGGGAATTAGATTAGGAAATGAGACACTTAAAGTAGTAAAGGAGTTTTGCTATTTAGGAAGTAAAATAACTGATGATGGTCGAAGTAGAGAGGATATAAAATGTAGACTGGCAATGGCAAGGAAAGCGTTTCTGAAGAAGAGAAATTTGTTAACATCGAATATAGATTTATGTATCAGGAAGTCGTTTCTGAAAGTATTTGTTTGGAGTGTAGCCATGTATGGAAGTGAAACATGGACGATAACTAGTTTGGACAAGAAGAGAATAGAAGCTTTCGAAATGTGGTGCTACAGAAGAATACTGAAGATAAGGTGGATAGATCACGTAACTAATGAGGAGGTATTGAATAGGATTGGGGAGAAGAGAAGTTTGTGGCACAACTTGACTAGAAGAAGGGATCGGTTGGTAGGACATGTTTTGAGGCATCAAGGGATCACAAATTTAGCATTGGAGGGCAGCGTGGAGGGTAAAAATCGTAGAGGGAGACCGAGAGATGAGTACACTAAGCAGATTCAGAAGGATGTAGGTTGCAGTAGGTACTGGGAGATGAAGCAGCTTGCACAGGATAGAGTAGCATGGAGAGCTGCATCAAACCAGTCTCAGGACTGAAGACAACAACAACAACAACAACATATTCTTGATGAACTGCGGTATCGTGTTGAAGCTGCATGGGCAACTGTACCTGTACACGTCATACAAGCTCTGTTTGACTCAATGCCCAGGCGTATCAATGCCGCTACTACGGCCAGAGGTGGGTGTTCTGGGTACTGATTTCTCAGGACTATGCACCCAAATTTCGTGAAAATGTAATCACATGTCAGTTCTAGTATAATATATTTGTCCAATGAATACCCGTTTATCATCTGCATTTTTTCTTGGTGTAGCAATTTTTATGACCAGTGGTGTATCATTACGCCAAAACCTGTTCGGCTGGAGAAGCTATTTAGGGGCTAGTAACAGACCCCGCCCAGAAATCAGTCCACTCCGGATGCCGATCTCGTGTACTTCGACCACTGACGATTACGTCATCGTCTCTGAACTGAACTCTTGCTAGTGTGTGTGTGTGTGTGTGTGTGTGTGTGTGTGTTTTTTACCACGTACCTTTGTGGAAAATTAAAAGTGAACTTTTGTTTGCCTCAATTAGGAGTCTTTTACTGGCATCGTTATTGTTACCTTTAATTTGTTGTTCAGTCAACACCCTGGTGAACTTGCATCAATAAAGGCTAAAACCCGGTTTCCACGGTTTCTGTGTAAGTGCGGCAACTATGAAACCCTGAATCTTTGCAACTTTCTTCGATGTCATTATCCGTTGCCAAGTTTTTCAAGAATTCATCTGCAGAAATTTAATAAAAATTTTGATCGTCTATCAAGAAGAGAAATTATAAAAGTGTCCATCCCTTCAGTTTGTACTTTTCGTACACAAAAATCATGGGTTTTCGGGATTTTCTCAGGAAACGACCATGAAAAAATGATGCTTTTGTAAGCTGCTTAAGGACTATCGTAGACAACACCTAATGCAAAAGAACCAACCGATATGCTGAATTTGCCTGGGCTGGAGGAAGCTTGTGATATTTAAAATTTGAACCAGTATTGTAAAATAGCTACTTTACGCCCGTTCTTTCGATGGGTGTAAGAATGGGCGCTAGGCCGAATATTATCCTAAACACTTGACCACCTGTATGCGTGATCAGTGGAACTCGAGATACGACTCCCCGAAAAAAATCACATTTTCGCGCGAGGCTTTTTGAAATATATTAGCATCGTGCACCGTCACTGAAATAAGAAAAAAGCATACTTGCTCTAGCATCTTGGTGGTAGAAGAATGAAATGGATTAAGGGTTTAACAAAATAACGTGCTCTCTGCGGGTGACCATATGCCGAAAACATCGTTTCAACGTATCAAAACGTTACACGATTCACAAAATTAAAGGAGTGCAAGGGTTCCCCGATGATGCCTGTAAGCCTGTATAACGTCTCATTTATTAAAATATTCTAGGCACTAGTGTAAACCAGAGTGCCCTTCAGACGTTCGAGGAACCTCTTACAATTCCCTTTCGCAGATAGGGACAAAATGCTTGGTTTCAACAACTAATTCATCCGACGAGCCAGTAGTTCAGAATACTAAGAGGAGAGTTCAATACGTAATACATCACGTTTTGTTTCTCTGTTTGTGAAAAACTGTGAATTGTCGGTCACAACAGCATCCAGAAGCCTGTAGCCATGACTTTAATGCCTGATGGTGCGGTATCGAACTTTTCCTTCAGAGGGAGGGGTAGAGTGGCGCCACTCCACGTACTGACGTTTCGCATCCGGTTCGAAGTGATGAACCCATGTCTCGTCGACTGTGACGAGTTTAGACAAAAAATTGTCACGATCACCTCCGAACCGCGGAAGCAGTCACAGCTGCAAAATACTAACACGAATCCTTTACAGGCGAATGGAAAAACTGGTAGAAGCCGTCCTCTGGGAAGATTAGTTTGGATTCCGTAGAAATATTGGAACACGTGAGGCAATACTGACCTTACGACTTATCTTAGAAGAAAGATTAATTAAAGGCAAACCTACGTTTCTAGCATTTGTAGACTTAGAGAAAGCTTTTGGCAATGTTGACTGGAATACTCTATTTCAAATTCTAAAGGTGGCAGGGGTAAAATACAGGGAGCGAAAGGCTATTTATAATTTGTACAGAAGCCAGATGGCAGTCATAAGAGTCGAGGGACATGAAAGGGAAGCAGTGGTTGGGAAAGGAGTGAGACAGGGTTGTAGCCTCTCCCCGATGTTATTCAATCTGTGTGTTTAACAAGCAGTAAAGGAAACCAAAGGAAAAATTCGGAGTAGGTATTAAAATTCATGGGGAAGAAATAAAAACTTTGAGGTTCGCCGATGACATTGTAATTCTGTCAGAGACAGCAAAGGACCTGGAAGAGGAGCTGAATGGAATGGACAGTGTCCTAAAACGAGGATATAAGATAAACATCAACACAAGCAAAACGAGGATAATGAAATGTGGTCGAATTAAGTCGGGTGATGCTGAGAGAATTAGATTAGGAAATGAGAAACTTACAGTAGTAAAGGAATTTTTCTATTTGGGGAGCAAAATAACTGATGGTGGTCGATGTAGAGAGGATATAAAATGTAGACTGGCAATGGCAAGGAAAGCGTTTCTGATGAAGAGAAATTTGTTAACATCGAATACAGATTTAAGTGTCAGGAAGTCGTTTCTGAAAGTATTTGTATGGAGTGTAGCCATGTATGGAAGTGAAACATGGACAATAAATATTTTGGACAGGAAGAGAATAGAAGCTTTCGAAATGTCGAAATGTGGTGCTACAGAAGAATGCTGTATATCAGATGGGTAGATCACATAACTAATGAGGAAGTATTGAACAGGACTGGAGAGACATTTCTGGTACAACTTGACTAGAAGAAGGGATCGGTTGGTAGGATGTGTTCTGAGGCATCAAGGGATCACAAATTTAGTATTGGAGGGCAGTGTGGAGGGTAAAAATCGTAGAGGGAGACCAAGAGATGAATACACTAAGCAGATTCAGAAGGATGTAGGTTGCAGTAGGTACTGGGAGATGAAGAAGCTTGCACAAGATGTAATAGCATGGAGAGCTGCATCAAACCAGTCTCAGGACTGACGACCACAACAACAACATCCTTTGTCGCTTCTTGTGCTCTTCAGTTAGGTGGCGACGAAACCAGATGGGACACACCTTTGAGTACCCCAACTGGTGGAGGAGTGTGTCAGCCCTACCACTAGGGACGTGCAGTTTAGCAGCGAGCTGTTTGGCTGTGATCTCTTGATCACTTCGAATGAGAGTGTCCACACGTTCCAACATCGAAGGAGTCACAGCTGTGTGGAGCCGGCTAACACGCGAGAGATCGGCACTTGTTGCGATGATGACAAACGCCTCGCCCAACGACTCCACGTGCTTTTGCTCCGTTGCCATTCTGTGATCGCCAATGAAAATCTGCAATGTTCTGGTTTCTGTCCAGCTCTCTCCTTGGAACGTACATGCGTTACTGACGACATTTTCAATGGAAAATATAGCACCGCCACCTATTGGAACTTCATGAAACTGTAGGGGCTGAGGCGGAAATATTCCACGATACCCCACAACAAATTCCGCTGTTTTTTTCAACCGAAATTAGCCGAGAAACAGAACGTGATGCATTAAGTATTGAACTCCCCTCGCATTACTCCGAACTTATGTCGTCGGAAGAATTTGTTGTTGAAACCGAGAATTTCGTCCCTATTTGCGAAAGACAATTGCAAGAGGTTCCTCAAACATCTGAAGCACACTCTGGTTTACCCTAATGCCTAGTATATTTTAGTAAATGAGACGTTACAAAGGCCTACAGGTAGCATAAAAACGGCTCTAAGCACTATGGGACTCAACATCTGAGGTCATCAGTCCCCTAGAACTTAGAACTGCTTAAACCTAACTAACCTAAGGACATCACACACATCCATGCGCGAGGCAGGATTCGAATCTGCGACCGTAGCGTATTCGGGTTGGGTTGTTTGCGGGAGGAGAGCAGACAGTGAGGTCATCGGTCTAATTGGACCAGGGAAGGACAGGGAGAAAGTCGGCCGTGCCCTTTCAAAGGAACCATCCCGGCATTTGCCTGGAGCGATTTAGGGAAATCACGGGAAACCTAAATCTGGATGGCCGGACGCGGGATTCAACCGTCGACCTCCCGAATGCGAGTGCAGTGTGCTAGCCACTGCGCCACCTCGGTCGGTAGTTATTCGGTATCACATTGAGTGACAGTGTTGATGAATGTCCACTTCAGGGATACCGAGCCAAACTCTGTCAAACTAGCGCGTTAGATTTTCATAACCCCGAGCTGGTTTGAGGACCCTGCTCACAATGCTCCAAATGTGCTCAAATGGGGAGAGACCCGGCGACTTTGCTGGCAAATTTAATGTTTGGCAAGCATCAATACAAGCAGTAGGACATCCCGCCGTGTGGATTTTGATGATCTAATGGGGACATTTTGGCACGATAGTCTCAGAAGGACATCTAACTACTCTAACAATCAGTGATCATTGCGAAGCCGAGTAACTGCTTGCATGAGGGCTAGGGGTGTACCAATCTGGTATTCAGCTCTACACATACCGGGTGAACAAAAAGTCAGTATAAATTTGAAAACTGAATGAATCACGGAATAATGTAAAAGAAGAGGTACAAATTGACACACATGCTTAGAAACAAAAAAATACAAAAGTTCAAAACATGTCCGTCAGATAGCGCTTCTTCTGATCAGAATAGCAATAATTAGCATAACAAAGCAAGACAAAGGAAAGATGAAGTTCCTTTACAGGAAATGTTCAATATGTCCACCATCATCCCTGAGCAATAGCTGTAGTCGAGGAATAATGTTGTGAACAACACTGTGTACATCTACATGACTACTCTGCAATTCACATTTAAGTGCTTGGCAGAGGGTTCATCGAACCACAATCATACTATCTCTCTACTATTCCACTCCCGAACAGCGAGCGGGAAAAACGAACACCTAAACCTTTCTGTTCGAGCTCTGATTTCTCTTATTTTATTTTGATGATCATTCCTACCTATGTAGGTTGGGCTCAACAAAATATTTTCGCATTCGGAAGAGAAAGTTGGTGACTGAAATTTCGTAAATAGATCTCGCCGCGACGAAAAACGTCTATGCTGTAATGACTTCCATCCCAACTCACCTATCACATCTGCCACACTCTCTCCCCTATTGCGTGATAATACAAAACGAGCTGCCCTTTTCTGCACCCTTTCCATGCCCTGCGTCAATCCCACCTGGTAAGGATCCCACACCGCGCAGCAATATTCTAACAGAGGACGAACGAGTGTAGTGTAAGCTGTCTCTTTAGTGGACTTGTTGCATCTTCTAAGTGTCCTGCCAATGAAACGAAACCTTTTCCTCGCCTTCCCGACAGTATTATCTATGTGGTCCTTCCAACTGAAGTTGTTCGTAATTTTAACGCCCAGGTACTTAGTTGAATTGACAGCCTTGAGAATTGTACTATTTATCGAGTAATCGAATTCCAACGGATTTCTTTTGGAACTCATGTGGATCATTTCACACTTTTCGTTATTTAGCGTCAACTGCCACCTGACACATCATACAGCAATCTTTTCTAAATCGCTTTGCAACTGATACTGGTCTTCGGATGACCTTACTAGACGGTAAATTACAGCATCATCTGCGAACAATCTAAGAGAACTGCTCAGATTGTCACCCAGCTTATTTATATACACTCCTGGAAATTGAAATAAAAACACCGTGAATTCATTGTCCCAGGAAGGGGAAACTTTATTGACACATTCCTGGGGTCAGATACATTACATGATCACACTGACAGAACCACAGCCACATAGACACAGGCAACAGAGCATGCACAATGTCGGCACTAGTACAGTGTATATCCACCTTTCGCAGCAATGCAGGCTGCTATTTTCCCATGGAGACGATCGTAGAGATGCTGGATGTAGTCCTGTGGAACGGCTTGCCATACCATTTCCACCTGGCGCCTCAGTTGGACCAGCGTTCGTGCTGGACGTGCAGACCGCGTGAGACGACGCTTCATCCAGTCCCAAACATGCTCAATGGGGGACAGATCCGGAGATCTTGCTGGCCAGGGTAGTTGACTTACACCTTCTAGAGCACGTTGGGTGGCACGGGATACATGCGGACGTGCATTGTCCTGTTGGAACAGCAAGTTCCCTTGCCGGTCTAGGAATGGTAGAACGATGGGTTCAATGACGGTTTGGATGTACCGTGCACTATTCAGTGTCCCCTCGACGATCACCAAAGGTGTACGGCCAGTGTAGGAGATCGCTCCACACACCATGATGCCGTGTGTTGGCCCTGTGTGCCTCGGTCGTATGCAGTCCTGATTGTGGCGCTCACCTGCACGGCGCCAAACACGCATACGACCATCATTGGCACCAAGGCAGAAGCGACTCTCATCGCTGAAGACGACACGTCTCCATTCGTCCCTCCATTCACGCCTGTCGCGACACCACTGGAGGCGGGCTGCACGATGTTGGGGCGTGAGCGGAAGACGGCCTAACGGTGTGCGGGACCGTAGCCCAGCTTCATGGAGACGGTTGCGAATGGTCCTCGCCGATACCACAGGAGCAACAGTGTCCCTAATTTGCTGGGAAGTGGCGGTGCGGTCCCCTACGGCACTGCCTAGGATCCTACGGTCTTGGCGTGCATCCGTGCGTCGCTGCGGTCCGGTCCTAGGTCGACGGGCACGTGCACCTTCCGCCGACCACTGGCGACAACATCGATGTAATGTGGAGACCTCACGCCCCACGTGTTGAGCAATTCGGCGGTACGTCCACCCGGCCTCCCGCATGCCCACTATACGCCCTCGCTCAAAGTCCGTCAACTGCACATACGGTTCACGTCCACGCTGTCGCGGCATGCTACCAGTGTTAAAGACTGCGATGGAGCTCCGTATGCCACGGCAAACTGGCTGACACTGACGGCGGCGGTGCACAAATGCTGCGCAGCTAGCGCCATTCGACGGCCAACACCGCGGTTCCTGGTGTGTCCGCTGTGCCGTGCGTGTGATCATTGCTTGTACAGCCCTCTCGCAGTGTCCGGAGCAAGTATGGTGGGTCTGACACACCGGTGTTAATGTGTTCTTTTTTCCATTTCCAGGAGTGTAGATCAGGAACAGTAGAGGTCCCAGGACCCTTCCCTGGGGAACACCTGATATCACTTCAGTTTTACTCGATGATTTGCCGTCTATTACCACGAACTGCGACCTTCCTGACAGGAAATCACGAATCCAGTCGCACAACTGAGACGATACCCCATAGCTCCGCAGCTTGATTAGAAGTCTCTTGTGAGGAACGGTGTCAAAAGCTTTCTGGACATCTAGAAGTACGGAATCAACTTGAGATCCCCTGTCGATAGCGGCCATTACTTCGTGCGAATAAAGAGCTAGCTGCGTTGCACAAGAGCGTTGTTTTCTGAAGCCATGCTGATTACGTGTCAATAGATCGTTCCCTTCGAGGTGATTCATAATGTTTGAATACAGTATATGATACAAAACCCTACTGCAAATCCGACGTCAATGATATAGGTCTGTAGTTAAATGGATTACTCCTACTACCCTTCTTGAACAATGGTGCGACCTGCGCAATTTTCCAATCTGTAGGTACAGATCTATCGGTGAGCGAGCGGTTGTATATGAGTGCTAAGTAGGGAGCTATAGTATCAGCGTAATCTGAAAGGAACCTAATCGGTATACAATCTGGACCTGAAAACTTGCCCGTATCAAGCGATTTGAGTTGCTTCGCAACCCCTAAGGTATCTACTTCTAAGAAACTCATGCTAGCAGATGTTCGTGTTTCAAATTCTGGAATATTCCATTCGTCTTCCCTGGTGAAGGAATTTCGGATAACTGCGTTCAATAACTCCGCTTTAGCGGTACAGTCGTCGATAACAGTACCATCGGCACTGCGCAGCGAAGGTATTGACAGCGTCTTGCCGCTTGTGTACTTTACATACGACCAGAATTTCTTCGGATTTTCTACCAAATTTCGAGACAATATTTCGTTGTGGAACCTATTAAAGGCATCTCGCATCAAAGTACGTGCCAAACTTCGCGCGTCTGTAAATTTTAGCCCATCTTCGGGATTCGCGTTCTTCTGAAATTCGCATGCTTTTTCCGTTGCCTCTGCAACAGCGTTCGGACCTTTTTTGTGTACCACGGGGGATCCGTTCCATCTCTTACCAATTTATGAGGTATGAATATCTCAATTGCTGTTGCTACTATATCTTTGAATTTGAGCCACATCTCGTCTACATACGCATAGTCAGTTCGGAAGGAATGGAAATTGTCTTTTAGGAAGGCTTCTAGTGACACTTTATCCGCTTTTTTAAATAAAATTATTTTGCGTTTGTTTCTGATGGATTTGGAAGAAATGGTATTGAGCCTAGCTACAATGACCTTGTGATCACTAATCCCTGTATCAGTCATGATGCTCTCTATCAGCTCTGGATTGTTTGTGGCTAAGAGGTAAAGTGTGTTTTCGCAACCATTTACAATTCGCGTGGGTTCGTGGACTAACTGCTCGAAATAATTTTCGGAGTAAGCATTTAGGACAATCTCGGAAGACGTTTTCTGCCAACCACCGGATTTGAACAAGTATTTTTGCCAACATACCGAGGGTAGGTTGAAGTCCCCACAAACTATAACCGTGTGAGGGGGGTATTTGTTTGTTACGAGACTCAAACTTTCTCTGAACTGTTCCGCAACTGTATCATCGGAGTCTGGGGGTCGGTAGAAGGAGCCAATTATTAACTTAATTCGGCTGTTAAGTATAACCTCCACCCATACCAATTCGCACGGAGTATCTACTTCGACTTCACTACAAGATAAACCACTACTGACAGACACAAACACTCCACCACCAATTCTGCCTAATCTATCTTTCCTGAACACCGTCTGAGACTTCGTAAAAATTTCTGCGGAACTTATTTCAGGCTTTAGCCAGCTTTCTGTACCTGTACCTGTAAAGCATGTCCGGAATTATGGTGTGGCATTGGCGTCGGATGTTGTCTTTCAGCATCCCTAGAGATGCACTTGCGACTTCCGGTAACCCCAATGCCAATAATCGCGCGGACTGAGGTCTGGGGACCTGGGAGGCCACGCATGACGAAAGTAGCGGCTGAGCACACGATCATCACCAAACGACGCGTGCAGGAGATCTTTCACGCGTCTAGTAATATGGGGTGGAACGCCATCCTGCATAAACATCGTTCATTCCAGCAGGTGTTTATCAGCCAGGCTCGGGTTGATGCGATTCTGTAACATACCGGCGTACCTATCAACCGTCACGGCAGCAGTTTTGCTGTCAAGCTCCATCTGTCGGGCATTCGGACATTTTGCGACCTTTTTGTTTGTTCTAATAAAGCCCCATGTAAATCCAAGCATGTGTGTCCATTTTTACCTGTCAATCCACATTATTCCGTGGTTTATTAAGTTTTCAAATTTATTATGACTTTTTGATCACTCGGTACATCTACATGGACACTCTTCAAATTATATTTAAGTGCCTGGAAGAAGATTCATCGAACCAGCTTCAGGATTCTCTGTTATTACAATCTCGAATAGCGCGGAAAGAACGAGAATCTGCATCTTTGCGTACGATCTCTGATTTCCCTTATTCTATGCTGGTGATCGTTTCTGTTTGTGTAGGTCGGCGTCAACGAAATATTTTCGCATTAGGAGGAAATGGAATTGAGCGTTTGGCGTCATTGGCCGGGAGGCCCCTTACGGGGCAGGTCCGGCCGCCTTGGTGCAGGTCTTATTACATTCGACACCACACTGGGCGACCTGAGCGCCGGATGGGGATGAAATGATAATGAAGACAACACAACACACAGTCCATGAGCGGAGAAAATCCCCGACCCAGCCGGGAATCGAACCCAGGCCCGTAGGACGGCATTCCGTCACGCTGACCACCCAGCTCTCGGGGATGGGGGGGGGAGGGGGTGGTCGCATTAGGAGGAGAAAGCTTGCGACTGGAATTTCGAGAGAAGATTCTACAGCAACGAAAAACGCCTTTGTGTTAATGATGTCCATCCCAAATCCTGCATCATTTCAGTGACACTCACTCTCCTATTTCGCGATAATTCAAAACGTGTTGCCCTCTTTTGAACGTTTTCGATGTACTCCGTCTATCCTACTGATAATGGTCGAAGTAGACAAGATATAAAGTGTAGACTGGCAATGGCAAGGAAAGCGTTTCTGAAGAAGAGAAATTTGTTAACATCGAGCATAGATTTAAGTGTCAGGAACTCATTTCTGAAAGTATTTGTATGGAGTATAGCCATGTATGGAAGTGACACATGGACGATAAATAGTTTGGACAAGAAGAGAATAGAAGCTTTAGAAATCTGTTGCTACAGAAGAATGCTGAAGATTAGATGGGTAGATCACATAACTAACGAGGAGGTATTGAATTGAATTGGGGAGTAGTTTGTGGCACAACTTGACAAGAAGAAGGGGCCGGTTGGTAGGACATGTTCTGAGGCATCAAGGGATCACCAGTTTAGTATTGGAGGTAAGCTTGGAGGGTAAAAATCGTAGAGGGAGACCAAGAAATGAATACAGTAAGCAGATTCAGAAGGATGTAGGTTGCAGTAGGTACTGGGAGATGAAGAAGCTTGCACAGGATACAATAGCATGAAGAGCTGCATCAAACCAGTCTCAGGACTGAAGACCACAACAACAACAACACCATTTTCTAAGTGTTCTTTCCAACTTGCTCAGTTGTTGAAACTTCAATAAATCATCTACTTTTTGTGAAACTCTGATAATTTGTTTGTCTATACACCTACATCACATCTACCGCTATCGGACCCATTCGGATAATTTCTTCGTGGTTCGTCGTCTTTTTTGTCTTAGACTGTTCTTTCAAGTATATGACTGGAGTCTTTGCAACGATTACCAACCAACGTCCAAGGCTTCACGTCATGCAATATTTTTTTCACAGTTCTCCGTTTATTGCCCGTCAGTGATGATCGTGGCGAGGCAGAAGCAACTCAGACTCCATGACGACAGTTTGTGGCCAGCACAGCAGAAACGCTTGTGTAGGCGTTGATGGGTTTGCGAAGGGGAGGCTGTCTGTATAACCGAAATCCACTCTCCGTCTCCTGTCACAGTGGAAGGTCACAAAGCAGAAATGAAATTGTGGCTGCAGGTAGCTGATACGATTATCAGCTTACTTTGGACCAAGGCTCAAAAGCAACAGAGGCTGACTACTAATGAACCGCAAACCGGAGTAATTATGCACGCGACCGCTTCTGACGGCTGAGAGATGCACAACGGGGAATCGTCTGTCCACTATTTCAATGCACCCGCCTGCCCCAGCAACATTAAAGAGAAGAGCTACAATACAGGGTGTTACAAAAAGGAACGGCCACAATGAAAGGAAATATGTTATGTGGACATATGTCAGGAAACGCTTGCTTTCCATGTTAGAGGTCATTTTATTACTTCTCTTCAAATCACATTGATAATGGAATGGAAACTCACAGCAACAGAACGTACCAGCGTGACTTCAAACACTTTGTTACAGGAAATGTTCAAAATGTCCTCCGTTAGCGAGGATACGTGCATCCACCCTCCGTCGCATGGAATCCCTGATGCGCTGATGCAGCCCTGGAGAATGGCGTATTGTATCACAGCCGACCACAATACGAGCACGAAGAGTCTCTACATTTGGTACCGGGGTTGCGTAGACAAGAGCTTTCAAATGCCCCCATAAATGAAAGTCAAGAGGGTTGAGGTCAGGAGAGCGTGGAGGCCATGGAATTGGCCCGCTTCTACCAATCCATCGGTCACCGAATCTGTTGTCGAGAAGCGTACGAACACTTCGACTGAAATGTGCAGGAGCTCCATCGTGCATGAACCACATGTTGTGTTGTACTTGTAAAGGAAAATGTTCTAGCAGCTTAGGTAGAGTATCCCGTATGAAATCATGATAACGTGCTCCATCGAGCGTAGGTGGAAGAACATGGGACCCAATCAAGACATCACCAACAATGCCTGCCCAAACGTTCACAGAAAATCTGTGTTGATGACATGATTCCACAATTGCGTGCGGATTCTCGTCAGCCCACACATGTCGATTGTGAAAATTTACAATTTTATCACGTTGGAATGAAGCCTCATCCGTACACATTTGCACTGAAATGAGGATTGACACATTGTTGGATGAACCATTCACAGAAGTGTACCCGTGGAGGCCACTCAGCTGCTGATAGTGCCTGCACACGCTGTACATGGTACCGAAACAACTGGTTCTCCCGTAGCACTCTCCATACAGTGACGTAGTCAACGTTACCTTGTACAGCAGCAACTTCCCCAGTCGCGAGTCATAGGCCGGAATGTTCCGTGCTCCCTAAGACGCCGATCAACTGCTTCGAACGTCTTCCTGTCGGGACACCTTCGTTCTGGAAATCTGTCTCGATACAAACGTACCGCGCCACGGCTATTGCCCCGTGCTAATCCATACATCAAATGGGCATCTGCCAACTCCGCATTTGTAAACATTGCACTGACTGCAAAACCACGTTCGTGATGAACACTAACCTGATGATGCTACGTACTGATGCGCTTGATGCTAGTACTGTAGAGCAATGAGTCGCATGTCAACACAAGCACCGAAGTCAACATTACCTTCCTTCAATTGGGCCAACTGGCGGTGTATCGAGGAAGTACAGTACATACTGACGAAGCTAAAATGAGCTCTAACATTTAAATTGAGCGTTTCCGGACACATGCCCACATAACATCTTTTCTTTAGTTGTGTGTGAGGAATGTTTCCTGTATAAAGAGCAAGGACAAGCAAGACAGCAGAGCATTTGTCCTGCTGGTAGAGGCCATCGTGCCGAGGGCACTTAGAAGTGGACGAGGTCCCCGAGGATAGATGCACGCTTGTGTTGATCCAGTGCGCTCAAATGGTTCAAATGGCTCTCAGCACTATGCGCCGTACCGTAGGTGCAACCACAACGGAGGGGTATCTGTTGAGAGGCCAGACAAACGCGTGGTTCCTGAAGAGGGGCAGCAGCCTTTTCAGTAGTTGCAGGGGCAACAGTCTGGATGATTGACTGATCTGGCCTTGTAACAATAACCAAAATGGCCTTGCTGTGCTGGTACTGCGAACGGCTGAAAGCAAGGGGAAACTACAGCCGTAATTTTTCCCGAGGGCATGCAGCTTTACTGTATGGTTAAATGATGATGGCGTCCTGTTGGGTAAAATATTCCGGAGGTAAAATGGTCCCCCATTCGGAGCTCCGGGCGGGGACTACTCAAGAGGATGTCGTTATCAGGAGAAAGAAAACTGGCGTTCTACGGATCGGAGCGTGGAATGTCAGATCCCTTAATCGGGCAGGTAGTTTAGAAAATTTAAAGAGGGAAATGGATAGGTTAAAGTTGGATATAGTGGGAGTTAGTGAAGTTCGGTGGCAGGAGGAACAAGACTTTTGGTCAGGTCAATACAGGATTATAAACACAAAATCAAAGAGGAGGAATGCAGGGGTAGCTTTAATAATGAATAAAAAATAGGAGTGCGGGTAAGCTACTACAAACAGCATAGTGAACGCATTATTGTGGCCAAGATAGATACGAAGCCCACACCTACTACAGTAGTACAAGTTTATATGCCAACTAGCTCTGCAGATGACGAAGAAATTGAAGAAATGTATGATGAGATAAAAGAAATTATTCAGGTAGTGAATGGAGGCGAAAATTTAATAGCCATGGGTGACTGGGATTCGACAGTAGGAAAAGGAAGAGAAGGAAACATAGTAGGTGAATATGGATTAGGGGTACGAAATGAAAGAGGAAGCCGCTTGGTAGAATTTTGCTCAGAGCATAACTTAATCGTATCTAACACTTGGTTCAAGAAACATGAAAGAAGTTTGTATACACGGAAGAACCCTGGAGATACTAGAAGGTATCAGATAGATTATATAATGGTAAGACAGAGATTCAGGAACCAGGTTTTAAATTGTAAGACATTTCCAGGGGCAGATGTGGACTCTGACCACAATCTATTGGTTATGAGCTGTAGATTAAAACTGAAGAAACTGTAAAAATATGGGAACTTAATGAGATGAGACCTGGATAAAGTGACTAAACCAGAGGTTGTACAGAGTTTCAGGGAGAGCATAAGAGAACAATTGATAAGAATGGGGGAAAGAAATACAGTAGAAGAAGAATAGGTAACTTTGAGGGATGGAGTACTGAAGGCAGCAGAGGATTAAGTAGGTAAAAAGACGAGGGCTAGTAGAAATCCTTGGGTGACAGAAGAAATATTGAATTTAATTGATGAGAGGAGAAAATATAAAAATGCATTAAATAAAGTAGGCAAAAAGGAATACAAACGTCTCAAAAATGAGATCGACAGGAAGTGCAAAATGGCTAAGCAGGGATGGCTAGAGGACAAATGTAAGGATGTAGAGGGTTATCTCACTAGGGGTGAGATAGATACCGCCTACAGGAAATTTAAAGAGACCTTTGGAGAGAAGAGAACCACGTGTATGAATATCAAGAGCTCAGATGGAAATCGAGTTCTAAGCAAAGAAGGGAAAGCAGAATGGTGGAAAGAGTATATAGAGGGCGATGTACTTGAGGACAATCATATGGAAACGCAAGAGGATGTAGATGAAGATGAAACTAGAGATATGATACTGCGTGTAAGCGTTTGACATAGCACTGAAAGACCTGAGTCGAAACATGACCCTGGGAGTAGACAACATTCCATTAGAACTACTGACAGCCTCGGGACAACCAGTCCTGACAGAACTACCAACTGGTGAGCAAAATGTTTGAGACAGGCGAAATACCCTCAGACATCAATAAGAATATAATAATTCCGATCTCAAAGAAAGCAGGTGTTGACAGATGTGAAAATTACCGAAGTATCAGTTTAATAAGTCACAGCTGCAAAATGCTAACGCGAATTCTTTACAGACGAATGGAAAAACTGGTAGAAGCCAACCTCAGGGAAGATCAGTTTGGATTCCGTAGAAATGTTGGAACACGTGAGGCAATACTGACCCTACGACTTACCTTAGAAGCTAGATTAAGAAGGGCAAACCTACGTTTCTAGCATTTGTAGACTTAGAGAAAGCTTTTGACAATGTTGACTGGAATACTCTCTCTGAAATTCTGAAGGTGGCAGGGGTAAAATACAGGGAGCGAAAGGCTATTTACGATTTGTACAGAAACCAGATAGCAGTTATAAGAGTCGCGGGACATGAAAGGGAAGCAGTGGTTGGGGAGTGAGACAGGGTTGTAGCCTCTCCCCGATGTTATTCAATCTGTATATTGAGCAAGCAGTAAAGGAAACAAAAGAAAAATTGGGAGTAGGTATTAAAATCCATGGAGAAGAAATAAAAACTTTGAGGTTGGCCGATGACATCGTAATTCTGTCAGAGACAGCAAAGGACTTGGAAGAGCAGTTGAACGGAATGGATAGTGTCTTGAAAGGAGGATATAAGATGAACATCAACAAAAGCAAAACGAGGATAATGGAATGTGGTCGAGATAACTCGGATGATGCTGAGGGAATTAGAGAATGAGACACTTAAAGTAGTGAAGGAATATTGCTATTTGGGGAGCAAAATAACTGATGGTGGTAGATGTAGAGAGGATATAAAATGTAGACTGGCAATGGCAAGGAAAGCGTTTCTGAAGAAGAGAAATTTGTTAACATCGAGTATAGATTTAAGTGTCAGGAAGTCATTTATGAAAGTATTCGTATGGAGTGTAGCCTTGTATGGAAGTGAAACCATGGACGATAAATAGTTTAGACAAGAAGAGAATAGAAGCTTTCGAAATGTGGTGCTACAGAAGAATGCTGTATATCAGATGGGTAGATCACATAACTAATAAGGAAGTATTGAACAGGCCTGGGGAGACATTTGTGGCACAACTTGACTAGAAGAAGGGATCGGTTGGTAGGATATGTTCTGAGGCATCAAAGGGTCACCAATTTAGTATTGGAGGGCAGCGTGGAGGGTAAAAATCGTAGGGGACAAATACACTAAGCAGATGCAGAAGGATGTAGGTTGCAGTAGGTACTGGGAGATGAAGAAGCTTGCACAGGATATAATAGCATGGAGAGTTGCATCAAACCAACCTGAAGACTGAAGACCACAACAGAAACAACCTAAGGACATCACACACATCCATGCCCGAGGCAGTATTCGAACCTGCGACGGTAGCGGTGGCGCGGTTTCAGACTGAAGCGCCTAGAACCGCTCGGCCACAACGGCCGGCCGAGCCACACGGAACTCCACCTTAGACGCAGAGTTGGAACATGCAGAGTCCAGTGGCATGGGAACCACCAGGATCACCATTTTTGAGGTTTTCTTTTTGTCCCTCTCTCCTTGGATTGGTTTGGTTTTGTTCTGCTTTAGGGCACAAAAACAGCTGTAGTCATACGCGACCAAGTCAAAACTATAGAACACGGAGAGGAGTTAAAAAACGACTATACGTCAGTCCCATTGGACAGAATGGGAGACAGCTATAAACAGGGACGTGGAAAAAGGGCTAAAAAAGACACCACACAGAAAAAGAGGTCCAAATTAAAAATTAAATTACCTTCGCCATATTGCTTTGGCGGATAAAAAGTAACGTGCAGTCGACAGCCCGCACATCATTTGCTTATTCGGCCGGTAACTCAGACAGCAGACCCAAACGGGAATGTAAAAGGTTAAAAAATGGACGTTCCATCAGGAAGTGGCGGACAGTTAAAACTTGAGTGCAATGTGTACAAAGTGGTGGGGTAGCGCCACTGAGGCAGTGCCCAATATGCAGCCGAGATAAAAGAATCTCCTAGCGGCAGGAGGGCCGAGATGGCAACACTAAGATCATCATGGGGAATATAGGTACTCGCATGGTGAGGTACGAGGACAGCAGGTTTCGCAGCTGCGTCAGCAGCCTCGTTTCCTGGCAGACAGACCTGACCAGGGACCCACAGAAACATCACACTGGCTCCACCAAGAGTGAGTAGTTGACAGTTGTCCTGGACCCGCTGCACTAAGGAATGGGCAGTGTTCAGCGCACAGACTCTGAAGGGCACTGAGTGAGTCTGAGCAGAGGACGCAATCGAAAAGGCTGTATCACTGGATGTACCCGTGGCCTGATACTAAGTAAAGAGCTCGGCTGTAAATACTGAGCAGTGTGCTGGGGGCCGATATCGAAAGAAACGGGTGTCAATAACGAAGCCACACCCAATTTCCTTGACTTCCGGAAGGCGTTCGATACAGTTCCGCACTGTCGCCTGATAAACAAAGTAAGAGCCTACGGAATATCAGACCAGCTGTGTGGCTGGATTGAAGAGTTTTTGGCAAACAGAACACAACGTGTTGTTCTCAATGGAGACACGTCTACAGACGTTAAAGTAACCTCTGGCGTGCCACAGGGGAGTATTATGGGACCATTGTTTTTCACGATATATATAAATGACCTAGTAGATAGTGTCGGAAGTTCCGTGTGGCTTTTCGCGGATGATGCTGTAGTATACAGAGAAGTAGCAGCATTAGAAAATTGTAGCGAAATGCCGGAAGATCTGCAGCGGATAGGCACTTGGTGCAAGGAGTAGCAACTGACCCTTAACATAGACAAATGTAATGTATTGCTAATAGATAGAAAGAAGGATCCTTTATTGCATGATTATATGATAGCGGAACAAACACTGGTAGCAGTTACTTCTGTAAAATATCTGGGAGTATGCGCACGGAACGATTTGAAGTGGAATGATGATATAAAATTAATTGTTGGTAAGGCGGCTGCCAGATTGAAATTCATTGGGAGATTACTTAGAAAATGTAGTCCATCAACAAAGGGGGTGGCTTACAAAACACTCGTTTGACCTATACTTCAGTATTGCTCATCAGTGTGGGATCCGTACCAAGTCGGGTTGACAGAGGAGATGGAGAAGATCCAAAGAAGAGCGGCGCGTTTTGTCACAGAGTTATTTGGTAAGCGTGATAGCATTACGTAGATATTGAGCAAACTCAAGTGGCAGACTCTGCAAGAGAGGCGTTCTGCATCGCGGTGTAGCTTGCTGTCCAGGCTTCGAGAGGGTGCGTTTCTGGATGAGGTATCGAATATACTGCTTCCCCCTACTTATACCTCCCGAGGAGATCACGAATGTAAAATTAGAGAGATGCGAGCGCGCACGGAGGCTTTCCGGCAGTCGTTCTTCCCGCGAACCATACGCGACTGGAACGGGAAAGGGAGGTAATGACAGTGGCACGTAAAGTGCCCTCCGCCACACTCCGTTAGGTAGCTTGCAGAGTATAAATGTAGATGTAGATATAGATTAACACCTAGCCTATTCTCGATATTTGTGGGAACCATCACCTTTTTAAGGAAAACCTATATTTGGGTGTTGAAGTGACTAGTAGTAAGCTACTCAACCTTAGCAGACTCCGAGCTAAAAGCAAAACAACCACAAAAACTGTCATCGAACTTCAGTATGATGATGATAGCGTTATCTTCCCAAACACACAGGAGGATCTACACACTACCCTAGACATAAAGCCACTGGCCTAGAGCTTAACACAGACAAAACGAAAGTTCTGTATCAGCTAGCCCCAAATTCCGCTGCAGCAGCTCCAGTTAACACAGCTGACGGAACACCTCCAGACATAGTAGAGTATTTTCCATAAGTGGGAAGCCATCTTTCTGCAAATCCACAGATACAGAAATTCACCCCCAACTAAAGTGTGCAAGTACAGCATATGATCGTCTTTTGAAAAGAGTGTATGATAAGCATGATTTGAGTGTTAAAACTAAGCTTGCAGTCTGCTATGCCGTTATGATGCCTACACTTCTTTTTGGATGTGAAACCTGGACGACCTACAGGCGTCACTTAAAGTCCTTAGAAAAATAACACCAACGCTGCCTAAAGAGAACATTGCGAGTAAAGTGGCAGGATCGGCAAACAAACAACAGAATTCTTGAAGAAACCAACACCACCAGGATTGAAACAACAATTGCCAAACACCAACTTCGGTGTGTTGGTCATATCGTTTGCATGCCAAACTCCCGTCTTCCTAAGCAAATCATGTTGCCCCAATTGAAGAATGGTCCGTGCAATCAGGGAGGGCAAACAAAGCGTTATAAAGATTTCCTCACGTCAAATACGAGGAGCGTTTGGAAAGTCCGTACAAGTCCGAGAGATGGCACCACTGGCGCTATCGAGGTCATGTTTATTTAGTAGTACCTTTGGAAACAACGCACACCAAGTTTCAGCCAAATTGGCCTATTTCTTTGTATTTGGCATTCGTGTGAATGAAGGAAGTCGAGAGATTGTCAAAAAAATGGACGAAGATGGATTTCGTGCGGTGATTAAACATTACTTTGTGAAAGGCAAAACGCTTCAGGAGACTAAAGAGGAACTTGATAGACATTACGATGATTCTGTACCTTCGATTAGAACAGTTTATAAGTGGTTTCCATATTTCTGGAGTGGCCATATGGGCACAAGTGATGCTGAACGTTCTGGACGCCCTGTGGAGGTTACGACTCCAGAAATCATTGATAAAATCCATGATATGGTCATGGATGACAGAATAGTTAAGGTGCGTGAGATTGCTAGTGCTGTGGGCTTCTCGAATGAACGAGTACATAATTTTTGCATAAACATTTGGACATGAGAAAGCTATCCGCAAGATGTGTTCCGCGATTGCTCACGCTTGACCGAAAGTGGAATCGTGTGAGGTGTTGCAAGGATGGTTTGCAGCTGTTGAGAAAAAATCCGCAGGACTTCAAGTGTCGTTTCGTTAAAAAATGGTTCCAATGGTTCTGAGCACTATGCGTCTTAACTTCTGAGGTCATCAGTCCCCTAGAAATTGGAACTACTTAAACCTAACTAACCTAAGGACATCACTCACATCCATGCCCGAGGCAGGATTCGAACCTGCGACCGTAGCGGTCGAGTGGTTCCAGACTGAAGCGCCTAGAACCACTCTGCCACACCGGCCGGCCGTCGTTTCGTCACTGTGGATGGAACTTGGATACATTACTGTACTCCTGAGACCAAACAACAATCTGAACAATGGGTTACCAAGGGAGAATCTGCACCAAAAGAGAAAGACCAGTCCTTCGCCCAAAAAGTTTATGGCGACTGTGTTTTGGAATTCGCAAGGGATAATCCTTATCGACTATCTGGAAAAGGGTAAAACTATTACAGGTTCATATTATTCATCGTTATCGGACTGTTTGGAAACTGAGCTGCATGAAAAACGCCGGCGATTGGACGGCAAAGAAGTCCTTTTCCATCACGACAATGCACCAGCACACCCCTCAGCAGTTGTGGTCGCAAAATTAATGGAAATAGCATTTCAGCTCGTTTCACATCCTCCCTCCCCCCCCCCCCCCCCCCCCCCCTGTTCTTCAGACTTGGCTCCCTCGGACTACTATTTGTTCCCCAATTTCAAGAAATGGCTGGCAGGACAAAGATTTTTATTCAAACGAGGAGGTCACTGCAGCAACTAATAGCTATTTTACAGACTTGGACAATTCCTATTATTTGGAAGGGATCAAAAAATTAGAACAGCGTGGGACGGAGTGTATAAGTCTAAAAGGAGACTTTTACCCCAAACAAGAAAGTAGTTTTTATTTTTGCACGGACTTTTTTAGCGCCCTTCGCATGACAAAACGTCAAACACAAATGATTGGAAAACTGCAGCCCTAGATGGATCCAAATGGCCACAAATTGTTCACCAAGGCACACTTTTGAAAAGCAGAGACAATTGCGGGACAATAGGAAGAGAAATCGTGGACGAGAACAGGAACAAACCTGTTACACCATTCAGTCACCACCAACTGGGTATGCCATTACTGCGGGAGAATCTGTGGTTCCAGAACAGGTCTATTTAGCCAGCAAAGAATCCACAGATAACGCAACCAGAAGATATTTCATACTCATCAAGGAGTAAATGCTTATGGTGATGATGATGATACTTTAACCATGGCAGCACGCGAGCAGTTTACAAACCTAGACGTTTCTGAAATGCTTCCACCCTTGGTTCGAAAGTCAATGATCATGGCCCTTTTGGACGTCACGTAAATCGCTCCGTTTCCGCATGACGACAACGATTGCACTGTTTTCCGCGTCCCCGCGACGTGTAATTATGTACCCTCCACTGCTAGCGCTACCACCTGTCGTCTGTGAGTGACTATTGCACATTGACGCCTAACATAGGCAGAGGTCACATTAATGTCACTGGTCCGCGTATTGCTATAGCAGTATCTTTTGTTTCCTTATGGCAGACAAGGTTTATAAAATTCTTTCTGAAGGTATTTGTCTGGGTTGTTGCTTTGTACGGAATTGAAATGTTGACACTGAAATGATCAGAGTGTTAATACAAACTTTGAACATGTAAATAATGAAGTTTTGGTTGGTTACCGCGATACGAAATGACGAAGAAGTAAATCGAATATGCAAAAAAATAGCAAATTTATGGCAGAACCTGATAGAACGGGGAATAATTAGTTTGGTAATGAAGGGAAGATTGGGGGGGGGGGGGGAACAAATATTAAGCATGGAAAACAAGATGTGTAACAGTAGACAGGTTCAAATGGATGCTGGTTGCAGTAACTATACTAAACAACAACAGCCACATGAGGAACAAGTATCTGCGGATAGCAAATTTTATATTACTTCAAAAACCTGTTGTATCATACGAAAACAGTGTTATAGAGGTACCAACACCAGAGTAAAACAAATGTTTTCAGAACTGGTCGAACTCACGCAGAAGTGAATGAATTATAATACACTTTATTTCGACAAGCAACAATTCGATTTTAAATAAATGAAAAGCAACAGTTTGCTTTTGTTCTACAGTATTGCTTTCATTGTTAACCGGTTTTCGGCTCATTAGGCTATCTTCAGATATTTACTGAGTATTATCACCAAAGGACTTAAATGTTAGCAAACAACATTGGAATAGGAGTAAACACATCTAGACTGAAGAAGAAACATACAGTAAGTATCACCTTCGCAATAAAAAGGAAAAATTGAACAACACATAAATAACAATGAAGTAGACAGCAAAACTATTAGCACAAAAGAGGAATAGCATGTCTACATAAGAGCTTCTATCAATAAATAAAACTAATAAAATAAAATGAAATAAAATAAAATTAGTACTAGAAAAGGCGGCATCAGGAGGTATGAAACGTGGGGAGTGATACACAACCAATTGAAGAGCCAGTTATCAATGTAACTACAGAATACATAAGGAACTTAAGCAATATCAAAAGATAAACAGAAATAAATAAAAGTAGGAAAACGGAGGTGTTTGAGGAACCTACAGTGTTTGATGAGACAACTAAAAGGGGTGTCAAACATGGACAGTAATAAAAGTACCAGTTTAAAGAAAGCCTTAACTATTGAAACTACAGTCTATGTGGAATACAGAGACAACTTCAACAAAACAGAACAACTTAATGAATACAGGAAAATGGGAATATGTACGAATGTGGGAAGAGAGAGTGTGGGAAGTAATGAACAATAAAGATGATTATCTGAAGTTTAGGAGAGGGGAAGTGTTGAGCTGTGTCTGGTCATTTAGGATGAGATCTGGACTGTGAGCAAGATGTTTGTTAATTTCCAGGGCTTACAGCAGGTTGAGTTTATGGCCTTTGTTTTCTAAGTGAAGTACATCTACATCTATATCTACATGATTACTCTGCAATTCACTTAAGTGCTTGGCAGAGGGTTCATCGAACCACAATCATACTATCTCTCTACTATTCCACTCCCTAACAGCACGCGGGAAAAACGAACACCTAAACCTTTCTGTTCGAGCTCTGATTTCTCTTATTTTATTTTGATGATCATTCCTACCTATGTAGGTTGGGTTCAAAAAAAAAAATTTCCGCATTCGGAAGAGAAAGTTAGTGACTGAAATTTTGAAAATAGATCTCGACGCGACGAAAAACGTCTTTGCTTTAATGACTTACATCCCTAACTCGCGTATCTGCCACAATCTCTCCCCTATTACGTGATAATACGAAACGAGCTGCCCTTTTTTGCACCCTTTCGATGTCCTCCGTCAATCCCACCTGGTAAGGATCCCAAACCGCGAAGCAATATTCTAACAGAGGACGAACGAGTGTAGTGTAAGCTGTCTCTTTAGTGGACTTGTTGCGTCTTATAAGTGTCCTGCCAATGAAACGCAACCTTTGGCTCGCCTTCAACACAATATTATCTATGTGGTCTTTCCAACTGAAGTTGTTCGTAATGTTAACACCCAGGTACTTAGTTGAATTGACAGCCTTGAGAATTGTACTATTTATCGAGTAATCGAATTCCAACGGATTTCTTTTGGAACTCATGTGGATCACCTCACACTTTTCGTTATTTAGCGTCAACTGCCAGCTGACACACCATACAGCAATCTTTTCTAAATCGCTTTGCAACTGATACTGGTCTTTGGATCACCTTACAAGACGGCAAATTACAGCATCATCTGCGAACAACCTAAGAGAACTGCTCAGATTGTCACCCAGGTCATTTATATAGATGAGGAACAGCAGAGGTCCCAGGACGCTTCCTTGGGGAACACCTGACATCACTTCAGTTTTACTCGATGATTCGCCTTCTACGAACTGCGACCTTCCCGACAGGAAATCCGGAATCCAGTCGCACAACTGAGACGATACCCCATAGGCCTGCAGCTTGATTAGAAGTCGCTTGTGAGGAACGGTGTCAAAAGCTTTCCGGAAATCTAGAAATACGGAATCAACTTGAGGTCAGCTGTCGATAGCGGCCATTACTTCGTGCGAATGAAGTACATAGGACTCTGACTGTTAGTTGTGACCCTCACTCATTACATGCTCAGCAAATGCAGAGCTATATTCTGCAACCAAGATTTTCCTTGTGTTTGTATGGATTTAAAAGGCGGTGATTCCGAAAATTATGACTCACCAGTTTCCGAAATGAGTGATTTATGAATTTGAAAAGCATAGCATGTTTCGGGAAGGCATGATCTAATTATCAGCTTCTGAAAACAAATAACTCACACATTTTGGACAGCTGGTGCGTCATAATCTCAGCACCGACATCGTCATACACTTACGCGACGGCTTCACAGAAAATAACCCGAAACGCGGAACTTAGCATTTGACACACCACAGCAACTGCACGACTATTAAATGATGGCTATACCTCTTGATTGCCGCTACAGCGCTGAAACTTCCATCCTCCGCCTACCTCCAGCACGCGCCGACTCGGCTAGATAACAAAGTCCGGTTGTTGGCCGCCCGCCGGACTTTTAACGAGCTCGCACGAAGCGAAGCACGGCAGACGGATTGCTCGACCGGGTGCTAAGTCGCGCGTTAACATTCACTGCAGCGGCGCGCAACTTGGCCTGAACTTCTCCAGCCAGTCCCGGGCGTCCATTAAAGCAACATCCAGGTACCGACTGCAACTTTATTTCCCTCGTTTTATTTTTTCCTGCTCCTCGCCTCGTACTCGTCCAACTTGTCCTCGCATTCACTTCTACGCCAGCCTGCTCTGCACCTGTCCTGCCCGTGGAAGATTACTCACGCCTTCGCTCTGCTCGCTACAACCCGCGCACGTCACCTTCTCGACGCACAGACGCCACCTGCTCCTCCTCTCGGGCGAAGGAGCACAGAGTAAAGAAAATCAACTCGGTAGAGGTACTAAATGCGGCAAAAGGCGAAACACCCTGCAGGCAAACTTCAAATTCGGAACGCCCTAAACCAGGTCGCTAGGAGCGTACTTTGCTTTTGTCGCAGATGCTCACATCCCTCATCGTACAAGCAAGGGGCTAAAATGTTTGTACGAACAGTTTATACGACAACTTTAGAAACAATTACGAATTTTTATAGATCCGTTCGTAATGTACACTACTGGCCATTAAAATTGCTACACCAAGAAGACGACGTGCTACAGACGCGAAATTTAACCGACAGGAAAAAGATGCTGTAATATGCAAATGATTAGCTTTACAGAGCATTCACACAAGGTTGGCGCCGGTGGCGGCACCAACAACGTGCTGACATGAGGAAAGTTTCCAGCAGGTTTCTCTTAAACACCACTTCACCGGCGTTGCCTGTTGAAACGTTATTGTTATGCCTCGTGTTGTTGTTGTTGTTGTCTTCAGTCCTGAGACTGGTTTGATGCAGCTCTCCATGCTACTCTATCCTGCGCAAGCTGCTTCATCTCCCAGTACCTACTGCAACCTACATCCTTCTGAATCTGCTTAGTGTACTCATCTCTCGGTCTCCCTCTACGATTTTTACCCTCCACGCTGCCCTCCAATGCTAAATTTGTGATCCCTTGATGCCTCAAAACATGTCCTACCAACCGATCCCTTCTTCTAGTCAAGTTGTGCCACAAACTTCTCTTCTCCCCAATTCTATTCAATACCTCCTCATTAGATACGTGATCTATCCACCTTATCTTCAGTATTCTTCTGTAGCACCACATTTCGAAAGCTTCTATTCTCTTCTTGTCCAAACTAGTTATCGTCCATGTTTCACTTCCATACATGGCTACACTCCAAACAAATACTTTCAGAAACGACTTCCTGATACATAAATCTATATTCGATGTTAACAAATTTCTCTTCTTCAGAAACGCTTTCCTTGCCATTGCCAGTCTACATTTTATATCCTCTCTACTTCGACCATCATCAGTTATTTTACTTCCTAAATAGCAAAACTCCTTTACTACTTTAAGTGTCTCATTTCCTAATCTAATTTCCTCAGCATCACCCGATTTAATTTGACTACATTCCATTATCCTCGTTTTGCTTTTGTTAATGTTCATCTTATATCCTCCTTTCAAGACACTGTCCATTCCGTTCAACTGCTCTTCCAAGTCCTTTGCCGTCTCTGACAGAATTACAATGTCATCGGCGAACCTCAAAGTTTTTACTTCGTCTCCATGAATTTTAATACCTACTCCAAATTTTTCTTTTGTTTCCTTTACTGCTTGCTCAATATACAGATTGAATAACATCGGGGAGAGGCTACAACCCTGTCTCACTCCTTTCCCAACCACTGTTTCCCTTTCATGCCCCTCGACTCTTATTACTGCCATCTGGTTTCTGTACAAATTATAAATAGCCTTTCGCTCCCTGTATTTTACCCCTGCCACCTTTAGAATTTGAAAAAGAGTATTCCAGTCAACATTGTCAAAAGCTTTCTCTAAGTCTACGAATGCTAGAAACGTAGGTTTGCCTTTTCTTAATCTTTCTTCTAAGATAAGTCGTAAGGTCAGTATTGCCTCACGTGTTCCAACATTTCGACGGAATCCAAACTGATCCTCCCCGAGGTCTGCATCTACCAGTTTTTCCATTCGTCTGTAAAGAATTCGCGTTAGTATTTTGCAGCCGTGGCTTATTAAACTGATAGTTCGCTAATTTTCACATCTGTCAGCACCTGCTTTCTTTGGGATTGGAATTATTATATTCTTCTTGAAGTCTGAGGGTATTTCGCCTGTCTCATACATCTTGCTCACCAGCTGGTAGAGTTTTGTCATGACTGGCTCTCCCAAGGCCGTCAGTAGTTCTAATGGAATGTTGTCTACTCCGGGGGCCTTGTTTCGACTCAGGTCTTTCAGTGCTCTGTCAAACTCTTCACGCAGTATCGTATCTCCCATTTCGTCTTCATCTACATCCTCAAGTACATCGTCCTTGTATAAACCTTCTATATACTCCTTCCACCTTTCTGCCTTCCCTTCTTTGCTTAGAACTGGGCTGCCATCTGAGCTCTTGATATTCATACACGTGGTTCTCTTCTCTCCAAAGGTCTCCTTAATTTTCCTGTAGGCAGTATCTATCTTACCCCTAGTGAGATAAGCTTCTACATCCTTACATTTGTCCTCTAGCCATCCCTGTTTAGCCATTTTGCACTTCCTGTCGATCTCATTTTTCAGACGTTTGTATTCCTTTTTGCCTGCTTCATTTCCTGCATTTTTATATTTTCTCCTTTCATCAATTAAATTCAATATTTCTTCTGTTACCCAAGGATTTTTAGCAGCCCTCGTCTTTGTACCTACTTTATCCTCTGCTGCCTTCACTACTACATCCCTCAGAGCTACCCATTCTTCTTCTACTGTACTTCCTTCCCCTATTCCTGTCAATTGTTCCCTTATGCTCTCTCTGAAACTCTGTACAACCTCTGGTTCTTTCAGTTTATCCAGGTCCCATCTCCTTAATTTCCCACATTTTTGCAGTTTCTTCAGTTTTAATCTACAGGTCATAACCAATAGATTGTGGTCAGAGTCCACATCTGCCCCTGGAAATGTCTTACAACTTAAAACCTGGTTCCTAAATCTCTGTCTTACCATTATATAATCTATCTGATACCTTTTAGTATCTCCAGGGTTCTTCCACGTATACAACCTTCTTTCATGATTCTTAAACCAAGTGTTAGCTATGATTAAGTTGTGCTCCGTGCAAAATTCAACTAGGCGGCTTCCTCTTTCATTTCTTAGCCCCAATCCATATTCACCTACTATGTTTCCTTCTCTCCCTTTTCCTACTGTCGAATTCCAGTCACCCATTACTATTAAATTTTCGTCTCCCTTCACTATCTGAATAATTTCTTTTATTTCATCGTACATTTCTTCAATTTCTTCATCATCTGCAGAGCTAGTTGGCATATAAACTTGTACTACTGTAGTAGGTGTGGGCTTCGTATCTATCTTGGCCACAATAATGCGTTCACTATGCTGTTTGTAGTAGCTTACCCGCATTCCTATTTTCCTATTCATTATTAAACCTACTCCTGCATTACCCCTATTTGATTTTGTGTTTATAACCCTGTAGTCACCTGACCAGAAGTCTTGTTCCTCCTGCCACCGAACTTCACTAATTCCCACTATATCTAACTTTAACCTATCCATTTCCCTTTTTAAATTTTCTAACCTACCTGCCCGATTAAGGGATCTGACATTCCACGCTCCGATCCGTAGAACGCCAGTTTTCTTTCTCCTGATAACGACATCCTCCTGAGTAGTCCCCGCCCGGAGATCCGAATGGGGGACTATTTTACCTCCGGAATATTTTACCCAAGAGGATGCCATCATCATTTAATCATACAGTAAAGCTGCATGTCCTCGGGAAAAATTACGGCTGTAGTTTCCCCTTGCTTTCAGCCGTTCGCAGTACCATTACAGCAAGGCCGTTTTGGTTAATATTGCAAGGCCAGATCAGTCAATCATCCAGACTGTTGCCCCTGCAACTACTGAAAAGGCTGAGCCCCTCTTCAGGAACCACACGTTTGTCTGGCCTCTCAACAGATACCCCTCCGTTGTGGTTGCACCTACGGTACGGCCATCTGTATCGCTGAGGCACGCAAGCCTCCCCACCAACGGCAAGGTCCATGGTTCATGGGGGGAAGATGCCTCGTGTAAGGAGGGGAAATGCATACCATCACGTTTCCGACTTTGATAAAGGTCGGACTGTAGCCTATCGCGATTGCGGTTTATCGTATCGCGATATTGCTGCTCGTGTTGGTCGAGATCCTATGACTGTTAAAAGAATATGGAATTGGTGGGTGCAGGAGATAATACGTAACGCCGTGCTGGATCCCAACGGCCTCATATCACTAGCAGTCGAGATGACAGACATCTTATCCGCATGGCTGTAACGGATCGTGCAGCCACGTCCTGTTCCCTGAGTCAACAGATGGGGACATTTGCAAGACAACAACCATCTGCACGAACAGTTCGACGACGTTTACAGCAGCACGGACTATCAGCTCGGACGCTGCATGTTGAACTCGATGCGATGTTGAACTCGACGACGAACCTGGATGCACGAATGGCAAAACGTCATTTTTTCGGATGAATCCAGATTCTGTTTACAGCATCATGATGGTCGCATCCGTGTTTGACGACGTCGCGGTGATCTCACATTGGAAGCGTGTATTTGTCAGCGCCATACTGGCGTATCACCTGGCGTGCCGTTGGTTACACGTCTCGGTCACCTCTTATTCGCATTGACGACACTTTGAACAGTGGACGTTACATTTCAGATGTCTTACGACCCTTAGCTCTACCCTTCATTCGATCCCTGCGAAACCCTACATTTCAACAGGATAATGCACGACCGCGTGTTGCAGGTCCTGTACTGGGCTTTCTGGATGCAGAAAATGTTCGACTGCTGCCCTGGCCAGCACATTCTCCAGATCTCCCACCAACTGAAAACGTCTGGTCAATGGTGGCCGAGCAACTGGCACGTCACAGTACGCCAGTCACTACTCTTGATGAACTGTGGTATCGTGTTGAAGCTGCATGGTCAGCTGTACCTGTACACGCCATCCAAGCTCTGTTCGACTCAATGCTCAGGCGTATCAAGGCCGTTATTACGACCATAGGTGGTTGTTCTGGATACTGATTTCTCAGGATCTATGCACCCAAATTACGTGAAAATGTAATCACATGTCAGCTCTAATATAATTATTTGTCCAATGAATACCAGTGTACCATATGCATTTCTTCTTGGTGTAGCATTTTTAATGGCCAGTAGTGTAATTACAAGCGCCGATCAAAAAGTTTCCATTCGAGGGCTGTACACTCCAGAATCAGCAGGCAAAATCGCCGTGAGCATGCCACGGACGCACCAGTTTGAAGATACCCTTTTGGTGACCAGCATGTCGTGCTGCGTGAATAAATCTATAGCTGCCTGCTGCACATCCTCATCTGACAGGAATGACACTCCAGTGTCTTTCTTACAGGGTCAGAGGCGTGATAATCGCATGGGGAGAGATCAGGGCTATTGGGTGGGTGCTAGAAATCTTCCACTTGAGTAGGCCTAACTTCTCCATTACGGCATCTACATCTACATGGTTACTCTGAAATCCACACTTAAGTACTTGGCAGAGGGTTCATCGAATCATTTTTATACTACTACTCTACCATTCCACTCTCGAATGGCGCGTGGGAAAAAGCAACACCTAAATCTTTCCGTTCGAGCTATGATTTCTCTCATTTTATTATGATCATCATTTCTCCTACGTAGGTGGGTGTCAACAAAATATTTTCGCATTCGGAAGAGAAAGTTGGTGATTGAAATTTCGGAAATAGATCTCGCCACAAAGAAAACCGCCTTCGTTTCAACTCGCATCAGTGACACTCTCACCCCTATTGCGCGATAACACGAAACGAGCTGCACTTCTTTGCACTTTTTCGATGTCCTCCGTCAATCCTTCCTGGTAAATATTCCATACCGCGCAGCAATATTCCAGCAGAGGACGGACAAATGTAATGTAGGCTGTCTCTTTAGCGGGTTTGTCACATCTTCTAATTGTTCTTCCACAAAGCGTCTTCCCACAATATTATGTATGTGGTCTTTCCAATTTAAGTTGCTCGTAATTGTAAGTCCTAGATTCCTTAGATTTGTGCGTATACCCAAAATTCATCGGATTTCTGTTAGTATCCATGTGGATGACCTCGCACTTTCCTTTGTTTAGTGCTAATTGCCACTTTTCCCAACATACAGAAATTCTCCCTGGATCATTTTGTGGTAGGAATTCATGGTCTAATGATTTTACTAGACGGTAAATTACAGCATGATCTGCAAACAATCTAAGAGGGCTGCTCAGATTATCACCTTTATGATTTATATAAACAGCAGGGGGCCTATGACACTACCGTGCGGAACGCTAGATATCACTTTTGTTCTACTCCATCACTACGAACTGTGACCTCTGAGGGGAAATCACGAATCCAGTCACACAACTGAGACGATAAGCCATATGCACGCAGTTTGATTAATAGTCGCTTGTGAGGAGCGGTATCAAAAGCCTTCTGGAAATCTAGGAATGTGGAAATCTAAGAATGTGGAAATCTAGGAATGTGGAAATCTAGGAATGTGGAAATCTAGGAATGTGGAAATCTAGGAATGTGGAAATCTAGGAATGTGGAAATCTAGGAATGTGGAAATCTAGGAATATGGAAATCTAGGAATATGGAATCGATTTGAGGTCCCTTGTCGACAGCACTCATTACTTCATGGGAATAAAGAGCTACTGTGTTGCACAAGAACGATATTTTCTGAATCCGTGTTGGTTATGAATAAATAAGTCATTTTCTTCAAAGTGATTCATAGTACAGTATATGCTGCAAAATCTTACTGCAAATTGATGTCAGTGATACGGGCCTGTAATTCAATGGGTTACTCCTACTTCCCTTCTTGAATATTGGTGTGACCTGTGCTATTTCTTATTCTTTAGGAACAGACCATTCGTCAAGTGAGCGGTTGTATATGATTGCTAAGAAAGGTGCTATTGTGTCTGCACACCCTAAAAGGAACCTGATTGCTCTACCATATGGACCGGAAGACTTGCCTTTCTTAACTGATTTGTTTCGCAACACCTAAGATATCTACTTTTATGTCACTCATGCTAACAACTGTTCTGGTTTCGAATTCTGGAATATTTACTTAGTCTTCTTTCGTGAAGGAATTCCGGAAAACTGTATTTAGTAACTCCGCTTTAATGGCACCATCATCGGTAACATTTGAATTGCTTTTGCACAGTGACAGTATTGAGTGTTTTTTGCCACTGATGTACTTTACATTTGTAATATGAAGCAGCAGCTCTACTTTTCGCGCACCATTCCAGAATGCAGTTTTTTTTAATGAATATGTTACCCCACATACAGTCTTAATTCCCCGATGGATGCCTACTGGTGTTTGTTTTTCAGCGGCCAGGAAAGGAGTAAGAACTCGTTGGTGCGGTTTGAACGCATTTGGTACTAACTACACCACACCTCACGTTTCCACAGATGCATCACACATGTCAGAAAGACAAAAATGTCGCATATCTATGGGTACCTCCTCCAGTAACCTCGGCACGTGAACTCCCAAGAACACACTGTACGTTGGTCACCTGTGCCACGCAGGGAAACATGTAAGGCAGAAGTAAGTAGTTGCCTACATTACAGGCCCATATGCTTATCAGAACATGTCTCTGATGACCTCACACATTTGCAATATGTGGGTTTTCATGTGACCATACTAGTGAATTGTGAGTTATTTGCTCCACCCGTGTATTAGCTATGCATCCTCAGTGCTAGCAATTGAATCTCAATGTAGACAAGTATAATGTGCTGCAAATACATAGAAAGATAGATCCCTTATCATTTGGCTACAAAATAGTAGGTCAGCAACTGGAAGCAGTTAATTCCATAAATTATCTGGGAGTACGCATTAGGAGTGATTTAAAGTGGAATGATCATATAAAGTTGATCGTCGGTAAACCAGATGCCAGATTGAGATTCATTGGAAGAATCCTAAGGAAATGTCATCCTAAAACAAAGGAAGTAGGTTACAGTACGCTTGTTCGCCCACTGCTTGAATACTGCTCAGCAGTGTGGGATCCGTACCAGATAGGGTTGATAGAAGAGAGAGAGAAGATCCAACGGAGAGCAGCGCGCTTCGTTACAGCATCATTTAGCAATCGCGAACGCGTTACGGAGATGATAGATAAACTGCAGTGGAAGACTCTGCAAGACAGAGACTCAGTAGCTCGGTACGGGCTTCTGTTGAAGTTTCGAGAACATACCTTCGCCGAGGAGTCAAGCAGTATATTGCTTCCTCCTACGTATATCTCGCGAGAAGACCATGAGGATAAAATCAGAGAGATTAGAGCCCACACAGAGGCATACCGACAATCCTCCTTTCCACGAACAACACGAGACTGGAATAGAAGGGAGAACCGAAAGAGGTACTCAAGGTACCCTCCGCCACACGCCGTAAGGTGGCTTGCGGAGTATGGATGTAGATGTAGATGTATAGGGCTCCAATAGAAGGTTCCTTCAAGAAATATACTTGTTTTTGTCTCCTGTATCATCCCTGTTAGTTTTGGCACTGAATTTCTTAATACCTAAATATACATCTACATTTATACTCCGCAAGCCACCCAACGGTGTGTGCCGGAGAGCACTTTACGTGCCACTGTCATGACCTGTCTTTCCTGTTCCAGTCGCGTATGATTCGCGGGAAGAACGACTGCCGGAAAGCCTCCATGCGCGCTCGAATCTTTCTAATTTTACATTCCTGATCTCCTCGGGAGGTATGAGTAGGGGGAAGCAATATATTCGATACCTCATCCAGAAACGCACCCTCTCCAAACCTGGACAGCAAGCTACACCGCGATGCAGAGCGCCTCTCTTGCAGAGTCTGCCATTTGGGTTTGCTAAACATCTCCGTAACGCTATCACGCTTACCAAATAACCCTATGACGAAACGCGCCGCTCTTCTTTGGATCTTCTCCATCTCCTCCGTCAACCCGACCTGCTACGGATTGCACACTGATGAGCGATACTCAAGTATAGGTCGAACGAGTGTTTCTTAAGCTACCTCCTTTGTTGATGGACTACATTTTCTAAGGACTCTCCCAATGAATCTCAACCTGGTACCCGCCTTACCAACAATTAATTATATATGATCATTCCACTTCAAATCGTTCCGCACGCATACTCCCAGATATTTTACAGAAGTAACAGCTACCAGTGTATGTTCCGCTATCATATAATCATACAATAAAGGATCCTTCTTTCTATGTATTCGCAATACATTACATTTGTCTATGTTAAGGGTCAGTTGCCACTCCCTGCATCAAGTGCCTATCCGCTGCAGATCTTCCTGCATTTCGCTACAATTTTCTAATGCTGCTACTTCTCTGTATACTACAGCATCATCCGCGAAAAGCCGCATGGAACTTCCGACACTATCTGTTAGGTCATTTATATATATCGTGAAAAGCAATGGTCGCATAAGACTCCCCTGTGGCACGCCAGAGGTTACTTTAACGTCTGTAGATGTCTCTCCATTGAGAACAACATGCTGTTTTCTGTTTGGTAAAAGCTCTTCAATCCAGCCACACAGCTGGTCTGATATTCCGTAGGGTCTTCCTTTATCAGGCGACAGTGCGGAACTGTATCGAACGCCTTCCGGAAGTTAAACGAAAATGGCATCTACCTGGGAGCCTGTATCTAATATTTTCTGGGTCTCATGAACAAATAAAGCGAGTTGGGTCTCACACGATCGCTGTTTCCGGAATCCATGTTGATTCCTACAGATTAGATTCTGGGTTTCCAGAATATCCTGTAGACTTGCCAGGTGAAGCAAATGCATAAATAAATGAGTCGAAAACAACTTAAGAAAAATAATTAATAATTACAACCCATATTTATCAGCCCATTTCTTTCCTTCTTTTTGACAGCGGTGTTTGAATCACAATAAATAGATATGTGTTGTATGCTGATGACAGCAAAAATACTTCACATATAACCGACTTTTCAGCAGTAGAACAGAGTGTACAGTGTTACATTTATTTTTCTGTGGAGACATTTCCTTCGTGGCAGGCACGAGAGGTCTCGCTTTATGGGACAGGTCTCCGGGACTGACGTGACAAGTAGTTTAGCACCGCTGTCGCCCGGCATCCGCGAGAAGAAGACGAACTGCGGCCGCATACGTCACGAGCTGGCGACCCTGCCAGGAGCTGCGAAAATTGACTTTCCGCAGGAGGCGACTGGAACTCGCTCTGCTGCAGGCGGAAAAAACCGCCAAGTTCCGCAGGGAAGGTGGCTGAAGTTGTCGGCGCGACCGGAAGCGAGGAATTCTGTTAGGCGGCTTTCACTCCCCCAGACTTCGAGACACAGGGTGGAGAAGAGTGCCCCAAAAGTGTATTCTAGTGCCAGTTTGCTCTTTTCCCGATAACGCATGGGTACGACTTAGCAGTGCATCTCTCTCCCAGACATCTGCTCACAAGTAAGATGCAATAGTGGGTGAGTTGGTTGAAATGTAAGAGAGATGCACGAGTCCCAAATGTGATCAGGTTAAATAAATGAATTAATAACAAAAATAACTAAGTAGAGCCATAAGTTGATGAAAAGGTAGAGGAATAACAAGCAAGCTTCAAGGCTTCAGGAAAGGAATATCATGTATTCAACATATTTGGAACTTGCAGAACCTACTGATGGTCAGACAGATAAACAATACTGCAGTTGTCTTCATGGACTTTAAGGAAGCCTACGACTCTATGGGCAAGCAGAATTTCTTTAACACACTAGAAGAATATGCAATAGGCAGAAAAACTGCGGCACTCAACACAGAGTTATGGATACAACATCCAAAACCAAATTTATGAGAGAAATCTCAGAACCATTAATGATAGACACGAGGATCAGACACAGAGATGGGCTCTTAGCATTCTTATTCAAAGCGCTCATAGAAAAAATTGTCATACTACAGTAATAAAAGGTAAAAGGGATTCAGAGAACAAGATCATGTGCAAACAAAATAGTCATAAAACGCCTCACATTTTCAGACGACCTGGCAATACTCAGCAACAATAGACGAGAAACGTAAGAAGCACTCAGATACTCACATGAAATCTGTACCAGAACAAGTCTACAGACATCATACAAGAAAGCGCAATACTTAGAAAGAAAGAACAAAGCCCCTCAAGCAAGCTCAGCACACACAACACATTAAGATCAAAAAAGTGGAAATATGTGTGGGAACGTAAACAAGTAGCAGGATCAAAAAAGGCATTCAACACAGAACAGAAAACTTAAACTGACATGTACACACTACAATTAAAGGAACATAAGAAGGCAGGCCAAACTGCGGTACTAAAACACAGCTGTACTTCCAGAACCACTCTGTGCATCAGAGACAATCGTAATCGGAGCACCAGGTATCATAGAGACACAAAAAATAGAGCACAAAACTCCCAAAAACTATTTTTGAAGCAATACACAGACATATTGATGAAGAGAGCAACCAAAGAATTATACGAACACAAAGACAGACTCACTTTCACAGCTAGGATCAGAATGACAACTTACATTCTAAGGATACATAAATAGAATCAACAACAACATACTCAAAAAGAGTATTTTTGATGTAGTGAACAGAAGACCTGTAACGAGCAAGGAATCAATAGGGAAACGATTAATGACAGAGGCAAATTCAGAAACAAAATTATGAATATAGTATGTGAAGTAAAAGAAAGGAAAAAAGCAGTGAACATATGTAAATAACAGAAGGAACAAGGAACGCAGTCAGTGAATGAAGAGACATTGTGACGAGAAAAAGAAGGAAACAAGAAAAAAACATCCACTACATATGAAAGGAAAGAATACGGATCCTAACAATTATAGGGTAATGTCCCTCTTCCTCGTGACATATAAGATCTTATCCATGAAACTTTTATAGAGAGCTGAAGGAATACTCGTCCAACAACTAGAATAATATCAAGCAGAACTTAAGTAGAGAAGCCCTCGTGCAAACCTATCACTGAATCAAGAACATGGTAGAAGTGAGGTAAATCAGAAACTGGAAAAATTTGAAAACTTTTGCAGATTTTAAAAAGGCGCATGACTTGAACTGATAGAAATGCAGTAATCAAGAATATAACGGAATTCTGACTTGATAATAAAATAGCAGACACAATTAAAGTAACTTAACAAACATAACATCGAAAGTAAAATTTATGAGAGAACGGCCAAACCTTTTGAAATAAACTCAGGAACCAGACAGAGAATTGGTTTATGAACTCCGTTCTCCAACTGTTCATTAGAGAAGACGGTGAGAGAATGGAAGAAATCCACCAACGTTAAGGTTATTCAACCAGGAAGACATCGAAATAAATTCGCCAAAGATTGTCTATCTTTCGCAAATGACATTGCATTAATTATTGACTCACTGAACAGCGACGAAACAGAAGTCAATGACCTACGGAAACAAGTAGACAAAATGAGACTATTAATATCATTTAAAAAAAAAAACATACTTCATTACAATCAATGATGCCACCGAATCTTAAAATTCATAACAACGCAGTATCTACCCATAAAACAAACTGTTTTAAATACTTAGGACAAAAGATAACGAGCAATACAGAAGGAAAGATAGTATCAGATAATACAGTGCATGAAATGGAAAGCTCACTGCGTATGACAAAAAACATATAACAAAAGCTCTTTGTCCTGGAACACAAAACTAAGGCATTATCTAACAATGGTAAGGCCTGAAACACTGATCGTGAAAAACTGAAAAAGATGGAACAAGAATTCTAAGGAAAATACCAAGTGTTGGAAGTAACAGTAATGCTGAATGCAAAGTAAGATCGAAATGGCAGTTCTGTTTGAATAGGTACGGAAAAACTAAATGGTGTAATGAGAAAAAGAAGACTTCAGTTTTATGTACACATAGGATAGCGATGAGCATCTATACAGATGGCGGTAGCATCGTGTACACAAAGTACAAAAGGGCAGTGCATTGGCGGAGCTGCGATTTATATTCAGATGGTAATCAACAGACTCTGAACGCGGAATGGCAGTTGTAGCTAGACACGTGGAAGATTCCATTTCGGAAGTCGTTTGGGAATTCAGTATTCCGAAGTTAACAGCGACAAGTATGTGATGATAATACCAAATTTCAGACATTGCCTCTCACAAATGGAGAACGCAGTGGCGGGCGACATTCACTTAGCGACCGAGAGCAGCGGCGTTTGCTGAGAGTTGTCAGTGCTAACAGACAAGCAACACTGCGTGAAATAGCCGCAGAGATCAATGTGGAACGTGTGATGAACGTATCCGGTAGGGCAGTGCGGCGCGATTTGACGTTAATGGGCTACGGCAGCAGACGAACGGAAGCGAGTGCCTTTGCTAACAACACGACATCGCCTGCAACACCTCTTCCGCGCTCGTGACCATATCGGTTGGACGCTAGTTGACTGGAAAACGATGGCCTGATGAGATGAGTCCCAATTTCAGTTGGTAAGAGCTAGCGGTAGGGTTCGAGTGTGGCACAGACCCCGTGATCCACAGACCTAAGTTGTCAACAAGGCACTGTGCAAGCTGGTGGTGATTCCCTAATACTGTGGGCTGTGTTTACATGGAATGGACTGAGTCCTCCGGCCTCACTGAACCGGTCATGATTGTAAATGGTTATCTTCGGCTATTTGGTGACCATTTGCAGCCGTTCATAGACTTTATGTTCCCAAACAACGGTGGAATTTTTATGGATGACAATGCATCACCTCACTGTGTGACAGTTGTTCGCCATTGGTTTGAAGGCCACCCTGGACCCTTCGAGCTAATGTTATGGCCACCCAGATCAGCCTGTATGACTCCGATTGAACATTAACAGGGCGTAATCAGTTCGCAGATAAAATGCTGCACCAGAAACAGATTAGCAATTATGGATGGCTATGGAGGCAGTGTGGCTCAGTATTTCTGTAGGGGACTTCCAATTACTTGTTGAGTCCATGCCACGTCGAGTTGCTGCACTGTACTGAACAATAGGAGGTCCGGCACGATTCTATCGCTGGAGCCTTATCCCACAGTTGCACAGGGTTGGCCATGCTTAATCGGATTTGGCACCCCGTACCCCCCAGGACGGAAGTAGGGTACCCATTCTGTCTGCGTCTAATGTAATCCATGGAATAGTGCGAATGTGTTCAGATGTCTGCGAGCTGTGTAACTGAGGTGGAACGTGGGGATCAGCCCGGTATTCACCTATCAGGAAGTGGAAAACCGCCTAAAAACCACATCCAGGCTGGCTGGCACACCCGCCCTCGTCGTTAATCGGCTGAGCGAATTCGATCAGGGGCCGGCGTGCCTACCCAAATCCAGGTAGCTCTCGGCTACCGTGGCAAGTAGGAGTTCCGGCACGATATTATGGTTCAAAGGGCTCTAAGCACTACAGGACTTAACATGTGAGGTCATCACCCGCTAGGCTTAGCACTACTTAAACATAAGAACATCACACACATCCATGCCCGAGGCAGGATTCGAACCTGCGACTGTAGCAGCAGCGCGGTCCTGGATTGAAGCGCCTAGAACCGCTTGGCCACAGAGGCCGGCTGCACGATATTAGGAGACAGTTCGTGACTTTTGTCACCTTAGTGTATTTCACTGAAATTGATAAAGATATGAAAAACAAGAATTAGAATGGGCTTGACATATAAGAGAATATTTTTCAGTGAAGCAACATGTTCGAGTATAATGACTTTTCTGGCGACTATAAATCTACTCTGTAGGGATCAACATGGGTTTCTAAAAAGACGATCGTGTGAAACCCAGCTATCGCTATTCGTCCACGAAACTCCGAGGGCCATAGACAGGGGTTCACAGGTATATGCCGTGTTTATTGACTTTCGCAAGGCGTTCGATACAGTTCCCCACAGTCGTTTAATGACCAAAGTAAGAGCAATCAGACCAATTGTGTGATTGGATTGAGGAGTTCCTACATAACAGAACGCTGCACATCATTCTCAGTGGAGAGAAGTCTTCCGAAGTAAGAGTGATTTCATGTGTGCCGCAGGGGACTGTCATAGGACCGTTGCTATTCACAATATACATAAATGACCTGGTGGATGACATCGGAAGTTCACTGAGGATTTTTGCAGATGATGCTGTGGTGTATCGAGAGGATGCAACATTGGAAAATTGTACTGAAATGCAGGAGGATCTGCAACGAATTGAGGCATGGTGCAGGGAATGGCAATTGAATCTCAATGTAGACAAGTGTAATGTGCTGCGAAGACGTAGAAAGAAAGATCCCTTATTACACTCCTGGAAATTGAAATAAGAACACCGTGAATTCATTGTCCCAGGAAGGGGAAACTTTATTGACACATTCCTGGGGTCAGATACATCACATGATCACACTGACAGAACCACAGGCACAGAGACACAGGCAACAGAGCATGCACAATGTCGGCACTAGTACAGTGTATATCCACCTTTCGCAGCAATGCAGGCTGCTATTCTCCCATGGAGACGATCGTAGAAATGCTGGATGTAGTCCTGTGGAACGGCTTGCCATGCCATTTCCACCTGGCGCCTCAGTTGGACCAGCGTTCGTGCTGGACGTGCAGACCACGTGAGACGACGCTTCATCCAGTCCCAAACATGCTCAATGGGGGACAGATCCGGAGATCTTGCTGGCCAGGGTAGTTGACTTACACCTTCTAGAGCACGTTGGGTGGCACGGGATACATGCGGACGTGCATTGTCCTGTTGGAACAGCAAGTTCCCTTGCCGGTCTAGGAATGGTAGAACGATGGGTTCGATGGCGGTTTGGATGTACCGTGCACTATTCAGTGTCCCCTCGACGATCAGCAGAGGTGTACGGCCAGTGTAGGAGATCGCTCCCCACACCATGATGCCGGGTGTTGGCCCTGTGTGCCTCGGTCGTATGCAGTCCTGATTGTGGCGCTCACCTGCACGGCACCAAACACGCATACGACCATCATTGGCACCAAGGCAGAAGCGACTCTCATCGCTGAAGACGACACGTCTCCATTCGTCCCTCCATTCACGCCTGTCGCGACACCACTGGAGGCGGGCTGCACGATGTTGGGGCGTGAGCGGAAGACGGCCTAACGGTGTGCGGGACCGTAGCCCAGCTTCATGGAGACGGTTGCGAATGGTCCTCGCCGATACCCCAGGAGCAACAGTGTCCCTAATTTGCTGGGAAGTGGCGGTGCGGTCCCCTACGGCACTGCGTAGGATCCTACGGTCTTGGCGTGCATCCATGCGTCGCTGCGGTCCGGTCCCAGGTCGACGGGCACGTGCACCTTCCGCCCACCACTGGCGACAACATCGATGTACTGTGGAGACCTCACGCCCCACGTGTTGAGCAATTCGGCGGTACGTCCACCCGGCATCCCGCATGCCCACTATACGCCCTCGCTCAAAGTCCGTCAACTGCACATACGGTTCACGTCGACGCTGTCGCGGCATGCTACCAGTGTTAAAGACTGCGATGGAGCTCCGTATGGCACGGCAAACTGGCTGACACTGACGGCGGCGGTGCACAAATGCTGCGCAGCTAGCGCCATTCGATGGCCAACACCGCGGTTCCTGGTGTGTCCGCTGTGCCGTGCGTGTGATCATTGCTTGTACAGCCCTCTCGCAGTGTCCGGAGCAAGTATGGTGGGTCTGACACACCGGTGTCAATGTGTTCTTTTTTCCATTTCCAGGAGTGTATTTAGCTACAATACAGGAGGTCAGCAACTGGAAGCAGTTCATTCTGTGAATTATCTGAAAGTAGGTATTAGGAGTGATTTAAAATGGAATGACCATATAGAATTAATCGTCGGTAAACCAGATGCCAGATTGAGATTCATTGGAAGAATCCTAAGGAAATGCAATCCAAAAACAAAGGAAGGAGGTTATTGTACGCTTGTTCGCCCACTGCTTGAATACTGCTCACCGGTGTGGGATCCGTACCAGATAGGGTTGATAGAAGAGAGAGAGAGAAGATCCAACGGAGAGCAGCGCCCTTCGTTACAGGATCATTTAGTAATCGCGAAAGCGTTACGGAGATGACAGACAAACTCCAGTGGAAGACTCTCAAGAGAGACACTCAGTAGCTCGGTACGGGCTTTTGTTGAAGTTTCGAGAAATACCTTCACCGACGAGTCAAGCAGTATATTACTCCCTCCTACGTATATTTCGCGAAGAGACCATGAGGATAAAGTTATAGAGATTAGAGCCCACACAGAGGCATACCGATACTCTTTCTTTCCAGGAACAATACGAGACTGGAATAGAAGGGAGAACCTATATAGGTACTCAAGGTACCCTCCGCCACACACCGTCGGCTGGTTTGAGAAGAATGGATGTAGATGTAGATGCAGAATGACAGGACTTCAGGAAAGAAAGAGGTCGGCAAAAGGAAAGAGGTGGACCACGAAGGAAACGAACGAAAAAAATCAAAATGTATTTCTTATGCCCTCCAAAGGGGCTATACGAATAAATAATAATAATAATAATAATAATAATAATAATAATAATAATACGTTTAACAGCTGTAGCCATGAGGCATACTCCCAGACTAAACAGGCTTACAAGAATCCAGAATTTCGAATATACCATGCTCTGTTACCATCTAATCCCTGAGCAAAAGGAGATGAAGACTGACTGAGGGCAGTCCAACGAACGAACGTGTGACGAATAGTGTTAGAAAGGTAATGTGTGAACAGATCGCTACAAACACGCTCTCAAGACACAATGTTGAGAAATAAACAGAACGTACTGGATAGAGGACAGAATTAACATGGAGAAGAGGTAAAACGGCAGCAGTCGGAGTATTCTCTCACCTTCTTCGCGCTCGTCGTCTGCAGTCGATGGCAGACGCAGCCTGATGGCGTGCGACCTCAGCAGGGCTGCCAACTTGTCGACAGCAATTGCCGCCCACCTGTCATCTTCGTCTTTGCCTAGCGTGCTGTCGCTGAAACATTAAAGAAACCAAACAGTACTGAGGGAAGTCCACAGTTAGGACGCTACACCTCCTCTTATTTACACGAGGGCCGTTCAGTAAGTAATACAATAATTTTTTTCTGAAAGCAAGCTGGTTTTATTCAGGATTCCAATACAACACTTATTCTCCACTTTCTGGGCTACAAAACCTGTTCTTCACCATACTCTCCGTTCAGTGCGACGGCCATACGCCATCTAACTGGGAGGACCTGTATACCCTCATGGTACTATTCTACTGGTCGACATGGAAGCCAACATCTTACTGCGTCAGTAACCTCTCCATCATCCACGTACTGCTTGCTGGGAAGTGCATGTTTCATTGGACCAAACAGATGGGAGTCGCCAGGTCCAGGATCAAGGCTGTAGGGTGGATGAGGAAGAACAGTCCATTGGAGTCGTATGAGCTCCTCGAGCGTTGTCATGGAGAAGTAGTAGTTTCATCTACATCTACATACATACTCCGCAATCCACCATACGGTGCGTGACGGAGGGTACCTCGTACCACAACTAGCATGATCTCTCCCTGTTCCACTCCCAAACAGAACGAGGGAAAAATGACTGCCTATATGCCTCTGTACGAACCCTAATCTATCTTATCTTTGGGCTCTTTCAGCGAAATGTAAGTTGGCGGCAGTAAAATTGTACTGAAATGAGCCTCAAATGCTGGTTCTTTATATTTCCTCAGTAGCGATTCACGAAAAGAATGCCTCCTTTCCTCCAGAGACTCCCACCCGAGTTCCTGAAGCATTTCCGTAACACTCGCGTGATGATCAAACCTACCGGTAACAAATCTAGCAGCCCGCCTCTGAATTGCTTCTATGTCCTCCCTCAATCCGACCTGATAGGGATCCCAAACGCTCGGGCAGTACTCAAGAATAGGTCGTATTTGTGTTTTATAAGCGGTCTCCTTTACAGATGAACCACATCTTCCCAAAATTCTACCAATGAACCGAAGACGACTATCCACCTTCCCCACAACTGCCATTACATTCTTGTCCCACTTCATATCGCTCTGCAATGTTACGCCCAAATATTGAATCGACGTGACTGTATTAAGCGCTACACTAATAATGGAGTATTCAAACATTACGGGATTCTTTTTCCTATTCATCTGCATTAATTTACATTTATTTATATTTAGAGTTAGCTGCCATTCTTTACACCAATCACAAATCCTGTCCAAGTCATCTTGTATCCTCCTAGTCACTTAACGGCGACACCTTCCCGTACACCACAGCATCATCAGCAAACAGCCGCACATTGCTATCAACCCTATCCGAAAGATCATTTATGTAGATAGAAAACAACAGCGGACCTACCACACTTCCCTGGGGCACTCCAGACGATATCCTCACCTCCGATGAACACTCACCATCGAGGACAACGTACAGGGTTCTACTACTTAAGAAATCTTCGAGACACATATTTGAGAAGCAATACCATATGCTCGTACCTTCGTTAGGAGTCTGCAGTGGGGCACCGAGTCAAACGCTTTCCGGGAGTGTAGGAATATGGTATTCGTCTGATACTCTTCATCCATGGTTCGCAAGGTATCATGTGAAAAAAATGCGAGTTACGTTTCGCAGGAGCGATGCTTTCTAAAGCAGTGCTGATCCATGGACATCAACTTCTCTGTCTCAAGTTCAGAGTTAGTTTGCATTTTTGCGGTGACAAACATGGTGAAGTCGTTTCTTCAGTTCTTCAGTTCCCTGACGGTAGCACAATACACTAGAAAATTGAACGTCTCTCCATGAGGTAGGACATGAAACAGAATAACCACTCCGGAGTCCCAAATGACCCTATCCATCACTTTACCGTTAGTGGGTGCAGTTTTAAACTTTTTCTTCGGAAGACTGGGGCCACCCAATGGATTGCCATTTTCTTTCGAGTTCGAAGTGATGAACCCATATTTCACATCGCTTGTGACGACGTTCGGCTAAAAATTGCCACGATCATCCTCACAGATGGTTCTTCGTTTCTACTTATGATCTACTTATGAACCAAGAGGCATAAGCCTTTGAGCGCCCAACTGGTGGACGAGTGTGTCAGCAGTACCAACATAGACGTTCAGTTGTGCATTGAGTTGTTTGTTTGTGATCCGTCGATCAACTCGAATGAGAGTGTCTGCACGTTCAGGCAATGCAAGAGTCTCAGCTGTGTGCGGTCACCTGGAGGTCGGACAGGTATCCGCGACCTTCCTCGCACAGGCCTCACCCAACGACTCACCGTGCTTTTGTCCACCGCAAGGTCTCCGTAGACATTCTGCAAGCGCCTATGATACCTGCGACGCTCTGGTTTACCGGCAAAAGAAACTCAATGTGAGCTCTCTCCTTGGAACGCAGATACTCTACAGACACCGTTTTGAAAGCGACGATAGCCCCGCCACATATCGGAACTTCATGAAACTATAGGCGCTGAAACAGGAACACATCACAATATCCCACAACAATTTTCGCATTTTTTTTCAGTCCAATTTTTCCAGAAAAACAGTATTACATTGCTTATTGAATGCCCCCCGTAATGTCTTAACTTTTCTCCTCTTTAACTGTACGGATTGTTTATGTACTTGTAATCATCTAATCAGAGTAATCCAACCAGGGATTTTATCTGTGAGTTAAAGCATAATTTACCTTTGGTAATGAACTTAAGGTGCGACATGAATCCCGCAAAGGCCTGTGACCATGTCGAAAACTTGAGTACAGTTATCCCACTGGTGAGTAGGTCGCTAGAATAACTTGCCACTTGCTATTCCAAAACTTTTATTTATTGCCACGTTCCGGGCACAGCCCATCATCAGCACATCAAAAAGGAAAGTCTTCATACAAAGTATAGAGTTACACGTATCAGCCGTTAACATAAGTATTCATCTTCCGAAATGAATGTCATGTGAATAATGTTACTATGCATCATGGTTTGGAGTCCATGTTGAACTGAAACAAAGAGATTACAGAACGTTGATTTTCATTGGCTCAAATGGAGAGTGGTGCAGCCATGTTTACTTTGTAAAGCGAAATCATGTGATACTGTGACACCTGCCGCCAGCGAAGAGAAAAGCTACATCTATCGGCTGGCGAGCCATACTGCCAAACCAAAGACAATTACAACGAAAGTGCAGGTACATACTAATGCCTGTGTGGCATCAGTCCTTTTGTCATGTCCAAAAGAACAGACGCCGAACATACATAAATAGACAGGCCTTAACGATCATTAAGAACATTCACATTCCTGTGCAGTCTCACGAACTCTTTCAGGAATCAGCGCGAAACTAGAATTAAATTAGAAAAAACTAAACTCCTCTCGAACAGGCCATGAAGGCCCAACGGTACCGACCTGCCGCCGTATCAACCTCAGCCCACAGACGTCACTGGATGCGGATATGGAGGGGCACGTGGTCAGCACACCGCTCTAACAGCCGTGTGTCAGTTTCCGAGACCGGGCACACGTTTTCACGTGTCCCCGTTGATATACATCTACGCCCGTCAGCAGCTGAAGGTATTAATATAAGGAATTCAATTAGAATTCAGCTGCTGACGGACATTTGATATACAGGGTGCTATAAAAAGGTACGGCCAAACTTTCAGGAAACATTCCTCACACACAAATAAAGAAAATATGTTATGTGGACATGTGTCCGGAAACGCTTAATTTACATGTTAGAGCTCATTTTAGCTTCGTCAGTATGTACTGTACTTTCTCGATTCACAGCCAGTTGGCCCAATTGAAGGAAGGTAATGTTGACTTCGGTGCTTATGTTGACATGCGACTCATTGCTCTACAGTACTAGCATCAAGCACATCAGTACGTAGCATCAACAGGTTAGTGTTCATCACGAACGTGGTTTTACAGTCAGTGCAATGTTTACAAATGCGGAGTTTGCAGATGCCCATTTGATGTATGGATTATCACGGGGCAATAGCCGTGGAGCGGTACGTTTGTATCGAGACGGATTTCCAGAACGAAAGTGTCCCGACAGGAAAACGTTCGAAGCAATTAATCGGCGTCTTAGGGAGCGCGGAACATTCCAGCCTATGACTCGCGACTGGGGAAGACCTAGAACGACGAGGACACCTGCAATGGACGAGGCAATTCTTCGTGCAGTTGACGATAACCCTAATGTCAGCGTCAGAGAAGTTGGTGCTGTACAAGGTAACGTTGACTACGTCACTGTATGGAGAGTGCCACGGGAGAACCAGTTGCTTCCGTACCATGTACAGCGTGTGCAGCCACTATCAGCAGCTGATTGGCCTCCACACTTCTGCGAATGGTTCATCCAACAATGTGTCAATCCTCATTTCAGTGCAAATGTTCTCTTTACGGATGAGGCTTCATTCCAACGTGATTAAATTGTAAATGTTCACAATCAACATGTGTTGGCTGAAGAGAATCCGCACGCAACTGTGCAATCACGTCATCAACACAGATTTTCTGTGAACGTTTGCGCAGGCATTGTTGGTGATATCTTGATTGGGCCCCATGTTCTTCCATCTACGCTCAATGGAGCACGTTATCATGATTTCATACCGGATACTCTACCTGTGCTGCTAGAACATGTGCCGTTGCAAGTACGACACAACAGGTGATTCATGCGCGATGGAGCTCGTGCACATTTCAGTCGAAGTGTTCGTACGCTTCTCAACAACAGATTCGGTGACCGATGGACTGGTAGAGGCGGACCAATTCCATGGCCTCCACGCTCTCCTGACCTCAACCCTCTTGACTTTCATTTATGGGGGCATTTGAAAGCTCTTGTCTACGCAGCCCCGGTACCAAATGTAGAGACTCTTCATGCTCGTATTGTGGACGGCTGTGATACAAAACGCCATTCTCCAGGGCTGCATCAGCGCATCAGGGATTCCATGCGACCGAGGATGGATGCATGTATCCTCGCTAACGGAGGACATTTTGAACATTTCCTGTAACAAAGTGTTTGAAGTCACGCTGGTACGTTCTGTTGCTGTGTGTTTCCATTCCATGATTAATGTGATTTGAAGAGAAGTAATAAACTGAGCTCTAACATGGAAAGTAAGCGTTACCGGACACATGTCTACATAACATATTTTCTATCTTTGTGTGTGAGGAATGTTACCTGAAAGTTTGGCCGTACCTTTTTGTAACACCCTGTATATCAACGAGGACAAGTGGTCTCGAACCCGGGATCTCCTGCTTACATGGCAGACGCTCTATCCATCTGAGCCACCGAGGGGACAGAGAATAGTGCGGCTGCAGGGACTATCTCACGCACGCCTCACGCGATAGCCACATTCTCACCTTATTTGTCCACACACTACATTCATGTACGAAAGAACAGACACCATGTTCATATAAGTATCAGCGCGAAGCTGTCAGTAATGACAAAGGTGGACAGGGCGTGCTACTCAGGTAGTGTGCAACGAGCTATGAATTTGGGTTGGACAGGAAGTGTCTTCAGATAGCCTAAGCAGTAAAGGCAGAAATTGGCATATATCCAACAAATAATCAAGGTCCTCTCTTTATCCATCATGGACATGGGACATGGGCTGGTCAAGTAATTATTAATGAAATTCGCCAATGGCCGCATGACTGAGCTGCTATTTTATTTTGACAGCCACTTTCGGTATTCTGCTATGCTGTCTTCAGACCCCATTTCCATCTCTCAAAAGTAAAAGATATTGCCATACAGTGCCATATATTCCTGGGTGTCATGAATTCAAAAGTGTACCCCACGAGTATCATTCAGTCTTCGAATGAAGCACTTGGGATACAGTTTTGAATTCATGACATCCAGGAATATAAGGCACTATATGACAATATAGTTTACTTTTGAGAAATGCATATGGAGCCTGAAGATGGCATAGAGGAATGGCGAAACTAATAATAAAATAAAATGAAATAACATCTCAATTACAAGGCTGTTGGCGAATTTCGTCGATAGTAATCAAGAACAAAAAATAAAAGCACCTACAGCCGTAATGAGATTTTCACTCTGCAGCGGAGTGTGCGCTGATATGAAACTTTCTGGCAGATTAAAACTGTGTGCCCGACCGAGACTTGAACTCAGGACCTTTGCCTTTCGTGGGCAAGTGCTCTACCATCTGTGCTACCGAAGCACGACTCACGCCCGGTCCTCACAGCTTTGCTTCTGCCAGTGTCTCGTCTCCTATCTTCCAAACTTTACAGAAGCTCTCCTGCGAACCTTGCAGAACTAGCACTCCTGAAAGAAAGGATACTGCGGAGACGAGATACTGGCAGAAGTAAAGCTATGAGGAACGGGCATGAGTCGTGCTTCGGTAGCACAGATGGTAGAGCACTTGCCCGCGAAAGGCAAAGGTGCCGAGTTCGAGTCTCGGTCGGGCACACAGTTTTAATCTGCCAGGAAGTTTCACCTACAGCCGTCCTCATGATTTTATTTTATTTTGTCACTACCAGTTTCAACGCCTCATTGCGTCATCTTCAGTCTGTTTTTGATGCGGTACTGGTTGATGTGATCTTCATGCATAACCCATCGTATCAATCTGTACCTCATCAGAAAAAGCCTGAAGATGACGCAATGACGCTTGAAACTGGTAGCGACAAAATAAAATAAAATCATAAAGACGGCTGTAGGTGTTTTTATTTTTTGTAGCTATAGTAAATTGGCGTCGCCCCAGAGACCTCCTGCTAAAAGGATGGACATACAAAATAATCAAGGATGTTAGATGTAAGTGATAGTGTGAGGTGAAGATATTGGCAGAGGACAGGAAGTTCTGTTGGGCCACATAAAACCTATCGTAATCCTAACTATCCCAACCGAAGAAACACCTGTACAGCCTAGTGATGGATCGCCAGTGTCCCTGGACAGTGGACAGGTCCTCCGGCTCACCTGCTGTGTCCCTTCCCGCTGGTCCGCTGAGTGGGTCGGCCGTCCACCCTGACCAGCTCGACGCCTGGCCAGATGGTCGCCACGTCAGCAGCCTCCAGGCTGTCCAGCACGGACATTGCCTCGGAGCGCAGGCACCGCTCCAGCCGTTCCAGCAGCACCTCCATCACGCTCCTCTGGACGCTAGATCCGTCTGCTGCAGTCTGTGAACACAAATGCGTAAAGCACATCTGAGTTGGAGTGCGATCGCCCTTCATGCACACTTTCGTACTAACTGCAGATTGTTGGTATTATACACTGATGATGATGATGATGATGATGATTATGCGAAGTGCCGATGGTACTGTTACCGACGACTGTGCCGCTGAAGCGGAGTTATTGAACGCAGTTTTCCGAAATTCCTTCACCGAGGAAGACGAATGGAATATTCCAGAATTTGAAACACGAACATCTGCTACTATGAGTTTCTCAGATGTAGATACCTTAGGGGTTGCGAAGAACTCAAATCGCTTGATACGGGCAAGTTTTCAGGTCCAGATTGTATACCGATTAGGTTCCTTTCAGATTACGCTGATACTATAGCTCCCTACTTAGCACTCATATACAACCGCTCGCTCACCGATAGATCTGTACCTACAGATTGGAAAATTGTGCAGGTCGCACCATTGTTCAAGAAAGGTAGTAGGAGTAATCCATCGAACTACAGACCTATATCATTGACGTCGGTTTGCAGTAGGGTTCTGGAGCATATACTGTATTCAAACATTATGAATCACCTCGAAGGGAACGATCTATTGATACGCAATCAGCATGGTTTCAGAAAACATCGCTCTTGTGCAACGCAGCTACCTCTTTATTCGCACGAAGTAATGGCCGCTATCGACAGGGGATCTCAAGTTGATTCCGTATTTCTAGATTTCCGGAAAGCTTTTGACACCGTTCCTCACAAGCGACTTCTAATCAAGCTGCGGAGCTATGGGGTATCGTCTCAGTTGTGCGACTGGACTCGTGATTTCCTGTCAGGAAGGTCGCAGTTCACAGTAATAGACGGCAAATCATCGAGTAAAACTGAAGTGATATCAGGTGTTCACCAGGGAAGCGTCCTGGGATTTCTGCTGTTCCTGATCCTTATAAATGACCTGGGTGACAATCTGAGGAGTTCTCTTAGGTTGCTCGCAGATGATGCTGTAATTTACCGTCTAGTAAGGTCATCCGAAGACCAGTATCAATTGCAAAGCGATTTAGAAAAGATTGCTGTATGGTGTGTCAAGTGGCAGTTGACGCTAAATAACGAAAAGTGTGAGATGATCCACATGAGTTCCAAAAGAAATCCGTTGGAATTCGATTACTCGATAAATAGTACAATTCAACTAAGTACCTGGGTGTTAAAATTACGAACAACTTCAGTTGGAAAGATCACATGGATAATATTGTGGGGAAGGCGAGCCGGTTGCGTTTCTTTGGCAGGACACTTAGAAGATGCAACAAGTCCACTAAAGAGACAGCTTACACTACACTCGTTCGTCCTATGTTAGAATACTGGTGCGCGGTGTGGGATCCTTACCAGGTGGGATTGACGGAGGACATCGAAAGGGTGCAAAAAAGGGCAGCTCGTTTTGTATTATCGTGTTATAGGGGAGAGAGTGTGGCAGATATGATACACGAGTTGGGATGGAAGTCATTACAGCATAGACGTTTTTCGTCGCGGGGAGACCTTTTTACGAAATTTCAGTCACCAACTTTCCCTTCCGAATGCGAAAATATTTTGTTGAGCCCAACCTACATTGGTAGGAATGACCATCAAAATAAAATAAGAAAAATCAGAGCTCGAACAGAAAGGTTTAGGTGTTCGTTTTTTCCCGCGCGCAGTTCGGGAGTGGAATAGTCGAGAGATAGTATGATTGTGGTTCGATGAAGAATCTGCCAAGCACTTAAATGTGAATTGCAGAGTAATCATGTAGCTGTAGATGTAGATGGGGTCCCATACTCCGAGGAGCGTAGGGGACGATGCGGGAGACCTGCATCGCCGTACTAGGCAAGGTCCTAGAGGAGGTGGTTTGCCATTGCCTTCCTCCAGCCGTAATGAGGATGAACCATGATTGAGCCGTGGTAAAATTTGCTATTTTGAAGAGCGCGCCGCAGCGCGTAGTGTAAAGCAGTCGCCCCCCCCCCCTCCCCATTTCTGGTGGTGGCGCCACTGCGGCAATCGCAGCTTTGGTGTCTCCCTCTGGCGTGAAATGGGAAAGGTTGACTGTTCACGTGCATTTAAGGGGCGAGTCTTGTCTGTTGGTCAGCCGGGTCAGTGTGGAGCAGTCAGTGTGTCTGTCGTCCGGACTGCTAGTGTGTGTTACGGCGCCAGTCTGCTCGAGTTTGTGCAGGCAATGGTCATTGGCGGTTGGATCGATCGGTTGGTCGGTCGCGCTCTGAGACACGAGATGACTTGTCCGCCTGGAGCGTCGGCGCATGTGAGGTCGCCACGTGAGTCCAGTGGGCCGCGCCGTATAGCGAGCGGTAGGGACTTGGCGGTTGACACGAGAGCAACAGGAGTCAACCCACGACATCGGTCTGGCCGGTGCGAGCTGCGACGCCGTGAGACGGGAGATCGGCGCGCCTTCCTGCGTCCGTTGAAGCGGCTGGCAGCGGACGGTTCGGGAGAGCGTTTTGGGGGTGCTGCGCCAGGTCTTCGCCAGACAACGCAGTTTATTACAAGTTAAGTGATTCGTGATATGATGTTTCATTTACTTGTTAAATTCTACTTGTTTTCTTGGTCAGTCTCTCGTCCCCAGCTTTTTCGTCTCTCCTTCGTTGGGATTTGTTAGGCAGTTAGTGTCTGTCTGTCTGTCGGTCTGCCGTACGTTAATAGCTGCCTCTGTCATATTTGTCGGATTTGGTGTTAACGAATTTATTGCTTAAGGCCGAATTCCTGAAATATGTTTTTATCTTGCCTATCAATTTGAGAGGCGGTATAGGTGTAACGTAGAGCATGTTTGTATATTTTATGTAAGACTGCAATTCATGGGTTTTTATTTAAATGGTCATTTTAGTATATAAAGTTGCCACCCTTCCACCGTAAGAGTTTTCTTTGAAAAACAAGTTGCACTTTCGGTGGCAAGTAATTTTTTATTGTATTTTGTACCATTTCCATCCCTCCTATGGGGTGCATAGTTTGTGTGTTTGTGTGAGTTGTTAAAATTTTTAGTTTAAAGTAATCTGGTGTGTTGCAGATTTCCATTAATGATGATAATGGCGACACAGCACCACCCGGTCATCTCGAGGCAGGAAAAATCCCTGACCCCGCTGGGGACCTAACTCGCGATCCCCTCTGCGGGAAGCGAGAACGCTACCGCAAGACCACGAGCTGCGGACACTACTGCTGAAATACAATCTAAATACGTGAAATACAGAGCCGGAAAAATATGCAGCATCTTCAAGAACAAGGTCATTTTACTGACAGCTGGTGTGGCACGTAGTCCATCATTTGAATAGTAGTAGTATCGCCTGGGATCGAAATTTGACCAGCTGCGTCAGTGCACCTTATCTGTGATGGCAAATGTCATGTATCTTAAAGTACGTGAAATTCTAGTCGCAGGCTCTGTCTGATGTAAATGAGCGTTTGGTGTCATTGGGCAGGAGGTCAGGTCCCTTACGGGCCAGGTGCGGCCGCCTTGGTGCAGGTCTTGTTACGTTCGACGCCACACTGGGCGACCTGCGCGCCAGATGGTGACGAAATGATGATGATGAAGACTACACAACTCCCGGTCCCTGAGTGGAGAAAATCCCCGGCCCAGCCGGGAATCGAATTCGGGCCCCTTAGGACGGCAGTCCGTCACACTGACCACTCAGCTACCGGGGCGGACGTTATCTGATGAAAAGGATCCAGTCATCCCTACACCGAATTGATCACTAGATGCTCTAAGACGCACACCAGCGATCTAAATGGAGGCAGCAGAGGAGTGGTAACAGCAGATCAGACAGATCAGATCAGACAGTGACAGTGTTAACGGGCCCAAGCAAGGAATGAAGCTTCATGCCGTACAGTCACCAAGGGTACACGAGTAGGCCGATGGCTCCGATAGCCCATATCGATGATGTTTCGTTGTTGAAACCTGCAGCAATTTGTGGAAGGGTTGCACTTCTGTCACGTTGAACGATTCTCTTCAGTCGTCATTGGTCCCGTTCTTGCGGGATCTTTTTCCGGAGATTTGATGTTTTACCGGATTCCTGATATTCACGGCACACTCGTGAAATGGTCGTACGGGAAAATACCCACTTCATCCCTACCTCGGAGACGGTGTTACCCATCGCTCGAACTCACATTCAAACTCACTTAAATCTTGATAACCTACCGTAGTAGCAGCAGTAACCGATTTAACAACTGCGGCACACACTTATTGTCCTATATAGGCGTTGCCAAACGCAGCGCCGTATTCTGCCTGTTTACATATCTCTGTATATACACTCCTGGAAATGGAAAAAAGAACACATTGACACCGGTGTGTCAGACCCACCATACTTGCTCCGGACACTGCGAGAGGGCTGTACAAGCAATGATCACACGCACGGCACAGCGGACACACCAGGAACCGCGGTGTTGGCCGTCGAATGGCGCTAGCTGCGCAGCATTTGTGCACCACCGCCGTCAGTGTCAGCCAGTTTGCCGTGGCATACGGAGCTCCATCGCAGTCTTTAACACTGGTAGCATGCCGCGACAGCGTGGACGTGAACCGTATGTGCAGTTGACGGACTTTGAGCGAGGGCGTATAGTCTGCATGCGGGAGGCCGGGTGGACGTACCGCCGAATTGCTCAACACGTGGGGCGTGAGGTCTCCACAGTACATCGATGTTGTCGCCAGTGGTCGGCGGAAGGTGCACGTGCCCGTCGACCTGGGACCGGACCGCAGCGACGCACCGATGCACGCCAAGACCGTAGGATCCTACGCAGTGCAGTAGGGGACCGCACCGCCACTTCCCAGCAAATTAGGGACACTGTTGCTCCTGGGGTATCGGCGAGGACCATTCGCAACCGTCTCCATGAAGCTGGGCTACGGTCCCGCACACCGTTAGACTGTCTTCCGCTCACGCCCCAACATCGTGCAGCCCGCCTCCAGTGGCGTGAATGGAGGGACGAATAGAGACGTGTCGTCTTCAGCGAAGAGAGTCGCTTCTGCCTTGGTGCCAATGATGGTCGTATGCGTGTTTGGCGCCGTGCAGGTGAGCGCCACAATCAGGACTGCATACGACCGAGGCACACAGGGCCAACACCCGGCATCATGGTGTGGGGAGCGATCTCCTACACTGGCCGTAAACCTCTGGTGATCGTCGAGGGGACACTGAATAGTGCACGGTACATCCAAACCGTCATCGAACCCATCGTTCTACCATTCCTAGACCGGCAAGGGAACTTGCTGTTCCAACAGGACAATGCACGTCCGCATGTATCCCGTGCCACCCAACGTGCTCTAGAAGGTGTAAGTCAACTACCCTGGCCAGCAAGATCTGCGGATCTGTCCCCCATTGAGCATGTTTGGGACTGGATGAAGCGTCGTCTCACGCGGTCTGCACGTCCAGCACGAACGCTGGTCCAACTGAGGCGCCAGGTGGAAATGGCATGGCAAGCCGTTCCACAGGACTACATCCAGCATCTCTACGATCGTCTCCATGGGAGAATAGCAGCCTGCATTGCTGCGAAAGGTGGATATACACTGTACTAGTGCCGACATTGTGCATGCTCTGTTGCCTGTGTCTATGTGCCTGTGGTTCTGTCAGTGTGATCATGTGATGTATCTGACCCCAGGAATGTGTCAATAAAGTTTCCCCTTCCTGGGACAATGAATTCACGGTGTTCTTATTTCAATTTCCAGGTGTGTAAATACGTGTGTCTATACCAGTTCCTTTAACTCTTCAGTGTATATCTCTTCACCCTCATGAAATCGTGTTCACGCAGCTGCACACGAGTTACACTATTTTCTAAAAACGAACAGGAAGAGTTAAAAAATTCTCTGCCTCGTGATGACTGAGTGTTGTGTGCTGTCCTTAGGTTAGTTAGGTTGAAGTAGTTCTAAGTTCTAGGGGACTGATGACCATAGAAGTTAAGTCCCATAGTGCTCAGAGCCATTTGAACCATTTTTTTGAAGAGTTAAAACCGCAACAAACTTCTTTTTTATGCGTTTACCTGTTTAGGTCTCTTTTATACCAACTTCAGACCTCATACTGCAATATGTACGTAAAATAAAATTATAGAGATGTAGTAAGATATAAGGTACACCTTAAATAACAAATAGTAAAAGAAGAAATTTTAGAGATGAGGGTAGACAGTGGCTGTAACGGAGCAAGTGCTACGACTCCGCAAGCGTTAACTGCTAAGGAGAGCAACGGAACTGTTGCTTAAATACGCGATGCTCCGCTCACTGAAAACTGAATTACACCAGCGGTAGCCAATCAGACATACAGGATGTCAAACGGTTGTTGCAATTAAAAAAAAAAAAGTACACTCCACCCGAACAGGCCGGGAAGATACAATGGTACCGACCGGCCGCCGTGTCATCCTCAGGCCACAGTCGTTACTGGATGCGGATGAGCATGTGGTCAGCACACCGTTCTCCCGACCGTAAGTCGGTTTACGAGACCCGAGCCGCTACTTCTCAATCAATTAGCTCCTCATTTTGCCTCACAAGGGCTGAGTGCACACCGTTTGCCAACAGCGCTCGGTAGACTGGATGGTCACCCATCTAAGTGCTAGCCCAGCCAGACAGCGCTTAACTTCGGTGATCTGACGGGAACCAGCGTTACCACTGCGGCAAGGTCGTTGGCTTTGTTGCAATAAAGTGTTATTCAAAATGGTCACACGAGCGCTAATAACAGATGAAGAAATACGATCCTTATATTACGTAAAATAACTGCTATAAACAGTGGTACGTGAATCTGTGAAAGAAATATATATAAAAGAAATAACCAGTCATAATCTGCTCTGAAAACATAGACAGCCATCTGTGGAGACTTATCGTAAACTCGTAGATTGTATGGTAACAAAGATGGTGGTTAGCCGACGCTAAAGGCTGCCATGGAGACGCCGTGGTCATATCGACATGTGCCATCCAGCGGGAGAGGATCCGATAGCTGTAACAGCGGCTGGATGCCAAATGCGTACTGGCATGCATGTCGACGTGTACAAATGCATGCAAGTGGTTGTGTATTCCTCTTAGATCGTAGTGTCAGTGAATATACTGCTCGGCCAATGCCATTATTTATCATCGAAGCGGGGTATAAATCCTCCTTTAATCACTTGTTATGTAAGATGTATTTTATATGTTACTGCATCTCTCCAATTCCATTGCACGTACACATTTCAGTATGAGGTCTGAAAGCGGTCTAAAACAGACTGAAACCGGTAACCTCATAAAAAAAAGAAGTTTCTTACGGTAGTGACAGTTCGTGTTCGTTTACAAGTAATAAAAACCCACTGTAGTCCAAGAGAAGTCTTCTCAAAAATTACTAACATTATTTTTGTTACTCGCTTAATGGCGGTTCAAGTTTTGTAAATCTTTAGCATGTGTGCTGCCATAAAACATAGAATGGTGCGTGTTACAGTAGCTTCCAGAGAATTAAACAGCCCTTAGTAGTTGAAACTGTTGTGGTCTTCAGTCCTGAGACTGGTTTGATGCAGCTCACCATGCTACTCTATCCTGTGCAAGCCTCTTCATCTCCCAGTACCTACTGCAACCTACATCCTTCTGAATCTGCTTAGTGTATTCATCTCTTGGTCTCCCTCTACGATTTTTACCCTCCACGCTGCCCTCCAATACTAAATTGGTGATCCCTTGATGCCTCAGAATATGCCCTACCAACCGGTCCCTTCTTTCAGTCAAGTTGTGCCACAAATTTCTCTTCTCCCCAATGCTAGTTAATACCTCCTCATTAGTTATGTGGTCTACGCGTCTAATCCTCAGCATTCTTCTGTAGCACCACATTTCGAAAGCTTCTATTCTCTTCTTATCTAAACTATTTATCGTCCATGTTTCACTTCCACACAAGGCTGAACTCCACACAAATACTTTCAGAAAAGTCTTCCTGACACTTAAATCTATACACTATGTTCACAAATTTCTCTTCTTCAGAAACGCTTTCCTTGCCATTGCCAGTCTACATTTTATGTCCTCTGTACATCGACAATCATCAGTTACTTTGCTCCCCAAATACCAAAACTCATCCACTACTTTACGTTTCTCGTTTCCTAATCTAATTCCCTTAACATCACCCGATTTAATCACTCAGTAGTACATGTGCAAAAATGCAATAACTTCAAAACGCGTACGTGAGTGGCTCGAAGACTTCTTAAGTGACAGAAACCAATATGTTGTTCTTGATAGTCAGTGTTCATGAGAGACAAGGCTATCATCAGCAGTGTCCCAGAGAAGTGTGATACGACCGCTGTTATTCTCTGCATACATAAATGATACGATGGAGAGGGTGGGCTTTCAGACTGTAGCTATTTCATGATGATGCTGTGGTGTACAGTAAGATGTCGAAGATGAGTGACTTTAAGAGGATACAAGATGATTTAGGCAAAATTTCTAGTCCATATGATGAACAGCAGCTTGCTCTAAATATAGAAAAATGTAAAGTAATCCAGATGAGTAGGAAAAACAAACCCATAATCTTGAGTCCCCATGCAGGCTGCCAGTGCGACCTATTCTTGAGTACTACTTGAGTCTTTGGTATCCGAATTAAATGGAGACATCGAAGCAATTCATGGACAGGCTGTTACATTTGTTCCCATTAGGTTCAAACAACAACCAAGTATTACGAAGATCCTTCAGGAGTTCAAATAGGAATTCCTGGAGGAAATGTGACGTTCTTGTGGAGGAACTAAAAAACCTAAACAGCTCCCGAACAGGCCATGAGGGCCCAACGGTACTGACCGACCGCCGTGTCATCCTGAGATCATAGGCGTCACTGGATGCGAATATCGAACGGCATGTGGTCAGCACACCACTCTCCCGGCCGTATGTCAGTTTACGAGACCGGAGCCGCTACTTCTCATTCAAGCAGCTCCTCAGTTTGCCTCACAAGGGCTGAGTGCGCCCCGCTTGCCAACAGCGCTCAGCAGACCAAGTCGTAACCCAACCCAACAGCGCTTAACTTCGGTGATTTGATGGGAACCACTGCGGCAAGGCTGTTGGCCTTTTCGAGGAACACTATTGAGAAAAATTACAGAACCGACACTTGAAGCTGACTGCAGAACAATCCTACTGCCACAAACACACGTCGCGTAAGGACAACGAAGATAATGGTGGTGATATTTGGTTTGTAGGGCGCTGAACTGTGCGGTTATCAGCGCTCGTATCAGTTTCCAATCTTTACATAGTCCATACTTGCCACTTTCATGAGTGACGAGGAAATGATGCAGACAACACAAACCTCCACTCCCCGAGAGGAGAAAATCCCCGACCCGGCTGGGAATCGAACCCGGGACCCCGTGATCAAGAGGTAACAACACTGCGGAAACAATAAAGATACGATACGAGAAATTAGGGCTCGTACGGAGGTATACTGAGATTCGTTTTTCTCTCGCTCTAAATGCGAGAAACGACTAGCAGTGATACAGGGTACCCTCCGCCACGCACCGTATGGTGTCTTTCGGTGTATGTAGACAGATGTAGATGGAGACGTAACACAAGTACAGGACGAATTCGTGGCACAGAAATACACGGCACTGCACCAAACAATGGGAACCGCCCTACATAGCGAGGCCGGAGCACTAAAACAATGAAACCTGAACTGGCAATAGTCTGTTTTAAATAACCGTTTTTAAACCATACTTGTGGCTGCTTGCTGTTTAAATTATAAAGCTTATAAGAAATATGTGCAAATTCTATACCCTACTGAGCTGTAACGTGATTAGTGAAAACATTATGAGCAGCGCACAGCAAGCAATGCTGGGGAAATACACTTGGTCGGGTCTTAACGCCTGCGGTGTCTGCAACCAACATCACATCAGTGGTTCGAAGATGCCTAACACATAGGTGACAATTTTCCAGAAGACAGTCGGCCACGCTCCGGCCGTTCACCCAAGCGACACAAGAGGCCGCGAGCAGCACGGACCGCTTCTCTTCGACAAGACACGTGATCGAAAATACGTTTGGCTGTATCCTTGGACCGAGTGGTATTTAGGGCAGCGCTCGAGCGAGACCAGACAAGTCTGCTTCGAGTGAGTTTTTGTGGGCCATTCGCCGATTCCGCGAGCAATTCAGCAATCAGGATTCTCACTCGAGAACCGCCTCCATAACGTTACTGTGATTCATGTCTGAGTTTGAGAACATGGGAGCTCGCCGAAGAAGACGAAGACTCTGATGTCGTACCAGACTTGTGGACTTGTTAATTTATTCCCCTTCAACTTTAAAACGGATATACCAATTTTGCTCCCTGCTGGACTTAAACTTTCTTCGGCCAGTTCGCACTTCAACACCGAGCACCACACAGGACTTACCTGCGCGACAGCAATGGAAATACTATCGACGACAGCGCTCCTAAATCAGAGTTAATAAAAACAGCTTTCCGAAATTGCTTCACCAAAGAAGACGAAGTAAATATTCCTGAATTAGAATCAAGAACAGCTATCAACATGAGGAACTTAGAAGTACATATTCTCGGAGTAATGAAGTAACATAAATAATTAAAACACTGTACTGGTCGCGTCACTGGGAGAAACATTGAAGGTCGCGTTGTATCTGCGAGATACGGGACCACCGCTGCACCATTACTTTCAATTAACCCCAGATGTTGAAGAGAATAAGCAAACAAAACGCACAACAAACCATATACGTATTAATTATTAGCAACAGAACATTAATTTATTAAAATTAGGAATATAAGTTTTATTTATTAAGATTTAGAAACTTTATTCAGTATACAGTATTTGTATCAAGAATATACTAACGAAACAGGTAGGAAATTAATACAAAATAACGTCCCTTTTAGAATAAGGGAAATAAAAACGGTACATGTATCATTAGCTATCGTTTCCGATAACTTCAACGTCATAATCATCGGGACAAACCATTGCACAGTGTTGCAGGCATAAATATTGACCACACCTTGTGCACTTTTACTGAGCGTGTCTTGTAGTGTTGTTCGCCCAACATATTTGGCACCGTTTTGGTGCCCTCGGCAATTGTGCTTCTGAGTGTGCTAGGTGTTCCATTTTGGGAAAAAAGTTCCCGAAGCCGGAATGAAGTGGTCCGGGGCAAGAGGGGTAGCAGCGAACGCTTTAGCGTCTGGCCTCTCGTTAGTTCTTTTCCCAGATTACGGAGGAAGATCCAGCGGGCCGGCACATCGATACCGTTTCCTAGACATATGATCTGGCCATTTACTCCAGAAACATTCAACATCGCGTAAAAAATAACCATTGGCAAACATCTTGTGCCTCTTTGAACATTGTACACAGAACACATTTTATCGGCCAAGTTCACACCTATTATAATAGGTAATCACTTCTGGTTTCTTTTTGTCCCCGACTGCCCCGTCACTCGCTCCATCCATATGCATGCTGGAAATCACAATGACGTTTTCCTTGTTATTTTTATTTTGGTGCACATACGACACCACAGTGCCCTTTTTGCGGAATGCAAACATACTAGAAAACGGTTCTCTCCTTTTTATCTCGTTCAAGTCATTGGGGATTTCCCATTTGTTCTCTTTGAGTGTCCCCACGTAGGACAGGTTGTATTTCGTGGCCAAGTCGTGAAGAAGAGTGGTGTAGCTAAAACACTTCGCAGCAGTGATGTTTCGGCCACAGAAAACTACATGAATAACCAGACGTTCAACCACGTCTACGGGTTTTTTGCTAACCTGGAAAGGACCGTCGGGTTGCCTTCCTGCATAAATTTCTGTGTTCCATGTATAGTATACACCTGAGCCTACCATCTCCCTTTCTACAGTTCAGCCTCCACCACTCCCAAATACTACGACCGGCTCCTCCCAGACATGATTATCCTGCAAATCAAAGTATAGCCTTCCTGTTTCTCTCCTTCCTCTCCTCCCCGCCTTCATATCTCTCTCTCTCTCTCTCTCTCTCTCTCTCTCTCTCTCTCTCTCTCTCTCTCTCTCTCTCTCATTACACACACACACACACACACACACACACACACACACACACACACACACACACACACACTAAACATTCAAAACCTCAAAAAAGTTTTGAACTCGCGTAGCACACTTCAAACAAATAAGCGATGCAACAAATTAACATCATACTGCCGCACTAACACATGAGCGAACGCCCCAACCCTTGTGTTTACGTAATAACATAATATGCAATGTACTTGTAAACGCATTGGTGAAAAAAATACTTCTGAAACAGCAGTAGAGGCGGCAACAATATGTGGCACACGAAGCAACAATACCTTTAATTGTGGGTAGTACGGTCAAAACGCTACATACTCTGAAATAGAAGAACAACAGAAAAAAAGAATGACTAAAGTACAACAAAGCGCCACCGACAGTGACACATGTACGTTCGTACAACAATGTCTGTACACTTTCGTGCAGTGGAGGAGCGCACGACATGCGTATGACTAAAACATTAATGTAATCGGAAATGTTTGCAGTCTGAAGATGGTCTTGATAGCACGAAACCGGTGACGGCATTCAAATTAAGCTCTTGGAAAGTATTTGTGGCTGATTAGGTTCTTCACCAACAAAACAGAAAATTTCGGTTGCTTGGAGATAACATGCATTATAATCTAAAATTACGAGAGCAAAATATTTCACAGACTTTTACCCCCCACACTTCTCTTCATTACTAGATTGGTGACCCTACAAGTCTCAGAATGTGTACCACCAAGCGGTACCTCCTTCTAGTCAGGTTGTGCTACAAATTTCTTTTTTCGCCGATTCTATTCAGTACCTCCTCATTAGTTACGTGATTTATACATCTAATCTGCAGCATTATTCTGTAGCACCACATTTCAAAAGCTTCTACACTCTTCTTGCCTAAAATATTTATCGTTCCTGTTTCAGTTTCATACATGGCTGCACTCCAGAGACATACCTTCAGAAAAGACTTCCTAACACTTAAACCTATACTCGATGTTAATAAATTTCTCTTCTTCAGTAACGCTTTTCTTGCCACTGCCAGTCTACATTATATATCCTCTCTGTTTCGTCCATCATCAGTTAATTTATTGCTCAAATAGCGAAGCTCACTTACTACTTTAAGTGTCTCATTTCCTAATCTAACTGCCTCAGTATCACTTTATCTAATTCGACTTCATTGCATTATCCTCGTTTTGTTTTTCTTTTAGATGTTCACCTTACATCCTCCTTTCAACACACTGCCCATTCCTTTCAACTGTTCTTTCAAGTTATTTGCTGTCTCTGATAGAACTGCAATATCTTCGGCAAACCTCAACGTTTTTATTTCTTTTCCCTGAACTTCAATTCCTATTCATTTTTTTTTTATTTCCTTTGCTGCTTGCTCAGTATACAGATTTAATAACATCGTGGACAGGTTGCTACCCTGTATCACTGCCTTCTCAACCACTGTTTCCCCTTCGTGCCTCTCGACTCTTATAACTGACATCTGCTTTCTTCACAAATTGTAAATAGCCTTTCGCTCCCTGTATTTTACCGCTGCCACCCACGAAATTTGAAAGAGAGTATTTCAGTCAACACTGTCAAAAGTTTTTTCTAAGTCTACAAACGATATAAAGGTGGGTTTGTCTCTCCTTAACCTATCTTCTACGATAAGTTGTGGGGTCCGTACTGCCTCACGTGTTCCTACATTTCTCCGGAATCCAAACTGATCTTCCCCCAGGTCGGCTTCTACCAGTCATTCTTTCGAAGCACCACAAATATTACCAATGTTTGTAGGCATTATTACTGTTCCGACCACTTTTCGTACGCTACAGCATAACTGTTACTGAAACGGATGCTTTCTTTGTGGTTACATTTCTAAGTTTGTTCATGCTTTAAATCCTTACACCCCACTCAGGATCATCACTTCTGATCTGCCGTCACCAAGCTTTTCTGTTCCAGCATAGCGAGTCTGAACCTGACACTAAAAGAAAGCCCAAAAATGCAAGTAAATAATACTATTTAACAGTTATATTCCAATCATTCACGTTCTTTAATGTGTTCCTGCTGTTGTCACTGTGATGTATCCCACTTTCGAACAATTAGCATTTGGAATATTTAAGTTCAATTATTTTATTAGGCATTCATTATCATTCACTTTTTTTATGGGCTAAGTTATATCGACTACTAGCAACCTTTCGTGCGAGTGCTACAATTAGAGACCTTTGCTGTAAGTAGCTGTAAGGCACCGTCAATGAGAAACAGAGTTACTGCATGCATCACGCAGTCTATGACGTGCTTTATTCTTATTAGCTGATAGTTCCGCTTTACAACGAGAAATGGCAGCTTTTGCTTTGTCTGTAATTTAGGATTCTCGCTAATGGCAACTTTACCACGATGGGCACACGTCATCAGTGGTAAGCGCGAGAAAGAAGGCTCCCAACAATAGCAAAGTGCGTGACGCTCATGCCACAAAAATTATTTATACAATTCCGAAAATGAAGTGGATAACCACGACTCAGGTAAACATCCTGAGTACGTTCTAAAGGCAAATTCATTTCGGAACATGTTGCTAATCAGGTAAATGTCAATACTTATTTAAGCAAGTAAACAATGTTGTGTACCCTACTATAGTTTACGTGAATTTACGTGACAGTGTAATGGGAGAAATGATAAGGGCCTCCCTTAACATTGTTCACATTCTGTAGTAAGCCAACAAGAAAATAATTTACCCTTGTGCTGAATCATAGATTAATCTTTCAGGTCATTATGTTTTATTATTCCGATAATTAGTCCTGCATATCATAACGCATATCATAAACTGCAACAATTCCGATCTTTTAAATTTGTATTTTTGTGAAGTTTATAGCACTGTTTCGTAAGTCACCTAGCAAGGAAATACTGATAGGTCAATGTTACCTCGTGTTAAATACACACACTTTACAAGTAAAAGATGTTCAGTAGTCAGTGACGCATTTTTAAGAATAAAATTTTGATAGAATTTACGATTTTGTAAATCTAGAATAATATTTGGAAACAATGAGTTACTTGAATGAAACAACCACAATGGATGTTCTTGAAATATGTTATTTATCGGATTTTATTGACTCTTTACTAAGCAAATTCTCAAATCAACCAATATGTTATTCACCATTATTTACAGCTGACGTCTTCAGTTGTAGTTAGGTTTTCGTATAGGCTGTGGATAATTGTACTCTCCATGTATTCTGTCAATGTCTGTATCCCACCAGTTATTGTCAAAAGCTTTCTCTAAATCTGTCTTACGTTTGTCTTTTTCAGTCTAATCTGTTAACAGAAGTAGGCTATCAGTGTTAGCACTGTCTCATGTGTACCAAAATTGATCTTCCCCGCGGAACCGTATGCACAGATTAATGCTGTGTGGTGTGCGCTGTTCTGACTCTTGCACCTGGCAGTTGAACAAGACGCGATACTATACCAAAAACTCTCTTTTATACCTTTTAACAAAATTTCTGTGTTACACCAAAGTTTTTGTTACTATTACTTCGGCGTCTTTACTTCGGCCGTCGCAAGATCTTTGCTATCAATAAAAACAGAATTACTTTTGAATACATTGTGGGAGCAACCAATGTTCCGTGTTATTACTAATATTTACTATCAAAGCCAGGCTTGATTACAAATTATTTATTCCGGTGACCAGTTTCGACCACAACTGTGGTCATCTTCAGACCTACAAGTTAAATAAAAAGTTTGATCAGAGGGCTACATACATTAAATAAAAATATATAAAGCTACAAAGTTGTGAAACGATGATTACCAATGAGCAAGAACCTTCTTCTGGTGGTGAATCACTACTGGAGAAACCAGTGCACGTATTATTATACACTCCTGGAAATTGAAATAAGAACACCGTGAATTCATTGTCCCAGGAAGGGGAAACTTTATTGACACATTCCTGGGGTCAGATACATCACATGATCACACTGACAGAACCACAGGCACATAGACACAGGCAACAGAGCATGCACAATGTCGGCACTAGTACAGTTTATATCCACCTTTCGCAGCAATGCAGGCTGCTATTCTCCCATGGAGACGATCGTAGAGATGCTGGATGTAGTCCTGTGGAACGGCTTGCCATACCATTTCCACCTGGCGCCTCAGTTGGACCAGCGTTCGTGCTGGACGTGCAGACCGCGTGAGACGACGCTTCATCCAGTCCCAAACATGCTCAATGGGGGACAGATCCGGAGATCTTGCTGGCGAGGGTAGTTGACTTACACCTTCTAGAGCACGTTGGATGGCACGGGATACATGCGGACGTGCATTGTCCTGTTGGAACAGCAAGTTCCCTTGCCGGTCTAGGAATGGTAGAACGATGGGTTCGATGACGGTTTGGATGTACCGTGCTCTATTCAGTGTCCCCTCGACGATCACCAGAGGTGTACGGCCAGTGTAGGAGATCGCTCCCCACACCATGATGGCGGGTGTTGGCCCTGTGTGCCTCGGTCGTATGCAGTCCTGATTGTGGCGCTCACCTGCACGGCGCCAAACACGCATACGACCATCATTGACACCAAAGCAGAAGCGACTCTCATCGCTGATGACGACACGTCTCCATTCGTCCCTCCATTCACGCCTGTCGCGACACCACTGGAGGCGGGCTGCACGATGTTGGGGCGTGAGCGGAAGACGGCCTAACGGTGTGCGGGACCGTAGCCCAGCTTCATGGAGACGGTTGCGAATGGTCCTCGCCGATACCCCAGGAGCAACAGTGTCCCTAATTTGCTGGGAAGTGGCGGTGCGGTCCCCTACGGCACTGCGTAGGATCCTACGGTCTTGGCGTGCATCTGTGCATCGCTGCGGTCCGGTCCCAGGTCGACGGGCACGTGCACCTTCCGCCGACCACTGGCGACAACACCGATGTACTGTGGAGACCTCACGCCCCACGTGTTGAGCAATTCGGCGGTACGTCCACCCGGCCTCCTGCATGCCCACTATACGCCCTCGCTCTAAGTCCGTCAACTGCACATACGGTTCACGTCCACGCTGTCGCGGCATGCTACAAGTGTTAAAGACTGCGATGAAGCTCCCTATGCCACGACAAACTGGTTGACACTGACGGCGGCGGTGCACAAATGCTGCGCAGCTAGCGCCATTCGACGGCCAACACCGCGGTTCCTGGTGTGTCCGCTGTGCCGTGCGTGTGATCATTGCTTGTACAGCCCTCTCGCAGTGTCCGGAGCAAGTGTGGTGGGTCTGACACACCGGTGTCAATGTGTTCTTTTTTTCCATTTCCAGGAGTGTATGTACTGGAGGCTCTGCCCTGATCTGACAGAATGAGTACATCGCTAACCAATGGGTTATAGGTCGAATAACAACGTAAAATTTCTTAGTTAAAAGAACATTGACAAAAAAAAGACACATAAAACTTAGCTTGTTCAGCAGCTATTGTCAGTTAAGAATCGTTAAAAATATTTAAACGTGTAGGAAAGGGTTGCCCTCTCTAGGCCTGTTAGTGACCATGTGGAACCACTGGTTGCCAAGGTGAGGTTTTACGCCGTTCAAAAGATGTGGCAGTAGGCTTCTTTCCACTGAAGTTACTGTAGAGTCGATAGGTAAACTAGTGGAAAGAAGCCACATCTTTGGAACTGCGTATAACCTCACCATGGCAATCAGTGGTCCCAAATGGTCACTAACAGGCCTAGAGATGGCAACCCTTTCCTACACGTTTAAATATTTTTAGCGCTTCTTAACTGACAATAGCTGCTGAACAAGCTAAGTTTTATGTGTGTGGTTTTTTTTGTCAATGTTCTTTTAACTAAGAAATTTTACGTTGTTGTTCGACCTATAACCCATTGATTAGCGATGGAATCATTCTGTCAGATGAGGGCAGAGCCTCCAGTATATATAGTAAGACGTGCACTGGTTTCTCCAGTAATGATTTACCACCAGGAGGTGGTTCTTGCTCATTGGTAATCATCGTTTCACAACTCTGTAGCTTTATATACTTTATATATTTTTCTTTAATGTATGTAGCCCTGTGATCAAACTTTGTATTTAACTTGTAGGTCTGAAGATGACCACAGTCGTGGTCGAAACTGGTCACCGGAAGAAATAATTTGTGATCAAGACTGGTTTTGAGAGCAAAACAAGAAATTTCAGCGTCACACTACCTGACCTAATTGCTGAAGCGTGATCTGGCTGCAATCGGCAAATTACTAGGCATTCCATTCGACAACCTTCCAAGTTCTTCGTAGTCTCTGACAGAATTATAATGTCACTGGCAAACCTTCGAATTCTAAACCTCTGGGAATTACGAAGCAAAAATATTAAAGCACGAGTACAGCTTGAAAAAAAAATAAAAGCTGTTTATTTTCCTCGGACTGCTGGCGGAGTTCGAGAATTAAGACACTCAAAATAACACGAGAATGAAAAACAAAAGCTCTTCGCCCCACTAAGGCTCTTACGCTGTTTTCTCTACTCAGCTAACCGAAGCTCGACCTTTACAAAATTCTTCGTCCCGACGTTGCTCCTGGTCGGCTTACTTAACACAAGCACCAAGTCTGCTGCGGACGGATCTTTATTGAGCAATAAGTCACCTACTGAGGATACACCAAAATAGCACGGACCAACTTGCAGTACGCATTCCTCACGGACGTAGAAGAACAAAATACAGGGTGGAAGTTTAAGGCCTTTGCGTCAGAACAACAATTAATTTCTAGCAAGTATGCTGGACACTGCAAAGCGGCTTGTTGCAAATGGTAGCTAAACTCAGAAAGATCTGCATGTCCTCAGACAGCATCTGATTTCTCTCTCTCTCTCTCTCTCTCTCTCTCTCTCTCTCTCTCTCTCTGTCTCTCTCTCTCTCTCTGTCTCTCTCTCTCTCTCTCTCTCTCTCTCTGTCTCTGTCTCTCTCTGTCTCTCTCTCTCTCTGTCTAGAAGCGCAACGTGTTTTGCTATTTCACGAAACACACCGCCTGTTACGACGAGGCTGACAAAAAAAACCGGAATTCTTTTTTAAAAGCTATATATTTTCAAATTGTTTGCAAAACAACCTTTCTATCGCTTGCGCCTGCGTCCCGCATTCTGCGCGGGGTTGGCGTGTTAAAATCGGCTTTGGTATGGTAATTGGAAGGGGTGGCCGGATGCCTTCCTGCCGCCACCCCGTGCCCCCCGGGAAGGAATCTGCGTCCAGTGTAAATCATGGAAAAGTGCGGATGTGTTTCAAATGTCTGAGTCGTGGAACTGCGGCGGGACGTGGGGACCAGCCCAATATTCACCTAGATGTATGTGGAAAACCGCCTAAAAACCACGTCCAGGCTGACCGGAACACCGGCCCTTGACTTTAATCCGCCAGGCGGTTTCGATCCGGGACCGGCGCGCCTACCCGAGTCCAGGAAGAAGCGCGTTAGTGCTCTCAGGTAGCCTGGCGGGTCGTTTGCGAAACAGCCTTATCCCCTTCAAATTACTCTCCATTACACCTAATATATTTGTCACACAGCTCATTCCACTGTTCGAAACATTTTGGTGGTCATCTTTACAACTGCTGACAGCTCCTCCCTCGCTTCCTTCATGGCTTCTTCAGAGATGTCAAATCAGTGTCGCACGGAGGCAGGTCAGGTGAGTAAGGTGCATGGGCCAGCAGAACCGTGCCATTTTTAGCTAAAAACTAACAGAGATGGCTGTGTGTGTAGGTGCGATGTCGTGGTGGAAGAACCAGTCTCCCGTCTGCTACAAATCGGGTCTTTTTGGACGAACAGTGTCGCACAATCTTGAAACTTCAAAAGGAAAGGTTTTACTTGAAGGTCTGATCTGGGGGAACAAACTATATATGAACTCCGCCCTTAGCATCAAAAAAGAAAATCTGTATCAGTTTCAAGCTGTTGTTTCTGAGCAGAAGTCAGAACACTAGAAACAATCTTGGCAGCAACCCTCTTCATTTCTAAATCTTCCATTAAAATTCGCTGAACCGAGCTCCAACATAAGCCGCTAATATCTGACAGTTGATCAATTGCCTGGCGATAGTCTGTGAGCAGGAACTCTAAAATGTTTCCAATTTTTCGTCGATTCGGGCAGTTGATGGACGTTCAGAACGAGGTTTTTCATCAATCAACATGATTCCATTTTTAAATCGAGCAAACCACTGGCATATTTGGAGTTTTTCTCCCATAGCGTCATCTTGGTACGCCGTTCTCAACATTAACACAGTTTCAGCAGCATTTTTACCGAGTAGAAAACAAAATGTCACAACTGCTCGTTGTTCACTTAAACTTGGCATCTTTAAAAAAAAAAATACAAGAACAGACTGAGACTTGGTACTTGTGGTACACTTAGGGAAAGGCAGGATTCAGTGTGGACGGAGGCGTATTCAGGTAACGTTGGTTGCTCAGTTTTTTTCCTCTTTTCTTTTTTAAATACGTACACAATTATCGAATCTGACTTAAGACACAATGTCTAGTAAAAAAATTCTTAAGCAAGTTGCACTCACGGCTGAAGGCCTTATTGACCAGAAGTTCAAGTTATTTGTCGGCTCAAGGCCCCAATAGTAATAACTCAAAAAAAAAAAAAAATTGACGGCTGAAGGACTAGATAGCAAATTCTTATGAATGAATTAAACTTCTCCAAGAGATACCAAAATATTATAAAAAGGACAGTCATCAAATTTTCACAATTAAGACAATATCTAAATAAAAATTCTTAAGACAAATTGCATTAACGGCTGAAGGCCTTATTGACAATCATAACAATCTGACGGATTCAGGAGAGAAGTGGGCCTCAGGCAGTGCTCCAATCATCGACCTGGGAAAGTCACTCAACTTTGTAAACGATGAGACGGGCAGCCAAGAGTTGTATTCACTTAACCAGATGGCAACTCAAACTAGTGACAGTTTAAACGCCCGGCAACACTCTTGCAGCATCTACCTAACTTCTGATAACCAACACAACGATGGAAAAACCCAGGCAAGGCGGAACCGGCGTACAGCACTGCGTCTTCATAATCCGGTGCTTAGAACATCCAGAAGCAGAAGGATCCACTATGACCAAAGTAGTCCAAAACAAACGAATATCTGAACCACAATCAAGGAGGCTGTCGAACTACATGCCTTACAGGATAACAGTGGCAAGACGAGGGAAGGTGCACAGCCGCGAAAATACGCTAACCTCCAGGGCAGGTAACTGGGGCTTTAGCGGCCACTAGGCAGAAAAATATCGCTCGTTGAACATCAATAAACGCAAGGAATGCAATGATTAATAATAAAAGTAGAGGACAGCTAAATAATTTCGCCAACTCCAAACACTCCACTCGTTGCTCTTCGTCTCAACGACCCTGGGAGCAGCAATGGGCGAACAAACGGCGCGATCTCCAGAATAGTGGAGCTTTCACTGCTGGGTTAATGTTCACTCAACTCAAACGTCCTGGAGCAGGTGGAGAACGCGGTTGTGGCCCTCGCAAACACAGCCCCTCGATCCGGCAGTGCCTGCGTGCAGCCAGAGAGCCCGGCATGTCCTCGAGCTGCCGGACCTCACTGCTGCTCTGTCCCACCCGACACACACTGACCCAGAAAACACTTGATGCCCCTCCAGAGATAGTACTACGGTACTAGACATCGATAACCACTGTTGCTGCTGCCACTTGCGGACAGACAATGCCGGCAAACGTAGTGGCGCCACTAAACACGAGAAGAAAAGACGCCACTATCCCTACCACACGATGCCAACTTACCAATGGCACCAACGCGAGCCGCAACACGTCTCAAGAACAGCCCTAGAAAAAACGAGCACTGCAGATGATCAGAACAAGCCTGGTCGACAACACAGGCGGCACTGAACCGACAACGAGTTGCGCTATACACACCTAGCGGCAGGGTTCTCCATCATGCAGTTTAGCGACAGCGCCAATGTGCCACTGATCGAGGTCTGTCAGGTGTGGAGAGCATCAGATAAGGCTATGAAAAGTTCGGAGGGACTGGCAGTAGGCGAGGGGTGGGTGAAGACACTGCTGATGGTGTGGCTGCGTCGTTCCAGCGCAGTTCGCGAAAATCAACACATCTCGTTTCCGAACAGCACAGTACTGAAGATTTCACACAAGCGGCAACCCCTGCAAGCTTTGCCGCCAAATGATAGTCCCAGGTGTTCGCAAAGACATGGCCAGAAACTGCGAATCGTCTACTAGACGTTCTACGGCAAACGTGAAAGTGTGTCAGCACAAAAATTTACGACTTACGACTCCATTTGCTAGAAACTGCGTAACTGAATATAGCATAGTCCCTCAGAAACAAATCTTTGTCATCTGGGAAAGACTTAACACTCGGTGAGTATCTGGACCATGTTCAGCCCACAGGTCACATTAATGAAAACCGCCTCAGCTGTATTATTACACATTTATTGCGTTACGACCGGTTCCGTTTCTTTGAACATCTTCAAGTTGCCTGTTTTTCAAAATAACAGAAAATTAGGCTAAAGCTGTGGCATTCTGACGTATAAAATAGGCGACTGGCACTGATCAGCAGCCAGGTTTTACGAAGGAAAGTCGTCAAACAGCCGTATACTTTTAGAAGTTATTTTGTCTATACAACTAATAATGCCATCTTCAGGTCAGAGATATTGATACTTGTATACTGGAGCTTTCAATACGTGGATTAGGTGAAGAATTGTACTCTAACATTATGAATCACTTTGAAGCAAATGACTTACTGATACATAACCAACGCGGATTCATTATCGTTCTTGTGCAACACAGCTAGCTCTTTATTCCCATGAAGTAATGAGTGCTGTTGACAAGGGATCTCAGATCGATTACATATTACTAGATTCCCAGAAGGCTTTTGATACCGTTCCTCACAAGCGACTATTAATCAAAAAGTGTACATATGGAGTATCGTCTCAGTTGTGTGACTGGGTTCGTGATTTCCTCTCAGAGAGGTCACAGTTCGTTAGTGATAGACGGTAAATCATCGAGTAGAACAGAAGTGATATCTGCGTTCCGCAAGGTAGTCTCCTAGGCCCTCTGCAGTCCCAGATTTATATAAATGATTTTGGTGATAATGTGAACAGCCCCCTCAGATTGTTTACAGATGACGCTGTAATATACCGTCTAGTAAAATCGTCAGACAATCAATTCCAATTATAAAATAATGCAGAGAGAATTTCTGTATGGTGCGAAAAGTGGCAATTGGCACTAAACAAAGAGAAGTGCGACGTCATCGACATGGGTACTAAAAGAAATCCGATTAATTTTGTATACGATAAAACGCACAAATCTAAGGGCTGTCAGTTCGACTAAATACCTAGGAACAACAATTACGAGCAACTTAAATTGGAAAGACCACAGAGATAATATTGTGGGGGAAGGCCAAACAAAGACTGCGCTTTGTTGGCGTAACACTTAGAAGATGCGACAAACGCACTAAAGAGACAGCCTACATTACACTTGTGCGTTCTCTGCTGGAATATTGCTGCGCGGTATGGGATCTTTACCGGGTAGGATTGACGGAGGACACCGAAAAAGTGCAAAGAAGGGCAGCTCGTTTCGTGTTATCGTGCAATAGATGTGCGAGTGTCACTGATATGATACGCGTTGGTGTGGCGGCCACTGAAAGAAAGGCCGTTTTCTTTGCGGCGAAATCTATTTACGAAATTTCAACAACCCACCTTCTCTTCCGAATGTCAAAATATTTTGTTGACACCCACCTACGTAGGGAGGAGTAATCATCATAATAAAATAAGAGACATCAGAGCTCGAACGGAAAGATTTAGGTGTTCCTTTTTACCACGCGCCATTCGAGAATGGAATGGTTGAGAAGTAGAATGAAAATGGTTCGATGAATCCTCTGCCAGGCACTTAACTGTGAATTGCAGAGTAACCATGTACACGAAGATGTGTAGATGTAGAAGACTTGTCAGTCTTCGGAGTAAACACTGCAAAAACGAATTCACGGAATCCACATATTGAAGCTGCAGTATACAAGTATCAGTATCCCTGACGCTCTACACATGGACAGCAAAGGGTCCTGAAATGGCATTAGAGATGTCGAAACTGGTTGTTTAGATAAAATAACTTCTAAAAACATACGGCTGTTGGGCGATTTTTCATCGTAAATATTTGACCGGCCGCTGTCTTCTATCCACAACGGATCAACAGTTTGGTAGCCTCCTCTTTCACATTTTTAAAAGAGAACACGTATCTTTTAACGACATCACTAATTACTTATGATAGTTCTGTGAGACCACAATTATCGTTTCAGGTATATTTTACATAGTTGTTGTGCATCTGTACTTCATATTTATTCAGTTTCTGCCATAGCTGCCAAATGACGATGGAATATGGTTTAAGTACTGTCACCCGTTTCCTTGTTGTTGTTGTTGTTGTTGTTGTTGTTGTGCGTAATTGTGTTTTCTTCAGTTCTACTTTTCAATTATTTGCTTTAATTGCGCAGTCTCTACTGTTAGTTCTGTACTTGTGGTTTCGCAATTGCATGTAGCGATAACGACCGCGCAGTCGACTAGCGCACTCGACAGAGACCAAATACTATATTTGTGTCTGTCTAGGGGATGTCATGTCTAGGCAGTTTACTGTACGCAGCATGCCGTGTCTGCTCGCCATACATGCGCCATGCCGTCGGCAGAATGTTTGCGATCAGTCATATTAAATGTTGTCTTTAATATTACATACAAGAACCAGGGAATCTATGTCCTGACTTCAACGCAACTCGGTGTGGATGTAGTATAAAGTCATCAGTGCGAGCCATCTACTTTTTTTGAAAAATACTGTAGCTTTTACCTAATTTGTTTTGAAAGCATCGAAGTTGCGTGGACCTTATCAATACTCTCAGAATTATTCTGCAATTGCGGAGTGGCAACACATCCTCTACCTTACCTTCATTGACTTTGAAAAGGCTTTCGACTCTGTCAATCGAGGAGACATGTGGGACAATCTTGCAAAATACGGCATTCCAACGAAGATCATTGACATCATCAAAAAAATGTATGAAGACTACGAATGCCAAGTACTACGTAATGGAGAACTAACAAAGCCTCTCCAAGTTAATTAGATAGTACGATAAGGGTGTATTCTTTCGCCAACAGTATTTCTTTTGGTATTGGACCACGTGATGAAGAGAGTGATTGGGGGGGGGGGGGGGGGACAGAAGAGAGGTGTAGAATGGGGTATGCAGGATAGGCTCGAAAATATGAATTTCACAGACGACATTTGCTTAGTGACACAACGATACCGAGACATCGAAGAGAAACTCTTCAGGTTACAGAGAGAGGTGGAAGTTGCAGAACTCAAGATAAATGTTCGCAAAACCAAAGTAATGCGGACAAATTCGACCATCACGAATGGGCTGGCCATTAATGGAGAGGGCGTAGAACAGGTCATATCTTTCCTCTATCTAGGAAGTATAGCAGGACTACAGGGGATGCTGCGGAGGACGTCCGTAACCGCATCCGCAAAGCAAATGGTGCGTTTGTACAACTGTATCCTGTCTGGAGGAATAGGAACATCTCAAAGCAGACCAAACTCCGGCTTTTCAATAGCAATGCGAAGGCTGTTCTGTTGTATGGTTGCGAAACTTGGCACGTGACTAACCACATCAAAAACCAGCTCCAAGTTTTTATCAACCGCTGTCTCCGGCGTACTTTAAATGTGAGATGGCCAGATATAATGACAAATGAAGATCTACATCTACATTTATAATCCGCAAGCCACCCAACGGTGTGTGGCGGAGGGCACTTTACGTGCCACTGTCATTACCTCCCTTTTCTGTTCCAGTCACGTATGTTTCGTGATCTCCTCGGGAGGTATAAGTAGGGGGAAGCAATATATTTGACACCTCGTCCAGAAACGCACCCTCTCGAAACCTGGAGAGCAAGCTACACCACGATGCGGAGCGCCTCTCTTGCAGAGTCTGCCACTTGGGTTTGCTAAACATCTCCGTAACGCTATCACGTTTACCAAATAACCCTGTGACGAAACGCGCCGCTCTTCCTTGGATCTTCTCCATCTCCTCCGTCAACCCGATGTGGTACGTATCCCACACTGATGAGCAATACTCAAGAATAGGTCGAACGGGTGTTTTGTAAGCCACCTCCTTTGTTGATGGACTACATTTTCTAAGGACTCTCCCAATCAATTTCAACCTGGTACCCGCCTTACCAACAATTAATTTTATATGATCATTCAACTTCAAAACGTTCCGTACGCATACTCCCAGATATTTTACAGAAGTAACTGCTACCAGTGTTTGTTCCGCTATCATGTAATCATACAAGAAAGGATCCTTCCTTCTATGTATTCGCAATACATTACATTTGTCTATGTTAAGGGTCAGTTGCCACTCCCTGCACCAAGTGCCTATCCGTTGCAGATCTTCCTGCATTTCGCTACAATTTTCTAACGCTGCAACTTCTCCGTATACTACAGCATCATCCGCGAAAAGCCGCATGGAACTTCCGACACTATCTACTAAGTCATATACACTCCTGGAAATGGAAAAAAGAACACATTGACACCGGTGTGTCAGACCCACCATACTTGCTCCGGGCACTGCGAGAGGGCTGTAGAAGCAATGATCACACGCATGGCACAGTGGACACACCAGGAACCGCGGTGTTGGCCGTCGAATGGCGCTAGCTGCGCAGCATTTGTGCACCGCCGCTGTCAGTGTCAGCCAGTTTGCCGTGGCATTCGGAGCTCCATCGCAGTCTTTAACACTGGTAGCATGCTGCGACAGCGTGGACGTGAACCGTATGTGCAGTTGACGGACATTGAGCGAGGGCGTATAGTGGGCATGCGGGAGGCCGGGTGGACGTACCGCCGAATTGCTCAACACGTGGGGCGTGAGGTCTCCACAGTACATCGATGTTGTCGCCAGTGGTCGGCGGAAGGTGCACGTGCCCGTCGACCTGGGACCGGACCGCAGCGACGCACGGATGCACGCCAAGACCGTAGGATCCTACGCAGTGCCGTAGGGGACCGCACCGCCACTTCCCAGCAAATTAGGGACACTGTTGCTCCTGGGGTATCGGCGAGGACCATTCGCAACCGTCTCCATGAAGCTGGGCTACGGTCCCGCACACCGTTAGGCCGTCTTCCGCTCACGCCCCAACATCGTGCAGCCCGCCTCCAGTGGTGTCGCGACAGGCGTGAATGGAGGGACGAATGGAGACGTGTCGTCTTCAGCGATGAGAGTCGCTTCTGCCTTGGTGCCAATGATGGTCGTATGCGTGTTTGGCGCCGTGCAGGTGAGCGCCACAATCAGGACTGCATACGACCGAGGCACACAGGGCCAACACCCGGCATCATGGTGTGGGGAGCGATCTCCTACACTGGCCGTACACCTGTGGTGACCGTCGAGGGGACACTGAATAGTGCATGGTACATCCAAACCGTCATCGAACCCATCGTTCTACCATTCCTAGACCGGCAAGGGAACTTGCTGTTCCAACAGGACAATGCACGTCCGCATGTATGCCGTGCCACCCAACGTGCTCTAGAAGGTGTAAGTCAACTACCCTGGCCAGCAAGATCTCCGGATCTGTCCCCCATTGAGCATGTTTGGGACTGGATGAAGCGTCGTCTCACGCGGTCTGCACGTCCAGCACAAACGCTGGTCCAACTGAGGCGCCAGGTGGAAATGGCATGGCAAGCCGTTCCACAGGACTACATCCTGCATCTCTACGATCGTCTCCATGGGAGAATAGCAGCCTGCATTGCTGCGAAATTTGAATATACACTGTACTAGTGCCGACATTGTGCATGCTCTGTTGCCTGTGTCTATGTGCCTGTGGTTCTGTCAGTGTGATAATGTGATGTATCTGACCCCAGGAATGTGTCAATAAAGTTTCCCCTTCCTGGGACAATGAATTCATGGTGTTCTTATTTCAATTTCCAGGAGTGTATATACATATTGTGAAAAGCAATTATTCCATAACACTCCCCTGTGGCACGCCAGAGGTTACTTTAACGTCTGTAGACGTCTCTCCATTAATAACAACATGCTGTGTTCTGTTTGCTAAAATCTCTTCAATCCAGCCAAACAGCTGGTCTGATATTCCGTAAGCTCTTACTTTGTTTATCAGGATACAGTGCGGAACTGTATCGAACGCCTTCCGGAAGTCAAGGAAAATAGCATCTACCTGGGAGCCTGCATCCAATATTTTATGGGTCTCATGAACAAATAAAGCGAGTTGGGTCTCACACGATCGCTGTTTCCGGAATCCATGTTGATTCCTACAGAGCAGATTCTGGGTTTCCAAAAACTACATGATACTCGAGCAAAAAACATGTTCTAAAATTTTACAACAGATCGACGTCAGAGATATATGTCTATAGTTTTGCGTATCTGCTCGACGACCCTTCTTGAAAACGGAGATAACTTGTGCCCTTTTCCTATCTTTTGGAACACTACGCTCTTCTAGAGACCTACGGTACACTGCTGCAAGAAGGGGGGGGGGGGCAAATTCCTTCTCGTACTCAGTGTAGAATAGAATTGGTATCCCGTCAGGTCCAGTGGACTTCCCTCTGTTGAGTGATTTCAGTTGATTTTCTCTTCCTTGGACACTTATTTCGATGTCAGCCATTTTTTCGTTTGTGCGAGGATTTATAGAAGGAACTGCAGTGCAGTCTTCCTTTGTGAAACAGCTTTGGAAAAAAGTGTTTAGTATTTCAGCTTTACGCGTGTCATCCTCTGTTTCAACGCCATCATCATCCCAGAGTGTCTGGGTATGCTGCTTCGAGCCACTTACTGATTTAACGAAAGACCAGAAGTTCCTAGGATTTTCTGTCAAGTCGGTACATAGAATTTTACTTTCGAATTCACTGAACGCTTCACGCATAGCCCTCCTTACGCTAACTTTGACATCGTTTAGCTTCTGTTTGTCTGGGAGGTTTTGGCTGCGTTTAAACTTGGATTGAAGCTCTCTTTGCTTCGGCAGTAGTTTCCTAACTTTGTTGTTGAACCACGGTGGATTTTTCCCGTCCCTCACAGTTTTACTCGGCACGTACCTGTCTAAAACGCATTTTATTATTGCCTTGAACTTTTTCCACAAACACTCAACATTGTCAGTGTCGGAACAGAAATTTTCTTTTTCATCTGTTAGGTAATCTGAAATCTGCCTTCTATTACTCTTGGTAAACAGATAAACCTTCCTCGCTTTTTTTATATTCCTATTAACTTCCATATTCAGGGATGCTGCAACGGCCTTATGATCACTGATTCCCTGTTCTGCGCTTACAGAGTCGAAAAGATCGGGTCTGTTTGTTATCAGTAGGCCCAAGATGTTATCTCCACGAGCCGGTTCTCTGTTTAATTGCTCGAGGTAATTTTCGGATAGTGCACTTAGTATAATGTCTCTCGATACTCTGTCGCTACCTTCGGAGAGAGACAAATCAGCAACCAACCAATATACAAATCAAAGAAAGAAAATGGAACTGAATTGGGGAGACACTGAGGAAACAAGATGGAGCTGTCGAAAGGATGTCATTGGATTGGAACCCTCAAGGAGTCAGAAAACGTGGTCGTCCCAAACAGAAGTGGGAAAGAACGATCGAGAGAGAAGCTACCGACGATGTGAAAACCTGGAGTGGAGTGAAGAGACTTGCTAGAAATCGTACCAGGTGGAGCAATTTTGTCACGGCCTTATGTTCCAGAGGGAACGACAGAAACTAAGCGTAACCTGAAGATATTAAAAGACACAAAATCGGTCGTAGTACAATATAGCCGTGGTTTCCACTCAACATTCATCTCAGCGTGAACGATATGTGGACATGCATCTTGAAACAGTTTATTTCTTCGTTACAGCCTATTTTCTGCAGCACTTGTTATAAGATTAATCAGGGCAAACAAATAGGACGTAGATTAAATGTCGCCGAAACTATTCTCAGCAGTGCAGTTGAAGTTTTTCGCAAGCTTAAACTGGAAAAACGGGGACTGCATACGTGTGACTGAAACCTATCTGACTATCTACGTTTTGGTGGCGACATTGCACAGGTTGCCTTTACTGCAGTAAAGCGCAGCAACAAACGGGAGAACAGATTAGAGCAAGTGAAATATAACAAGACAAAAACGGCTTACAATAATCTCAAACGAAAGAAAATAGAGAGCAAAATAGTTCAAATGGTTCTACGCACTATGGGACTTAGCATCTGAGGTCATCAGTCCCCTAGACTTGGACCTACTTAAAACTAACTAACCTATGGACATCACACACATCTCTGCCCGAGGCAGGAATCTAACCTGCGACCGTAGCAGCAGCGTAGTTCCGGAATGAAGCGCCTAGAACCGCTCGGCCACAGTGGCCGGCAAGTCAGAGAGCAGTACAATCAAATGATGAGTTGTATATCGACATATGAACAGGAAAAACATAAAGAGAAGAATAAAAGGACCTGGATCGCTTTTAGAAACCTAAATTTTCCGATGCTCCAATGTTCGTAAAAAGGAAATAATAAAATAACGTGTAGCTGTGAATAGATCAGTTAATGATTCTGCACAATTTGACCGAAGCTCCAGAGTAGACTCGTTTTAATTGGTATACAAAAATAGTTAAAATAATGGAACTGTAAAATTCGAGCAAAACATCGTAAAAAGCCAGAAAACTTTAATGTAATCGTGTTCGCGCGAGGCGGGATCCAAGCAGCAGGCAACTTTTAGCGCGTTCCACGGTGAACAGAAGCCATCAAAAGCGATTTGTTACGGGGCTCTTCCACGGAAAATGTCGCTTCCGTTAAACTTTCCGTGCTGAGAGGCCGTGGTCGATGTTTAGAACTACCAGTGCTTTGAAGAATCGAACTGCCATATATAAAAGAGCTGCACTCGTCTGATTCCATGTTGTTGTTGTGGTCTTCAGTCCAGAGACTGGTTTGATGCAGCTTTCCATGCTACTCTATCATGTGCAAGCTGCTTCATCACCTAGTACCCACTGCAACCTACATCCTTCTGAATCTGCTTAGTGTATTCATCTCTTGGTCTCCCTCTGCGATTTTTACTCTCCACGCTGCCCTCCAATACAAAAATTGGTGATGCCTTGATGCCTCAGAACATGTCCTACCAACCGATCCCTTCTTCTAGTGAAGTTGTGCCACAAATTTCTCTCCTCTCCAATTCTGTTCAATACCTCGTAATTAGTTACGTGGTCTACCCATCTAATCTTCAGCATTCTTCTGTAGCACCACATTTCGAAATCTTCTATTGTCTTCTTGTCTAAACAATTTATCGTCCACGTTTCACTTCCATACATGGCCACACTCCATACAAATACTCTCAGAAACGACTTCCTGACACTTAAATCTATACTCGATGTTAAGAAATTTCCCCTCTTCGGAAACGCTTTCCTTGCCATTGCCAGCCTACATTTTATATCCTCTCTATTTCGACCATCATCAGTTATTCTGCTCCCCAAATAGCAAAACTCGTTTACTACTTTAAGCGTCTCATTTCCTAATCTGATTACATAACATACAAATTAATGCGTTAAATGTTTGACTTTGAGGATGTAAGGGAGAAAAGCAAAACTTGGAAAATATGTGTCACGTTTGCTGCAGGTCAGTGAGCGCTCTCATTCACAAATACTGGATGAACTCAAGAGAGGGTAATTCGCACGCCTTGAGTTACAGTAGTTGGAGACAAACACATTATTCCTATTAGGTTACACAAGTTCGTAGCCTTTTTGGTTTGCATGTTGGTATTTCGTTTACTATGGGTTTATTTATCGACTGTCTTTTTTTTTTATTTGCAGTTCACTGTTGCTGTTTGAGTTAACGTATTGTCGCTTTGTCATTTGGAGATAATGAATGGAGATGTGGACGCTAGAAAGTTGGGTGCCGAGTGGAGAGAAATGGGAACATTTCCGACGTGTTGTTCTGTCTGAATCGAATAAAGGTGACAGCAGCGGAGGCAGCCCGAAACTTTTGCGCCGTGTGCAGGGATAATGCCACAGGACGGAGCAGAGTAAGAAAATGGAGGAGGAAGACCTTCGGGGTTTGATGAAGATCGTTTAAACTCATCAATCCACAACGATCAACGTCAGTGTACTCAAGACATGGCAAATGTGATAAAATGTGACCATTCCAGCATCGTGCGACTTTTCCTTGCTATGGGCAAGGTTTAAAAAATGGGGTTATGGGTTCCACATGCTCAAAGCCAAAATCACAATTTTCAGCGGGTGGTCGTATGTGTATCTCTACTTACTCGTCATTAATTCGCTAATGAACAACACCGACTATTCCTATACTACATCGATACTGGTGACGAGAAGTGGTGTCTTTATGCTAACGTAGGACAAAGAAAGGAATGGTTGAGTGCAAACAAACCAGCAGCGCCCCGTACAAACATCTGCGCGCATTCACAAAAGATAATTTTACGCGTCTGGTGGAAGAGTGACGGCGTGGTGTTGTTATTGTCAGTGTGTGGTTGATATGTTGACGAGTTGCGCAACGGACTGATCTGACAAGTACCCTTTGGCTCCTGCAAGAAGCAATTTCCACCTCACACTACTACGCAAGTCAGACAGACGCTCCTAACGTACCAAACAGAAATGCCTGAAAAACTTTCAGCAATATATATCTTCTGCAGTCGTCTGCTGTAAGGAAAAAGACACAAAAATATTTCATTTTCTTACATAACTAGTAGGATACTTGGGTACTGGAGTGTTGCTAGCTAGTGTAAGAAGAACTTTAAACTTTACTGCAAAATCTGAGAAAATCAAGTGGAACTTTTGTTTATACACCGATACACAAATTTCCAGGTTCTTTTCGGAATAGGAGGTTACCTCTTACGGATAGGAACACTGTTAATGAAATTTATATACAAAGTGTGGGAAAGCTCTTTTATCCCTTTTCGTTAAGAATGTTATTTACTTGGCAGAATGGCTGAGAGCCGCGCCTACTCAACTTGAATAATTATCCGATTCAGTTTTTCTAAGTACGGTCGAGGCTATTGCGTGAGAAATGTAATGGAGTGAAGTGAATGAAGTATGTTATATCTAATGGAGGAAAGACGGGGCTCACCTACGCTGTAGCGCACGATACCGTGAGCCGCGACGACTGCTGCCTGCATCGTTCGCCGATGAAAAATAACAGAACTATCTCCTTCTATCTGCCTTGACCTTCGCCAATCGAACTCTCACTACGCCTTGATGGAGTCAAGGACTCCTATCTGCGCCTACTCTATCTATTGGCGTGGTACACCAGTCAGATAACCAGTCCAACGCGATGCCACTCAATGTTCAATCGCAGGCACTAACCAATATTCTGTCTCTGTTCACACCGCACATTAAGTGTCACAGCCAACACAGTGAACAAACACTTAATCGCGAGCGACTCAGTACCAAGTATCACTCCAATTCGCCAGTGACAGAGGTGCTCTCTCAGTGCAGTACTGAGTAGAGACTTTTTCCTCCCTCTCTGCATACACGCACCAGCGCACTTGCTCCCGCTACGTGTTCCCGTTTCAAGAGCGTCACTGGAAAGACCCTGTCCATGCAAAAAGTGAAAGGCTATATCATCCGCTGTCTTTCCCTGACTCCTCTGGCTCATTGCATCAGAAATAGTTCGCCAATCAGCGTTTCTCTTACAAACGGGATAACGGCGCTCCGTTTAAGCCGACCAATCCGGAGATATATGTAGCATCTGCGTTAAGCTTTCACTGTCCACCTATGAGAACTCTGAAACTGCACACTAGTTCCATGAAAAATGCGTATGCTGCGGCTCTCCCAAACAATACAGTGGGTTTTGCTTTTAAGGTGAACACGCAGGCCATTATCCCTTTTCTCTGGCAAAAACTGCTTTCGTCCCTGGGCGGTCGGCCGGACAGCGCAGCGGTGTGCTGTCTCACCCTCCTACAGACTTTCCAGTGGTCTGGTTGCCTCCGCCGAACAAAAAAAACTCCTGTGGCCGTCGTGTCTTGAATTTTTTTTATTTTGTTTTGGTTTTGGGGCGCAAAACTGCTATGGTCATTAGCGCCCAGTCTGTGACTTAGGAAACGGTAAAAAACGAAAATGGAAACCAGCAGCAATGGGAACGAAACTCAAAAAATTGGAGAAACTAAAAGCAGAAGGAAAGCTTAAAAATTCACTACAGAAAGGGGTTGGTTGTCCCCAAAAAGAGCTTCAAATGACTGACGTCATTTTACTGGCACTAATAAAATCGAGTACGCGATCGACCGAGCGCGTGTCATCTGCTAAAATGGACGATATATCAGGCGACAGCTGTAGACGGGCGCGTAACGGAGTAAAATAGGGGCACTCAATTAAAAGGTGTCTTACCGTCCACAGCTGAGAGCAGTTGGGACAGAGTGGGGGAGGATCGCCACTTAAAAGATGTCGATGGCTAAAAAGACAGTGCCCTATCCGGTTAAAATTACCTCCTCCCGACGACTCGTTCGGGAGGAAGACGTCCAAGCACAGGGAAGAGCTTTCACGTCCCGCAATTTATTATGGGGAAGTGTCGACCAATGTGCGTGCCATAAAAGAACAACACGACGACATAAAACGTTCCGTAGATCGGCGAAGGGAATCGATTGAATAGCTGGCCGAAGAGGAGACTGCAGCCTTGGCCGCTATATCGGCCGCCTCATTTCCACAGATACCAACGTGTCCTGGGATCCAGAGGAACGCCACCGAGACGACCCCCAACTGGAGCAAGTGCAGGCAGTCCTGAATCCGGTGGACCAGAGGGTGGACAGAGCTTGGAGACTGAGGAGAGAGCTGAGAGAATCTGAACAGATAACATACTGTATCCGCTGATGGCGGCGGATGTAGTGGACAGCCTGGAGAGCAGCGTAAAGCTCCTCAGTATAAACCGAACACTGGTCGGGAAGCCGAAATCGATTTGGGGTGTCGCCAACAATATAGGCACTCCCTACACCTAATGTTGTTTTCGAACCATCATTGTAAATAAATATGGCTTCCTTCATTTGTGCACATAGAGCAGCAAATGCCCGACGATAAACAAGTGAAGGGGTACCATCCTTGGGAAACTGACAAAGGTCACGGAGTAGGCAGATCTGGGGACGGAGCCAAGGCGGTGCTGTACCCCAAGTTGTCAAGAAGGTTTTTGGGAAAGCGGAAGGAAAGAGAATGTAGCAGTTGAAGGAAGCGGACTCCCGGTGGTAGCAGGGAGGAAGGGCGACCTGCATACCCTACATCAAAGGAGGCGTCGAAAAAAATGTCATGGGCCGGATTAGCAGGCATGGAAGACAGATGGCTAGCATAACGACTCAGTAGGACTGCCCGCCGATTGGACAGCGGAGGTTCAGCATTCTCAGCATTAAAGCTTTCCACAGGGCTGGTGTAAAAAGCTCCAGACACTAAACGTAATCCACAGTGGTGGAGAGAGTCTAGCCGCCGGAGAATAGACGGCCGAGCAGAGGAGTAAACTATGCTTCCATAGTCCAATTTCGAGCGCACTAAGGCGCGATAGAGGCGGAGAAGGACACCTCGGTCCGCTCCCCAGGAGGTACCATTTAGGACACGGAGGGTGTTGAGGGATCGCAGACAGCGAGCCGAAAGATAGGAAACGTGGGAGGACCAGCACAGTTTTCTGTCAAACAGAAGACCCGAGAATTTAGCGATGTCAGAAAACGGAAGGTTGACAGGTCCTAGATGTAAGGAGGGTGGAAGAAACTCCGTACGACACTAAAAATTAACACAAAAGGTATTACTGGGAGAAAAGCGGAAGCCTGTTTCGAGGCTCCAAGAGTGGAGGCGATCGAGACATCCTTGAAGACGTCGTTCAAGAAGGCTGGTCCGTTGAGAGCTGTAGTAGATCGCCAAATCGTCCATAAAGAGGGAGCCTGAGACATCGGGAGGGAGACAGTCCATAATTGGATATATGGTAATGGCAAACAGTACAACACTCAGCACGGAGCCCTGGGGTACCCCGTCTTCTTGGAAGGAAGTACGGGAGAGAGTGGTGTTCACACGCACTCTAAATGTGCGTTCTGCCATAAATTCGCGAAGAAAATGGAGCAGCCTACCTCGAAAGCCCCAAGAGAACAGTGTGCTGAGGATGCCTGTCCTCCAACAGGTATCGTATGCTCTCTCCAGATCAAAAAATATTGCTACTGTTTGGCGTTTCCGGAGTAAATTGTTCATGATGTAAGTGGAGAGACCAACAAGATGGTCAACTGCAGAACGATGCTTTCGGAAACCGAATTGGGCAGGTATTAAAGACTGCAGGACTCCAGCCACCAAGCTAAACGGAAATTAACCATACGCTCCAAAACCTTACATACACTACTGATGATAGAAATGGGGCGATAGCTAGAGGGGAGACGTTTATCCTTTCCTGGTTTCGGAACGGGAACGACGATAGCTTCCCGCCATCGTCTGGGAAAAGTACTGTCGGTCCAAATTTGATTATAAAGGCGAAGGAGGTAACGCAGACTATGGGTTGATAAATGCAGCAACATTTGGATGTGGATACCATCCAGTCCTGGGGCGGAGGAGCGAGAAGAAGAGAGTGCATGCAGGAGTTCCTGCATGGAGAAAACAGTATTATAGCTTCAGCGATTTTGAGAGGAGAAAGCAAGAGGTCGCACTTCCGCTGCACGTTTCTTCGGGAGAAACGCTGGTGGGTAATTTGAAGAGCTCGAAATCTCAGCAAAGTGTTGACCCAATGAGTTAGAAATTGCGACGGGGTCCACCTAACGTATCATGGGCGACAGTGAGCCCAGAGACCAGGGAGAAACTAGGCGCGCGCCAGATAACCGTCGAATCCTACTCCAAACTTCCGAGGAGGGAGTGAAGGTGTTAAATGAGCTAGTAAAGAAGTCCCAGCTTGCCGTCTTGCTATCGCGGATGACGCGACGGCATTGCGCACGGAACTGCTTATAGTGGATACAGTTGGTCAAAGTAGGATGGTGGCGGAAAACGCGAAAATCACGTCGCCGCTCACGTATTGCGTCACGGCCTGCCTCGTTCAACCAAGGATCTGGGGGGCGTCGGGGCAATTCGGAGGTGCGAGGTATTGAACGTTCTGCAGCTGTAAGAATAACGTCTGTAATATGAGTGACCTCATCGTCGACGCTACGAAAGTGACGGTCATCGAATGTCACTAGACACAAAAAAAGTGTCCAATCGGCTTGGGCAAACTTCCAGTGTCTCGGGCGGATGTATGGTAGTTGTGGCTGCAATCGAAGGACACATGGAATGTGGTCACTCGAGTGTGTATCAGCAAGGGCGAACCATTCGAAGCGCCGAGCTAGCGGAACAGTACCGACCGAAAGGTCCAAATGAGAGATAGTTGTCGTGGAGGCAGACAAAAATGTAGGGTCCCTAGTGTTGAGGCAAACAAGATCCACTTGGTGGAAGGCATCTAGCAATAGTGAGCCTCGTGGACATGGATGTGGAGATCCCCAAAGTGGGTGGTAGGCACTGAAGTCCCCAACCAGCAAACAGGGGGGTGCAAGCTGACCGAGAAGATGGAGATCAGCTCGTGCCATTGATGCGGACGATGGAATGTATACATTACAAAGAGAGAAGGTGTATCCAGAAAGGGAAAGACGGACAGCGACTGCTTGGATGGAAATGTTTAGGGGGATTGGGTGATAATGGAGAGTATTATGGAGAAGAATCGTGAGTCCTCCTTGTGCTGGAGTGCCTTCAACAGAGGGGAGATCAAATCGGACCGATTGAAAATGGGGGAAGACAAAGCGGTCGTGGAGACGCAGCTTTGTTTCCTGAAGACAGAAGATGACCGGCGAATAGAATCGGAATAGGATCGTTAATTCATCCCGATTGGCTCGAATGCCGCGGATATTTCATATAATATAATGGACATAGGGTGGACATAAAATGGAAGAATGTGGCCAAGGTTGCCGTCAACAACTGCTCAGAGCTAGCGACCGACAGCGTGGAACGGCACTCAGCCGAAGGCAAAAGATCCTGATCCATAGGTTGTTCAGGAGCAGCTCCTGCCACCAGCGATCGGCCGGTTGATTGGCCGCCAGCAGTGCGCCTCGGCGACACAGAAGACGGCCGAGAGCGGTTACTGCCAGGTGGTGCTGTAGATGAGATACGCCTTGGCGGAGAAGAAGAGGAACTGAGTTTCTTATTAGCTTTCTTGGAACCATGATGTTTAGGTGAAGGAGGAACCGATGGTTGTGAAGTTGGGGTACGTAAAAATTCTTCACGTGTATGCTCTTTTTTGGAAGAGCGAGTGTCTGACTTTTGGGTTCGAGATTTAGCAGAACCCGATGAAGGGTGAGCCATAGATGGAGCAGGCGAAAGTGGGGACGTTGAACGGGCGATCTTTGCGCTGGCCGATCTGACGACCGTGTGACTAAGGGTGAATTCAGAAGTCTGTGTGGCCGCCTCCGTTGTTGGCCGAGGAAAGGCAAGGACAGTGCTGTATTTTCCTGTCTGAGGCACAGTGGGCTTTCGACTTGTGAATAATTTTCGAGCAGCAAAGGTCGACACCTTTTCCTTCACTCTGATTTCCTGAATGAGCTTTTCGCCTTTAAAAATGGGGCAATCTCGAGAGGAAGCAGCGTGGTCACCCATACAGTTGATGCAACGAGGGCATGGGGGTGGACAAGCACCCTCATGGGCATCCTTGCCACACGTAACACATTTGGCCGGGTTGGAACAGGACTCGCTGGTATGATTGAACCGCTGATACCGATAGCAACGCGTAGGGTTTGGGACATAGGGGAGGATGGAAATTATCTCATAGCCCGCTTTTATTTTCGATGGGAGCTGAACTCTGTCAAATGTCAAGAAAACAGTACGGGTTGGAACGACATTCGTGTCAACCCTTTTCATAACTCTATAAACAGCTGTTACGCCCTGGTCAGACAGGTAGTGCTGAATTTCCTCGTCAGACAATCCGTCGAGGGAGCGTGTATAAAAGAATTCACGTGAGGAATTTAAAGTGTGGTGCACTTCAACCCGGACAGGGAAGGTGTGGAGAGGTGAAGTATGCAGCAATTTTTGTACCTGGAGGACACTGACTGTTTCTAACAACAAGGTGCCATTCCGTAATCTGGAACAAGACTTTACAGGACCTGCAACTGCTTCGACACCTTTCTGAATGATAAAAGGGTTGACCGTTGAGAAGTCGTGACCTTCGTCAGACCAAGAAACAACAAGGAACTGTGGCAACGTTGGAAGATCTGTCTGTGGCTGTGACTCAGTGAACTTATGCTTGTGAGCAGACAAAGTGGAAGATGAGGAAACCATTCCGGAAGAATACCCCATGATTACCGGCGTCCCTGATGGCGCGCTCCTCCCTTGTGGGGGCCCTCTCTGAGGGCACTCCCGCCTTAGGTGATTGTTCACACCTCAGGTCACACCTCCCGAGAAACGGACGGAGGGACCAATCGGCACTTTCGGAAGGTACCAGCTCGGGTAATCACCCCTTCCTGGGCCTGGCCTTTACCAGGGGGTACGTGCGTGCCCCACCTGTCTACCCGGTGCGGAGAATTACGCGTTACCCCGTCACCGGCTACGCGTGCGAACGCGTGGGTCGGCCTTCAGGCGCGCACAGGGAGGAAGAAAGAGAAAGGGAAAAACAAAGAAAGGGAAAGGAAAGAAGAGAGGTCTCAAACGCCGCAGCGAAGAAAAGGGTAAAGAGAAGAGGTAAGGAAAAGAGAAGGACAAAGGAAGGATGAAGACATGCAAGCAGAGAAGTCGAAGAATGTGTCACATTTTCGAGCGTCCGTCTCCGGATGTAGGCACAAACCATACTCCCAGAGGGAGAGAAATGGGAGGAAAGATCCAGAGGTGAGGGGGGGGGGCGAAGATGGGGGATAGGGAAGGATGCGGAAAAGGAAGGTATGCAAAGGAAGGAGGGCCACATTAGCTCGGGGTCCCATGCTCGCAAGGCACATATCCACAAAAGAGTTGTGGACCCCCTGGAGGGTCGTGTCTTGAATGTTTGGGTACGCCAGCCTCTACTTTTTAATCTTGGTGCACACTTGCGATTTATTTATTAGATTTGCATATCGATCAAATGGAAAATAGACTCTACCCTATCGAGTTTGGGCTCGAATGAAACGTCTTGATGTGCAAAATACGGTGGTGAGGTCGCAATATGTAAGAGATGAATGTCAAGAGACCACGCTACCTTACATTATTTATTTTGTAGTAAGGTCTTATGGGATCAAACGGCTTAGGTCATCGGTCCCTAAGCTTAAGCACAATCTAATCTAACTTTAACTTACGCTAAGGACAGCACACACACACCCATGCCCGAGGGAGAACTCGAACCATCAGTGTGGTGTACTACGAATTACCATCACTAATGACATTTACTGTCAACAACTGTGATGTCTTGCAGACATAGTCCAACAAGAAGGACCAGGAAGACTGCGTGAAGTAATACTACTCCCCGATAACACCTGCACAAGTTCTGCTAGACTGACAAAAAACACTACAATACAGGAATTGGGTCGCAATGCCACTCCACATCCACTTTATTTGCCTGATCTCTGACCCTCAGATTTTTACATTTTCTTCTTTCTATCGAACAACCTCCAAGGAACTTCCTTCCCGGATTAAAATGCTCTCCGAACATGGCTCGACGAGTTCTTCGCCCCAAAACCACGTAATTTCTACAGTCGCAGAATCGAAATCTTACCCTAGAGTTGACAGACTGTTGGAAATAGTGAAGGAGAATATACTAGCGACGACTGAAGTCTCCGTTGTCTGTATATGTTGTGTTTAATAAACTTATGGAAGGACGTTACGAATGTACGCACCGGCCGAATAACTGTAACAAGTGTCTTACTGTATGAAACTTTTAACGTAAAATTACACCGCTTCATACGTTGTCCATGACAGCATATAAAATTTTTGTTTTCGGTCAGTAATTACATGAACTACTGAATATGTAGTAGTTGTTACCTCCGGAAGCCTCTAGACAGGCAACCTCCAACTGGAACCGTGCACCGGTTTATGGCTCTGAGCACCATGGCACTTCACATCTGAGGTCATCAGTCCCCTAGAACTCAGAACTACTTAAACCTAACTAACCTAAGGACATCACACACGTCCATACCCGAGGCATGATTCGAACCTACGACCGTAGCAGTTGCGCAGTTCCAGACGGAAGCGCCTAGAACCGCTCGGCCACCGCGCCCGACGCACCGGTTTATCCGTTTAGTGATACAGGTAAAGGGAGAGACACCTTGCGTAGTTGGCAGCCGTTGTTCCTCATTGGTGGTGGCTTTTCTGTCTGCTTGGACGGAGTGCTCGAGCTACCTTCTCCCTGGAGTAACGATTTTTTCGAGCACTACGCCTCAACCCGGAAGTTGTAATTGAAACAAACACTGTCCGTGAAAATCTACACTGTATGGTTAAATTTACGACCTTTTTTTTTTGCATTGGACATGTCACGACTACCGCTCTCGAAGATCGAATATCAGTTACAGCTAAAGTGTATGCAGCATTTTTTTAAACAAAAAATCGTGTTTGGAGCCAGAAGCTATCACCCAGCACACGTCAAACAACTATTGTTTGTTTATACCGAAGACCAACAATGTGAGGTTATCTGTTTCTGTTACCTGAAGATGCTGTTGAATCCTTCCGGAAGCACATTTTCGAGCTACCAAAATCAACAGTGAAACATCGTTTCCAGGATTTGTTCGAACACATGCAAAGGTGCACAAACTTTATGCGAGACTGTAGGTTCCCCATACAATGGCTTGCAGAGGCAACAAAAGCTGATTTTCTGTATTTGACACAATGATCGACCAATTTGAATATTTACAGTGCTTTCCATAATCTACTCATTAACAGTTATAATCTTATGTTAAAAGCTTAACACAGCAATTAAAGTATTAGCGTTAGAAACTGTGTACGGCTTTTAACACTTTCATGCCGACGCGCTCTTTGACTATTTATTATTGTTTATATACTTGCTTTTATCTATATGTAAATTTATATGTACACGATGTATGAATTACTTGTTTATTTTGCTGTATAATCAGTTATGTATATTATGTAAATATCGCTGAGGGAATGTTAGGGAAACGTTAGGTTTTTGTCAACGAATAAGTATCGTTGGAGCAGCGGCGTCTCTGGACGCGGGAGGATGTTACGTCAGAGCGCGCGCTACACAGACAGAGAACTCTGGAGTGAGTCTTGGTGAAGTGCGGACGCATGGATGGCGTGCACTGTACTGGAGGGGTGATTGTTTAGCGGCACGAGGCGAGTGATGAGCGTGGGCAGTAGAAATATTGGCTGCAGCAACATCAAGAACCAGCCACGCCAATATCATTGCCAATAACTCCCGTGCCGTGGAAAGGAGCCAGCAGCAGTATCGTCGTCAGCAACTTCGTCACGGCGAGAAGGGACTGAAATAAGATTGCTGCAGCACAGCTTACTGTCAACTAGTTTTGTAACGGCGTTATTCAGTTTTGTGGCGTCTTGCGAGCGAATAATTACCATGGTTTAATCAAAACTGTGTACCCGTGATTCTCCTAAAATCATTCACCAATTAGGCTCCTCTCCTGTCCTATTGTTAAAATAATCCGAGTACCGTTTATGAAAAATGAAAATTGCAGTCCCGGTTAGTTTTCCTTATGAACTAAATGATTCAGTTAAAGATTTGAAGTTAGATCATTCAGTAATTTCAGTCCCACTAACTTTAAATTTGAACTTTAATCTGAGGCGATTTAGTTTTTGCAAATAGTAAATCAACTAATCAAATTAAAATGATTCCTTGCACTATGAACAAAAGCAATAACTAGAATTAATGAGTGAGAGCAAGTATCAGTAATTATTGTAATTTGTTGTTAGTAAAGTACTGGTTCACATTTTGACTTGCAGTCGTGCTGAAATATAATAATTACCTTTTGATACGGTAATTATCAATTTCTACTTCCCTGTTCAGAAGTCAACAGAGTTTCTCTTAATTATACTTTGCCATTTTCCAAAATTCATATGAAAATAATAGACGTTATTGTGAGGTACCGCCATTGTCAAAAAACGTTCAAATGTGTGTGAAATCTTATGGGGCTTAACTGCTAAGGTCATCATTCCCTAAGCTTACACACTAGTTAACCTAAATTGGGACAAACACACACACACCCATGCCCGAGGGAGAGTATTCGAACTCCGCCGGGACAAGCCTCACAGTCCATGACTGCAGCGCCCCAGATCGCTCAGCTAATCCCGCGCGGCAGCGCCATTGTCACTTACAACAGTAAGTAAGCATTAATCTAAGTGTTATCTTGTAGGTTTTTGTTTTCAAAATTTCAGCTCTATTAGTTTATGATATTTTGGGTGCAAACTATTGTCTTTCTCGCTTTATTTTATTACCTAGATGTTTCAATTGTTTTTGCTAACGTGCGTGCAGCCATTTGTTGCCGCGCTTGTTCGAGTAATTCTTGACATTGACTGTTCGGCTCATTAATTCACCTACCGAACAGAAATTTTGGCCAATAGGGCTGGCGACCATATTTCTTTTAGCCATAATTATTTCAGTAACTCTTATTATTCTGTTCCGATCCACGTGGTACCCCTTCTCGTTGATACAGTACATGAATGATAGCACAAACCTTTCGAACAACCACACTAAATTTTACAGTAATTAAGTAGGCGGAATAAACTGTCCTAGAAGGCATCTTGTTGTTAACCTCCCCCTCATTTATCGACTTTATATTAAATCTTCCGAACAATAGCCTTTTCAAAATTTTATTTCAGTTGTTTAGGCACATGTTTACACAGTCATATACTTCTAACACTATCGATAGAAGGGAAGGGGGAGCGTTATACGCTCTCGAGGCGACTTAGCTCACTGAACGAAAGAGTTGCCCAGACTTTATTCACCCAGTATTCGAGAGAGAAAGAGAGAGAGAGAGAGAGAGAGAGAGAGAGAGAGAGAGAGAGAGAGAGAGAGAGAGAGAGAGCACTTGGTGACTTCCAAGAAAGTTTAAAAATAATTTCACACCTTTTCTAAAGTTTTTCTCGCCTACGTGCTTGAAGTCAAATATTTAACACAATAACCCGTTTGTAAGATAATGACACGCTTCAAGTTGTTTTGTACGTGGGTGTTCTGTTCTTCATAGAAGCGGGTCTGCTGTCTGTGGTGGAGGAGGGGGGCGAGAGAGTTGTACTGGTAAATACACTCCTGGAAATTGAAATAAGAACACCGTGAATTCATTGTTCCAGGAAGGGGAAACTTTATTGACACATTCCTGGGGTCAGATACATCACATGATCACACTGACAGAACCACAGGCACATAGACACAGGCAACAGAGCATGCACAATGTCGGCACTAGTACAGTGTATATCCACCTTTCGCAGCAATGCAGGCTGCTATTCTCCCATGGAGACGATCGTAGAGATGCTGGATGTAGTCCTGTGAAACGGCTTGCCATGCCATTTCCACCTGGCGCCTCAGTTGGACCAGCGTTCGTGCTGGACGTGCAGACCGCGTGAGACGACGCTTCATCCAGTCCCAAACATGCTCAATGGGGGACAGATCCGGAGATCTTGCTGGCGAGGGTAGTTGACTTACACCTTCTAGAGCACGTTGGATGGCACGGGATACATGCGGACGTGCATTGTCCTGTTGGAACAGCAAGTTCCCTTGCCGGTCTAGGAATGGTAGAACGATGGGTTCGATGACGGTTTGGATGTACCGTGCTCTATTCAGTGTCCCCTCGACGATCACCAGAGGTGTACGGCCAGTGTAGGAGATCGCTCCCCACACCATGATGGCGGGTGTTGGCCCTGTGTGCCTCGGTCGTATGCAGTCCTGATTGTGGCGCTCACCTGCACGGCGCCAAACACGCATACGACCATCATTGGCACCAAGGCAGAAGCGACTCTCATCGCTGAAGACGACACTTCTCCATTCGTCCCTCCATTCACGCCTGTCGCGACACCACTGGAGGCGGGCTGCACGATGTTTGGGGTGAGCGGAAGACGGCCTAACGGTGTGCGGGACCGTAGCCCAGCTTCATGGAGACGGTTGCGAATGGTCCTCGCCGATACCCCACGAGCAACAGTGTCCCTAATTTGCTGGGAAGTGGCGATTCGGTCCCCTACGGCACTGCGTAGGATCCTACGGTCTTGGCGTGCATCCGTGCGTCGCTGCGGTCCGGTCCCAGGTCGACGGGCACGTGCACCTTCCGCCGACCACTGGCGACAACATCGATGTACTGTGGAGACCTCACGCCCCACGTGTTGAGCAATTCGGCGGTACGTCGACCCGGCCTCCCGCATGCCCACTATACGCCCTCGCTCAAAGTCCGTCAACTGCACATACGGTTCACGTCCACGCTGTCGAGGCATGCTACCAGTGTTAAAGACTGCGATGGAGCTCCGTATGCCACGGCAAACTGGCTGACACTGACGTCGGCGGTGCGCAAATGCTGCGCAGCTAGCGCCATTCGACGGCCAACACCGCGGTTCCTGGTGTGTCCGCTGTGCCGTGCGTGTGATCATTGCTTGTACAGCCCTCTCGCAGTGTTCGGAGCAAGTATGGTGGGTCTGACACACCGGTGTCAATGTGTTCTTTTTTCCATTTCCAGGAGTGTATAAATTACTCGAATATCCTCGTCGTGGCTTTTTCGTGAGACACACGCGGGAGGAACTAATACGTTGTCTACCTATATCCGGAACGTGTTCTCACAGAATTTCGACAGCAAAACTCTCCGTGATCCACGACGCCTCTCTTGTAGCGTATGCCACAGCTGTTTGTTGGGGACCTCTGTAACGCTCTCGTGTAAACTAGCCGTTCCCGTGACGAAACGCGCTGCTCTCCGTTGAATTTTTTTCTATGACGTCTATCAGCTCAACCTGGCAATGATACCAGGATGATGAGCAATTCTCACTAATCAGTCGAAGAAGTGTTTTCTGAGCCGTTGCATTACAGTCTAATAAACCTCTTAGTGATATCTGCTTTCCACAAATTAGATTTGGGCTGTTATTGCCCTCTAGGTCATTACTGCCGGACAAAGCCAGGTATTTTACGACTGATGTAGAGCCAAAATCGTCATCAGAATGTAACGGATCTGTGCCCTTAAGCAAAAACATGACTTTTTCAATGCAGTCATCTAGTAAATTCAGTCCAAACCATTATATCGGACTCGTAAACTCGCGATTTATTTACATAAAACTCATTTACGGTTAAAAGTAACTTTCGCTAAAATGTAACGTTTTCAGCCATATTGGCTGTTGGTCGATCCTGGTTGTTTGTTACAACTTATAAACTGGTTTTTGAGAAACCGTTGGTAGTCAATTCTTTGTTAATATTTCAGAGCGTTTCGGAGCATGACAGTCAGCCATCTACATATACAAAAGGCAATGTCCTAAGTGACTGACCATCGCCCAGCCCGAACGATAACGATGTTGTTTATTATTGTCTTCAGTCCAGAGACTGGTTTGATGCAGCTCTCCACGAACGATAAAACTTGAAATTTGGAGAAGATGTTTATCTCATATTGTAGACGTCATTTGAGAAAGATTTTACGAAATTGAACATCTAAGGGTATGAAACAGAGGATGCAAGATTCTTAAAATACTTCGCTATTAAGGTAATTTTGAACCTAGATGTACGAAAATTAGTATTCGGTTTCTTGGGCACAAATAAAGAAACACGTGTTTCAGCATTTTCCAAAATTTAACCCCTACTGTGTTGTGAAAGTAAGTCATTACTAAGAAACTGCCGGTAGCTGTGGCCGAACGGTTCCAGGCGTTTGAGTCTGGAACTGCGCGACCGCTACGGTCGCAGGTTCGAAACCTGCCTCGGGCATGGATGTGTGTGATGTCCTTAGATTAGTTACGTTTAAGTAGTTCTAAGTTCTAGAGGACTGATGACCTCAAATGTTAAGTCCCATAGTGTACAGAGCCATTTGAACCATTTTATTAAGAAACTACATAAATTTGTTTAGAAGTACATCTATGAAAATTGGTTTCTGACTTCTCAGTTACAAATATGAAACGTAAGTATTTCAGTGTTTTTCGAAATTCAACCTCTAAGGGTGTGAATTACAGGATTAAACGTTTTATGAAAATATTCCATTGTGAAAGGACTTTTAAAGCCAGACCTTTGAAAATTGGTATTTGCCTTCTCGGTTAGAAATAAAAATAATATTCGTTTCACTGTTTTTGGAAATTGAACCAGTAATGGGACGACAAAGGGAGTGAAAAATTTCGTGAAAACAAAAAAAAAGAAAAATCTGTGGAGAATATAGTCTACGCGAGTGAAGCAGCGAGCGCTAAGCGAATCAGGTAAATATGGCAACACAAATACTGTTACCATAAAGATACATATACTTACACATCTGCATCTATCCTCGGCAAATCTCTGAACAGTTATCAGGGCTTTTTCCCGTTCCATTCACGTATAGAATACGGGAAGAATGATTGTCTGAATGCCTTTGTGTGTACTGCAATTAATCTGACCTTGTCGTCACGATCCCTATGTGAGCGATACGTAGGGAGTTGTGGCATATTCCTGAAGTCATCATTGAAAGCCAGTCCTTCAAACTTTGTTAACGGACTTTCTCTGGATAGCTTACTTTTACCTCCACGCGTGTGTCAGTTCAGTTCCTTCAGTATCTCTGTGACATTCTCCCACGGATCAGACAGACCTGTGATCATTTGTCGTTCAACATCTGCTGTTAGTCCTATCTGGTACGGGTCCTACACACTTGAACAGTATTCTAGAACCGCTCGCACGAGTGATTTGTGACCACTGACCATTTCATATCCCTACAAAGTTTCATACCCAAGTATTTGTAGGAGTTGACCAGTTCCCTCTGTGACGCACTTACGTTGTACTCTTAGCGTATTATATTTTTTAGTTTTGCAAAGTTCAAAGTTTTATATTTTTCTACATTTAAAGCAATTTTCTATGTTTTCATCACTTTGCAATCTTAAAAGACCACATTGTGTATTTTTGTAACTTTCTGGAGAAAGTAGTTCATTACAGATAACAGCAGCTTGCGTGAAACGTCTGACGTTAGTACTAATATTTTCTGTAAGATCATTAACATGCACCACGAATAGCAAGGGTCCCAAGACGCTTTCCGCTTAGCAGTTTTCCATCTTGGTATATCATATGAACTGCCTGCTGATAAAGAGAAGTATAACCCATTTCAGAGAACGATGACTTCTTTTGCTGATCTGTTACTAATACAAAAAAACTAAATAACATTCAGGCAGCCATTTCCTAATTGCAGAGAGACTGATTATTTACGTTTTTCACTGTTAGCAACGGACTATTAAATGACGTAAGCGACCTCTCGTATGGGCTACACTTGCCTTTACCCACAGGCACATTGTATACATACCAAGTAAAGAAATCACTATATTAGGATGTAAATATATTCATGTTGAATGTTTTAATACTAACTCTCAGCCTAATAATGATGTCACTTTCCGAAACATGTCGCAATTTTAATAATTAAGCATGTTAACAAAGAATTATGAGTGATAGCAGACTATGAAAAAAACTTTTACAAATATATTCATGTCGTTAACAAATAAGGAACACACAAAGAAAAGGTGTCATATTGATCTTTAGCATGAAGGGTATAAAAATTTACATCTCATGGATTTCCGAATAGAAAGAGAAAAGAAGTATCCAGTTGCGAATAAGATTCGCGGATTATGGGTTCTGTAGAAACTTAATTATACATAACAGACAGTTAATATATTCCGGGAATCGAGTATATGGATGAGTTTACCTGTTATCAACATTGACAGTGGCAAGGTATTGGTTACAGGGATTACACGACTGTCGATAATGTTTTAATTTCAAGTTTGAAGTTGGATAACAAATGACAACAGAAATACTTTTTCCTGTGATATAATTACAAAATAACAATTTCAAATTCTTTTGCTTCAGCTGTACTGTTAAATTTGCCTGTTCCCAAATTTCATGGTACTAAGACAACGGGTAGTACGCCATAGGTTTCGATGACTGGGTTTTCAAGTGTCGAAATATGACATACCTTGATTGAATTGTTTAGAATCTCAAAATTTTTCGACTGCCGAACGACCATTGATCTTAGTAAGTGAAACAAATTTGAACTTGATACGCCAACCCATTGCAGGGATAAAGGGTCGAATAAACGGCTACACAAAGATAGACTGATAAAAACCAACAAAAAATATTTTTTTCTTGTTATATAATAAGAAATCAAGAATGCTTTGATTTTTTTCCTTTACTTTTATTGTGAAACCTTGCACCTCGCCCACTTTCATGATTCTACATCAACGGGAAATAGGATACAGTTTACGGTGAGGCAGTTTTCGAGTGTCAAAATATAACGTAAATGGCCGTATATCTTGACTGAACTGCTTAGAAAGTTAATTTTACCGCCAAAGTACCATCGACTTTAGTAACGGACATAAATAGAACTTGATATGTCAAGCCATTTCAGATGTAAAGAATGGAACAGAAGGCCAGACAAAGACGCAGACTGACGAAAACTATATTTTCGTTTTATAAAATTACAAATTAAGAATTTTCGGATTTTTTCCTTTGCTTGTACTGTGCGAAACTTTACAACTTGTCCAATTTCGTGAATCTACATCAGCGGGACGTACCGTACAATTTTTGATGAGCTTTCAAGGATTAAAGTACGAGTCATAAATTGGCGTATCTTTTAATTGAATTTACTTAGAAGCTTAAAATTTTTACACTGCCATAGGACTATATACCTTGATGTATAACGTAAATTTCAACTCGATACGTCTACCATTTTCTGACACAAATGATAGACACACACACAAATATAGACTTCGATCAGAAATCGGTAGCTGAGGTAGAATATTCAAAATTTCTGGTTGTTGATGAGGGGTTGAACTGGAAAAAACACACTGAAGATCTGCTGAAACGTTTGAGTTCAGCTACTTATGCTATTAGGGTCATTGCAAATTTTCGCTTACCACACGTATTTTCATTCTCTGGTTCTTATGGCATCATATTGTGGGGTAACTCGTCAATGAGTAAAAGAGTATTCATTGCGCAAAAGCGTGTTATCAGAATAATTGCTGGAGCTCGTCCAATTTTCAAAAGTAATAGCAGTGTACATGGCTACAAGACTAGGAGAAAGGATGATCTTGACTACTCAAGGTTAAATCTAACTTTGGCTCAGAAGGGGGTAAATTATACTGCCACAAAAGTCTTTCGTCTGGTCACTTACCTAATAGCATCAAAAGTCTGACAGACAGCCATACAGCATTTAAGAAGAAATTAAAAGAATTTCTGAACAGCAACTCCTACTCATTAGATGAATTTTTGGATATAGTAAGTGGGTAATTTCCCCACCCCCCACAAAAAATGTTATGTGTCATGTAATATTTTGTGTAACGTAATATCTTGCATAGACACCTTTTATTAACCTGACACGTTCCACGTCATTACGAAGTGTCGTATTCATGATCTATGGAAGAAGTACTAATCTAATGTAATCTAATCTAAACAAACAACAAAGCGATCTTATAAGGGTTTTGTTTTTACAGATCGAGACGTGGAACCCCAACAAACACATGACGGTGGCGTAATGTCATCGAAACGAGTTACGAGAAAAAAAAGTGTTTGCTTCCAATTGAACCCAAAACTTGGTTACAGAAAGTGTTATTATCTATTGACTCACCTTGAGCTTGTCTTCGTCCACTTCGTTGTGGAGCGTGTCCGCGGGTCTCTGTTCGAGACCACTCGACTGCTCCCCTAGATCCGCCACTTCGTCGTCTCTACGAACGCCAGCCTTTTGTGAAGACCTTAGCGACGGCGCCCAAATTCGTCTTGCTACTCTCCTGGCTGGCAGATCCTCAGTTTCTACTGGAAGGCTACTTCTATTCCTACCACCATTCTCAAGGTCATCATCATCGTACAGTGACACAAACTGCCGACTTGCCCAGTGAAATCTGGTCGTGTGACCGATGTCCTCATTACTAGGAGCACCGTTCAACACCTCCAGAGTTACTGGTCCTCCACTTTGGTATTCATGGTAATGGAGGTGTTCTTTGTTGGTATTTGGAATCTGAAGAACGAATCGGCTCGAAGCAGCTGCTTCAGTGCCTCTAAGAGGATGGTCCTGGTCTTCCAGAGTGCGTTTTCCATCCCTGACTTCTTCAGCTGGAATCTTATGCACTGCAGGCAAATGCTCCTCCAAGTCTGTCTGGTCTCCACGAGAGTTGTCCATTGAATCATGCTGGTAGTGGTGATGTTGTCCAGGATGCGTTTGGTTAGCTTCTTGTTCTGGATTGGCCATACCTCCGACTCCTTTCGTCATTGTTGTGTAATGGACCACATTATCTGCTCCTTGAGGTCCCAGTCTGTGAACCAGAGAATATGGAACGCTTCTATAATTTTCTGATGTCTGTCTGAGCCCAGATGCAGCTCCATTATCCTCTTGGACTCCATCTACCGACTGCCTTTGCCCTTCTGAAAGTGGAAAAATGTTCCTGAAATCACTGTTCACATATCTGGCTTGATATTCTTCTGACGGTTTATGTACAGCAGACCACACGTCCGGAGACACATCTTGAACGACGGCATTTCTCTTCACTCGATCGGCACGGTTACTTTGTTTCAGTGTCAACTGTTTGTTCTCCAATGCTGGGATCACAACCCCATTTGGACTGCGGTACATGAGTGGAGTGAATTTTTCAGCAAATTCGGGAGTTGGTGATGTGACCTTCTCAGGTATTCTGCCAGTGAGAGTTGTGGCTGTTTCATCCGTAGGCACTTCACCGTCATCAGCAGCTGGTTGCAATTGGGTAGTAGAGCTGGTCGTTGCTTGGGCTGCACTGCTGAGTATAGGATCAGCGAAATGCCCAGTTTCTGGGTCTATGCTTTGGTTCGTGTCACCAGTAAACATCTCAGTATCATCCGTTACGTAACGCCCTCCTTCTTTCACCAAGAGCAACAGACCAGTTTTGTTACCATCAATAGCAATGAGTGGCTCCAGAAAAATACTGTTGGATGACGTTGCATTACCCTCATCCAAATAGAGAGGCATCCCAATTCTTTCCAGGTTCTTTGATGCCACATCTGCATCACCCTCATCCCCAGTCAGTTTCATGGTGTTTAATAAATCCAACCAAAACTGCCCTTTGGCCATCAAATTTTTTCTTCCCACGACAGTCTCTGCGGAAGAAACTGACTCTGGAGAGCCTTCAGGGAATCCTGAGTCGTTCACAGATCTTGCCAGGAAGTAGCCTTTCACCTCGCGGTTCGTATCTTCAAGAAAACGTGGAGGATCCATACGCCTTACACAATCGCCTTGTGGTAGAATAGCATACGCTACTAATACCAGAACTGTTACATGAATACCACATCGCCACTCCATTCTTGCTGTTACAAAATTTTCCTCTGCTACCGCTGTAGACACCAGCGTGACAGTTCCGAGTGTTTGGTTATGAGCAGTTCTCAGAAAGCCGTGATAGCTTGATACTAACACAGATGTCGCTCACACGCTTCACACAGTCTGCGTGTAACGTTCCCCGCTCTTGTCCGGGACACACACGCACGTTTCGAGGTTCGAACTCCTTTCCTTGGCGAAGAGTTTCCCTTTCAAGGCTTTTCTCACTGCCACAGACGCTGATCACACACACAAAAGTAACACGATTCCGCTGACTTGCTGATGACAGATGATAGATCGCGACGCCTCGAACGCCGACAGAACTACGCTGGGTGACTTCAGAAAACTCTGTGGGCGCACAGAGCAAGGTCGGCCGCTGTTATAGGTGGCAGCGGCCGAGGGCGGTGTGTAATCTACTGGAGACGCAGACTGTGGCGAGTGGTCGTGGTCGAGAAATCGTGACTAATGCCAGGGCGAGCCCTCACACGACCAGCGGAGCGTGTCAAAAGGACTCCCTGCTGGCTAGTAATTCTTTCTGGTGTCGCTTTCTAAGGCCCACTTCGCATCTCTGGCTGTATTTTCTGTCCGGGCTGGTTTCACCTGAAAAAACTGACCACGTGTGCTTAGGACACGCACTCCTAGGATTCCATACAGACTTAATAATGTATACATACAGCTCATCCATCCATCTTGTTCCATTACAAAACAAATATTTCTGTATCTGCTGCGGAGGATGGCCACGCAAACAAACTAGTCACATTAGAGAACGTTTTAATTTTAAGTCTGAGATCGCATAACAAATGTCAAAAGAAATATTTTCTTGTGCCATAAGTTAACAATTTTCCTCCTTTTTCTTCTACATGTACTGTGAAACATTGCTTTTGTCATATTTCATGATTCTAAGTCAACGACATACGTTTCAGTCAGTCAATCTGCCAGTATCACGTGACATGAATGACAGTTTTTTGATTGTAACGACTTAGATGTTTAACTTTATTACACCGCCAAGCGATCGCAGATCTTAGAATTTGGCATAAATTTGAACTTGATACATCTATCCCTTCCGGAGGAAAAGGGATCTTAACAGACGGACAGAAAATCGGATGTTGTTGTTGTGGTCTTCAGTCCAGAGACTGGTTTGATGCAGCTCTCCATGCTACTCTACCCTGCGCAAGCTTTTCCATCTCCCAGTACTTGCTGCAACTTACATCCTTCTGAATATGTTTAGTGTATTCATCTCTTGGTCTCCCTCTACGGTTTTTACCCTCCACGCTGCCTCCCAATAACAAATCAGCGATCCCTTGATGCCTGAAAATATGCCCTACCAACCAATCCCTCCTTCTAGACAAGTTGTGCCACAAATTTCTCTTCTCTCCAATTCTATTCAATACCTCCTCATTAGTTATGTGATCTACCCATCTAATCTTCAGCATTCTTCTGTAACACCACATTTCGAAAGCGTCTATTCTCCTCTTGTCCAAACTATTTATCGTCCATGTTTCACGTCCATACATGGCTACACTCCATACAAATACTTTCAGAAACGACTTCCTGACACTTAAATCTATACAAGATGTTAACAAGTCCCTCTTCTTCAGAAACGCTTTCCTTGCCATTGACAGTCTACATTTTATATCTTCTCTACTTCGACCATGATCAGTTATTTTGCTCCCCAAATAGCAAAACTCGTTTACCACTTACAGCACGCTGCCCGTACGCCATACTGGCGCGGCCGCCCTAGCGTTGGCGACGGCGCCCGTATACCGTACGGGCGAGCCTTTATTTGGCTGCGTAAGCGCCTTTAGAGGGTCTCCGAAGCAGTTTCGTCAACTAATGTGGAGGTATTTCATTCTTCTTCCGCAAGAGGCAAGCACTTATCGGCTCTCTCATCCTGGGAGCGGCTGTGAGCACTGCAAAGACGAAGTTACCTGCAGTTCATTCACGGGTGTTTACGATCGTGAAAACATCGCGCAGCGAGTTGACGGAGGCAGAGATCTTAGATATTCTTTATGGAGATGCAGGATCTGAAATTGAGGATTCTGACAAAGAGAATTCGTACTCTCTAGACGACAGTACAAGTGATGATTCAGGTATGTATATGTCTCAACTGTTCATAATGTGAAGAGTTCGTTACCGCATTTTGTATTGTGAGTAATGTTCATTACTTCACTTGCATCTAGTACCTTTTAGTACCAATCTTAGTATTATTTTTTTTTCTACGGAGACAATGGTACAGACCATCCGTCACCATCTGTGGTACCTGGTCGTGTGTGGCTCACTGAGCAAGATTGGTCGGAACCAGACGATCAGCCAGCGCTGCCGGGTTTCCAGCAGGAGGTCGGGGCAGCATCGTATTTTTCAGGTGCCACTGAAGAGCTTCGATATTTTAGTTATTTCTTTGATGACGACCTTATTCGGCTCATCAAAATTGAAACGAATCTGTACGCTGGTAACGTTATTACGACAATGAAATGCAAACGTAGCCTGAAAATAAACTCTGTTTGGCATAAGTCGTCTGCAGCACAATTGCAAGAGATTTGCTGCTCTCTCAGTATTATTTTGCATACGTGCGTCGTCAAATTGCCGAAAATCTGTCATTATTGGTCAACAGACCCGTTTCCGCAGACAGAATTTGCAAGTAAATTGTTGAGTCGCCATCGATTTTGCGCTACATTGTCGATGTTACACTTGAATGTCAATGCTAGGTTCATTAGCAGAGGCGAAGAAAAGCACGACCCATTTCAGAAAGTGAGGCCTTTCTTCGATTTCTTTGATTTCTTTGTGAATAAAAGCAAAATTAGTTTTCGTCCAGGCATGAATCTGACAATAGATGAGGCAACGCGTCCCTTTCGTGGTCGAACAAGCTTCAAAGTATAAATGAAAAACAGACCCAATAAATATGGAATAAAACTGTATGCTCTCTGCGATTCATCAACCGGTTGTATGCTGAACTGTGATGTATATACAGGTTCTGCAGGCAGTGTTGACAATAGTATCCAGAACCTTGTAAAAAGGTTGTGTTCACAGTACTTTGGCAAAGGACATTGCATTTACATGGATAGGTACTACACTAGTCCATCTCTTTTGGACATGTTGTGGGAAAATAAAAGCTCTTGGAGTGGAAACTGTAATGAAAAACAGCAAAGGGTTGCAACCAATATTCAGAACACTAAAACTAAAAAAAAGATACTTTTTCAAAGAAAAGTGAAGTGGAAGTCAAAACGAGATGTTTTTGGTCTTTCCACACAGCATTAGTCTACCAGCACAAGTATTCAAGTGAGGGCCGAGGGTGGAATAGCAGAAATTGTAAGGCCAGGCGTTATTATTGATTACAATAAGAATAAAGCTGGGGTTGACAGAGCAGATCAGTTGTGCAGCTATTATCCGTTTGCCCGAAAAACTTTGAAGTGGTGGAAAAAGCTGTTTTTCCACTTGTTTATCGTGTCAACTGTCAACAGTTTTATTTTATATAAAGACAACACCAGTAGACTATATTCACAGAGTGGGAAAGAAATTGGCTGAGAAGCGCGGAAATATTTTTCAGCAAAAAGCCGATTCATCCTCACAAATTGAGAGGACATTTGCAAGGCACTTTCCAGAGAATGTCCCTCACACTGTAAACGAGGCAAATATTACTAGGTATTGCAAAGTATGTTCAGACAGAGGGAAGAAAGAGATAGGTAAGCGCATCAGGAAGGAAAGTAGATGGTGGTGAAAGGACTGTGGCGTTGGCCTTTGCGTCCCACAATTTTTCCAGGATATCACACAAAAGCTAACTACTGGGGGGCTATCAAGTAAGGAGTCCCACAGGGTTCGGTCTTAGGTCCTTTACTGTTCTTGATATACATTAATGACTTAACATTCCATATTGATGAAGATGCAAAATTAGTTCTTTTTGATGATGATACAAGTATAGTAATAACATCAAAAAACCAAGAACTAAGTGATGTAATTGTAAATGATGTTTTACACAAAATTATCAAGTGGTTCTCAGCAAACGGACTCTCTTTAAATTTTCATAAAACACAGTATATAGAGTTCCGTACAGTAAATGGCACAACCCCAGTAATAAATATAGGCTTTGAACAGAAGTCTGTAGCTAAGGTAGAATTTTCAAAATTTTTAGGTGTGTCCATTGATGAGAGCTTACCTGGAAGCAACACATTGATGGTCTGCTGAAACGTATGAGTTCAGCTATGTATGCTATTATGGTTATTGCAAATTTTGGTGACAAGAATCTCAGTAAATTATCTTACTATGCCTACTTTCATTCACTGCTTTCGTATGGCATCATATTGTGGGGTAATTCAACGTTGAGTAGAAAAGTATTCATTGCTCAAAAAAGTGTAATCAGAATAATTGCTGGAGTCCACCCACGGTCATCCTGCAGACATCTACTTAAGGATCTAGGGATTCTCACAGTAACCTCACAGTATACACATTCACTTATGAAATTTGTTGTTAATAATCCAAGCCAGTTGAAAAGTAATAGCAGTGTGCATAGCTATAACACCAGGAGAAAGGATGATCTTCACTACGCAGTGTTAAATCTGACTTTGGCACAGAAAGGGGTAAATTATGCTGCCACAAAAATGTTTGGTCACCTACCATACAGCATCAAAAGCCTGACAGATAGTCAACCAACATTTAAAAATGAATTACAAGAATTTCTAGATGACAACTCCCGCTACTCATTGCCTGAATTTTTAGATATAATTAAGGGAGGGGAAATAACTAACTTAAGCATTAGTGTCATGCAATATTTTGTGTAATGTAACATCTTGTACAGACATCTATCATTAACCTGACACGTTCCACATCATTACGAAGTGTTGTATTCATGATCTATGGAACAAGTATTAATCTAATCTAATCTAATCTAATCTAATCTACATCTGAACTATTAAAATATTCTACTTTACAGGTATCTGCAGTTAGACAGTCCAGTGATATTTTGATTTAAATTTAGATACAGTAATAATGGTATTACTCAAGAGAGAGATCATGTAAAACTTTTTTATCCACAATATTTTTGTATTTTCTTTTTTAATTGTAAGATCCATTTGCAATTTATATTGTAAAATAAACTCACATTCAAGTAAAGCTCTTACTTTTCCCTTTGAAATGCTGCAAGAACTATATTCCTATTATTTTTCTGTTCTTTGCACTCTAATTTCAAACATCCATTAAATATGCCAGTTCACAGCCAAGTGCTGTGTGTAAAGAGGGCAGTGTTGAAAGTGTTACTACTTTTAGCGTCTCATTTCCCAATTTAATTCCCTCAGCACCACCTGACTTAATTTGACTACATTCCATTAGCCTCGTTTTGCTTTTGTTGATGTTCATCTTATATCCTCCTTTCAAGACACTATCCATTCCGTTCAATGGCTCTTCCAAGTCCTTTGCTGTCTCTGACAGAATTACAATGTCATCTGCAAACCTCAAAGTTTTTATTTCTTCTCCATGGATTTTAATATCTACTCCGAATTTTTCTTTTGTTTCCTTCACTGCTTGCTCAATATACAGATTGAATAACATCGGGTATAAGCTACAACCCTGTCTCACTCCCTTCCCAACCACTGCTTCCCTTTCATGCCTTCGACTCTTCCAATTCCCATCTGGTTCCTGTACAAATTGTAAATAGCCCTTCGCTACCTGTATTTTACCCTTTCCTTAATCTTCCTTCCAAGATAAGTCGTAAGGTCAGTATTGCCTCACGTGTTCCAACATTTCTACGGACCCCAAACTGATCTTCCCCGAGGTCGGCATCAACCAGTTTTTCCATTTGTCTGTAAAGAATACGTGTTAGTTTTTTGCCACATCTGTCAACACTTGCTTTCTTTGGGATTGGAATTATTATATTCTTCTTGAAGTCTGAGGGTATTTCGCCTGTCTCATACATCTTGCTCACCAGAGTGTAGAATTTTGTCAGGGCTGGATCTCCCAAGGCTGCCAGTAGTTCTAATGGAATGTTGTCTATTCCCGGGGCCTTGTTTCGACTCAGGTCTTTCAGCGCTCTGTCAAGCTCTTCACGCAGTATCGTATCTCCAATCCCATCTTCATCCTCTTCAATTTCTATAATATTCTCCTCAAGAACATCGCCCTTGTATAGACCCTCTATATACTTCTTCCACCTTTCTGCTTTCCCTTCTTTGCTTAGAACTGGGTTTCCGTCTGAGCTCTTGCTATTCATGCAAGTGGTTCTCTTTTCTCGAAACGCAGTATCTATCTTACCCCTAGCGATATGCGCCTCTACGTCCTTACATTTTTCCTCTAGCCATCCCTGCTTAGCCATTTTGCACCTACAGTCGATCTCACTTTTGAGACGTTTGTATTCCTTTTTGCCTGCTTCATTTACTGCGTTTTTGTATTTTCTCCTTTGATTAACTAAATTCAGTATCTCTTCTGTTACCCAAGGATTTCTATTATCCCTCGTCTTTTTACCTACTTGATCCTGTGCTACCTTCATTATTTCATCCCTCAAAGATACCCATTCTTCCACTGTATTTCTTTCCCTCATTCTTGTCAATCGTTCCCAAATGCCCTCCCTGAAACACTCTACAACCTCTCGTTCTTTCAGTTTATCCAGGTCCCACCTCCCCTAATTCTCACCTTTTTGCAGTTTCTTCAGTTTTAATCTATAGTTCATAACCAATAGATTGTGGTCAGAGTCCACATATGCCCCTGGAAATGTCTTACAATTTAAAACCTGGTTCCTGAATCTCTGTTTTACCATTATATAATCTATCTGAGGCCTTCCAGTATCTCCAGGATTCTTCCATGTATACAGCCTTCTTTCATGAATCTTTAACCAAGTTTTAGCTATGATTAAGCTATGCTCTGTGCAAAATTCTACCAGACGGCTTCCTCTTTCATTTCTTAGCCCCAATCCATATTCACCTACTATGTTTCCTTCTCTCCCTTTTCCTACTGAAGAATTCCAGTCACCCATGACTATTAAATTGTCGTCTCCCTTCACTACCTGAATAATTTATTTTATCTCATCATACATTTCATCAATTTCTTCATCATCTGCAGAGCTAGTTGGCATATAAACTTGTACTACTGTAGTAGGCATGGGCTTCGTATCTATCTTGGCCACAATAATGCGTTCACTATGCTGTTTGTAGTAGCTTACCCGCACTCCTATTTTTTTATTCATTATTAAACCTACTCCTGCATTACCCCTATTTGATTTTGTATTTATAACTCTGTATTCACCTGACCAAAAGTCTTGTTCCTCCTGCAACCGAACTTCACTAATTCCCACTATATCTAACTTTAACCTATCCATTTCCCTTTTTAAATTTTCTAACCTACCTGCCCGATTAAGGGATCTGACATTCCACGCTCCGATCCGTAGAACGCCAGTTTTCTTTCTCCTGATAACGACGTCGTCCTGAGTAGTCCCCGCCCGGAGACCCGAATGGGGGACTCTTTTACCTCCGGAATATTTTACCCAAGAGGACGCCATAATCATTTAACCATACACTAAAGCTGCATGCCCTCGGGAAAAATTTCGGCTGTCGTTTTCCCCTTGCTTTCGATCACATAAGGAATGACAAAATGAATATTTTTTCCTTGTGATATAACAACAAATTAACACTTCTCAAAATTTTTCCTTTCTTTTTCTGTGAATCTTTGCTTCTCGCTAAAATTTACGATTCTAGACCGGAGGGAAGTACCTTGCAGTTTGCAGTTTTTGATGAGTGAGTTTGCTACAGTCAAAATGTATGACATAGATGGCGGTATATTTTGATTGCATTGATTTAGCAGTTTACACTTATTACGTTGTCGAGAGAACATGGACCTTAGGATGTGGCATAAATTTGAACTTGATACGTCAAGCAATCCTTTATAAAAACGATTTTACCGCTCTTCGGCTCCGAAAGCCCATATCGATGTTTCGTTGAATGGTTCGCACGCTCTCACTTGTTCATAGCCCAGCTTTGAAATCGGCAGCAGTTTTTGTAAGGGTTGCACTTCAGTCACTTTGAACGATTCTCTTGAGTCGTCGTTCGTCCCGTTCTTGCAGGATCTTTTTCCGGTCTCAGTGAAGTCGGAGATGTGATGTTTTACCGGATTCTTGATATTCACGGTACAGTCATGAAACGATGCTACGGGGGAATCCTCACTTCATCGCTACCTCGGAGATGCTGTGTCCCACCGCTCGTGAGCCGGCTATACCACCACGTTCAAACTCGCTTAAATCTTTATAACCTGCCATATTAGAAGCCGACATTAGTTGTGTTATGTAAGCGTTGCCGACCACTTCGCCGTATTTTGTCTGTTTACATGAATCCTCACTTCATCCCTACCTCGGAGATGCTGTGTCCCACCGCTCGTGAGCCGGCTATACCACCACGTTCAAACTCGCTTAAATCTTTATAACCTGCCATATTAGAAGCCGACATTAGTTGTGTTATGTAAGCGTTGCCGACCACTTCGCCGTATTTTGTCTCTTTACATGAATCCTCACTTCATCCCTACCTCGGAGATGCTGTGTCCCACCGCTCGTGAGCCGGCTATACCACCACGTTCAAACTCGCTTAAATCTTTATAACCTGCCATATTAGAAGCCGACATTAGTTGTGTTATGTAAGTGTTGCCGACCACTTCGCCGTATTTTGTCTGTTTACATGAATCCTCACTTCATCCCTACCTCGGAGATGCTGTGTCCCACCGCTCGTGAGCCGGCTATACCACCACGTTCAAACTCGCTTAAATCTTTATAACCTGCCATATTAGAAGCCGACATTAGTTGTGTTATGTAAGCGTTGCCGACCACTTCGCCGTATTTTGTCTGTTTACATGAATCCTCACTTCATCCCTACCTCGGAGATGCTGTGTCCCACCGCTCGTGAGCCAGCTATACCACCACGTTCAACCTCGCTTAAATCTTTATAACCTGCCATATTAGAAGCCGACATTAGTTGTGTTATGTAAGCGTTGCCGACCACTTCGCCGTATTTTTTATTTATTTATTTAACCTGGCAAGATTAGGGCCATCAGGCCCTCTCTTACATCTAACCAGGCATTCTACTTATTTTACAGTCATATGTTTCAGTAGGCATGTTAAACTACATCTAATACAAAAAGTGAGATAAACAATTAGAAAAGTACACCTCGAAAAATACATTATTGAAGAGAAAGATTTAAGATAGGAGTGCTGGCAGCAGGGAGTATGAGGGAGACTCATGGTGAAGCGAGGAGAAGAATAGAGAGACATGATGAAACATAATTAAGGAAAATATAAAGGAAAAGGAGACTGCGTGTCTAATAGAGATAGATGAAAAGGAAGGCATCTCAGGAGCAAGATAGGAGACACTAGCTTTGCTATTTGACAGATAAGAGGATTGGCCTTGCACATTAATTTTGTGGAGAATTTTATGCGGATGATAGTAGGAAATGCTTCAACTTCTTCTTAAAAGCAACAGGAGATTGAATTTTCCTCAAGGTAAGGGGCAGTTTGTTCCAGAGGCGGACAGCGGCAACTGAGAAGGAGTTTGCAAAAGTTTTTGTTTTGTGAGTGGGCACAATTAGGATACCAGATAAGAGTGACCTCGTGTTTCGATTATGATGGCATGACAGGATTTTAATCTCTGTAGCTAGGTACTGGGGTGATTGCGCGATGAGGAGTCGGTGAAGTAGACATAGAGTGTGGTAGTCACGCAGTTTGTCCGGCCGCAGCCACCCTAGCTCGGAGTATGAAGCACTAACATGATCATATCGGCGAATGTTGCAGGTGTAACGCACACAGGCATTCATGGTTAGCTCTAGCCGTCTTTTGTTTTCACTACTCATGCCTTGTTGAATCACATCACAATAGTGGAGGTTTGGTAGAACGAGTGCTTGCACGAGCTGGCGTTTCAAGTCCTGTGGGAATATGTTCCGAAACTTTTTGAGAGCATAGAGACAAGCAGATGTCTTTCGGCACACTGCGACTGTATTCTCCGCCCAGTTGAGATGCTCGTCCATAGTTACACCCAAGTTCTTCACTGTTTTCTGATATGGTATTGGAGTACCTTCGAGCAGAATAGGAGGTAGCCGTTCGCGGAAATCTGAACTTATTAATTTCTGATGGGCTATTAAGATTACTTGCGTCTTTTTTGCATTTAATTTAAGCCCCAGGTTTTTCGCCCATGTCACTACTGAAGACAGATCATCATTCATCAGAGCGATTGCAGTGTTTACGTCTTCAGGTCTGACGCTTAGGTAGAGCTGGAGGTCGTCGGCATAGAAATGATGTTTACAGGAGGACAAAACCGACGAAATATCGTAGACATATAAAGAAAACAAAAGTGGTCCTAAGACTGATCCTTGTGGCACTCCCGAAGAAACATATTTCCAGGAAAATTTTTCATCTGCGCAGACAACACATTGCTGTCTGTCTTTTAAGTAGCTTTCAAACCATCTCATTGCACTATCAGAGAAATTAAGCTGTTGCATTTTTCTGAGTAATATGTCAAAGTTAACAGTGTCAAAAGCTTTGCTGAAGTCCAGTAGCGTCAATATTGTTGCCTTTCGATTGTCGATGGCATATTTCAGGTCATCAGTGACTTTAATTAGAGCAGTGTTTGTGCTGTGATGTTTACGGAAACCGGATTGAAATTTGTCATATAGACTGAATTCATGCAAGTGTTCAGTGATTTGGTCATGAACAATATATTCCAGTGCTTTGGAAACAGCAGGCAGTATGCTAATTGGTCGGTAATCACTAGGCAGTTGCGGGTTTTCGACCTTAGGGATGGGTCGAATTATGATTCTTTTCCATGCAGTGGGGTATATTCCATTCACGAGGGAAAAATTAAATATGTCAGTTAAGACAGGTACTAAGATATCGGCAACATTCTTAATCATGGTTATACCGATACTGGCGTTGCCTATTGCATCAGAAGAGATTCTCATTATTGCTTTTCTTGCCGTATTTGTTGTTACATGTTTTAGATGAAAGGTATCGTTGTTAGTTATCCTGTTTGGGGATTCTTGTGGACGGTAATTATCAGCCGTGCTGGTATTCAGAGGTGCAGAGAAGAATTCATTTAATTCGTTAGCTGACACATGAAAAGTAGTTCCCATTTTGCCTTTCCGACCCCCAAGCTACGGAGATTCTTCCATAGAGTCGTGGGTGTCAGATCGCTGCATACAAGGGAGCGAGCGTGCCTGATTTTGGCATTGCGAATGCATTGTTTCACTCTGTTCCGTAGCTTTCTATATTCTTCAAAACCTTCGGGTTTCCGATCTGCCTTGAAACGCCTGTGGGCAGCATCCCTATTAGTAATCATTTGACGTAATTCAGCTGTCAGCCATGGAGCAGGAGATTTTCTTACACGGACTGTGCGCACAGGTGCATGTTTGTCATAGAGGGCAGTGAGTTTATCACCAAGTTCATTAATTTTGCCGTCGATTGTAGGTTCCCTGATTATTTGATGCCATGAGATTTCTAAGCAATCGGCTGTTAGAGCGTCAAGGTCAATACGTTTGATGTTCCTACAAGTTATGTAACGAGATTTGTCTGTTTACATGAATCCTCACTTCATCCCTACCTCGGAGATGCTGTGTCCCACCGCTCGTGAGCCGGCTATACCACCACGTTCAAACTCGCTTAAATCTTTATAACCTGCCATATTAGAAGCCGACATTAGTTGTGTTATGTAAGCGTTGCCGACCACTTCGCCGTATTTTGTCTGTTTACATGAATCCTCACTTCATCCCTACCTCGGAGATGCTGTGTCCCACCGCTCGTGAGCCGCCTATACCACCACGTTCAAACTCGCTTAAATCTTTATAACCTGCCATATTAGAAGCCGACATTAGTTGTGTTATGTAAGCGTTGCCGACCACTTCGCCGTACTCTGTCTGTTTACATGAATCCTCACTTCATCCCTACCTCGTCGCGGTTCTAGGCGCGCAGTCCGGAACCGTGCGACTGCTACGGTCGCAGGTTCGAATCCTGCCTCGGGCATGGATGTGTGTGATGTCCTTAGGTTAGTTAGGTTTAAGTAGTTCTAAGTTCTAGGGGACTAATGACCACCGTAGTTGAGTCCCATAGTGCTCAGAGCCATTTGAACCCTACCTCGGAGATGCTGTGTCCCACCGCTCGTGAGCCGGCTATACCACCACGTTCAAACTCGCTTAAATCTTTATAACCTGCCATATTAGAAGCCGACATTAGTTTTGTTATGTAAGCGTTGCCGACCGCTGCGCCGTATTCTGTCTGTTTACATGAATCCTCACTTCATCCCTACCTTGGAGATGCTGTGTCCCACCGCTCGTGAGCCGGCTATACCACCACGTTCAAACTCGCTTAAATCTTTATAACCTGCCATATTAGAAGCCGACATTAGTTGTGTTATGTAAGCGTTGCCGACCACTTCGCCGTATTCTGTCTGTTTACATGAATCCTCACTTCATCCCTACCTCGGAGATGCTGTGTCCCACCGCTCGTGAGCCGGCTATACCACCACGTTCAAACTCGCTTAAATCTTTATAACCTGCCATATTAGAAGCCGACATTAGTTGTGTTATGTAAGCGTTGCCGACCACTTCGCCGTATTCTGTCTGTTTACATGAATCCTCACTTCATCCCTACCTCGGAGATGCTGTGTCCCACCGCTCGTGAGCCGGCTATACCACCACGTTCAAACTCGCTTAAATCTTTTTAACCTGCCATATTAGAAGCCGACATTAGTTGTGTTATGTAAGCGTTGCCGACCACTTCGCCGTATTTTGTCTGTTTACATGAATCCTCACTTCATCCCTACCTCGGAGATGCTGTGTCCCACCGCTCGTGAGCCGGCTATACCACCACGTTCAAACTCGCTTAAATCTTTATAACCTGCCATATTAGAAGCCGACAGTTGTGTTATGTAAGCGTTGCCGACCGCTGCGCCGTATTCTGTCTGTTTACATGAATCCTCACTTCATCCCTACCTCGGAGATGCTGTGTCCCACCGCTCGTGAGCCGGCTATACCACCACGTTCAAACTCGCTTAAATCTTTATAACCTGCCATATTAGAAGCCGACATTAGTTGTGTTATGTAAGCGTTGCCGACCACTTCGCCGTATTTTGTCTGTTTACATGAATCCTCACTTCATCCCTACCTCGGAGATGCTGTGTCCCACCGCTCGTGAGCCGGCTATACCACCACGTTCAAACTCGCTTAAATCTTTATAACCTGCCATATTAGAAGCCGACATTAGTTGTGTTATGTAAGCGTTGCCGACCGCTGCGCCGTATTCTGTCTGTTTACATGAATCCTCACTTCATCCCTACCTCGGAGATGCTGTGTCCCACCGCTCGTGAGCCGGCTATACCACCACGTTCAAACTCGCTTAAATCTTTATAACCTGCCATATTAGAAGCCGACATTAGTTGTGTTATGTAAGCGTTGCCAACCACTTCGCCGTATTCTGTCTGTTTACATGAATCCTCACTTCATCCCTACCTCGGAGATGCTGTGTCCCACCGCTCGTGAGCCGGCTATACCACCACGTTCAAACTCACTTAAATCTTTATAACCTGCCATATTAGAAGCCGACATTAGTTGTGTTATGTAAGCGTTGCCGACCGCTGCGCCGTATTCTGTCTGTTTACATGAATCCTCACTTCATCCCTACCTCGGAGATGCTGTGTCCCACCGCTCGTGAGCCGGCTTTACCACCACGTTCAAACTCGCTTAAATCTTTATAACCTGCCATATTAGAAGCCGACATTAGTTGTGTTATGTAAGGGTTGCCGACCACTTCGCCGTATTTTGTCTGTTTACATGAATCCTCACTTCATCCCTACCTCGGAGATGCTGTGTCCCACCGCTCGTGAGCCGGCTATACCACCACGTTCAAACTCGCTTAAATCTTTATAACCTGCCATATTAGAAGCCGACATTAGTTGTGTTATGTAAGCATTGCCGACCACTTCGCCGTATTCTGTCTGTTTACATGAATCCTCACTTCATCCCTACCTCGGAGATGCTGTGTCCCACCGCTCGTGAGCCGGCTATACCACCACGTTCAAACTCGCTTAAATCTTTTTAACCTGCCATATTAGAAGCCGACATTAGTTGTGTTATGTAAGCGTTGCCGACCACTTCGCCGTATTCTGTCTGTTTACATGAATCCTCACTTCATCCCTACCTCGGAGATGCTGTTTCCCACCACTCGTGAGCCGGCTATACCACCACGTTCAAACTCGCTTAAATCTTTATAACCTGCCATATTAGAAGCCGACATTAGTTGTGTTATGTAAGCGTTGCCGACCACTTCGCCGTATTTTGTCTGTTTACATGAATCCTCACTTCATCCCTACCTCGGAGATGCTGTGTCCCACCGCTCGTGAGCCGGCTATACCACCACGTTCAAACTCGCTTAAATCTTTATAACCTGCCATATTAGAAGCCGACATTAGTTGTGTTATGTAAGCGTTGCCGACCACTTCGCCGTATTCTGTCTGTTTACATGAATCCTCACTTCATCCCTACCTCGGAGATGCTGTGTCCCACCGCTCGTGAGCCGGCTATACCACCACGTTCAAACTCGCTTAAATCTTTATAACCTGCCATATTAGAAGCCGACATTAGTTGTGTTATGTAAGCGTTGCCGACCACTTCGCCGTATTTTGTCTGTTTACATGAATCCTCACTTCATCCCTACCTCGGAGATGCTGTGTCCCACCGCTCGTGAGCCGGCTATACCACCACGTTCAAACTCGCTTAAATCTTTATAACCTGCCATATTAGAAGCCGACATTAGTTGTGTTATGTAAGCGTTGCCGACCACTTCGCCGTATTTTGTCTGTTTACATGAATCCTCACTTCATCCCTACCTCGGAGATGCTGTGTCCCACCGCTCGTGAGCCGGCTATACCACCACGTTCAAACTCGCTTAAATCTTTATAACCTGCCATATTAGAAGCCGACATTAGTTGTGTTATGTAAGCGTTGCCGACCGCTGCGCCGTATTCTGTCTGTTTACATATCTCTGTATTTGAATACGCATGCCTGCACCAGTTTCTGTGGCGCTTCAGAGTATGACTGATGCGCGAATAGAACAGTTAACGCACCGAGTTTGTATTGTGCCTGCGAGATGGTGTTAAAGGTGCAGTGTCTTGACAAAATGACGAAAAAGCGAGAGAACAACTTTTATGTGTTGGAATATTCGGGGTGTTCATCTGTAACAACAGTGCAGCGTGCGTGCATTCAGAAGGAGTTAAGGCAAAACAATTGCGATGTAAACAGAGCAATGGGCTTTGCTGTCTGCGTATTTAGGAACACTGGTAAACAGGAGAGTACGGGTCGTCAAAGTGCGCCAGATGCAACAGTGCAGGGAAGATTCGTACGCAGTCCTCTATATTTTTACCAACAATCCGCGAAAGCCACGAATTTTGAATACCGCAGCAAACAGTTTGGAAGGTTTTCCGACGGCGGTTACATTTCAATCCGCACCGTATGCAGCTCGCGCAACAATTGAAACCGGACGACTATCCCTTTCAATTCCAAGTGGGGAGCGTGGAGAGGTTGCTTATGCCCACCTTTCGGAAATATCAGAATCTAATCATGTGCTACGAATTTTAAAATTTTGAAAAAGTTATTTATTGCGTTCGATGCTTTCTTATACCTGATTGGTAGCCACACGGTCTCAGGCGCCTTGTCACGTTCCGCCCCCGCCCGCCCCCCGCCTCGGAGGTGTGTGTGGTCCTTAGCGTAAGTTCGTTTAAGTTAGATTAAGTAATGTGTAAGATTAGGGACCGATGTCCTCGACAGTTTCTTCCCATAAGCTCGTACCACAAATTTCGAAATACCTGATTCTGTAACTGTCGGAACTTCTCAGTGAAACTTAGCCCCAAAATTTAATCTGATTAACGATTCAGTAAATTCTGAATTACTTAAATGAGTTAACTATGTACCTGTGTACCGAGCAAGGTGGCGCAGTGGTTAGCACACTGGACTCGCATTCGGGAGGACGACGGTTCAATCCCACGTGCGGCCATCCTGATTTAGGTTTTCCGTGATTTCCCTAAATCGCTCCAGGCAAATGCAGGTATGGTTCCTTTGGAAGGGCACGGCCGACTTCCTTCCCCATCCGCTCCTAATCCGATGAGACCGATGACCTCGCTGTCTCGTCTCCTCCCCCAAAAACCAACCAACCAACTTCACAATTAACGTCATAATCATATTTTAACGATCGGTACCTTTCTCATAAATCCATACATCTTTCGAAAGTATGTTCTGAACAAAAGTCAACGACAATTAACGAAACCCGTATTTTTTTTAAATTTTTACGATGGTCATGAATTACACGTACCTTCAGAGTACACATTACCGAAAATACATTTGTGTTGATAAGACTGGGCCAAAAGATCTTCAGGTTCGGAATACTACTTATATATCAGTATATATTTAAGAAGTACATTGTTAATAACAGTTAACAACAATTAACGATTTTTACATTTTTTTTAATTTTTTGTGGTTGGCATAAGGTCACCCCCCCCCCCCCCCCCCCGACACACACACACACACACACGTCATTGAAGTGGCGTCAACTGGACTTGCAATACGGCGGCCGAACCCCGAAGAGGATATCCCGGCCAATAAATGCCATACGATCACTTCATTTTTACGTATCGCCTTGTGACTTTTGTCCTTCGTGTACATTAAGGACTTTGTTTCAGTACCGCTACTGTCAAGAACAATGAACAGCTCCAGAGGCAGCATCAATGCTGCGATAGTGACGACTGTTAACGATGTTACTACATAAGGTACCTAACTAACTTAACTACCGCTTGGATGTGTGTTGTGAGGCTAAAGGAACAGTCGTAGAAAATTTGTAGAGTGCAAGACTCAGTCTTGGTGAGTTTATCATTTTCTTCACACATCAATCACATTTATACATGTAATATTCTGGAAAATATGGTCATGACCCTTACACTTAGAACTACTAAAACCTAACTAACCTTAGGACGTCACTCACATCCATGCCCGAGGCAGGATTCGAACCTGCAACCGCAGCAGCAGCGCGGCTGCGGACTGAAGCGCCTAGACAAAACGTTATTGACATTCTACATATTTATTCTTCACGTCTACGTATTTGCAGTCCACTGCCGGTAGAAAGCTCCAAACTATAACGTGCAACATGGCGGTGTGTAACGTAACTACACTAAAGAGCCAAAGAAACTGGTACACCTGCCTGATATAGTGTAGGGTCCCCGCGAACACGCAGAAGTGCCGCAACACGACGTGGTATGGACTCGACTGATGTCTGAAGTAGTGCTGGAGGGATCTGACACCATGAATCCTGCCTGGCTGTCCACAAATCTTTAAGATTAAGGGGGGAGGGGGCGGGGTCGGGGGTGCAGATCTCAGATCTCTTCTGAGCACTCCAGATATGCTCAATAATGTTCATGTCTGGCGAGTTTGGTAGCCAGCGGAAGTGCTTAAACTAAGAGCAGTGTTCCTGGAGCCTCTCTGTAGCAATTCTGGACATGTGGGGTGTCGCATTGTCCTGCTGGAATTGTCTGTCGCAATGCAAAATGGATATGAAAATGGATACCGCTGATTAAATAGGATACTTACGTGCGTGTCACCTATCAGAGACGCATCTATATGTATCATGGGTCCAATATCTCTCCAACTGCACACGCCCCACACCATTACAGAGACTCCACCGTCTAGAACAGTCGTCTGCTCACTTGCAGGGTCCATGGATTCATGAGGTTGTCTCCATACTCGTACACATCCATCCGCTCGATACAATTTGAAACTGGACCCTTCCAACCAGGCAACATGTTCCCAATCATGAACAGTCCAATGTCTGTGTTGACGGGCCCAGACGAGCCGTAAAGCTTTGTGTCGTGCAGTCATCAAGGGTCACGAGTCGACCTTCAGCTCCAAAAGCCCATTACGTTTATGTTTCGTTGAATGGTTCGCCGATGCCCCAGCATTGAAATCTGAAGTAATCTGCGAAACGGTTGCACTTCCGTCACGTTAAACAACTCTCTTCAGTCGTTGGCCATGTTCTTGCAGGACCTTTTTCCAGCTGCACCAATGTCGGAGATTTGACGCTTTACCAGATTCCTGATATTCGCTGTACACTCGTGAAATGGTCGTATGGGAAAATGCCCACTTCATTGCTACCTCGGCGCACGAGTGATGGAACACAGCATCTCCAACTATAGCACCACGTTCAGACTCACTTAAATCTTGATATCTGTCATTGTAGCAGCAGTAACCGATCTAACAACTGCGCCTCACATTTTTTTGTCTTATATACTCGTTGCCGACCGCAGCGCCGTATTCTGCCATTTTACATATGTCTGTACTTGCATACGCATGAGCCGGCCGATGTGGCCGAGCGGTTCTAGACGTTTCAGTTTGGAAACGCGTGGCCGTTACGGTCTCAGGTTCGAATCCTGCCTCGGGTATCGATGTGTGTGATGTCCTTAGGTTAGATAGGTTTAAGTAATTTTAAGTTCTAAGGGACTGATGACCTTTGATATTAAGTCCCATAGTGCTCAGAGCCATTTGAACCATTTTTGAATACACATGCTATACGAGATTCCTTGGCGCTTCAGTGTGCTGTAATAGTGTCTCGAATTCGAAGAGTTCGTCTACACATGGAGAATTCCCTACTTCAGTATGACAATGCCTGACCACAGACGTGCGCTGTGACAAGTGCAACAATCCAACGTCCTGGGTTCACTGTCATCAGTCATTCTCCATACAGTCCCGATATGGCCCCATACTACTGTCATCTCTTTCCAGAACCTAAAGAATTCCTTCGAGGGCCTCACTTTGATAGTGGTGAGCAGAGGTTAGGTTGTGGCTCCGTCAGCAAAGTCGAACATTCCACGTGACGGTATCAACAAGCTTGCTTCTCGTTGGGGGAAATTTATTCGTCGCCACGGTAACTATGTTGAAAAATATGTAGACATGAAAAATAAATACGCAGAATGATGAAAACGTTTGTTTTATTTAAAAAGCTTTCAGAGTTTTCGCACATGAAATTACTTTTCAACGCGCCCTCGTAATAATCCGGTATGTATTACTGTCTCCCGGTATTCCTCCTATGTAGTTCTGAACTGGACTGTTGAGCATATTCTCCATTCCGACCCGCTTCTCACATAACATTGCAGTAATTTCCAACTGCGCGACCATTTGGAAACGCAGCGGACGACTGGAAAACTGTCCTTTTTTTGCAGCATTCCTGACCTGCTGCGCTTCTTTTGTCTCGGTGTGACTTAATTTCCATTAGCGCCTCTCCGCAAGAAACGAGGCCCGCTAATTACGTCCCGCACCGAGGAAACGTATCGCAGGAACTGTCGGCTGCCGCTCGATATAAAGGAAGACCGCACTCATCCGGTCGCCTTGCTGAAAGCGAAAATAAATATCGCCGAGAACTGTCCTCTAACTAAGCTTTCCTACAACTGGCTGGCACTACTCTGATTAAACGCCACACATTTTTCCTGCCATTGCTACGATATTAATGTACTGCAAATACTGGGTGATCAAACAATCAGTATTAACTTGAAAACTTAATAAACCACGGAATAATGTAGATAGAGATGCTTGGAATGACATGGCGTTTTATTTGAACCAAAAAAAAAAAAAGTTCATAAAATATCCGACAGATGGCGCTAGACAGCAAAACGTCAGTGACGAGTGAGAGGTACGCCTCTATGTTACAGAATCGCATCATCCCCAGCCTGGCTGATAGACCCCTGCTGGAACGAACGATGTTTATGCAGGATGGCGTTCCACCCCATATTGCTAGACGCGTGAAAGATCTCTTGTGCGCGTCGTTTGGTGATGATCGTGTGCTCAGCCGCCACTTTCGTCATGCTTAGCCTCCCAGGTCCCCAGACCTCAGTCCGTGCGATTATTGTGGCTTTGGGGTTACCTGAAGTCTCAATTGTATCGTGATGGACCGACATCTCTAGGGATGCTGAAAGACAACATCCGACGCCAATGCCTCACCATAACTGCGGACATGCTTTACAGTGCTGTTCGTAACATTATTCCTCGAATACAGCTATTGTTGAGGAATGATGGTGGACATATTGAGCATTTCCTGTAAAGAATATCATCTTTGCTTTGTCTTCCTTTGTTATGCTAATTATTGCTATTCTGATCAAATGAAGCGCCATCTGTCGGACATTTTTTGAACGTTTGTATTTTTTTGGTTCTAATAAAACCCCATGCCATTCGAAGCATGTGTGTCAATTTGTACCTCTCTTTCTACATTATACCATGATTTATTCAGTTTTCAGATTTATACTGACTTTTTGATCACCCGGTACATTTTGAGGTATCCGCCTCGAGCAAAACGAAATTCCTTGCTTCATTTCGTCTCCAGCACCCGTTTCGATGAAACGGGATTTTATTCATTCGACTGTGTACCATAACACATTAAAGCGGTACAAATTCAGTCTCCAGATAGCTTTCCTTATTTCCATAAGACCAGTTTGGTGCCAGATGCCTATCTTCAGATGTATCACAAAGCATTAACGTACAATTGGTTGAAAATACAAATGATTTGAGAATACTGTCTAGCAGGGAACTGCAAGTTCACTGTCATAACTAAACATACGCCAGTCTGTTGCAACCTTGCAAACTTAAAAATAATTCTTTTAAAACATTTTAATGTAATTAAATTACACATTAGTGTTTCACATGCTATGGCTTGGAATATTGATTATGAATTATGTCAGTTCACTTTCTACGCAGAGAAGGCGCTCTTCAGCGATGTAGGTATTGCACGATCAGGTTTGCTATAAAGAACTTTTATAAAGCCGTAGCGGGATGGTGTATAGCTAGTTGTGACACCGAAATTTTAACTTAATATATAAGAAAATATCAGCCTCGATTGCGGTAATGAAACCAACCTTTACCTAGGTTTCAGCCCAAGTAAATGAGCCTTCTTCAGAAGATAAACCTGATTCTGTAATATGTCTACGAGGGCATGGTCTAGGAATAAAACTAAAACAGTTGTTTCTAGACCATGCCCTCGTAGATATATTACAGAATCAGGTTTATCTTCTGAAGAAGGCTCAATTACTTGGGCTAATACATACATTACCGCAATCTAGGCTGATATTTTCTTATGTATTAGATTATCAGGATTGCTGACTGGGCTGCAATGTTGAAAGTACTAGAAATTTTAATTTCTTATCGGTCGGCTTGCTCTGAAAGAAACTGCATGTTGCACAACTGTTGTATTGCAGTTAATTCCTCAAGAATTTTGAACCTTACTAAACATGAGTCTCAAATTTGTAGTTTGAACCAACTGTACTTTAGATCCATTACAAAAAAATTAAGTTGGGCAGCTGGCCTGAAACCGGTCACATGGAAATGAAAGAAAGCGATCTGCAGACAATATTTGGACAGTTTCATATAAGTACTGATCGCAGACACGCCCTGAAGACAAATATTTGTGTATAAGTAAAAAGCAGTGTTCTGACTGACTTATGATCACTCCAGCCGAACTGCTAAGGGCAGAAGTTCGAAACTTGCAGAGGGTTTTGATCTCATACTGTAGCCATCGCTTAAGAACGAATTTTTCGAAATTCTACCGCTATGGCGGTGAGACAGGAAATGGAACGTTTTCTGAAAATACGTTGCTTACGGCGATCTTGAAGCCAGACCTGTGGAAAGTGGTATTTGGTTTCTCTGTCAGAAGTAAAGGAATGTGTTTCATTATTTTTGAAAATTTTACCCCTATGGTAGTGAAATAGTGGATGAATTTCTTAAACACACCGTTACTGAAAAACAAGTAAAGTATTTTTGAAGCTACAGCTACGACAATTGGTATTTGACTTATCGGTTAGAAATTTAAATACCTCATAGAAATGCGTGTTTCACAGTTTCTGGAAATTTAGCCTCTGTCGGAGCGAAATAAGGGATAAAATTTCTATGGAAATATTTTATATAGTAAGTATTTTTGAACCTAAATATACGATATTTTGCATTCGGCTTCTCTGTTATAAGTAAAAAAAAATGCATTTCACTGTTGCCGGCCGGTGTGGCCAAGCGGTTCTAGGCGCTTCAGTCTGGAACCGCGCGACCGCTACGGTCGCAGGTTAGAATCCTGCATTTGGAATGGATGTGTGTGATGTCCTTAGGTTAGTTAGGTGTAAGTAGTTCTAAGTTCTGGGGACTGATGACCTCAGATGTTAAGTCCCATAGCACTCAGAGCCATTTGAACCATTTCACTGTTCTTCGAAGTTCAGCCTCCAAGGAGATGAAATGTTTGATGAAAATATTTTATTGAGAAAGCATTTTCACAGCTATATCCATGAAGGTTTGAATTTGGTTTCTCTATCAGAAATTTAAAAAATACGTGATTCCGTGTTTTTGGAGATTCAACTCCTCAAGGGATGCAATAGGCTACAAAAAATTTTAAGAATACACATTGACGCTCCAAAGAAACTGGTATAGGCATGCGTATTCAAATACCGAACTATGTAAACAGGCAGAACAAGGGGCTATGGTCGGCAACGCCTATACAAGACAACAAGTGCCAGGAGCAGTTGATAGATCGCTTACTGCTGTTACAAAGACAGGTAATCAAGATTTAAGTGAGTCTGAACGTCTTGTTACAGTAGACGCACAAACGATGGGACACAGCAAATCCGAAGTAGCGATCAAGTGGGGATTTTCCCATACAGACATTTCACGAGTATACCGTCAATATCAGGAATATGGTAAAACGTCAAATCTCCGACATCGCTGCGGCTGGAAAAAGATCCTACAAGAATGAATCCAACGACGACTGAGGAGAATCGTTCAACGTGGCAGAAGTGCAACCCTTCCGATTTCAATGTTGGTCCATCACCAAGTGTCAGCGTGCGAACCATTCAACGGAACATCGTCGATATGGCCTTTCGGAACCGAAGGCCCACTCGTATACCCTTGATGACAGCACGACACGAAGATTTACGCCTCGCCTGGACCTGTTAACACCGACACGGGACTGTTTAAAAAATGGTTCAAATGGCTCTGAGCACTATGGGACTTAACATCTATGGTCATCAGTCCCCTAGAACTTAAAACTACTTAAACCTAACTAACCTAAGGACAACACACAACACCCAGCCACCACGAGGCAGAGAAAATCCCTGATCCCGCCGGGAATCGAACCCGGGAACCCGGGCGTGGGAAGCGAGAACGCTACCGCACGACCACGAGATGCGGGCGGGACTGTTTATGACTGGAAACATGTTGCCTGGTCGGACGAGTCTCATTTCAAATTGTGTAACGCGGATCGACGTGTGCGGGTATGGACAAAATTAATGCATGGACCCTGAATGTCTGCATGGGGCTGTTCAAGGTGGTGGAGGCTCTGTAATTGTGTGGGGCGCATGTAGCTGGAGTGATACGTGACCCTTGATACGTCTAGATACGACTCTGACAGGTGACACGTACGTAAGCATCCTGTCTGATCACCTGCATCCACCCATGTCCATTTTGCATTCCGGCGGATTTGGTCAATTCCAGCAGGACAATGCGACACCCAGCATGTACAGAATTGCTACGCAGTGCTCCAGGAACACTCTTATTAGTTTAAACACTTACGTGGCCACCAAACTCCCCAGACAGAACATGACTGAGGATATCTGGGATGCCTTGCAACGTAGTGTTCAGAAGAGATCTCCACCCCCTTGTAGTCTTACGTATTTATTCAGAGCCTTGCAGAATTCATGGTGTCGGTTCCCTCCAGCTCTATTTCAGACATCAGTGGAGTGCATGTCGCGTCGTGTTGCGACACCTCTGCGTGCCCGAGGGGGCCCTACACGATATTAGGCAGGTGTAGCAGTTTCTTTGGTTCTTCAGTGTGTTTCATTACATTAAACAATTTTTAAAACGAAACCTACGAAAAGTGGTATTTCACTTCTCTGTAAGATATAAAGATATGTGTTCCGGGATGAAAGTCTCTATGGACATATGGTCACAAGAACCCAAAAGACACTATTAACAAAAACCTTGAACTCCAGCTACGAGGATCACTTTTTGATCTGCAGGACATTCGAAAAATACCATGCGTCTACGGCCTTCATTACAGTGAAAAGTCTAAAAGACGTCGTAATTTGTAAACAACACCAACATTCTATTGAAGAAAAAGAACTGTGGAGATCGAACATTCTACGTGAGCGAAGGAGCGGGCGCTAAGCTAGTTGTTGGTAAGCCGTACGTAATTGCTGGATGGAAACAGATACTCACTGACATTATGGTTATCATATTCACAAAACTGTTTCAACAAATACCATATGTCTTAGGAGCATGTTAGGTAGGTAACGTTACTGCCAGCTGTAACATCCCCATATCGATAAAGCAGCGACGAGCTGCGATTAAGAACCTTTAACTAATAATCTGTGATATACACTAATGGCCATTAAAATTGCTACACCACGAAGATGACGTGCTACAGAAACGAAATTTAACCGACCGGAAGAAGATGCTGTAGTACGCAAATTATTAGCTTTTCAGAGCATTCACACAAGGCTGGCGAAGGTTGCGTCACCTACAACGTGCTGACATGAGGAACGTTTCCAACCGATTTCTCATACACAAACACCAGTTGACCACCGTTGCCTGCTGAAACGTTGTTGTGATGCCTCGTGTAACGAGGATAAATGCGTACCATCACGTTTCCGACTTTGATAAAGGTCGGATTGTAGCCTATCGCGATTACGGTTTCTCGTAAAGCGACATTGCTGCACGCGTTGGTCGAGATCCAATGACTGTTAGCAGAATATGGAATCGGTGGGTTCAGGAGGGCAATACCGAACCCCGTGCTGGATCCCAACGGCCTCGTATCACTACTAGCAGTCGAGATGACAGACATCTTAGCCGCATGGCTGTAACGGATCGTGCAGCCACGTCTCGATCCTTGAGTCAACAGATGGGGACGTTTGCAAGACAACCACCATCTGCACGAACAGTTCGACGACGTTTGCAGCAGCACGGACTATCAGCTCGGAGACCATGGCTGCCGTTACCCTTGACGCTGAATCACAGACAGAAGAGCCTGCGATGGTGTACTCAACGGCGAACCTGGGTGCACGAATGGCAAAACGTAATTTTTTTAATGAATTCAGGTTCTGTTTACAACATAATGATGGTCGCATCCGTGTTTGGCGACATCGTGGTGAACGCACAATAAAAACGTGTATTCGTCATCACCATACTGGCGTATCACCCTGCGTGATGGTATGGGGTGCCATTGGTTACATGCCTCGGTCGCCTCTTGTTCGCACTGACTTCACTTTGAACAGTAGACGTTACGTTTCAGATGTGTTACGACCCGTGGCTGAACCCTTCATTCGATCCCTCCGAAACCCTACATTTCAGCAAGATAATGCACGACCGCTTGTTGCAGGTCCTGTACCGTCCTTTCTGGATACAGAAAATGTTCGACCGCTACCCTTGCCAGCACATACTCCAGATCTCTCACCAACTGAAAACGTCTGGTCAATGGTGGCCGAGCAACTGGCTCGTCACAATACGCCAGTCACTACTTTTGACGAACTGTGGTATCGTGTTGAAGCTGCGTGGGCAGCTGTACCTGTACACGCCATCCAAGCTCTGTTTGACTCAATGCCCAGGCGAATCAAGGCCGTTATTACGGCCAGAGATGGTTGTTCTGGGTACTGATTTCTCAGGATCTGTGCACCCGAACTGCGTGAAAATGAAATCGCATGTCTGTTCTAGTATAATATATTTATCCAATGAATACCCGTTTATCATCTGCATTTCTTCTTGGTGTAGCAATTTTAATGGCCACTAGTGTATTTTGTTTAAAAAAATTAATGATGGTTTACGACTTCCTCGCTGCCGTGTAGGAGACACACTTCTGTTTTATCTCTAGTTACGACTAGACGCCTTTCGTCTGTACAGGTGCAGAAATCATTTTGTACTGTGCAACATTTTACGTAAATATCGGTACAAGGCACAGAAGAGTGAACGCACCTTAACGTACACAATACAGTCGCGACACCGCCGCTCTCTTCTGTTAAAGCTCAGTCTACAAGTGCTCGTGGAAATCTACAGAACGAATCGCTCCAAACAGCTGGCATGTAGTAACGGAGGGATGGCATGACATAAGCTGAGGACTCGTTATTTTTAATATTGCTACTTCCAGATTTCCCAGTCACTAAACGTTGTAGTTAGTTCTCCAATACGAATAGGAAAATTCAATTAAAATAACATCCCATCTCCTTTAATTGTCAACGTAGAGGCCGAGTCAAGAGGAGAGGTACATGCTTTGAAAGGTAACGGTATCAGTGCTTCGGAACAAAAAATTCAAATGCACATATGCCCTAATCGGAATGGTTTTCGAGACAGAATACATTTAATACCACTTCTGTTCGTTTTACTCGAATACTTCGGAAAGGCAGCCTCCAGTGAAAACGTGTCGCAGTACAAAACAGTACAAAATTAACACAACATTAAGTTTTCCTACAGAAAATGTCCTGTTTTTTTTTTCCTCTAAGGCTAGTTGTTTGCGCGAAGAGAGTACGAAAATAGGAGTAGGAGTAATTCATTAAATCCACTACATTACAGGAACGTATCATTAACGTCGATATGCAACAGGATTTTGGAACATATATTGTGTTCGATTATTATGAGTTACCTCGAAGAAAACGGTTTATCGACACACAGTCAACACAGATTTAGAAAACATCATTCTTGTGAAACACAATTATGTCTTTATTCGCACTAAGTGCTGAGTGCTATTGAGAAGGCTTTTGACATTGTATCGTAGAAGCGGCTTATGGTGAAATTGCTTGTTTATGGAATATCATCTCACTTACGTGACTGGATTCGTGATTTCCTGCAGAGAGGTCACAAGTCGTAATAACTCACGGGAATTCTTTCTATATAAACGCTTGGGGAGACAATCTGAGAAGCCGTCTTTGGCTGTTTGCAGATGACGCTATCGTTTGTCGACTATTACCATCAGAAGATCATAAATTGTGAAACAATTTAGAAAAGATATCTGTATCGTGCGAAAATTGGCAAGTGACCCTAAATAACGAGAAGTGTGAGGACATCCACATGAGTGCTAAAAGGAATCCGTCAAACTTCGATTACACGATAAATCAGTCAAATCGAAAGGCCGTAAACTGAACAAAGTACCTAGGAATTACAATTACGAACATCTTAAATTGGAAACACATAGGGAATGATGTGGGGAAAGCTAACCACAGACTGCCTTTTATTGGCCTACACTACGCTTGTCCGTCCTCTTTAAAAGAATACTGCTGCGCGGTGTGGGATCCTTACCAGATAGGATTGACGGAGCGCATCGAGAAAGTTCAAAGAAAGGCAGAACGTTTTGTATTATCACGAAATAGGACAGAGTGTGTGACTGAGATGGTGCAGGATTTGGGGTGGACATCATTAAAACAAAGGCGTTTATCGCTGCGTCGGTACTTACTCACATCATTTCAATCATCAACTTTCTCCTCTGAATGCGAAAATATTTTACTGACGCCGACTTACGTAGGGAGAAACGATGACCACAAAAAGTAAGGGAAATCAGAGCTCGCTCTGAAAGATATAGGTGTTCGTTTTTCCGCGATGTATAGGGGATTGGAATAATAGAAAAATCTGAAGGTGGTTAGACACTTAAATGTGATTACCATGTAGATATAGATGTAGAAAATAATAAAATACACAGTTTGAGTCGTAACACGGCGTCCTGTTGGAACGTCCCCTTTGAAAATTGAAGAATGACAGTGCTGGAAAAACTCTTACATTATTTGATACAGAGACAGCTGAGTAAAACTGAACGTACTCAGTTCTCTCTTTACTCATTCTAATCATAACTAAACAGACACACAATATTTTAGCGCAATGCAATGTGACTTTCAATAATCCCTACAAAAGAATGGCCCTGACTAACAATACCTATACCTTTCATGAATCACTTATCTCACAAAAATCTTCGTTAGTAGAACTACTGCAATACAGCGAGCACCCCTACTGTCAGGTAAATAAAAGATTCTAACTACTGAAGGCACTAACTACTGATAGGCATAGTTAGCAAATGAAAGATTTTGACAGAGAACGAAGTATTTACCTTAATAGCGTTCAAAAGTCATAATATACTAAGGTAACCCCAAAAGTAAGATCTATTTTTTTATAAGTACATAGACATGTTTATTTCTACAATGGTTTACATCAGTTCACAGCTTGAACATTTAGCTATTTTTCGACATAATCACCATTTCTGTCGATGCATTTTTGTGGACGCTGTGGCAGTTTTTGTATGCCCATGCCATACCAGTTCGCCACCATGCTGTTCAGAAAGTTATGAACCTCTTCTTTCACATCGTCGTCGGAGCTGAATCGCTGAGACCACAGTTAACACTGACAGGTACTGTGAGACTGAAAAAATTCAAACGGGCAATTCAGAACCGGAGAAGAGCAATGTTGAGCAAGGGCGTACACATTGTGCATGACAACGCTCGCCCACACATTGCGCAGCAAACCGTTGCTCTCCTGCAACAGTTTCAGCCATTTTTTTCGATCGTGCTAGGATTTAGAGAAGGAAGTGCAGTGCGCGGTCTTCCTCTGTGAAACAGCTCTGGAAAAAGGTCAGCTTTACGCCTTTACGCCTGACATCCTCTGTTTCAATGCCATTTTCATCCCAGAGTGTCTGGATATGCTGTTTCGATCCACTTACCGATTTAACGTAAGACCAGAACTTCCTAAGATTTTCTGTCAAGTCGGTCCATAGAATTTTACTTTCGAATTCACTGAACGCTTTACGGATAGCCCTCCTTACGATGACTTTGACATCGTTTAGCTTCTGTTTGTCTGAGAGTTTTTGGCTGCGTTTAAATTTGCAGTGACGCTCTCTTTTTTGCTTTCTTATGCTACATTTACACGGGCCATAAATATAGCGTATTGCTATGGTGGCAATGTGTAAGTAGGCTGTTTAGGTTCTTTTTAATGGTAACGCCGCCGCCACGTAGCGCTCTTTATGAAAATCACTGGCCGTGCTGTGTGCGGTCTGTGGCTGGTTTGCATTTTTGTCTGCCATTGTAGTGTTGGGCAGCGGCAGCCGGATGCTAACAGCGCGTAGCGTTGCGCAGTTGCAGGTGAGCCGCCAGCAGTGGTGGACGTGGGGAGATAGATGGCGGAGTTTTGAAATTTGTAAGAATTGATGTCATGAACTGATATATATATATTATGACTATTAAGGTAAATACACTGTTTGTTCTCTATTAAAATCTTTGATTTGCTAAAAGTGCCTATCAGTAGTTAGTGCCTTCCGTAGTTTGAAGCTTTTATTTACCTGGCAGTAGTGGTGCTCGCTGTATTGCAGTAGTTCGAGTAACGAAGATTTTTGGTGAGGCAAGTGATTTGTGAAAGGTATAGGTTAATGTTAGTCAGGGCCATTCTTTTGTAGGGATTATTGAAAGTCAGATTGCGCAGCGCTAAAAATATTGTGTGTCAGTTTAAGCAGAGTCATGTAGAATTTTTCAAAGGGGATGTTTCAAATGGTGTATGGAACGGCGTTAGTGGGGACAGCACTGCTATCAGATAGTCATTTCGGACGAATCCAGGTTCTGTTTGAAAATCACGGCCACAATTTGATTCACCGCGGACAGGGGGAGCGGCATCACACTGGCTGCATTCTCACAACATATGTGAACTCAAGGCGTTATGGTGTGGCGTGTGCTACTAGGTACAACCACAAATCGCACTTGGTGCGTGTCCAGGTCACGGCGACAACAATGACTTACGTGAATGACATCGTGCGACCCGTAGCCATACTCTTTCTGCGCAGCACACCGGACGCCATTTTTCAGCAAGACAATGCAAGACCACATATTGCCGGACGGACACGTGCCTCCTTGGTGTCACAGGATGTCAGCCTTTTGCCCTGGCCTGCCAGGCCTTGTCGCCAATCGACAATGTGTGGGGTACGGCGAAACGACGGGTACAGTGCTGTGACCCAATGCCGACCACCACAGATGTGCTTTGGAACCAGTTAAATGCAGCATGGATGGCTATACCACAAGACGCCATTCGCGCCTTATACGCGTCGATGCCATCACGCGTGGAACAAGTTATCAGGGCCCATGCCGGACCCTGTGCCTGCTACGCAAAAGGACACATGTAGAACCGAGGTGACTGAAATGCTAATCAGTTCAAAATAGTTCAAATGGGTCTGAGCAGTATGGGACTCAACATCTGAGGTCATCAGTCCCCTAGAACTTAGAACTACTTAAATCTAACTAGCCTATGGACATCACACACATCCATGCCCGAGGCAGGATTCTAACCTGTGACCGGAGCGGTTACGCGGTTCCAGACTGTAGCGCCTCGAGCCGCTCGGCCACACCGGCCGGCGCTAATCAGAACTGCAGTAAATACTAATGTAAAAGTCCTGTGAATATGAACGTCCTACCTCTCGTCGTTCAAGACGTTTTGTTTTTTCTGGTCATGAGTGTACATTCTTGGAAATTAGGTTCTATTTTTTCTTCTAAACGCAAGTGTGACCATGTGATTGCTTCTATGCCACGCGTATACCTACAGTTTTTATCTGTGCTGCTTCACAGGTATCAAAATTTATGTATCTATGGTATCTTCAAGATTCTCTTTCCGGGCTGTAGCATTTAGTCTTCCAACATATCAGTTCGTTTTCGTCCATTTGGCGGCCACAGTGAGTGCGGACGCGGAAATACACTACTGGCCATTAAAATTGCTACAACAATTAGAAATGCAGATGATAAACGGGTATCCAATGGACAAATATATTGTACTAGAACTGACATGTGACTACATTTTCACGCAATTTGGGTGGATAGATCCTGAGAATCAGTACTCAGAACAACCACCCCTGGCCGTAATAACGGCCTTGATACGCCTGGGCGTTGAGTCAAACAGAGCTTGGATGGCGTGTACAGGTACAGCTGTAAATACACCTTCAACACGATACCACAGATCATCAAGAGTAGTGACTGGCGTACTGTGACGAGCCAGTTGCTCGGCCACCATTGACCAGACGTTTTCAATTGGTGAGAGATCTGGAGAATGTGCTGGCCACGGCAGCAGTCGAACATTTTCAGTATCCAGAATGGCCCGTACAGGACCTGCAACATGCGGTCGTGCATTATCCTGCTGAAATGTAGGGTTTATCAGGGATCGAATGAAGGCTAGGGCCACAGGTCGTAACACAACTGAAATGCAACGTCCACTGTTCAAAGTGCAGTCGATGTGAACAAGAGGTGACCGAGACGTGTAACCAATGGCACCCCATACCATCACGCCAGGTGATACGCCAGTATGGCGATGACGAATACACGCTTCCAGTGTGCGTCCACCACGAGGTAGCCAAACACAGATGCGGCCATCATGATGCTGTAAACGGAAGTTGGATTCATCCGAAAAAATGACGTTTTGCCATTCGTGCACCCAGGTTCGTCGTTGAGTACACCATCGCAGGCGCTCCTGGCTGTGGTGCAGCGTCAAGGGTAACCATAGCCATGGTCTCCGAGCTGATAGTCCATGCTGCTGCAAACGTCGTCGAACTGTTCGTGCAGATGGTTGTTGCCTTGCCAATGTCCCCATCTGTTGACTCAGGGATCGAGACGTGGCTGCACGATCCGTTACAGGCATGCGGATAAGATGCCTGTCGTCTCGATTGCTAGTGATACGACACCGTTGGAACGAGCATGGCGTTCCGTATTACCCTCCTGAACCCACCGATTCCATATTCTGCTAACAGTCATTAGATCTCGAACAACGCGAGCAACAATATCGCGATACGATAAACCGCAATCGGAATAGGCTACAATCCGACCTTTATCAAAGTCGGAAACGTGATGGTACGCATTTCTCCTCCTTACACGAGGCATCGCAACAACGTTTCACCAGGCAACGGCTGGTCAACTGCTGTTTGTGTATGAGAAATCGGTTGTAAGCTTTCCTCATGTCAGCACGTTGTAGGTGTCGCCACCGGCGCCAACCGTGTGTGAATGCTCTGAAAAGCTAATCTTTTGCATATCACAGCATCTTCTTCCAGTCAGTTAAATTTCGCGTCTGTAGCACGTCATCTTCGTGGTGTAGCAATTTTAATGGCCGGCAGTGTATGTATGTACGGTATCTTCAAGATTCTTATTCCGGGCTGTAACATTTAGTCGTCCAACATATCAGTTCGCTTACGTTCTTTTGGCGGCCACAATGAGTGCTGACCCGCAAATATTATGCTGCAAACAGTGTCAGCAAGCAGTGGTCGGCAATGTTGCCGTATATATCGCTGTAACGCGTGAGGCCGCAATGTTTACGCGCTATGTTGTCGGCAATAGGCTATACTTATGGCCCGTGTAAACGTACCATAAGAGACGACAGTCGATGACTCACCCGACACTTAACGTAATGTGCACGCACGCTTGCTCCCTTAACTAAAGTTTCGTCCTTAGGAAGGGTGAGTGATGTCGAGCCGACTCAGGCGAGAGGCGCCGACCGCCACGTGCAGAGCTTACTAATGAGGAAGCAGGATTGTGGTTTAACTGAGGAAGCAGGATTGTGGTTTAACTTCTGCGATTCTCCCCGGATCTGGCTCCACTCAGCGTCTTGCAGACTAAGCAGTTCTGTTACGGCGTATTCCCAAAGTTGTACCTGATTCCCTAAGACCCAATTAAGTGCATAGATAGGTAGTCCATCTTGACTGTACAGCACGTCGAATAACTGCCCAACTCAGGTAATCTTATTACGTTCTACAATGGTGGCCCAGCGTATTAAAATATTCGTGTTGAGATGATTCTCTTTTGACACCTCACACTTTACGACTATATTTGTTCGGGAAGTCCGCCTTGGGCAAAATTAATGTAATTTTCTAGTTTTGGTGATGTTACGCCGTATTTAGTAGTTTTCTTTTCCTCTCCTGTATAGCACAACTAAATGGCGGAACATATCACGTATTGTGGTTGTCAGATTCACAAGATTGTTTGAAGAATTTTGAAACTCTGTAATACTTTTCACTTTGAGAAGGGATTTTCTGTGTCTTTCTTTTGTACATCTTGCTATTTAAAAATTCATGACATTGTGCTGCCTGTAATGTTGATATTTTATTTTGATACCGGTTTCGGTTCTGAACCATTATCAACAGCATCTGTAGAACGTACAAAAGTGGACCAAGGGACAATGCCAAACGAAATAAGAAAAACCAAAAAATATATACTCTATCAAAATACTCACGAAAAATATCACAGATGTGACACACGTCATACACACTTTAAAAATTAGTTCTCAAAGGAATTCAAAATCGCCACAACACTGTACCTAACATAAAATCAGAGTCGTAACACGACAATAAAAATGACAAATTGACCCAAGGACAGCAAGTGATGTACAGCAATACAAGTCAAAGAACTTCGAAGTCAAAGACGGCAGTCTTGACCGAATCAAAAGAAGATGCGATTAAATAGTTATGTGATAATCAAATGACAAAACTGAAATACTAACAGTTCTCCACTTGATTGAGATTTTACATTATTTTACCTATTACAGTTTCCTGTGGTAACTTATTTTTCAAGCATACATGACATGTGATACACCTGTGCTAATTTTCGTGAGTACTTTGATCGATTTAAAATTTTTCTGTTTTTCTTAATTCGTTTGGCATTCTCACATTGTCCACTTTTGTATGTTGTACAGCTGTCGTTGATGTTGGTTCACAACCGGAACCGGTAGGAAAATAGCATTATTACAGGCAGCACAGCTTCATCATTTTTTTAAAAAAATATTTTTTTGACTATAAATATTTTAACGTTACACACTGCGCAACAGAATTAAAGAATCACTTTGTCAAAATCCCGTAATTGCCTCCCATTGCGACGCGTAAGTTTAAAATTGGGCTCAAAGGTGCCTACAGCTTTCCTATATAATATGAATATCAACATGGTATCTGTTCTTTCGGACATGTCCGTAAGAACAGATACGATCTTCATATAGATGAGGCTTACCGGCCAATGATCTACTTCAATGTGGATGCTCTCACATTGCTCAAACTCTTACGGGAGTTCGTAGATTGACTGCCGCGAGTAGTGAGTATAGCGCTCAGGGGCAATACAAATGTGTGTGGACATTAAATTGGAAGTGTGGGTATCACGGGAAGCGTGCCAGAGGTAAGTCCCTGCAGTTGCACTATCCTCTATGTCCTCGGTTGCTCAATCGGATAGAGCGTCTGCCATATAAGCAGGAGATCCCGTGTTCGAGTCCCGTCTAGTGTCCCTTTTGCAATATTCACCATTATCGAGGTGAAACATAAATAAAAATGACTATGTGAATCAAAATGAACTGCAAACATTGATTTATCTGCGAAAGGTAATAACACTTACTGTAAAAATATACAATATACACTCAGTCGCAGAAGTATTCGGACAGTGGGAAGTTTCACAAAGAGTACTCGAGAAACACTGACTATGAAACCCAAACATATTTATTAGCAATATATATGCGTAACAACATTAATTCCAAACAATTATTGTATTATTTCGTTTCCAAAAAATAAATAACAGAAAAATTAAAAACAAAAATGAATCATCCTGCACACCCGGCTGCTACAAAAGTATTCGGATACTGTCCAATAAATGTTCATAATTTGTACGACGAAAATGTCAATACCTTGTGGGTCCACCTTTCATTTTCAGTACCTCCTCCAATCTACTAGGCATACTTTCCACAAGTTTTTTCGTGAAATCTGGGCCTATATTTGCCCATTCTTGGCGCAGTTTCTTTTTCAAGGTCTCCTTCGTATAGATGTTGTCTGCGCGGAGGGTTCGTTTCAATTTATCCCACAAATGTTCGATTGGGTTAAGGTCTGGTGATTGGGGAGGGAGGGGCGCAATACTTTCGGACAATTGAAGAGCAACCACATTTTTTACGATATGCGCGGTATGCTTGGGATCATATCCTGATAAAAATGAAAGTTGTGCACAATACCTAGATGTCGTGCACTCTGCTTCAAATGTCCTCGCAGTATATTCAAATACGCTTCCTTGTTCTTCGTATCATCAATGTACACTAAATCACCCACACCACTGCCGGACATGCATCCCCACACCATGATGCTCCCACCTCCAAACTTTACTGTTGGTTTGAGGTTCCTGGGATTCAGCTCTTCATTGGCCTTTCGCCACACGTTTGCCTTTCCGTCGCTTTGCCATAATGTAAATTTACATTCGTTGCAAAATATCGCCCGATTCCAACAAGCCTGATCGTATTCGGCGTATTCCCTCTCAAACTGCAAACGTTTCTTCTGGTTCACTGCATTTATGAATGGCTTTCGCCGCGCCACTCGACCGTGGTACTGCGATCGTCGTAGTACTGTCCACACAGTTTCGGGGTGAACTTTTATACCAAGGTCTGCCTCCACCTCACTTGCAATTCGTGTGGCAGATATTTTCGGATTCTGTTGCACCTTTCACGTTCATCTCTATGTGAAAATGTCCGTGGCCGTCCTGTACTACAACGGAATTCCAATCGGTCTTCTTTCTCGAACCGTTTGATAATATCGTGAACTGTACTTCTCTTCATGTTCATTATTGCGGCAATTTCCCTGCAGGTTTTTCCCTTCGCGTGTTGATGAACAACAAGTTGCCTTTGCTCGAACGTAGAACACTTCCCTCTGCGTCCCATCGTCGACCTGCACAGGCTCGCGATACGTGTTTACTAATCATCGCTATCGTCTCGCGGAGATGTTGGACACACTACAGTCGCTTCACCCTCTGTGCGTCTCGGAATGAACTATTCTCTCACGTTGTCCGCCTTTGTCCGAATACTTTTGTTGCACCTTCCCATGCCGTTTCCTGGAAACATTACGTAACAGACATGTCCAACAACAACTTTTCCTATTTGACACGTGTTTCACGTTCCGACATGGTTGGTTGGTTGTTTGGGGAAGGAGACCAGACAGCGAGGTCATCGGTCTCATCGGATTAGGGAAGGATGGGGAAGGAAGTCGGCCGTGCCCTTTTCTTGGAGCGATTTAGGGAAATCACGGAAAACCTAAATCAGGATGGCCGGACGCGGGATTGAGCCGTCGTCCTCCCGAATGCGAGTCCAGTGCCTTACCACTGCGCCACCTCGCTCGGTTGCGACATCGTACCCAGAGTCCCAAATACATTACAAAGTGCAATTTCTGTATTTGTTCATGCGGCAAACTGCAAAATTACGCGCCGTTACGTGCTGTCCGAATACTTTTGCGACTGAGTGTAGATCGATAGATGCAGAAAAAGACAGTTTTATTGTATGAGATTATAATGTGTAAGTAATTAAAAGAAGTATTATTATCTTTGTAAGAGTATAAAACACGATGCAATGCTCATTCTTCTGTCTAGTCTGTTTTGTTCTGTTCGTTCTGGTGTTAGCTGGAGTAAGGTACGCAAGCTATAGTGCTGCGCTAGCATTTGTTTCCGTCGTCACGTAATTGCAAATATTTAATGGTGTAAACTGTATCCTAGTAAGAATATATTAGTATAAAGTGATCTCCGTGTGATTTCAAGAACCTACGCCACATCCCCCCATCCCCCCCCCCTCCCCCCCCCCCCCCCCATGAACCATCCCGTTGGTGGGGTGGCTTGCGTGCCTCAGTGATACAGATAGCCGTACCGTAGATACAACCACAACGGAGGGGTATCTGTTGAGAGGCCAGACAAACGTGTGGTTCCTGAAGAGGGGCAGCAGCATTTTCAGTAGTTGCAGGGGCAACAGTCTGGATGATTGACTGATCTGGCCTTGTAACAATAACCAAAACGGCCTTGCTGTGCTGGTACTGCGAACGGCCGAAAGCAACGGGAAACTACGGCCGTAATTTTTCCCGAGGGCATGCAGCTTTACTGTATGATTAAATGATGATGGCGTCCTGTTGGGTAAAATATTCCGGAGGTAAAATGGTCCCCCATTCGGAGCTCCGGGCGGGGACTACTCAAGAGGACGTGTTATCAGGAGAAAGAAAACTGGCGTTCTACGGATCGGAGCGTGGAATGTCAGATCCCTTAATCGGGCAGGTAGGTTAGAAAATTTAAAAAGGGAAATGGATAGGTTAAAGTTAGATATAGTGGGAATTAGTGAAGTTCGGTGGCAGGAGGAACAAGATTTCTGGTCAGGTGACTACAGGGTTATAAACACAAAATCAAATAGGGGTAATGCAGGAGTAGGTTTAATAATGAATAGGAAAATAGGAATGCGGGTAAGCTAGTACAAACAGCATAGTGAACGCATTATTGTGGCCAAGATAGATACGAAGCCCACGCCTACTACAGTAGTACAAGTTTATATGCCAACTAGCTCTGCAGATAACGAAGAAATTGAAGAAATGTATGACGAAATAAAAGAAATTATTCAGATAGTGAAGGGAGATGAAAATTTAATAGTCGAGTGTAGGAAAAGGAAGAGAAGGAAACATGGTAGGTGAATATGGATTGGGGCTAAGAAATGAAATAGGAAGCCGCCTGGTAGAATTTTGCACGGAGCACAACTTATTTATAGCTAACACTTGGTTCAAGAATCATGAAAGAAAATTGTATACATGGAAGAACCCTGGAGATACTGACAGGTTTCAGATAGATTATATAATGGTGAGACATTTCCATGGGCAGATGTGGACTCTGACCAGAATCTATTGGTTATGAACTGTAGATTAAAACTGAAGAAACTGCAAAAAGGTGGGAATTTAAAGAGATGGGACCTGGATAAACTGAAAGAACCAGAGATTGTACAGAGTTTCAGGGAGAGCAATAGGGAACAATTGAGAGGAATGGGGGAAGGAAATACAGTAGAAGAAGCATGGGTAGATTTGAGGGATGAAGTAGTGAAGGCAGCAGAGGATCAAGTAGGTAAAAAGACTAGGGCTACTAGAAATCCTTGGGTAACAGAAGTATTGAATTTAAGTGATGAAAGGAGAAAATATAAAAATGCAGTGAAAGAAGCACCAAAAAGGAGTACAAACGTCTGACAAATGAGATCCAGGGTTAAGACAGGTACTGCCTACATGAAAATTAAAGAGACCTTTGGAGATAAGAGAACCACTTGTATGAACATCAAGAGCTCTGATGGAAACCCAGTTCTAAGCAAAGAAGGGAAAGCAGAAAGGTGGAAGGAGTATATAGAGGGTCTATACAAGGGCGATTTACTTGAGGACAATATTATGGAAATGAAAGAGGATGTAGATGAAGATGAAATGGGAGATACGATACTGCGTGAAGAGTTTGACAGAGCACTGAAAGACCTGAGTTGAAACAAGGCCCCGGGAGTAGATAACAGTCCATTAGAACTACTGACGGCCTTGGGAGAGCCAGTCCTGATAAAACTCTACCATCTGGTGAGCAAGATGTATGAGACAGGCGAAATACCCTCAGACTTCATAAGAATATAATAATTCCAATCCCAAAGAAAGTACGTGTTGACAGATGTGAAAATTACAGAACAATCAGTTTAATAAGCCACATCTGCAAAATACTAACACGAATTCTTTACAAACGAATGGAAAAACTAGTAGAAGCCGACCTCGGGGAAGATCAGTTTGGATTCCGTAGAAGTACATGAACGCGTGAGGCAATACTGACCTTACGACTTATCTTAGAAGAAATAATAAGGAAAGGCAAACCTACGTTTATAGCATTTGTAGACTTAGAGAAAGCTTTCTACAATGTTGACTGGAATTGTCTCTTCCAAATTCTAATGGTGGCAGGGGTAAAATACAGAGAGCGCAAGGCTATTTACAATTTGTACAGAAACCAGATGGCAGTTATAAGAGTCGAGAGACATGCAAGGGAAGCCGTCGTTGGGAAGGGAGTAAGACAGGGTTGTAGCCTCTCCCCGATGTTATTCAATCTGTATATTGAGCAAGCAGCAAAGGAAACAAAAGAAAAATTCGGAGTAGGTATTAAAATCCATGGAGAAGAAATAAAAATGTTGAGGTTCACCGATGACATTGTAATTCTGTCAGAGACAGCAAATGACTTGGAAGAGCAGTTGAATGGAATGGATAGCGTCTTGAAAGGAGGATATAAGATGAACATCAACAAAAACATAACGAGGATAATGGAATGTAGTCAAATTAAGTCGGGTGATGCTGATGGAGTTAGATTAGGAAATGAGACACTCAAAGTAGTAAAGGAGTTTTGCTATTTGGGGGGCAAAATAACTGATGATGGTCGAAGTAGAGTGGATATAAAATGTAGACTGGCAATGGTAACGAAAGCGTTTCTGAAGAAGAGAAATTTGTTAACATCGAGTATAGATTTAAGTGTCAGGAAGTCTTTTCTAAAAGTATTTGTATGGAGTGTAGCCATGTATGGAAGTGAAACATGGACGATAAATAGTTTGGACAAGAAGAGAATAGAAGCTTTCGAAATGTAGTGCTACAGGGGAATGCTGTAGATTAGATGGGTAGATCACATACCTAATGAAAAAGTATTGAATAGGATTGGGGAGGAGTTTGTGGCAGAACTTGACCAGAAGACAGGATCGGTTGGTAGGACACGTTCTGAGGCATCAGGGGATCACCGATTTAGTATTGGATGGCAGCGTGGAGGGTATAAATCGTAGGGGGAGACCAAGAGATGAATATACTAAGCAGATTCAGAAGGATGTAGGTTGCAGTAGGTACTGGGAGATGAAGAAGCTTGCACAGGATAGAGTAGCATGGAGAGCTGCATCAAACCAGTATCAGGACTGAAGACCACAACAACAGCGATAGAGATCAAAACCGTGAAACCCAGCTTTGAAATCGTGTGGTTTTCTTATGCGTAGCCTAAGAAAACATTTCAGATTCACCGCCCGTCAGAATCGGCACGAAAAGGCTTCATAGGATGCCATAAAGGCCGCAATGAAACCACCTCTTCCCTTAGAGCGTTTATTCCCATTTCGCGGTCGAAAACAACAGTTTACAGTGCGATGAACAATAGGAAGGCGTTCTTGGACAACTTTAACGGTGCTGACGCCCATGGACGTTTCAAAACTGCTCTGAAGACATTGAGGGGCTGCATCCTCATCGAACGTAAGCACACTGCTCTGGAGTGCAGCGCGACTGCAGATTGCTCTCGTATACATCGTGGAACCACCAAGGACCGTTCAAAACCGTTTGGACTAAATCTGAACGTGATCCGAAGTAGCAAATGGCACCCACGCTTTTTCAGATCTCGCGTTTTGCGCCCTCCTACGACGTGGTCATGCAGGAGTCCAACATTAAACTGTGCATGAATAAACGACAAAGAGCACCTCTAGCACCGTCAGTCCTACAACATGCTCGGCGCCAGCAATACACCTTTGTTGAGCACCTTACCTGTGAGGGACGTTGACCCTCGCGGCCCCTGTAGGCGCCTGAGGGTTAGGCAACCACGTCGACACCCTTTATATAGGGAAATCAGCGTCGCAGGGAAAGTAGTAGTTTCATTGACGCCCTTTATGCCACCACCTAACGCATTTTCGTGTGTCGATTCTGAGCGACGACGCGTCTGAAGTGTTTTCCTCGGTCACGCGTAGAAAAATCGGTTGATTCAGAGTGTTGCGGTTCTGGTGTCAATCGCAGGGGCGTCAAAATAAGGCGTGAGTTGTGCGTTAGAGGGACTGTGACTGCCTGTCCAAGACGCGACACGACCAACTTGGAGTTTGGCAGAATAGTCGTGAAATCTGGTGCCAGTGTGACACTATGAACCCACTTATCACTTTACAAGAACTTCTGAGGCGTGGCCGGTCTCACTCTATACATCACTGCTTATAGCCATTATGCAATACCGCGATGTTTGTAAGTAAACTGTTTAGGTTTTTATGGTGGTAACTCCACGTAGCGCTCTCTATTAAAATCGCTGACTGCGCTGTGTGCAGTCTGTGGCTGGTTGGACTCGTTATTCGAAGTTATTCGTCACTGTAGTGATGGTCAGTTGGATGTGAACAGCCCGTAGCATTCGGCTGTTGGAAGCGAGCCGCCAGCAGTGGTGGATGTGGGAAGAGATGCCAGAGTTCTAAGACGTTAATATAGGCAGACGATCTGGACGAGTCCGTCAGAAAAAGGGAAATCTGTTAAACTGGACGTCACGAATTTATATAAACTAAACGAGCAGCGATAGAAATACACCGTTTGTTGCAACATGCTTGGGACAACAGTACATTTTCAGGGGGACAAACTTTCGAAATCACAGTAGTTACAATTTTCAACAACAGATGGCGCTGCAAGTGATGTGAAAGATATAGAAGACAGCGCAGTCTGTGGGTGCGCCATTCTGTACGTCGTCTTTCTGCTGTAAGCGTGTGCTTTTCACAACGTGCAAGTGTGCTGTGGACAACATGGTTTATTCCTTAGAACAGAGGATTTTTCTGGTGTTGGAATTCCACCGACTAGAACACAGTGTTGTTGCAACAAGACGAAATTTCAACGGAGGTTTAATGTAACCAAAGGACCGAAAAGCGATACAATAAAGGATCTGTTTGAAAAATTTCAACTGACTGGGAATGTGAGGGATGAACGTGCTGGAAAGGTAGGGCGACCGTGTACGCCAACCACAGAGGGCAACACACAGCTAGTGCAGCAGGTGATCCAACAGCGGCCTCGGGTTTCCGTTCGCCGTGTTGCAGCTGCGGTCCAAATGACGCCAACGTCCACGTATCGTCTCATGCGCCAGAGTTTACACCTCTATCCATACAAAATTCAAACGCGGCAACCCCTCAGCGCCGCTACCATTGCTGCACGAGAGACATTCGCTAACGATATAGTGCACAGGATTGATGACGGCGATATGCATGTGGGCAGCATTTGGTTTACTGACGAAGCTTATTTTTACCTGGACGGCTTCGTCAATAAACAGAACTGGCGCATATGGGGAACCGAAAAGCCCCATGTTGCAGTCCCATCGTCCCTGCAGCCTCAAAAAGTACTGGTGTGGGCCGCCATTTCTTCCAAAGGAATCATTGGCCCGTTTTTCAGATCCGAAACGATTACTTCATCACGCTATCTGGACATTCATCGTGAATTTGTGGCGGTACAAACTGCCTTAGACGACACTGCGAACACCTCGTGGTTTATGCAAGATGGTGCCCGGCCACATCGCACGGCCGACGACTTTAATTTCCTGAATGAATATTTCGATGATCGCGTGATTGCTTTGTGCTATCCGAAACATACAGGAGGCGGCGTGGATTGGCGTCCCTATTCACCAGACATGAACCCCTGTGACTTCTTTCTGTGGGGACACTTGAAAGACCAGGTGTACCGCCTGAATCCAGAAACAATTGAACACCTGAAGCAGTAAATCTCATCTGCATGTGAAGCCATTCCGCCAGACACGTTGTCAAAGGTTTCGGGTAATTTCATTCAGAGACTACGCCATATTATTGCTACGCATGGTGGATATGTGGAAAATATCGTACTATAGAGTTTCCCAGACCGCAGCGCCATCTGTTGTTGACAATTGTAACTACTGTAATTTCGAAAGTTTGTCTGCCTGAAAATGTACTGTTGTCCCAAACATATTGCAACAAACGGTGTATTTCTATCGCTGCTCGTTTAGTTTGTATTGCCGTTTCAAATATACCGGTCATTTTTGAAACACCCTGTATGACGACTTTTCAACACTATGGAGGTAAATACATTGTTTGTTCTATATCAAAATCTTTCATTTTCTAACTATGTGCCTATCAGTAGTTAGTGCCTTCAGTAGTTAGAATCTTTTATTTAGCTGGCCGTATTGGCGCTCGCTGTATTGCAGTAGTTCGAGTAACGAAGATTTTTGTGAGGTAATTGATTCATTAAAGGTATAGGTGGTTGTTAGTTTGGGCCATTCTTTTGTAGGGATTATTAAAAGTCAGATTGCGTTGCGCTAAAAATATTGTGTATCAGTTTAGTGCTGATCAGAATAAGTAAAGAGAAAACAGTCTCTGTAGGTTCAGTTTCACTCTGTAGTTTGAAAATCAAGTAACGTAGAAGTTTTACCAGCACAGTCATTATTTTCATTCAAAGGGAAGTTTCATATTCACATATCATTAGTTTGTTCAGTGTGAGCGTTGATTTTAACAACGCAATTAGAATGGCTGTAAACTGTAGAGGTCCGGGATGCGAACCCGGGTCCTTTGCCTTTCGCAGGCTAGTGCTCTTCAGGAGGTGAGGTACTGGCCGAAGTGATACTGTGGGGTCGTGTCGTAATACGTGATCGGGTAGCTCAGTTCATTCGCTACCCAACTCTGTCTGGTTACTTGATATTCGAAATACGAGGGTCGGTCAAAAAGTAATGCCTCCCATTTTTATTCTACTTAAAAAAATTATGTTAAGTGAAAAATTTGAATTTGACGCCATTCCTCAAACCTTCTTCTGCAATCCACTGCAGTAGTAACTTTCTGTGTCAACAGGTGGCAGCACAGCAGAAGTTTGTAAGATGGCCGACATCGATGTTCGTTTGAGACAGCGTTGTGTGATTGAATTCTTGAATGCAGAAGGTGAAACGCCCATACGCATTCATGAAAGACTGAAGAAGGTGTATGGTGTTGTGACAGTGGATGTCAGCACTGTTAGACGATGGGTTCGTCGTTGTAAGGAAGCTGAAGGGCAAACACCGTTGACTGACGAAAAGCGGAGCGGCAGGCCGGTGAGTGCAGTGACTCCACACAACATTCAGCAAGTTGATGACATCATTCGTGGTGACCCCATACAGCCCTGACCTGGCACCATCAGACTTCCATCTGTTCGGGCCACTAAAAGAAGCTCATCGTTGGATTCATTTTGAAGATGAGGAGGCCGTCAAAACATCCGTGCGTCAATGGCTTAGGAAGCAGAGCTGTGATTTTTACCGTGCTGGGATACATGCCCTTGTTCAAAGATGGACCAAAACTGTAGAGATGGGCGGAGATTACATTGAAAAATGACAAAATGATCCTCAATGTTGTGGTTTTCAACCTATGTAATTGCATTTAAATTTCCTGACAATTAAACGTAGAAAAAAAATAGGAGGCATTACTTTTTGACTGACCCTCGTATATGTTTGAAGAAAGTTCTGAGGGTTATTGTTTTGAGACAGCAACAACTGTGGAGTCGGACTGATCTGTATCTGTTAAACAACTTTATTGCTTTTGGCATTCTGTTAAAAAATTCGCTTAACATACTGTTTCATTCCTCTTACAAATGGCTGTGAGCACTATTGGACTTAACATCTGAGGTCATCAGCCCATAGAACTTAGAACTACTTAAACCTAACTAACCTAAGGACATCACACACATCCATGCCCGAGGGGGAATTCGAACCTGCGACCATAGCAGTCGCGCGGTTCCGGACTGAAGCGCCTAGAACTGCTCAGCCACCGCCGCCAGCATTCCGCTTACCATGCTTAAATACCGTAATGACAAATATGCCTTCTCCTTTTTCTTATTGCTGGAACTGATTGCGTTACATACGTTCCTTTTTGTAAAAACCCCGCTACACATAAACGACACTAGAATGAGATTTTCACTCTGCAGCAGAGTGTGCGCTGATATGAAACTTCCTGGCAGATTAAAACTGTGTGCCCGTCTGAGACTCGAACTCGGGACCTTTGCCTTTCGCGGGCAAGTGCTCTACTATCTGAGCTACCGAAGCACGACTCACGCCCGGTACTCACAGCTTTACTTCTGCCAGTACCTCGTCTCCTACCTTCCAAACTTTACAGAAGCTCTCCTGCGAAGGTAGAGCACTTGCCCGCGAAAGGCAAAGGTCTCGAGAGCGAGTCTCGGTCGGGCACACAGTTTTAACCTGCCAGGAAGTTTCATAAACGACATTACTTGCGTTCAGTTATGTGATTTACTGGCCATCAGCTCACCCACCGTGCTGCCGTTGCAGCGTATAAGCAGAGTCGAAGACAACGAGTCACGGGACTTGCAGAGCGCACCGTGCGAGGTGGCGCAGTGGCTAGCACACTGGACTCGCATTCGGGAGGACGACGGTTCAATCCCTCGTCTAGCCATCCTGATTTAGGTTTCCAGTGATTTCCCTAAATCGCTCCAAGGAAAGGGCACGGCCGACTTCCTTCCCCATCCTTCCTTAATCCGATGAGACCGATGATCTCGCTGTCTGGTCTCCTTCCCCAAAACAACCCAACCCAACAACTTACAGAGCGTTTCTGTATCTTCGCTACTGCAACAACAAAAAGCGCCGAAATGTAGGGTAAAGGGAGAAGTATTCGTGATAAATTTGTTATTTGTCAATTACTTCCGATGTTTATTAAATTAATCTTATGAGTACTTGCCTGTTAGGAATCGGAAGTAATACAACGGTTTTAAACTGTATTTATTATTTAAATTTACTTCCTTTTTTTACAAACTAACAATACAAATGGCCATGCAAGTGAAAATAGTCTTCATTATTGTTATAACATGCTGCTAGGCATTGTTTCTTACGATGTCTGAATCTTCGCATGTATACACGTTCTCCTGTGCGCTGGAATGCTGGCAGAGCACATGGTATGCCGTTAAGCAAAACGAGCATTGGATCCATTTAGCTCCATTCTTTTTGCGAACACCACTCGAGTAAGATTTATGGCATGTACCACAAAGCCAATCACCTTCTGTCTTGTCCTTTTGCGTGTGGTTTTTGTGATCTCTGATTTCGATGTAGATACTTTTAGTTGCAATTCTTTGTTGAGACACTTCGCTCCTGAACCTTTTTTTATTCTTTTTTTGATTGGCTTTAGCCCAATTGGATTTTATCGCTGCTGTTGGCAGTGACAGCAGATAGTTTTCCACGTCTTGTGCATTGGCTTATTTTGTATGAGTTGAATAGGCTTATCAGTTAGCTGTGAAGGAGCAACAGCCTCTCCATACATAGCATTTCTGTTGAGAGGGATAAATTCCAGCTTTTCTGAAGGCGTTTTTGATATTCTTCACACAAAAACTCTAAATAAATGCTGAATTTATTGTAAAATTATATGAAAGTTGCTTCTGTTCGGCTTATCAGCTGGATTTTCTTTCACGTACTGCTTCAGTCTTTTGTCCCAGTGAGCCTTCAGTGATTTATACACAAGCAAACAAAGTGGCTGCAGAAGATGCGATGTGTGGGCAAGAAATGTCAAGAAGAAATATTTTTGGCATTAGCCACTGCTATGACATGCGTGAGAATCCATCAGGAGGATCACAGGACGTTCAGGGGGGGGGGGGGGGGGGGGGATGGCATCCACAAAAAATTGAACCATTCTATAAACAAATCAATGTCAATTCAGCCTTTCGGATAGTGTTTCACTAACGGATTTGGAAGACTGTCATGCTTTAGCACATCGCTCCACCGAACTCCTTTGAATATAATCATAGGTGGAATCAACCGGCACAGATACAACCTGAAAGTGTATGCGACTCTCCACGGTCTGCGTAAGTTCTTTTGTAAACGTATCGATTTACTACTGACGTAATTATTTTGCTTTCACGTCTTGGGACAAAACAGTTTCGTCGCAGTTCGATAATCGATCAGGCAAGTTTCTTCCACCAATTTCTTTAACTTGAAAAAGAAATCGAGAATCATCTCTTCATCTGCCGTAGAAGCCCTGTAAGAGGCAAGGTTCTCAGGAGTTGGCAATGTAAGATTTTATCTCCTCTTGTAGCTCAACCACCACCATATGCTGGCACTTCCTTCTCCGCACTTTAAGAAATTTCCACGACCAACAAGTTTCGCAAATTGATATTCCACTTTTCTCACAATCATAACTGTCAAACCGAAACTCAGTTCTTGCGTCTTTATAACGTAGTTGTGTAGTTCTATCTCAAGATCTGGCGTTAGAGCAAATCGTCTTCCTAATTTAGGAGGATCTCGACTGTATCACACATTTCTGTTGAGGTAGTCTTTTTAATGTGCTCCACCGAACATCCATTTGCTTTGAAACTTAGTATATAGACACACTATTAACTTTCGCTAATTTAGCAGCCGCTATAAGTTGCTGAATAGTATTTTTGAACGCTCCCTTGGCATCTTAGATGTGACCTGCAATAAATGGAGGTACGTTCAAAAATGCTTCAAATGCTTCTAAAAACTATGGGACTTAACATCTGACGTCGTCAGTCCCCTAGACTTAGAACTACTTAAATCTTCCTTACATCACACACATCCATGCCCGAGGCAGGATTCGAACCTGCAACCGTAGCAGCCGCGTGGTTCCGGACTGAAGCGCCTAGAACCGCTCGGCCACTGCAGCCGGCTGTAGGTAGGTAATTTCGTCATAATCTAAATATACATAGGTGATTTCGTGATATGTGAAAACATAAATTTAGAAGTACATATGTATAGAACACACTATTAGCAATAGCTTTACTTTTGTTGACTAAGCTGATACCTCACAATTCATACAATTGGGCAGAATAAGAGAGCATGCAAAGACACTATTGTGTTGAGTGGAATTGGCTAAGAAATTCACTGTCCCCTTAAGCATAATCACGCGTAACGAACGCCGCACAAGTAATTGCAATGGAATTTCACGTTCACTGTATCACTGACTATAACATACCTTAAAATAAATCGCTTACCTTCAGTAGTTTCCACGCAGTATCAAAAATACTCATACGACGCAATAACAACCACGAAACGGCACGAAGAATGAGAAAAAGTTTTGTATTGCCGCCTTTAAGCGTGGTGGAACAGAAACAGGCATATGGTGGCACCTGGCGGGAAGCACGGAACTAGCACAACACGGGCCAACCTTCTCCTTGCATAGGAATGTCCGCTGCACACAAGCAAATAATTATCATGAAATTACATATACCACTAAAATATCTCCCTTTACCTACAGTGATCAGCCAGAACATTATTACCACCTACCCAATAACTACTGTGTCCACCTTTGGCACTTATAACAGCGACGACGCTCTTGGCATGGAAGCAATGAGGGAGGCCTTTGTAGGTCGCTGGAGGCAGTTGGCACCGCATCTCCACACACAAGTCATCTAATTACTGTAAATTCGAGGAAGTGCTCGATGAACTCTGACGCCACGCTCAATCACATCCCAGATGTGTTCTATCGGGTTCATATCTGACGAGTTGGGAGCCAGCACATCAAATGGAAATTGCCATTGGGTTCCTAGAACCACTCCATCACACTCCTGATCTTGTGATATGGAGCATTATCTCGTTGAAAAATGCCACTGCTGATCGTCATGAAGCAGTGTATGCGTACAGTATTGATTGGCCGTCACAGTGCCTTGCACGAGCTTCACTGGGCCTATGGATGCCCAGACTGTTCCCCAGAGAATAGTGGAGCCGCTGCCGTCCCACGGTACAGGTGTGAAGGAGCTGTTCCCTTGGAAGATGACGGATTTGTGCCCTCCCATCCTCATGATGAAGGAGGTATCGGATTCAACAGACCATGCAACGCTTTGCCACTGCACCAATGTCCAGTGCCAATGGTCATGTGGTCACTTTGATCATACACTTGTGCTCATAAATTAAGGATAACTGCAGAATGTGGTGCCACACAACGTGGAACTACACAAAACTGGCGCTAATAACATAGGTACATAGGAAACACACCCGACACGGATCTGTAAGTCCACGGTATTGGTGATAAATTGAGAAAACCGTACCGAAACACAAGGGCTACAAAACGCCACTGTTTCTCGCGCATGTTCCCCTACATCAATATGGGATATGATCACCATGCACACGTACACAGGCCGCACAATGGGTTGGCATACTCTGGATCAGGTGGTCGAGCAGCTGCTGGGGTATAGCCTCCCATTCTTGCACCAGTGCCTGTCAGAGCTCCTGAAGTATCGTAGGGGTTTGAAGACTTGCAGCAATACGTCGACCGAGAGCATTCCAGACGTGCTCGATGGGGTTTAGGTCTGGAGAACAGGCAGGTCACTCCATTCACCTGATATCTTCTGTTTCAAGGTACTCCTCCACGGTGGCAGCTCGGCGGGTCCGTGCATTATCATCCATCAGGAGGAAGGTGGGATCCACGGCACCCCTGAATAGGGGGACATGCTGGTGTAAAATGACGTCCCAATACACCTGACCCGTTACAGTTCCTCTGTCAAAGACATGCAGGGGAGTACCTGCACCTATCATAATCCCACCCAACACCATCAAACCACGACCTCCATACAGGTCCCTTTCAAGGAGATTAAGTGGTTAGTATCTGGTTCATGGTTCACGCCAAATGAAAACCTGGTGAGAATCACTATTCAGACTACACCTGGAATCGTCCGTGAACATAATCTGGAACCACTGTTCCAATGGCCATGTACTGTGTTCTTGACACCAGGCTCTATGGGCTCTCCTGTGACCAGGGCTCAGTAGAATGCACCTTGCATGTATCTGGGTGAATAAACCACCTCTATTCAATCGTCTGTAGACTATGTGTTTGGAGACAATTGTACCAGCGGCTGCAGTAAGGTCCGCAGCGAGGCTACCTGCAGTACTCCATGGCCGTCTGCGGGCTCTGATGGTGACATATCGGTCTTCTTGTGGTGTTGTGCACTGTGGACGTCCCGTACTGTAGCGCCTGGACACGTTTCCTGTCTGCTGAAATCGTTGCCATAATCTTGAGATACTCTGTCTCACACGCAGGGACCGTGCGACGACCTGCTGTGTTTGACCAGCCTCCAGTCGCCCTAGTATTCTACCCCACATAACGTCATCGGTATGTGTTCTTTGAGCCATTTTCAACACACAGGCACCATTAACACGTCTGAAAACGTATGCGCACTTCCTCGCTGCACCGTACTCTGACATGCACCAACACATCTCTGCGTATGTGGACTGCTGCCAGCGCCATTGTGCAACGACCGCAGGTCAAATACACCGCATGGTCATGTAAGGTGTCAGGCAAATCCAACACCTTCCATGAAAACCCTGACATGATAAGCAAATCCAGTAGTATGTCACATAGCTCTGAATAAATCGTGACATTAAATTAACCAAAGTAATACGAGGAACGAGTGAGCAAATGGAATACCACAGACTAACACAAGAATGCCTAAATACATGTCGTACCTTCCCACCGTGAGACCGACGCAGTTCCGAGGAGAGAAACGAGAACAGAAGCCGAGAGCAGAACCGTGTTAAGCTAGAAGCCCCTAGGATAAGGGAGGGACTGGACACCCATGCCGCCAGCCTACCTGTACGACTACCACCCGCACGTTTTAGCGTGAGACTTTTTCGCTTCCCAGGTACGTCAAGGATCACCCCCCAGCCCATGTTAAAAGCTAGAGCCCTCCAGAAGAACAGTATAGATCTTACGATAACGCTAAAAGGACCACACCACCCGCAAGTTTTAGCGTGAGACTTTTTAGCGTCTCTGTTACGTTGCAAACTTTAAAAACATTGCCCCACCACGAAAAGTATAACGTTTCTCATTGGATAGACAGAATTTTTGTAGGCGGAGCTTAAGGTTAACATTGAGACCCTGATTGGTCAGATGAAAACACAGCCAGATAGTTTTTTTAAACCAACTTCGGTAAATTGTAGTAAGGAGAAGTTAGACGAGAGTTAGTTCCGAGACGGCGAGCTGTATGGCTGGTGCGCCGGCCTCTGCCACCCTGACGCTGCTTAAACACCGACAAGGTAATGAACGCACGCTATGCCGCATTTTGAGCGCATAAGGCTTCACTTAGAACTGCAGGAGACTCATCTGTTACACCCCTTTTTTGCGTAATACTAGTGTCGATCGTCAATTAAAGCTCATGGTGTTCACATTTGCCACTTGAAGTAAAAATCTGAAACGCGATGATTTTTCTTTTATATAGTTATTGAGAAGCCACATCAGCCACTGTAATTTACGACAAGTTAGATAAGTAATTAAATATAATTGAGGGTCACTGTAGACCATTTTGATAGTTTTCTCTTTTGTGAAACTTAAATTAAACATAGATTACAGATGTGATATGGCATAGGTCATCCTTCGATCGATTGTAGAACTTGGAAACCCATTCAGGGAATATTCGTTCACATTTTTGTTGAACGCAGTTGGTTTTTACCATCCTGTATTAAAACATTTCCTTTTATCAATAGTGCAATTTATAAACGATGTTTTGTGAGTAGAATAAAATTTCCAATGCTAAACTTAACTGCTTTTTCGACGTTATTTTACCAGCTAACTGAAAATAGGAATGCCTTGAACCCCTTCCACTAAATTTAGTTAGTATTAAGATTCTTTTACAGGGAGTGCAGTGGAGCTGACGCTGAGATCATTTAGTATTGGGTTATATCATCGCTAGTCTCACTGAACTCTTCTGAATTCTACATGTCATGTGTGGTCTGGCGTCTCCTTACCAGCAACAGGTCCCAGGTTCGAACTAGTCAATTCCGTAAAAAACACGCTCAGAGCGTCGTTGCGCGAAAGTGGTAGGGAGACACGATATAGAACAAACAGACACCACCATGAATGTTTAGAGTCATACCGTGAGGTGATTTAAACCTGCAAAAGTGCCCAGCCCACCAAAAAGTTGTTTCACTATGTATCAGCATTCTCTTTAATTTATGAGCGTGAGTTTAGTTTCTGTTTTGTGTTTTCTAGGTGTGCGTTGTATGTTAGAGTGCGATATAATTTCACACCCTAGTATTTAGGCTTATTGTAGTGTCTGATCTGTTGTCCATTCATAGGGAGCTGTAATTTTGTATGTACTTCTCCGTTGTTAAGGTGTATTATTGTGTTGGTTGTTTTGTTGGGGTTCGGACATAGGTGCCACTTGGAGTAATATGTGTTCAGGACTTCTAGGTCTGCATTCATTGTTTCGTTGATATCGTTGAAACTTTTACTTTGATACGCGATGGTCAGGTCGTCAGCGTACGCAAATTTACGTGATTTGGTGTCTGGCATGTCAGTTATACGGAGGCTGAAGACACCGGGGGCTAGTGCCAAGCTCTCTGGCATACCATTAATCAGAACCACGCTCTTAATGTTCGAGCCATGAAGTGAGACTTTGATTTTCCTGCCTGTTAATATGTTCTTGAGTAGTGTGTAGATGTGTTTGCATTTTATGATTCTAGTTACCTTGAACAATAGCCCTACGATCCACACTGTATCGTAAGTGTATCGTAAGCTGATGTAAGATCTATGAGATCAATCTAGTTTTCATCTTGTTTTGGAAGCCTTTCTCTGTGTAGGTTGTAAGTGATAGAACTTGATCGCAACAATTTCTGCCTGCTCCAAAACCGGCTTGGTATGGTGGAAGGTTGCTGTCGATGTACTGACGTAGTCAGTAACAATCTCTCGAATAATTTATAGTAGGTGCATAGCAGGGATATTGGTCTGTAGTTCTTTGGGCTATCTCCAGTCTTTCTGGGTTTCAGCACAGCGATCACTTTTGTTTCTTCCCAGATCTTGGGGAGAGCACCTGTACTGATACATTCCGTGCCTAGTTTGGCGAGCCACCTTCTTACTAGAGTTCCCAGTTCTTTCAAGAATTCTGGTAGGATCTCGTCAGGTTTCGAGACACCTGATCAACTTATTAGTCAATAATCCAGCCAACAGGGACATTGTGAAAGAAGTGGTGACAGAAGAGATTACCCAGGCTCTGACGCTAACGAAGAAAGGAACAGCAGCTATGTTGAAGCATAACACTGTTGCCTCAGTACGCTCAACCTTTGGAACAGAAAAGAAACTAACTTGCCCTCGTATGTGAACTATTTCATTCTTTGCACTAACTTCTGTGACTATGGTTTTATGCAAAACCAAATGTTAAAAAACTGTTTCTGCATAATATTAATGTTGAAACGTGACAAACAGAAAATTACATTCTTCATAAAATTCTTAAGTCAATCAAACACCGCATTAAGTCGCATACAACACGGATGATTTAAATTTTAACATTAGATTTAATCTGGGCGGCACAAACATGCTCTGTTTGACGCAAAGCTACTGAAAAGAAAAATCATTTTCTCCGGCACGTACGCTATACATCGCATATGAAATTAACATCTCCAACTCTTATTCACGCAGCTGCTATACAAAGTAAAATGTCTGCTCTGAAAACCAGCTAAACGCTATGTTTAACAGTCCATTTCACATGTACAGTTTATACGCTCATGCGTATTAAATCCAGCTTTCCTACAGAGATAAAATGATATGGCTAATACCGCTCTGTGCATATTTGGACACGATTCACTTCCATTTTCAGTACGTTAGACGGTTTTGAAAGAAATACGTATCAATTCATTCCCAGTATTTGCATTTGTCCTAATAATTACTTGCTGGACGAATATTTGGTGACAGTCCAATTGAAACAGGACGGTGACATTATTCGCTCCAAGCATTTCAAAAGAGATTTAATCATCGGTCTGAGCAGTTGATCGTTAAAAATCTCACTTCGGTGTTTTAATGAAATCTCATACTGTATATACACTGAAGCGCCAAAGACAGTGGTGTAGGCTTGTGTATTCAAATACAGCGATATGCAAACAGGCAGAATACGGCGCTGCGGTCGGCAACGCCTACATAGGACAAAAAGTGTCTGGCGCAATTATTAGATCGGTTACTACTGCTGCAATAGCTGGTTGTCGAGGTTTAAATGAGTTTGAACGTCCTGTTATGGTCGGCCCATGAGCGATGGTACACATTATCTCCGAGGTAGCGATAAAGTGGGGATTTACCAGTACGACCATTTCACGAGTGTACCGTGAATATCAAGCATCCAGTAAAACATCAAGTCTCCGACATCGCTGCTGCCTGAAAAACACACTGCAAGAACGGGACCTACGACGACTGAAGAGAATCGTCCAACGTGACAGAAGTGCAACCCTTCAGCAAATTGCTGCAGATTTCAGTGATGGGCCACAAACAAGTGTCTGCGTGCGAACCGTTGTACGAAACATCATCTATGTGGGCTCTCAGAGGCGAGGGCCCACTCGTGTACCCTCGATGACTGCATGACGCAAAGCTTTACGCCTCGCCTGGGCCTGTCGACACCGACATTGGACTGTTGATGACTGCAACCATGTTGCCTGGTCGGACGAGTGTCGTTGCAAATCGTATCGAGCGCATGGACGTGTACGGATATGGAGACAACCTCATCAATCCATGAACACTGCATGTCAGCAGTGGACTGTTTAAGCCGGTGGAGGCTGTGTAATGGTGTGGGACAGGTGCAGTTGGAGTGATGCGGGACCCCTAATACGTCTAGTCATGACTCTGACAGGTGACACGTACGTCAGCATACTGTCTGATTATTACCTGCATAGATTCATGTCCCTTGTGCATTCCGACGGACTTGGGCAATTCCAGCAGGGCAGTGCGACACCCCACACGTCCAGATTTGCTACAGAGTGGTTCCAGCAACACTGTTCTGGGTTTAAACACTTCCGCTGGCCACAGAACTCCGCAGACATGGACATTATTGAGCATATCTGGGATGCCTTGCAACGTGCTGTTCAGAAGAGATCTCCATCCCCTCGTACTCTTACGGATTTATGGCCAGCCCTGCAGGATACATGGTGTCAGTTCCTTCCAGCACTCCTTCAGACATCAGTTGAGTCCATGCCACGTCGTGTTGCTGCACTTCTTCGTGCTCGCGCGGGCCCTACACGATATTAGGCAGGTGTACCAGTTTCTTTAGGTCTTCAGTGTAGATATCTAAACTCAAAACTGGGATCAACAACATATGGAGCTTGGTCGTCCGTTGCCAGCCACTGTGACGGCCTTATCAGCAACTCAGGATCAGGAAGTTTCCTATACCAACTGCGCCCTATGTCTCCACACAAAAAAATCACAGGATCACTGACAACCGCCTGCACAGAAGTGTTTTTTTTCTGTAATTAGTCGACTTTTACTATGTTCCTTCTGTCCACAAAGCACGTGTTCACGCACGGGTGTGTGTGTGTGCGCGTGTGATTGCGCGTGTGTGCGCGCTCGGATAATATTCTAGTTTTCTATCAATATCTGTGTATTTTATGTATGAATGAGCTGGCTGTATAGTGTATGGTAAAGGCTAATAAATGCAATTAAAACAATTTCTTTGGATGTCGCTAAGTGGTCCCATTCTCAAATAGGGAATGAATATATTCTGGGTAATTTGTACACTAAAAAGTTAAGCCACCTCTAGACATATGCTGGATGAACATAAATAAAACTGACAGACTGCAGGGGCGGAATCCTGATTGGAAATGGAGGACGCAAGTTTTAGCGTGAGACTTTTTCGCGACTCAGGTACGTCAAGGACCACCCCCCAGCCCAGGTAGAAAGCCTAAAAGCTAGAGCCCTCCAGAAAAACAGTATAGATCTTACGATAACGCTAAAAGGACCACACCAGCTGCAGGTTTTAGCGTGAGACTTTTTAGCGTCTCTGTTACGTTGCAAACCTTAAAAACATTGCCCCACCACGAAAAGTATAACGTTTCTCATTGGATAGACAGAATTTTTGTAGGCGGAGCTTAAGGTTAACATTGAGACCCTGATTGGTCAGATGAAAACACAGCCAGATAATTTTTTTAAACCAACTTCGGTAAATTGTAGTAAGGAGAAGTTAGAGCAGAGTTGGTTGCGAGACGGCGAGCTGGATGGCTGCTGCGCCGGCCGCTGTCGCCCTGACGCTGCCTAAACACCGACAAGGTAATGAACGCACGCGATGCCGCATTTTTGAGCGCATAGGGCTTCACTCAGAACTGCAGAAGACTCATCTGTTACAGCCACTTTTTGCGTAATACTAGTATCGATCGTTAATTAAAACTCATGGTGTTCACATTTGCCACTTGAAGAACAGATCTAAAACGCGATGATTTTTCTTTTACATAGTTATTGAGAAGCCACATCAGCCACTGTAATTTAAGAAGTTAAATAAGTAATTACAGATAATTGAGGGTCACTGTAGACCATTTTGACAGTTTTCTCTTTTGTGAAACTTAAATTAAACCTAGATTATACATGTGATATGGCATAGGTCATCCTTCGATCCATTGTAGAACTTGGAAACACATTCAGGTAATATTCGTTCACATTTTTGTTGAACGCAGTTGGTTTTTACCATCCTGTATTAAAACATTTCCTTTTATCAATAGTGCAATTTATAAACGATGTTTTGTGAGTAGAATAAAACTTCCGATGGTAAATTTAACTGCTTTTTCGACGTTATTTTACCAGCTAACTAAAAATAGGAAAGCCTTGAACCCTTTCCACTAAATTTAGTTAGTATTAAGATTCTTCCACACGGAGTGCAGTGGAGCTGACGCTGAGATCATTAAGTATTTGGTTGTATCATCGCTAGTCTCACTGAACTCTTCTGAATTCTACATGTCATGTGTGGTCTGGCGTCTCCTTACCAGCAACAGGTCCCAGGTTCAAACTAGTTAATTCCCTAAAAAACACGCTCAGAGCGTCGTTGCGCGAAAGTGGTAGGGAGACACGATATAGAACAAATAGACACCACCATGAATGTTAGAGTGTGACTGGCGTCGTACTCTAAGTAGCGGAACGGTCCGGCATTCGTGTCGGGAACAAGTCGAGGTGGTGTTTCTGTGCGGCGAAGCAGATGGAAACGGTTAAGTGACAATACGGCTGTATCAAAACAAGTACTCTCACAAACATGAACCTTGAAAGCTATTTTTGGGCGTTTGTGTGATCATGAGTCCTCTCGGACAGCGTGCAGGGAGACGGCGGCCTGTGCGTGCACCAGATCTGGAAGACCGGGTTCTACACGACACTAAGAGGAACGCTAGTATAGGCTTCAGGGAAGTGGACGACCAACATGGTGTAAGCCGAAGTGATGTGTATTCTGCATGAAACCGCTACTATCCCTATCAGCTGCGATCCCATGGCAGCCACTCTGAGCATCTGTTGTGATGTGAATGTGGTGCAGCTCTGTACTGTGTTCCGCGACGATTTGTCGTCGTTGCACACACACCGATCATTTCCGGACACGTGTTCACACAACCGTTTATTCTCAATTTCCAGTCAGGAATCCGTCCCTATAGTTTGTCGGCTTTATTAATGTTCACCCCGTATACAATTTCTAGCTTTAACTCTTTGCTTACTATGTTGTTATGTTGACGGTTCAGCTTAGGACTCTATCTCTTCTTGAGTATAATATAACAGCATTTTAAGTTTTTAAATTCGGTCAGAAATTTAGCAACATGAAATTTTGAAAATCATATTTTTGTTGCCTCTGCAGCCGACACTGTGTATCCATTGTAGCCGATTAATACTACATAGAATGATGGCACTACTCAAAAACGATCGTCAACAAAGCACGACGTCATCCATGTTACCACTCAGGTAACGCTTCATGTTGCTGGTGAGACTTGCCTGTAGTATGGCCTTGGTCCGAGAAACTTTTGGGTTCCTTACGTTTCTTCTGAGGCCGCGTTGGATTTCTTGAGATGTGCTCCCAGTGACGTTGAGTCTTACCGACTAGAAGGTCAGGAACCGGAAAGTTCCTTGAACCGCGGCCTACAACTCGGAAAACTCACCAGCAACTAAGACATCCGGTCCTGACAGCCTTCATTACCTAATGCTTAATATTCTACTGCCTGTATGTGATCATATGACATCTTTACCTCACTTCATTACCTAGTATCTCTTGTGATTTGCATTCTGCAATTACACGAGAAATATTTCTTGAATTATTTGTGTGTTAATCTTAAACAAAGTAAGTAATCTTTCCTCATCTGTTTCATTGTAGCTATGTTTACAAGCTTGTTTGTATACGTAACTGAATATTTCAACATGCCTCTTTATTTCAGTCTTAATTTTACTCTTACTTGTTGAATGTTGTAAGCTAGCGACACGTCCTTAATTTACAATATCAGCTTTAATCATGGGTTGAGCAAAAGTCTGGAGTCAATTACGCCTAGGTTACACTCAGCAATCAGGCAGGTTCCCAGTTTAGCTCGACTCGGCAGCACAGAGGGCAGAATGCTACCATCTAGTGACCTGTGTTTTTATCCTAGCACAAAGTGAAGAATTTCTGAAATGCTGGAGACAGTAAGAAAATTAAGAGAAAAAAATCTGAATTGCACATCTGAACATCCAAGACAAAAGTAATGAATATGGCGAAAACACAAAGCCCAGTAACGCCAACGTTTCAGGACAAGTTATTTGAACACACAAACTACTTTACGTATTTAGTGGAAAGATAGCATGTGGAAAGTACATTCGCGCTTTCCATTTAGTGAATTGTTGAAATTGGTGGTATTGATTATGCAAGACAAAAGAGGGAAAGGCGTGTTATAAAAATGGGATGAAAGTGGAAAATCGACGAAGCGTATATTGTCGGCCTGTCTTTAACACGGTTATACCCTGCCGTGGAAAGGTAATTAAACAGTTTTGTGAGTCAGAACCAACGTTGCAATAACGCAACAACGGCATGGCACTCACAAATAGGCATCAGGCTTCGTTATCAAGCTACTGAATTAAAGTTTAATTTTCTGGAACGTACTATGAGCACTTTACCCTGCAAAAATGGCGGTCGGTCTACTGCGTCATCGTATTAAGGCGATTAACAACGAACATTTGCTGAAAGCCGTTACAAATTACCAGATGAGGACAAGGGATAAAGCCAACAACACAAATGTATAAAATAAATGTTGAGAATAATGTAATTCAGCTTACTTAAACGAACATCAAAAGACACAACCTTTTATTCCTACCGTTCACTGAGACCGCTACGACAGAAGAGACTGATATACACATACAACATCAAAATATGAGAAGTGCAAGGCCTGTGTGAGACACAGAAACAGAAGAAAAATACAGCAGCGCTCCAAGTGGCGTGGAAGTGAACTTTGAATACGAAAAATATGCCGCGGGAAACTGTATTATTGCTTTTAAAAATACAGGTGCTACATGATAACATTTTTCATTTCTACTTTATGGGTGGTAAAATGTATTTATTTGTTAAGCCCAATTTCAACCGCGTGCCTGTTATAAAGTGGAAATTATGTTCCTGATTACGACCTTCGTGTGCGTACTGCAGTCTTCGAATTACAATGTAAATATGTTGTTCGTATTCTGCTTCATTTTCGCTCTCATCCGTAATACTGGATGGGGCAAATGATTCCATATTTGTTTATGTTTCATACAATAGGTTTCGTCACATGGTATTCTGTGGACTCTTGTCATTCCATAATCAATGATTCACAGTTTCTTTCTCAGAAGATATTCAGACTTAAGCGAAATAAGTAGGTGCCAAAGGTCTTGCCGCAGTGGTAACACCGGGTCCCGGCAGATCACCCAAGTTAAGCGCTGTCGGGCTGGGCTAGCATTTCGATGGGTGACCATCCGCTCTTCCGAGCGCTGTTGGCAAGCGGGGTGCACTCAGCCCTTGTGAGGCAAACTGAGGAGCGACTTGGTTAAGAAGTAGCGGCATCGGCCTCGTAAAGTGACGTAGGGCCGGGAGAGCGGTGTGCTGACCACACGCCCCCCCATATTCGCATCCAATGACGCCTATGAGTTAAGGATGAGACGGCGGCCGGTCGGTACCGTTGGACCTTCATAGTCTGCAATTGCTGAGTTAAGTTTTAACCAGAATTTGGTGATAACACCACTCAGTATCTCTCTTACAAATACTACGCGATGCAGTCACACTAATGTGACCACCGCCTATGTTCGACGTCAACGTTCAACTACCACGTGAAGACTGCAAGTGGCAGCAGTAGCTGTTGAGGGTATGTCAAGCGTGTGAGAGGAACGCGCAAAACCGTGCAGTCGTTCTCATCATGTGGCAACGGAGCGATTTGTCTGGCGACCAACAGGGCATCATCATTGGCTTTTGGTCCGCCCCCGGTAGGTGAGTGGCCAGTGCGACAGGATGTCAATCCTAAGGGCCTGGGTTCGATTCTCGGCTGGGTCCGAGATTTTCTCCGCTCAGAGACTGAGTATTGTGTTGTCCTAATCATTATTATTTCATCCCCATCGACGCGCAAGTCGCCGAAGTAGCGTCAAGTCGAAAGGCTTGCACCAGACGGTCTAACAGACTGGAGGCCCTAGTCACACGATATTCTATTGGCTTTTGGGCCAATGGTGGAAAGATCCCCGTAAAGGACTGTTTATAAACTATTACAGTATACCATGCATGACGCTATCCAAAACCATCAGCGAATCAACTGTGGTGCATCACAGGCCATAGTTGACAGGGGTAAACGACGCCTATGGGGATGCGTATGGGAAAACAGACGTCCAACTAATGAGCAACTGACCACGCAGGTTAACCAACGGCCTACGAACAGTGTCTCCTCAACGACCGTTCTGCGCACGTTGCTGCATACTGGCCTCTGCACCAGGTGATTGGTGTAATATATTGATTATTCCTTGCTACTGTAGTGTTATCTTGAAGCTGTGAGAAAGGAGGACAGGCGTTCCAAGGCGCGGAAGCAGAGACGATGCTGAGGGCAGACCAAACAAGGAGAGATATCGTTGCATGAAGTACACCGTAAGGGGAGAGCCCTGCGAAAATGCAGACGCCCAAGACGCGGTCCCAGGGCGCTAGTTACTCTTCAAGGAATTAACATGTAACTTCATATGGAGTCTTGACGCTGTGGTAGGTTGCCACCGTAGAACTTTGTAACCAACAGGCACGTATGAGCGTATAAAGTCAGCTTGATACCAGCCCTGAGAACAGCAACGTCAGTAGGCTCACAAGGGTTAGAAAGAGAGCGGAAACGCCAAAAAACTGTTGACCTGTGACTTATGAAATTTCCCCGGCGTATTTCTTCTAATAATTTCCGGGTATGCAGCCGGATGCCGTCGACATTCTGCCACGATATTTCGGCCCAGAGACGTCCGGCCATCATCAGGTGCGTACACAACTACTGAAGAGCCCAGGTGCAGCCGCGGTATTTTAGCCGAATCTCGCGCATGTGAAATGTGCTGACATCCTAAAGCGCATGCGTCAGGTGTTGTCATGCGCGGCATAGCCGAGTTGTACGTGCTGCCCTCGGTGGTGAAAGTAAGAAATCATCTAGTCATTGAGTATCGAATGACGTTGTCGATTCCGCTGTGATTGTATAATTTTAATAACAGGATTCCAAATTTTATACAGCTGAAAGCCGTTGTCACGATTTATAAGATTATCGGCAAGACGTGTTTCCACTGATTCTTTGATTACGGAATCCCAAAATCCGGAAACCAGAGCTATTTTTTTTTCTTTTCTTGTGTACTCACCTGATGATGGCCGAAATATCGTGGCAGAATGTCGACGGCATCCGGTTGCATACCCGGAAATTATTAGAGGAACTGCTGACCTAGCAATCCCTACTTCGGCGAGCCCGAGGGGCGGGGCTAAATGACGTATAACAACAACGTTGCAAGCCTTATTTGGCAGAGAAGCTACATTTAGCTTCCAGCTGAACAATGTTGATACCAAATGTGGACTTAGTGCAACTGCATTAACATCCCCGCCTTAGGAGCAGTAGAGGGGACCTAACTAAACCGTGATTGGCAGGCGCCTACAAGAGGCCTGCGAGATTGTCTGGGTGTCTTAAGTGGGAAAAACAGTGCCCCCACGCGACTTTTTAAAACCCCTAGATTCCGCATTTTAGCGGAGTTCTCAGTCAGACGATCTGGGCGCCGAATCCGCGTCCGTCGACTCCAGCCTCGGTACAGCTCCGCGTAAGTCTGCTCTCTCACTTTGAGTGCCTCAGTGAACAGTGTCACATTCAGCATGTTTTGTTTTGCAACTAAGTTGTTGCCTTGAGGGGGGTAGGACGTGAAACGGGTCGACTTTGAGCAGGAGAGGCACCACAGGAAATTTTAATTTCCGCTGTCTATACTTTTACAAATAAATTCATAAAATTTTGTCAGCATGAGCAGGAAGGATTTAGGAGTCACACTGCTAGCGGTGGAAATTCAAAAACATAACAAAAATATTTTTTTTACATGTGAAATTTCATCATTTTTTTCACTTACTATTGAATGCATTTGTTGCTATAGGTACACGTTTCTTCATAAGTAAGAGAGACTGTTCGATGAATTTTGCACAGCATACAAACCATACTTACAGGTGTATGAAACTCTGGAATTTATATAATTTATGAAAAAATGATTGAGCTGTTACGTTTTAAACTTTATGTTTAGAAAGAAATCAAATTTTGTAGTTAATTATCTCAATTTTTACCACACTTTTTAATAGATTTGGAAAATTCTAGAGTTTCATACATCTGTAAGTATGGTTTGTATGCTGTGCAAAATTCATCAAAGAATCTCTTTTACTTGTGAAGAAAAATGTACCTATAGCAACAAATGCAGCCCATGGTAAACAGAAAAAAATGATAAAATTTCACATGCAAAAAAATTATTTAGTCATGTTTTTGAACTCCCACTGCTATCAGTGTGAAGCCTGAATCCTGAATCCTTCCTGCTGATGCTGACAAAGTTGTAAAAGCATACACAGTGGAAATTAAAATGTCCTGTGGTGCCTCTCCTGCTCCAAGTCGGCCTGTTTGACGTCCTACCCCCCTTTAAGCTGCTGCTAGTGTCTGCTACTGTGATTAGCATCAACTCCTGGGACTTCTGCACTGGCTTCTGAGATAACGGTGTTACTCATGCTTTTTATAACCCTAGAACCAGCCTCCAGTGCATAAGTAAAATAAGTCCTGTCTGGAGTAAACAACTATTTCAAAAGCCTGTTTGTCCAAGAGTCTCCACAACGAGTTCCCTACAAAATGTCACCATCTGCATTTCTAGTAAATGTCTGTACCAGTCTTGGCTCAGATAGATGAAAACAATCAAATGCCTTCACTGTCTAACATTATGCGTGGTGTCTGTCTGTTCTATATCGTGTCTCCCTGCCACATTCGCGCAACGACGCTCTGAGCGTGTTTTTTAGGGAATTGACTAGTTTGAACCTGGGACCTGTTGCTGGTAAGGAGACGCCAGACCACACATGACATGTAGAGTTCAGACGAGTTCAGTAAGACTAGCGATGATATAATCAAATACTTAATGATTTCAGCGTCAGCTCCACTGCACTCCCTGTAAAAGAATCTTAATTCTAACTAAATTTAGTGGAAGGGGTTCAAGGCTTTCCTATTTTTAGTTAGCTGGTAAAATAACGTCGAAAAAGCAGTTAAGTTCACCACTGGAATTTTTATTCTACTCACAAAACATTGTTTATAAATTGCGCTATTGACAAAAGGAAATGTGTTAATATAGGATGATAAGAACCAACTGTGTTCAACAAAAATGTGAATGAATATTCCCTGAATAGGTTTCCAAGTTCTACAATGCATCGAAGGATGACCTATGCCATATCACATCTATAATCTAGGTTTAAATTAAGTTTCATAGAAAACTATCAAAAATGGTCTAAGTGACCCTCAATTATCTTTAATTACTTATTTGTCATAAATTACAATGGCTGTTGTGGCTTCTCAATAATTATACAACAGAAAAATCATCGCGTTTCAGATTTTTACTTCAAATGGCAAATGTGAACACCATGAGCTTTAATTGACGATCGACACTAGTATTACGCAAAAAGTGGATGTAACAGATGAGACTTCTGCAGTTCTGAGTGAAGCTTTATCCGTGCTTATGTGGCATCGCCTGCGTTCATTACCTTGTCGGTGGTTACGCAGCTTCAGGGAGGCAGCGGCCGGCGCAGCTCCGCTCACCTCGCCGTCTCGGAGGCAACTCTCTCCTAACTTCTCCTTACTACAATTTACCGAAGTTGGTTTTTAAAAAAAACTGTCTGGCTGTGTTTTCTTCTGACCAATCAGGGGCTCAATGTTAACCTTAAGCTCCGCCTACAAAAGTTCTGTCTATCCAATGAGAAACGTTATACTTTTCGTGGTGGGGCAAAGTTTTTAAAGTTTGCAACGTAACAGAGACGCTAAAAAGTCTTACGCTAAAACTTGCGGGTGGTGTGGTCCTTTTAGTGTTATTGTAAGATCTATACTGTTCTTCTGGAGGGCTCTAGCTTTCAACATGGGCTGGGGGGTGGTCCTAGCGGTTGGCTGGCGACGTGGGTGTCCGTCCCTTATGGAAGGGCCTTCCAGCTTAACACGGTTCTGCTCTCGGCTTCTGTTCTCGTTTCTCCCCCGGAACTGCTTCTGTCTCACGGTGGGAAGGTATGACATGCATTTAGGCACTCTTGTGTTAGTCTGTGGTATTCCATTTGCTCACTCGTTACTCGTATTACTTTGGTTAATTTAATGTCACGATTTATTCGGAGCTATGTGACATACTACTGGATTTGCTTATCATGTCAGGGTTTTCATGGAAGGTGTTGGATTTGCCTGACACCTTACAACTGCGTATTGCCCTTCTGCCTTCTGCTCTGCACCGCTCGGGAGTGCAGACTAACTAGCAACCCCTTTTCTCCCTCTCCCACCTATGCCAGGACACGACACTGGTTCATGCACCTATCCTGATGGCCGTTCATCGGCGACGAAGACTCGACCTTGCACGCCAGTACCGCAACTGAAGTTCCACTGAGTGGGAACAGGTGGCTTTTCAGATGAATCAGGTATTATGCTCCATCGGACAGATGGCCAGTGGCGTGCACGGCGTGAAATGTCCGAAACCAAACACCCTGCAACAATCATTGGAAGAGCCCATGCCGGAGATATCATTCTGGAAGGCAGAATTGATCAACAATGGTATGCATCCATCCTTGAGGGTGAGGGCTATGTCCGCCCCTACATGCAGTTTGTTTTATCCTCAACACAATGGCAACTACCAGCAGGATAATGCAACGTGTCCCACAGCTCACAGTCTACGAGCGTGGTTAGAATGTGACTACGATGTGTTTACTGTACTCTCCTGGCCACCAAACTCCCAGGATTTAAACCCAATCGAGAATCTCTGGGAACACCTCGATCGAGCTGTTGGCATTGTGGATCCTCAACTCCAGATCCATGTCAGTATCTTCCAGAACCTCAGTGACTCCCTTCCTCCGCCTCTCACAGCGGTCCGCACTGCAAAAGGTGGTTCTTCAGGATTTTGACAGGTGGTCACATTAATGTAAGGCGACTGTGTACTTTTCCTTGCAAGATGTGGTAATGCTGCAGGTTTGCGTAGGCACAATATCTTTGATTCAAATGGCTCTGAGCACTATGGTACTTAACAGTTGAGGTCATCAGTCCCCTAGAGTTAGAACTACTTAAACCTAACTAACCTAAGGACATCACACACATCCATGCCTGAGGCAGGATTCGAAACTGCGACCGTAGCGGTCACGCGGTTCCAGACTGCGGTTCCAGCCCTTGGTCACACTGGCCGGCCCACAGTATCTTTGGCCTTGGTCTGTAAGCTGCTTTTAGTCCAAGCAGCACATCGATGCAAGTGCTCAGTCGAGAGTTGTGCTGTAGTAAGTTAGCACGTGTTCGTGTCTCTCGTCACGAAATGGAACAGCATAGTATTGCGCAACGGTATGCCATTTCTTTTTGCATTAAATTGGATGAAAACTCGACGACAAATTACGGTAAGCTTCAGAAAATTTTTCAAGAGGAGGTTATGTCTAGAACTCAAGGTTTTTGTTCGCATAAAATCTTTAGTGAAGGCAGAACGAATGTTGAAGATGAAGACCGTAGTAGACGACCATCAACCTCACGGACGAATGTCAACTTGGCCAGGCTGGGCGAACTCGTACGATCTGATCAAAGATTATCTGTGAAAATGATTGCAGAAGAACTGAACATCAATCGAGAAACGTTTCGTCTATTAACAACTGAAGATTTGGTATGAGAAATATTTGTGCAAAAATGGTCCCCAAAAGTCTCACACCACAACATCGAGAAACACGGAAAAATGTGGCAGCCGATCTGTTAAAGCTAACGGAAGAAATCAATCCAGAGTTGTTGAGCTGTGTATCGGACTGAAAAAACCAACTTTCATCTGCAGTGATGACAGAGACAAAACGCCAAAGTTCGCAATGATGCTCAAAGGGATCACCCAGACCAAAGAAAGCTCGCATGTCAAAGTCAGAATGAAATGCATGCTGGTGTGCTTCTTTGATTCAAAGGTAATTGATCATAAAAAGTGGGTGCCTCCTGGATAAACAGTTAACCAATATTACTACAAAGAAATTTTAGAAAGACTTCGTAAAAGAGTTCTTCGTGTCCGTGCCAACATCGCTGATAACTGGATTCTGCATCACGATAATGCGCCATACCATACTGCTCTTTCAGTAGAGCAAATTTTAACAACAAAACAAATTTCAGTACTACCACAGCCACCTTATTCACCAGACATCGCTCCGTACGACTTTTTTCTATTTCCAAGAGTCAAAACGGCGGTCAAGGGACACCGTTTTCAAACAACACAAGATGTCCATAAAGCTGTGACGAGGATCTTGGAAGATATTACAGAAGTTGACGTCCAGAAATGTTACCATCATGGCACAAGCGTTGAAAAAGTGTGTGTAATCAGAAGGGAACTACTTTCAAGGAGAACACAATAAACTTGACTAAAACGGTAAGCAACATTTTTTTCGCATCAGTCTCATTATTTTATTGTCGCGCCTCCTACGTTAAGCCGTCATAGACACAGTATGGGCAGCAAAACTGTTTTATTGTTGTTGTTGTGGTCCTCAGTCCTGAGACTAGTTTGATGCAGCTCTCCATGCTACTCTATCCTGTGCAAGCTGCTTCATCTCCCAGTACCTACTGCAGCCTACATGGTTCTGAATCTGCTTAGTGTACTCATCTCTTGGTCTCCCTCTACGATTTTTACGCTCTACGCTGCCCTCTAGTACTAAATTGGTGATCCCTTGATGCCTCAGAACATGTCCTACCAACCGATACCTTCTTCTAGTCAAGTTGTGCCACAAACTCCTCCCCAATTCTATTTAATACCTCCTCATTAGTTAAGTAATCTACCCATCTAATCTTCAGAATTCTTCTGTAGAACCACATTTCGAAAGCTTCTATTCTCTTCTTGTCCAAACTATTTATCGTCCATGATTCACTTCCATACATGGCTATACTCCATACTAATACTTTCAGAAATGACTTCCTGACACTTAGATCTATACTCGATGTTAACAAATTTCTCTTCTTCAGAAACGCTTTCCTTGCCATTGCCAGTCTGCATTTCATATCCTCTCTACTGCTACCAACATTTATTTTGCTCCCAAAATATTTTACCCAAGAGGACGCCATCATCATTTAATCAAACAGTAAAGCTGCATGCCCTCGGGAAAAATTACGCCCGTAGTTTCCCTTTGCTTTCAGCCGTTCGCAGTTTCGGCACACCAAGGCCGTTTTGGTTAGTGTTACAAGGCCATACCAGTCAATCATCCAGAATGTTGCCCCTGCAACTACTGAAAAGGCTGCTGCCCCTCTTCAGGAACCACACGTTGGTCTGGCCTCTCAACGGATACCGCTACATCTATATCTACATCCGTACTCCGCAAGCCACCTGACGATGTGTGGCGGAGGGTACCTTGAGTACCTCTTTCTGTTCGTCCTATTCCATTCTCGTATTGTTCGTGGAAAGATTGTCGGTATGCTTCTGTGTGGGCTCTAATCTCTCTGATTTTATCCTCATGGTCTCTTCGCGAGATATACGTAGCAGGGAGCAATATACTGCTTAACTCCTCGGTGAAGGTATGTTCTCGAAACTTCAACAAAAGCCCGTACCGAGCTACTGAGCGTCTCTCCTGCAGAGTCTTCCACTGGAGTTTATCTATCATCTCCGTAACTCTTTCGCAATTACTAAATGATCCTGTAACGAAGCGCGCTGCTCTCCGCTGGATCTTCTCTCTTTTCTATCAACCCTATCTGGTACGGATCGCACACTGGTGAGCAGTATTCAAGCAAGGGGCGAACAAGCGTACTGTAACCTACGTCTTTTGCTTTCGGATTGCATTTCCTTAGGATTCTTCCAATGAATCTCTCTGGCATCTGCTTTACCGACGATCAACTTAATAAAATCATACCATTTTAAATCACTCCTAATGCGTAATCCCAGATAATTTATGGAATTAACTGCTTCCAGTTGCTGAACTACATTGTAGCTAAATGATAAGGGATCTATCTTTCTATGTATTCGCAGCACATTACACTTGTCTACATTGAGATTCAATTGCCATTCCCTGCACCATGCGTCAATTCGCTGCAGATCCTCCTGCATTCCAGTACATTTTTTCATTGCTGCAACGTCTCGATATAGCGCAGCATCATCCGCAAAAAGCCTCAGCCAACTTCCGATGTCATCCACAAGGTCATTTATGTATATTGTGAATAACAACTGTCCTACGACACTTACCTGCGGTGCACCTGAAATCACTCTTACTTCGGAAGACTTCTCTCTGTTCAGAATGACATGCTGCGTTCTGTTATCTAGGAGCTCTTCAATCCTATCATACAATTGGTCTGACAGTCTATATGCTCTTTGTCCATTAAACGACTGTGAGGAACAGTATCGAACGCCTTGCGGAAGTCAGGGTATTTTTTCTAGGTGCTCAGATAGTGCACGGTGCTAACATGATCCACAAAGCCTCGCGCGAAAATGCGATTTTTTCGGGGAGTCGTATCTCGAGTACCATTGATCACGCATGTAAGTGGTCAAGTGTTTTGGATGATATTTGGGTCTAGCTACCATTCGTATAGCTATCTAAAGAACGGGCGTAAAGAAGCTATCCTACAGTGCTGGTTCAAAGTTCAAATATCAGAAGGTTCCTCCAGCCCAGGCAAATTGAGCATGTGGGTTGGATCTTTTGCATTAGGTATTATCTACGGTATACCTTAAGCACCTTACAAAAGCACCATTTGTTCATGGTCGTTTCCTGAGAAAAACCAATGTTTTTTTGGTACAAAAAGGACAAACTGAGGGGATCGACACTTTTATAATTTCTGTTCTTGATTGAGGGTCAAATATTTTACTAATGTTCTGAAGATGAATTCTCGAAAAACTTTGAAACTGTTTTCGATGTCATTGTCCGTTGCCAAGATTCAGGGTTTCACCGTTACCGTACTTACAAATGGTTCAACTAGCTCTGAGCACTATGCGACTTAACCTCTCAGGTCATCAGTCGCCTAGAACTTAGAACTACTTAAACCTAACTAACCTAAGGACATCACACATATCCATGCCCAAGGCAGGATTCGAACCCGCGACCGTAGCCGTCGCGCGGTTCCAGACTGTAGCGCCTTGATTACTACAGAGTAGATTTCTAGTTTCCAGAAAAGTCATTATACTAGAACATAAAACGTGTTCCAAAATTCTCGAACTGATCGACTTTGTGGTTGCACCTACGGTACGGCCATCTGGATCGCTGAGGCATGCAAGCCTCCCCACCAAGGGCAAGGCCCATGGATCATGGGGGGAGGGGGGAACCTGTTTTATACATGGAGGGAATTCTGGATGGGGACAATGCCGTGGTGATAATGGGAGTCTGAGCAAAGCCGGCACATTTGAAAGAAGAATGGTGTAGAGAGGAGCTGACTTTGGCGTTCTGTGGCAACTGCTGACGTGCCGCGGTCGGACCACCTGTTGTGTCGTCAGTTCCGCCACCAGGCAGTCCTCCACGGCAGACGCGCTCGCCCCACCCCCTCTGCCACGGTCTAATTGCCGCCCGATGCCGATGCGGCGTGGCGTGCCGTGTGTTTATGCATCTGGGGCAGGGGCTCCTCCCACGCAGACCGCAGGCTTCGCCCGTCTCTGCTACCCGATTGTGCTCGGTGGAGTGCGGGTGCGGTGCGCCACTGAGCCAGTTCACTATTCGTGGCGCCTGGAACGACGCTGTCGGACACCTACACTACTGGCTATTAAAACTGCTACACCAAGAAAAAATACAGATGATAAACACATATTCATTGGACAAATATATTATACTAGAACTGACATGTGATTACATTTTCACGCAGTTTGGCTGCATACATCCTGAGAAATCAGTACCCAGAACAACCACCTCTGGCCGTAATAACGGCCTTGATACGCCTGGGCATTGAGTCGAACAGAGCTTAGATGGCGTGTACAGGTACAGCTGCCCATGCAGCTTCAACACGATACCACAGTTCATCAAGATGAGTGACTGGCGTTTTGTGACGAGCCAGTTGCTCGGCCACCATTGACCAGACGTTTTCAGTTGGTGCGAGATCTGGAGAATGTGCTGGCCAGGGCAGCAGTCGAACATTTTCTACATCCAGAAAGCCCAGTACAGGACCTGCAACATACGGTCGTGCATTATCCTGCTGAAATGTAGGGTTTCGCAGGGATCGAATGAAGGGTAGAGCCACGGATCGTAACACATCTGAATTGTAACGTGCACTGTTCAAAGTGCCGTCAATGGGAGCTGATAGTCCATGCTGCTGCTAACGTCGTCGAACTGTTCATGCAGATGGTTGTTGTCTTACAAACATCCCCATCTGTTGACTCAGGGATCGAGAGGCGGCTGCACGGACCGTTACAGCCGCGCGGATTTGATGCCTGTCATTTCGACTTCTAATGATACGAGGCCGTTGGGATCCAGCACGGTGTTCCGTATTACCCTCCTGAACCCGCTGATTCCATATTCTGCTAACAGCCACTGCGTCTCGACCAACGCGAGCAGCAATGTCGCGATACGATAAACCGCAATCGCGATAGGCTACAATCCGACCTCTATGAAAGTCGGAAACGTGATGGAACACATTTCTCTTCCTTACACGAGGCATCACAACAGCGTTTCACCAGGCAACGCCGGTGAACTGCTGTTTGTGTACGAGAAACCGGTTGGAAACTTTCCTAATGTCAGCATGTTGCAGGTGTCGCTTCCGGCGCCAACCTTGTGCGAATGCTCTGAGAAGCTAATCATTTGCATATCACAGCATCTTCTTCCTGCCGGTTAAATCTCGCGTCTGTAACACGCCACTTTCGTGGTGTAGCAATTTTAATGGCCAGTAGTGTAAAATGTGGGCCCGTCTAGGCAGCGGGGCGCGTGCAGCCAGGCTTCTCACACAGCGGTATGAAAGGAAGCGGGCAAAAGTGAATGCGCGTTCGCATACAATTCGCTAGTGTTTGCTACCATTCGCTCAGCAGGCTGCTGTGGCCGAGCGGTTCGAGGCGTTTCAGTTCGGAACCGCACTGCTGCTACGATCACAGGTTCAAATTCTGCCTTGGGCATGGATGTGTGTGACGTCCTTAGGTTAGTTAGGTTTAAGTATGTCTAAGTATATGGGACTGATGACCTCAGATCAAGTCCCATATTGCTCAGAGCCATCTGAACCATTCACTCATGTTCTTGAACAAGCTTTTATACTAGACGGAAGGGAAGAGATAAACATGGAAGAACGAACAGAACTTCGTTTATCGTAATCGATGCTTCTGGAAAACCTGCATCTGTGGCACTCATGACTTGAATGAGAGAAACTACAGCAGGTACATACACAGGGTGGCACAGGTAAAAGTATCCCGTAAAAGTATAATTGGAATGCAGTGAAATTACAGAAACTATGAGCGGAAATGGACTTACCATTTATTTACGGCAGTGGTTTGAAAGGTTCTCCGAACGGAACAGAAGAAAGTACTTACGTCACAAACTTTTTTTTAAATTTTTCAATGTAGTTTCCTTGTAGATTAATGCAGTTAGTCCAACGATGTTCCAGTGACTTGATCCCATCTCGAAAACGAGTTTCGTTGAGGCCTGCAAAGAAGTTGTCAACTCCGGCAATCAATTCCTTCGTTTGAGGTGAATCTTTGCCCACCTAGAAAAATTTTCAGTTTTTGGAAGATATGGAAGTCTGACACGGCCATATCAGGTGAATAAGGCGGGTGTGGTAACATGTCATACCTTGGTTCGTCTAATTTTGCCATGGCGACAGCACATGTGTGCGCCCGTGCATTGTCTTGATGGAAGATGACTTTGTTCGTTATTAAATCTGGCATTTTTTCGCGAATCTTGTTGCAATTTGTCCAGGACGTTAGCATACTATTCTCCAGTAATTGTTTGCCCTGTTGGGAGATAATCTACAAATGTAATCCGCTTCGCATACCAGAATACAGATGCTATGACCTTTACCACCGAAGGAATTGTCTTTGCTTTCTTTGGTGGCGGTGAATCAGCGTGATTCCACTGCTTTGACTTTTTTTGTTTCTTGGGTATAGTAATGCACCCGAATTTCATATGTGGTCACAAAAGAGCGCAAAAGAATCTTGTTCGTTTCTCCTAAAACGGGTAAAACATTCTTCCGATATGTCCATTCTCACACATTTCTGATCCAGCGTCACTATTCACGGCACCCATCTTGCAGATATATTTTTCATATCCAGTTATTCAATTAAAATGTGATTTAGCCTTTCAGAGCCGGCCGCGGTGGCCAAGCGGTTCTAGGCGCTTCAGTCCGGAAGCGCGCGACTGCTACGGACGCAGGTTCGAATCCTGCCTCGGGGTAGTTCTAAGCTCTAGGGGACTGATGACCTCAGATGTTAAGTCCCATAGTGCTCAGAGCCATTTGAACCATTTTTGAACTCTTTCAGGTGACATCTGGCAAAAGTGAGAACTTTCACGCGCTTTCAATCAGTGATCCTCCATGACCATTTTGTTCACTTTTGGCAATGGTTTCTGGAGTAGTGACACAATTTGGACGACCACTGCGCGCATCATCATCACCTAAGCTGTCCTGACCAAATTTAAATTAGTTTGTCCATTTGGCAACAGCTGAATATGAAGGAGCACAATCCCCCAGTGTATTCTGGAAATCGGCATGACTATCCTATGCTTTCATACCTTTCTTTACAAAGTACTTAATCACTGCTCGAATCTCGATTTTTTTCCCTCTTCGCATTTCACTACGCGGGAACAAAAGAGCCACGTCACCGCCACAGCTCTCTTCCAAGACCACTGACTTGGCACGTGTCTACAGGCAACAAACAGTCACGTGAACAACTCGCTACGCTAGCATTGACCTCTCCTGGTGATTCTGAGAACTTTTCAAACCACTCTCGTACAATGAAAAATACACTGAAAATACATTTATAGACGATCTTGAAAGTGACCCCCTGCAATATCAATACACAACTGTGCACGTCTAAGCACATTCAGATACACTGGCGTAAAGTACGAATATCGATGACGGCTATTTCACTGCTGATGTCTTTCTGTTCCCGTACTGGATTTGTTTCGTAGACCTTGCTCTTCGACTGTCCCAACAGAAAAGATCACATGTAGTTAGATCCGGCGAACGTAGTAGCCATAAATGTTTTCTCGCAGTTCGTTCCTCAGCGAAGACGTCACGGACTCTTTCAAGGGATACCTTAGACGTATGGCTTGTTTCACTTTCTCAGGGCTGAGAGAAAGACCACCCCGCTTCCCTGAGTCGTGGGTCAACACATCAACTCTTTAAGCTGTTTGCTTTTTATAGACTCTCTGTTAACAACGTACCCTTTTTAAATCATTACTCACTTTCCTAATCAAAGCACAGTTAAGACCCAATGTAATGCCTGAAGATCACGCGAAGTTTTACTCTGTCTTTTGGAATACATACTTCATTCTGAAACCGTTGTCTTGGAATATCATTTCATAGATATAGTTACTCTCCCCATCCCACTTTTTAATGAAGGTTTATCATTAAACAATACTACATTGCACCTTACGGCATGCAACAGTTTGAATATTGTTTGGAAATTTTTATTTAAAAATAGAAAGTAAGTTTTTAAGGGATGGGAAAGATCCTCCATGGATTAATAGCAGTGTTAGAAAAGCACTACGTAAACAAAGAGCACTTCATTTCAGATTCAAGGGAAGTAAAAACCTATCTGACAAACAAAAGCTGAACGAATCGAAATTGAGCGAAAGGAGAGCAATGCGAGAAGCGTTCAATGATTTCGAAAGTAAGACGATCCAACAGATTTTGATCGTATGTAAAATCAGAAAGTGGGTCAAAATCATCTATTCATTCTCTCAGCGACCACACCGGCACAGAAACTGAAGATCACAGAGAGAAGGCCGAAATACTGAATTCGGTCTTCCAAAGTTGTTTCACTGCGGAAGATCGTAACACTATCCCTTCTTTCAATCGTCGGGCGAACATCGAAATGGCAGATATCGAGATAAGCGATCGCAGAACTGAAAAACAGCACAATCGCTTATTAGTGGAAAGGCTTCAGGACCAGATGAAATACTTATAAGAGACTTAAGAGAACTCGCTCCCTTTCTAGCGGTAATTTATCGTAGATCGCTTGAGCAACGAAATGTACCTAACGACTGGAAAAAAGTGCAAGTCATTCCCGTTTTTAAGAAAGACCGTAAGACAGATCCACACAAATATAGACCAATATCGTTGACGTCAATCTGTTGTAGAATATATGCCCAAGAATCATGAAGTTTTTGGAAAATGAACTGCTCCCGTATAAAAAGCAACATGGATTCCGCAAACAGAGATCCTGCGAAACTCAGCTCGCTCTGTTCCTCCATGAGATCCACAGAGCAGTGGACAACGGCGCTCAGGCTGATGCCGTGTTCCTTGACTTCAGTAAGGCATTTAACATCGTCCCGCATTGCCGTTTAATGAAAAAAATACTAGCTTACGCAGTATCGGAGCAGACCTGCGATTGGGTTCAAGACTTTCTTATAGAAAGAACTCAACACGTCGCTCTTAACGGAACTAAATCGACAGATGTAAAGGTACTATCCGGAGTCCCACAGGGAAGTGTGACAGGATCGTTGCTGCTTACAATATATATGATCTAGCAGAAAGCGTCGCGTCCTCTTTAAGGCTATTCGCAGATGATGCAGTTGTTTATACCGAAGTAGCAACGGCAGAAGATAGTAAAAACTTTGCAGAACGACCTGCAGAGAATTGATTAATGATGCAGACTCTTACAACTGACCCAACATATTGCGCGTACATAGGAAAAGAAATCCACTGCTGTACAGCTACACTATTGATGACAAACAGCTGGAGACAGCGTCTGCCGTAAAATATCTAGGTGTATCTATCCAGAGCGAGATTAAGTGGAATGACCATATAAAACAAATAGTGGTAAAAGGAGGCGCCAGACTCAGATTCATCGGAAGAATCTTATGGAAATGTAACTCATCCACGAAAGAAGTGGCCTATAACGCGCTTGTTCGCCCACTTCTTGAGTATTGTTCATCTATCTGGGATCCCTAAAAGGTAGGCCGGCCGTAGTGGCCGAGCGGTTCTAGGCGCTTCAGTCCGGAACCGCGCTGCTGCTACGATCGCAGGTTCGAATCCTGCCTCGGGCATGGAAGTGTGTGATGTCCTTAGGTTGGTTAGGTTTAAGTAGTTCTAAGTTCTAGGGGACTGATGACCTCAGATGTTAAGTCGCATAGTGCTCAGAGCCATTTTGAACCTAAAAGGTAGGACTGATAGAGAAGATCCATCGTAGAGCGGCGCGTTTCGTCACGGGGTCGTTCAACTGGCGAGAGAGCGTTAGGGAGATGTTAAAGTCCGCTGGCAGACATTACAAGAGAGGCGTTATGCATCATGGAAGACATACTATTGAAATTTCGGGAGTCGGACAAGGTATTACGTCCACCCACATACATCTCGTGTATTGACCACGAGGAGATAATTCGAGAAATTAGAGCCAATACAGAGGCTTACCGACAATCATTCTTCCCACGCACTATTCGCAAGTGGAACACGGTTGGAGGGATCAGATAGTGGAACCGAAAGTACCCTCCACCACACACCATTAGGTGGCTTGCGGAGTGTGATGTAGATGTAGATGAACACATGCGCCGCCGTCACCCTCTATCTCACTGTTTATCATTATGCATTAACAGATTTCGGCATGTGGTACGCAACAGTTTGAATATAATTTGGAGATTTTATTTAGAAACTGAAATCTAGGTTAGCCGCTGCCTGCTTGCTGTTGTGCTTTCGAGAAATCTGCAACAGTGTTGTCAAGACGCGAGATAAGTGGGAAGTATGATTAGAGCCAGATAATTGTTCTGCTTCACTTGCACATTTAATAGTTACAGTTCGATTCAAATTAAGTCCTGTTTAGTGAAAGGTTAGCATACGAGCTTAAGCTGGGTAGCAGTTTTGTGGGTACATAGTTTTGGTAATACGTAGACTTTTTATAGAATGGCAGGTAAATTTCCGCTAAATTTCAAACAGAAATACATCGAGGGAATCTTACTCGCGATGCTAAACGATACTCAGAGAGGATTATTTTACTTGCCGAGCGTGGACTTTCTGACGAAGTATAAGAGAGGTCGGTAAACACGTAACAGAATAAGGGAATGGAGATCTCTCCTGAACAGCACGCTGCAAGGCATTCCAGATATGCTCAATAATGTTCATGTCTGGGGAATTTGGTGGCCAGCGGAAGTGTTTAAACTCTGAAGAGTTTTCCTGGAGCCACTCTGTAGCAATTCTGGACGTGTGGGGTGTCGCGTTGTCCTGCTGGAATTGCCTACGTACATCGGAAGCACAATGGGCATGAATCGATTCCGGTGATCAGACAGGATGCATATGTAAGTTTCAATTGGCTCAATCTGTCACATTGAACAACTCTCTTTAGTCGTCGTCTGTTCCGTTTTTGCAGGATCTTTTTCCGACCGCAGCGATGTAGAGATTTTTTGTTTTGCCGAATTCCTGATATTCAGAGAACACTCGTTAAATGGTCGTACTGTGATGCTGTGTCTGATAGCTCGCGCGTCGACTATAACACCACTTCCAAATTCCCTTCTTGATAACCTGCGAGTGTAGCAGCACTAACCGATCTAACAACTGCGCAAAATGCAATTGCCGGGTAGTCTCCTTGTAAGCCGAGGGTCTTCGGAATACTAGAAACACTGCAGCCGGGCGACTGTCGGGTTCTGATGGTGACGCCGGTGAAGCCAGGTTAGTTGTGCGTGCACAGCGTGAAAGCGAGCGCTCTGCTGAGGCACAGTGTCTGTGTGACGTCAGCAGGTCTCCGAGCTGGTGACAGGCGTGGTGCGTGTCAGCAAGGCTGCCGACGTTGCCAGGAGGACAGCTGACATCCGCTGTGCAATGTGCACGCAGTCAGCGCGCTTTGTAGACCACACGCTAGCTAGTGGCTCTGCCCTCTCGCCTTGTAATGTACTCTGTACGCCTTCCCCACCGGCTCCTGCTTCTCGCTTTCTCTCTGGTCTATTCCTGTCGTCACCTCGAGTGTCCTTTTACGTTTCGAGTATTTAAACAAAATTTGGAAACTATTTGGCACCAGTCGCTTATCGACGAACTGGAAACTCGCCTTTTTAAGTATTTAAAACTAATGTTATTGAGCCTTAAGTGTTGGGCCTTGTAATGGTATTTTAATTACGTAACCATTACGGCACCTCACCTGAACCTCTCCATACCAGCAATGCTCTACTGTGTTTTTGTAAAGTAGTTGACATATTTTTGAGACAACATTCACATTTGATTTCTGAAATGTAGAGGTAGTTTGATACATCGATATGTTTATGTTGCAATGATATTATTCTTATGTGTATTCCTTCTTTTGTCACTATGATCTTTGACGTACTTGTAAGCGATTATTGATTTGTCAGAGTGTCAGACCTTGAAAAAGTCAAGTCTTTGACGTCATGTTGGAAAGACTCATATTGCAGTCAGCTTATATAATGTGAACTTTAACAGTGAGGAAGATGTTTTCAAGTATGTTTTGTATTGTGAAGTGATGTTGTGTGTGTTACGCTACATTGCAACAAAAGCAATAAAAACGAAGTGCAACTTAAATTCGGAGTGCTGATTACTTTTTGTACATCACCGTTGTCCTGCGAAAGTGTAATTTTCAAGAATGGTTTGTGAAATACATCTATACAACTTTTGAATATAGCAGAATAAAACCTAGGCCTTTCTGCATCCGAGCTTGAAATGATCACCACCTAGATTTTCGACGATTGAGCCATGATTTTACAACGAGACCAGCGTGGGAAACGCGAAAAGATGAGTGCCTAGTTTATTCATTATTACATTAAATGACTCTATTAACTGTGCTCTAATGACACCTGCCATTTAATAACTCTGTTGTTGCCCGAAAATACAGTATTCAGCAGCGTGAGCAACACCAGAATCATTATTAAATTCTGACCTTTGTTGTGGTAGGGTTGTTAGAGCCTCCAGACGATTTTGAATTTAAGTTGTTCTGCTCTTAAGGTGTTAGATGGTTTGGACCCCCAGCTTAATTTAAGGACTGTTTTAAGTAAAGCCTACTTAAAGAACTATTTTAAGATAAGGCTTTGCTTTTAAATTTCTGATTTTGGTTAGCTTTCCGCCGTCTTTAAATTAGAGTGGTCTTGCCCTTAAGGCATGAGACCCTTAAGGCATGAAATTTTACGGCGCACGCAGCCGCGAGTTAAGTTCCAAAACTAAAGCTGGGCTTTTTTTTAAAAAAAAAAAAAATTCTTAGCTCTTGTAATGTTTCGTCAAATAAAAGGTTGTATGTTCGAGTGTAACTGACAGCTGCTTATTTTTGCCCCTTTCCACATCTTAAACTACCTGTCCTGCCCTGCAAGGTTTAGCAGGGCGTGTCAACCAGGTTCTGCGAAGAGTCGTGGAAGTCCAACCATTCATCTCCTAGTGGTCGTTTCACTGTCCTCCTACCGCTTCCTGTGGATGCTCACGACAGTGGCACGTGAACATTCGACCAGTTTTGCCGTTTTCGAGATATTCTATCACAGGATTTACGTAATCAAGCCTGTCCTTTGTCAAAGTCTCATGCACTTGGATCAAAGCGCAGGCGACTCCTGTGTATCAGAAACATAAAAGAACAGACCCGCAACATTACACACCCAATATACTTAGCGCTGATTTGCTGCAGAGTTATTGTTCAAATACTGATTTCGAATATAATAAATTTCCATAAGACAGAAAAGCTTCTGTTCACACATCAGCACAGTTTTAGAAAGCGGAACTCAGCTTGCACTTCTGCCACATGATATCTTGCGAACCATCGATGAAGGCCAAAGGGAGGTTCCATACTCCTAGATTCCCGAAATGTTTTTGACGTGGCGCTCCACTGCAGGCAATTAACGAAGGTACCAGCATACAGGATAGATGTCAGATTTAAGAATTTTTAACATTCTGCAGTCCTGTCAGCAACTGTGATAAATTAATATATCGAAAACCCGCCACAGTTGCGAAACGTTACTGGCCTTTACCCCGGTTTCAGCTAGAGTAATCTAGCCAGCCTTCTTCAGAAGCATAAAATTAACTAATACATTCCACAATAAGGCATGCCTTGCCGTTTTCGAGATTTTCTTTCACAGGGTTTACATAATCATAAGCTGCCCTTTGTCAAAGTCTCATGCACTTGGAACAAGGCTAGATTACTGTAGCTGAAACCTGGGTAAATGCCAGTAACATTTCGCAACTGAGGCGGATTTTTGACAAATTAATTTAGATCCCAGATTTGTGAGTGGCTCTAACACTTCTTACGTACGGTTTTGTTAGTGGTGGGCGTAATAAGACATCCTGAGAAACTTTACTACATGCCTTCCCTGAAAAACTGCCTAGAACAAATAGTTAAGATCACTAATCGTGATGGAAATATATTGGACCTAATGGCAATCTAACCTCTTTGAGGATGTCCACATTGAAACTGGTATCAGTAACCATGACGCGGTTGAAGCAACAATGATGATTCACGACCCACGGACGAAGGACAGCTAAAGCAAGCAGAAACATACATATCTTCGATAAACTAGATAAAAAAAATAGTAGTGTAACATCTCAATCAGAAACTTGAAACTTTCAGCACAGGACAGGAGCATGTAGAGGAACACTGGCTCAACGTTAATAGAATAGTTGACAATACATTGGATAGATATGTACCCAGTACTATAGTTCTTAATGGTATACACTCACTATAAAGAAACTCCCAATGAGGCAGAGATTATAGCTTAATAAAACAAAGACTAAGGCTGTAGACAGAGAGATGCCGATGAAACGCGTTTGGCTGTCAAGAGAACAATGCGTGATGCATTCAGTGACTACCGTGGCAGAATATTGTCAAACGCCATTTCACAAAACCCAAAGAAATTCTGGTCGTTTGTAAAGGCTGTTAGTGGCCCCAGAGGTAATGTCCAGTCCCTAGCGAATCAGAGAGGAACTTAAATTATGGGTAGCAAATCAAAAGCTGAAATGCTTAACTCCGTTTTCAAGTGTGCTTTCACAAAGGAAAACTCAGGAGAACTGCCCCAGTTAAATCCTAGCACACCTGAAAAGAAAAATGAAACGAGTGTTAATGTCACTGGTGTCGAGAAACAGCCGAAAGCGTTAAAATTGAACAAATCCCCGTGCCCCTATTGAATCCCTGTCAGATTCTGTACTCAATTTGCGCCTGAGCTAGACCTCCCGAGTGCAATCTACCGTAGATCCCTAGAACAAAAAACCGTCGCCAGTTCGTGGAAAAAGGCGCAGGTCACACCCGTCTACAAGAAGGGTAGTAGAAGTGATCCCATTTCTTTGACATCGATTTGTTGGACAATCTTAGAACATATTCTGACCTGAAACATAAAGAGATATCTTTAAGAGAATGAGCTTCTCAGTGCTGACCAGCATGTATTTCGAAAATACATGACACACTGAAAGCCTTTGATCAACGCAACCAGGTAGATGCGTCATTTCTTGATTTCCGAAAAGCATTTGACTCAGTACCGCACCTACGCTTATTGTCTAAAATACGATCATATGAGATATCAAGGGAAATTTATGAGTGGATTGAGGACTTTTTGGTTGGGATGAAACAGCAAGTTGTCTTGGAGAGTCATCGTCAGATGTAGAAGTAACTTCGGGTGTGCTCCAGGGAAGTGTGTTGGGACCCCTGCTGTTCATGTTGTATATCAGTAACCTTGCTGACAACATTAATTGTAAAATCACCCTTTTTGCAAATGATGCAGTTATCTGTAATGAAGCAATATCTGAAAAAGGTGCATAAATATTGTCAGATCTTGATACGTGGTGCTGAGACTAGCAACTTATTGTAAATGTTCAGAAATATAAAATTGTGTATTTCACAAAACGAAAAAGTGTAGTATCCTATGATTATAATATCGATAGGTCATCGTTGGGATCGGCCAACTCATACAAATACCTGGGTGTAACACTTTGTAGCGATATGAAATGGAATGATCCCATAAGTTCAGTTGTGGGTAAAGCGGGTGGTAGACTTTGGTTTGTTGGCAGAATACTGGGGAAGTGCTGTCGGTCTGCTAAAGAGATTGCTTACGAATCAGTCGTACGACCCATCCTAGACCACCAGCCAAGTGTGTAGGACGCGTACCATGTAGGATTGAAGGGGGATATTGAACGTATACAGAAAAGGGTAGCACAAATGGTCACATGTCTGTTTAATCTGCGGGAGGATGTCACAGAGATATTCAAGAACTGGCTTAAATGATTACCCTAGGATTTATACTACAACCCCTTGTGTATCGCTGACACAGTGATCGTGAGGATAAGATTACACCACGCACAGAGACGTTCAAACTGTCATTCTTCCCGCGCTCCATACGTGATTGGAACAGAAAGAAACCCTAATAACTGCCACAATGGGACGTACCCCCTGCCATGCACCTCACGGTGATTTTTAGAGTATAGATATAAATGTAGGTGTGAATGTACACTGTCCTCGACGGCGATTGTTAATCAGAGACTGCGGTATCGTCAGGAAACGGGCAAAGGGAAGTGTGATAGGACCGCTGTTGCTCTCTACATACGTAAATGATTTGGCGGACAAGATGGGCAGTAATCTACAGTTGTTCGCTGATGATGCAGGGAAGATGTCGCTGAGTGACAGTAGAAGGTTCCAAGAGGACAGAGAAATTTTCTAGTTGGCGTGATAAGAAGCTACTGTTGTTGTGGTCTTCAGTCATGAGACTGGTTTGATGCAGCTCTCCATGCTACTCCATCCTGTGCAAGCTTCTTCATCTCGCTGTACCTACTGCAGCCTACATCCTTCTGAATCTGCGTAGTGAATTCATCCCTTGGTCTCTCTATACGATTTTCACCCTCCCCGCTAAATGCAAAATTTGTGATCCCTTGATGCCTCAGAACATGTCCTACCAACCGATCCCATCTTCTAGTCAAGTTGTGCCACAAATTTCTCTTCTCCCCAATCCTATTCAATACTTCCTCATTAGTTATGTGATCTATCCATCTAATCTTCAGCATTCTTCTGTAGCACCACATTTCGAAAGTTTCTATTCTCTTCTTGTCTAAACTATTTATCGTCCATGTTTCACTTCCATACATGGCTACACTCCATACAAATACTTTCAGAAACGACTTCCTGACAAATCTATAATCGATGTTAACAAATTTCTCTTCTTCAGAAACGCTTTCCTTGTCATTGCCAGTCTACATTTTATATCCTCTCTACTTCGACCAGCATCAGTTATTTTGCTCCCCAAATAGCAAAACTCCTTTACTACTTTTAGCGTCTCATTCCCTAGTCTAATTCCCTCTGCATCACCTGAGTTAACTCGACTCCATTGCATTATCTTCGTTTTGCTTTTGTTGATGTTCATCTTATATCCTCCTTTCAAGACGCTGTCCATTCCTTTCAGCTGCTCTTCCAGGTCCCTTGCTGTCTCTGACAGAATTACAATGTCATCGGCGAACCTCATTTTATTTCTTCTCCGTGGATTTTAATACCTACTCCGAATTTTCCTTTGTTTCCTTTACTGCTCGCTCAATATACATATTGAATAACATCGGGGAGAGGCTACAGCCCTTTCTCACTCCCTTCCCAACCGCTGCTTCCCTTTCATGTCCCTCGATTCTTATAACTGTCATCTGGTTTCTGTACAAATTGTAAATAACCTTTCGCTCCCCGTATTTTACCCCTGCCACCTTCAGAATTTGAAAGAGTATTCCAGTCAACATTGTCAAAAGATTTCTCTAAGTCTACAAATGCTATAAACGTAGGTTTGCCTTTCCTTAATCTTTCTTCTAAGATAAGTCGTAGGGTTAGTATTGCCTCAGGTGTTCCAACATTTCTGCGGAATCCAAATTGATCATCCCTGAGGTCAGCTTCTACCAGTTTTTCCATTCGTCTTTAACGAATTCGCGTTAGCACATAAAAAGCTGCTACCTCTAAATGTAGATAAATGTAGGGTAATGAAGATGAGTAGGACAATCTCGTACCGTTCCAATACAGCTTAAGCCGTTTGCTGGTTGGCACAAAAAAAATGGCTCTGAGCACTATGAGACCTAACAGCTATGGTCATCAGTCCCCTAGAACTTAGAACTACTTAAACCTAACTAACCTAAGGACATCACACAACACCCAGCCATCTCGAGGCAGAGAAAAGCCCTGACCCCGCCGGGAATCGAACCCGGGAACCCGGGCGTGGGAAGCGAGAACGCTACCGCACGACCGTTGCTTGGCACAGTCGCGGCAGCTAAATATCTTGGCCTAACGTTGGAATGCGCCATCAAATGGAACGATAATTGCAAAAATTGTAGTGGAGAAGGCGACTGGTTGATTTCGGTTTATTGCGAGAGTCTCAGGAAAGTGTGATTCACCTATAAAGGAGAGAGCGTATAAAACACTACTGCGATCTGTTCTTGAGTATTGCTCGAATGTTTCGGGCCCGCACCAAGTCGGATTAAAGGAAGATACGGAAGGAGTTCAGACGGGGTGAGCTAGATTTGTTACCGGCAGCTTCGAACAACACGCAAGCATTAGAAAATGCCTCGGGAATTCAAATGGGAGGTCCACTATTGAAGAAATGTAGAGAACCGGTATTTGAAGCTGACTGCAGAACGATTCTACTGCCGCCACGTAAGGAGCACGAAAGTAAGTTGCGAGATATTAGGGTTCATACGGAGGTATACAGAGAGACGTTTCTCCCTCGTTCTGCTTGGCAGTGGAACAGGAAACGAAATGACTGGTAGTGCTGTAAGATACCCTCCGCCATACACAGTACGGAGGCTTGCTGAGTATGTATGTACATGTATGGCCACTAAACGGCGCTGGGGAGCTGTGACATTACTCCAATTTTCCATCTTTCGAAACACTGGCGGCTTAGAAATTGCCCTATTCGTTTATGTACAGTTAGCGTTTTAATTAAACAGTTGTAAATCCACACGGAAGTTCTAGATTACTGTTCAATCTCGAATACTAGCATCTTTAGCTTGCTGTCTTACTGGTTTGGCACCGGAGTCTTCATCTTGACAATTTTACTCCCAAGGCACACGTCTGGTGAATGCCAGGCATAGTCAACGCGCAACGGTAGAGAGAGTGGACGCTTATGCCTGCTGTGGGCCAGAATCGATGGAAAAGCGGAGTACTTTCGCCTGGTGGCAGCTAAATTAAAGAACACTATGCGCGAGTCAATGATTGGCTTCTGCTGCACTCTGACAGCGAAAGAACAAAATAATTAAACTAAATAATATTGGTATGTGTAGTAAAAATATAAATGTAATATTACTTTAATATATGAAAATGACTGTAATGGAATATTGTAATGCTATGGTATGTTTCATTGTAAATAGAGAACTTGGTGTAATGTAAAATAATGTTTAGGTGTGGGGGGAATCCCCGAGAATGAGCACAGTGTACAGGTTGGCACGTAATATCAGCGGTAGAAGTGAGTTGGCGTAGCTCTGAGGCAGAACAAGTGTTACGTGGCGTAAAAGTGACTGTCGGAGTGTGCTACGGTAACGTTGCTAACAGGCCATTTAGAAGTGAGCTGACTTCGTTTATCGCATGGCTACAAGCTAAATGGACACTAAGGCTTTTAAGACGCGATATTTCGACGGAGATGGGCTGTGAACGGCAAAATAGTACAGTTTCTCGCTCTGAGGTACATGGGACTGCATGGTGCAATGCTGTGTTATTTGCGACGAGTTGCTTGTGCCAACGGCGAGGTATGAAGGGACCAGTAGCTGCATCCAACGGCGTGTTGTGATCTCTCAGTAACTGACGAGGTCCATTGGTGAGCTCACTTCTGTATCAACGAACTAGAAGTTATCTTACAGGTGTGTGATTATGAACAGTGGTTGTTATACCTACTCCATTACCAGTACATTTATATGATTCTTGAGTTTCTCCCGGCGTATTTGATAATCAAAATATCCATAGTGAATTTGATGTTGGGGTGTATGGAGTTGAGATGTGTAAGGAGACTGAAACGGAGGGTAAATTACCTTTCCTAGACGTCTTGGTCAAGAGAAGGGCTGACGGCACCCTAGGTCATGGGGTGTATCTGAAGACAACGCACACTGATCTGTACTTGCACGCAGACAGCTGCCACCACCCTTCACAGAGGAATGGGGTACTTAAAACTCTAGTACATAGGGCGCGCACTATCTCTGACACAGAGAGTCTACCCCAGGAATTGGAACATCTGAGAACTGTATTTCGAAAAAATGGGTACTCAGAGTGGCAGATCCAACGTGCTCTCCGCCCAACCACTGCACCACAACCTGTGGAGATGGATGAAGTCACGAGGGAGGAGGTAGGCACTGCATTTATTCCATACACAGGCGCACTCTCGGGGAAAATCGCCCGCATTCTGAAGAAACACCGGGTCGGAACTGTGTTTTGTCCTCCGAATAAAACTCGTGCACTGGTGGGGAGCGCCAAAGATGACCTCGGCTTGAAGAAGGCCGGCGTGTACCAGATTCCGTGTCAATGTGGCAAGTCGTATATTGGTCAGACGATGCGTACCGTCGAGGATCGATGCCGTGAACACCAGAGGCACACTCGACTGATGTATCCGAGCAAGTCGGCGGTCGCTGAACATTGTTTGTCGGAAAATCACGCTATGGAGTATGAACGCACGAGAATTCTGGTACAGACGTCGAGATACTGGGACAGCGTTGTTAGAGAGGCCATCGAATTTGCACTAATGAAGACCTCATAAACCGTGACTGTGGCTATAATCTTAGCAAGGCCTGGGAACCAGCGATTGGGTTAATCAAGAGTAAATCGAGCAAACGCATAGTTGTGACGACCACGGCGGACAGAGCCATCACACCGACGTCACCTCAGACGCCGTCGCTATCTGTTCCACCGCGCGACCGTGGCGCGGGGCGCGGACGGCGGAGGGAGCGTGCCGCGGGCGGAGGGTATTTAAATCGGCCGCCGCCGCGACCGAACCCAGTTCCCCCTGAGGAGCCATAGCGTACGGATCTCCGTGCCGGCGCGTTCACAGGAGCTCAGTCCGTCAGTTCACCTGATGATGGCGACATGTTTGATCGCCGAAATATTGTGCCCGTTGGACACTATAGACCGGCAGTACACCCGTGGATATTTTGAGTACATTTATATTTTGTAAATCAGTTTGTGTAATAGTCAAACCAAGTTCTCTACATTGTGTAAAGTTTGGAGGCAATAATAATTTTGTAGTTTAAATTGTATTCCCCGAGTATAATCAATTATTCAAAGGAAATAGCTCATTATTACCCCGTATCCAATTACTTCTATGTGATGCAACATCGGTGGAAAGTTACGGTGCGTGAGTATCGGCGTAGCTATATTGCAAAAAAAATGGCTCTGAGCACTATGGGACTTAACATCTGTGGTCATCAGTCCCCTAGAACTTAGAACTACTTAAACCTAACTAACCTAAGGACTTCACACACATCCATGCCCGAGGCAGGATTCGAACCTGCGACCGTAGCAGTCATGCTGTTCCGGACTGAGCGCCTTAACCGCGAGACCACCGCGGCCGGCAGCTATATTGCAAGAGAAAATAGTCGGAATTAACGCCGAAATTGCTAGCAGACGCCGCTTGATGCAACGGAAAGTAGATGCTAGGTACTGTGCCACCTTAATTAATATCCAGCTCGATGTGGTGGCTTTTCAGTACATTGCCATTGTCAAAAATTACTCGCTTCCGTCCGAGCAATGTGATTCTCAATTAGTGTTTTCAGTAACTATATTAACAAGCAGATCTATATTGTTCTTTAATTAAGCGTTCAAGGAATTGCTGCCACCACAGTACAAAAAAAAATTGATCTCAGCACCTGAGGTCATCAGTCCCCTATAATTTAGAACTAATTAAACCTAACTAACGTAAGAACATCACACACATCCATGCCCGAGGCAGGATTCGAACCTGCGACCGTAGCGGTCGCGCGGTTCCAGACTGTAGCGCCTAGAACCGCTCGGTCACTCCGGCCGGCCACCACAGTACACATTGTGCCTTCAGCACAATGCAGGCTCAATAACATTATATTCAGTAATTACAATTTGTGTAGTTTACATTAACCTAAAACAAGTTCAAGTGTTTGTCATGTGTGTTTACGTATAGTGAAACGATTTCAGGCTGTGGTGTTGTTTTAAATGAATAATGTCCTTCTGCTAGGCAATATCAAACATACAGAATTAAGTGCTCGCTGTTCAGTCACTCCAGAGAGATTATCAGTATTACTGATAATCAAATATAGACGTAAAAATAAGTATGTTACGCGCCATTATCATTATTTATCCCAAAAATTCCACACGAGAGCTGCTTTCTGGAAGTCCGATGCTGCATGGTCTAATATTAATACAGTAAATTCGGGTAGTGGCATCAAACGCCCGCCACAGTGCCCGGCAGCCAGAAATGAGGGTCTGGAGTGCCATTTCATTTCATAACCATACCCCATTAGTTTTCGTCCGCGGCACTGTCATACCTTAGCGGTACGTCGACGATATAGTGCACCGTTTTGATGCCCTTCATTGTGAACCCTCCAAGGCTTGCGTTTCATCTTGTCTTCGTGCTTAACTAACCCTACCTTGACCAGCAAGGTCGCCGGATCTTGCGCCCGTTGGGCAGGTCCCTCCACTATCGCGGAATTTTGGGGATCTACTGCGCCAGTTGGACAGATTTTGGCACGATTCCGTCAGAAGGACGTCCAAGAACTGTCAATCAATGTCAAGCCGAATAACTGCTGGCATAAGGGGCAGAGGTACACGAACGCGTTGTTGACTTGTCTCACTCCCTTCCCAACCACTGCTTCCCTTTCATGTCCCTCCGCTCTTATAGCTCCCATCTGCTTTCTGTACCAATTGTAAATAGCCTTTCGCTCCCTGTATTTTACCCCCGCCACCTTAAGAATTTGAAAGAGAGTATTCCAGTCAACATTGTCAAAAGCTTTCTCTAAGTCTACAAATGCTAGGAACGTAGGTTTGCCTTTCCTTAATCTTTCTTCTAAAATAAATCGTAGGGTCAGTATTGCCTCACGTAGCCTCTCCCCGTTGCTATTCAATCTGTATATTGAGCAAGCAGTAAAGGAAACCAAAGAAAAATCCGAAGTAGGTATTAAAATCCATGCAGCAGAAATAAAAACTGAGGTTCGCCGATGACATTGTAATTCTGTCAGAGACAGCAAAGGACTTGGAAGAGCAGTTGAACGGAATGGATAGTGTCTTGAAAGGAGGATATAAGATGAACATCAACAAAAGCAAAACGAGGATAATGGAATGTAGTCGAATTAAATCGGGTGACGCTGAGGGATTTAGATTAGGAAATGAGACACTTAAAGTAGTAAAGGAGTTTTGCTATTTGGGGAGCAAAATAATTTATAATTGTCGAAGTAGAGAGGATATAAAATGTAGACTGGCAATGGCAAGGAAAGTGTTTATGAAGAAGAGAAATTAGTTAACATCGAGTATAGATTTAAGTGTCAGGAAGTCGTTTCTGAAAGTATTTGTATGGAGTGTAGCCATGTATGGAAGTGAAACATGGACGATAACTAGTTTGAACAAGAATAGAATAGAAGCTTTCGAAATGTGGTGCTACAGAAGAATGCTGAAGATTAGATGGGTAGAGGAGGTGTTGAGTAGAATTGGAGAGGAGAGAAATTTGTGGCACACCTTGAGTAGAAGAAGGGATCGGTTGGTAGGACATCATCTGAGGCCTCAAGCGATCACCAATTTAGTACTGGAGGGCAGCGTGGAGGGTAAAAATCGTATACGGAGATGAATACAGTAAGCAGATTCAGAAGGATGTGGGCTGCAGTAGGTCCTGGGAGATGAAGAAGGTTGCACAGGATAGAGTAGCATGGAGAGCTGCATCAAGCCAGTCTCAGGACTGAAGATCAGAACAACAAGTAATCCATGGTTTGTGAAACTGTAATCACTGGTTTGTCTGTAGGTTTATGTCATATCTGCCGATTTCCGTCCCATTCAGACAACTCCTTCGTGGTGCGCCGTTTTTTTGTCTCAGAAAACACTTGCGCCAACTTTCCTCGTACCTTTTCGTGGCGGCAGCACTTCGGCCCTGACCTTGCTTCAGCCCCGCTGCCTGTCCGCTTGCTGGCGTTTTGTACACGCCCGGCCGGATCTTGTTATCGCAAGCTGTTCCCGCTGTAATGGCCAGCTCTGCGCGGCCCTTGTAGCGCGACTGCAGCACAATTCCTGCCCCCGATGTTACTGCTGAGCCGTGTCGAGAGCGAGCGAGCCCCGCCAGAGGGCCGTAATTGGCCTCTCAGAAGGAGCCGCTGTGTGTCTGCCGGCACAGCCTTACCTGAGGACGAGGTAGCTTATTCCGAGGAGCGAGACAGGGGCCCGGGGGGGGGGGGGGGGGGGGGGGAGGGTGGTCGAGGAGGAGTTTACTCGAGACGCGTGATCACATAGTAACAATTGCTCGTTACTAGAGGGACAACGATAAAGAGGAAGAGTAAAAAACTCAGACACACAGTTTCTGTCGACTTCAAATTAGAGATGGCAAACTCGTTCATCCTTAGGAACTAGTTCACTGCCGATCGTTCTAATTTGGGAACCTTTCATTTTTACTCGTTCACCGTTCATTTGTGCTTGCTATATTGTTCTTATGAAAAACTTAAAACTAGTAGTGTAGGTGACTGAAAGATGGAGGGCACCAAGAGGTGGCACTTGTCTCCCCTCCTGGAGTATAGAGTTTTTATTCATTACAGAATTCTTATACACTTCTAGAAGTAATTTCTGTGATTATGCAGAACCTCACGTTTAGCCAAATGTACGTTGTGTAGCTGACCGCAGGGTAATAATATAGGCTGGCGCACGGATATCCGGCCCCGAGTACAGACTGCTCGCCAATTACGGACGATGTCTTGACCGTTACGAGTAGATACAGCAAACAGACAAACATGTAATAATTATGCAGTGAAGAAATAACAAGTTAATGCAAGCACCAATTGGGAAACAATCGATGACGATGTGTAGAGAGCTGGAGAAGAGAACATGGACATCTCAGGCGACGCCCCTCGGCTTTAGCTCATGTAGTCTTGTAAACCTGTTGGTGGCTGTTTCCCAACTTAACAGACCACAAGTGTCTTGTATAAAATTCTTCGTTTCGACTTCCACTACATAGCTATGCTACGTTGTAAACAATAATCGTTTGCACCCTGTGTGTACTTCACGTTGTCTCTGAGGTCATAGGCGAAGTACAGACTTTATGGAAGCATAAAATACAATGTGGTTTTCTCGTCATACTTGCGTCACGCGCTTAGTAAAAATTAGGTTTTTATGTTGCATCATCAAAGTTAATGCTGTAATAATAAAGTTCGCAGTAATAAAGTTTTTGGTTTGAAAGCTCCTTCTGAACAAATGTTTTTGAGATAATAAGTAAATACGATTTTATGGCAATCTACGTCTTTTCAAATGGAGTGGCACCGTTTTTCCTACTGAGACAAAATGACCCACAACCCACTTTTTTTTCCCAAAGAAACCAAACTGGCACGTAATGCAAATTGGACAAACCAAATTTAAAAATTAGAGCCTTCCTAAATGTTAAGTTTCGTATACGGAAGATACACGTAAATCGTTTTATATGAATTTTCTTACACTAAAATTAAGCAGATTGAAAGTTAGTTGGTAAATCAAGTCGATGAAACTGTAAGTAGGCTGTTTAGGTTTTTATATTGGTAACGCCTTGTAGCGCTCTACATGAAAATCACTGGGTGTGCTGTGGGCAGTCTGTGGCCAGTTTGCATTGTTGTCTACCATTGTAGTGTTGGATGGGAACAGCGTGTAGCTTGCTCAGTTGGAGGTGAGCCGCCAGCAGTGGTGGATGTGGGGAAGTGAGATGGCGGATTTTTGAGAGCGGATGAACTGGACGTGTGTCCATTAGAAATACTATATTTGTAAGAATGGATGTCATGAACTGCTATATGTAATGTGACTTTTGAACACTATTAAGGTAAATACATTGTTTGTTCCCATCAAAATCTTTCATTTGCTAACAATGCCTATCAGTAGTTAGTGCCTTCTGTAGTTAGAATCTTTTATTTAGCTGGCAGTAGTGGCGCTCGCTGTATTGCAGTAGTTCGAGTAACGAAGATTTTTGTGAGGTAAGCGATTTGTGAAAGATATAGTTTAATGTTAGGCAGGGCCATTCTTTTGTAGGGATTATTAAAAGTCAGATAGCGTTGTGCTAAAAATATTGTGTGTCAGTTTAGTGTTGATCAGAGTAAGTAAAGAGAGTAACGTCTGAGTACGTTCAGTTTTGCTCAGCTGTTTGAAAAACAAATAACGTAAGAGGTTTATCAGCACAGTAATTCATTAATTTTTCTAAGGGGACGTTTCAAAACCAATAAATATATGAATAACAACAAAAAAATCTTGCCTTGTTATAAGTATGTCTTCTGCTGTTCATAGATATAATGAAGTGAGCTGATATGCCCTTTTGTTACCTGAAAAGACGTACCTATAGGATACAACATAATTTTTACGTAATTTACGTAACTATAAAATTCTTTTCGATTACCGGTCGTGGACGCTGAATAGCCAGAAACAAGGTGCAAGAACAGTTTGGAACACATGTAAAACGGGCGAGCGCAGTGAACGAAACGAACAACTGGATACTGAACTAACTAGGAGCAGTCGGCAGTGGAACTGAGACAGGTGGTCATGCGAAGAACGACGAGTGCGGCCGAGGGAGACCGAGACTGAGACGAACACGCGACCGAGGCTCGAACGAGAACTGCCGAAGTGACCGCCGAGACCGAAGTGAACTAGAGAACTATGAACCGATTGTTCCTCCTTCAGGTTATCAGGTTACCGTCTACTTGTATCGTGAGGCGCGATATTACTCAATCCATTGAAGCGACTGCCGATGTCATCGTTCGAATGTAATTGACCAATCAACCTGGTATAATTGTTATGTAAAAATACACGTAAGGAATGAATGGAAATGGTTGACAAGTCACGCTCAGCGTGTTCTGTTTAGTGATATTGAACGGGTGACGAGAGAATACATAGTGTGGTCGGTCGTCCTTTCTTTACACCCTCTGAAAGGAAAGATTGAAATATTCGTACAAAGTTAATGTTACTGGCTGGTTCAAATGGCTCTGAGCACTATGGGACTTAACTTCTGAGGTCATCAGTCCCTAGAACTGAGAACTACTTAAACCTAACTAACCTAAGGATATCACACACATCCATACCCGAGGCAGGACTCGAAACTGCGACCGTAGTGGTCTCGCGGTTCCAGTCTGTAGCGCCTAGAACCGCTCGGCCACCCAGGTCGGCTTACCAGCACTGTCATTCTTAATTTCTCTAACGGAATGTTTCAATATTTTAACTCAAACTATGTACTATGAAATGATGATTAATTGCACCATCTGTTGTTACATTTTGGGACAAGTATGTCGTTTTGTTTTTTGAGAATTCGTCTTCTAACGTTTCAGCTCAGTTTTGACTGTTTCAACTAGGGGTTTGTTTGACTACAACTCGAGCTGTTCGAACAGTTCTCGTCACAGTTCGGAAAATGTCTTTAGCGTACGTATGGCACTGTGAATTATAATACACTACTGGCCATTAAAACTGATACACCAAGAAGAAATGCAGATGATAAACGGGTATTCATTGGACAAATATATTATACTACAACTCACATGTGATTACATTATCACGCAGTTTGGGTGCATAGATCCTGACAAATCAGTACCCAGAACAAGCACATCTGGCCGTAATAACGGCCTTGTTGCGCCTGGGCATTGAGTCAAACAGAGCTTGGATGGCGTGTACAGGTACAGCTGCCCATGCAGCTTCAACACGATACCGCAGTTCATCAAGAGTAGTGACTGGCGTATTGTCACGAGCCAGTTGCTCGGCCACCATTGACCAGACGATTTCAATTGGTGAGACATCTGGAGAATGTGCTGGCCAGGGCAGCAGTCTAACATTTTCTGTATCCAGAAAGGCCCGTAAAGGACCTGCGATATGCGGATTATTCTGTTGAAATGTAAGGTTTCGCAGGGATCGAATGCAGGGTAGACCCACGGGTCTTAACACATATGCAATGTTCAAAGTGCCGTCATGCGAACAAGAGGTGGCCAAGACGTGTAACCAATGGAACCCCATACTATCACGCCGGGTGATACGCCAGTATGGCGATGACGAATACACGCTTCCAATGCGTTCACCGCGATGTCACCGAACACGGATGCGACCATCATGATTCAGTAAACAGAACCTGGATTCATCCGAAAAAATGTTTTGCCATTCGTGCACCCAGGTTCGTCGTTGAGTACACCATCGCAGGCGCTCCTGTCTGTGATGCAGCGTCAAGGGTTACCGCAGCCATGGTCTCCGAGCTGATAGTCCGTGCTGCTGGAAACGTCGTCGAACTGTTCGTGCAGATGGTTGTTGTCTTGCAAACGTCCCCATCTGTTGACTCAGGGATCGAGACGTGGCTGCACGGTCCGTTACAGCCATGCGGATAAGATACCTGTCATCTCAACTGCTAGTGATACGAGGCCGTTGGGATCCAGCACGGCGTTCCGTATTACCCTCCTGAACCTACCGATTCCATATTCTGCTAACAGTCATTGGATCTCGACCAGCGCGATCAGCAATGTCGCTATACGATAAACCGCAATCGCGATAGGCTACAATCCGACCTTTATCAAAGTCGGAAACGAGATGGTACGCATTTCTCCTCCTTAAACGAGGCATCACAACAACGTTTCACCAGGCAACGCCGGTCAACTGCTGTTTCTGTATGAGAAATCGTTTGGAAGCTTCCCTCATGTCAGCACGTTGTAGGTTTCGCGACCAGCGCCAACCTCGTTTGAATGCTCTGAAAAGCATCTTCTCCTGTCTGTTGAATTTCTCGCCTGTTGCACATCATCTCCGTGGTGTAGCAATTTTAATAGCCAGTAGTTTATTAACAAAGCCTGAGTAGGTAATACATCATCTGTCTTTGAGAAATATCTTCTCTGTATATAAAAGGCCTCACTGACTCACTGACTGAATAACTCATCATCGCCCAGCCCTAACCGCTAAGGATAGGAACTTTGAAATTTGGGCAGGGTATTGATCTTAGACTTCAGAGTTGGACGTGTATGATTCTGCTGTGTGCGTACACAAGCTGCGAGTCTCAGATATTATTATCGCGAGTAGTAGCGATCGAGCGGTTGCCGGGGAGAATCGGGACGCTGGGTGTGGTGGAGAGGTGTCGACGCCTGCCGTGGTCGTGGCGGTAGTGCCGGAGGACCCTTGCGTGGTAACTTACGATCTTTTGTTAATTTGTCTTTTAGCTGCACGTACTTGGCGGCTGCTTGCGCACTGGAAGACATTTGTCAGATTTATGTATGCCTACACTGAGTCATACTCGTATCGTTATTGTGGCCAGAAACGTGTTTATCGAGTACAGACAATATCGAATAATTAAAATTCTCTGTAATGTTTGTCAGTATTTCAATAATCAATTTTCCGAATATAGTAAAGTAAAAATTTTTATTGGTTTCTGTAATTTTTCTTGTCACTGTTTAAGGTTAGTTGACAAAACCCGTCCTGATCACCCAATTTCTATGTATTGTTTGCTGTTGTTTGTGTTTGAGGTTTACGGGCGCTAAACAGCGTGGTCATCAGCGCCCAAACGCATAGAAACAGGAACACATGCGGTGAAGGGACGAAGACGGACACCGAACAAGGAGAACGGCTAAAAGACACAGGACTGACGCAGTTCCAAATGCTCACATACAGAGGCAAAAGAAGAGGAGAAGAAACACTAAAAAAGGAAAGGAAACAGAAGGAAAAGAGAACAGATACCGAAGGGAAACAAGGAGGTAATCGTGACTGGCGGACCTCTTACCTAAAACCTGGGTGAGCCAGTCACCCAGCAGCACAATAAAACCCTCTCCCTAAAATCCGAGGCAACAGATTGGACAGGACACAAAACCGTAAGACCTTAATCACAGTCGCTGCGTCGTCTTGCAAAATAGAGGGCAAATCCGGTGGCAAAGAAACCACCGCCCTCTGGTCAGAGAATAAAAGACAGTCAAGTAAAATGTGGCGGACCGTAATCTGGACGCCACAAGCACTGCAGATTGGGGGGTCCTCCCGCCGGAGTAAAAAACAATGCGTGAAGGGACTGTGTCCAATGCGGAGGCGAGTGAGGAGAACCTCATCCCGCCTGTATGACTGGTAGGACGTACGCCATGGTCGCGTAGTGGCCTTTACCAGACGCCGCTTATTGTCAGAAACTGCCAGCCACTCCTCTTCCCATTGATGCATACCACGAAAACGCAAAAGGGAGGTTACAGCATGGAGGGGGACGGCACATTCAACAACGTGAGGGAGGGAACATGCATCTTTGGCAGCCACATCCGCCAGTTCGTTTCCCCTAATACACACGTGCCCCGGCACCCAGCAGAAAGAAACCTCCTTCCCCTGCCGTTGCAGGTGGAGTAGGGCATCATGGATGTTCTGGACGACAGTATCCGCTGGGTACAAGTGTTGCATGGTCTGAAGGGCACTCAGGGAGTCAGAACAGACGAGGAACTTAAGACTGGGAACACATCTCATCTGCTCCAATGCCCGCAAGATTGCAAACAATTCGGCATCGAGGATGGTAAACGCCGCAGGAAGCCGTAACTTGACGACTCGATCAGGGAAAACAACAGCACAACCAACAGAGTCCCCCTGTTTAGAGCCATCTGTGAATACAGGTACATGGTCCGGATGCTGGTTTAAAATATCGTAAAATAAGGAGGTAAAAACAAACGCCGGAGTGCAGTTCCTCCGGTTCTCCGACAAGTCTAAGAGGATGCTGGGCCTCTGGAGCAACCAGGGAGGCAGGCGAGTAAAACCTTGTCGCTGGGGGGCCACACGCTCCACACCAAGGGACTCAAGCAAATGCTTGGCACAAATCACAAATGCTCTCGTTGCCCTGGGACGACTGGAAAAGAGACGTTCCATAGGCGGTCGGGCAACGGTAGGGTACGCAGGGGAGGTAGGACAGGCAAGGAAATGACACACTCATCGCACCATGAGGAGTTTCCGCCGGATGGCGAGCGGCGGTTCCCCTGCCTCAGCACACAGGCTGGGGATGGGACTGGTACGGAAGGCACCAGTGGCCAGCCTGATGCCCTCATGGTGTACTGCGTCAAGGATCTTCAGATACGAAGGCCTTGCTGACCCATACACGGTGCAAGCAGAGTCAAGACGCGATCGGACGAAAGCCCTATAAAACTGCAGCAGACGCGCCCGATCTGCTCCCCAGGAGCGATGGCTCAGACACTTCAAAATATTCAGTGCCTTCAGGGCCCGCACCTTGAGGTCTTTAAGGTGAGGCAACCACGACAACTTGGAGTCTAAAGTGAGGCCCAGGAACCTTACAGTGTCTCTAAAAGGAAGAACGGTGTCCCTCAGACGCAATTCAGGGGAGGTAAACAGACGCCGAGAACGATTAAAATGAACACACACAGATTTGTCTGCAGGAAAGGTAAAACCCGTCTTTGCAGTCCATGCCTCTAAGCGCTTTATCGTAAGCTGCAACTGCCGACTAGCAGTGACAAGACTGGACGAAGAACAGAAAACAGCAAAATCGTCCACAAACAAGGAGCATTGGGCAGGACTCCGGATAGTGGACGTGATACTGTTAATAGCGACGGCAAAGAGGGTGACACTTAAAACGCTGCCCTAAGGAACACCATTCTCCTGCACGTACAAATCCGATAGCACATTACCACCCCGATACCGAAAGAGGCGGTGAGAAAGAAAGGACCGAATGAAGATGGGTAGACGGCCACGAAAGCCCCACTCATGGAGTTGACTGAGGATAAGGAGGCGCCAAGTAGTGTCATACGCCTTATTAATGTCAAAGAAGACCCCTAGACAGTGCTGGTTACGTAGAAAGGTCTGCTGGATGGCGGCCTCAAGCAGGGTCAAGTTGTCTATAGTGGAACGACATCTCCGAAAGCCACACTGAGAGGGGCTAAGGAGCTGACTGGTCTCGAGCAGCCAAACCAGGCAGCGGTTGACCATGCATGCCAACGTCTTCCCAACACAGCTCGTCAAAGCAACACTCCGATAACTACTGGGATGCATTCGGTCCTTCCCTGGTTTGAGGAGGGGAATCAAAATCGCCTCCCTCCACGAGTCAGGGTACGTGCCGGATAACCATATCATATTGAAACAGTTCAGGAGAACTTCCTTGGATGGCAGCAACAAGTGCCGCAGCATGCTGTACCGGATTTGATCATGACCAGGCGCAGTATCATGAGCCACAGACAGCGCAGAATCCAGTTCCCACATTGTGAAGGGGCAGTTATAGGGTTCAGAATTTAGAGACCGGAAGTCCAAGTGACCCCTTTCGATGGCAGTGCGGTAGCGGCAGAAATCTGGATCACAGTTAATAGTTGCGGTAGAGTCCGCAAAATGCATGGCCAGTGTCTGGGCAATGTCTCTCGGCGCCGTGAGGAGACATCCCTGATGAAGCAATGCCGTGACAGGGAGCTGGCTGGGTTTCCCGGAAATCCTCCTGATGGCTTCCCATACTTTCGTAGAACTAGTGGAGCGAGAGATGGAATTCAAGAACGATTGCCATGACCGTCGTTTGCTCTCTTTAATCACTCGCCGCGCTCTGGCCCTTGTCACCCGAAAGGCCGCAAGATTGTCAGCTGAGGGACGGCACTTGAAGCGGCGCAGTGCTGCACGGCGGACGCGAATGGCTGAGTGGCACTCAGTGGTCCACCAAGGGACAGGACGCCTCTTGGGATGACCGGATGACCGTGGGATTGACAATTCAGCACCATGTGAGATCACGGCTGCAACATGGTCTACCCATTCGTGGACGCTGGCACGGTGTTCCAAAACAGCCAGTTGGCTGAAAAGTGTCCAGTCAGCTCTGCAAAGGTGCCACCAGGGCGGCACTGGTAATGCCACAGCCTCATCCAGGAGGCGAATCCAGAGGGGGAAGTGGTCACTAGAATGGAGGTCAGCTGGAGCCTCCCACAGAGCAGAATCCGCAAGTGCTGGAGAGCAAAAGGAAAGGTCAATAGCCGATGGCGTCCCGGAAGCAGTACAGAAATGAGTGGGAGCACCAGAGTTGAGGAGACACAGTTCTTCGGACATCATGACGTTTTCCAAAATGCGACCCCTGGGGCAAGTAGTCGGAGAGCCCCATAAGACATTATGAGCGTTGAAGTCCCCCAGAAGAATAAATGGGCGGAGGAGTTGGCTAATAAGGTCCGTGAGAGCCTCAGAGTCTATCGCATCCGGTGGTAAATAAACTGAACAGACTGTGAGCCTCCGACCCACAAGAATGTCAACTGCAACTGCTTGCAAGTCGGTGACGAGAGGGAGCTCAGATGAGGGGTGCACGTCACGGACAAAAACCGCAACACCACCCTTTGCCCTTTGCCCCGTCAGATCATCTTTTCGATATACGGTATAGCCGCGTAAAGAAGGAGAATCAGTGGCCCGAAAATGTGTCTCTTGGATACATAAGCACAAGGGGCACTCTCGTATAAGGAGTTGTAATTCGTCCACATGCGTCCTGAACCCATTCAAGTTCCACTGTAATATGGGAGCCAGTGATCAGGGTGGCTGAACTTTCACCCTGCCTCTGTGCTTTGGAGGAGAGACCGTACTGGTCGGAGATTTATTCCTGGGGCGAGAAGATCGCCCCCGGTCGATATCAATGTCCATAAGCTCCGATGATGACCCACGGGAGATGTCAGACAGTACGATCGCCTCGTCATCGGACCGACGCTGACTAGTCTCCTCAGGTGGCAGAACCTTCAGCTTCTGAGGCTTTGTCTTGGGGGGCTTGGAATGCAGAGCCTTGTCAACAGTTGGAGGTTGACTCGCCTGGGCAGAAGGCGCCATATGCGGAGAGGCAGGAAGTATCTCAATGTCAGCAACCACGGCCTTGTCCGATGTAGCGGGGAGAGCCGCAGATTGCAAAACAACCGCAGCAGCCCAAGTGCACTGGCAAGCACAGGTATTAGTGCTAACACTAGCAACCTCCGTTTGCGTAGCAACAGTGGCCAGTTGTACCGGTTTTTTGAGAGCGGAAGCGAAAGATGTTGAAAACACAGGAGGTTGCATGGCCTTAAAGAGCTTCTTGGCCTCACCATAGGGGATGCGCTTAGATGTTTTAATCTCCTGTACCTTCCGCTCTTCGAGATAGATGGGGCAGATCCGGCTCCAGACAGGGTAACTCCCAGAGCAATTCACGCACTTCACAGGCGATGAACAATCGGCTCCGTCATGGGCAGGCTGACCACATTTACCACAAGTGGCTATCCCATTGCACCCCAACGTAGTATGCCCAAAGCGCTGACATTTAAAACAGCGCATTGGGTTGGGGAAATATGGCCGTACGGGCAAACGTAAGAACCCCGCTTTAACATGCTCTGGGAGTCTCGGGCAACTGAACGTGAGAATAAACGAGTCAGATTTGACGAGGTCCCCATTGACTCGTTTCATAATGTGCTGCACGTCAACAATTCCTTCGTCAGCCCACTCAGATTTTAGCACGTCTATGGGGTATCCACCAAGTCCCTACACGTCACAACACCCTTACTATAATTCAAAGTGGAGTGGAGCTCGGTCTCGACAGCGTACTCTCCTAGACAATTTGCTTTCCGAAGGGCAGCGACTTGACGGGAACTAGAAGTCTCAACTAACAGAGTCCCATTGCGCAGTCGCTTTACAGATTTCAGTGTTCCTGCAATTCCCTCAAGACCCTTGTGGATGTAAAAGGGAGAAACCCTCTCAAAGCTACCCTCCTTCCTTTTAATAATCAAAAACACATTCTTATTATCAGCATGTGCTCCGTTACTACATTCTGTTAAATCTCTAGCAACACCAGGCGCTGGAGGACTCGCAGCGCGTAGCCGCTTCTTCGATGGGGTGTGTTTTCCTACCAGCGGCCCACCCAAGCCACTGGTAGGGGGAAATGTAGAGGTCGAAGGGTCCATTGCGGTCCCACGGGCAGCTAGGGAACTAAAAGTCCGCTCAGACAGAGCCCCGCGTGCCTGAGTAAGCCTTATACAACTGGGGTGCGGCAGGTGCCCCAGAGGTTGCCCTCTTGCGACTGTTCCACCCCAACAGCCATGCATCTTCTAGGCGCGGAGCACACCGAAAGATTGAGGGGTTTTTATAGAGGTTGGCCTTCCTCGCAATCCAGGCGGTCAAGCCAAGATTACCATTCCCCGGAGCACACAACATTCCACCGCCGCGCCGTACGGTGGTCGCTGAAGCATGTCCGGGGGTTACGGTGACAGGACACTGGCGGCGCTGACCAGTCCCCAGCTCAGGACCCCGGGGTCGCCAAGCCCGTACTCAGCAAGTGGATGCTGAGCCCCTGGGGGATTCTATGTATTAAAGTATGGGAGTAATTGCTGCAATTAGTCCACGCAGTGCACTCTGCATGGATCACAGTATTGCATTTTGGAATATTTTAGCATGTTGCTGATCACGCAGTTGCAGCGGCAAGACGAGGTACGCCGTCTGCTGCGTATAGGAGCATTGCAGAACAGTCGCTAGGAGCCTATAGAGCATATACTAAAACTCGCAGTCAGATGTTGAGAACTGATTTCGTTATAATTCGTGGGAGGAGTAACTTAATTTTCTGTTCAAATTTCTGTTTGAGTTGTAAAACGTGTGTATTTCTATTCTCTACTGTCAAACCACAATTTATGAAACATGTTTATATTTTATTAATAGGATTAAGTAGGAATAATTAATATTTGTCATTCCGGAAATAATTGTGGTAGCAGGGAATGTCTGCTCCAAAGTATTGTTGGCGGGAGAGACCGCACTTTAGCGTTCGTAGGAACTCAGCAGTAAGGGAGAAGTGAAGCGAGTCGGCAGCAGGTCTGAAGCGAGAGGTTGAGAGGAGCGGTGTGCCTGCCAGCCACCATCGATGATTTACAAGAGATTATAAACGGATGTACAGAGACATCAGCTAACTATTATAAGAGTTTTTTTGAGCAACTTAAGACTACTGAAGGTATGTTTGCGCAATGCTAGTTGTAAGATTATTGTAAAATTTAAGTCCCATTTGAACGTTTGTAAAATCGTTTCATTACCAACAGTAAATGTTTGAAGAATCGTTTTCAGAATATAATTGATTTTTGCCAGCAATATTGCATTAATGATTATAATCCATTCCAAAAACCATAAACGTAAAACTTTGCAAAACTTTATTGTTGTCAAGAAAAAGTTTAACTATGAATTACATAACTTCATATTAACAGAATCTTCCGTCGGTTATTGGTAGAACAACATTATAATAAATGAAAAGCACCAGTTTGCTTTTGTTCTACAATATTGCTTTTATTGTAAACCGGTTTTCGGCTTACAAGGCCATGTTCAGCCATTTAGACAGTAAATGTCTTAAGATGGCCTTGTAAGCCGAAAACCGGTTTACAATAAAAGTAATATTGTAGAACAAAAGCAAACTGGTGCTTTTCATTTACTATATAACTTCAGTCAAATTAATTAAAGAATAACGTCAGCTTTGCTATTAAACAGTAACGTCAGCTTTGGTAATAAATACAGCCACTTATTATGACAGCCCACCAGCAGTTAATAGAGCATAGTAAAACAGAGGAAGTATATTCATGTCGCAGTTCGATGTAGCAGTCAGATGGCGATCCAGTAGCATTCTATGTTTCGTCGAAATAATCAGAAGATCACATTTAATAAACGGCATTTAAATTTGTATGCGAAGATTGAGATAGAGAATAAATTTCAAAGGGAAGATTTTATTTGTTATTATTAAGCAAGAGATAGAAATCCTGAGGGAAGGTTTCAATGGTTATTGTAGAAGGGAAGGTTGCGTAACAAAAGAGATATAGAGGAGACGGCAAGGTTTCAGTGTTTGTTCTTAACCATAATACCGTTATTGTCAGAGACGGAACGTCACACACACATTTCCGTACATCTTTTTGAAGAATTACGATTCCGTTTAAATGTCAGGAACCTTTTCACGTTTATCACCTGAGTGCAAATGACAGCTACGCCCTTTTATGCCTGCTGTACGCGATATTACCTCATCTGTATATGTGCATATCATTTCACTGTTGATTCTGAAGTTCGTACGTACATGTAAAAATAAACAATGACGTCAGTGGAACATTAAGCTCCTGAGCTCCCTCTTTTAACGTAAAAGGTTCCACGGCAGAGGGAGATATGAAGAAAACGCCCTAATTATTCAGGAAATTCGAATGCGAGACGCTGAAAAAGCACAGGCACCACGTCGCCCTTTCTTAATGCGCTCCGCACTTTATTTCTTTTTGCAGCGGTCCGACTTCTGATCTGGCCGTGGCTTTGCGGTAGCGAAAGAAACGAGCGGGGAGAGGATCGGATGGCGAAGGCAAAGGCATGGTAGGACCCCTTTGTTGTGGCTAGCGGCAAAACTCGTAATTGACGCAGGCGGCTGGGCAGTGCTGCCCGAGGCGACTCGCGCACCCACGCGGTTTTCCTTCCAGGTCCGGGCTACGCCCACTCCAGCTGGGATTTGCTCCAGGGTTGCTTTTCGACGTCCCTGCCGAGAACGTAAGAGGATCTGCGGATTTCCATTGCAGCGGCGCGGTGCGCCAGCTCGATCGCCGCAGGTATAGTACTTGGCTTCTCGGAAACGTATTCTTGTCTCTGACCAGCTTTCCAGCTAACGGCGCTTTCCGCTGCTTATCAGACTCCGCGTAAAATTTCTGGAGCATTGTACTTCGGCTCGGCGTTTGCGATCATTTGTTATTTTCCGCTGTTTAGCATTTTGGAAACAGAGAGAGAGAGATAGAGAGAGAGAGAGAGAGAGAGAGAGAGAGAGAGAGAGGGAGGAGATCAAACCAACGTCGTCCCGATAAAGCGGGCCGATTTCTTTCTTTTTTTTATCGTCGGAGAAGGCGAACGCGAAACGAACAGGCTGGAAATAACTTTGATCAGCGAAATAGCACAAGGAAATTATTATAAGAGAGGGTACTTGTTGAGCGAAAAATTCGTCCCAGGTCAAGACTTCCTGTGGCCTTATCCACAGCAGTAGTTCGACTTTCGTCAGCAAGTCGCCTATATAAGAACGTCAGTTAGTGCCCCCGTCTGACATCTGTGGGCGTTTTTCAGTAGTTTGTAGTACAAGCGAAAAATCCTTCCTATCGAAGCGAAAAAGAATGTGAATATATTCATATTTATTTAAAAGACTGACTAAGAAGTGGGGTACCAGCTGCCTCATTCTACCTTCCTCAATACCTTTAAAAATTTCTCCAGAAATTTTGGCATGTGCACATAGTCGAAACAAGGCTCTCGGAGTACACAACAATCCATTAGCACTACTGATAACCTTGGAAGAGGCAGCCATCGCAAAACTCTACCAACTGCTGAGCAAGATGTATGAGACAGGCGAAATACCCTCAGACTTCAAGAAGAATATAATAATTCCAATCCCAAACGAAGCAGATGTGGAGAGGTGTCAAAATTACCGAACTATGAGCCGGCCGCAGTGGCCGAGCGGTTCTAGGCGCTTCAGTCCGGGACCGTGCGACTGCTACGGTCGCAGGTTCGAATCCTGCCTCGAGCATGGATGTGTGTGATGTCCTTAGGTTAGTTAGGTTGGAGTAGTTCTAAGTTCTAGGGGACTGATGACCTCAGATGTTAAGTCCCATAGTTCTCAGAGCCATTTGAACCAACCGAACTAACAGTTTAATAAGTCACGGCTGCAAAACACTGACACGAATTCTTTACAGACGAATGGAAACACTGCTACAAGCCTTGGGGAATTCGTAGAAATGTTGGAATACGTGCAGCAATACTGACCCCACGACTTATCTTAGAAGATAGATTAATTAAAGGCAAACCTACGATTCTAGCATTTGTAAACTTACAGAAAGCTTTTGACAATGTTGACTGGAATACTCTCTTTCAAATTCTGAAGGTGGCAGGGGTAAAATACAGGGAGCGAAAGGCTATTTACGATTTGTTCAGAAACCAGATGGCAGTTATAAGAATCGAGGGGCATGAAACAGAAGCACTGGTTGGGAAGGGAGTGAGACAGGGTTGTTGCCTATCCCCGATGTTATTCAATCTGTATATTGAGCAAGCAGTAAAGGAAACAAAAGAAAAATTCGGAGTAGGAATTAAAGTCCAGAGAGAAGAAATAAAAACGTTGGGGTTCGCCAACGACATTGTAATTCTGTCAGAGACAGCAAAGAACTTGGAAGAACAGTTGAACAATAGGCAGTGTCTTGAAAGGAGGATATAGAATAAACATCAACAAAAGCAAGCCGACGACAATTGAATGAAGTCGAATTAAGTCGGGTGATGCTGAGGGAATTGGATTAGGAAATAGGACACTCAAAGTAGTAGATGAGTTTCGCTATCTGTGAAGCAAAGTGACTGATGGTGTTCGATGTAGACAGGATATAAAATGTAGACTGTCAACCGCAAGGAAGCGTTTCTGAAGAAGAGAAATTTTTAACATCGAGCATAGGTTTAAGTGTCAGGAAGTATTTATCTGGAGTGTAGCCTTGTATGGAAGTGAAACATGTATGATAAATAATTTGGACAAAAAGAGAATAGAAGCTTTCGAAATGTGGTGCTACAGAAGAATGCTGAAGATTAGATGGGTAAACAACATAAATAATGAGGAGGTATTGAATAGAATTGGTAAAATTTGTGGGCACAGCTTGACTAGAAGAAGGGATCGGTTCGTAGGACATATTCTGAGGCATGAAGGGATCATCAACTTAGTATTGGAGGGAAGAGTGGAGGGTAAAAATCGTAGAGGGAGACCAAGAGATGAATAGAATAACAGATTCAGAAGGACGTAGGTTGTAGAAGTTATTCGAAGATAAAGAAGCTTGCACAGGATAGAGTAGCATGGAGAGCGTACATCAAACCAGTCTCTGGACTGAAGACCACAACAACACTTTCTTGCTTCTTTTGACGCGAATGTCACCTCACACTCCCACAGGCTACCCCACCTGTAACTCACTCACATCCAAAAGTCCATCGCTGTAAGTCGCTCATAGTCATCCACTCACAGTTGACCTTCCTCACTCACTCACTCATTCAGTACAAATCATTCCCATTATCTCCCCATCAGTGTCTGTCTCACAGCCACTGTCTCCTCGCTGGACCGTGCGAGGTGGCGCAGTGGTTAGCACACTGGACTCGCATTCGGGAGGACGACGGTTCAATCCCATCTCCGGCCATCCTGATTTAGGTTTTCCGTGATTTCCCTAAATCGTTTCAGGCAAATGCCGGGATGGTTCCTTTGAAAGGGTACGGCCGATTTCCTTCCCCATCCTTCCCTAACCCGAGCTTGTGCTCCGTCTCTAATGGCCTCGTTGCCGACGGGACGTTAAACAACAATAACCTAACCTAACCTTCTTGCTGGACTACTACTACTGTCTCCTCTCCCTATCCCTGTCTCCCTCTAGCTCTCTCTTATGATACTATCTCATTCCTTCCTTCCCAGTGCTACTGTCCCTTCTCACTGTCACTATCTCTCTCTTCCTCGTTGTCGTTTTCATACAACTTGTCTCTTATTATGACTGCCTCTCACCAACTTCCACTTTCTCTCCCTCTTTATTCCACCCCCCACTGTCACGGTCTCGTTCACTCTTTTCCTGGCACTGTTCTGTCACTGTCAACTACGTTCCACTTCCACTGTGTCCCTCTGTTTCCCTCACACTGCACACTACCATGCCCTCCTTCGCTCCTTCTGTACTACACACACTGTCTACTATCTTCAACTGTTTATTAACCTTCTGCCTCTACCACAACCACCGTCGTCATCTCTCTCTGCATAAAAAAGCGCCAATATGTTCGCATGCGCCGGCCGTTGTGGGCGAGCGGTTCTAGGCGCTTCAGTCGAACCGCGCGACCGCTACGGTTGCAGGTTCTAATCCTGCCTCGGGTATGGATGTGTGTGAGGTCCTTAGGTTAGTTAGGTTTAAGTAGTTCTAAATTCTAGGGGACTGATGTCCTCAGATGTTAAGTCCCATAGTGCTCAGAGCGATTTGAACCATTTTTTTTTTCGCATGCCAATATTTTTGGGAAAAATTTTAAACTAGCTGACGAGGGTAAAATGATGCATCCCGTGCCCGACTTTTCAGTCGGACTCTTCTAAGCAGGTCTTTTTTATTGTCCGATAGGAGCATTTTTTCCACAGGTTCCCTTCTTTTCTCTGATGCAGTCGGGCATGCCCCCTAATATGAAAACAAACGTATTGCTCACTTTACTTATATGAAAGTGAAATAACGTCAGTCCGGATTTTATGTGTAAAAAAAGTTTTGCAACATCGGGTTCCCAGATGATAACGGAGATACAGCACATTTCTCCATTCTACGTCACGTTGTAAACTAAGTTTTGGTCGGCTTGCTGAAACTGATGAACAGAAATCTAAATAACAAGATTGGTCTTTGGGGTGAGTGGAGGCTTGTGTGGGGAAAATGCTAACGTAACCGGCGCTCGGCGGTACAAACATGAACTGCAACTAGTCCGCTGGCGTTTATAGCAATGAAAAACCAGAGAAGTCGACATGACGTGTTCCAGACAAATCCGATATGCGACGAAACCGGACGACGGACTCGTCGGACATCTTTTATTGTGCCACTCACAAGCAGTTAACACTGTTAGAAAAATGATTTTTGCCAAGCGTGAACGTGCGTCTTTTCATTTCAATTTTGGTGCTGAATGGGATAAGCAGACTGCTAGGTTGTTGGTGTACAGAATACCTAATAATAAATCAATACTGAAGTATATAGCTGTAAAACTGGCATTACATTTACAATGTGCAACAGTTATTGGCCGGTACATCGATATTTTTTTCGTTAATACACTCATGTTCATAAATTAAGGATAATAGCAGAATGTGGTTCCACACAACGTAGCACTAACACAAAACTGGCGCTAATAGTGTAGGCACATAGGGAACACACACGACACAGATCTGTAGGTCCCCGGTATTGGAGGTAAGTTAAGAAAACCGTCTCGAAACACATGTGCTACAAAACGCCACTGTTTCCTGCGCATGTACCTCGACATCAGTATGTGATATGATCACCGTGCACACGTACACAGGCCGCACAACGGGTTGGCATACTCTGGATCAGGTGGTCGAGCAGCTGCTGGGGTACAGCCTCCCATTCTCGCACCAGTGCCTGTCGGAGCTCCTCAAGTGTCCTACGAGTTTTAAGAGGTGCAGCAATACGTCGACCGAGAGCATCCCAGATGTGCTCGATGGTGTTTAGGTCTGGAGAACAGGCAGGCCACTCCATTCGCCTGATATCTTCTGTTTCAGGGTACTCCTCCACGATGGCAACTCGGTGGGGCCGTGCGTTATCATCCATCAGGAGGAAGGTGGGACCCACTGCACCCCTGAAAAGGTGGACATACTGGTGCAAAATGACGTCCCCATACACCTGACCTGTTACAGTTCCTCTGTCAAAGACATGCAGGGGTGTAAATCATTATCACACCCCACACCATCACACCACAACCTCCATACAGGTCCTTTCAAGGACATTAAGGGGTTGGTATCTAGTTTCTGGTTCACACCAGATGAAAACCCAGTAAGAATGACTGTTTAGACTCGTCCGTGAAGATACCTGGGACCACTGTTCCAATGACCATGTACTGTGTTCTTGACACCAGGCTTTACGGGCTCCCCTGTGACCAGGGGTCAGTGGAATGCACCTTGCAGGTCTCTGGGAGAATAAACCATGTCTGTTCAGTCGTCTGTAGACTGTGTGTCTGGAGACAACTGTTCCAGTGGCTGCGGTAAGGTCCCGAGCGAGGTTACCTGGAGTACTCCGTGGCCGTCTGCGGGAACTGATGGTGAGATATCTGTTTTCTTGTGGTGCTGTACACTGTGGACGTCCCGTACTGTAGCGCCTGGACACGTTTCCTGTCTGCTGGAATCGTTGCCATAATCTTGAGATCACACTCTGTGGCACACGGAGGGCCCGTGCTACGACCTGCTGTGTTTGACCAGCCTCCAGTCGCCCTATTATTCTACCCCACATAACGTCATCAGTGTGTGTTCTTTGAGCCATTGTAAACACACAGTCACCATTAGCACGTCTGAAAACGTCTGCACACTCACTCGCTGCACCGTATTCTGACATGCACCGACACACCTCTGCGTATGTGGACTGCTGCCAGCGCCACCGTGCGACGACCGCAGGTCAAATGCATCGCATGGTCATAACCCGAGGTGATTTAAACCCGCCATCCGTACACCAGAGCTTTGTGTCACCATGTATCAGCATTATCCTTGATTTATGATCATGAGTGTATATAAAGTCTTTTCGATATATCGAAGGCCGATTTCTCATATATTTAAATACCGATATATCAGATTCAAAATATTTTTAGAAATATCAACAGTCTTACTATTACAGACGTAAGTTTGTACAGAAGTCTTCAGTGCGCGAGTCCTGCTCGCAGCTGGTCAGTCGCTCCTGTTTCTCGTCACTTTTCGAAGCGACATAGGAGGGCCACTACTGTAGTTTCACGTGTTCAGCATGCAGCACAGTGTTTTTGTATATTCGCTTGTTTTCTGTGTAGGTTTACTACCTATTTTCATTTAGTCACCAAGGATGCCACTCCAGAATGTCCTCTACATCGCTTAAATGCCTAAACCACCTCTGTAGAGTCTTCTACCTCAATGAAACAAGGAAGAGGATGCTGTTATGGGTGGCCGGTATCCTCTTTCTAGAACACAAATGCACAATTGGATTAATATGGTTCTTTATTTACATGAACAGGAAGCTGTTACTTAACTTGAACAGAGTCCATGTTTATTGGTAGACGCTCATCAGTAATAGTCCTCTTCCACACTGACGTAAAGCACAATTCTGGTTGAGGTAACCTCGACCCGGTACAGTCACTAATCTGGTTGCTATGTGCTGTCGTAGCCAGTGATGAAGTAAACCCACTCTGCTAGTAAGCTGACAGACGCCAATGGATGATTGAGTGAGTGAGTGAGTGAGGCCCTCCGGTCAGCGGCGGCGGCCTAAATACATGCTGTGGAGAGGGCGTTGGCGGCAAGTTGCTTGTGAGTGTGTCTCTGGCCTTGTGATATGTTGATTATTCCTTGCTACTGTAATGTCATCTTGAAGCTGTGAGAAAGGAGGACAGGCGTTCCAAGGCACGAAAGTAGAGACGAAACTAGGAGAGATATTGTTACATGAAGTAAACCGTAAGGAGAGAGCCCTGCGCCCCCATACGCGGTCCCAAGGCGCTAGTTACACTTCCCGGAATTAAGATGTAACTTCATATGTCGTCTAGACGCTGTGGTAGGTTGCCACCGTAGAACTTTGTAACCAACAGGCACGTACTGGCGTATAAAGCCAGCTCGATACCAGCTGTGAGGACAGCAGCGTCAGTAGACTCACAAGGGTTAGAAAGAAATCGAAAACACCAAAAAACTGTTGACCTAGCAGTCCCTACACTGGGGAGTGAGAGGGGCGGCACTAAACGACGTATTACTATAATGTTACAAGCCTTATATGGCAGAGCAGTTACGTTTACCTGAACAATGTTGATACCAAATACAGACTTAGTGTAACTGCAATAACATCCCCGCCTTAGGAGCAGTAGAGGGGACCGAACTAAACCGTGATTTACAAGCGCCTGCAAGAGACCGGCTATATTGGCTGGGTGGCACTAAGTGGGAGAAACAGCGCCCTCACGCGACTCTTTAAAACGCCTAGATTCCGCATTTTGGCGGAGTTCTCAGTCAGACGATCTGGGCGCCGAATCCGCGTCCATCGACTCCAGCCTCGATCCAGCTACGCGTAAATCTGCTCTCTCTCACTTGGAGTGCCTCGATGAACAGTGTCACATTCACTATGTTTTGTTTTGCAACTAATTTGTTGCCTTAAGATCCTGCTAGTGTTTCCTACTGTGGTTAGCATCCACTCCTGGGACTTCTACACGGGCTCCTGTTGTAACAGTGTTATTCATGCTTTTTCTAACCCTAGAACACGCCTCCAGTGGATTAGTTAGTCCTCTCTCGAACAAACAACTATTTGAAAACCCTGTTTCTCCAAGATTCTCCACAACGAGTTCCCTACCGAGTCTCACCACGAGCATTTCTAGTAAATGCCTGCACCAGTGTTGGCTCAGATAGAAGAAAACAATCGAATGCCTTCACTGTGAACTGCCCTTCTGCCTTCTGCTCTGTACCGCTCGGGACCGCAGACTGACCAGTAACCCCTTTTCTCCCTCTCCCACCTTTGTCAGGACACGACAGCCTCTCTCGTGATAGGCGCGCTTCATCCGGCACGTACTAATCGATATTCACTTCATCTTTGTCGACCAATGTGCTGGCGACACCTTACTCCAGCACACCCTCCTACTGTTCACGTATACACATGTGTATTGGAAACTAACCTACGGTGACTGGCGGAAGGTACTTATAGAACCACTATGGTTTCTTCCATTTCCTGCTCCAGTCGCGAATGGTATGCAGGACGAGCTGTCGCATACAGTTATGTATTCACTACTGAGTAAGGAATATTCCACGAGACCTCAAGTACCGCATCTTTACTGCCTGAAACGTTTTTGCTACTCTCATACACTCCTGGAAATTGAAATAAGAACACCGTGAATTCATTGTCCCAGGAAGGGGAAACTTTGACACATTAATGGGGTCAGATACATCATATGATCACACTGACAGAACCACAGGCACATAGACACAGGCAACAGAGCATGCACAATGTCGGCAATAGTACAGTGTATATCCACCTTTCGCAGCAATGCAAGCTGCTATTCTCCCATGGAGACGATCGTAGAGATGCTGGATGTAGTCCTGTGGAACGGCTGGCCATGCCATTTCCACCTGGCACCTCAGTTGGACCAGCGTTCGTGCTGGACGTGCAGACCGCGTGAGACGACGCTTCATCCAGTCCCAAACATGCTCAATGGGGGACAGATCCGGAGATCTTGCTGGCCAGGGTAGTTGACTTACACCTTCTAGAGCACGTTGGGTGGCACGGGATACATGCGGACGTGCATTGTCCTGTTGGAACAGCAAGTTCCCTTGCCGGTCTAGGAATGGTAGAACGATGGGTTCGATGACGGTTTGGATGTACCGTGCACTATTCAGTGTCCCCTCGACGATCACCAGAGGTGTACGGCCAGTGTAGGAGATCGCTCCCCACACCATGATGCCGGGTGTTGGCCCTGTGTGCCTCAGTCGTATGCAGTCCTGATTGTGGCGCTCACCTGCACGGCGCCAAACACGCATACGACCATCATTGGCACCAAGGCAGAAGCGACTCTCATCGCTGAAGACGACACTTCTCCATTCGTCCCTCCATTCACGCCTGTCGCGACACCACTGGAGGCGAGCTGCACGATGTTGGGGCGTGAGCGGAAGACGGCCTAACGGTGTGCGGGACCGTAGCCCAGCTTCATGGAGACGGTTGCGAATGGTCCTCGCCGATACCCCAGGAGCAACAGTGTCCCTAATTTGCTGGGAAGTGGCGGTGCGGTCCCCTACGGCACTGCGTAGGTTCCTACGGTCTTGGCGTGCATCCGTGCGTCGCTGCGGTCCGGTGCCAGGTCGACGGGCACGTGCACCTTCCGCCGACCACTGGCGACAACATCGATGTACTGTGGAGACCTCACGCCCCACGTGTTGAGGGATTCGGCGGTTCGTCCACCCGGCCTCCCGCATGCCCACTATACGCCCTCGCTCAAAGTCCGTCAACTGCACATACGGTTCACGTCCACGCTGTCGCGGCATGCTACCAGTGTTAAAGACTGTGATGGAGCTCCGTATGCCACGGCAAACTGGCTGACACTGACGGCGGCGGTGCACAAATGCTGCGCAGCTAGCGCCATTCGACGGCCAACACCGCGGTTCCTGGTCTGTCCGCTGTGCCGTGCGTGTGATCATTGCTTGTACAGCCCTCTCGCAGTGTCCGGAAAAAGTATGGTGGGTCTGACACACCGGTGTCAATGTGTTCTTTTTTCCATTTCCAGGAGTGTATTTTCTTCCCTGCACGCACTTTGTGAAAGGCTCGTGTCAAGTTGGTAGTTTTCGTATGAATGATATTCGTTAGTTACCGTCAGCAAACTCGGAGTTCGTGCTCATCAGCAGTTTTCGTATTACCCCAGTTTCAAGGTACAACATGTCCCTAAAAAATGTGAAGGCTTAGTGCATATCTGTGTGTGTTTTACGAATGTAGCAGAGTGAAGTACGACAGGTATCCAACAAATAATGCAACACCTTTTTTTCGGCCAAGTTCGGCTGAAAAAAATGGAGAATTGTGGTACACAGAGGAATATGCCTGCTTCAGCCCTTAAAGTTTCATAAAGTTCTGACTCGTGGAGACTCTATAGGTAGCCTTCAAATTGGCGTCTGTTACGGAGGTGCGTTGCAAGTAGAGATCTGTCGTTGAGCACTTGTTTAAAAAACTGAAAAAAAACTGCTTTTGGGCTATCGAAAACCCGGCGCCCTCTGTATTGCAAAAAAGCCCAGCGTGTGAAAACAATGATTTGGAGGATTAAAATATTACCAGCCCCGCCCGAGTTGGACTCAAATTTGATGCGGTGAAAGAACACGGCGAGTGACTACATGTATTACCATTTACGTAAACACGCCGTTATTAAAAACTAACACAAATTGACTCTGCTTGTCCTGCCCTAACACACTGTGCAGATGCATGGGGTAACCTAAATCGCCTAGCTGCTAGAGCTGACGGTAAACAAATGGAAACATGAGGTATATGAACGGCGGTCGCTCAGTCAGCCGTACGAAGTAACTACGATGCAGTTTTTAATCAAGTACTATCTTTACTGTACACAGCATACCGTTTAAAGAAGGGCTTCACAGCAAGCGTGGTTCACGTGCAGACGTACTATACCCCCTCTCTCGTCACACCGAATAGGCTTGGAAGTAGGACTTTTGATATTTTTAAAAATATTTGGAATCCGATATATAGATATTTAAAGACGTATGTTCATAGACCCTCGACATATCGAAAAAAATTATCGACATTTAGACGGCAGAAAATTCGACATACCGACCAAAAAAATACAATAAAAATCGGTTACACATTGTAAATACAATTACAGTTTTAGAGCTGTATATTTAAGTATTGATATGAGATTAGATATTCTGTACATCAACAGGCTACCAGCCTGCTTATTTCCCTTAGAGCAAGAGTCGAAAGGAAAACGATTCATGTTCACGTTTAGCGATATCCACTTTCCTAACAATGGTAACTGCATGGATGTGGCACAATAACAAACGTCCGATGTGTCCATCGTTCGGTTTCGTCACATATCTCATTTGCCTGGAACAATTCATGTCGACTTCCCTGATTTTTCATTTCTGCAAACGTCAGCGACCTAGCGGATGTGGTGACAAAATTGTGTGAAGTTTAACGTTGCAGTACCTCTTGGTAACGCCGAGCGCCGATTACGTCAGAATTTCCGCTCACACGTCCCCACCCACCACAAAGACCAATATTGTCACTTAGATTTTTGTTCATCAATTTCACCAACTGTTTTTGAGGATTGCCGATGCGAAGAAATAGCACACAAGTCGCCTTAATTTTTTTTTTCATTTTAATGCAACTGGTGTGCTATTTCTTCACACTGGATATCTTGTTATTCCATTCACACCGTCACCCTCCAGTGCAGTCGAATTACTTCTTCGTGCTATCTATACTTTCTTCACATAGTTGAACAAAAAGACTGGCCGTGATGAAAACCCAAAAAATAAGTCCTTCACACAGTGAAAGTAAAATTATGTTCCACTACAATTTCTAAAGAACAACTTCAAAGGTTTATTCAAAAGTGCGAAAAAAAATACAAAATCAAAATGTCGGCACTCGATATTGGCACTTGGCAGTCGATATATCGATGTACATTTAAGGAGGTATGACTTTCACGAAGTTTCTGGAGCTATTATCTATATCCTATCAGCAGCCCTACTGGGTTGCCATGTGGAGACTCGTCTGCACAAGAATTTCGATCCTGATGGAAATGCTTGGCGAGATCTAGACAGTCTTTATACAGGGTGTAACAAAAGTTTAAACGTCCCCTTTGGAAAATTTATGAATAACTGTGCTGGTAAACCCCTTACGTTATTTGATTTTCAAACAGCTGAACAAAACTGAGCATAGTCAGACACTTCTCTCTTTACTTATTCTGATCATCACTAAACTGACACACAATATTTTTAGCTCAACGCAATCTGACGTCCAATAATCCCTACAAAAGAATGGCCCTGACTAACACTAACCTATACCTTTCATGAATCACTTACCCCACAAAAATCTTCGTTACTCAAATTACTGCAATACAGCGTGCGCCAATACTGCCAGCTGAATAAAAGATTCTGACTACTGAAGGCACTAACTACTGATAGGCATAGTTAGCAAATGAAATACTTTGATAGAGAACAAACAATGTATTTACCTTAATAATGTTCAAAAGTCATCATATATATCAGTTCATGATATCCAATATTACAAATTTACTCTTTCTGATGGACTCACGTCCAAATCGTCCGCTCTCAAAATTCTTCAATCTCTCCCCCACATCCACCACTGCTGGCGGCTCACCTCCAACTGCGCAACGCTACTCGCTGTTCACATACGTCTGCCTAACACCACAATAGCGAATATTCCAACAATGCCAACAAGCCACAGACTGCACACAGCACAGCCAGCGATTTTCATACAGAGCGCTACGTGGCGTTACCAACATAACCACCTAAACAGCCTACTTACAAAGTGTACGGCACAAATTTCAGGACACATTCCTCACAGGTTGACGAAGAAATTATGTTAGATGAACAGGGGTCTGGAAATGCTTCGTTTCCATGTTACAGGTATTTCTCTCCATTTCATTAATTATGGCAAACACATACAAACAGAAAGTATCAGCATACCATGTGCAGCCCTCCGTGGGCATAGATACATGCATCAACCAGTCGTCGCAATCAATCTCGGATGGACTGATGTAGCCCTGGGGTACTGTGTACAGTTTCACAGCCTCTTCCATAATATGGACACCGAGACTCTCAACATCTTGTACTGGGGTACCACACACAAGGACTTACAAATGCTGTTTACTGACGAGGCCTCATTTGATGGTGATCGTATTCCGAACTGCGGGAACAGCCACTTGTGGGATAAGAAAAACCCTGGCACTGTAGTGGAGTCACGACATGAAGAAGGTTTGGTGTGAACATCTGGGTCGGAATTTTAGGCAACACTCTCTTGGGCCATATCTTCTACAAGAGGTCTAAATGGACACATGTACTTGCGGTTCGTGCAAAGAGTTCTGTTTGAATTGTTGGAGAACGTACCCTTGGCTGTTCGCGAGAGGATCCGAATACAACATGGCGGTGTATCGCCTCACTTCAGTGAGGATGTACGCAACCATCTCAGTGCTATATTTCCTGGTCACCAGATTGGAAAGGAACGTCCTATTCCATGGCCTGCGAGTTCATCTGAATCTCTCTGATTATTTCGTATGGGGATATCTTAAGTCACTTGTCCATGAGACGCCAGTGAATACGGAGATGTAATTACTTGCTAGAATTATAGCTGCCTGTGTTGTGATTAGAAGCACCAGGGATATTTGTCAGGGTGTTTCGCCGATGTCACGCTTGAACTGAGACTGACGGCCATCACTTTCAGCATATTTTGTAAGATCCAGTATAAATAGTACGTTCATCGTACGTGTGTGTGAATTCCTAAAGGACCAAACGGCTGAGGTCATCGGTGCTTAGACTTACATACTACTTAAACTAACTAAGTGTTGCTAAGAACACCACACATACCCGTGCCCGAGGGAGGACTCTAACCAACGGCGGGTAGGGCCGCGCAATCCGTGACATGGCGCCTCAAACCGCGCGACCACTCCGCGCGGCCCTTCAATGTGTCAGTGACGGCATTTGCAGTTAACTATACCTAATACTGTATAAATAAAAAAGTACACAGCAATGTGATTTTATTCGCATTAACTCCTTAAGCTGACTTCTCCGACCTAAGGTTCCCTACATCAAATTGTTCAGTGAAGCATCCTCTATGTTCTGTTACATTTTTGCACGCTCTTACAGGAACACACTGCATAAAGTTGATTACCTATAACGTGAATAGTTTTTTGCCACCGGCTCGAGAAGCGAATGTTTAATTATAGCCACCCTGTACCTTGTCGGTTTACATAACTACTTAAAGCCGCAGATTAGCGCAAATTGAGTGCCGGATTCTTCCTCATTTACCCATTCAGTTGCACTACGATTCTGATTCCTTCCCCAGTATTGACTGACGCTCCGTCTGTAGACACACAAACTAATAAATTCGGCAACAAATCTGTGTCTGACAATTTATTCGGGAATAAATACGTAACCAATTCCTTTTTTGTTTTTGATACTGTGTATATTCGTGTGTATCACCTGATAAAGTACATCAAGGAAACACCTCGCGAGGCAGTGTGCTGTAAGTAACCAAAACATAACAATATTTCCGTTTCATAAACGATAACTGAATTTCCGTCCTTTTCGCGAGGACCATCACCAGAGCGTCTAACTACACTTGTTCCACAATATAATGTTCCTGTAACACCTCTATCTGATGGTGAGCCTGCATTGGCTCGAAAACTAGTTAATGGTACAATAAATCCCTTTAAACATCGATAAAAGCGATTGATTGAAAATTTATTTCCAAGTAAATAACCAATTTAAATCACAGTTGTATTTCGTAATCCAACCATGTTTTCTAAAATTGCTTCAACGCTGCTAAGAATGTCCCATACGGCTGTCTGCCTCCAATATCTACACTTTCATAGAGCGCTAAGGAATGTGCAACACACTCTTTACTAAGCCTTGGCAAGCTGCTTCTGAACGTCGTCTGTGAGAACCTTTGCGGCACGGATTGATCATCACGTTTGATAACGGTACAACGCGAAACTCATCTGCAGGAAGTGGGCATAAATATTCAGGTGCAACTACCGCGTATTCTTTTGTTAAACCAAGGTCCATGAAAGTGCACACGGACTTTGCCAAAAGTAGCGCAATTTTGTAGACCATCTAAGCACCATACGCGCTAGATTTTTCTTCGTCTGTTTCTAACTCTTCAGATAGCCTGATTTTTAACAGATTCCAATAGTTCGCTTTCTCGTCCGTTTGTTCGGTACAAATATATCAATTGCTTTTAAGCAAACTTCCCAATGAGCTAGAGACTTGAAACCTTCAACATATTTCAGCATTGGATGACAATGCAGTATTAACTCTATTTCTTGTCTGGTGCGTAGAGAAGAGCACTTTGTGTACGACTGCTATTTCCCCCTTTTCCTGTTCCACTTATGAATGTTTCGTACTAAGTACGACTGCTGGTAGGCCCCTGTGTATACTCGATTCTCCCTATTTTTTTTTACCTTCGAGGTCTTTTGTGGGATAATGATAGGACGAGAGAATAGACTGGTTGACTCAGGTGACGAGAAACAGAAATAATCCTGAAATATGCAATATGTCTCTGTTGTAATGTCATCAACATGTTTGGAATTGATTGAAAAAATTGAGACTCACAACAAGACAGAAAAGCAGAAAATAATTATTTTAAAAAATGGTTCAAATGGCTCTGAGCACTATGGGACTTAACTGCTGAGGTCATCAGTCCCCTAGAACTAAGAACTACTTAAACCTAACTAACCTAAGGACATCACACACATCCATGCCCGAGGCAGGATTCGAAACTGCGACCGTAGCGATGGCGCGGTTCCAGACTGAAGCGCCTAGAACCGCTCGGCCACAACGGCCGGCAATAATTATTCAGCTAAAGAGTACAAAATTATTTCTCCTACTCCCACATAGACTCCTAACCCCAAAAGAGATTAACGACAAAATTTGTGCTTGTGGATTTGTAATAGGTATGAACATCCCTGTACAATTTAAAACGAAAAACATGGTGCGCATACAATACATAATTGATGCACGAATAGTGCAGCTTTCACTATTATCTATTGCATGCGTCCCTCGTTTTAAATCTTACAAGTATTTTCTTAGCTGTCATTAATTCACATGAACAAACAGGACTCTCTCTGTGGGGTTAAGAATCTGTATAGAGCTAGCAGAAATTAATTTATAAGTTATAGTCACTTTTGAAAACGTTACGTTCAAAAGTTCTTTATTAAAATAATGGTAAGTTTTAGAACCTCTTATGCACACTGCAATCCTTCACATTTTCCGTTTGGATGTTGCTACGGTCGCAGGTTCGAATCCTGCCTCGGGCACAGATGTGTGTGATGTCCTTAGGTTAGTCAGGTTTAAGTAGTTCTAAGTTCTAGGGGACTGATGACCTCACAAGTTAAGTCCCATAGTGCTCAGAGCCATTACAACCATTTTTTGATACTTCCTAATATCGTTTAGGACCTCCTTTTGAACCGCGTTGAGCAGCAACTCGATGAGGCATCGACTCAACAAATCATTGGAAGTCCTCTGCTTTAATATTATGCTCCCTCAACAGCCGTCCATTCCGAAAGTATTGCCGGTGCAGGATTTCGTGCACTAACCAACCTTTCGATTACATTCAAAAATTGTGTGCGAAATGTTATGGGACTTAACTGCTAAGGTCATCAGTCCCTAAGCTTACACACTACTTAACCTAAATTATACTAAGGACAGAGACACACACCCATGCCCGAGGGAGGAACCTCCGCCGGGATCAGCCGCACAGTCCATAACTGTAGCGCCGTAAGACCGCTTGGCTAATCCCACGCGGCGTCGATTACGTCCCATGAATGAGTGGCGGTACTCCGTTGGGCGATTGTCCAAAATGTTCTCAAACCAATCGCCAACAATAGCGGCTCGGTGACATGGCACACTGTCATCGATAAAATCCCATCGCTGTTAGGGCACATGAAGACCATGAAAGGCTGCAGATGGTCTTCAGGTCATCGAACATGACCATTCCCATTCAGTGATGGGTTCAGTTGGACCAGTGGACCATTCCGTGCAAACACCGTCTACACCATTACGGAGCCATCACTAACTTCCCCAGTGCTTTGTTGGCAACTTGGGTCCATGAGTTCGTGGAGTCTGTGCCACACTCGACCCATCCCATCAGCTCTTACGAACTGAAATCGGAACTCATCTGACCAGGCCACTATTTTCCAGTCATCTGGGGTCCAACCAGTATGATGAGTCCAGGACAGGCGCTGCAGGCGATGCCGTGCTGTTGGCAAAGGCATCTGCATCTACGTGCTAGTTTTTCCCGCGCGCCGTTCGAGAGAACGGTAGACAGCTTGGAGGTGGTCCATTGGACCCTCTGACAAGCACATTATTGTGAATAGCAGAGAAATCACGTAGATGTAGATGTCTTGATACGACTCTGACAGGCGACACGTACGTAAGCATCCTGTCTGATCACTGGCACGCATTCACAATATAGTGTCTGGCAGAGGGTTCACTAAACCACCTTCTAGTTGTCTACCATTCCACTTTCGAACGGCTCGCGGCAAAAACGAGCGATTAAATTTTTCTGTGCGAGCACTGATTTCTCTAATTTTATCGTGATCATCATTCCTCGCTATGTAGGTGGTGGCCAACAGAATGTTTTCGCAGTCTGTGGAGAAAACTGGTGATTGAGAGTTCATGAGGAGAAGGCATCCCAGATATTCTGAGGAGTTTATAAGGAGATCCCGTCGCAACTAAAAACGCCATGTTTTAATGATTGCCACTCCAATTCACCTGTCATGTTTGTGGCATTTCTGGACATAAGTTCATTAGACCTTTCCTGTCCTGTATCCTCTCTTCGATCAATCCCTACAGTTTGTACACTGTGGGAAAAAATCACTCTATATAAGGATCATTGGCCTTCTTTTGCATTTAATATTAGAAATCGGCAATTCTATTTTCTTGTTCACGCGTTAATATTATGATGATACCAGAGAACATACTCTGAAGAGCCACCTGCCTAATATCGTGTGGGCCCCCGCAAACACGGAGAAGTGCCTAACACGACGTGGCAAGGACTCGACTAATGTCTGAATTAGTATTGGAGGGAACTGACACCATGAATATTGCAGGGCTGTCCCCGTAAGAGTACTATGGGATGGAGACCTCTTCTGAACGGTGCGTTGTAAGGCATCCCAGATATTCTGAATAGTGTTCATGTCTGGGGAGTTTGGTGGCCAGCTGAAGTGTTTAAGCTCAGAAAAGTGTCCCTGGAGCTACTCTGTATCAATTCTGGACGTGTATGGTGTCGCATTGTCTTGCTGAAATCGCTCAAGTCCGTCGGAATGCACAAGGGACATGAATGGGTGCCAGTCATCAGACAGGATGCTTGCGTACGTGTCGCCTGTCAGAGTCGTATCAAGACATCTACATCTACGTGATTTCTCTGCTATTCACAATAACGTGCCTGGCAGAGGGTTCAATGGACCACCTCCAAGGTGTCTACCGTTCCACTCTCTAACAGCACCCGGGAGAAACTAGCACTTAAATTTTTCTGTGCTAGCCCTGATTTCTCTTATTTTATCGTGATGATCATTTCTCCCTATGTAGGTGGGTGACAACAGAATGTTTTTGCAATCTGAGGAGAAAAGTGGTGACTGAAATTTCATGAGAACATCCAGTCACAACGAAAAATGCCTTTGTTTTAATGATTTCCACTCCAATTCACGTATCATGTCTGTGACACTATCTCCCCCATTACGCGATAATACAAAACCAGCTGCCCTTCTTTGTTCTTTTTCGATGTCATCCGTCAGTCCCACCTGACGCGGATCCCACACATCGCACAGCAGTACTCCAGAACAGGGCGGACAAGCGTGGTGTAAGCAGTCTTTTTGGTAGACCTGTTGGACCTTCTAAGTGTTCTGCCAATGAGTCGCAGCCTTTGGTTTGCTCTACCCACAATATTATCTATGTGATCGTTCCAATTTAGGGTATTTGTAACTGTAATCCCCAAGTATTTAGCTGAATTTACAGCCTTCAGATTTGTATGACTTATCGCGTAATCAAGATTTATCTGATTTCTTTTAGTACTCATGTGAATAACTTTTCTTTATTCAGGGTCAACTGTCACTTTTAGCACCATACAGATATCTTATCTAAATCATTTTGCAAGACGTTTTGATCATCTGATGACTTTACAAGACGGTAAACGACGGCATCATCTGCAAACAATCTAAGACGACTACTCAGCTTGTCTCCTATGTCGTTAATGTAGATCAGGAACAATAGAGGGCCTATAAAACTTCCTTGGGGAGCGTAGGATACTGCTTCTGTTTTACTCGATGACTTTCCGTCTATTACTACGAACTGTGAACTTTCTGACAGGAAATCACGAATCCAGTCGCACAACTGAGGCGATACTCCGTAGGCACGCAGTTTTGTTAGAAGACGCTTGTGAGGAACGGTGTCGAAAGCCTTTTGGATATCTAAAAATATGGAATAAATTTGACATCCCCTGTCAATAGCACTCATTATTTCATGAGTATAAAGAGCTAGTTGTGTTTCGCAAGAACGATATTTTTTGGATCCGTGCTGACTATGTGTAAATAAATCTTTTTCTTCGAGGTACTTCGTAATGTTCTAATACAGTATATGTTCCAAGACCCTAGTGCAAATCGACGTTAGTGATATAGGCCTGTAACTGAGCGGATCACTCCTTACTTCCCTTTTTGGGTATTGGCGAGACTTCAGCAATTTTCCAGTCTTTAGGTACGGATCTTTTTGTGAGCCATTGGTTGTATATAATTTCCACATATGGAGCTATTTTATCAGCATACTTTGAGAGGAAACTGACTGGTATATAATCTGGACCGGAGGCCTTGCCTTTATGAAATGATTTAAGCTGCTTTGTTACACCGAGGATATCTACTATGTTTCTCATCTTGGCAGTTGTTCTTGATTGGAATTCAGAGGTATTTACTTCGTGTTCTTTGGTGAAGGAGTTTCAGAAAACCGTGTTTAATAACTGTTTAGTGACACTGTCATCAGTGACTTCATCGTTGTTATTGCGCAGCGAAGGTATTGAATGCGTCATGCCACTGGTGTGCTTTATGTATGACCAGAGTCTCTTTGGGTTTTCTGCCAGATTTAGAGAGAGAGAGTTTCGTTGTGAAAATGATTAAAAGCGTCTCGCATTGAAGTACGCGTTATATTTCGAACTTCTCTAAAACTTTGCCAATCTAGGGGATTTTGCGTTCTTTTAAATTTGACATGCGTCAGCCATGGAACATTAACGTCAAATTTCGGCGCACTGTCCTGACGCCCTATAATAATTCCAATCCCAAAGAAAGCAGGTGTTGACAGATGCGAAAATTACCGAACTATCAGTTTAAGAAGTAACAGCTGCAAAATACTAACGCGAATTCCTTACTGACGAATGGAAAAACTGATAGAAGCCGCCCTGGGGGAAGATAAGTTCGGATTCCGTAGAAACGTTGGAACACGTGAGGCAATACGGACCCTATGACTTACCTTAGAAGAAATATTAAGGAAAGTCAAACCTACGTTCCTAGCATTTGTAGACTTAGAGAAAGCTTTTGACAATGTTGACTGGAATACTCTCTTTCAAATTCTGAAGGTGGCAGGGGTAAAATACAGGAAGCGAAAGGCTATTTACAATTTGTACAGAAAGCAGATGGCAGTCATAAGAGTCGAGGGGCATGAAAGGGAAGCAGTGGCTGGGAAAGGAGTGAGACAGGGTTGTAGCCTCTCCCCGATGTTATTCAATCTGTATATTGAGCAAGCAGTAAAGGAAACACAAGAAAAATTTGGAGTAAGTATTAAAATTCATGGAGAAGAAATAAAATCTTTGAGGTTCGCCGATGACATTGTAATTCTGTAAGAGATAGCAAAGGACTTGGAAGAGCAGTTGAATGGAATGGACAGTGTCTTGAGAGGAGTATATAAGATGAACATCAACGAAAGCAAAACGAGGATAATGGAATGTAGTCGAATTAGGTCGGGTGATGCTGAGGGAATTAGATTAGGAAGTGAGACACTTAAAGTAGTAAAGGAGTTTTGCTATTTGGTGAGCAAAATAGCAGATCATGGTCGAAGTAGAGAGGATATAAAATGTAGACTGGCAATAGGAAGGAAAACATTTCTAAAGATGAGAAATTTGTTAACATCGAGTATAGAGTTAAGTGCCAGGAAGTCGTTTCTGAAAGTATTTGTATGGAATGTAGCCATGTATGGAAGTGAAACGTGGACGATAAGTAGTTTAAACAAGAAGAGAATAGAAGCTTTCGAAATGTGGTGCAACAGAAGAATGCTGATTACATGGGTAGACAACATAACTAATGAGGAGACATTGAATAGGATTGGGGAGAAGGAGAGCTTGTGGCACAACCTGACTATAAGAAGGGATCGGTTGGTGGGACATGTTCTGAGACATCGAGGGATCACAAATTTAGCATTGGAGGGCAGCGTGGAGGGTAAAAATTGTAGAGGGAGACCAAGAGGTGAATAAACTAAGCAGATTCGGAAGGATGTAGGTTGCAGTGTCTACTGGGAGATGAAGAAGCTTGCACAGGATAGAGTAGCATGGAGAGCTGCATCACACCAGTCTCAGGATTGAGAACAACAACAACAACGTGCTAACGGATACGTTCGTCGTACGTCCGACATTTATTTCTGTGATTATTTCACCTGGTACTGCTTGTGTGTCAGCACTTACAACTCTACGCAATAGCCGCAGCTCTCGGTCGTCAAATGAAGGCAGCCGGTCACTGCGTTGTCCATGGTGAGAGACAATGCCTGAAATTTGGCATACCCTTGACACTGTCGACCTCGGATTATTGAATTTCGTATCGATTTTCTAAATGGAATATCCAATGCTTCTAGCTGCAATTACGATTCCACGATCAAGGTCTGATAACTCCCACCGTGCGGCCTTCATAACGGAGGAAACCTTTTCACACGAATCCCTTGAGTACAACTGACAGCTGTCCGGACCCGGTAGCTGAGTGGTCAGCGGGACAGAATGTCAATTGTAAGGGCCGGGATTCGATTCCCGGCTGGGTAGGAGATTTTCTCCGCTCAGGTACTGGGTGTTGCGTTGTCCTAATCATCATCATTTCACCCCCAGCGACGCGCAAGTCGCCGAAGTGGCGTTAAATCGAAAGACTTGCACCCGGCGAACGGCCTCCCGGACGGGAGGCCCTGCTCACACGACTTAACTGACAAGGAGACGGCACGAGCGTGCGGTCGGGGATTTTTCCGAAATTTTGTGTGGTGAAAGAGGACCCACTAACACCTCACGTGGTTAAAATATTAGGACGCTCTACCCGGAAAATCCCGGGAAAAATCGATCCAAAGTTTCTTAGGTGCCGTATGAGTATAAAATGTTAGTGCACTGCCCAGCCGCCGTCTGTCCTAGACGTTTAGGCCTCGGACTATTACTCCGGAGGTCTCGGGTTCGATTCTTCCTCCGGCACTTCTTTTTCTTCTGTTTCATTTTCTTTTGTTATTCCACCAATTATTCAGAAAGTTTCCCAAATCTACATTGTTGTTGTTGTTGTTGTTGTTGTTGTGGTCTTCAGTCCTGAGACTGGTTTGATGCAGCTCTCCATGCTACTCTATCCTGTGCAAGCTGCTTAATCTACCAGAACCCACTGCAACCTACATCCTTCTGAATCTGCTTAGTGTAGTCATCTCTTGGTCTCCCTCTACGATTTTTACCCTCTACACTGCCCTCCAATACTAAATTGGTGATCCCTTGATGCCTTAGAACATGTCCTACCAACCGATCCCTTCTTCTGGTATACCTCCTCATTAGTTATGTGATCTACCCATCTAATCTTCAGCATTCTTCTGTAGCACCACATTTCGAAAGCTTCTATTCTCTTCTTGTCCAAACTATTTATCGTCCATGTTTCACTTCCATACATGGCTACACTCCATACAAATACTTTCAGAAACGACTTCCTGATACATAAATCTATATTCGATGTTAACAAATTTCTCTTCTTCAGAAACGCTTTTCTTGCCATTGCCAGTCTACATTTTATATCCTCTCTACTTCGACCATCATCAGTTATTTTGCCCCCCAAATAGCAAAACTCCTTTACTACTTTAAGTGCCTTATTTCCTAATCTAACTCCATCAACATCACCCGACTTAATTTGACCACATTCCATTATCCTCGTTTTGCTTTTGTTGATGTTCATCTTATATCCTCCTTTCAAGTCGCTATCCATTCCATTCGACTGCTCTTCCAAGTCATTTGCTGTCTCTGATAGAATTACAATGTCATCGGCAAACCTCAAAGTTTTTATTTCTTCTTCGTGGATTTTAATACCTACTCCAAATTTTCTTTTGTTTCCTTTACTGCTTGCTCAATATACATATTGAATAACATCGGGGAGAGGCTACAACCTTGTCTCACTACTTTCCCAACCACTGCTTCAATTTCATGCCCCTTGACTTTAATAACTGCCATCTGGTTTCTGTACAAATTGTAAATAGCCTTTCGCTCCCTGTATTTTACCCCTGCCACCTTCAGAATTTGAAAAAGAGTATTCCAGTCAACATTGTCAAAAGCTTTCTCTAAGTCTACAAATGCTAGAAACGTAGGTTTGTCCTTCCTTAATCTAGCTTCTAAGATAAGTCGTAGGGTCGGTATTGCCTCACGTGTTCCAACGTTTCTACGGAATCCAAACTGATCTTCCCCGAGGTCGGCTTCTACTAGTTTTTCCATTCGTCTGTAAAGAATTCGCGTTAGTATTTAGCAGCTGTGACTTATTAAACTGATAGTTCGGTAATTTTCACATCTGTCAACACCTGCTTTCTTTGGGATTGGAATTATATTCCTCTTGAAGTCTGAGGGTATTTCGCCTGTCTCATACATCTTGCTCACCAGATGGTAGAGTTTTGTCATGACTGGCTCTCCCAAGGCCATCAGTAGTTCTAATGTAATGTTGTCTACTCCGGGGGCCTTGTTTCGACTCAGATCTTTCAGTGCTCTGTCAAACTCTTCACGTAGTATCATAAAAAAATCTACATTATCTTTAACGAATTAGTAACATTACTGAATGAAAATTATTTTCCATTGTAATGTATATGAGGAGAACATTGGGTTTTTAATCAGAATAACAAAGTCGATTGGGAAACATTCAATTTTTATACATATAATAATTATAAACAAGAACCGCAGCGGTAATTATCGTAAAAACAAACAAAGCAATAATTTTTGCGACATTTTGCGCAACATATAAAAGCGGATATTTTTACTATCACAGGGCGTTTGCAATAACATGCCCCATTAACATTTACGAAAATGTTCTGAGTTTCTGATAATTTTGAGGCAAACCGGGAATATTGAATCATGTCTCGGATTACTGGTGACGATAATTGATGGTGAATTATATAATGAATTTTTATAGAATCTTACCGGGAATTAATTTCACGATTCTCCTGTAACAATGCGCTGCAATTTTGCAAGCAACAGAAGAAAAAAAAGTTCCGGAGGAGGAATCGAACCCGAGACCTCCGGCTTAAAGGTCCGAGAGTTAACCATGTAGGCCAAACGGTGGTGTGGTGTGTTGGGGATTATGGGCGCTCAACATCGAGGTCATCAGCGCCCTGACACACATTAAAAGGAACGAACGTGGACAGACCTAAGAAAACTAAAGCACACACTCAAAGAAAGCAGGAAAAGAAGGAAAATGCTACATAAAAAAGTAAAACCTAAGGAAAGGGGAAACATAGCAACAAGAATGTCACAGGAAATTGTTATTGGCTGGCCACTTACATAAAATATGGGCTAGCTTGTCACACAGTGAGCAAATTAAAATCCTCTCCCTAAAATCTTTGTAAGAACATTTGACATGTCACAGAACTTTAAAAGTTTAGCCACATTCGTCCGAGTGTTGCCTAAAAGAGATGGCAGGTCCGCCGGCAAGTCAGCTGCGGCCCGCTGGTCAGAAAATGAAACGCAATCCAATAAAACGTGGCGCACAGTGACCTGGACGCCCCAAGAACACACATTGGAGGGTCCTCTCGCCGGAGCAGGTAGCCATGCGTCATAGGGCTGTGGCCTATTCGAAGCCGAGTGAGGAGAACCTCGTCCCGTCGATGGGGCTGAAAGGAAGTACACCACACACGCGTTGTGGGCTTGACTATACGGTGCTTATTGTCAGTCACTTCCAGCCACTCATCCTCCCACCGACGCATAACCCGTGAGCTCAACAGCGAGGTGAGTGCGTGCAGGGGGATAGCACACTGAGATACTTGTGGATCGAGACACGCCTCCTTGGCTGCGAGATCTGCCCTTTCATTCCCAACAATGCCGACATGCCCCGGAACCCAGCAGAAAGCTACAACCTTCCCCAGTCGCTGTAGTCGGAGGAGGGCATCCTGGATGGTCTGGACAGTTTTGTCTGCCGGATACAAACGTTGCAATAAGTGAAGGGCACTGAGTGAATCGGAACAGACAAGAAATTTAGGAGAGGAAGACTGTCTCATGTGCTCCAGCGCCCGCAAGATCGCAGACATTTCTGCATCAATGACAGCGAAAGTCTGAGGCAGGCGGACCTTGAAGACACGATCTGGAAAAATAACTGAGCAACCAACAGAATCCCCTTGTTTCGACCCATCCGTAAAAACAACTACATAGTCGTGGTGCTCAGATAAAATGGCAGAAAATGCTGCATTAAAAACGGTGGCAGGAGTGCAATCTCTCTTGTACTGCAATAAATCTAAAATCACTCCGGGCCTCTTCAGTAACCGGGGTGGCGGGCGGTTAAAACCCTGGATTTGTGGTTGTACAGACTCCACGCCGAGGGACTCTAGTACACGTTGCACACGGATCCCAAACGGCAACGTAGCCCGGGGACGGCGGGAAAAAAAGGCGGTCCAGAGGTCGATGGGCAACAAGATGGTGAACAGGCGAGCTGGGAGCTGCAAGTGACTTACAAGCCTGGCGCACCAGCAGGAGCTGGCGCCGGATGGTAAGTGGCGCATCCCCAGCCTCAGCACAGAGGCTGGGTATGGGACTGGTCCGATAAGCACCCGTGGCCAGTCGAATCCCAGCATGGTGAACAGCGTCAAGGATATGCAAATAAGAAGGCCTCGCTGACCCACATACTGTGCACCCATAGTCCAACCGTGAACGCACGAAAGCTCGGTAAAACTGAAGGAGACTCGCCCTGTCCGCTCCCCAAGACCTGTGGCTGAGGCACTTGAGGATGTTGAGTGCCTTCAGGGTTCTGGCTTTCAAGTCACGTAGGTGTGGCAGCCATGACAACCTGGAGTCAAAAATTAGGCCCAGAAACCGCACTGTGTCTCTAAAATGTGCAGCTCGGCAACGGACTAACATTTTATTCTCACACGGCACCTAAGAAACTTTGGCTCGTTTTTTCTCGGGATTTTCCGAGTAGTGCGTCCTAATACTTTAACCATGTGAGGTGTTACGGGGTCCTCTTTCACCACACAAAATTTCGGCCAAATCTCCGATCCCACGGTGGTGCCGTCTCCTTGTGAGAGATCCTTTTATACGTTTGTACGCGACGCTACCGCCATCTGTCTACGGGCAGATCGCTACCCCACTTGTCACCTCAGTGTAATTCTGACATTTCCATCAGTAGCAGTAAAATGAAAACGGCAGCACTGCGTTACTGGCCGTTGTAGACACGCACTCACAGGTAGGCGACAAAAGCGAGCGGTGTTCAGCCACTTTGGAGCGGCGGTAAGTGGATTTACGAGACGGGTGGGGCGAATAGTGGTATCGCGGACATTTAAGCGGCTGTCGGAATTACTATAGCCGGCGCCGAAAAGGCAAATACGACAGGCATCGACCTCCGTCCGGCGTGCGGTGATGGAGTTAACCTTGGCAATTGGCGGCGCATAACTGCGTTACGGCGAGTGCCGACCCTAATAGAATTAACAAGTCCGCGGAAACCCTCGCCACCCCGATGCGGTCCGACGTCCGCCGAATTTCGCCGGGGTGGGGCGTTAGGCGAGGCGTCTGGTGCTCGCTACCGAGGTGGGTGAGTGCTGACACGTGTGCCTAGGACGCTCTGAAACTCTCACAGCTGCGCGTCTGACCAGACGAGTACTAGAGGTGGGTAGTTCGCGAACGAACGGGTGTAAAGGAGCGGCTCACCAAGATGAACGAAATGACTGAGGAACGAATTCCAAGGAACGATCGGTTCATCACTTCGGTCGCGGCGGTCTACTTACAGTTCCCGGGAACGAGGAACGATCAGTTCATAGTTCACTTCGGTCTTTATGGTATGCTTATAGTTCCCGGGACCGAAGAACGATCGGTTCATAGTTCACTAGTTCACTTCGGTCGCTTCGGTCACTTCGGCAGTTCTCGTTCCAGCCTCGGTCGCGTGCTCGTCTCGGTCTCGGTCTCCCTCGGTCGCACTCGTCGTTCTTCGCATGACCAAGTATCTCAGTTCCACTGCCGATTCTTCGTAGTCAGTTCAGTATCCAGCTGTTCGTTTCGTTCACTGCGCTCGCCCGTTTTACATGTGTTCCAAACTGTTCTTGCACCTTGGTTCTGGCTATTCAGCGTCCACGACCGGTAATCGAAAAGTATTTTATAGTTACGTTGTTGTTGTTGTAGTTGTCGTCTTCTTTAGTCCTGAGACTGGTTTGATGCAGCTCTCCATGCTACTCTATCCTGTGCAAGCTGCTTCATCTCCCAGTATTTACTGCAGCCCATATCTTTCTGAATCTGCTTAGTGTATTCATCTCTTGGTCTCCCTCTACGATTTTTACTCTCCACTCTGCCCTCCAATGCTAAATTTGTGATCCCTTGATGATTCAGAACATGTCCTACCAACCGGTCCCTTCTTCTTGTCAAGTTGTGCCACAAACTCCTCTTCTCCCCAATCCTATTCAATACTTCCTCATTAGTTGTGTGATCTACCCATCTAATCTTCAGCATCACCACATTTCAAAAGCTTCTATTCTCTTCTTGTCCAAACTATTTATCGTCCATGTTTCACTTCCATACATGGCTACACTTCACACAAATACTTTCAGAAACGACTTCCTGACACTTAAATCTATACTTGATGTTAACAAATTTCTCTTCTTCAGAAACGCTTTTCTTGTCATTGCCAGTCATAGTTACGTAAATTACACAAAAATTACGTTGTATGTAATAGGTACGTCTTTTCAGGTAACGAAAGGGCATGTCAGCTCACTTCATTATATCGATGAACAGCAGAAGACATACTTATGACAAGGCAAGTTTTTGTTGTTATTAATATATTTTTTTGTTTCATCGACTTGATTTAGCAACTAACTTTCAATTTTTTTAATTTTTAGTGTAAGAAAATTCCTATAAAACGATTAACGTGTATCTTTCCTATGCAAAACATAATATTTAGGAAGGCTCTAATTAGTTTTAAATTTGGTTGTTTCCAATTTGCATTACGTGCTAGATGGGTTTCTTTGAAAAAAAATAGTGGGTTGTGGGTCATTTTGGCTCAGTAGGAAAAGCGGTGCCTCTCCATTTGAAAAGACGTAGATTGCCATAAAATCGCATTTACTTACTATCCCAAAAACATTTGTTCAGAAGGAGCTTTCAAACCAAAAACTTTATTACTGTGAACTTTATTATTACAGCATTAACTTTGATGATGCAACATAAAAACCTAATTTTTACTAAGCGCATGACGCAAGTATGATGAGAAAACCACATTGTATTTTATGCTTCCATAAAGTCTGTACTTCGCCTAGGACCTCAGAGACAACGTGAAGTACATACAGGGTGCAGACGATTATTGTTTACAACGTATCATAGCTATGTAGTGGAAGTCGAAACGAAGAATTTTATACAAGATACTTGTGGTCTATTAAGTTGGGAAACAGCCACCAACAGGTTTACTAGACTACATGAGCTACAGCCGAGGGGCGTCGCCTGAGATGTCCATGTTCTCTTCTCCAGCTCTCTACACATCGTCATCGATTGTTTCCCAATTGGTGCTTACATTAACTTGTTATTTATTCAGTGCCTAATCATTACATGTTTGTCTGTTTGCTGTATCTGCTCGTAACGGGCAACACATCGTCCGTAATTGGCGAGCAGTATGTACTCGGGGCCGGATATCCGTGTGCCAGCCTATATTATTACCCTGCGGTCAGCTACACAACGTACATTTGGCTAAACGTGAGGTTCTGCAGAATCACAGAAATTACTTCTAGAAGTGTGTAAGAATTCTGTAATGAATAAAAACTCTATACTCAAGGAGGGGAGACTAGTGCCTCCTCTTGGTGCCCTCCATCCTTCAGTCACCTACACTACTAGTTTTCAGTTGTTCATACGAACCATATACCAAGCACAAATGAACGGTGGACGAGTAAAAATGAAAGGTTCCCAAAAAAAACAACGATCAGCAGTGAACTAGTTCCCAAGGATGAATGAGTTTGCCCATCTCTACTGAGTACGTCTTAGCACTACCAGTATCAACACATTTTCCACAACGTGAATGTCCAATGTCGACTACTTTATGCTCATCCTGTACGGCTCTGAGCAGTATGGGACTTAACATCTATGTCATCAGTCCCCTAGAACTTAGAACTACTTAAACCTAACTCAACCTAAGGACATCACACAACATCCAGTCATCACGAGGCAGAGAAGCATCTTGTACGGTTCTCATACACTGCAGCGCCAAACAAACTGGTACAGGCATGCGTATACAAATACAGAGATATGTTAACAGGCAGAATACGGCGCTGCCGTAGTCGACGCCTATCTAGAGGGGGTCCAAAAAAATGCATCCTCTCTTTATAAGTCCATAATTGACGGAGTTGTCTTATCTTGGTCGTGTAATAGTTTGTAGTTCCGGCAATCGCCACACAAGCGATGTATTGCGTTGTTTTGTTTTGACAGATTACACTCGCCAGATAGTGTTTTGTTTCTAGTTGCACCTAAACATGGCTGGCGCAAGGCTTACATTCGATGAAAGAAAGTCAATTCTGAAGTGGTATTTTAAGTACGAATAGATTAATGAGGTTCAACGGCGATGGCGAAATAAGTATCTAACAGTAACACCGACACGTTTAACGATTCGTCGCATTCGAGACAAATTTGAAGCCGAAGGCTGTGTTAAAGACATACACAAACAACGATCTGGACGACCTGTAACAATAACAAGTCCAGCTAACTCCCGTCGTGTGTTACAACAATTCACTCGCTCACCACATAAGTATGTGAAACAGTGTGCCCGTGAAACGGGAGTGAGTCGCTCAAGTGTTCGGCGAATTTTGAAGACAGTTAAGAGGAAGTGCTACATCCCACGGTTGAACGAGGACGACCCAGATCGTAGGATGCAATTCTGCGAGTGGTTTACTAACATGGGGCGCAACGATGAAGAGTTTGCAGAGATGACTGTGTGGTCTGATGAGGCACAGTTCAAACTCAATGGTACATTAAATCGCCACAATTGCATCTACTGGGCCGCCGAGAATCCGTACGTCCATGCAGACAAAGCCGTGAATTTGCCAGGAGCAAATGCGTCGTAGGACCGTTGCTATTCACAATATACATAAATGACCTGGTGGATGACATCGGAAGTTCACTGAGGCTTTTTGCGGATGATGCTGTAGTGTATCGAGAGGCTGTAACAATGGAAAATTGTACTGAAATGCAGGAGGATCTGCAGCGAATTGACGCATGGTGCAGGGAATGGCAATTGAATCTCAATATGGACACGTGTAATGTGCTGCGAATACATAGAAAGATAGATACCTTATCTTTTAGCTACAATGTAGCAGGTCAGCAACTGGAAGCAGTTAATTCCATAAATTATCTGGGAGTACGCATTAGGAGTTATTTAAAATGGAATGATCATATAAAGTTGATCTTCGGTAAAGCAGATGCCAGACTGAGATTTATTGGAAGAATCCTAAGGAAATGCAATCCGAAAACAAAAGACGTAGGTTACAGTACGCTTGTTCGCCCACTGCTTGAATACTGCTCACCAGTGTGGGATCCGTACCAGACACGGTTGATAGGAGAGAGAGAGAGAAGATCCAACGGAGAGCAGCGCGCTTCGTTACAGGATCATTTAGTAATTGAGAAAGCGTTACGGAGATGATAGATAAACTCCAGTGGAAGACTCTGCAGGAGAGACGCTCAGTAGCTCGGTACGGGCTTTTGTTAAAGTTTCGAGAACATACCTTCACCGAAGAGTCAAGCAGTATATTGCTCCCTCCCAAGTGTATCTCGCGAAGAGACCATGAGGATAAAACCAGGGAGATTAGAGCCCATACAGAAGCATACCGACAATCCTCCTTTCCACGAACAATACGAGACTGGAATAGAAGGGAGAACCGATAGAGGTACCCAAGGTACCCTCCGCCACACACCGTCAGGTGGCTTGCGGAGTATGGATGTAGATGTAGATGTATGGGTTTTCTTAACGGGGCTTGATTGGGCCATTCTTCTTTGACGGCACAGCTACCGGTGAGGTGTACTTTCAGAAGCTTCAGATATTCATTTCTCCTGTCATGCGAGACTTGTATGTAGACGGAAGAGTTTACTTTAAACAAGATGGTGCCCCAGCCCACTACCAAAATCGTGTTAGGGCGTATCTCGACGAAAATCTACCAGGAAGGTGGGTAGGCCGTAGAGGTGCTGTGGAGTATCCACCACGTTCCCCAGACCTAACTCCTCTGGACTTTTACCTGTGGGGAACACTAAAGGACGCCGTTTAGCGACAAAAGCCATTCACATTGGATGAACTTCGAGAATCCATCGTACATTCATGTGCAAATATCCAACTGAACACGTCGCAGTCAGTAGTTCGTGCTGCAGTTCGGCGGCATAGTTTGTGTGTGGATGCTAATGGTGACAATTTCGAACACATACAGTGATATCTTTAAGTTGGACTTTAAGCTACACTTTCACCAAAAATGAGATAACTCCGTCAATCAGTTTGCAAGTTATGGACTTTTAAACAGTGGATACATTTTTGGACCCCTCTGTATAAGACAAGCAAGTGTGTGTCGCAGTTGTTAGATCGGTTACTGCTGCTACAATGGCAGATTATAAAGGTTTTACTGAGTTTGAACGTGGTGTTATAGTCAGCGCACGAACTATGGGGCACATCATCTCCGGGGTAGCGATGATGTGGGAATTTTCCCGTACGACCATTTGACGAGTGTGCTGTGAATATCAAGAATCCGGTAAAACATCAAATGTCCTACATCACTGCGGCCGGAGAACGATCCTGCACGGACGGGACCAACGACAACTGAAGACAATCGTTAAACGTGACGGAAGTTAAACCATTCCGCATATTCCTGCAGATTTCAGTGCTGGACCATCAACAAACTGTGCGAACCATTCAGCGGAACATCATCGATATGGGCTTTCTGAGCCGAATACCCTCTAGTGCGCCTTTGATGATTGCCGACACAAAACTGCTTTATGTCTAGCATGGGCCCGTCATCATTGACATAGAACTGTTGCTGACTGGAAACATGTTGCCTGGTTGGACGAGTCTCGTTTCAGATTGTACCGAGAGGATGGGCGCGTACGGATATGGAGACAACCTCATGAATCCATGGACTCTGCATGTCGGCAGGGTACTGTTCAAACTGGTGGAGCCTCTCTAATGGTGTGGGGCTAGTGCAGTTGCAGTGATATGGGACCCTTGATACGTCTAGATACGACTATGACAGGTGACACGTAAGTAAGCATCGTTTCTGACCACTTGCATCCATTCATGCCCATTGTGCATTCCGACGGACTTGGGCAATTCCAGCAGGACAATGCGACGCCCCACAAGACCAGAATTGCTGCAGAGTGGCTCCAGGAACATTCTTCTGAAACACTTCCGCTGGCCACCAAACTCCCCAGGCATGGACATTATTGAGCACATCTGGAATTGCTTGCAACGTGCTCTTTCGATTTTGTGGACAGCCCTACAGGATTCATGGTGTCAGTTCCCTCCAGCACTACTTCAGACATTAGTCGAGTCCATGCCACGTCGTGTTGCGGCACTTCTGCGTGCTTGCAGGGGTGTTCCACGATATTAAGCAAGTGAACCAATTTTTCTGGCTCTTCAGTGTATAAAAGGAGCACACAGCACATGTCCCTGGACAGAGGAAGGTTCGAAGTTCTGGCGAAGTTGCGGTGTTGTTTGTAGCAACAAGGCGGATACGCAACACGAGAAATCATTGTGTGTGTTGGAATTCGCGTGACGTCAATCCATTATTCAAGCGCAACGTGCATTTTTGATTTCCTTAACTCTTCTCCTTACATCTGACAGTGTCTGCTGCATGCATGTTTGTCAGGTGTTGCTGTCTCTTCATTCGTCCTTTGGGAGTATTTAAACTTTCACTTGCAGCATAACACATTCCTTCATGTCACACACACACACACACACACACACACACACACACACACACACACACACACACACACACACTTATTCTACCACTGCTGTACGTAAATGTTTGTGTACGTTTCTCCGACTACATGAGACTATTTTTAATGTGTAGTGTTGATATGAAGTGTTGTAGAGATGGAAAAGTAAGCGGAAGAAGGTGAAAAGGATGTGGGATATTGCGAGAAGAATTTTTCAGAGCACTGTTAGGCTTAAGTCGAAGAAAGGTAATACGACACTCCCGCAGTATTCCAGAATTCGTTGGGCTCTAGGCAGCTCTAGGCGCTACAGACTGGAACCGCGCGGCCGCTACGGTCGCAGTTTCGAATCCTGCCTCGGGCGTGGATGTGTGTGATGTCCTTAGGTTAGTTAGGTTTAAGTGGTTCTACGTTCTAGGGGACTGATGACCTCAGCAGTCAAGTCTCATAGTGCTCAGAGCCATTTGAACCATACGCCCTTTCAATTCATGAAGGCTACAAGGATAAAATACAGGGAGCCAAAGATCATATATAGCTTGCGCAGAAACTCGACGGCACTTATAATTCGGAATACAGGAAAGAGTGGCAATGATTCAGAAGAAAGAATTGTAGGATCAAAGCGAATATCGAGGAAGCAGTGAAGGAAAACAGAGAGAAATTCTGAAAGATAATTAAAGTTTAGGGAGAATAAATAAAATTGAGGTTTACACTGAAATTCTTTCGGAGAGAGAGCAAAGAACTTGGAGAAAAAGCTGAATGGAGTAGACAGTGTCCTGGAAAGAGGTTATACGATGAATGTCAACGAAAGTAAGACAAGGGTGATGGAATACAGTGGAATTCAATGAGGCGATGATTGAGGAATTAGGTTACGAAACACAGGAGAACCTCTCTGAAAGTTTGGAAAGTAGGGGATAGGCAGTGGCAGAATAGAAACTGTTAGGTAGGGAGGTGAGTTGTACTTTGATAGTTAAGTGGGTGAAGGTGTTTCCCGAGATGGAAAGATACAGTCTTCCAAGAATAAACAGCGCACTCTCCCTTCTTAAATGGAGTGATAAATAGAACGGTAAGCTACTCAATCTTCCGCGCTTCCGCCGAAATTGTTGCTCCTAAAATGTGAAAACTTTGCTGTCAGAAACAAATACTGAACAGTCCGCTTTAATTTCCGGTATAGAAATTGCTTACATGCAGAAATACGCTAATCCCAAACAAGCGTCAAAATATTACTCCCTACTGATCATTTATCGGTCTTGTGTTCAGATTCGCTAATCACTTTACATCGCAAAACGCATTTTCGGTGCTATAACTGTTCAGAGCAGAAGGTCTTTGTTCCCAGTTATTGAGACAACCTTTTACTGTTCGCTAATTACCTCTAGTCTGCGCAGAAATAGCGGCACAAATCAGATTTTAATTTTCTCTCTTCCGCAACGGATGTGACAAAAAATTGTTATTTTTTGAAAAAATCAGTTGCGTCAAAAATGATTGTGTTTGTTTGTACATTTCTTTCATCGCGAGTGCGTGTGCCGTGTATGGGATGTGTTTGGGAGCGGAATTTTTAGCATTATTAACAAAGTAATTATTCCCCATTGGTGCGGCGTGTCAGGGAGAAATCGCATTACGCTGCCTACGGCGGTTTTGCCGTACACGGACGGTTGGGCACGTACGGAAAATTATATCGCAACATTGGGCAATTTTCCGAGCGAACGGGCGCTCAAAGTTTTTCACGCGTCACTTACGGTAACTTGCCTGTGAAGGCCTGCGAAAATACTAACAAATTTCGTTAAGTTTACACGGCTCTAACTAAAAAGTGTGAATTCCCAGGAGAATGAAAATTTTAGGACAATAGGTGCGTTACTTGCTGAACTTTTTGATCTACAATTAATCACATTACTTCTCATATTGAATTCATTACATTTTTTTCTCTATAAATCAGTAACTTAGCTTGTTTTTTTTTTAATTTGCCGATGTTTACTTGGAATCTGTACACTGACTATCTTACTCGGATGCTTAGTGCACATTAACAACATGTCTGTCTAAAAAGCTGACTAAAATGATGAAATTTCAATCAAAAGTTTTATTCTAGAAATATATACATCTGATAAAGTTAAGGCTAGTTTTTTTATAATTTTTCAGTACGTATTTTTCTTTCTGTTGATAGTAATTTAATATCTGCAATCTACTTTCCTCCAAACAGTATCCTGAAAGACCCCAAAACATTTCAGAACTCTTGCTCAAATACACTGTTTGCGCAGAAAATAAATATGTTAGAAAATTTCATTCTCAGTAAATTCAATATAATGCGGTATTTGATTTGTGCCTCTCCTCTGTTGTTCCTAATTCATTCCATTTGCATAACCATGTTGGATTATATGCACCTCGTCCACTCTCTTCCTTTCCATTTTTTCCTTGTTATTCTGTCCTCTTTAGTTGCCACAACGACCTGCTTTCCGGCATCGGCCATTCTCAAAAAAATGGTTCAAACAGCTCTGAGCACTATGGGACTTAACATCTGAGGTCATCAGTCCCCTAGACTTAGAAATACTTAAACCTAACCAACCTAAGGACATCACACATAACCATGCCCGAGGCAGGATTCGAACCTGCGACAGTAGCAGTAGCGTAGTTCCGGACTGAAGGTCCTAGAACAGCTCGGCCACATCGGTCGGTTCTGCCACTCTCATGGGATCAACTGCCATCAGCGATAGCCTCATGTTGAACTCAAAATAAATTCCAAGTAATTCTAGATCTCAACGCCTGGTAACTCCTTGTCCCATTATTAAAACAAACTACACCATCTAACACACCTAATCTAATAGTTTTGAGTCCGACGAGGACTGTTTTTAGCAGGGGTTCCCAAATCAAATGGTTGAAAGGTTCGACCACATTTCGCGTCTTCCGATGTAAGCAGCGTGACTGTAGTTCACTGTCACTTAGGTCCATGTGTATGGGCTTAATTGCTTCTAACTTTGCAAATGGCGGGGAGTGATTGTGAATTCAAACTTCACCAGTATTAAGTGCTATCCTGTATCCACACCATGAGTCTGTATCACTGTCATGAAGCCTGTGCTTTATGGAAAAAGGCAGTCCAAATAGTTTTCCTCGTGGCCTCTGCACTGATAATCCGAAACATTATGACCCCTGTCTACTGCAAGTTTGGATGCCTCCTGATGGAGTTGTGGGTATGAGACGCGGTAAGAGAAGTATGCAAGCCAAGCAGTGACAGACGGGGAATAGCCCTAGAGAAGACATGCTCTGAAAATGGAGAAATGCACCGAGATAAGCGACTTTGCCAAAGAGAAGATTATTATTACGCGTAGCCTGTGAACGTGCCTCTAAAACGGGGGAAATGGTCGAATGCTCACTTGCTACTGTCGTAAGCATCCACTGAAAGTGGTAGAGGCATCACTAGGCGACAAGTGGTTCGACGTCCACGACTCCTCACAGAACATTGGGTTCGGAGGCTTGTCTGACCAGTAAAGTAGGACAGATGGTGATCTGTGGTATCTCTGCCGAAAGAATACAGTGCTGGTACACGCACAAGTTTTTCGGAGCGAACTATTCAGCACACATTGTTGAACAAGGGGATCCGCAGCAGACCACCTCTACGTTTTCACATGTTGACTGGGCGACACCGTCAGTTACGATTGTAGTGGGCTCGGGATCATCGAGATTGGACGGTCGATCAATGGAAACGTGTCGGTTCGTCGGATGAATCACGTTTATACTACACCAGGTCGATGTTCGTCTCCACAAACGCCGTCATCCATGCGAATAGCTGTTGGAATCGTGAACCGCGCCATGGACGCACGGCGGTGGGGGCCGTATTATGCTATGGGAGACATTCTCCTGGGCTTGCATGGGACCTATGGTAGTAATCGAAGACTCGCTGACAGCTACACCTGCATCCCTTCATGCTTGGGTGTCTTCCCCGAAAGCGTTATCTTTCAGCAATATAATTGTCTGTGTGTCGGAGCCCGAACCGTGCTACAGTGGTTCAGGGGCATGATAATGAAATCAAGTTATTATTTTGGGCACAAATTCGCCTGATGTCAATCCGACGGTACCCATCTGGGTCGCTATCGAGCACGAACACTGTTTACATAAACCAGCGGACAGCTATTTACGGGAATTACATGACTTGTGCGTAGCCACCTGCCGCCGGATAGCTCCACAAATCGACCAACTAAGTGTAGAGTCCGTATTTCTACATTTCTGGAAAGATTTTGACACCGTTCCTCACAAGCGACTTCTAATCAAGGTGCGGGCCTACGGAGTATCGTCTCAGTTGTGCTACTGGATTCGTGATTTCCTGTCAGGAAGATCGCAGTTCGTAATAATAGACGGCAAATCATCGAGTAAAACTGAAGTGATATCAGGTGTTCCCCAGGGAAGCGTCCTGGGACCTCTACTGTTCCTGATCTATATAAATGACCTGGGTGACAATCTGAGCAGTTCTCTTAGACTGTTCGCAGATGATGCTGTAATTTACCGTCTAGTAAGGTCATCCGAAGACCAGTATCAGTTGCAAAGCGATTTAGAAAAGATTGCTGTATGGTGTGGCAGGTGGCAATTGACGCTAAATAACGAAAAGTGTGAGATGATCCACATGAGTTCCAAAAGAAATCCGTTGGAATTCGATTACTCGATAAATAGTTCAGTTCTCAAGGCTGTCAATTCAACTAAGTACCTGGGTGTTAAAATTACGAACAACTTCAGTTGGAAGGACCACACAGATAATATCGTCGGGAAGGCGAGACAAAGGTTGCGTTTCATTGGCAGGACACTTAGAAGATGCAACAAGTCCACTAAAGAGACAGATTACACTACACTCGTTGGTCCTTTGTTAGAATATTGCTGCGCGGTGTGGGATCCTTACCAGGTGGGATTGACGGAGGACATCGAAAGGGTGCAAAAAAGGGCAGCTCGTTTTGTATTATCACGTAATAGGGGAGAGAGTGTGACAGATATGATACGCGAGTTGGGATGGAAGTCATTAAAGCAAAGTCGTTTTTCGTCGCGGCGAGATCTATTTACGAAATTTCAGTCACCAACTTTCTCTTCAGAATGCGAAAATATTTTGTTGAGCCCAGGTAGGAATGATCATCAAAATAAAATAAGAGAAATCAAAGCTCGAACAGAAAGGTTTAGGTGTTCGTTTTTCCCGCTCGCTGTTCGGGAGTGGAATGGTAGGGAGATAGTATGATTGTGGTTCGATGAACCCTCTGCCAAGCACTTAAATGTGAATTGCAGAATAATCATGTAGATGTAGATACGCAGAATCGATGATATTTCGCGTTACAGTGTTAATCACTTCGGTTTCTTCTTATGACTAAATCACAACAGAGATGCAGCAGAACTACAGAGAAGTTTATAAGCATAACAACGATCAGGAACCGTAGATATATAAGGGAAAGCATATGATTTTTTTTTTTTTGTCATCAGTCTTATGACTGGTTTCATGCGGCCCGCCACGAATTCCTCTCTTTGCCAACTTCTTCACCTTAGCGTAGCACTTGCAACCTGCGTCCTCAATTATTTGCTTGATGTATTCCGATCTCTGTCTTCCCCTACAGTTTTTGCCCTCTTCAGCTCCTTCTAGTACCATGGAAGTCATTCCCTTATGTCTTAACAGATGTCATATCATCCTGTCCCTTCTCCTTATCAGTGTTTTGCACATCTTCCTTTCCTCTCCGATTCTGCGTAGAACCTCATCATTCCTTACCTTATCAGTCCACGTAATTTTCAACATTCGTCTATAGCACCACATCTCAAATGCTTCGATTGTCTTCTGTTCCGGTTTTCCCACAGTCCATGTTTCACTACCATACAATGCTGTACTCCAGACGTATATTCTCAGAAATTTCTTCCTCACATTAAGGCCGATATTTGATACTAGTAGACTTCAGTTGGACAGAAGTGCCAGTTTTGCCAGTGCTAGTCTGCTTTTGATGTGCTCCTTGCTCCGTCCGTCATTTGGTTATTTTACTGCCTAGGTAGCAGAATCCCTTAACTTCATCTACTTCGTGACCATCAATCCTGATATTAAGTTTCCCGCTGTTCTCATTTCTACTACTTCTCATTACCTTCGTCTTTCTTCGATTTACTGTCAATCCATACTCTGTACTCATTCCGTTCAGCAGATCATATAATCTTCACTTTCACTCAGAACAGCAACGTCATCAATGAATCGCTTTATTGATATCCTTTCACCTTGAATTTTAATTCCACTCCTGAACCTTTCTTTTATTTCCATCATTACATCCTCGATGTGCAAATTGAAAAGTAGGGGCGAAGGGTTACATCCTTGCCTTACACTCTTTTTAATACGAGCACTTCGTTCTTGGTCGTCCACTCTTATTATCCCCTCTTGGTTGTTGTACATATTGTATATGACCCGTCTCTCCCTATAGCTTACCTCTACTTTTCTCAGAATTTCGAACATCTTGCACCATTTTACGTTGTCTAACGCTTTTTCCAGGTCGACAAATCCTATGAGCGCGTCTTGATTTTTCTTTAGCCTTGCTTCCATTATTAACCGCAACCTCAGAACGGCCTCTCTCGTGCCTTTACTTTTCCTAAAGCCAAAATGATCGTAATCTAGGGCATCCTTAATTTTCTTTTCCATTTTTCTGTATATTATTCTTGTAAGCAGCTTCGATGCATGAGCTGTTAAGCTGATTGTGCGATAATTCTCGCACTTGTCAGCTGTTGCCGTCTTCGGAATTGTGTAGATGATGCTTTTCCGAAAGTGAGATGGTATGTCGCCAGACTCATATATTCTACACACCAACGTGAATAGTCGTTTTGTTGCCACTTCCCCTAATGATTTTAGAAATTCTGATGGAATGTTATCGATCCCTTCTGCCTTATTTGACCGTAAGTCCTCCAAAGCTCTTTTAAATTCCGATTCTAATACTGGATCCCCTATCTCTTCTAAATCGACTCCTGTTTATTCTTCTATGACATCAGACAAATCTTCCCACTCATACAGCCTTTCAATGTATTCTTTCCACCTATCCGCTCTTTCCTCTGCATTTAATTGTGGAATTCCCGTTGCACACTTAATGTTGTCACCCTTGCTTTTAATGTCACCAAAGGCTGTTTTCTCTTTCCTGGATGCTGAGTCCGTCCTTCCGACAATCTTTTTTTTCGATGTCTTCACATTTTTCCTGCAGCCACTTCGCCCTAGCTACCCTGCACTTCCTATTTATTTCATTCCTCAGCGACTTGTATTTTTGTATTTCTCAGCTTCCCGGAACATTTTTGTACTTCCTCCTTTCATCGATCAATTTAAGTATTTGTTATGTCAGCCATGGTTTCTTCGCAGTTACCTTCTTTGTACCTTTGTTTTCCTTCCCAACTTCTGTGAGTGGTCTTTTTACAGATGTCCAATCCTCTTCAACTGTACAGCCTACTGAGCTATTCCTTATTGCCGTATCGATAGCCTTAGAGAACTTCAATCGTATCTCGTCATTCCTTAGTATTTCCGCATCCCACTTCTTTGCGTATTGAGTCTTCCTGAGTAATGCCTTAAACTTCCTCCTACTCTTCATCACTACTATATTCTGAGTCCATGTCTTCTCCTGAGTACGTCTTACAATCCAGTATCTAATTGCGGAATCTCTGTCTTATTATGATGTAATCTGACTGAAATCTTCCCGTATCACTCCGTTTTTTTCAAGTATAACTCCTCCTCTTGTGATTCTTGAACAGAGTATTCGCTGTTACTAGCTGAAACTTGTTTCAGTACTCAATTAGTCTCTCTCATTTCTTGTCCCAAGCCCATATTATCCTCTAACCTTTTCCTCTACTCCTTCTCCTACAACTGCATTCCAGCCCCCCCCCCCCCATGACTATTAAATTTTCATCTCCCTTTGCGCTGTGTATCACCCTTTCAATATCGTCATACACTTTCTCTATCTCATGATCTTCAGCTTGCGACGTCGGCATGTATACCTGAACTCTCTTCGTCGGTGTTGGTTTGCTGTCGATTCTGATACGAAAAACCCTGTCACTGAACTGTTCGGATTAACACACATTATGCCCTACCTTCCTATTCATAACGAATCCTACTCCCGTTATACCATTTTCTCCTGCTGTTGATATTACCCTATACTCATCCGACCAGAAATCATTGTCTTCTTTCCACTTCACTTCACTGACCCCTACTATGCTTAGATTGAGCCTTTGCATTTCCTTTTTCAGATTTTCTAGATTCTCTAACACGTTCAAGCTTCTGTCATTCCACGCCCCTACTCGTAGTACGTTACCTTCTGTTGATTATTCAATCCTTTTCTCATGGTAACCTCCTCTTTGCAGTACCCTCTCGGGGGTTCGAATGGTGAACTATTCCGGAATATTTTGCCAATGGAGAGATCAACTTGACACTTCTTCAATTATAGGCCACATGTCCTGTGGATACGCGTTACGTGTTTTTAATGCAGAAGGCAATGGGAACCACTACAAGCACATGAATGCGGAGGTAAAAGAAGGAAAGTGTCACTACAGACTTAACTCTGTACGTTGGCTTCAAGCCAAAGATGGCGCCGTTTTAAGTAGCCGAAAACATTAGTAGACTACTGTTTACGAGTGCTTGTTCATTATTTCTGTCGTGTGCGCGCAATAACTGTTTTAAATACTAAAAATTATAAAGCTCACGCGAATGACAGTGTCAGGAACGCAACTGCGAACGTTTTTCTGTTCTTGAATGCGTATTCGCTCCAGTAATACGACAAGAGTGACGTCACGAGGAAGAGCCAACGGGGGGGGGGGGACTCAGGGGGCATGAATGCGGTGAACCTCATGTTTTGGACTCGTTAAGATGGCGGACATAGGCTTCAAGTTTGTCACGCAGTATCTCCTCTCCCTCTTTTCTTACTTCCACGCTTATGAACATCGATAAGCGTATCTCCTAATAGGGCTGCCCACTCAGAAAACGATTGTATAGTATATGTATACTATAGGACACATACGCATCTCTGTATGTTCTGAGGCATCAAGTGATCACCAATTTAGTATTGGAGGGCAGAGTGGAGGGTAAAAATCGTAGAGGAAGACCAAGAGATGACTACACTACGCAGATTCAGAAGGATGTAGGCTGCAATAGATACTGGGAGATAAAGAAGCTTGCACAGGATAGAGTAGCATGGACAGTTGCATCAAACCAGTCTCAGAACTGAAGATCACAACAGCAACAGCAACAACAACAACAACAACAACAACAAAAACAACAACAACAAAAACAACAACAACAGTATATGTATCTCCAGCGAGAGTCTGTAGACGTCATTCGACTTGCGAAACGAGTGGAAACACAGGAATGGCCGCACACTGCCGGGTCTTCAAGTTGGTTTTTAAACAACTTCGCAATGTTCAGTTCAATTCTTTTAAGTATCGATTTGATCAAAACACTTTAAACTTCTACTTAAGATTAAAAACAAAAAATCTATTTCTTGAAGCGAATTCACTTGCAAGCGACTTTAATTACTGACAGCGAGTTGACGCGTGTACCGGGATGGGGGGTGCAACATGTATTGTCTCCTGATTAGGATTTACTGCGAAACAGACAAAACGATTTATGACCTGTGTGGTAAACAAAGTACTGTAGAAAACTAGAGATATAGTGTGAAGTGAATGATGAAAGGTGATCAACACTTTCATACGACTAAGTCATCTCTGATTCTCACTACAAAAGACATAAATAATTATAATTCTTTCCTTCTTTTGTCTAGCTGAAAGAGACTGATTCTAGCTCTCTTAGGATTACCGCTGGCTTAGACAAACATGATTGTAACAGCTCTTATTAAAGTATAGGTCTGTTAGCAATCATTGTATGAGTTATTTACTTAAGCAGTTTCAGAGTACAGTAGTACATTTGGTATATACAAAAAAACCTTCTTACATTTGTACACAGTCCCCTCACCTGATATATTAAAGATAGTTTTACATAGCTTCAGTCCTCTATTGTTGGCCGCAAATGCTATCAGCTTAACCAATTTTATTTAATAAGAAATTTGTTTTAGAAGTAAAAAGTTTTAATGCGTAGACCGATATTTTCCCGTCACAAATCATGTTCGATAACTAGTTTCGGTTGTTAAACTTCCTGGCAGATTAAAACTGTGTGGCGCACCGAGACTCGAAGTCGGGACCTTCGCCTTTCGCAGCCAAGTACTCTACCATCTTTTTTTTTTCTTTTTCATTTTGTTCGGTTTTGTTCATAGCGTTTAGTCTGGACGTCGCAAAACATCCGTTCAAGTTCATCGTTGATTCCTTTACTCGGTTTTTTTCATTACAGAGGGCGCGCCGCCCACTGACCGAACACGCTGAGCTACCGTGCCGGCAAGAATCTGAGCCACCCAAGCACGACTCACGTCCCGTCCTCACAGCTTCACTTCTGCCACTACCTCGTCTCATTCTGGAGTTTCGGTTGTTATCTGCAATCATCTTCAGATCGTTCAAAATATGAAAAGACGGGGAATAAGCATTGCAAAGCGTCGTTTTCTGTAGTCATGCGACAACATGCATTCGTTAAGTACACAAACAATAACAGTACGGAATTGAAAGCGTCACCGCGAGCAAGCAAGGTTGTAGAGGGCATTTTCGCAGGTTGACGGCCACACAGGAAATTGTCCAGTTGCACGAGTAGAAGCTGGATCAAAAGCTCATTACCATTACTGAGTGCGGCTGGTCTCGGCGGAGGTTGGAATCCTCTCTCGGGCATGGTAGTGTGTGTTTGTCCTTAAAATAATTTAGGTTAAGAGGTGTGAAAGCTTAGGGACTGATGACCTCAGCAGTTAAGTCCCATAAGATTTCACACACACTATTACTGAGCTTTTGATCCAATTTCTACTCACGCAACTGGATTATTTCCTGTGTGACCGTCATCCTGTGAAATTACTGTCTACAACCTGGCTTGCTCGCGGTGACGTTTCCAACTACGTACTTTTATTGTTTGGGTACTTAACGAATGCATGTTGCTGCATGAATATAATTAACTATGCTTCCAAATGCTTATTCACCACCTTTTAAAATTTTGAATGATCTGGATTCCGATAACAACCGAAACTAGTTATCGAACTTTAATTGTGATGGGAAAATCGCGGTCTAGCCATTAAAAGTTTTTACTTCGAAAACATTTTTATTTATTAAACCACATTAAGACCGCCGTCTATCCCCTGAGTCTTCACTAACAAATTTTGCAATTACGACTCTTCAAGTAACTTTACTTATGAAATAGTTCATTCAATCGTTTCCAAGGTCAAATGTAAATATTAAATAACATTTTTTCGTTGCCGAGTTCGTTCGGCCAACAGTATTCGCCATCACTGCGATCAGAGAATATTAATTAAAAATACGGGCTGGCTGCAAAGTGGTTATTAACAAAGTGGTCATTACTGAGATTTATTACTCTGACGTGTTTAAAACTAATTTACGCAAACCTTTTGCGCTTTTGCCAACAAGCAGCCAAAAATATTGACATAGCATCAGAGTGTTGCTGGCGTCATAATTGTGTCTCGGTATTAATGTGCTTTTCTGGAAATAATATCAGATTTTAATGCAATTACTAACGATTCTAACTTTAACTTTCATTTATATTTGCAGTACATTTGAAGATCATGGAGAACACAACGCAAACACGATACGACACGTCACAAACAATAGATCAATGTCATACAAGTTGTTCCAGAAATATTCATTCGTTTTCATGTGGCTGTATCTCCTACATAAATGAAGATAGAAACCTATGGTGGAATTTGAATTATTTATCAAAAGTAAAGGTTTACCTTGTAAGGTGCAAACCAGCTGATGCGGTTGACGGCAGAGGTCAACAGCCGTATGAGATGACGCGCCAGCAAACTTTGTTTGATATTTCAAAGGTACACGAGCGATGTTTCATTTCTTGTTTTCCGCACAAGTTACTGCGAAAAGTTTTCAATGGTGCTGAGCCACAAGCATACAGCCTTTTTTGAGAGAATACATCGCCATTTGACAATGTATTTCCTATGTACAATCTTGATTTCAGCTTACACCCCATTATCGACTACAATGCTAAAAGAAAGAATATGCAAACACTAAGAGACATAGTAAAAATCTGAAATTATAAAAAGTACTAGATGGAAGCTGATATTAAATTACAGGATATGCACTTTCATCTTGGACCATTAGTGTAACTTTTCTGTGTACTGTACAGGATACTATATTATTTCACGCCATTATTGAGTACGATGTAAAAGGAAAACATGCAAATAATAGGCCGTACAAAAATGTTAGATGTAAGATGATATGTAATTACGAGAGCTGTACTTACTTCTCAGACCACTAACATCCTTTACTGCGTTGTGTGCAGGATGACAAATACAAAGTTCACATTTGGTTAACATGATACAAATGGTGCAAAACTAACGTCTTGTAGGAATGCACCACGTTATCTTTACAAGCACATCGTATCTGCAAAGTCAGCCCAAAGCTGGTAAACACAAGACTAGCACATGCCTTCAAGACGTAACTATGAATGTGATTTCTAAGAATGTAGACTCCAGAAGACCTGATACATTAAAACGTATAAGTATCACAGAGACAAGCTTACTAGTGTTAGGTGTCATCTAACCGTATGTGATTACCTTTGGAGGCGGGATTGTAAATCATTATCTCTGCCTTTACATGAAACGTCACATCGTTAATAATGTGAAGGGAGAATACGTTATGTAGCGTTAAGAAACCAAAGTCTGTGAGGAACAGATGAAGTATAGTACACAACCCAATGAATCTAACTTAACGACACAGTAAGCGCCAGTGCTAATATAAAAAATACTAAATGTAACAATAGGAGTGCGTTTTTTGACTCCTCCATCCCCTCCCACGCCTTCTCCCACCCCCTCAGCCCCGTTCTGATCGACCCATCTAAACACTCAAATATTCAGCCATGTTTCTTTTGCTGTTTCCCCTCCTCCAAAACCCCCTCCTATTTTCTCCACCCCCCCCCCACGTATGTCTACTTCTAACACTATATTTCCTACTTATCCATTGCACTAACTCACCTCTAAGGTTGGAGTCCTGCCCCACTCGCCCACCCTTCCAATCACTCTCTTCACCTTCTTCTTTTGCTTAATCTTAAACGACCTTTACATAATAATACCTAGTTCTATTCCTTCTTCCTCCCTTCCCCCCAACTTCTCTCCCCCTCCCCCTGTTTTAACCCTGATTGTTATATTTATGTGGATGGAAGGAGGTGGTTTATGTTTCTACTGGCGCTTACTATATCGTTAAGCGCGATTCACTGACTTCTCTACTATACTTCGTCTGCTCCTTACAGACTCCGGTTTCTTCGTACTAGACAAAGTATGTTCTCTTCACAAAACGATCTGATTGATGTTTGCATGTAAATGCAAAGATGATGGGCCGGCCGGAGTGGCCGAGCGGTTCTAGGCGCTACAGTCTGGAACCTCGCGGCCGCTGGTTCGAATCCTGCCTTGGGCATGGATGGGTGTGCTGTCCTTAGGTTAGTTAGGTTTAAGTAGTTCTAAGTTCTAGGGAACTGATGACCTCAGATGTTAAGTCCCATAGTGCTCAGAGCCTTTTTTTTTTTTTTTTTTTTTTTGCAGAGATCATGATTCACAATTCCACCTCCAAATGTAAACACATAATCAGACGACATGTAAAAGTAGTAGGGCCTACGGTTGTTTCTGTGATACTTCTACACTTCAATGTGTTCGGTCTTCTAGAGTCTACGTTCTCTGAAATCACTTTCATAGTTAGGGCTCGAAGGATGTGCTAGTCTTGCATTTACCTGCTTTGAGCTGACTTTCCCGTATATGATGTGCTTTTACGATAATGTGCTGCATTCCTACAACACATTACTTTTGCACCATTTATATCGTATTAAGCAAATGTGTTTAACTTTTATTTGGCATTCGGCACAGCACACAGAAAAATTACGTTAATGATCTAAAATATAAGTACATATTTCGTAATTTGATATCAGCTTGCATTAATATTTTGAAATTTTCTTCAGTTTTTTACGAGATGTCTTACTATTTGCATATTCCTGCTTTTAGCACTGTGTTCGATAGTGGCAGAAAATATACAGTGAAACAGAGAGAGAGAGAGAGAGAGAGAGAGAGAGAGAGAGAGAGAGAGAGAGAGAGAGAGAAGGGGGGGGCGTTGTGAATTTGTGCAGTTAATAAAACGTTCTGTACTGCAACTCGAGAATCATCTTCTGACACAGCAGACAGCAAGTGCAAATTAAGACAGTAAAACACGAGGGTGCGAAGCAAAGCGGAACGTCATGACTTGACTCGACGAATCACTGTACTGTGTGGCATTACATGAGTATATCCAATATAGTCGGATCTACTTTGCCTCACGTGAGTGTAGGGGAGTCGAAACAAGTAGTGACCCATGACGTCATATCAACTTGAGATTTTTTATATACATGTAATTCATTTCTAAATTTTATTATTTGCAGAGTCAAAAAATTAATTATTTATAACATTATTGAGTTTCAATGAGATAGATATACGTATGTTTTGACATAGCAAATCACCTTGTTGCAGTCTGCATTATACGTTTTCTCTTTGTAAGAAAAAGAAAAAAAAAAGAAAACCTTCATTGTTCCTCGAGTGCGCGATCAAGTAGTCGTCGAGGGCGGATGTGCTGTAACTTTCATGAATGGGCATATAATTGTTAATTTACAACCCGCAGTTGATTTAAAAATTACTCTAGGGAACCACGGCCCGACTTTTGTGCAAACTAATCGCGCGCGAATTGCCAAATATTGGCGCGGAGTTTAAGACACTCGGCTGAAGAAAAAAAATGGTTCTGAGCACTATGTGACTTAACATCTGAGGTCATCAGTCCCCTAGAACTTAGAACTACTTAAAACTAACTAGCCTAAGGACATCACACACATCCATTCCCGAGGCAGGATTCGAACCTCCGACTGTAGCGGTCCCGCGGTTACAGACTGAAGCGCCTAGAACCGCACGGCCACACCGACCGGCGACACTCGGCTGGATATCGGGCGTTATCGTCGGGTGTAAGATTCAGTAACATTAACCGCAATTTACGGAATAAATTAGCTCGATAATAAGTATCAAAGACTTACATGAGCGGCATAGTAATCGTCTTGATGCTTAAAGCAAGCGAGAAGCGATTTACCGTCGGGATACGACAAACATTAATCATTGCATAGTCAGCTTGTTGATAAGTTGCTTAGAAACTCACAGTGATATAATTACTGAAACGATCTTTCAAGTATCAATGACCAGTACACCCACATCAGAAATTAATTACTCTAACTGTGAGTGGCTTCTGGAGTGGAAGATTTTATTTTCTTTCAGCTAATTGGTATTAATAAACGTCTTTCGAGGTTGAAACTTCAGCAATGGTGTCGCGCTCATTCAGTGAGGTAGAACGACAGATAATACTAGCTACCTTATAATCTATAGTTTTGAAAGAAAAGAGAGCACACACCTGTTTTTCTTTTGAGAAATGTCGTACTTCAGTCATCAGCATTCTCAAACCAGAGGCACGAGTGACGCTCCCTCACAACACTACGAGATCGTGAACCACCACACACATGTGCCCTCCTCTCACTACATTTCTGCTTTGAAAACCCTGAGATGTAGCCGTGGTACGAAGAAGGAAGAAAGAAGAGGAAAGCTTAGCGAAAGAAACGGAGCAAAGAGAGAAGGAGAGGTCACAACTGGAACTGTGACTAAAAATAGCACTCGACTGGAACGCGAACTGGAAACTGGCCCGCTGGAGACTATGCCTGGCCTAGTATAGCGAGCTGCTGGAACGTACGTTTCCGTCCACGTGATGTGCAGGCGGTGTGCGTTCATTAATAACGGTCCCACACACGTTCCAACTGACCGACACACAAACCGGACGTGTGTAGACGCTTTGACCGACCAACCGAATTTTCTTGTAGGGATGTCGGGCGGGTAGGGCTCTTTTCCCTTTAACGTACCTTGCGTAGGACTACCCGACAGGCAACTTCTCCCTCACCCCAACTCCACCCAAGAAATTGTGCCAACCGCTCGAGCAAGGTTCGTCTTTTGTCACTGCCCGTGGGATTATATGGTGTTCTAAAACACATGACAGGGTGCGAGGCGGACGAAACTTTAAGGACAGATTTTCTACAGAAATATGTGGGACACATCATGCGAGGAATATAGCAACACAGCTGCAAGAAATAAAGAACTTTCTCACTTTTTATCAAACCCGTAATGGTCTCGTGTGTCGCATACATAGAACAATAGTTCGTCAACCTTCTGCATTTTTTAAACTTCCTGGCACATTAAAACCGTGTGCCCGACCGAGACTCAAACCCGGGACCTTTGCCTTTTGCGGGCAAGTGCTCTACCATCTGAGCTAACCGAAGCACGCCTCACGCCCGATCCTCACAGCTCTACTTCTCCCAGTATCTCGTCTCCTACCTTCCAAACTTCGGTAGCTCAGATGAAGCCGGCACGGTAGCTCAGCGTGTTCGGTCAGAGGGTTACGTGCCCTCTGTAATAAAAAAACAGGGTCAATCGATCGACAACGAACATAAATTGATGTCTTACGACGTCCGCCCCGAGCAGATGCAACGAACACATGCGAACAAAATGATATTAAAAAAAAAAAAAAGATGGTAGAGCACTTGCCCGCGAAAGGCAAAGGTCCCGAGTTCGAGTCTCGGTCGGGCACACAGTTTTAATCTGCCAGGAAGTTTCATATCAGCGCACACTCCGCTGCAGAGTGGAAATCTCATTCTGCACTTTTGTTTTTAGGCCTCATTTCCGATACTTACAGAAAATGAACTCTAAAAATCTAAATATCGACATTCAATGGACGGTAATTCATTAAATACACTTACTTCATTGGTATAATTGTCTAATAATTCATTCTATATCCAAACGTTCCGCTATGAAGAGCAAATTGTGCCCTTTTTTTTTAATCGTTGCTAAATGCTTGAGATTTTATGTAGCTGTTGTTGTATTTGTTAGATGATGTGCACCACCGCTACAGATCGTCTTTCTTCTTCAAATTGCACTAACTCACCTCTACTTATGACTTACTGGTCTTATGTTACGTGCATAAACTAATTACATTTACGTCAACGCCATTCGTTTTATTTGTTTTCCTTTGCCGTGATGTATTTCCTCAGTCCACTATAAATTACGTTGCAAGTTACAAGAATAATTTTTTTATAATTGTGGAAATACAACAGCACTTAATTTGAGGTGCTCTGTAGTGCTGACAGTGGCTAGATACCGTAATGTAGCTACCAGCCTGTCCACACTGCTTACAGCATCTTTCATGACTGTATTATCTTCCGTTAAGAATGGTACGATGGTGTCAGCAGCTCCGAAATGAATGTTTCATCCATTCTTATATAATTACGAAAATCATCGGATCGCAGCTGCGAAGTAACAAAACGTGGCTGAATTTCTTTCCTTGCATTAGCCACGCCTTTGTACGCAACTTCCTCTCTGCTTTTTTCGCCTCTAAAACAGTGAAGGCAAACACCCGTTTTTGTTTATGTATAAAACCAAGCGGGATCTCGTAGAGCATACACTCAATGAAGTTTGGGTAAAGAAACCAAAACATCAGGGCGGCGCTGTAATTGCTAAGTGCAGTGGGTCAGGATGTGTGTATGCTTAGCCACAAACAATCCAGAGCTGATAGAGAGCATCATGACTGATACAGGGATTAGTGATCACAAGGTCGTTGTAGCTAGGCTCAATACCGTTTTTTCCAAATCCATCAGAAAAAAACGCAAAATAATTTTATTTAAAAAAGCGGATAAAGTGTCACTAGAAGCGTTCCTAAAAGACAATCTCCATTCCTTTCGAAGTGACTATGCAAATGTAGATGAGATGTGGCTCAAATTCAAAGATATAGTAGCAACAGCAATTGAGAGATTCATACCTCATAAATTGGTAAGAGATGGAACGGATCCCCCGTGGTACACAAAACAGTTTATAACACTACAGTCTGCTACCGCTGTACCATAACCTTAAGGCTGGAAGCAGGTTGTGTGATAAAATTATTTTATTAAAGCAATTACAGTACAACGCAACAGAGCAGTGTTACCCTCTGAGAGGAATTTTGTTGTGTTGACCGTGTTGTACCTAACGGATGTGGCTTATCGGAAGTGAAAGTCAGAATTACGGAAATATTTGAACAGTAACAAACAAAATTTTGCCTATCTGCACTGTTTAACAGGTAAAGAAAACAGTCGCCAGCCTAACTAGGCAAGAGAATGATTAACATTCTCGTTCAAGAAAATAGTTATTATTGAATGGATAAACAGAACCTATACTTTGGCACACGCGAGTCCAGTGAACTCTTGACACATGCATATGTGTACGGTAAGATTGAAACTAACAGTTAAAGCAGCACAAACTATTTGCAAAATTATAACAGATACCGAAACACACTATTACTTTCAGGGCTTACACAAACTGAATGGTCTTTATAACGTTATTATTACTATTAACTGCAGAATCATTAATTGGATATAGGTTAAGTCTCTCTCTCAGTTAAATAGGTTACTATTTAAAATGAAAGTTAATTTGAATCCACTTACAGGTTGCTCCTCACTATCATTTGACTAAAGAAATTAAGGTTTTCCTAATTAGTGGTCTTTCCGTTACTTGTTACCGAGCATTAAGCCAATAGATAAACTGTGGATCCTGTTATATTATTAAGAAGCACTTCTAATACACAGGAGAGACAAACACTTAGCAAACTTGAGTATATAACGTTCCCCACTGCAGTTTTCCACTTTTACTACATTGAGACACAAAATTAACATATATGTAAGATACTGACTCACCTTCTGCGATTTACAACAGGCAATAATGAGATCATTTACGAAGCAAAACTTTATAAGCCTCAGTCTTACGAACTATTAATTTGAAGCTGGCAACAATACATTAATAAGCAGTTTTATTAGGAAAATTACTTTCATTAACTTTAACTTCCTTTTCTTTTACTATGTTCAAGAGGTATTAAGTAGCAAAAACACTGGTCTTTAATGTTCTTTCAGTAGGGACACTCGGAAATCACTAGTTCAAACGGAGAGGAACCTGAGAGGTGTTAAGATAAGGAGAAAAATCAAGGTAGGTACATAAACTCAGTTATAAATTACCTTATATTTGAGCACACTAACACATCCATTACGCTGATCCTTCACTGTACATTGCTATAGCGCTCCATTACAGTGATTGCGCAATGTGGTGGCGATTGCATGTCGGTAGGTGGAATTACAGGTAGAATTGCTGTACTCAGTGATTTCTTGGTGGCGATGATAGATACAAATTCCAGAATAGTTCCAGCTATTTATCCATCTATCCGAGGCATTGGAAAGGAGCAGAAAATTCATCTCTCGGGACCAGCACAATATGCAACATTTACATGGCAGTGCACAGTTTGGTAGCTCGTCCCCGACTGGTGGCTAGTCCCCGACTGATTCTCACTTCCACCTTTTCTACCTAGGCCAACCACAATTTGCGCGCGCTACACAGTTCCGTCCCCGAGGGGAACCACAACAACTTTTACATACAGAATAACAACGAACCCTAAGTGAGGATCAGCAGTTTACATAACAGTAAAGAAATACATTAAATAAAACAAAGCATTTGCACATATTGACATTTCTACAAAAAAATTATTCACACAGAAATTACAATTATATACTGTAAGTTTTGTTCCCTCCAAATGGGACAAAGAATTTAAATGACAGATACACTACATTGCATAGGATCATATCATGACATCGAAGTTCTTACAAAGAAATGAGTATACAATTTTATGTTATCGATTCAGACAAACACATTTACAGAAGCTCAGTGATGTAACATTAAATGAAACAAAAGCCAAAATAAATCATTGGAGTATTAGAGCTATGGTGTTACAAGGTCCGAACGCTGTTGCAGAGGCAACGGAAAAAGCACGCGGCGAAGTTCAGAAGAACGCGAAATCCCGAAGATTGGCTAAAATTTAAAGACGCGCGAAATTTGGCACGGACTTCGATGCGAGATGCCTTTAATAGGTTCCACAACGAAACATTATCTCGAAATTTGGTAGAAAATCCAAAGAAATTCTGGTCGTATGTAAAGTACACAAGCGGCAAGACGCAGTCAATACCTTCGCTGCGCAGTGCCGATGGTACTGTTACCGACGACTGTGCCGCTAAAGCGGAGTTATTGAACGCAGTTTTCTGAAATTCCTTCACCAGGGAAGACGAATGGAATATTCCAGAATTTGAAACACGAACAGCTGCTAGCATGAGTTTCTTCGAAGTAGATACCTTAGGGGTTGCGAAGCAACTCAAATCGCTTGATACGGCCAAGTCTTCAGGTCCAGATTGTATACCGATTAGGTTCCTTTCAGATTACGCTGATACTATTGCTCCCTAGTTAGCAATCATATACAACCGCTAGCTCACCTATAGATCTGTGCCTACAGATTGGAAAATTGCGCAGGTCGCACCAGTGTTTAAGAAGGGTAGTAGGAGTAATCCATCTAACTACAGACCTATATCATTTACGTCGGTTTGCAGTAGGGTTTTGGAGTATATACTGTATTCAAACATTATGAATCACCTCCAACGGAACGATCTATTGATACGTAATCAGCATGGCTTCAGAAAACATCGCTCTTGTGCAACGCAGCTAGCTCTTTATTCGCACGAAGTAATGGCCGCTATCGACAGGGTATCTCAAGTTGATTCCATATTTCTGGATTTCCGAAAAGCTTTTGACACCGTTCCTCACAAGCGACTTTTAATCAAGCTGCAGGCCTATGGGGTATCGTCTCAGTTGTGCGACTGGATTCTTTATTTCCTGTCGGGAAGGTCGCAGTTCGTAGTAACAGACGGCAAATCATCGAGTAAAACAGAAGTGATATCAGGTGTTCCACAGGGAAGCGTCCTGGGACCTCTGCTGTTCCTGATCTATATAAATGGCCTGGGTGACAATCTGAGCATTTCTCTAAGCATGTTCGCAGATCATGCTGTAATTTACCGTCTAGTAAGGTCATCCGAAGGCCAGTATCAGTTGCAAAGCGATTTAGAAAAGATTGCTGTATGGTGTGGCAGGTGGCAATTGACGCTAAATAACGAAAAGTGTGAGATGATCCACATGAGTTCCAAAAGAAATCCGTTGGAATTCGATTACTCGATAAATAGTACAATTCTCAAGGCTGTCAATTCAACTAAGTACCTGGGTGTTAAAATTACGAACAACTTCAGTTGGAAGGACCACATAGATAATATTGTCGGGAAGGCGAGCCAAAGGTTCGTTTCATTGGCAGGACACTTAGAAGATGCAACAAGTCCACTAAAGAGACAGCTTACACTACACTCGTTCGTCCTCTGTTAGAATATTGCTGCGCGGTGTGGGATCCTTACCAGGTGGGATTGACGGAGGACATCGAAAGGGTGCAAAAAAGGGCAGCTCGTTTTTTACAAAATTTCAGTCACCAACTTTCTCTTCCGAATGCGAAAATATTTTGCTGAGGCCAACCTACATTGGTAGGAATGATCATCAAAATAAAATTAGAGAAATCAGAGCTCGAACAGAAATGTTTAGGTGTTCGTTTTTCCCGCTCGCTGTTCGGGAGTGGAATAGTAGAGAGATAATATGATTGTGGTTCGATGAACCCTCTGCCAAGCACTTAAATGTGAATTGCAGAGTAGTCATGTAGATGTAGATGTGGATGTATGCTGGCACAAAATTGGTCGGTCGGTCGGTCGGTCGGCAGATCACATGGAGCATGTGTAGGAGCTACAGCGGCGACGCCGGTTTCCTGTCGCGTGTTCTGCTCCTAAGTGTAACTGGTGCATACTGGCGGAGCCCGGAACAAATGGCGTACAAACGTACTGTATGTATACAGCACAGTGTCATGAGATGTGATGCCCGTTGCCGCACGGGGTTAGCCGAACGGTCTAGGCGCTGCAGTCATGGACTCTGCGGCTGAGATGCGGCGGAGGTTCGAGACCAAACATGGGTGTGTTTGCGTTTGTCCTTAGGGTAATTTAGGTTAAGTAGTGTGTAAGCTTAGGGACTGATGACCTTAGCAATTAAGTCCCATAAGATTTCACACACATTTCAACATTTTTGATGCCCGTCTTTTATGAATACACAATCGCCGGAGAAGAGTCATTTGCAGGCGACGGGTAGGCAACTCCGCACGGCAGAAACGTCAGGCTGGCAGCGGACATACTAAGGATGGTGATTATTGCTGAAACCGGCAGAAACGTCAGGCTGGCAGCGGACATACTAAGGATGGTGATTATTGCTGAAACCATCGGTTTGTCGGTTACACCGTTCTATTTTCACGCCAGTTAAACTGGCTGTTAACACCGCTCGAAAAACCGGTTTCTGAAATAAACTATTTTCGGTTTTTTATTCCTATTCTTTCCCTAATAAACGTAGAAATCGAAGGCTGAGAAATTTTCACTCACTTTCAAGATATATACAATCAAAATATTAAATTAGAACCTAGTCCGTCCATCGTTTGCTGCTTTTCTCGAAAAGTGATTCGCTTGATGCCTTCGTAAGAGAGAGTCTCCATTCCTTCCAAACTAATTATGTAAGTTTAGACCAGATATGGCTCAAATTTAAAGATAGAGTAACGACAGCAATACATAGATTCATACCGCATTAATTAAGAAGATACTGGACCGATCCACCACGGTACACAAAACACGTCAGAACACTGTTGCAGAAGCAACGAAAAAAGCATACCAAATTCAGAAGAACGAAAAATCCTCAAGACTGGCTAAGTTTCACGGAAGCTCGAAATTTAGTGCGGATGTCAATGCGAGATGCTTTTAATAGGTTCCACAATGAAACATTGTCTCAAAATATGGTAGAAAACCCAAACAGATTCTGGTCGTATATAAAGTACACGAGTCGAAAGAAACAGTCATTGCGCGATAGCGATGGAAATGTTAACGATGATGGTGGCATTAAAGTGGAGTTACTAAATACAGTTTTCCATAATCCCTTCACGAAAGGAGATGAAGTAAATATTCGAGAATTCGAAACCAGAACAGCTGTTAGCATGAGTGACACAAAAGTAGATATCTCAGGTGTCGCGAAACAACTCAAACCGCTTGAGAAAGGCAAGCCTTCCGGTCCAGATGGTATACCAATCAGGTTCAGTATGCATACACAATAGCGCCTTTCTTATCAATCATATACAACCGCTCACTTGACGAAAGGTATGTTCCTAAAGATTAGAAAGTAGCACACGTCACACCAATATTCAAGAAAGGAAATAGGAGTAACCCGTTGAATTATAGACCCATCTCACTGACCTCAATTCGCAGTGGGATTTTGGAGCATATACTGTACTCGAACATTATGAATCACCTCGAAGAAAATGACTAATTTATACATAACCAACACGGATTCAGAAAATATCGTTCTTGTGCAACACAGCTAGCTCTTTATTCCCATGAAGTAATTAGTGCTGTCGACAAGCGATCTCAGATCGACTCCATATTCCTAGATTTCCACAGAATGCTTTTGATACCGTTCCTCACAAGCGACTGTTAATCAAATTGCGTGCCTAGGGAGTATCGTCTCAGTTGTGTGACTGGATTCGTTATTTCCACGCAGAGTGGTCACAGTTCGTAGTGATAGACAGTAAATCTAGAGCAGAAGTGAAATCTGGCGTTCCGCACGGTAGTGTCATAGGCCCTCTGCTGTTCCTGATTTACATGAATGATCTAGGTGATAAACTGAGCAGCCCCCTTAGATTGTTTGCAGATGACGCTGTAATTTACCGTCTAGTAAAATCATCAGACAATCAATTCCAATTACAAAATGATCTAGATAGAATTTCTGTTTCGTGCGAAAAGTGGCAGTTAGCACTAAACAAAGAGAAGTGTGAGGTCATCCACACGGGTACTAAAAGAAATACGATAAATTTTGGGTATACGATAAATCGCACAAATCTAAGGGCTGTCAATTCGACTAAATGCCTAGGAATTACAATTACGAGTAACTTAAATTGGAAAGAACACAGAAAATGTTGTGGGGACGGCAAACCAAAAACTGCGCTTTATTGTCGGGAGACTTAGAAAATATAACAGATATACTAAAAGAGACACTCGACACGCCGCTTGTCGCGGTGTGGGATCCTTATCAGACAGGATTGACGGAGTACATCGAAAAAATTCAAAGAAGGGCTTTATCTTTTGTACTATCGGGAAATGGGGGAGAGAGTGTCACTCAAATGATACAGGAATCGGAGTGGACATCATTAAAACAAAGCTGTGTTTCGTTGCGGCGGAATCTTCTCACGAAATTTCAGTGACCAACCTCCTCCTCTGAATGCAAAAATATTTTGTTGACGCCGACCTAAATAGCGAGAAACGATCATCATACTAAAATAAGGGAAATCAGAGCTCGCACGGAAATATATAGGTGTTCGTTTTTTCCACACACTGTACTAGATACGAATAACAGAATTATTGTGAACATGGTTAGGTGAACCCTCTGCCAGGCACTTAATTGTGATTTGCAGGGTATCCAGCTAGATGTAGATGTAAGTACAGGAGTCACCTGCGCGTTTTTCCCCAGCCGCTCGGGACTTTTTGCTAGGCGAGAGATTCGCGATAAATGCAAGCTAGACAAAGGACCACTGCCGTAGAGTACTCTCTCTGAAACCGAACTAGATTTCCATCCTGACCTGGTAAATATATTTGATTTCAAGTCTTTCAGTCTTGCTCCTCTACGCCACGGATGCTTATTTCTACGTCCTCCATACGGGAGCTGTGTGTGTACCTTTCTGCTACTTCTCATTACTTCAGTCCTTCTCCGACCTATTCTCAATCCATATTATGTACTCATTCGACTGTTCATTCCATTCAACAGATCCTGCAGTTCTTCACTTTTACTCAGGATAGCAGTGTCATAAGCGAATCTTATCGCTGAAATCCTTTCACCTTGAATTTTAATTCCACTTCTGAAACTTTCTTTTGTTTCGATCGTTGCTCCTTCGATATATAGACTGAACAGTAGGGACGAAAAACTACATCCCTGTCTTACATGCTTTATAACCCATGCTCTTCGTTCTTGGTCTTCTACTCTTATTTCCTCTTGGCTCTTGTACTTATTGTATATGACCTTTATCACTCTACAGATTACCCCTATTGCCCTAAGAATTTCGAAAATAATGCACCGTGTGACACTATCGAAGGCTTTCTCCAGGTCGACAGGTTCTATGGACGGTTCTTGATTTTTCTTTACTCTAGCTTCCATTACCATCCGCAACGTCACAACTGCCTCTCGGGTGCCTTTAACTTTCCTTAAGCCAAAATGACCGTCATCTAACACATCCAAAATTTTCTTTTCCATTCTGCTGTATATTTTTCTTGCCAGCATCTTGGATGCGTGAGCTGTTAAGCTGACTGTGCTATGATTCTACCACTTGTCAGCTCTTGCAATCTTCGGAATTGTGTGGATGACATTTTTTCCGGATGTCTGATGGTATATCGCCAGTCTCATAGACACTACACAACGACGTAAATAATTGCTTTGTTGCCACTTCCCCCAACGATTTTAGAAATTCTGACGGAATGTTATCTATCGCTTCTGCCTTATTTGATCTTAAGTCTTCCAAAGCTCTTTTAAATTCTGATTAAAAAATCTCTTCTATATCGCCTGTTTCTTCTTCTATCACATCAGACTTATCTTCACCCTCATAGAGGCTTTCAATGTATTCTTTCTACCTATCCGCTCTCTCCTCTGCATTAAACAGTGGAATTTCCACTGCACTCTTGCTGTTACCACCCTTGCTTTTCATTTCACAGAAGGCTGTTTTGACTTTCCTATAAGCTTCGGACACTTATTTCTTTTTCGATTTCTTCATATGTTTCATATAGACATTTCTTCTTAGCTTCCATGCACTTCCAATTTATTTCATTCCTCAGCGACTTGAATTTCTGTATTTACGAATTTCCCTGAACATTTCTGTACTTCCTTCTTTCATCCATTAACTGAAATAGTTTTTCTATTATCCATGGCTGCTTCTCAGTTACCTTGTAGCTACGTTTTTCTCTCCAACTTCAGTGACTGCCATTTTACAGATGTCCACTCTTCTTCAACTGAACTGCTTACTGACATATTCGTCATCGCAGAATCTACAGCCTTAGAGAATTTCAAGCGTGTCTCTTCATTCCTTCTTACTTCCGTATCCCACATCTTTGGTGTTGATTCTTGCTGACTAGCCTCTAAAACTTGAGCATACCCTTCGCCATTACTAAATTGTGATCTCAGTCTATATCTGCTCTTTGCTACGCTTTGCAATCCAGTAACTGATTGTGGAATCTCTGCCTGACTACGGCGTAATCTAATTGGAATCTTCCAGTATCTCCTGCCCTTATCGAAGTATACCTCCTCCTCTCCGCTATGGGTTAAATTTATTACTGAACTCAATTGGTGTTTCTCCTCTCTCATTCCTACTACCAAGACCAATTCTCCTGTAAGCCTTTTTTCTACTCCTTCCAATACAATTCCATTCCAGTCCCACCACGACTATTACATAATTATCCCCCTTTACCCTATCACTGAACTGTCCACTCTAACACACTCTCTGCCCTATCTTCCTATTCATGATGAATCCTACTCCCGTTATACCATTCTCTGCTAGAGTTGATACTACCCTACACTCATCTGTTTCTACATTCAGCCTTTGCATTTCCCTTTTCATACTTTCTAGTTCCCTTACCACATTCAAACATCTGACATTCTACGCCCGGACTCGTAGAACGTTATTCTTTCGTCGGTTATTCAATCCTTTTTCTCATGCTCACCTCTCCCTTGGCACACTCCCCTCCTGGAGATACGAATGGGGAACTATTCCGGAATCTTTTGCCAATGGAGAGATCATTGCAAAACTTTTTCAGTTATGGGCCTTATGTCCTGTGGATACACATTATGTGTCTTGAATGCAGTGGTTTCCATTCTCTTTTGCATCCTTGTGCCATTGATCATTGCTGATTGTTCCGCCTTTAGGGAGAGTTTCCCACCCGAAGGACGGGAGAGTTCCCTGAATCTCTGCCCGCTCCTCCACCCTCTTTGACAACGCCGTTGGCTGAATGAGGGTGACTTTTTACTCCGGCAGCCTCGGCCGCCATCCCAACTTTTATTCAAATTATAAGCGGAGGAAAAATTAGAACCCGGGACCGACGACGTTTAGATTACAAATCATCTACACTACCGCTTCTTTTATCTCATTTTGTTCGTTATTGGTAGTTGTATTTGCTCGTGGCGGACGTCCCATGATGCTTGTTGAAGTTCATCCTTGATTCATTCACTCAAGTTTTTTTTTATTAACAGAAGGCAGCTATCGCTCTGACCGTACACGCTGAGCTACCGTGGTAGCTATCTGCTAGACCATTGGTCTGTAGTCCTATATATATGTGCCTCAATACTGGTGCATCCATATATGTGGCTACAGTAGACGAATCAGGTTCTTCTAAAATGCTCTCCTGTTCTGTCTAGACGGTACTTGAAGACCTGTACACATATTCAATCCTCTATCAGCATATTTTGAAATAGTTCTCACAGTCACACGAAGAAAATTTCATAGTTCGTGGTCTTGCGGTAGCGATCTCACTTCCCGCGCACGGGGTCCCGGATTCGATTCCCGGCTGGGTCAGGGATTTTCCCTGCCTCGAGATGACTGGGTGTTCTTGTATCGTCTTCATCCTCATTACGGTCGCAGGAAGGCAATGGCAAATCACCTCCGCTAGGACCTTGCCTAGTACAGAGCTTCTCCCGCATCGTCCTCTACGCTCTGTCGAAGAGTATGGGACCTCATCATCGTCAGTTTACATATACAGCCATTATTACGGATTGAATTTGGAATATCCCAGATTCCTACTACGGGAGGTTTATCATTTCTTATGCGTGACCAGTAGGATTTTTATACTATACTACCAAAGCGTCCATGTGTTCCATTTTCGTCGTTTGCTCGTTTTAGTATACTCTGATTGTAAATCTTGCATTATGTCGAATCAGTCGTTTGTTAATCCTGTGTAACATGGTACCAGGACACGAGTTAAAGTAATGTCTACCACGAATTGTCGGAACAAACTCTAATATACACTGAACAGCCAAAAAGACCTGCCTAATATCGTGTAGCAGCCCCGCATCACGACGTGGCATGGATTCTACTAATGTCTGAAGTAGTGCTGGAGGGAACTGATACCATGAATCCTCCAGGCCTATACATAAATCCGTAAGAGTACGACGGGGTGGAGATCTCTTCTGAAGAGCGCGTTGCAAGGCATCCCAGATATACTCAATAAAGTTCATGGGTGGGGAGTTTGGTGGCGGGCGGAAGTGTTTAAACTCAGAAGAGTTTTCCTGGAGCCACTCTGTAGCAATTATGGACGTGTGGGGTGTCACATTGTCCTGCTGGAATTGCTCAAGTCCGTCGGCATGCACAGTGGACATGTATCGATGTGGGTGATCAGACAGGATGCTTACGTACGTGTCACCTGTCAGAGTCGTATCTAGACGTGTCAGGAGTCCCATATCATTCCAACTGCACACGCCCAAAACCATTACAGAGCCTCCACCAGCTTGAACAGTCCCCTGCTGATATGCAGGTTCAGTGGATTCATGAGGTTGTTTCCATACCCGTACACATCTATCCTCTCGATACAATTTGAAGCGAGACTCGTCCGACCAGGCAACATGTTTCCAGTCATCAACAGTCCCATGTCGGTGTTGATCGGCCCTGGTGAGGCGTAAAGCTCTGTGTGGTGCAGTCATCAAGGGTACACGAGTGGTCCTTCGGCTCCAAAAGCCCATATCGATGATGTTCTGTTGAATCGTTCGTACGCTGACACTTGTTGATGGCCCATCACTGAAAGCTGGAGCAATTTGCGAAAGCATCGTACTTGTAAATAAAATATGGCGTTTCAGTCTTCGATCGATATTCTTTATTTTCAGTTATCGGTTTCGGGCTAGCTGCCCGAACGCCATATTTTATTTAATGAACGATCGCGGAATTCCCATTGAGACAGTCATGTCTCGTTTTGATAAAAGATCGTGCTTCCGCACGTTGAACGATTCCCTTCAGTCATCGTTGGTCACGATTTGATGTTTTAAGAGATTCCTGATGTTCAGCGTACAGTCGTGAAATGGTCGTACGGGAAAATCTCCACTTGATCCGTATCTCGGAGATACTGTGTTGCATCTCTCATGCGCCGACTATAACATAACGTTTAAACTCGTTTAAATCTTGATAACCTGACACTGTAACAGCAGTAACTCAGGTAACAACTGTGTCAGACACTTGTCTTATATAAGCGTTGCCGACCGCAGCGCCGTATTCTGCCTGTTTATGAGAGTAATTTGAAAAGTTCTCGGAATCACCACGTGAGGTCAGCGATAGCGCGACGAGAGTATTTCATTGGACTATTGCCTGTGATCACGTGCCACGTCAGTGCTCTTGGAAGAGAGCTGTGGCGGTGACGTGGCTCTGTTGTACTCCGTAGTGATTTGCGAAGGTGCAAAAAATCGAGATTCGAGCAGTGATTAAGTACTTCGTAAAGAAACGTATGAAAGCAAAGAACATTCATGCCGATTTCCAGGCTACATTGTGAGACTCTGCTCCTTCATATTCAACTGTTGCCAAGTGGACAAATGAATTTAAATTTGGTCGGGAGAGCTTAGATGAGGATCCGTGCACTGGTCGGCCAAGATGTGTCACTACTCCAGAGATCATTCCAAAAGTGCACAAAATGGTCGTGGAGGAGAGCCGATTGATAGTATGTGAAATTGCTCACGCTTGCCAGATGTCATCTGAAAGGGGTGTATCACATTTTAACTGAAGAATTCGATATGAAAAAATTAGCTGCAAGATCGGTGCCGCGAGTCTTAACTCTAGAAAAAAATGTTCAAATGTGTGTGAAATCTTATGGGACTTCACTGCTAAGGTCATCAGTCCCTAAGCTTACACACTACTTAACGTAAATTATCCTAAGGACAAACACACACACACACACACACACACACACACACACACACACACACACACACACACACGTGCCTGCATTGACACTGGATCAAAAACGCATGAGAATGGACATATCAGAACAATGTTTGGCCCGTTTTAGGAGGAGCGAACAAGATTTATTGCGCCGTTTTGTGACCACAGATGAAACTCGGGTGCACTGCAATACCCCAGAGACGAAACAACTGTCTAAGCAGTGGGGAAATGCTGATTCTGCGCCACCAAAGAAGGGAAAGACAATTTCTTCGGTCGGGAAGGTCATAGCGTCAGTGTTCTGGTATGCGGAGAGGATTCCGTTTGTAGATTATCTCCCCACGGGGAAAACAATTGCTAGAGAATTCTCTGCTAACGTCCTGCACAAATTGCAACAAGATTCGCAAAAAAAAAAAGCTAGATTTAGTAAGCCACAAAGTCATATTCCATCAACACAATGCGCGCCCGCACACATGTGCCGTCGCCAAGGGAAAATTACACGAATTAAGGTATGAATTGTTGCCAAACACGCCCTATTCATCTGATATGGCTGCGTCAGACTTCCGTCTCTTCCAAAAACTGAAAATTTTTCTTGGTGAACGAAGATTCACTTCAAACGAAGAAACGGTAGCCGGAGTTGACATGTATTTTGCACCCCCGGAGGAAACTCATTTTCGAGATGGGATCAAGGCACTGGAACATTCTAGAATGAAATTTTCACTCTGAAGCGGAGTGTGCGCTGATGTGAAACTTCCTGGCAGATTAAAACTGTGTGCCGGACCGAGACTCGAACTCGGGACCTTTGCCTTTCGCGGGCAAGTGCTTTACCGATAGAGCACTTGCCTGCGAAAGGCGAAGGTCCCGAGTTCGAGTTTCGGTCCAGCACTCGGATTTAATCTGCCAGGAAGTTTCACTGGAACACTGTTGGACCATGTGCTTTAATCTACAAGGAAACTACATTGAATAGTAAAAAAAGTTTTAGTGATGTAAGTAGTTTATTTCTATTCCGTTCAGAGAACTTTTCAAACCACCCTCGCACATATCTCTATGTGCGTGTAACAGTTTCTTTGGCGCTGAAGTGTAACATTTCGCGCTTTCAGATTGCTGTGTGGGCAAGTTTCGAAAGCTAATAAATTGTAAAATAAATCGTCCTTGATGTCGGACGCACCAGTTCTGAAACGAAGAGTGTGTCCGGCATGAGACAGAGGACCAAACTTTAAGGTTAATGTCCGAACACAAAAGGAACTACCTGTCCCACTTATCGAGTTTGTACGTAAACGAAGGTAACTGCCAATGTTATTTATAATCCGTCTTGATTGCAAAAAGTGTTTATTCACATGACCGGTTTCGATTCCTCTAGAACCATCTTCGGATCTGCAATTTCGGTTACAGGCGTAACCCGTCCATACACAGCGAACTTCACATGCTGCGTTACATTATGTGAAGTTTGTTGTGTATGGACTGGTTACTCCTGTAACCGAAATTGCAGATCTGAAGATGGTTCTAGAGGAACCGAAACCGGTCATGTGAATAAACACTTTTTGCAATCAAGACGGCTTATAAATAACAATGGAAAAACCAGTGATTGCTGTTATCCCATCAGACATTACGTCTGTTTCTGCAAATGTGACTAACACACACTGCACCCTGGAGCTTTTTGTCTCTTGAGCTCAGTGCGGCAGCGAACTGCTTCCGCCTTGCCGCCACAACAAAACACACCGGCGGCGTCTCCTCGCACAATGGAGTCGCGCGGCTAGGACAAAAGCCACGGACTTCCCGGGCAAAACACAAAGGGTTTCCGAAGCAGCGCTCCGTGCAGGGGTGAGCCACACTCTGCCAGTTCTGTCGCGGTCGGACCGCACGAACCTGCTGCCCCGCTAGCGAGACTAAATTAATAAACGCCTTTTTAGTCGCTAACGAGACAGCGGCTGCCGCACTCCGGTAATTGGTGGACTCCCGCCGCAGCGGCGGACTAATTTGCCTCTGCTAGCGCCTCATTCGGCCGCTCTCTCTTCTCTTAAGGTACGGTTACACGGGACATCCAAAATGCACATTGCTGAGAGTACTGGGTATAAGTGCTGACATTTCTATTAATCACGGCGGTGCGCGTCTCACGCATCGTCCCCTACGCTCTGTTACGCAGTAATGGGACTTCATCATCATCATCATCACCACCACCACCACCACCACCACCACCACCACCACCACCACTCGGGTCAAAACACAAATAATCGATAGATCTAAAGTATCTGGACACTCCCAAAAACATACGTTCCTCGTATTACGTGCATTGTGCGGCAACCTACTGACAGGTACTCCACACCAGTGACCTCAGGGTCATTAGACATCGTGAGAGAGGAGAATGGGGCGCTCTGTGGAACTCAATAACTTCGAACGTGGTCACGTGATTGTCACTTGCGTTATACGTCTGTACGCGAGATTTCCACACTCCTAATCATCCCTACGTCCACTGCTTCTAATGTGATAGTGAAGTGGAATCGTGAAGGGACACGTACAGCACAAAACCGTACAGGCCGCCCTCGTCTGTCGACTGACACAGACTGTCGACAGTTGGAGAGGATCGTAATGTGTAACAGGCAACACACTATGACAGTTACGCGGGATGTGAGAAAACTTGGATTTCATGGCCGAGCGGGCGGCCATAAGCCACACATCATGCCGGTAAATGCCAAACGACGCCTCGCTTGGTGTGAGCGTAAACATTGGACGATTGAACAGTGGAAAAACGTTGTGTGGAGTGACGAATCGCGGTATACGATGTGGCGATCCGATGGCAGGGTGTGGGTGTGGCGAATGCCCGGTGAACGTCAACTGCCAGCGTGTGTGGTGCCAACAGTAAAAATCGGAGGGAGTGGTGTTATGGTGTGGTCGTGTTTATCATGCAGGAGGCTTGCACCCCTTGCTGCTTTGCGTAGCACTATCATAGCACAGGCCTACAGTGATGTATTATGCACCTTCTTGCTTCCCACTGTTGAAGTTCAATTCGGGGATGGGGATTGCTCCTGTTCATAATGGACGGCATGTGGCAGAATGGTTACAGGACAATAACATACCTGTAATGGACTGGCCTGCATAGAGCCCTGACCTGAATCCTACATAACACTTTTCGGATGTTTTGGAACGCCGACTTTGTGCCAGGCCTCACCGACCAACATCGATACCTCTCCTCAGTGCAGCACTCCATGAAGAATGGGCTGCCGTTCCCCAAGAAACCTTCTGGCGCGTGATTGAACGTATGCCTGCGAGACTGGAAGCTGTCCTCAAGGCTAAGATTGGGCTAACACCATATTGAAATCCAGCATTACCAACGGAAGGCGCCACGAACTTAGAAGTCATTTTCAGCCAGGTGTCCGGATACTTTTGATGGTAGCAGGTCAGTTGTTGAAATGTGGATGCTTGGACGCAAAATGGTCAATCAATACTGACAGGCGTAGTCCAATTAATGGTGCAGCTGCCACTGTGCAGAAAACATCAGACAGTAAATTATGTGCTGTGTTTGCAGGAGGACTGTTGGACACACAATAAAAAGCCAACAAACTGTGCTGTGTACATACTGCATTAGGCTGCCAGATATAAAAGTGTCTCCACTTATAGGCGTTACACCCTTATATCCTGGCAATGTTATTTGGCAACATTGCAGCCACACCAATTACAGCCTCACCTACTACAACAGTACAGCCCACTGCTGCGCGGCAATGTGTGCGGCAGTATATTTTCGGGCAGGTGTGTTTACATGAGGCTCCAAAATACACGAACGTGTTGACCCAGCGACACTTTCAATTATGATTGTATTGGGCACAACATCACTGAGTTTTCACCGGAGATTAATAGAAATACGTCGCCTGTCGAACGAATCACATTTCTTGTTACGTAAGGTCGATGTCGGGGTCCTTACACGTCGTCATCCAGGCGAATCGACGCACCAAACATGCAACATGAAAACGTTCTGACGTGATCGTCACCTCACGATGGAAATTGGCAGACTTTGAATGCTGAATGGTAGTTGGAGCTAGATGCATGGGACACTATTTCGGAAATCGTTAGGGAATTTAATATTCCGAGATCCACAGGGTTATGAGTGTGCAGAGCATACCACATTTCAGCACTACCTCTCAAACCGGCCGCTGTGGCCGAGCGGTTCTAGGCGTTTCAGTGCGGAACCGCGCTGCTGCTACGGTCGCATGTTCGAATCCTGCCTCGGGAATGGATGTGTGAATGTCATAAGGTTAATTAGGTTTAAGTAGTTCTACGTCTACAGGACTGATGACCTCAAATGTTAAGTCCCACAGTGCTTAGAACCATTTGAACCACTTCCTCTCACCACGGACAACGCACGGCCAGGGGGTTTAACTAACGAGAACACCGGCGTTTGCGCAGAGTTGTCAGTGCTAACAGACAAGCAACATTGCGTTAAACAACCGCAGAAATCAGCGTGGAACGTGCGGCGAACGTATCGGCTGAGACATCGCGACGAAATTTGATGTTAAAGGACTACAGCAGCGGACGACCGAAGCGAGTGCCTTTGCTGACAGCACAACATCGTCTGCAGAGCCTCTCGTGGCCATATCGGTTGGAGCCAAGACGAATGGAAAACCGTGGGCTGGTCAGATGAGTCAAGATTTCAGTTGGTAGGGTTCGGGTGCGGTGCAGACTCCATAAAGCCGTGGACCTAAGTTGTCGACAAGGCAGTGTGGGAGCTGGTGTTGGCTCTTTAATGTGGGCTGCGTTTACGTGGAATGGGTCCTCTGATACAACTTTACTTATCACTGGATGCAAATGGTTAGGTTTGACAACAGTGCGCAGTGTCACCGGGTTTGAAGTACACTTTGGTCAATTCAAACGAATGATTTGGCCACCGAGATCCCATTGAATATTTATGGGACATAATTGAGAGTCCATCCCATGTAAACAAGCCCACACGAATATGAAGCTACCAAGAGCTTGCACACTGCCTTGTTGACAACATGGATCCACGGCTTCGTAGGATCTGCGCCAGGTTCGAATCGTACCATGAACTCTTACCAACTGAATTCAGGACTTACCTGTCCAGGCTACAGTTTTCCAGTAGCCTAGGGTCGAACCGATATGGTCACGACCCCAGGAGAGAGGCTGTAGGCGATGTCCTGCTGTCAGCAAAGGCACTCACGTCGGTTGTCTGCCGCACCAGCCCATTAACGCCTAATTTCGCCACGCTGTCCTAACGGATACGTTCGTCGTACACCCCATATTGATTTCTGCGGCTATTTGACCCATTGTTCTCTGTTAGCAGTGACAAGTCTACACATGCCGCTGATGTCGCCGTTAGGCTGAGGCCGTCGGTTGGTGCAATGTCCGTGGTGAGAGGTAATGCATAATATTTGGTATTCTCGGCACACTCTTGACACTTTGAATTTCGGAATCTACATCAACATCCATACTCCGCAAGCCACCTGACGGTGTGTGGCGGAGGGTACCTTGAGTACCTCTATCGGTTCTCCCTACTAATTCGGTCTCGTACTGTTCGTCGAAAGAAAGATTGTCGCTATGCCTCTGTGTGGGCCCTAATCTCTCTGGTTTTATCCTCATGGTCTCTTCGCGAGATATACGCAGGAGAGCAGTATGCTGCTTGACTTCTCGGTGAAGGTATGTTCTCGAAACTTCCACAAAAGCCCGTACCGAGCTACTGAGCGTCTCTCCTGCACAGTCTTCCACTGGAGTTTATCTATCATCTCCGTAACGCTTTCGCGATTACTAAATGATCCTGTAACGAAGCGCGCTGCTCTCCGTTGGATCTTCTCTATCTCTTCCATCAACCCTATCTGGTACGGATCCCACACCGGTAAGCAGTATTCGAGCAGTGGGCGAACAACTGTACTATAACCTACTTCCTCTGCTTTCGGACTGCGTTTCTTCAGGATTCTTCCAATGAATCTTAGTCTGGCATCTGCTTTACCGACGATCAACTTTATATTATCATTTCATTTTAAATCACTCCTAATGCCTACCCACAGATAATTTATGGAATTAACTGCTTCCAGTTGCTGACCTGCTGTATTGTAACCAAATGACAAAGGAACTTTGTTTCTATGTATTCGCAGCACATTACACTTGTCTACATTGAGATTCAAAAAATGGTTCAAATGGCTCTGAGCACTATGGGACTTAACTTCTGCGGTCATCAGTCCCCTAGAACTTAGAGCTACTTAAACCTAACTAATCTAAGGACATCACACACATCCATGCCCGAGACAGGATTCGAACCTGCGACCGTAGCGGTCGCGCGGTTCCAGACCGCAGCGCCTAGAACCGCTCGGTCACTCTGGCCGGCCATTGAGATTCAATTGCCATTCCCTGCACCATGCGTCAATTCGTTGCAAATCGTCCCGCATTTTAGTACAATTTTCCATTGTTACAACCTCTCGATATACTACCGCATCATCCGTAAAAACCTTCAGTGGACTTCCAATTTTATCCGCAAGTTCATTTATATATATTGTGAAGAGCAACGATCCTACGACACTCCCCTACGGCATACGTGAAATCATTCTTACTTCGGAAGACTTCTCTCTATTCTCTATTGAGAATGACATACTTAGATTCCAATCACACAATTGGTCTGGGAGTCCATATGCTCTTACTCTGCTCATTAAACGACTGTGGGGAACTGTATCAAACGCGTTGCAGAAAGTCAAGAAACACGGCATCTACATGGAAACCCGTGCCTATGGCCCTCTGAGTCTCGTGGACGAATAGAGCGAGCTGGGTTTCACACGACCGTCTTTTTCGAAACCCATGCTGATTGCTACAGAGTAGATTTCTAGTCTCCAGAAAAGTCATTATACTCGAACATAATACGTGTTCCAAAATTCTACAACTGATCGACGTTAGAGATATAGGTCTATAGTTCTGCACATCTGTTCGACGTCCCTTCTTGAATACGGGGATGGCCTGTGCCCTTTTCCAATCTTTTGGAACGCTACGCTCTTCCAGAGACCTACGGTACACAGCTGCAAGAAGGGGGCAAGTTCCTTCGCGTATTCTGTGTAAAATCGAACTTGTATCCCATCAGGTCCAGCGGCCTTTCCTCTTTTGAGCGATTTTAATTGTTTTTCTATCCCTCTGCCATCTATTTCGATATCTACCATTTTGTCATCTGTGCGACAAACTAGAGAAGGAACCACAGTGCCGTCTTCCTCTGTGAAACAGCTTTGGAAAATTCAATTCCCTAATGATATCCGAAATTGAGTATGTCATGCGTTTAGTTGTAACTACCATTCCGCGCTAAGTCTTAACTCCCGTCGTGCGGCCACAATCACGTCGGAAAGCTTTTCACGTGAATCACCTGAGTACAGATGCCAGCTTCGTCAATGAACCGCCCTTTTATACCTAGCGGACGCGATACTACAGCCATCTGTACACGTGCATATCGCTACCCTTCGACGTTTGTCACGGCAATGTATAGTCCTGGATCTGTAATGTAGGACTATTCTTGATGAGCATACTATACGGCTGTTTAATTTCTTAAATTCGGTCACTGCGCATTAAAAATATTGAATAACAAATAATTGCTACATCTGGAAACCGTTAGGTAGGGATCCTGAAAATGGGACAGAGGTTATTATACTTCTGGTTTGTCGATTAGTAAAACAGGTACTGAGAATGAATAGATTTCCTGCAGGCTTTTTGATACCGTTCCTCACAAGCGACTATTAATCAAATCCCGTAGATATGGAGTATCGTCTCAGTTGTGTGACTGGATTCGTGGTTTCCTCTCAGAGAGGTCAGAGTTCGTAGTGATAGATGGCAAATCATCTCGTTTACATAAATGATCTAGATGATAATCTGAGCAGCCCCATCAGATTGTTTGCAGATGACACTAATTTACCGTCTAGTAAAATCATCAGACTGTCAGTTCCAATAACAAAATGATCTAGAGAGAATTTCTGCGTGATGCGAAAAGTGGTAATTGGCATTAAACAAAGAAAAGTGCGAGGTCATGCACATGGGTACTAAAATAAATCGCACAAATCTAAGGGCTGTCAATTCGACTAAATACCTAGGAATTACAATTACGAGCAACTTAAACTGGAAAGACCACATAGATAATATTGTGGGGAGGGCGAAACGAAGACTGCACTTTGCTGGCAGAACACATAGAAGATACGACAAACCAACTAAAGAGACAGCCTACATTGCACTTGTCCGTCCTCTGCTGGAATACTGCTGCGCGGTATGTGAACCTTACCAGGTAGGATTGACGGAGTGGAAAGAAGGGCAGCTCGTTTCGTGTTATCGGGCAATAGGGGTGAGAGTGTCACTGATATGACACGCGAGTTGGGGTGGCAGACTGAAACAAAGGCAGTTTTCTTTGCGGCGACATCTGTTTACTAAATTTCAATCACCAACTTTCTCTTCCGAATGCGAAAATCTTTAGTTGACAGCCACCTACGTAGGGAGAAATTATCGTCATAATGAAATAAGAGAAATCAGAGCTCGAACGGAATAATTTAGGTGTTTCTTTTTCCCGCGCGCAATTCGAGAGTTGAATGGTTGAGAAGTAGTATGAAAATGTTTCAATGAACCCTCTGCCAAGCACTTTGGAGAGTAACCATGTAGATGTAGATGCAGTACTGAGAAACGTGTTTGGCAGATTTGTTGGAAGGACTGTGGGACAATGCAATGTATCTCCAGTACTACGAATTTTGCAGTTCCAATATTTGCAGTCCTTACGAAGTAGGAATGGTAAGAGACACTGAAGGATTTCTGAAATGCTGCAACGTTCCCATCAGATACGACACGCTGCTTTCCGATCATTTTATTAAAAGTTGTTGCAATTTTGGTTACCATATTACGAAACACCAAAATGAGGACACCTTCAACGGCACTGGTCAACATGCTTTTAGACCGTTTCTAGTCCGGACCTCGATAACACATCTTATGATACACAGTTTGTCCCTGGAGAAACGATCAATACTGAGCGATGTGACAGGAACAATTACACTCCTGGAAATGGAAAAAAGAACACATTGACACCGGTGTGTCAGACCCACCACATTTGCTCCGGACACTGCGAGAGGGCTGTACAAGCAATGATCACACGCACGGCACAGCGGACACACCAGGAACCGCGGTGTTGGCCGTCGAATGGCGCTAGCTGCGCAGCATTTGTGCACCGCCGCCGTCAGTGTCAGCCAGATTGCCGTGGCATACGGAGCTCCATCGCAGTCTTCTGGTAGCATGCCGCGACAGCGTGGACGTGAACCGTATGTGCAGTTGACGGACTTTGAGCGAGAGCGTATAGTGGGCATGCGGGAGGCCGGGTGGACGTACCGCCGAATTGCTCAACACGTGGGGCGTGAGGTCTCCACAGTACATCGATGTTGTCGCCAGTGGTCGGCGGAAGGTGCACGTGCCCGTCCACCTCGGACCGGACCGCAGCGACGCACGGATGCACGCCAAGACCGTAGGATCCCACGCAGTGCCGTAGGGGACCGCACCGCCACTTCCCAGCAAATTAGGGACACTGTTGCTCCTGGGGTATCGGCGAAGACCATTCGCAACCGTCTCCATGGGCTACGGTCCCGCACACCGTTAGGCCGTCTTCCGCTCACGCCCCAACATCGTGCAGCCCGCTTCCAGTGGTGTCGCGACAGACGTGAATGGAGGGACGAATGGAGACGTGTTGTCTTCAGCGATGAGAGTCGCTTCTGCCTTGGTGCCAATGATGGTCGTATGCGTGTTTGGCGCCGTGCAGGGGAGCGCAACAATCAGGACTGCATACGACCGAGGCACACAGGGCGAACACCCGGCATCATGGTGTGGGGAGCGATCTCCTACACTGGCCGTACACCTCTGGTGATCGTCGAGGGGACACTGAATAGTGCACGGTACATCCAAACCGTCATCGAACCCATCGTTCTACCATTCCTAGACAGGAAAGGGAACTTGCTGGTCCAACAGGACAATGCACGTCCGCATGTATCCCGTGCCACCCAACGTGCTCTAGAAGGTGTAAGTCAACTACCCTGGCCAGCAATATCTCCAGATCTGTCCCCCATTGAGCATCTTTGGGACTGGATGCAGCGTCGTCTCACGCGGTCTGCACGTCCAGCACGAACGTTGGTCCAACTGAGGCGCCAGGTGGAAATGGCATGGCAAGCCGTTCCACAGGACTACATCCAGCATCTCTACGATCGTCTCCATGAGAGAATAGCAGCCTGAATTGCTGCGAAAGGTGGATATACACTGTACTAGTGCCGACATTTTGCATTCTCTGTTGCCTGTGTCTATGTGCCTGTGGTTCTGTCAGTGTGATCATGTGATGTATCTGACCCCAGGAATGTGTCAATAAAGTTTCCCCTTCCTGGGACAATGAATTCACGGTGTTCTTATTTCAATTTCCAGGAGTGTATTTTAAGTGAAAAAGCCTCGTAAACACGGCCTCTAAAACGTATCCATTAAGAGGTATGAGCACTTGTTCATGTTTGTTACTGTGAAACAAATCTCTTCTGCTGCAGGCTCTTTGCTTTCCATACTTTGGGAGGCGGCAGTACGGACGAGAACAATAAAAAGTGGCTCTAAAGTGCATACGTGAAGAAATGGGAGCACTTGTTCACCAGAAGAGATGTGTTTCGCACCAGCGAAGATTAACATGTTCTAATGGTTCAAATGGCTCTGAGCACTATGGGACTTAACATCTGAGGTCTTCAGTCCCTTGGACTTAGAACTACTTAAACCTAACTAACCTAAGGACATCACACACATCCATGCCCCAGACAGGATTCGAAACTGCGGCCGTAGCAGCAGCGCGGTTTCAGACTTAAGCGCTTAGGACCGTTCGGCCATAGCGGCCGGCGATTAACAAATGTTAAAAGCTCCTAAGGTGCGCATGTTAGAGCCCACGTTTACTACATTTTTTCGGTTCGATTGATCGTTCCTGTCATACCCTTGAATGCTGACCATTCCTGCTGGGACACCCTGTATATTCCAGCAGTGGCTGGGGTAATAAACGGTCGGCAGGGGACCGCACCGGGCGGTTATAATTAAAATGCAACTACTCACGGAGGTCCATCGTGGGCTAAAATCATCATCATACAGCACCGAAACGTGGTATATGTGCTGATGTGTTAAAGCGAAACCGATTTAAACTGTAAAAAAATTACAGTTTTAGCCACCAGGTCCATATATGGCGCTGCACAGCAACTCATCGAGATTTCCGGTACCCATATTGAACAAACTGTGTAAGCGGCGGACAGTAATAAAATCAACATCATACCTTTTTCAACTGTTCGACGTTTTCCGCCCACGTCCTGTACCTAGTCCATTACTCGTGGAAACATTTCTATACGTCTTGCTTATATTCACTGCGCCAAATTGGCACCTAGTGACCAAAATTGGAACTAATTTTTTGCGGGGTTAATCGGTCCAGCATTAACGCAGTAGAATATCTACCAAGTGTCAATCGCAAACGAATTTCAGCCTTCACTAGACCTCCGTGAGTAGCTGTACTTTAATTATAATCACCTGGTACGTATTTGTCCTGCTCCATGTCCACATACTTTTCAGTTGTTTCATTTGCACCTATAGTAGAAAATAGCAGATCGGTGGTGGCCATATTGATATATTTGGTTGCTGCATAAATTCATAACGTTTTTTGTTTTGATGTTGTTATTCCAGTTGCGGTGAGTTTGTTTCCTCCTCCCGAACAGGCCATGAAGGCCCAAAGGTATCGACCGGCCGCTGTGTCATCCTCAGGGCACAGGCGTCACTGGGTGAGAATATGGAGGGTCATGTGGTCAGCACACCGCTCTCCCGGCCGTATGTCAGTTTCCGAGACCGGAACTGCTACTTCTCAATCAAGTAGCTCCTCAGTTTGCCTCACAAGGGCTGAGTGCACCCCGCTTGCCAACAGCGCTCGGCAGAGCGGACGGTCACCCATGCAAGTGCTAACCTGGCCCGACAGCGCTTAACATCGGTGATCTGACGGGAACCGGAATTACCACTGCTGCAAGGCCGCTGGCCTGAGTGTTCACCAATTGTCATTTTTATTTGCAGTTCACTCTTGCTATTTAAATTTACATATTCTCGTTTGCCATTTGCAGATACTGAGTGGAGCTGTGGACGCTAGGAAATAAAATGCCAAGTGGAGAAATCGGAACATCTCCGACATACAGTTCTGTTTTGAGTTCTGTAGAGGGGCGACAGTAACGAAGGAAACCAGAAAAATTTGCGATCTGTATGGAGATATTTCCATTGGACAGAGCACGAAAAGAAAATGGTGACACTCCAAGTTCAGGAAGACGTTCGACGTTTGATGAAAATGGTTCAAGCGCATTAATCCACAATGATCCAAGCCAGTATACTCGAGAACTGGCGAATGTAATGAAACGTCATCATTCCACCATGGTGTGACATTTGCGTGCAATAGGGACGGCTCAAAAATCTCGCTTAGGGGTACCGCATGTTCTAAGTCAAAATCATAAAAATCTGCGGGTCTCCATATGTGCATCTGTGTTTGCTCGTCATCGATTGACTCGTCAACTACATCGAACATTCCTATCCTGTATCGTTACTGGTGACGAGAAATTACGCTAACAATGAAAAGAAAGGAGTGTACACTACTGGCCATTAAAATTGCTACACCAAGAAGAAATGTAGACAATAAACGTGTATTCATTGGGCAAATATATTATACTAGAACTGACATCTGACTACGTTTTCACGAAATTTGGGTGCATATATCCTGAGAAACCACTACCCAAAACAACCACCTCACGCCGTAATAACGGCCTTGATATGCCTGGGCATTGAGTCAAACAGAGCTTGGATGGCGTGTACAGGTACAGATGCACATGCAGCTTCAACACGATACCACAGTTCATCAAGAGTAGTGACTGGCGTATTGTGACGAGCCAGTTGCTCGGCCACCATTGACAAGACGTTTTCAATTGGTGGGAGATATGGAGAATGTGCTGGCCAGGGCAGCAGTCGAAAGTTTTCTGTATCCATAAAGTGCCGTACAGGACCTGCAACATGCGGTCGTGCATCATCCTGCTGAAATGTATGGTTCCGCAGGAGAGCCACGGGTCGTAACACATCTGAAATCTAACGTCCACCGTTCTGAGTGCCGTCAATGTGAACAAGAGGTGACCGGGACGTGTAACCAAAGGCACCCCATACCATCATGCCAGGTGATACGCCAGTATGGCGTTGACGAATACACGCTTCCAATGTGCGTTCACCGTGATGTCACCAAACACGGATGCGACCATCATGATGCTGTAAACAGAACCTGGATTCGTCCCAAAAAACTGACATTTTGCCATTCCTGCACCCAGGTTCGTAGTTGAGTACACCATCGCTGGCGCTCCTGTCTGTGATGCAGCGACAAGGGTAACCGCAGCCATGGTCTCCGAGCTGATAGTCCATGCTGCTGCAAACGTCGTCGAACTGTTCGTGCAGATGGTCGTTGTCTTGCAAACATCCTCATCTGTTGACTCAGGGATCAAGACGTGGCTGCACGAACCGTTACAGCCATGCAGATAAGATGCCTGTCATCTCGACTGCTAGTGATACGAAGCCGCTGGGATCCAGCACGGCGTTCCGTATTACCCTCCTGCACCCACCGATTCCATAATTCTGCTAACAGTCATTGGATTTCGACCAACGCGAGCAGCAATGTCGCGATACGATAAACCGCAATCGTGATTGGCTACAATCCGACGTTTATCAAAGTCGGAAACGTGATGGTACGCATTTCTCCCCCTTACACGAGGCATCACAACAACGTTTCACCAGGCAACGCCGGTCTACTGCTGTTTATGTATGAGAAATAGGTTGGAAACTTTTCTCGTGTCAGCACGTTGTAGGTGTCTCCACCGGCGCCAACCTTGTGTGAATGCTGTGAAAAGCTAATCATTTGCATATGACAGCATCTTGTTCCTGTCGGTTAAATTTCGCGTCTGTAGCACGTCATCATCTTGGTGTACCAATTTTAATGGCTAGTAGTGTATGTAAGTGGTGATCCCAAACAAATCAGCAGCTCGCCGTTCAAAGACCTGCGCGCATCCACAAAAGATAATGTAATGGTTCTGGTGGATCAGCGACGGTGTGGTTCCCCAAGATATAACCATCACTGCTGACAACTGAGACGTCTTGTAAACACAATTTAAGTATAGCGACCAGCAAGTCCGTGTAAAGTGATGCCACTCTACGATAAACTCGTCCACATTCTGCTAAACTGAAAAAAGACCCTCTACGGTAGTCGGCTTGGGAAGTCATTCCGACACACTTTATTTAGCTGATGCTGCGCCCTCTGATTTTCACCTGATCAGCCCATCATTACGAGATATGGTATTTGGTAGGAAGCTGCAAAGATTCACTCACACAATTCTGATACCATTAAATTGGTATGAAATAAAATTAATGCGTAGTTAATTGCAACACAATTAATACTTCAATATTTAATTCTGAAGTAAATACTTCTTTCATTTTAGGTAGTAAATACTTTTTCGTACGAGGATGCCGTATGTATACCAGATGCATAAGCAGCATTTGAAAGCAAAAATATGCAGTAGGATTTAAGTAACATTAACCCCCCTGAAGAAAAGGCACTTGTCTGCCACTTCTAGACTCAATGTCAATTGTTGAGGAATTCCAGATTCCAAATCATGCCCGAGGGAAAGTGGGAGGAGGGGCAAACAATAATGTGGTCATTGTCATAAACAGAAGCCCCGACTACGAAATTCTTTGGTCACTAGAGGAAGTATTTAGTTAGCGCCTAAGTTAGTAGTGTTTTTCCATAAAGTTAATAAACACAACACGCACAGATAACAGACTTTAGTCATTAATAATGTATTCTCTTTTATTACACTCACGCTCGTAAATTAATTATAATGCAGATACATGATGAAACGACATTCTGGTGGGCAGTTTCCGGGTTTAAATCACCTCGGGGTATGATCAGGCGGGGCATTTGACCTGCGGTCGTCGCACGGTCGCGCTGGCACCAGTCCACACATGCAAAGGTGTGTGTGTTGGTGCATGTCAGAGTACGGTAAAGCGAGTAAGTGTGCAGACGTTTTCAGACGTGCTAATGGTGACCGTGTGTTGAAAATGGCTCAGACAACACATATTGATGACGGTATGAGGGGTAGAATACTAGGGAGACTGGAGGCTGGTCAAACACAGCAGGTAGTAGCACGGGCCCTTAGTGTGTCACAAAGTGTATCTCAAGATTATGGAAACGATTCCAGCAGACAGGAAACGTGTCCAGGCGCTACAGTACCGGACGTCAATGGTGTGCGACACCAAAAGAACACCAATATCCCACCAACAGTGGCCACAGACGGGCACGGAGTACTGCAGGTAGCCTTGCTCGGGACCTTACCGCAGCCACTGAAACAGTTGTCTCCAGACACATAGTCTACAGACGACTGAACAGACACGGTTTATTCGCCCGGAGACTTGCAAGATGCATTCCACTGACCCCTGGTCACAGGAGAGCCCGTAAAGCCTGGTGTCAAGAACACAGTACATGGCCATTGGGACAGTCGTCCCAGGATATGTTCATGGACGAGTCTAGGTATAATCTGAACAGTGCTTCTTGCCAGGTTTTCATCTGGCGTGAACTAGGAACCAGAAACCAGTGCCTTAGTGTCCTTGAAAGGGACCTGTATGTAGGTCATGGTCTGGTGGTGTGGGGTTGGATTATGATTGGTGCACGTGTTTTTGACAGAGGAACTGTAACAGGTCAGGTATATCGGGACATCATTTTGCACCAGTATGTCCGCCTTTTCAGGGGTGCAGTGGGTCCCACCTTCCTCCTGATGGATAACTTACGGCCCCACCGAGCTGCTATCGTGGAGGAGTACCTTGAAACAGAAGATATCAGACGAATGGAGTGGCCTGTCTGTTCTCCAGACCAAAATCCGATCGACCACGTCTCTCGGTCGACATATCGCTGCACGCCTGGCTGGTCAAACACAGCAGGTCGTAGCATGGGGCCACTGTGTGCCACAACGTTTGATCTCAAGATTATGGTAACGATTCCAGCAGACAGGAAACGTGTCCAGGCACTACAGTAGGGAACGTCCACAGTGTACAACACCATAAGAAGGCCGATATCTCACCACCAGTGTCCGCAGACGGCCACGGATTACTGCAGGTAGCCTTGCTCGGGACCTTACCGAAGCCACTGGAACATTTGTCTCCGTCTGGAGAAGACTGAACAGACACGGTTTATTCGCCCGCAGACGTGCAAGGTGCACGTGACAGGAGAGCCCGTAAAGCCTGGTATCAAGAACACAGTACATGGTCATGGGAACAATGGCCCCAGGTTATGTTTACAGGCGAGTCGAGGTATAGTCTGAACAATGATTCTCGCCTGGTTTTCATCTGGCGTGAACCAGGAACGAGATACCAATCACTTAATGTCCTTGAAAGGGAACTGTATGGAGGTCGTGGTTTGATGGTGTGGGGTGGGATTATGATTGGTGCACGTACACCCCTGCATGTCTTTGGCAGAGGAACTGTAACAGGTCATGTGTACTGGGACGTCATTTTGCACCAGTACGTCCACATTTTCAGGGGTGCAGTGGATCCCACCTTCCTCCTGATGGATGATAACGCACGGCCCCGCGGAGCTGCCATCGTGGAGACATACCTTGAGACAAAAGATATCAGGCGAATATGGAATGGCCTGTCTGTTGTTCAGACCTAAACCCCATCGAGCACGTCTGGGATGCTCTGGGTCGACGTATCGCTGCACGTCTTCAAACCCCTACGACATTTCAGGAGCTCCGACAGGCACTGGTGCGAGAATGGGAGGCTGTATCCCAGCAGCTGCTCGACCACCTGATCCAGAGTATGCCAACCCGTCGGGCGGCCTGTGTACGTGTGCATGGTGATCATATCCCATATTGATGTGGGGGTACATGCGCGCCGGCCAGTGTGGCCGAGCGGTTCTAGGCGTTGCACTCTGAAACCGCGCGACCGCTACGACCGCAGGTTCGAATCCTGCCTTGGGTATGGATGTGTGTGATGTCCTTAGGTTAGTTAGGTTTAAGTAGTTGTAAGTTATAGGGAACTGATGACCTCAAATGTTGAGTCCCATAGTGCTCAGAGGCGCAGGAAACATTGGCGTTTTGTAGCACACGTGTTTCGGCACGGTTTTCTCAACTTATCACCAATACCGTGGACTTACAGATCTGTGTCGTGTGCGTTCCCTATGTGCCTATGCTATTAGCGCCAGTTTTGTGTAGTGCCACGTTGTGTCATCCCTCTGTATCTGAAGTTGAGCCCATCGGCCGAATTCAGTGTGATGCATACAATCCGTACCAGTTAATTCCGGATGGAGACTGATATGATAAAGATGATATTTATGGCGATTCAGAATACGAATAACTCTACTCTGGCTCTTGCCAGATTCCCTTGCGATTTGAGGCGAGCTGACACTAGGATCTCCAACCACAGTGGCATGAGTACCAATTTCCGTTTCCTCGTTAGTAAGTTTCCTTTGCCGGATATGTTTGCGATGCTTGAAAGATCCAGTTGTTCTCAATTTATCATAAACGTATTCAAATGTACGTCTAGGTTGTGTACTTTGGGGATATCTTTCAGCGTATAAGCCTGTAGCTCTCACTGAATTTCGTTGTTATTCCCCGTAAATGAGAAGCATATCGACTTGTTCTTCTAATGAATACATCATTCACGTTCGCTTTATTCGACGATACTAGTCTTACCGTTTCTATTAGTGTTGTATTGCGAAAGCGTTGAATGGTGTTTACGTGTCAATGGCACGTTAGATGGATTCGCCGTATTCGACGAATATTTACTATTTGCACGATATACGAGAGACAATTGTTAGAGCATGTGCTTCGATAAGTTGCGAAGTAATAAGGAATACCACTCAAACCTTGATAAGAAGATTGCACCACTGCATTGATGCCAAAGGTCATCACTTCGAACACCTTCTGTAAATGGACGTTCAAGCCACTTTTTTGTCCTTCGTTGACCTTACTGTCACACATCATTGGATTCGTCTCGATAGCCGCTATCAGAAAACAAGTACCAAAATATAGCATCCCATTTTTTTAAAAAGTTGACCTTCATATTTCTGACGCGACCCCACCAACAATAAAAAACGAACGTCATATTAGGCCCCCGTTGTTCTATGCAGCTTTTGTCCCACAAACTTTTCAGTTACGGTACTATCATACTTTCGGAGTCATTCTACGTGGCAATAGTTAGTGACTCACGCTGTATAGTAAAATAAGAGGAGACTATGAGACGCTTGTATGACTTCTTAGATAATGTTTTTGATCACCTCTTTATCAACGTAGCAGATGACAGTTTGTAATATTTCTGGCTTTATAGCCACCATATTCGGAAACAAGAAGCTCTTCTTGGATCAGTAGAGAATGCAGCAGTGGCAAGATGACGTAACGTGGTGGGAAGTACCGATGACTGTTGGTTTGTTCGTTACGAGTATCTTGAGTAAGACCGTCTAAATTGTGGTCCTTCTCCGCGGTTGGCTGCTGCGTTCTGAAGTTGCGAGCCAAAATGATAATCTTCTTTAATTAACATTAAAAAATTAAACAGTGTATTTACTTGCATTTCATATAAAAGCACCTCTCAATAGCAGGCTGCCATTCAATTATCTCAAAAGTTTTAATTACCAGCAGAATGCCAAACAGTTGCTAAACGAAAAGGCGGACGAAGCACTTCGGAGATCAGATCACGCGTAACTTGGATGGCGGGCAAAGTGGTCCGGCTATAAGACCAGAGCTGATTCGGCAGTCTCTGACAGACATTGTTTCCGCCGCGGTCGGTGTCAGTTAAGACTTTATTAGCAATATCTGGTTTGTAAATATGAGAGTCTCGCGAGACAGACATGTGGTCCGCCTTGGTTGGTATCGGTTAAAGACTTAATTAGCAATCTCTGGTTGTTTGCACATGTAATTGAAAACAATTTGATGGTAACTACGCAAATTCTCAGTTCATTGTTTTCTTCATTTATTATGAGCATGTGAAGAATTGAAATGATTTGTGATTCATAAAGTGGAATATAACTGTGCAGTTTCTTGTATTCTACTAGTAAAAAGAGTGACATCCCGTATAAATAAACTGATCGAAAATTTAACTGTTCATACAATATCAGTTCTTCGGTCAGAGTTTATTACAACCTCAAGACAATGGATTCACGACCTACATGTTTTCTGTGCCGGGAACAACCGCTATAAAAGATAGCAGGTTGGTGAGCTTATGCATTCCACTCAGGGCGGTAGAAGAAAATAGACATCCTGCGAGTATTTCAATCTTAGTACAAATGAGATCAGTAACTCGTCATGCGTGGTAACACTGAGGAGGTATGAAGGAGATAAATTTCCGATGGAAGGGGTTTATCCGCTCTTCTTCAATTTGCCGCAAGTTCCAGCGCTTAAGTGTACTTCTCGAATTCGGATACGTCCAGATTTCACAGTAATACCTTCAGTTCATTTACCTACCTTCAGTTCATATTTAACTATACGCTGAAATTCTAGTGATACTCATTTATTTCACACATAACTCGAGCAGAAAATTTACTGTGTGTTTAGGTTTGGAATTTGATCACTCTTGTTTTTATTACAATACTATGTTAGCTAAGAACGAGACGAGGCAACGGCCTTGCCGCAGTGGATACACCGGTTCCCCTCAGAGCACAGAAGTTAAGCGCTATCGGGCCGGGCTGGCACTTGGATGGGTGACGATCCAGGCCGCCATGCGCTGTTGCCATTTTTCGTGGTGCACTCAGCCAAGTGATGCAAACTGAGGAGCTACCCGACAGAATAGTAGCGGCTCCGGTCAAAGAAAACCATCATTACGGCCGGGAGAGCCGTGTGCTGACCACACGCCCCTCCTGTCCGCATCCTCAGCTGAGGATGACACGGCGGTCGGATGGTCCCGATGGGCCACTTGTGGCCTGAAGACGGAGTGCTTAAGAACGAGACAACGTGAAATTTTTGCGTCTGATCCGCTAAGAAGCATACCGCCCGAGTTTTAAAGTGTATTATTTCACTCTGTTCAAAAATCAAATGACGTTCAGAGCTACAGTATATTGCTTCTCCGCTCGTCTCTCTTTATACATAAACTGCAATTGCTCACGCCACTGCAGGTTAGTTGGTCCAGCTGGCTGGCCAGTGCTGTCCAAATCCAATGCGCCGGTAAAGCTGTTGTCCCTTGTTATCGGTCGGTATGTGCGTGTAACGCACAACATAAAACGCAGCCTTATAATCGTACTGTCCGCATCGATAGCTGGGTAGTCATCGCGACGGAATGTTATGCTGAGGGGCCCCGGGTTCGATTCCTGGCTGCTTCGGAGATTTTCTGTACTGAGGGTTTGGGTGTTGTGCTGTCATCATCATCATCATCATCATCATCATCATCATCATCATCATCATCATCCCCATCGACGCTCAAGTCGCCGAAGTGGCGTCAACTCAAAAGACTTGCACCAGGCGATCAGTCTTACCCGACGGGAGGCCCTAGCCACACGGTATTTCAGATGGACTAACAGTCAGAGATTGAGATAAGAAACGACAAAAAAAAAAAAAAAAATTTCTTGTGATATAATTACAAATTTACAGTATTCGCATTTTTCCTTTGTTGTGCTGTGAAACCACCCTTTTTTCAAGTTTAATGATTCTACGTCAATCCAGAAGTACTCTATGTTTTGAAGAGTGAGTCTGGAACCATTAAAATATGTTACATAAATGGACACAACTTTTGGTTGCGTTGACTTCGAAGCTTCAATAGTTTTCACACCGACAAGGAACCGTAGGCCTTAGTATGGGACATCAACTTCTAGCAATACCACCACTTGCAAAGTAGGTTAGAAATGAGATTAATAATGTGGCTCACGCAGCGTATGTTCACTTTATAGGGCAACAACAAAGTTATTGATTGTGGATGGTATCGTCAGAATGGAAATAATGAAGTCACTCTAAAAAAGTCATTAATTTTGGCACTTATATTGAATGGATTCCCTCTTAGATTTCGTCGAAGTTGTTATGGCTCATCTTGTTGAGTCTAGGGTGATACCACTGACTGCTAGAAGGTCCAGATCTGTATTTTAGCAATATTTGAAGACCTAACAAATGCGTTTTTCAGGAAATTCTTAATCATCAAACAATCCCAGATCAGAAGAATAGTATGGTAGAAATATTTTTTGACTTCGTATTCATGATCCAGATTTTTATTAAACTTCTTGTAAATTCCGATATACTACTTCGTAATTGCCACATCATCAAGAAAACAGTTTTGTATCAAACTTCATATATTTAATTTCCACTTTAACCAAACACAAGACTTGACTGTTCTTTTACAAAGCGAAATAACAACTTCTGCGAAGTGAAACAAAGACTACTCTGTGCGCATTCGCGCCAAAACTGTTACAAGTATGTCAAACGTTATACCAGTCTCACAGAAATGAATACACTGAAGAACCATATCACTGTAATATGTCGATACATCGGAGTACCTATACATTAATAAAACCAAATGTGAATATTGTCACAAAAAAATGTCTGTTACTGCCGGCAGGGGCGGCCGAGCGGTTCTAGGCGCTACAGTCTGGAACCGCGCGACCGCTACGGTCGCAGGTTCGAATCCTGCCTCGGGCATGGATATGTGTGATGTGCTTAGGTTAGTTAGGTATAAGTAGTTGCAAGTTCTAGGGGACTCATGACCTCAGATGGTAGGTCCCATAGTGCTCAGAGCCATTTGAACCATTTTTTGTCTGTTACTTCGCAGAAAAGTAGTACGAAATTACTTGTATCGAGAAATGGAATTGGAGTGCCGTAATGGTCACGTAAATAAAGAACCATTACAAACTTCATGCTGCTACCCGTCCCTGAGAAAAAAAGTTTAACAGTCGGAGAAAGAGGTAGACGGACAATAAAGGAGGGATCCTATAATAGTCAGTTTTTACCGACTGATACACGGAACACCAAAAACCACCCATTGCCATGATCACTACGTTTATATTTGTATTTCTAAGCTCTTTCCAAGAGTCGACACAGAGATAATTAATGCCAGACAGTGAAGATGGGCGGGCGGCAAGTGATACGTCGCTTGCGTGGATGAAAGTTTCTCGAACCGGCCCTGGTTGTTACGCCCTATTCGTGCCGTTCTCGCTGACTTCCTGGAATCGTTCGGTACGCTTCTACACTGTCCCTTAGTGAGCAAAACACGGTTTTCGCTTTTCCCGGAGTTACGACTCAATACTCCGGCTGCAATAATAAGGCGACAACAAACCGAGGCGCGCTTACCGCTCGGATTAGCGCTGTTGACGGTTCGGCCACGCTCCTGCTGACGGCGAGCCAGAGAGTGCAAGCGCAGCAGATGCTCCAACCCGTATCGAAACACGCCGGCCGCCGACTCAGCGCGCCGCATGCAGTTTACACTAACAACAGCCGGGCCATCTGCTACCTGAATATGTGCTCCCCTCGTACGCCAGAACCATTCTGGTGGTTGCCGTGTATGGGGCGAACATGGCCACGGGGCTGTCATCTGTCGTCCTTGTCCTGTTCGCAGGTAAGCCTTCACTTTACTGTTATAATCTTTATTGATCCTTTTAAACATTTTTGTATATCAGTTGCATTACGATACTGGACAGGTCAAGTTTTCATGACACGCTGTACACATACTAAACATTCGAAATAAATCATATGCCGTACACTTGTTGTTGTCTTCTTCAGTCTGAGACTGGTTTGATACAGCTCTCCATGCTACTCTATCCTATCTCCGAGTAACTACTGCAACCTACATTCTTCTGAATCTGCTTACTGTATTCATCTCTTTATCTCTCTCTACGATAACTCCCACCCTCCCCCTCCACCCCCCCCCCCCCCACCTGCCATTTTCCTGCAGTTCTAAATTTGCTATCCTTTGATGTCTCAGAATGTATCCTATCAACCAATTCCTTCTTTTGGTCAAGCTCTGCCACAGATTTCTTTTCTTCCTAACTCTATTCAGTATCTCCTCATTAGTTACATGATCTACCCATTTAGTCTTCAGCATTCTTCTGTAGCACCACGTTTGAAAAGCTTCTATTCCCTTCTTCTCCAAACTGTTCATCGTCCATGTTTCACTTTCGTACATGGCTACACTCCATACAGATATCTTCAGAAAATACATCGTAACACGTAAGTCTATATTCGATATTAACAAAGTTCTTTTATTCAGAAACGCTTTTCTTGCTATTGCCAGTCTAATTTCAACCATCATCGCTTATTTTGCTGCCCAAATAGCAAAACTCATCTACTACCTTCAGTGTCTGGTTTCTTAATCTAATTTCCTCACTATCACCTGATGTAATTCGACTATACTCCATTGTCCTTGTTTTGCTTTTGTTGATGTTCATCTTATATCCTGCTTTCAGGACACTGTCCATTCCGTTCAGCCACCATTCCAAGTTCTTTGCTGTCAAACATGTGTGGGATATAAAACAAAACTGTGTTCTGCAAAAGGCGGACCTCATCCAAAAGCATATGTATTGTTAAAGCACGGACAAGAGAGATTCAGCCTCAAGATGGAGTGAGGTTACGCATTATCACGCAGATAAACATTTATTACAAATTCTGGATACTGGAAGTTCCTACGGGGACGAAATCAGAAGCAGGGACTATATTAGGGCCCAGAAGGAATGGTCAGTATTCAAGGATATGACAGGAGCGAACATTCGAAGCAAAACGTCTAATGAACATGGGCTGCATACCTTAGTAGATATGGGCACTTCATCTTCGATACTGTGGAACTAATCTGTTCTACTACAAGATCTTCGCTTTTAATGATTTAGGCTGAGATAGTACGGATCAAAAGAAGGCAAATTGTGACTTCTTTGGGTCTATACTACCTCATCTGAAAGGATGGACAGCAAAGAGCTTGTAGTAGAACAGATTTGTTTCACAGTATAGAGGATGAAGAAGTGCTCATAGCTCTTGAAATATGGATTTTAGAGCCCATGTTAAATTGGCTATTTTGCTTCGAATGTTCGCTCCTGTCACATCCCTGAATACTGACCATTCTTCTTCGGACACCATGTACAGAGCAGACAGTGGTGATACAACCGTTCAGTAAGCTCTATTTACACAGCGTGCAACAAATTCAACTATTTCACACTTAACTACATATGCACAAACTTTCTCTTAACGTTATATTTTTACAATAATTAAGTACACATTTAGAATTTTAATCTGCTATATACTCAGCTACACTGTAGTAACACTTCTGAAGTAGGCATGAACACTTGTTTTAAATGCTGAAATGTATTTCATCATTTTAACATAACAAGGCAGTATAATGTACTGTTTTTTCCCGTTTGCAGTTATCCCTTTCTTTTAGTGTTGTATTTGAATTGTACTCATGTACATCATGCTTTCCTGTTTTGGTTTTTATGAGTAAATACCTCGTTTTTAGGGCTCCTTACCTCAACCGGTAAAAACGGAACCCTTATACGTTCACTGAAGCGGGTAGAGCTATTGAGCTGAAATTATATCAATACTCATGTCTACGATCCATTACCGGCGTAAAAAATTTAAGCCTTTAAGTCAGTGCAATCAAAAGATACGGTCAATCGTATCACTAGTTTTTATCCTCGAAATATTATTCATCAAAACCTTAGGCACCTTCCCGTAGATCTAGAACCATGAAATTCGGCAAGAACCAAGGTTTGACAATACAAGCAAAGGAAAAAATAGGAAAAACATTAATTTGTAATTATATCACACAAAAAATTATGAAGTTCGTTATCTGCCTGTCTGTCAGTTCGTCTATTGAGACGCCTTTTTCTCAGAAACGGGTAGACGTATCAAGATGAAATTTTTATGTCACATACTGCGGTCTACGGCCCGTTTGCTAGACATCACAGGTCCAATTGTGTTTTCCCACGCCGCACTGTTTGTTGAAACTTGGGGATGTAGCGACACTTTTAAACTTGACGGTTTCCGTAAGCAGTGCACACTTGACAGTCCTGCAGTGGCGAATACAAATTCAGTTCCACTGAGTATATCCCCGCTATCGACAGGGGATCTCAAGTTGATTCCGTATTTCTAGATTTCCGGAAAGCTTTTGACACCGTTCCTCACAAGCGACTTCTAATCAAGCTGCGGACCTATGGGGTATCGTCTCAGTTGTGCGACTGGATTCGTGATTTCCTGTCAGGAAGGTCGCAGTTCGTAGTAATAGACGGCAAATCATCGAGTAAAACTGAAGTGATATCAGGTGTTCCCCAGGGAAGCGTCCTGGGACCTCTACTGTTCCTGATCTATATAAATGACCTGGGTGACAATCTGAGCAGTTCTCTTAGACTGTTCGCAGATGATGCTGTAATTTACCGTCTAGTAAGGTCATCCGAAGACCAGTATCAGCTGCAAAGCGATTTAGAAAAGATTGCTGTATGGTGTGTCAGGTGGCAGTTGACGCTAAATAACGAAAAGTGTGAGATGATCCACATGAGTTCCAAAAGAAATCCGTTGGAATTCGATTACTCGATAAATTGTACAATTCTCAAGGCTGTCAATTCAACTAAGTACCTGGGTGTTAAAATTATGAACAACTTCAGTTGGAAGGACCACATAGATAATATTGTCGGGAAAGCGAGCCAAAGGTTGCGTTTCATTGGCAGGACACTTAGAAGATGCAACAAGTCCACTAAAGAGACAGCTTACACTACACTCGTTCGTCCTCTGTTAGAATATTGCTGCGCGGTGTGGGATCCTTACCAGGTGGGATTGACGGAGGACACCGAAAGGGTGCAAAAAAGGGCAGCTCGTTTTGTATTATCGCGTTATAGGGGAGAGAGTGTGGCAGATATGATACACGAGTTGGGATGGAAGTCATTAAAGCATAGACGTTTTTCGTCGCGGCGAGACCTTTTTACGAAATTTCAGTCACCAACTTTCTCTTCCGAATGTGAAAATATTTTGTTGAGCCCAACCTACATAGTTAGGAATGATCATCAAAATAAAATAAGAGAAATCAGAGCTCGAACAGAAAGGTTTAGGTGTTCGTTTTTCCCGCTCGCTGTTCGGGAGTGGAATAGTAGAGAGATAGTATGATTGTGGTTCGATGAACCCTCTGCCAAGCACTTAAATGTGAATTGCAGAGTAGTCATGTAGATGTAGATGTAGATCTAAGAAATGCTGTGACAGAAAATGGTAATGAGCATTTGGCGTCATTGGCCGGGAGGCCCCTTACGGGATAGGTCCCGCCGCCTATTACAAAGCGAAAAAAGTGGTCCAATTAAAACATTCATATTTCTTTACGTACTACACGAATATGTAATAAAAAAATGGGGGTTCCTGCTTTTAAAAAACGCAGTTAATATCAGTTTGACCTGTGGCAGCGCCATCTAGCGGGCCAACCATGGCGCCATCTGGTTTGCCCTTCAAGCTAGACGAGTTTCGTTCTTTGTAGTATTTTCGTTTGATGCTTATTTCGTGAGAGATTTGGCTTTATCACTATCAATGGACCACCCTGTATATTTGAAATTTGATTTAGCTAACTAAAACATTCTATAACGAATTTTAAAGAAGTTTTAATTTTTGCTGTTGATAATTAGTATAGAATTTAGTAACTCCAGCATTAGTAATTTCCTAGAAGCTTTGGGTATCGGAGTCGCGCCCCACTACGAGCGATGTATATCGGAGGCTCTACTGCCGAGGCACACTGAGTAAGTGGATCAATGTTTGTTAATAACAGGTTCGCACGTTCGATGTATTAATAAACATTGACCCACCTACTTTCTCCCATCACTTAATTGAAAAACATTGATTCGCCTAACTTCTCCCATGCTTTAATTAAATAACATAGCTATGAACAATATTATACCGCATTCCCTTGTGAACGCACAAAACACTATCCAGACTTAGCACCCCGACAGTCGGGCGATCGATATATATCGGTCGCTGTGAGGGCGCGACTTCGATGACCAAAGCTTCCCCGGAAAATACTTGGGAATTAATAAAGGTGCTTAAAAAATGCAATAGGGAATGCGAAATCAAAGAATAATTTTAACTTAAAATTAAAACATTCTCGAAAGTGTTGAAATTCTCAAGGCAGATATCTTGCTAGTATCGATACAAGTAACAGGCAAAATTCGTCGAGATTTTTGATTCCCAGGATGAGTGGACTATTTATTCCATGCAAATAAAATTAAGGGCCATTGACACTGCGTCAACAACTTTAAGTCGACGTCCGCAATCTCAATTGTCCCAAAACATTAAGTTCAGCTGGTTTTATTCCATCCAGAATAGTAATCACAGAATACATGAATACAGAATCAGGCAAAATTTCCGAACAGAAATGTCACAGCTCTTCATTCGGTCCTTTGCTGCAAAGAGGTTCGTTATATGTATAAAACACGGATTTCTTAAAGAAAGCAAATGAACACTGAATGAATGAAATCAAAGTTACCAACGGTAATATGCTCAAACGTTTGAAACGCTTAATTTCGTAAACCTTGTATGTAGTCCATTTTAAGACACTAGGTGTTGTTTCTGCTTATTCGAAGTTTGTATTTGAGTTTCATCTTTCTCGTTGTTCATCAGGTCTCGAACAGTCGGCTCTAAATTTGTCACGCAATGAACATGTTTCAGTCCTGGGGTACAATATCCAAAACTTACGTTGGGGTTGGTCACAAAAATCATTCGATATCGTTCGTATGACACAGGGTTTGTAGGATTTTCCTCTGAATATAACATATGTAGCTTTCTAATGTTAAGTTCTTCTGGTGAATATAATGTGATTTGCGGCTTCTTAGTGACTGTAAATGTGGATGCACATCAGAAACGGTTTCTCCTTTAAGTTAGTTTGTTCTAGTGTTATATTTTTCTCTAGGCTTCATATGCGCTTTCCCTGTAGTAACTAATGCCTTTTTTAGAGTAATAAGACGTCTATTGGTTGTATCATGCAATGCTAAGAATACTGGATGACATTCCTGAACATCCTGTGTTTATCCATCTCTATTGATGCGCATCTTACAAACATAGAAAAGACCATCATATGCCATTGCACCTCCCCCCATGTTAACATCGAATATAGATTTATGTATCAGGAAGTCGTTTCTGAAAGTATTTGTTTGGAGTGTAGCCATGTATGGAAGTGAAACATGGGCGATAACTAGTTTGGACAAGAAGAGAATAGAAGCTTTCGAAATGTGGTGCTACAGAAGAATACTGAAGATAAGGTGGATAGAGCACGTAACTGATGAGGAGGTATTGAATAGGATTGGGGAGAAGAGAAGTTTGTGGCACAACTTGACTAGAAGAAGGGATCGGTTGGTAGGACATGTTCTGAGGCATAAAGGGATCACAAATTTAGCATTGGAGGGCAGCGTGGAGGGTAAAAATCGTAGAGGGAGACCAAGAGATGAATACACTAAGCAGATTCAGAAGGATGTAGGTTGCAGTAGGTACTGGGAGATGAAGCAGCTTGCACAGGATAGAGTAGCATGGAGAGCTGCATCAAACCAGTCTCAGGACTGAAGACAACAACAACATGCCATTGCAAATGAGCTCTCCTTCGGTCTTCTTCACATCACAGGATTTACACAGATAAGTTCAATCAGGTTAGTCTGGCGTATCGTAGGAAACCATATGATTGAATTCCTTCATTAATCTATTCCTTCCTGTAAATTGAACACAATGAAAATATTTCCGTCGTAATAACTTACAATCGTCACATCTAACGTGACTCATGCATGGCACGTAATGTTTTAGAATAAAAGAAAATACCCGCCATCACTTTCCTTTTCCTTATATTTGTATTCTGCACAGCACTGGAATGTTCGTCTTCATCATCCGATTTTTGATGCCTTCATTTCATCTAAGAAACAACTTTATGCACCATCTTAACAGTATTACACGATAGTTTCTGCTCAATTTACCAGAAAAAAGTCCTTTTCAAGCCTACTTTGGATGCACAATGAGGCGTAATTTTATATCAGTCTATTCTTTATTACTAAACAATGTGACAGTTCAAACTTCGGTTACAAGGCGTGAGTTACTGGCAAGTGTTGTAAGGGTAAGAGGACCGGGACGTCGTTCTCCTTCAGCACCGAATGGACCTTGATCGTTTTTCACAAGCACATCAAGTTTTTAGCACAGGTTTTCGGGCACCTTGATCGTAAAAAAACCTTGCCACATTATAGTACCTACATTCCTCTATAAGATGGCATTATAAACTACATTTTACATTTTGATGGGCTTTGATCGTTCTTCCCGTGTACTCTTCGTATATACTGGTATACAATATTTCTTAGTATGCACACTTATGTTCATGATTGTACGTGACTAATACATTGTACCAAATTTGATGTCCTGAATGACAGTGGTGGTAAGTTCCTATGGGACCAAACTGCTGAGGTCATCGGTCCCTAGGCTTACACACTACTTGATGTAACGGAGTAACTTACGCTTAGGAAAACACACACAACCATGCCCAAGGGAGGACTCAAACCTCCGACGGGGGACGCCGCGCGAACCATGACAAGGCGCCTAAGACAGCGCGGCTACCTGCGCGGCCCTGTGTGATGGATGAATGAATGAATGAATAAATGCAGTAGTTGCGTGCCATCCTAGTAATATTGGTTTATCGTAAAACTTGTTGTAGGCTTACGTACTTTGAAAACCTCAAAACGAAATTCAAGAGTAAAATCAAACAGGTTATTCCTGAAAAGTGACAGAGATGCTGCCAAGAAATATTCTGGGCAACGATACAAATAGGCTACTATTAAAAAGAAACAGTAATAGTGTGAAAGGCAAGTATGTAATTACATTCTATTAATTAAATTTTTATTGAAAAATATGTGAAACACCTATTTAAGAAGCATGTACATCTTACAGATGTTAGGCTGTCATTTCTAAAACAATTATATAGTAACATACTTTTTGAAGTGAAATAGCCATTTTAGGCTATTGAGACTATACCTTTATTTCAGTTCGGTATTTTGCACTAATGCACGAGGTATTATCTAAGTGTTCTTCAATACAGGGTGTACATAAAGTCCATGAACACTTTCAATTATTTATTGCACTAGAACTAGACATTGTACAGATGTCATACATATTGCATTTTGAAGAGAAACAAACACTCTATATGCGAACCATGAATGACCCGGCAAATATCAGTACGGTAATAGGATTCTTGCCATACGCATCCCAGCATGGCGTCGTCGACTGTGGCAGTCGCTTTCCTTATTCTCTCCCGGAGTTCTGCTACCACATGTGATAGAGGCGGTACATACACCAGATATTTAATGTGTCCCCACAAAAAGAGTCACACGGAGTGATGTCTGGTGATTGGGGGGGGGGGGGGGGGGGCATTTCATGAAAAAGCTGTCCCCTTCTGTAGCACAGTCGATCGATTGATGTGCCATCTCTGTGTTCAGGTACCCATGAAATTCACGATGAAAATGAGGTGGGGCCACATGTTGCTGAAAGACGAACGGCGCGTCCGGTTATATTTCAGGTATCAGCCATTGCTACAACAGGTCTGAGTAGGAATATCCAGTGACAAGGCTCTAGAAGAATGGCCTAAACATTGACCTTTGGGGAATTGGTTTGGTTTGTTTGGGGAAGGAGACCAGACAGCGAAGTCATCGGTCTCATTGGATTGGGGAAGGACGGGGAAGGAAGTCGGCCGTGCTCTTTCAAAGGAACCATCCCGGCATTTGCCTGGAGCGGTTTAGGGAAATAACGGAAAACCGAAATCAGGATGGCCGTACGCGGGATTGAACCGTCGTCCTCCCGAATGCGAGTCCAGTGTGCTAGCCATTGCGCCACCCCGCTCGGTTTTGGGGAATCACGCTCAAATTCAAATCATTCGTATGGATGCTTTGTACCGCAGATTCGACAGTTATGCCTGTTCACTTTCCAATTAGTGTGAAAAGTGGCTTCGTCGATAAAAAATCAAGCGATCAACAATGCCATCCTCGCTCAATTGTTGCAGTTGAGAACGAAACTCAAAACGCTTGTCTTTGTAATCATTGAGCTTCTGCGCTAGTTCTAATTTGAATGGTTTCATAGACAGATTCTGTCGCAGGACTTTCCACACTGTCACTGGAGCCATTTTGAGTTCACGGTCTGCACGATGCACCGATTTCTTTGGACTCCTTATGAATGTCTCTCGTACCAGCTCCGCTTCTCTTTCCCGGGCACAAGTAACCTGTCGTAACGAATTTGTTGTTCCAGTGGTAAATGGCCTTCCTTTTTGGCAGCTTTTTGCCGTACTTGGTTATAAACATCTGTTGAACAGCTGTAGAACTGTTGTTTTTATCGAACTCCCAGAAAGCTCGCTCCGCAACTAAACTCGCCGTGTTTGCGATTAGTGCTGTCTATTGGCAAATTACCAAACTAAGTTATGACGGTATACATAAAAAAAACTTTCAGGGTTTCTCTTCAAAATGACATATGTATTATACCTGTACAATGTTTGGTTCTTGTCCAGTAAATAATTGGAAGTGTTCCTCGACTTTATGTTGCTGTTGTTGTGGTCTTCAGTCCTGAGACTGGTTTGATGCAGCTCCCCACGCTACTCCATCCTGTGCAAGCTTCTTCATCTCCCAGTACCTACTGCAACCTACATCCTTCTGAATCTGCTTAGTGTATTCATCTCTTGGTCTCCCTCTACGATTTTTACCCTCCACGCTGCCCTCCAATGCTAAATTTGTGATCCCTTGATGCCTCAGAACATGTTCTACCAATCGATCCCTTCTTCTGGTCAAGTTGTGCCACAAACTTCTCTTATCCCCAATCCTACTCAATACCTCCTCATTAGCTATGTGATCTACCCATCTAACCTTCAGCATTCTTCTGTAGCACCACATTTCGAAAGCTTCTATTCTCTTCTTGTCCAAACTATTTATCGTCCATATTTCACTTCCATACATGGCTACACTCCATACAAATACTTTCAGAAATGAGTTCCTGACACTTAAATCTATACTCGATGTTAACAAATTTCTCTTCTTCAGAAACGCTTTCCTTGCCATTGTCAGTCTACATTTTAGATCCTCTCTACTTCGATTATCATCACTTATTTTACTTCCTAAATAGCAAAACTCCTTTACTACTTTGAGTGTCTCATTTCCTAATCTAATTCCCTCAGCATCACCCGATTTAATTCGACTACATTCCATTATCCTCGTTTTTCTTTTGTTGATGTTCATCTTATCTCCTCCTTTCAAGACACTATCCATTCCGTTCAACTGCTCTTCCAAGTCCTTTGCTGTCTCTGACAGAATTACAATGTCATCGGCGAACCTCAAACTTTTTCTTTCTTCTCCGTGGATTTTAATACCTACTCCGATTTTTCTTTTGTTTCCTTTACTGCTTGCTCAATATACAGATTGAATAACATCGGGGAGAGGCTACAACCCTGTCTCACTCCTTTCCCAACCACTGCTTCCCTTTCATGCCCCTCGACTCTTGTGACTGCCATCTGGTTTCTGTACAAATTGTAAATAGCCTTTCACTCCCTGTATTTGACCCCTGCCACCTTCAAAATTTGAAAGAGTATTCCAGTCAACATTGTAGAAAGCTTTCTCTAAGTCTACAAATGCTAGAAACGTAGGTTTGCCTTTCCTTAATCTTTCTTCTAAAATAAGTCGTAAGGTCAGTATTGCCTCACGTGTTCCAACATTTCCACGGAATCCAAACTGATCTGCCCCGAGGGCGGCTTCTACTAGTTTTTCCATTCGTCTGTAAAGAATTCGTGTTAGTATTTTGCAGCTATGGCTTATTAAACTGATTGTTCGGTAATTTTCATATCTGTCAACACCTACTTTCTTTGGGATTGGAATTATTACATTCTTCTTGAAGTCTGAGGGTATTTCGCCTGTTTCGTACATCTTGCTCATCAGATGGTAGAGTTTAGTCAGGACTGGCTCTCCCACGGCCGTCAGTAGTTCCAATGGAATGTTGTCTACTCAGGGGCCTTGTTTCGACTCAGGTCTTTCAGTGCTCTGTCAAACTCTTCACGCAGTATCGTATCTCCCATTTCATCTTCATATACATCCTCTTCCATTTCCATGATATTGTCTTCAATTTATGTGTACCCTATATAATCAGAACTCCTACTTGTGACATTTATTGAACTGTATATTGCTGGAACACGGATTTATCGCTTTTTTTGCTATTACTGCTCACACACTGAATGACACATTGTTTGTAGGTAAGATCATGAAGTGAGAATACGTTAAACTACAATGATGTTAACACACTAACAGTCTAACCTCTGTTCCTTCGACATTTTAAGAATCCTTTACTTTGTTGACACCTACTTCCCTCATTGCACACATTTATGGACTAACAAAGATTTTTGCAAACAGGAACATTAAACGATGTGTGCGTATGATATGAATGTTGAAAATATAACAGGTGAGAATCAGTACTAGTAAGCAAACAAGCATTATTTTCAGAGTACAAGCTTCGTCGACTATCGCAGCAAATGCAGTAAAAGGGGACGTAAATGGATTACGAAAGTTTTTCTTTTCACATCACATAGTTCTTATCTCCTTGGTTATTTGAAATATATAAAGAGCTAGAAAGTTACATTTACGAGGGTGAATGAGTCATTACTGGATCAAATACGTATTTAACGCCAGAAAAACGTTTGAAAGTCCCTTCCTGACTATGTTTTTAGCCTAAGCACTGTAATATTTCCTAAAACAACTGCCGTGCACATGGCAGAAATTACGGACATGTAGTAATCGTAAACAATCTCCATGTACTCTTAATATTTTAGGACATCTTACAAGGCGGCGGCAGCTGCAAAACAAGGTGCAGACCCATTCTGTTCGTTTTTAGTTATTTTCTTCTTAATTGGCGAAATAGTTGTTATGATTATGCCTTCCTTGCGTTAGTAAATTACCAAGAGACATGAATTATCGTGAAATGACATGTAAAACCAGCCGAATCACACTGGTTCAGTTGATATGAACTACACCTTATCAATGAAGAAATACTTTGCGGAAAGCAAGAGAATATAAACATATTTTATGCATGCGAATATGTATTTTTTGTTGTCTTATTATCAGAGGCACTTTTCTTGACACTTAAACATTTTTTTATAGAGTATAATGGTTCGGCCATTCGTACACTTCACCCGGCTTTAAAATACACAAATAATTTTGTAGATGTAATTACTTTTGCTTCAAAAGCGAATGAGTTGAAGATTCTTGCCGTTTGTGGCTCAAATTTAGCAATTGTGGAATTGGTTTCTTCTGTGTTTGGAAACATTATTATTATTTATTATGATCACATCTGTGTCGTTCTCTCTTAAGCTACAGCTGTGGTGGCTTATTTCGCTCATTAAATAATACAGGCATTAGATTCCATATAGATTTCTTAAGTTCCAAATTCACTGACTTGGCCGAAAGTGTACCGAAGAAAACATCACATTGATGGGTGGATACACAACGTATTTCTGCCAAAAAGTCTTCCGGTGTTAACTAGGAATTTTTCGTTATCAGAGTAAAATTGTATTATTCAGTCAATATCTGTACGTTACATGAGAATCGTTAATAAACTAATCTGTAATATGCCGTTTCGTATGTTGCAGTGTCCGAAGAAATGACAAATGGAGTGTCATTTTGTAGTTATTGTCCCTTTTTATACCACTATATAGTCTCCTTATTGTAAAAACCATAGACCATATATAACACAGACCGCGTATGTCCCTATCTCTGCCGTGTTAACATTTGAAACTAACATCTAAGTAACGTGACTCGGAGGAAGAAGCTGAGTTCTTGTCATTACGCGCTGTGCGGAGCTGACAGTTTCAGTTCCTCTCATTTGTAGCTGAAATCAAGCATTGATTTTGACAATTCAACGAACTGTAGTACTACTCTTACACATGTAGTAGTGCAGATAACCTAATTTCTCCGAAATTCCTGATACTAAAGCAGTGGTTATCGTTTTTACATATGGTCAAGTTGAAACGTATTGACAGATCTTTTAACATGCGACACAATGACTGTTCTGTAGTGAATACTTTTTTATTTGCACTATGAATTCTTGCAGTTGGCCACGTCCACAAAAGTGAAATACACACCTGGAAATGGAAAAAAGAACACATTGACACCGGTGTGTCAGACCCACCATACTTGCTCCGGACACTGCGAGAGGGCTGTACAAGCAATGATCACACGCACGGCACAGCGGACACACCAGGAACCGCGGTGTTGGCCGTCGAATGGCGCTAGCTGCGCAGCATTTGTGCACCGCCGCCGTCAGTGTCAGCCAGTTTGCCGTGGCATACGGAGCTCCATCGCAGTCTTTAACACTGGTAGCATGCCGCGACAGCGTGGACGTGAACCGTATGTGCAGTTGACGGACTTTGAGCGAGGGCGTATAGTGGGCATGCGGGAGGCCGCGTGGACGTACCGCCGAATTGCTCAACACGTGGGGCGTGAGGTCTCCACAGTACATCGATGTTGTCGCCAGTGGTCGGCGGAAGGTGCACGTGCCCGTCGACCTGGGACCGGACCGCAGCGACGCACGGATGCACGCCAAGACCGTAGGATCCTACGCAGTGCCGTAGGGGACCGCACCGCCACTTCCCAGCAAATTAGGGACACTGTTGCTCCTGGGGTATCGGCGAGGACCATTCGCAACCGTCTCCATGAAGCTGGGCTACGGTCCCGCACACCGTTAGGCCGTCTTCCGCTCACGCCCCAACATCGTGCAGCCCGCCTCCAGTGGTGTCGCGACAGGCGTGAATGGAGGGACGAACGGAGACGTGTCGTCTTCAGCGATGAGAGTCGCTTCTGCCTTGGTGCCAATGATGGTCGTATGCGTGTTTGGCGCTGTGCAGGTGAGCGCCACAATCAGGACTGCAAACGACTGAGGCACACAGGACCAACACCCGGCATCATGGTGTGGGGAGCGATCTCCTACACTGGCCGTACACCTCTGGTGATCGTCGAGGGGCACTGAATAGTGCACGGTACATCCAAACCGTCATCGAACCCATCGTTCTACCATTCCTAGACCAGAAAGGGAACTTGCTGTTCCAACAGGACAATGCACGTCCGCATGTATCCCGTGCCTCCCAACGTGCTCTAGAAGGTGTAAGTCAACTACCCTGGCCAGCAAGATCTCCGGATCTGTCCCCCATTGAGCATGTTTGGGACTGGATGAAGCGTCGTCTCACGCGGTCTGCACGTCCAGCACGAACGCTGGTCCAACTGAGGCGCCAGGTGGAAATGGCATGGCAAGCCGTTCCACAGGACTACATCCAGCATCTCTAAGATCGTCTCCATGGGAGAATAGCAGCCTGCATTGCTGCGAAAGGTGGATATACACTGTACTAGTGCCGGCATTGTGCATGCTCTGTTGCCTGTGTCTATGTGCCTGTGGTTCTGTCAGTGTGATCATGTGATGTATCTGACCCCAGGAATGTGTCAATTAAGTTTCCCCTTCCTGGGACAATGAATTCACGGTGTTCTTATTTCAATTTCCAGGAGTGTAATTTCGAATGCAGCATTAGTTTTCTAACGATTCCACAAGAATGTAAGTGAAATACTCTAGTAAGCGTTTATAAGAAAGTAAATCTGTTTATATGTATAATGTCAGGTATTTACACATAGTAAGCACGTATGTTTTCTGACTTTTGCTTAATCCAGTGCATATACGGAAGGGATATCAAGGTAGCAAGCATAATATATTACATAACGTTGATTGTTTGATGTAGTGAGCTAGATATTTACGATATGTCGTCTCAAAATCTTAGTCATTCACCACGTTTTGCATCCAAGGACCAACATCCATACTAACTTTCAACTTACGGAAACACCTCTGCAAGCATTTTAAAGTAATTCATTTATACAGCTGAGATTTTCCTCACTTCACCTAATCTGTAGGATACAAAATAACTATCTATTCTGAGCATATGTGAAGCTCTTTACTTCTGCATCTAGCTAAAAGCACATTTGAGCTGTAACAAAAATCTCAAATTGTTCACTATAATAGCATGAAGGCTTTCACGACCGGATGACGTATCTTCTGGTAAACCTTCTGGGATGTAAGGTCGTGGTCCATGAAACTCTTCAGCTCCTAACGTTTCGTCCAGAGCTGCGCTGGACATCTTCAGAGGGGTGTTTCTCCTCCGGCGGGTCTTGCCGACTGACGGGTCGGACGTCTGAGAGCGACTTATATATCGTAGAAAGTGGGCGTGGGCAGTTACACGTGATATGCAGAGAGAATCTTCGTCAGAGATAAAACTTAACTATCGATCGTAATCTCGTCACAGATAAAACTGTCTAGCAATTCTGAAGTGCTACTGTCCAAATATCACTGAGTTTCATGGTCTCTTCTTTCCGAGACGTTAGGAGCTGAAGAGTTTCATGGACCAGGACCTTACATCCCGGAAGGTTTACCGTAAGATATGTTCACTATAAGTCGTAATGACGTGCTCGGCTTCGTGCCCGAAAACACGTGACTAAGATATTGATTTCAGTAAAATAACGATATTCGCAGTTTGTGTTATCTGTGGTTTATGGTAAAAATTACGTTGGAAATCAATACAAACGTTAGTATTTGCACTTTCCCGATACCATATTCTGAAGTGCCATTCGCTGGGCGCTTGGGGTGCTCTTATCCCTGTGGGTAATGGAAACGAGGGGGAATGTCGCGACTGTTACGTTAGACTGTGGTTCACCCAAACTCTGTCACGCCATGTGCCCTTCTTTTTACCTCTATGGTCTATACACATAATTAAATCAGTACGGAACCCTCAGGGTGGAAGTCCTTCTCGCAGTTGGCAAGTTAACTGTAAGCTAAAAATTTTCAATTTTCGTCAGAATCACACAGTTTAATCATACGTCAAACAACATTCGACTGCATTTTTTAATCAAACAATGCAAATGAGACGATATTCTTTTGTTTCAAAAATTTAGATATTCATCTACTGAGTTTGCAATAGTCTTAAACAGAAATACTGTGATTTGCCAATTGACAGAGAAATACTGTGATTTGCCAGTTTACAGAACCGCAGACTTTAATGTTATCTTTCATAAAAATCTCCTGAACTCATCTAATTTTACGGGCATTGAAAAATTAAAGGGAACACAATTCTCTGCCCTAAAATGGGGGACATCCCGTAAAAAACGTGATGTATGGTAATTCTATTTGTCACTCATTTGAAAATCGCACAAATAAACAGTGAAGGACCTTTCCTGCTCGCCATCATACCGGTGCCAGCGATTAAGAGGGCTAAGGCAAGACAGCGGAGGTGGGGGACAGAATTGCAAGGCTACTCAGATCAAAACGTTCTTTACTTTTAGTGACACCTTCGCATTATCATATTCTTTCCCAAAGTTCTGTAAAGCGTGAAGAGCATATCCTTATTGTTCTGAATCCCTTCATACCATATGACGTTTGCTGATGACATTGTAATTCTGTCAGAGACAGCGAAGGACTTGGAAGAACACCTGAATTGAATGGAAATTGTCTTGAAATGAGGATAAGACGAACATCAACAAAAGCAAAATAAGGATAATGGAGTGTAGTCGAATTAAATCAGTTGATGTTGAGGCAATTAGATTAGAAAACGAGGCACAATGTGATAGATGAGTTTTGCTACTTGGGCGGTATAATTACTTATAACTGTCGAAGTTGCGAGGATATAAAATGTAAACTGGCAATGGCAAGAGAAGCATTTGTGAAAAAGAGTAATGTATTAACATCGAATATGGATTAAAATGTTAGGAAGTCTTTTTCGTGGTGTCTGGAGTGCAGCCATGTATGGAAATGAAACATTGACGATAAACAGTTCAGACAAAAAGAGAATAAAAGCTTTCGAAATGTGGTGCTGTGGAAGAAAGTTGAAGATTAGATGGGTTGGTCATGTAGCAAATGAGGAGGTACTTAATAGAATTGGGGAAACAAGAAATTTGTGGCGCAACTATAACAACAGAAGGGATCGGTTGATAGGACACATTCTGAGACATCAGGCGATGACGAAGTATTGGAGGGAAGTGGGAGGGTCAGACCACAAAATCAATGACAAAGGGGACAGTAATTCCCTACTGAGGCTGCAGCTACTCTGCCATCAAAGGTGTAGGATGCCACAGGAAGTTGTAGGTAGTCCACTACTACTTCTCGGATGGCAAGTGCAGATGTGAAGGGGTTACGATGTGCTTGGTGCACTAGACGGGATCTTTTCTTGTTGTACTCAGGCATGGTCGACTGGAGCCTTGACTACGAGTAAGTCTACCCTTATGGTCTCAAGCAGTCCAGTATAGGGCCACTGTTACATCCGAATATCCCACAAATCTAGATTTTGCACAATTCGACCAGCCAGCCAAATGGTCAACCCTAATGAGGTCGCATGTCAGGCTCTGTCAGTTACTGATAACGCTGCCTCAATCGAGTACGCAGCGTGTGTCCTTAGCTGTGATCACTTAACATGAGAGACTGGTCATGTCCTTTACACTCAGGCAACAAAGGTCATGGGATAGGGATACACGCGTATACATATGCGACAGTATCGCATACGCAAAGTATAAAAGGGCAATCCATTGGCAGAGCTGTCACTTGTGCTTAGGTCATTCATGCAAAAGGGTGCTCGACGTGATTATGGCCGCACGATGGGAATTAACATACACTATGTGATTAAAAGTATCCGGACACCTGACTGAAAATGACTTACAAGTTCATGGCGCCCTCCATCGGTAATGTTGGAATTCAATATGGTGTTGGCCCACTCGTAGACTTGATGAGTTTCCATTGGTATACGTTCAGTCAGGTGCTGGAAGGTTTCTTGGGGAATGGTAACCATTTCTTCACGGAGTGCTGCACTGAGGAGAGTTATCAGTGTTGGTCGAAGAGACCTGGCACAAAGTCGGTGTTCCAAAACATCCCAAAGATGTTCTATAGGATTTAGGTCAAGACTGTGTAGGCCATTTTATTATTACTGTCGTGTAAAGACTCCGCCACAGGCCGTACATTATGAACAGGTTCTCAATCGTGTTGAAAGATGCAGTTGCCATCCCCGAATCACTCTTCAATAACGGAAAGCAAGAAGGTGCTTAAATCATCAATGTAGGCCTGTGCTGTGCAAGGGCCACGCAAAACAAGGGGTGCAAGTCTCCTCCATGAAAAACACGACCACACCATAACACCACCGCCTCAGAATTTTACTGTTGGCACTACACACGCTGGCAGATGACGTTCAACAGGCATTCGCCATACCCACACCCTGTCATCGGATCGGCACATTGTGTACCAAGATTTCTTCACCCCACACAACGTTTTTCCACTTTCAGTCGTCCAAGCGAGGCATCGTTTGGCGTTTACCGACGTGATTTGTGGCTTATGAGCAGACGCTGGACCATGAAATCTAAGTTTTCTAACCTCTTGCCTAATTGTCATAGTACTTGCAGTGGATCCTGATGCAGTTTGAAATTCCTGTGTAATGGTCTGGATAGATGCCTGCCTATAACACATTATGAACCTCTTCAACTGTCGGTTGTCTCTGCCAGACAATAGACGAGGTCAGTCTGTACGCTTTTGTGCTTTACGTGTCCCCTCACGTTCCGACTTCACTATCACGTCGGAAACAGTGGACCTAGAGATGTTTAGGAGTGTGAAAATCTCGCGTACAGACGTATGACACAAGTGACACCCAATCTGCTGACCACGGTTCTGTTCTCTCACGATATCTATCAACTAACAGAGGTCACTGATATGGAGTACCTGGCAGTAGGTGTCAGCAAACTGCGCCTAATATGAAAAATGTAAGTTTTTAGGGGTGTCTGGATACTTTTGATCACATATTGTACTTTGGACGCAGAATCGTAGTTTGATCTAGACACTTGGGGCATTCCATTTCGGGATCGTTGGGGAATTCTATACTCCGTGAATATCACACTATGAAAAGTGTGCCGAGGATACCAAATTTCTGGCATTATCTATCACCACGGACAACGGAGTGGCCGACGGCCTTCAGTTAACGATCGAGACTAGGTGGCGTTTGCGTGGAGTTGTCAGTGCTGACAGAAGCCACACTGCATGAAATAACTGGAGAAATCACTATGGGGTGTACGATGAACGTATCCTTTGCGACAATGTGGCGAAACTTGGCGTTAATGGGCTTTGGCAGCATACGACCAACGCGAGCATCTTTGCTAACAGCACGACATCCCCTGTAGCATCTCTCGTGGACTCGTGACCATATCCGTTAGACCTCAGGCTACTGAAAAACCATTGCCTCGTAAATACCCATTTCAGTTGGTAACAGCTGATGGTAGGGATCGAGTGTGACGCAGACCACACGGAGTTATGGTCTCAGGTTGTCAACAAGGCACTGTGCTAGCTGGTGGTGGCTTCATAATGGAGTGGACTCTGTTTGCGTGGAGTGGACTTAGTTCTCTGGTCCAACTGAAGCGATCAATTAACTGTAAATCGTTATGTTCGGCTATTTGGAGACCATTTGCAGGCATTCATGGACTTAATGTACCGAAACAATAATGCAATTTTTATAGTTGACAATGCGCCATGTCAACGGGCCGCAACTGGTCGCAATTGGTCTGAAGAACATTTTGGACAATTCGAACGAATGTTTGTCGACCCATATCGCCCGACATGGATCCCGCCGAACATTTAAGGGGCCTAATGAAGAGATCAGTTCGTCCACAAAACCCTGCACCGACAAAACTTTCGTAATTATACACAGCTATAGAGGCAGCATGGCTCAATGTTTCTGCAGGGGCTCAGACGACTTGTGGAGTGCATGCCACGACTACACTTGCCAAAAGTAGATCCGACATGATATTAGGAGGTATCCCATGCGTTTTGTCACCCCAGTGTATACACTGACCTAGGCCTCGTAAAGACACTAAACGCGAATAACACTTTCTACGTGTCACAGAGAATTTATGTATATACAGAGGGGTCTTAAAAAATGTATCCACTGTCTGAAAGTCCATAACTGTCAAACTGAGGGAGTTGTCTCATTTTTGGTAGTGTAATAGTTTGTAGTTCCGGCAATCACCACATAAGCGTTGTACTGCGTTGTTCTGTTTTGACAGATGACACTCGCCACATAGTGTTTTGTTCTTAGTTGCACCTAGTTACTCGAGTAAACATGGCTGCCCCAAGGTTTACATTCGATGAAAGGAAGTCAGTTTTCAAGTGGTATTTTAAGTACAGCAATGGTGAAATGAATATGAAATAGAGTCACCGACACGTTTAACTATTCGTCGCATTCAAGAAAAATTTGAAGCCGAAGGCTGTGTTAAAGATGTACACAAAACAACGATCTGGACAACCTGTAAGAGTAACAAGTCCATCTAACTCCCGTCGAGTATTACAGCAATTCACTCGCTCACCACACAAGTCTGAGACAGTGTGCCCGTGAAACTGGAGTGAGTCGCTCAAGTGTTCGGCGAATTTTGAAGACACGCAATGAACGAGGACGACCCAGATCGTAGAATGGAGAACTGCGTGTGGTTTACTAACATGGTGCGCAACGATGAAGAGTTTGCAGATATGGTTGTGTGGTCTGATGAGGCACAAAAATGTGTGTGAAATATTATGGTACTTAACTTCTAAGGTCATGAGTCCCTCAGCTAACACACTACTTAACCTAAATTATCTTAAGAACAAACACACACACCCATGCCCGATGGAGGACTCGAACCTCCGCTGGGACCAGCCACACAGTCCATCAATGCAGCGCCTTAGACCGCTCGGCTACTCCCGTGATCAGGCACAGTTCAAACTCAATGGTACAGTAAGTCGCCACAATTGCATTTACTGGGACGCCGAAAATCCGAACGTCCATGTAGACAACGTCGTGAATTTGCCAGGAATAAATGCGTGGTGTGGGTTGTCTTATCAGGGCTTGATGGGCCATTCTTCTTTGACGGCACAGTTACAGGTGAGGTGTACCTTCAGAAGCTTCAGACATCCATTTTACCTGCCATCCGAGACTTGTATGGAGACGGAAGAGTTTACTTTCAACAAGATGGTGCCCCAGCCCACTACCAAAATCGTGTTAGGGCGTATATCGACGAAAATCTACCAGGAAGATGGATAGGCCGTAGAGGTGCTGTGTAGTATCCACCACGTTCCCCATACCTGTGCTTTTACCTGTGGGGAACACTAAAGGACGCCGTTTAGCGACAAAAGCCACGCACATTGGATGAACTTCGAGAATCCACCGTACATTCATGTGCAAATGTGCAGCTGAACACGTCGCAGTCAGTATTTCGTGCTGCAGTTCGGCGGCATCGTTTGTGTGTGGATGTTAATGGTGACCATTTCGAACACCTACAGTGGTATCTTTAAGTTGGACTTTAAGCTACACTTTCACTAAAAATGAGACAACTCCGTCAATTAATTTGCAAGTTATGGACTTTTACACAGTGGATACATTTTTTGGACCCCTCTGTATTACTGCTGATGGTACGTCTGCGAAGTTACATTGACATACGTACATGTCTTCTGGGTGAATAACTGTTTCTGTCATGCAATGTATTATGAAAAAAAAACTGCCCAAGACGTTGTACTGTTTTAGAGGTATATGATTTTATTGTTAAGTGATGATTAGACAGTCTAAAATTTCACAGAATATGGTACATCTGTTACATCTTCTCCTGCCGCGTGCACCTGGTAAGTAGTAGCTTCATCGCTCGCAGTGTTGGAGTGCGCGCTGTTGCCCGACAGAGCGAACTGGACGAGTATGACCAGGTAGGTGGCGGCGGTGGCGACGGCAGGCCTCACCATGGACAAGTCCAGCGAGAACAGCCCTGCCGCACGGTACTCGACAGTTCCGCCAGTCAGCTGTTGCGCGAACAGCTGCAACTCCGCCCCGCAGCTGCAGGTGCCCGGCGCCGGCAACAGAAGCAGTTTCTTCACCAGCTGCGCCGTGTAGCCAGATTCGCGTTTGACCATTTCACTGCCGCACACGATGTTGCTGAGCCAGCAGACGTGGACCCCGACCGTGAAAAGTGCTGTCAGTACAACGTTGATTTTAGCGCCTCTCGATATAAACATCTTCAAGTCTAAGACGTTCATTATGAACCCGTACGTTAACACTACGACACAGAAAAAGGAGCAAACCAGGTGCAGGAGATTCTGTACGCTGTAGACATTATTGACAGTTCGGCTCACTTCACACAGAAGGAAATGGGCTCTCTGTAATCGTGTTACACGAATACGACTCTTCATCGGTGCACGAGGTTCTAATCCACTTATCGATGTAACGCGTGACAAAAGCTTTGCGTTGCTAAATAGAACGTGCCCTCCCGTGCGCGATTTTCTGGTCCTCGATGGAGTATAAAAATCAAAAGAATTATTAAACGATGCTGCAACTTTTACATCCAGTTCTGTTTCCGTCAATACCCCGAATACTTGCAACAACTCCTCGTTGAGTTTCTTAAACCTCTCTCGCAGCATAAGGTTCAGCGCGAAAAACTGTAGAACACTGCAACTCTTGATAATATACAGCATCAACGACGGCACGAACATACAAATATTTATGCCTTCTATACGATTCAGTACGGCATGGCTGTAAGTTAAAAGTACTGAAGTAATCGTTCCTATCAGGCTGAACCAGAGAAGTGAAACAGATTTTAAATAACGTGTCGGAAGCCCGTCGTATAGCAAAGTATCCACTGCCGTTGCTTTTGTGTACAATGAATCGATATGTTTCTGCTTCATCGTGATACTGCAAAGTATCGGAACAAAAACAGAGACAATCGTAAGCAAGGAGCACCAAACATAAGAATATTTTCCAACGCAGTCATTAATGTCATATGCTTGGGAGGGTACTCTCGTTACAGCGTAGATGACAGCCAGTAACAACAGAGGCACCAAAGCACTATACAGTCTGTCTGCAAACGACACAATTAATTTCCCACTTCTACGGTCAAATGAAATTGGAGAAGTGCCTAAAACCTTACATAGAAGGAAAAACATGTTGAGTACGCCACACATTTTGTAGCTCTTATGTGTGCGAACTGAATGTCGTCTGCGACTGTCCTGACACCAAACAGACGGATATCACACCACCTAGCACAAGTAACGTCGATACATCGATTCAGTAAGTAATTATCGTTATTGCTGGATACGCATTACACGACTGTATCAATTATTTACCATGAAGTAATTTAAGAAATGAGCCAAGTATACAGAGGAATGCCTCTCACCTCAACTTTAGATATTTACCCTGCATTTCAGTGATAGCTTTATCTTTAAAAAAAATTGTTGTCACGCTAAGCCAATTAGACAGTTGTAACCGGCACACTGTTTTCCTGATCAGGAATCGCGATAAGGCGATAGTAGATAGTACACAACTGCCCATTAGAATTGCTACACCACGAAGGTGATGCGCTACAGACGCGAAATTTAACCGACGGGAACATGATGCTGTGATATGCAAATGATTAGCTTTTCAGAGCATTCACACAGGTGGCGACACCTACAATGGACTGACATGAGGAAAGTTTCCAACCGATTTCTCATACACAAACAACAGTTGACTGGCGTTGCCTGCTGAAACGTCATTGTGATGCCTCGTGTAAGGAGGAGAAATGCGTACCATCATGTTTCCGACTTTGATAAAGGTCTGTTTGTAACCTATCGCGATTGCGGTTTATCGTATCGCGACATTGCTGCTCGCGTTGGCCGAGATCCAATGACTGTTAGCAGAATATGGAATCGGTGGGCTCAGGAGGGTAATACGGAACGCCGTGCTGGATCCCAACGGCCTCGTATCACTAGCAGCCGATACGACAGGCATCTTATCCGCATGGCTGTAACGGATCGAGCAGCCACGTCTCGATCCCTGAGTCAACAGATGGGGACGTTTGCGAGACAACAACCATATGCACCAACAGTTCGACGACGTTAGCAGCAGCATGGACTATCAGCTCGGATACCATGGCTGCCGTTACCCTTGATGCTGCATCAGACAGGAGCGCCTGTGATGGTGTACTCCACGACGAACCTGGGTGCACGAATGGCAAAACGTCATTTTTTTTCAGATGAATCAGCATCATGATGGCCTTATCCGTGTTTGTCGACATCGTGGTGAAGGCACATTGGAAGCGTGTATTCGGCATCGCCATACTGCCGCATCACCCAGCGTGATGGTATGGGGTGTCATTGGTTACACGTCTCTGTCACCTCCTGTTAGCACTGACGGCACTCTGAACAGTGGACGTTACATTTCAGATGTGTTACGACCTGTAGCTCTACCCTTCATTCGATCCCTGCGAAACCCTAGATTTCAGCAGGATAATGCACGACCGCATGTTGCAGGTCCCGTACGGGCCTTCCTGGATACAGAAAATATTCGACTGCTGCCCTCTCCATCACATTCTCCAGATCTCCCACCAATTGAAAACGTCTGGTCAATGGTGGCCGAGCAACTGGCTCGTCACAATACGCCAATCACTACTCTTGATGAACTGTGGTATCGTGTTGAAATTTCATGGGCAGCTGTACCTGTACACGCCATCCAAGCTCTGTTGGACTCAATGCCCCGGCGTATCAGGACCGTTATTACGGCCAGAGGTGGTTGTTCTGGGTACTGATTTCTCAGGATCTATCCACCCAAATTGCCAATTTTTTTGGCCAGTGGTGTATTATGTAATGTACTTTTCTTGGATATTGAGATATTCCAATGAAAAGTTTCTCAAAAAGCGCCAATGCAAAATATTGAGAATGATGTATGACTTCGCATAAGTTATTGTGTTGTTTCATAGGCTTGTAGCGTTTTACCATAAGATTAATAAACTCAATTAATACATGTAAGAGAGATTTTAGTTAATAATATGTTTTCCTCCAGTGCTTACAACAGTCTGCCAACGTTGGGGAACTTTTCGATTCCTCGGTTGTAGAAATCACGTCGTTTTGACAAGAAAAACTCGTCGAGACGTGTTAGGAGCGCATTTTGGTCCAGAAAAAAAATTCCGGTTGATCGACAGAGATCGAAAAAGGCGAAAAATCTGTGGGCGTTATTTCAGGTTAATAAGGTGGGTACGGAATTGCTTTTCAACCCTATTCCAATTTACTGTTTTTGTCAGTCTTGCAGAATGTGGGCGCGCGTTATCGTGGAGTACCATCACTTAACGCTGTTTTCCTGGTCGTTGTTCTTGGACTGCGTCTGGAAGACGTCTCACTTGTCGACAAATGTCAGAAGTGATGTTTACACCTCGTAGTAAACTACAAAGTCGCTGTTGCCATAGGTGCATAACATCTTTTGCGGATGTGCAGGGGTCTTTATATGAAGAGTTGCTCCTTTGTTTGACCTAAACTATTCCTTTCTTTTCGTTGTTGTTGTTGTTGTCTTCAGTCCTGAGACTGGTTTGATGCAGCTCTCCATGCTACTCTATCCTGTGCAAGCTTCTTCATCACCCAGTACCTACTGCTCTGGGTCGCCCGCTACGATTTTTACCCTCCACGCTGCCCTCCAATACTAAATTGGTGATCCCTTGATGCCTAAGAATATGCCCTACCAACCGATCCCTCCTAGCCAAGTTGTGCCACAAATTTCTCTTCTCTCCAATTCTGTTCAATACCTCCTCATTAGTTATGTGATCTACCCATCTACTCTTCAGCATTCTTCTGTAGCACCACATTTCTAAAGCTTCTATTCTCTTCTTGTCTGAACTATTTATCGCCCATGTTTCACTTCCATACATGGCTACACTCCATACAAATACTTTCAGAAACGACTTCCTGACACTTAAATCTATACTCGATGTTAACAAATTTCTCTTCTTCAGAAACGCTTTCCTTCCCATTGCCAGTCTACATTTTAAATCCTCTCTACTTCGACCATCATCAGTTATTTTGCTCCCCAAATAGCAAAACTCCTTTATTACTTTAAATGTCTGATTTCCTAATCCAATTCCCTCTGCATCACCCGACTTTATTTGACTACATTTCATTATCCTCGTTTTGCTTTTGTTGATGTTTACCTTATATTCTCCTTTCAAGACACTGTCCATTCCGTTCAACTGCTCTTCAAAGTCCTTTGCTGTCTCTGACAGAATTACAATGTCATCGGCTAACCTCAAAGTTTTTATTTCTTCTCCATAGATTTTAATCCCTACTCCGAATTTTTCTTTTGTTTCCGTTACTGCTTGCTCAATATACAGATTGAATAACATCGGGGGGAGACTGCAACCCTGTCTCACTCCCTACCCAACCACTGGTTCCCTTTCATGTCCCTCGACTCTAATAACTGCCATCTGGTTTCTATACCAAATTGTAAATAGCCTTTCGCTCCCTGTATTTTACCCCTGCCGCCTTCAAAATTTGAAATAGTATTCCAGTCAACATTGTCAAAAGCTTTCCCTAAGTCTACAAATGCTAGAAACGTAGGTTTGCCTTTCCTTAATCTATTTTCTAAGAGAAGTCGTAGGGTCAGTATTGCCTCACTTGTCCCAACATTTCTACGGAATCCAAACTGATCTTCCCCAAGGTCGGCTTCTATCAGTTTTTCCATTCGTCTGTAAAGAATTCGTGTTAGTATTTTGCAGCTGTGGCTTATTAAACTGATAGTTTGGTAATTTTCACATCTGTCAACACCTGCTTTCTTTGGGATTGGAATTACTATATTCTTCTTGATGTCTGAGGGTATTTCGCCTGTCTCATACATCTTGCTCACCAGATGGTAGAGTTTTGTCAGGACTGGCTCTCCCAAGACTATCAGTAGTTCTAATGAAATGTTGCCTACTCTTAAGGCCTTGCTTCGACTTTTCCTTATGTTGACATAAAGACGCCGTTTCTCGTCACCATTAATAATACCTGACAGGAATGGTCAGTCTTGTTCACGAGAGAATTAGTGACGAGCAAGCAGGGAGGCACATAAGGCCACTCTGATTTTTGTAATTTTGGCTTAGAACATGCGGTACCCATACAGCAGATTTTTGAACCTTCCCCACTGCATGCAAATGTCGCACGATGGTGGGCTGATCACAGTTCATCACATTTGCCTGTTCTCGATTACACTGACGTTGATCATTATCAAGTAATGCGTTTAAACGATCCGAGAAGACCATTCTCTTGCTCTGTCCAATGGCATTATCCCCATACATAGCGCAAATGTTTCTGGTTACCCTCGATGCTCAATTCAAACAGAAGATTATGTTGCAGAAACGTTCCAATTTCTCCAGTTCCGTGTTCAGGTATCCACGAACTTCACGATGGAAAAAGGGGGAGCCCCATCCCGCTGAAAGATGAATGGAGAGTCCGACCGCTTTTCAGGCATCTGCCATTGCTGCAACATGTCCAAGTAGGAATATCCAGTGACACTGCTCTAGGGAAAGAAGAACGGCCTGTACAGTTTTCCACATGGCATGGCACGAAAAACATTTACCTTTGGGGAAACACGCTCAAATTCAACGCATTCGTGTGGATGCTTTGTATCCCAGATTCGACAATTATACCTGTTCTCTTTCCCATTAGTGTGAGAAGTGGCTTCGTCGCTAAATATTATAGATCAACAATGCCGTCCCAATCCTCATTCAATTGTTGCAGCTGCGTACAAAACTCGAAATGCTTGTCTTTGTCGTCGCGTTGAGCTTTTGCACCGGCTCCAATCTGAATGTCGCAGGACTTTCCACACTGTCACTGGAGCCATTGCGAGTTCACGGGATGCACGATTCGCCGATTTCTTTGGATTGCTTACGAATGTCTCTCGTACCCGTTACACATTCACTTTACTCACGTTGGGACGTACGCTTCTCTTTGCCGGGCACAAGCAACCCGTCGTAACGAATTAGTTGTGCCAGTGGTAAATGGCCTTGTGGCTTCTTGCCATACTTGGATCGAAACATCCGCTGAACATCTGTAGCACATTTGTTTTTGTCGAACTCCCAACATACAGAAAGCTCGCTCTGCACCTGAACTTGCCATGTTTGCGACTAGCAGAGACTATCGGCAAACTATCGAACTATGCTATGGCGCTTCCTGGCAGATTACAACTGTGTGCCCGACCGAGACTCGAACTCGGGAACTTTGCCTTTCGCGGGCAAGTGCCCTACCATCTGAGCTACCGAAGCACGACTCACGCCCGGTCTCACAGCTTTACTTCTGCCACCAGTACCTCGTCTCCTACCTTCCAAACTTTACACTTGCCCGCGAAAGGCAAAGTTCCCGAGTTCGAGTCTCAGTCGGACACACAGTTTTAATCTGCCAGGAAGTTTCATAACAGCGCACACTCCGCTGCAGAGTGAAAATCTCATTCTATGCTATGGCGGTATATAAAAAAAAAGTTTCAGGATTTCTCTTCAAAAAGACGTGTATGATATCTGTAAAGTGTTTGGTTCTTGTGCAATAAATAATTGAAAGTGTTCCCGAACTTTATGTACACCGTGTATATAACAAAAATCTGAACATTTATTACAGTTGTTGTGCTCTTCAGTCCGAAGACTGGTTTCATGCAGCTCTCCATGCTGCCACCTTGTGCAAATCTCTTCATCTCTAAATAACTACTGCAACCTACACCCTTCCGAATCTGCACACTGTTTTTACCCTGCACACTTCTCCCCAGTACTGAACTGGTGATCCCTTGTCATCTCAATGTGTCCTACCAACCCATCCTTTCAACTAGTCAGGTTTTGCCACAAATTTATTTTCTCCCCAATTCTATTCAGTACCTCCTCCTCAGTTGCATTATCTAACCATTTAATCTTCAGGACTCTTCTGTAGCGCCACGGTTCAAAAGCTTCTATTCTCCTCTTTTCTAAACTTTTATAGTTTATATTTCACTTCCATACATGGCTACACCCCATATGAATACTTTCAGAAAAGTGTTCCTGACAAATCTGTATTCGATGTTAACGAATTTCTCTTTTTCAGGAACGCTTTTCTTGCCGTTGCCAGTCTACATTTTATATCCTCTCTACTTCGACCATCATCAGTTATTTTACTTCCTAAATAGCAAAACTCCTTTACTACTTTAAGTGTCTCATTTCCTAATCTAATTCACTCAGCATCACCCGATTTAATTTCACTAAATTCCATTATCCTCGTTTTGCTTTTGTTGATGTGCATATTATATCCTCCTTTCAAGACACTGTCCATTCCGTTCAACTGCTCTTCCAAGTCCTTTGCTGTCTCTGACAAAATTACAATGTGAAGTTTTTATTTCTTCACACTGCACTTTAATTCCTCAACCAATTTTTTGTTTCTTTTACTGATTGTTTAATGTACAAATTGAATAACATTGAGGAAAGGCTACAACCCTGTCCCATTCGCTTCTCAACCACTACTTCCCTTTCATTCGCTGCGACACATACAACAGCTGTCTAGATTCTGTCGAAGTTCTAAATAGTCTTTAGCTCCCTGTATTTTACCTGTGCTACTCTCAGAATTTCAAAGATAGCATTCCAGTCAACATTTTCAAAAGTTTTCTCTCGGCCTACAAATGCTGTAAACGTAGGTTTCTCTTTCCTTAACCTGCCTTCTGAGATAAGTCTATGGGTCAGTGTTGCCTTGCGTTTTCCTACATTTCTCTGGAATCCAAACTTATCTTCCACTAGGTCAGCATCCGCCAGTTTTCCCATTCTTCTGTAAACAATTCGTGTTAGAATTTTGCAACAATGACTTATTAATCTGATAATTCGGTAATTTTCACACCTTTCAGCAGCTGCATTCTATGGAATTGGAATTATTGCATTGTTCTGGAAGTCTGAGGATATTTCGCCTGTCTGGTTCGTCTTGCACACCAGACGGAATAGTTTTGTCACGATTGGCTCTCCCGCTCTCTTAAGTTTTACTAACAGACGGCATATCGTCTAATCCCGAGGCCTTGCTTCGACTTAGATCATACAGAGCTATGACAAATTCTTCTCGCAGTATCGTATCTCCTGTTTCCTCTTCATCTACGTCCACATTCCTTTCTATAATATTGCCTTCAAGTCCATCTCCCTTGTATGACCCTCTATACACTGCTTCCACCTTTCAGATTTCCGCCTTTGCCTAGGACTGTTTTTTAATCTGAGCCCTTATTATTCACACAGCTGTTTTTCTCTTCTCCAAAGGCCTCTGATTTTCCTGAGGGCAATATGAATCTTTCCCTCAGTGAAATATGCTTCTAAATCCTTACATTTGTCCTTTAGCCATTCCTGCTTAGCTTGTCGATCTAATTTTTTAAATGGTGCATTATTAAATTTCCTCCTTCCATCAATGAAATTCAGTACGATGCTATCCAAGGATTCCTACTACGCCGTGAGCTTTTACCTATTTGAACCCCTGCTGCCTTGACTGTTTCTTATCGCAAAGCTACACATTCGTCTTCTCCTGTATTCCTTTCCGTTGTTCTAGTCAGCTGTTGCCTAATGCTCCTGCTGAAAGGAACCTCTGGTTCTTTTAAATTATCCAGGTCCCATTTTCTTAATTTCCTACCTTTTCCCCGATTTCTTCAGTTTTAATCTGCAGATCATAACCAATAAATCGTGGTCTGAGTCAACATCTACCCGTTGAAATGTCTTACACTTTAAAATCTGGTTCCTAAATCTCTGTCTGACCACTATATAATCAATCTGAAACCTTCCAGTTCTCCAGGCCTCTTCCATGAACACAAACATCTTTTACGACACTTAAAACAAGTGTTAGCGATGATTAAATTATGATCTGTGCAAAATTCTACCAGGCGCGTTCGTCTTTGATTCATTTCCCCAAAGTTCACTATTTTTCCTTTTCTTCCCACTATAGAATTCCAGTCCTCCAGCACAATTGAAATTTCGATTCCTTTAACTACCTGAATAATTTCCTTTATCTAACCACACATTTCTTCAATAAAAGTTTGAAATATATCAGAAAGGTATATTCCGAGATGTTTGGTGACAACGTTTTCCATTTATACACTACATATAGGTATTTATAAATTAAGGAATTAGGGACCTAAAACACGCCCGTGTTAGAATTCAATGCTGTGTAAAAATTCCAAAGCAGTTGGTCAAGAACTTACGGAGATTAACGATTTTGGGCAAACACACTTTTACATTTCTACTTTTATTACATATATAGTACATACACACTAGATGATATTTCAAAAGGAACGTAAAAACATATGAGTATTCCAATGCAATGTTGCGTCAAAATAGGTGATCCAAGAAGAACTTTCGGAGATTTGAGATTTTGAAGAAATTAAGATTTACGTTTTCATTTATAAATGAACTGTAAAGCACAAATCTTCGAAAGTTTTTGACCGATTGGTCTGAAATTTGACGACGTTCGATTGGTATAGGCGCCTGTTTTAATTAGCCTATTTTTTAAATATATGTGTGTCAGGAAGTCGTTTCTGAAAGAATTTGTATGGAGTGTAGCCACGTATGGAAGTAAAACATGGACGATAAATAGTTTGGACAAGAAGAGAATAGAAGCTTTCGAAATGTGGTGCTACAGAAGAATGCTGAAGATTAGATGGGTCGATCACATAACTAATGTGGTGTTGAATAGAATTGGGGAGAAGAGGAATTTGTGGCACAACTTGACAAGAAGAAGAGATCGGTTGGTGGGACATGTTCTGAGGCATCAAGGGATCACCAATTTAGTATTGGAGGGCGGCGTAGAGGGTAAAATCGTAGAGGGAGACCAAGAGATGAATACACTAAGCAGATTCAGAAGGACGTAGGTTGCATCAAGTACTGGGAGATGAAGCTTACACAGGATCGAGTAGCATGGAGAGCTGCATCAAACCAGTCTCAGGACTGAGACAAGAACAACAACAATTTAATCATAGGGAAATGTTGTTGCAAAAAATCATGTACGTATATTATACATCATATACTTAAAGAATTTAGTACCCAAAAACAAACCCGTATTAAAATTCAATGCTGTGTAAAAATTTCAAAGCTATCTGTGAAGAACTTTTGGATATACACGATTCTGAACAAACGAACATTTACATTTTTATCTGTACATATACCGAAAATTACATTTTTGTTACGTCTGGAAGCCGTTAGATAGGGAACCTGCAACTGGGGCCATGCACCAATTTAGCCATTTAGCAATATACGAGGGTGGTTTGAAAAGTTCTCGGAATCACCACGACAGGTCAGCACTAGCGCAACGAGTTGTTCATGTGATATTCACTGGACTGTTGCCTGTAAACACGTGCCACGTGATTGCTCTTGGAAGAGAGCTGTGGCGGTGATGTGGCTCTGTTGTTGTTACCGCAAGGTGATTTGCGAAGATGGAAAAATAATCGAGATTCGAGCAGTGATTAAGTACTTAAAGAAAGATATTAAAGCAAAGGACATTCATGCCGATTTCCTGAATACCCTGGGGGCCTCTGTTCTTTCATATTCAACTGTTACCAAGTGGACAAATGAATTCAAATTTGGTCGGAAGAGCTTAGATGATCCACGCAGTGGTCAGCCAAGATATGTCACTACTCCAGAGATCATTCCAAAAGTGCACAAAAGAGTCATGAAGGATCGCCGATTGAAAGTATGTGAAATTGCCAGATGTCATCTGAAAGGGTATATCACATTTTAACTGAAGAATTAGAATCGAATAAATTATCAGTAAGATGTGTGCCGCGACTCTTGACGCTGGATCAAAAACGCATGACAATGGACATATCAGAACAATGTTTGGCCCGTTTGGAAGGAACAAGATTTTTCGTGCCGTTTTGTGACCACAGATGAAACTTGGGTGCACTCCTATACCCTAACAGACAAAACAACAGTCAAAGCAGTGGAAACATGCTGATTCGCCGCCACCAAAGAAAGCAAAGACGATTCCTTTAGTGGGAAAGATCAGTGTTCTGGGATGGGAAGAGGATTCTGTTTGTAGATTATCTCTCCACTGGGCAAATAATTACTGGAGAATACTATGCTAACGCCCTGGACAAATTGCAACAAGGTACGCGAAAAAAAGTCCTGGTTTAGCAAGAAAGTCATATTCCATCAAGACAATGCGCGCGCGAACACACACATGTGCCGTTGGCATGGCAAAATTACCACACCAGCCTTATTCATCTCATATGGCTACGTCAGACTTCCATCCCTTCCCAAAACTGAAAATTTTTCTTGGTGGACGAAGATTCACTTCAAACGAAGAATTCATGGCCAGAGTTGACAACTATTTTGCAGGTCTGGAGGAAATTCATTTTCGAGATGCGATCAAGACACTGGAATGTCGTTGGACCAAGTCCATTAATCTACAAGGAGACTACATTGAAAAATAAAAAGTTTGAGAGATGTAAGTACTTTTTTTCTATTCCGTTCCGAGAACTTTTCAAACCACCATCGCAGTTGCCTCATAGGCTCAGAGTTTCAAATATCTTGTCTTGGTGACCAAATTCTGTGGCTATTTCGGGCATTGCTAGTTTTTCAAGCTGGTTATCTCCTTGTTAATACGCTAGCTCGCTGCCATTTTTTAATTAGCTCCTTCGTTTATCTACATCTACACTGCACATGCTGTCGCATGGTGTCTGCTGGAGTGTAGTTGTGTACCAGTTCCACTGCCGCCTTTCCTATTGCACTTGCGAATCCTTTGGGAGAAGAAATGCGGGTGTTACTGCTCTAAATGCACCCACCGCGGTCCGTTTGCCTTTATTCGCTCGAGAAATGAATCATCCCGTTTGTTTTCAGAGTAAAGGCTTCACTAAAAGCTTCTCTCCCCGCATTAAGTATTCCATTTCCCGAGATACCCACTTCGCGCGCATTACTCTTGAATATTCCTACAAGTACAAACATATTCCTACCGCTGCAAGAGTATTTTCTGGTACGAAGACAGTGCTCTGTTTTCGGAAGCCTTATCGCCCAACTCCCTACTCTGCGTATTATTACAGTTCATGACATGAGAATACGGTAGCCCCACATACGAATGTACAGTCGCGTCGTCGTTATTTGATAGCACACTTACAGGCGCACCTTTTCTGTAAGGTCGCATTTCGCGAGGAGTGAGTTTGTTCCGTGTCGCTGCTTTCACGAATGAGACCGCAGTGCGGAATACAATATACGCTGCAGACTTTGCTTGCACGAGGAACTCAGGGGTTGAGAGGGCGAGGTTCGCTGTAACTTGCGGGGCAAGCAGCGGGAAAACAGATATTCCGATATTTATGAGTGGGCCGCATATTGATGCTTGTGGAACACACTCGTCTCGCAATCGTTACGTGCTGTCTCTGCCCTGCATTTTGTATCACTCCTCAGTTCCTTTGCTCACTTCTTTCTTTGTTATCTCGTCTTCTTTTAAATATTTTTTTCATACTTACAAGCGTAATCCGCCATTGGTCGCTCTCTAATATTGTCGAAACTTGGCATAGTATAAGAAGGATGAAAATAAGTAGACACCTGTTTCGGCTTAGGTGCTAACGCTCAGTACTTTTTGGGTAAATGACAGCCAAAATTTCGACGCGCCTTCGTCGGTCCACTTGTGAATCGTTAAAGTGAGTTGGTAGCGCGGCGGCTAAGAACATAGTTCAGAACCCTTGCGTCACGTGTTCAAATCCCGCCTTATATTTTGTTTTTCTCTTACTGTCGCGGGTCGCGGGAGTATGTCACATCAACATTTTAGTGACGTGAAATAAAATGGAATTATTGACAAACACGTAAGTACACTACATCTATATCTACCTACATCTACATCTATCTACATCTTCATCTACATGACTACTCTGCAATTCACATTTAAGTGCTTGGCAGAGGGTTAAACGAACCACAATCATACTATCTCTCTACTATTCCACTCCCGAACAACGCGCGGGAAAAACGAACACCTAAACCTTTCTGTTCGAGCTCTGATTTCTCTTATTTTATTTTGATGATCATTCCTACCTATGTAGGTTGGGCTCAACAAAATATTTACGCATTTGGAAGAGAAAGCTGGTGACTGAAATTTCGTAAAAAGGTCTCGCCGCGACGAAAAACGTCTTTGCTGTAATGACTTCCATCCCAACTCGTGTATCATATCTGCCACACTCTCCCCCCTATTACGTGATAATACAAAACGAGCTGCCCTTTCTTGCACCCTTTCGATGTCCTCCGTCAATCCCACCTGGTAAGGATCCCCCGCCGCACAGCAATATTCTAACAGAGGACGAACGAGTGTAGTGTAAGCTATCTCTTTAGTGGACTTATTGCATCTTTGAAGTGTCCTTCCAATGAAACGCAACCTTTGGCTCACCTTCCCCACAATATTATCTATGTGGTCCTTCCAACTGAAGTTGTTCGTAATTTTAACACCCAGGTACTTAGTTGAATTGACAGCCTTGAGAATTGTACTATTTATCGAGTAATCGAATTCCAACGGGTTTCTTTTGGAACTCATGTGGATCATCTCACACTTTTCGTTATTTAGCGTCAACTGCCACCTGACACACCATACAGCAATCTTTTCTAAATCGCTTTGCAACTGATACTGGTCTTTGGATGACCTTGTTGTTGTTGTTGTCTTCAGTCCTGAGACTGGTTTGATGCAGCTCTCCATCTGCGAACAACCTAAGAGAACTGCTCAGATTGTCACCCAGGTCATTTATATAGATCAGAAACAGCAGAAATCCCCAGACGCTTCTCTGGGGAACACCTGATATCACTTCAGTTTTACTCGATGATTTGCCGTCTATTACTACGAACTGCGACCTTCCTGACAGGAAATCACGAATCCAGTCGCACAACTGAGACGATACCCCATAGGTCCGCAGCTTGATTAAAAGTTGCTTGTGAGGAACGGTGTCAATAGCTTTCCGGAAATCTAGAAATACGGAATCAACTTGAGATCGCCTGTCGATAGCGGCCATTACTTCGTGCGAATAAAAGAGCTAGCTGCGTTGCACAATAGCGATGATTTCTGAGGCCATGCTGATTACGTGTCAATAGATCATTCCCTTCGAGGTGATTCATAATGTTTGAATACAGTATATGCTCCAAAACCCTACTGCAAACCGACGTCAATGATATAGGTCTGTAGTTAAATGGATTACTCCTACTACCCTTCTTAAACACTGGTGCGACCTGCGCAATTTTCCAATCTGTAGGTACAGATCTATCGGTGAGCGAGCGGTTGTATATGAGTGCTAAGTAGAGAGCTATAGTATCAGCGTAATCTGAAAGGAACCTAATCGCTATACAATCTGGACCTGAAGACTTGCCCGTATCAAGAGATTTGAGTTGCTTCGCAACCCCTAAGGTATCTACTTCTAAGAAACTCATGCTAGCAGATGTTCGTTTTTCAAATTCTGGAATATGCCATTTGTCTTCCCTGGTGAAGGAATTTCGGAAAACTGTGTTCAATAATTCCGCTTTAGCGGCACAGTCGTCGGTAACAGTACAGTACTTTATGACCATTAAAATTGCTACACCACGAAGATGACGTGCTACAGACGCGAAATTTAGCCGATAGGAAGAAGATGCTGTGATATGCAAATTATTAGCTTTTCAGAGCATTCACACAAGGTTGGCGCCGGTGGCGACACCTACAACGTTCTGACAGGAGGAAAGTTTTCAACCGATTTCTCATACACAAACAGCAGTTGACCGGCGTTGCCTGGTGAAACGTTGTTGCGATGCCTCGTGTACGGCGGAGAAATGCGTACCATCACGTTTCCGACTTTGATAAAGGTCGGATTGTAGCCGATCGCGACGGCGGCTTATCGTATCGCGACGTTGCTGCCCTCGTTGGTCGAGATCCAGTGAGTTCAGGAGGGTAATACGGAACGCCGTACTGGATCCCAACGGCGTCGTATCACTAGCAGTCGAGATGACAGTCATCTTACCCGCATGGCTGTAACGGATCGTGCAGCCACGTCTCGATCCCAGAGTCAACAGATGGGGACGTTTGCAAGACAACAACCGTCTGTACGAACAATTGGACGACGTTTGCAGCAGCATGGACTATCAGCTCGGAGACCGTGGCTGCGGTTACCCTGGACGGTGCATCACAGACAAGAGCGCCTGCGATGGTGTACTGAACGACGAACCTGGGTCCACGGATGGCAAAACGTTATCTTTTCGGATGAATCCAAGTTGTGTTTACAGCATTATGATGTTCGCATCCGTGTTTGGTGACATCGCGGTGAACGCACATTGGAAGCGTGTATTCGTCATCGCCATACTGGCGTATCATCCGGCGTGATGGTATGGCGTGCCATTGGTTACACGTCTCGATCTCCTCTTATTCGTATTAACGGCACTGAACAGTGGACGTTTCATTTCAGATGTGTTACGACCCGTGGTTCTACCCCTCATTCAATCCCTGTGGAACCCTACATTTCAGCAGGATAATGCACGACCGCATGTTGCAGGTCCTGTGCGGGCTTTTCTGGATATAAAAAATTTCGACTGCTGCCCCGGCCAGCACATTCTCCAGATCTCTCACCAATTAAAAACGTCTGGTCAATTGTGGCCGAGCAACTGTCTCGTCACAATGCGCCAGTCACTACTCTTTATGAACTGTGGTATCGTGTTGAAGCTGCATGGGCAGCTGTACCTGTACACGCCATCCAAGCTCTGTTTGACTCAATGCCCAGGTGTATCAAGGCCGTTATTATAGCCAGAGGTGGTTGTTCTGGGTACTGATTTCTCAGGGTCTATGCACCCACATTGCGTGAAAATGTGATCATATGTCAGTTCTAGTATAATATATCTGTGCAATGAATACCCGTTTATCATCTGTATTTCTTCTTGTTGTAGCAATTTTCATGACCAGTAGCGTATTTCAAGTGTTATTGAAATAAACTGTATCACCACAAATCACCACAGGAAGTGAAACATGGACAATAAATAGTTTGGACAGGAAGAGAATAGAAGCTTTCGAAATGTGGTGTTACAGAAGAATGCTGAAGATTAGATGGGTACATCATGTAACTAATGAGGAGGTACTGAATAGAATTGGGGAGAAGAGAAGTTTGTGGCACAACTTGACGAGAAGAAGGGACCGGCTGGTAGGACATGTTCTGAGGCAGCATTGAAGGGCAGCGTGGAGCGTAAAAATCGTAGAGGGGGACCAAGAGATGAATACACTACGCAGATTCAGAAGAATGTAGGTTGCAGCAAGTACTAGGAGATGAAAAAACTTGCACACTGAAGAGCACAACAACAACAAACACCACAATGGTGTGTGTGTGTGTGTGTGTGTGTGTGTGTGTGTGTGTGTGTGTTGATAGGCTTGTAAAGTTGGTGTATGTAGTTTCGTTACAATGCATGATATTTGGCTTGTTCGGTGGAAACTGCATTACGATTTTTCATTGCTTTCTTGGTCTGAGCATTATATTTGTTACGTAGGTAATGTTGTATTTCTGTGGTGTTATTCTCCAAAAGATTTCACGGTTTCTGGAAATTCAGCCTGTAGGGGGGTGAAATAGGCGATGAAAGCTGTTATGGAAATATTTCATTGCGAAAGCATTTTTAAAGGTAATTCTGTGAAAACTGGTGTTTGGCTTCTTGGTAAGACATGAAAAAATACGTGCCTCAGGGTTTCTGGAAATTCAAACTCTTAAGTGAGTGCAATAGGGAATGAACATTTTTAAGAAAACATTACATTAAAAAAATTTTAAAGCTAAATTTATGAATATTGATATTTTCCTCCTCGGTTAGCTATAAATAAATATTTGTTAGCGGATGAAAGCTGCAGTGGAAATATCTCTACAAGAATTCAAAAGGTATTATTAACAATAACTTTTGACTCCAGCTACCAGAATCACGTCTTGGTCAGAACTACTTTAGAAAAAGACCATGCGTATATGGCCTTAATTATCGTGAGAGACTTAAAAGCTGCTGTAATTTGGAAACATAAAAATTCGATTTAATAAAATTTTAGAAATTCTCTGCAGGCCATACAGTCGGCAGCAGCAAAGCAGCTGGCGCTAAGCTTGTCTATTTCTTTTGTGATTAATTCTATCGTATTTCACGAGATCGCAGACAGTAATGACGACATGTACTTTCGCGACAGCGAAAGAAAAGAAAAGGCCGTATTACTGGAAATGAACACGGAGTACAAAATTTAGAATCTGTACTCTTTGCCATTTCGCTGTCCACGCACGTGGTTTTTCGTCGCTGCCTACGCACCTGGTTTTTCGCCGCTCAAGTAGCCAAATGGAGTCACGCTGGAACTGTGACTGTCACTTTCTCGGGAGTTGTCTTCCGCATATATCTCATTATTCCTCCATGTTCCTTTCTTCTTTGGTTCTTCATGGAAACCCCTTTGGAAACCTGCGATTTCTTTCTGAGTGGTAGTCGTTCCACAACATCTTGTGGAGTAATTCGGGATTCCCCTAGCTCCCATCTACATCATAATCCGCTAGCCACCTAATGGTATGTGGCGGAGAGTACGTTTATCACCAACTGATGCCCCCCCCCCCCCCACTCTCTTCCAATCGTGAATGGCGAGTGGGTTAGAATGATTGTCGATAAGCATCAGTATTAGCTCTAAATTATCAGATTTTTCTCGTCGTGGTCTTTACGGGAGGCGTTAGTGGGAGTAATTAATACGTTGTGCGAATCTTCCCGGAAAGTGCTCTCTCGACATTTCGATAGCAAACCTCTCGATGCTCAACGCCTCTCTTGTAGCCTCTGCCACTGGGGTTTGTTGAGCATATCTGTAACGTTATCGCGCCGACTAAACGATCCCGTGACGAAATGCGCCGCTCTTCGTTGGAGCTTCTCTATCTCTTCTATACGCCCTACCTGGTAACGACCCCACATTGATGAACCATCCTCAAGAATCGGTGGAACAAGCGCATTATAAGCCACTTCCTTCGTGGATGAATTACATCTCCTTAATATTCTCCCTATGAATCTCAGTCTGTCATCTGGTCTTCCTGCTATTTCTTCTATGTGGTCATTCCACTTAATGTCCCCCCGGATAGCTACACCTAGGTATTTTATGGTAGACGCTGTTTCCAGCAATTGGTCACCAGTAGCGTAGCTGTACGGTAGTGGATTTCTTTTCCTATGTATGCGCAATATGTTAGATTTACTTAGTTCAGGATCACCTGCCAGAGCCTGCACCATTCATCCATCAATCCTCTACAGATCATTCTGCAAACCGACACTTATCTGGCGTCGCTACTTTCTTATAGATAACACCATCATCTGCGAACAATCTTTAAGAACATCTGACGCCTTTCACTACAACATTTATATAAATTGTAAACAACAGTGGTCCTGTCTCACTTCCTTAGGGTACTACTGAAATCACCTTCACGTCTGTCGATTTTGTTCGGTTAAGAGCGGCGTGTTGATGCTATCTACAAGGAAGTCTTGAATACGGTCGGAAATCTACCTCGATAATCAGTATGCTAGTATTTTCTTCACTAAACGTGTAAAGAAACTGGTTCTTTACTTCTAAAAACAAAACCCTTTTAAATAATAAAACATGACCTATATAAGGAATCTGACTACCACTGTTAGTCAACGGACAAAAAAAAATTGGCATAGTCTTGTCAGAACGTGCACGATCTTAAGTGAGGCCAATAAGACATCAATTTTAATCTAAATATGGTATGCTAATGTTTATGTAATAAAAAATAAATTAGGTAATTCAGTAGAATTATTATATAGATGCGATAAATCTCTGTAACGGGAGTCAAATGAACAATTAATGTCAATATAATTCCAGTAAACGTGCAAAAGTAAAAAAAAAAAAAAAATACTGTAGGTTCCTACATAGACATCGCGCATCTGCTAGATGTCCACGAAATACGTAATTTTGTTTTGAAGCTGACAGCCAATTAGAAAGTAGGTGCTGTTTTCAAGCAGTAGTGGCGGACAGCATCAGCTGGTAATATACGTAATTTTATGGTAGCTAATTTTACTGCACAAAAAATGAAATATGTACCCCTCCAGAAGAAGTTACAAACAAACACTAAAATAAAATTGTAATGAGCAGCAAAATGTCTGAGAAGAATTTTGAACGAAATTATTAATTGAACTTTAATTTGGCGGGTTTTCAACACTGTCAACAAGACGAAATAATGGAAAGAATATTTATTGGAACAAAACAAAATTGCGATATTGTGGCAGTATTTTAAAATAGTTAATTTAACTGCAATTTTCTTTAATTTTGAAATGAGAGAGCGCGCAATAATTGTTTTTTAATGTCTTAACTGTTGCTGCAGGCAGTGCGATGACGTCAGCGGTGGTCCGCGCGGACGATGTGTGAAGTGAATCCTGGTTCGTGGCGTGAAGATAATGATGGATCCTCCTGTTTCATTAATATTCCAGTTACGGCGGTGGTCCACGTCTCCGTTGTGGTCGAATCAGCAGGCAGCACTGGCGCCATAATAGTTCCAGGATGTGCGTTGTCGTTACGCGCGCGACGTTTTATTATTAAAACTTTATTAATCACGCGGTGCGGGTAGGTCGGAATTATGCAATGTCTTTAGTATTTACGATATGTATCCGGTTAATGCCAATACTTCGCACAGTTCTTTCACCGTGTTGCCTCAGGAAAACAGTCACATGTGTTTATCACTATAACAGTCCGTTAAACATCAGTTCAGTTTACGTCGTCGTTTTTAAGACAGTTTGGACGATATAGTAAATGCTTCTTGATCAAATCACAGCACTGTTCTTTTACCTAACACTTTGGTTTGTTCCACTTTCACGCAATTCTAACAGTGTCTACACACGACAATGGTGTCTGATTCATGGCTAATTGTCACAAGTTTACACAGTTTGTAAAATCGTCACCGCAAACACTCGATATACTTTTCAGGTTTTACTGTTCACTTAATAATGTACGATCTCCTATTAACACAGCGGACGCACTGTTCCTCCGCGTATCACCATCTTTCACGCCGAAATGTACCACGTCTTTTCCACCCGCGAACCGGCCACTTAACCACAACTCACACGCTCTCTATCGATAGTCGTTCGCTCTGTCTCTGACAGTACTTCTCCTAGCCTAACCAAAAGATTTACAAAGCATATAGAACCAGAACATTCATATTCGTTCAATATAAAATAGTAGCAAAATGAATTAAGAAACAATGTGACGTATTAACCAATAAAGAATAGTTGAAATAAATTATACACACGTACTATGACAAGGTAACGCACAAAAGAAAAAAATACTGACTTTCGGGGAAAGCAATGTCTTTACAAACGGCACTGCGGAACGGTGTCCGATGCCTTCCTGAGACAAGGAACACGGTATCAACCTGAGCGCCATCATCTACACCGCAATGCATATAATTTCTTTGTTGTCGATTTTTAATTTAGCGGAGTGGTGAACTATTTCTTTCAGTCTGCCGGGACTCATCCTTTGGATGTGGGTAGAGAAAACAACTCTTCTTTTCCGAATCATGTCTACAATGTTTTCCAATATGGATAAAAAAATTCACTAGTATAACGTCTCCTGTACTGTGTTTGCGCTTTAACTGGTCCCCAAATTTTTCTTGGTACTGTTGTTTCTGCGATTTCCTGTGCTCCCGTCATGGTCTTTTTGTTTAAACATTCTGTTGGATAAAGTGCTTCAAAGCGAATTACTGTAGAGCAGTGTCTAAATTTAACGTTGATGTATACTGATTTCTTGTTCTAAACATCCTTTCTGAGATAGTACGCTGTTTTAGTCTTATTAACTCTTGCTTTAACGGTTTTTTTATATTCAATGTCTTGTTCAGTTACTCACAGATATTCGAAATCGTTACTTCTCTCAATTTTTTCATATTTAGTTTTTGTTATTTTCTGGCCTGCCTTAAGGTTTGTCTTGAATTTGGTTTTCTCGAGCGGGACTTAACCTACTTTTCCGGTTTGCTCGTTGAGAAATTCTGTCTGTCTGATGCCTGTTAGCTAGATCGTCTGCAAACACAAGACAGTGTATTTGTAGGCTGTCCCTCACTGATTTGGATTCCACCTAATGACATCCTCCATTCCCTTAATACTTTTCCTAGGACACAGTTAAATATCACCGGGGAGAGACCATCTCCCTGACTGATACCAAATGCCGTTTTTATCTGGTTACCTTTTAGTATTTTTTATCTTTGTATCAGACTTATTTCACACACGCCTTCTTAGAATTATACGAATACTTTCATTATTACGATGGCGCCTTTCATGTGGTCTTTCGCCTAATCGATGCAAATGGCAGTCAAAAAGTGAACTTCGTGTTCAAATGAATTGAAAATGTAAGCAAAGATTTTAAACTGCATATGATCTATGGTTCATTAAACATTAAACATAATTATTAAATATTACCGGATTAACTTCTACCAAGTAACTAGTAAAGCGTCTCCTATTACTTCTTAAGAGTACTGGTTCACTTCACTAGAATCACAAGTAACGAAACCTCACAATCAACTAAATTTCTGTGTGGACAACAGCAGACTAAGACCACTGTTGTTTTTGTCTATCCATCCTTATGACTGGAGATCTTTTGGACTACGGTCGTTCACTTCTGTAAGAAAATGAACCACCTACAGCCGTCCTTATGAAGTCATCTATTGTATGGCTACCAGTTTCGGCGCTTCACCTGCACCATCTTCAGGCCTTAGCTGATGCTGAAGAGGTGAACAACAACCATATGCATGGTGCATCAGTGGCCAACATAACTGGTTTTCGCAGACTACCTGTAAATGTGATGATGTCTCTCCAATAATAAACTGTCAACAGCTACTCGACACCTGTACTACAGGACGGAGACAAGCTGGCAGCATCTCCATTATTTTCTTGGGAACATTCACGTGGGCTCCTGTGGGTCCAGAGAAGCTCGTACAAGTAGTCATGAAGGCCACGGAGTATCATTCACTGGTTGCAGGCCATGTACACCCCTTCATGGCGACAATGTTTACCGATGGCAATGGCATTTTTCAATAAGATAATGCGCCATGTTACAAGACCAGGAGTGTGATGGAGTGGTTTGAGGTACACAATGATGAGTTCCAGTTAATGTTATCTCCCCCCCCCCCCCCCTCCCCCAGATCGAACGCATCTGGGATGTGATTGGATGTTCCTGAAGCATTTCCATAACACTCGCGTGATGATCAAACCTACCAGTAACAAATCTAGCAGCCCACCTCTGAATTGCTTCTATATCCTCCCTCAATCCGACCTGCTGGGATCCCAAACGCTCGAGCAGTACTCAAGTATAGGTCGTATTAGTGTTTTATAAGCGGTCTCCTTTACAGATGAACCACATCTTCTGAAAATTCTACCAATGAACCGAAGACGACTATCCGCCTTCCCCACAACTGCCATTACATGCTTGTCCCACTTCATATCGCTCTGCAATGTTACGTGCAAATATTTAATCGACGTGACTGTGTCAAGCACTACATTACTAATGGAGTATTCAAACATTACGGGTTTCTTTTTCCTATTCATTAATTTACATTTATCTATATTTAGAGTTAGCTGTCATTCTTTACACCAATCACAAATCTTGTCCAAGTCATCTTGTACCCTCCTACAGTCACTCAACGAAGACACCTTCCCGTACACCACAGCATCATCAGCAAACAGCCGCACATTGCTATCCACCCTAACCAAAAGATCATTTATGTAAATAGAAAACAACAGCGGCCCTACCACAATTCCCTGGGGCACTCCAGAGGATACCCTCACCTCCTATGAACACTCACCATCAAGGACAACGTACTGGGTTCTATTACTTAAGAAAGTCACCTCACATACTTGAGAACCAATCCCATATTATTGTACCTTAGTTAGGAGTCTGCAGTGGGGCACCGAATCAAACGCTTTCCGGAAGTCAAGGAATATGGCATCCGTCTGATACCCTTCATCCATGGTTCGCAAGACTGACAGGTGACATGTACGTAAGTGTCCGGTCTGACCACCTGCATCCATTCATGTCCTTTGTGCATTCCGACGGACTTGAGGAATTCCAGCAGGACAATGCGATACCCCACACGTCCAGAATTGCTACAGACTGGCTCCAGGAACACTCCTTACTGTATAAACACTCCCACTGGCCACCAAACTCCCTAGACATGAACATTATTTAGCATATCTGGGTCCTCTTACAGATTTATGGACACTCCTACGGGATTCATGGTGTCAATTCCCTCCAGCACTACTTTACGCGCTAGTCGAGTCCATGCCACGTCGTTTCGCGGCACTTCGGCATGCTCGCTGGAAATCTGAACTATATTAGGCAGGTGTACCATTTCTTTTGTTTTTCAGTGTATACACTCCTGGAAATTGAAATAAGAACACCGTGAATTCATTGTCCCAGGAAGGGGAAACTTTATTGACACATTCCTGGGGTCAGATACATCACATGATCACACTGACAGAACCACAGGCACATAGACACAGGCAACAGAGCATGCACAATGTCGGCACTAGTACAGTGTATATCCACCTTTCGCAACAATGCAGGCTGCTATTCTCCCATGGAGACGATCGTAGAGATGCTGGATGTAGTCCTGTGGAACGGCTTGCCATGCCATTTCCACCTGGCGCCTCAGTTGGACCAGCGTTCGTGCTGGACGTGCAGACCGCGTAACACGACGCTTCATCCAGTCCCAAACATGCATAATGAGGGACAAATCCGGAGATCTTGCTGGCCAGGGTACTTAACTTACACCTTCTAGAGCACGTTGGATGGCACGGGATACATGCGGACGTGCATTATCCTGTTGGAACAGCAAGTTCCCTTGCCGGTCTAGGAATGGTAGAACGAAGGGTTCGATGACGGTTTGGATGTACCGTGCACTATTCAGTGTCCCCTCGACGAGCACCTGAGGTGTACGGCCAGTGTAGGAGATCGCTCCCCACACCATGATGCCGGGTGTTGGCCCTGTGTGCCTCGGTCGTATGCAGTCCTCATTGTGGCGCTCACCTGCACGGCGCCAAACACGCATACGACCATCATTGGCACCAAGGCAGAAGCGACTCTCATCACTGAAGACGACACGTCTCCATTCGTCCCTCCATTCACGCCTGTCGCGGCACCACTGGAGGCGGGCTGCACGATGTTGGGGCGTGAGCGGAAGACGGCCTAACGGTGTGCGGGACCGTAGCCCAGCTTCATGGAGACGGTTGCGAATGGTCCTCGCCGATACCCCAGGAGCAACAGTGTCCCTAATTTGCTTGGAAGTGGCGGTGCGGTCCCCTACGGCACTGCGTAGGATCCTACGGTCTTGGCGTGCATCCGTGCGTCGCTGCGGTCCGGTCCCAGGTCGACGGGCACGTGCACCTTCCGCTGACCACTGGCGACAACATCGATGTACTGTGGAGACCTCACGCCCCACGTGTTGAGCAATTCGGCGGTACGTCCACCCGGCCTCCCGCATGCCCACTATACGCCCTCGCTCAAAGTCCGTCAGCTGCACATACGGTTCACGTTCACGCTGTCGCGGCATGCTACCAGTGTTAAATACTGCGATGGAGCTCCGTATGCCACGGCAAACTGGCTGACACTGACGGCGGCGGTGCACAAATGCTGCGCAGCTAGCGCCATTCGACGGCCAACACCGCGGTTCCTGGTGTGTCCGCTGTGCCGTGCGTGTGATCATTGCTTGTACAGCCCTCTCAATGTGTTCTTTTTTCCATTTCCGGGAGTGTATTTGTACATGCAGATGGAAGGTATGTATAAGTTACGAGCCCAGCTTTTTTTTTTTTTTTTATTTTAATGTGGTTCATTTTCACTAACTCTCAATTTCATATCCTCTTACTTCATTGTGTTTGAGGTGGCAATTTAGTAGTTATTTACACGAATCTAACACAGCGGTGCTATTATTTTCGCGGTCCACTGATTGGCGCTTCACCAGGAGTTACAAGACCTACATAAGAAATTACACGTTCTGAATAAACTCCTTGGTTCGGAGTCAAGGCCAGTAAAGTCTCGACTTCGTGATAACGGCAGTCCCCATCTCCTCCTGTTCTGCCGCGCAAACAGTGAGGGTGGCAGGGAGCAAGGGGCAAGGGGTGAGAGACAATTCGAATGGCAAAGGAGTAAGCCTTCCTACACAGAAAACTAGGTCTTTCTCCTACAGTATTCGCTCCGCCATTAAATTACCTGCCGGTGCGAGCCCTGACAGAGAGTTCCTTATTAATTATTATTATTAATTAGCTCGGCGGGGCTGCCCGTACCGAGTTTCCGCCAATTAGAGGCACGCGCTAAAGTTTTCTCGCTGATTCCCTTCCGTATTTTTGGCAATCTGATTTGTCTACGGATGACTTGCTTTATTTTGTTCGCAAAGTTCCTTCCTTGTTGTAGTCGCTGCTGCAAGGTATCCGTGAGAAGGAAGTCGAAGTTACTCAATACAACGAGCTTTGAAGTTCCACAAGGCACAAGTCTGGTACCGTTTCTGTTGTCATCACAAGAGCCAGATCTTATTTTGGTACGCACCCCATCGAAACTTGAAAACCAATTGCAACATTCAGACGGAATACCTGAAAGGAAGATTACTGTTTAATGCTCCATCGATGTATAGGTCATTAGCGCTGGAGTCCTATCTGGTAAGGATCCCATACTGAATACTGGTGTTCAAGTATTGGTCGAACGAGGGTTTTGTAAGCTACCTCCTTGGTGGGTGGGCTATACTTCCTGAGGATTATTCCAATTAATCTCAGTCTAGCATCTGCTTCAGCTGTGATTACTTTTAAGTGGTCGTTCCGCTTTTAACGGCTCTGTATGCATACTCCTAAGTATTTTATGGATGATTGTTCTTAATACATGTAATCATACTGTAACAAGTCCTTCTGGTTACTGGTGCCCAATACATTGCACTTACAACTGGGGACGAAATGAAAACCTTCAATATATTTTTAAATTTTTTTAGCTGAGCCAAAGTGGAACACATGTTTATCATTTTTCGACTTAGTCTCCCTGTCGTTCATCATACGTCCTCTAGCGTGTAATTGGTGTACGAATTCCTCTGGGAAAAAAAAAATTGTGTTCGCAGCCACTCATGCTCCACATGCTGAACCTCTTCACTGGAACGAAATTTCTCCCTTCCCACCGACTTTGTAAGTGGTCGAAATATGTGGTAATCTCTCGGTGCCAGAGTTGGCGAATGTGGCAAGTGTGGAAGAGTATCAGACTGCAGGTCATCGATGGTTGCAAGCGTTCAAGAGGCAGTATGAAACCCAGCATTGTCATGTTGGAAAATGACACCTGTGGTCACAGGTCTACGTTGCTTTGATGTTATTCCAGTCACGTGCTGATTAGTATACTGATGACGACGCACTGGTTGTGTTCCCGCTAGTCGTGTAGTGTTCTGAGACTATGCCTCGTTCATTCCAAAAGAGTGCCAGTGAAACCTTCAGTGCGTTCAGAACTTCACGGGTTTTGGTGATGAGGAATGGCGCTCTCTCTGTTTCAGGTTGGCGGTAGTCAGGTTTCGTCTCTTGTAATGCTTCTCGCGAAGAAGCCATCGCCTTCTGTGCCTTACAGTTCACCGCAAAAATTATTCTCAGACGCCAACGCATCGCTCTCTTAGTTCTAGAGTGAGGTGCTGTGGTATCCACCTGGCAGACACTTTGCGAAATGTGATCGCTTCGTGAATGATGTGATGTGCTGAGCCGTGACTACTGTTCAGATTTGCGGCTGTTTCGGCGGTTTTCGACCACATTGGCTTCCATTTCTGCAGTAGACTCCGCTGTCACAACACGGTATGCCTGACCCGGGTGCTGAGCATGTATCGCAGTAGTCACGCCATTTCCCAACTTTCTACTCCATTTGCTGCAGTGACGCACACTCATCGCGCCACAGCGGACTTTCTTTCGCCGATGCATTTCCCATAGGTTTCATACCTTCACTGCTCAGAAAACGTATCTCAGGAGTCTGTTCTTCCTTGGTACATATCGCAAGTGAGGCAGCCATTCTGAACTGATACTGTGGTCGTGTTTCGCTCGCCAGTATTGTGGTACCGCCTGTACGGCATTACTTGCATCTTTGGTAACAGTACTGACAACTTATAGAACACTGGCGCGAAATAAAGATTTTTAATTACATTTTAAAGATTTTCATTTGACTTCCCCTCGTATGTTGAGGGCCAGCCACCAGTCTCAGAACCAAGTGTCGATCCTTAGCAGGTCTTCCAGCATTTTGTTACAGTTTCCTAGTATTCTGACTGCTCTGTGAACATCATCCGCAAAAAGCCTCATGGATTTTCCGACGTTATGGACTATGTCATGTATGTACGGGTAGCGTTTAATAAGTAAAGCAACAGTTTTTTTCTCGGCCAATTTAGGTTGAAAAAATGCGGAATTGCAACTAGGTCATTTATATCCACTACTGGCCATTAAAATTGCTACACCACGAAGATGACTTGCTACAGACGCGAAATTTAACCGACAGGAAGAAGATGCTGTGATATGCAACTGATTAGCTTCTCAGAGCATTCACACAAGGTTGGCGCCGGTGGCAACACCTACAACGTGCTGACATGGGGAAAGTTTCCAACCGATTTCTCATACACAAACAGCAGTTGACAGGCATTGCCTGGTGAAGCGTTGTTGTGATGCCTCATGTAAGGGGGAGAAATGCGTACCATCACGTTTCCCACTTTGATGAAGGTCGGATTGTAGCCTATCGCGATTGCGGTTTATCGATTCGCGGCACTGCTACTCGCATTGGTCGAGATCCAATGACTGTTCGCAGAATATGGAATTAGTTGGTTCAGGAGGGTAATACGGAACGCCGTGCTGGATTCCAACGGCTTCGTATCACTAGCAGTCGAGATGACAGGCATCTTATCCGCATGGCTCTAACGGATCGTGCAGCCACGTTTCGATCCCTGAGTAAACAGATGGGGACGTTTTCAAGACAACAACCATCTGCACGAACAGTTCGGCGACGCTTGCAGCAGCATGGACTATCAGCTCGGATACCGTGGCTGAAGTTACCCTTGACACTGCATCACAGACAGCAGCGCCTGTGATGGTGTACTCAATGACGAACCTGGGTGCACGAATGCCAAAACGTATTTTTTTCGGATGAATCCTGGTTCTGTTTACAGCATCGTGATGGTCGCATCCGTGTTTGGCGACATCGCGGTGAACGCACATTGGAAGCGTGTATTGGTCATCGCCGTACTGGCGTATCACCCAGCGTGATGGTATGGGGTGCCACTGGTTACACTTCTCGGTCGCCTCTTGTTCGCATTGACGGCAATTTGAGCAGTGGACATTACATTTCAGATGTGTTACGACCGGTGGCTCTACCCTTCGTTCGACCCCTGCGAAACCCTACATTTCAGCAGGTAATGCACGACCACATACTGCAGGTCCTGTACGGGCGTTTCAGGATATAGAACATGTTCGACTGTTGCCCTGGCCAGCACATTCTCCAGATCTCACAGCAATTCAAAACGTCTGGCCAATGGTGGCCGAGCAACTAGATCGTCACAATACGCCAGTCACTACTCTTTATGAACTGTGGTATCGTGTTGAAGCTACATGGGCAGCTGTACCTGTACACGCCATCCAAGCTCTTTTTGACTCAATGCCCAGGCGTATCAAAGCCGTTATTACGGCCAGAGGTGGTTGTTCTGGGTACTGATTTCTCAAGATCTATGCACCCAAATTGCGTGAAAATATAATCACGTGTCAGTTCTAGTATAATATATTTGTCCATTGAATGCCCGTTTATCATCTGGATTTCTTATTGGTGTAGCAATTTTAATGGCAAGTAGTGTAATTCTTGTGGTGCACTGAAAACAAGAGAAAGGAAACGTGATTGAAAGAGTTTCCGATGTCAGCTATATCAGGACATCACGCAGAGTCAGCAGCGCCGAGTGAAAATGTGTACTGCACCAGTATTCGAAACTGGGATCTCCTGTTTATTAGGCCGGTGCGTGAACCACTGCTCCACACAGGACACAGCGTTCATCTCAACTGCACTGACCACTTAAACACGTCTGATAGCAGACCCACATTCCCACCGAGCGACACCTATCTGCAGCCCCTCTTCATGGTGGTAACACACTGACCTGTTGTGGGAATCTGAAAGTAGCAAGCATGGGGGACACGGACACAGACCGCAGATAGTTGCCGCTGGTTCGGAGTGAGAGTCAGTCATGTAGCTTGCCACGACAATATGCGGAACTGCGATAAACACTGTGTGTGAGTGGCGCAGTGGTTAACGCAGGAGATCCTTGGGTCCAATCCCAATGGGGCACACATTTTCGCTCATCATCGCTGATTCCGCATAATGTCCCGGTGCAGGCGACATCAACAATCCTTTCCTTCCTGCCCCCTCCACCTTCAATTTACATATAAACTATCACATCTGCAGATACCGCGTGGTGTCTATTCTTTCAGTCATGTCCAAAAGAACAGACACGACACATTCACATAATCTAATTTTTATTTGGCAGAAACTATCAGCATACTGATAGACAAAGACAATTTAACATTTTTTCGCACTAAGGTTGCTACATGATCGTGAATTATTTAGTTGCATAGTCGAAAAAAGGCATTTCACACACAGTGTCATAGAAATATTGTATAAGTAATCGAAGCATTACTCGAGAGCACTAATGTGTTGCTTCCTGGACTGGGGTAGGCGCGCCGGCACTAGATCGAATCCGCCCGGCGGGGTAACGACGAGAGCCGGTGTGCCGGCCGGCCTGAATGTGGTTTTTAGGCGATTTTCTACATCGCCCTAACTGAATACCGGGTTGGTCCCCAGTTTCCGCCTCAGTTACACGACTCGCAGACATCTGCAGTAAGTTCGCACTATTTCACGATATTGGGGTACACTGATTCTGTTCCAGGGGGGGTACAGGGTGGCGGCAGGAAGGGCTTCTGGACACCCCTTCAAACTAACCATGCCAAATCCCATTGTAACAACTCCGACCCTGCCGAAATTGTGGGATAAAGGCGCAAGCGAAAGAAGAACTGCAGTCTCATTATGAGGAGGAAAATGGTTCAAATGGCTCTAAGCACTATGGGACTTAACATCTGAGGTCATCAGTCCCCCAAACTACTTAAACCTAACTAACCTAAGGATATCACACACATCCATGCCCGAGGCAGGATTCGAACCTGCGACCGTAGCAACAGCGCGGTACCGGACTTGGAGACGTGGAAACTCTACCTGAGGAAAGCAATGTATACTTCCTGGACAGTTTTAATCTTAAAAAGATTTGTCTTTAAAATGCGAAATACGTAGCGGATCAGTCACATCTGCACATGCACAGGGTCGCTTCCAACGTAAAACGTTCGAACTCGCGTCTGGTCATCCTGATTTAGGTTTTCCGTGATTTTTCTAAATCGCTTCAAGCAAATGCCGGGATGGTTCATTTGAAAGGACATGGCCGACTTTCTTCCCCATCCTCCCCAAATCCGATGGGAACAATGACCTCGCTGTTTGGTCCCATCCCCCGAATCAACCAACCAACTTGAAACGGGAAACGGCCTCGAAAGTAGCTCGTGAACAGATGTGAAATCTGAAGTGACCTCAAAACGTTCAGGAAACTATCCTTGCAGTCAAGGTCGCTATGAATTCTAAAAACCTCGAAACCTCACATTTTCTCTGAAGCCAGTGAGCTCAGGAAACTAGACTGTGTTGCCAGATTGTCGCCTGTCTACAATGTGATTTTCTTTTGTAATGCATCCTAATCTAATCATAAATAAATTGTTTCTCATCTTGCAGTGTCTTCCTGTGGGAAGTGAGCAGTCAAATCTACAAAAAATGGGAGGTCTGCAATCTATTCTGAACGTTCTGGTCTTAGATCCTGCACTCCTGTCCTTTTTCCTTAATAAATTCAACATTGGCTAGTTCTAAATCGAAAAATCGTTCCAGTCTTGCCTCTTAACCTAACGAATGTATTTTCCAGTAATATACAGTATAAGGTCTCCAGACTCTTCGTTCAGTTCCCTCGAGGACTGTTAAAACTGACAGTGGATTAATGCGCGGCATTTCAGAAATTTTACTAGTCACACATTTTCCTCACGTGCTCCATGCAGGCTAATTTAGCACAATGCGCTTGTTGATGTACAGAACAACTGAATCCCGTCTGTCGATCATTGTAAATTTTTTTGTCAACAAAATCTTTACATTCTTTGTATAATGCGTTTCATACCAAATCTGTAGCTCCCGTCGCCTACGCGAGTTCACAGTATACTGTATACTGAGTATTCTCATATCTCTTTTCTGTCACTCATTCGTTTGTAAAGGCTCCTGACAGATCGCTAGAGTGCCTCTTTTTATGCAAATAGCCATTGGATCTGTGAACGCCCTTCATTTCACGACGAAGTGGCAAAGGGTAAACAACGCTGATGCGATGGTCCTGTGAACTGAAGACGGTTGTGACGATCGAAAAATGCCGCAACGCAATATTTAATTAAATGCGCTGTGCCGAGTAATTCTAGGAAGGAACGAAAAAAGCCGAGACAAGGACCCTGGGGCGCATACAGCTCCCACACCATGTCAGCCTAAGGTTGGCATGCATTGAGAATGCCATGCCGTGTTGTCTTCCCTAGAAACTCTTCAGTTCTATTACATAGCAGATCTGACATTCCATGCACTCGTATTTCACTCATATAGAGGCATGGCGGATCCGTATCGAATCGCCTTTGGAAAGTCAAGGTATCCAACAATCAGCGTATCTACTGCTTTCTGGATTCTGGATTCCGTGGTATTCACACGGTCGTTGTTTTCAGAACCCTTGATGATTTCTGCAGAAGAGGATTCTGGTCTCCAGAAATGTCATAATAGGTGAATATTAGAATATTAAACAACTTCCGACACTGTACAACAGACCGATGTCAGATGACAGAAGTTATGGGATATTTCCTAATATTGTGCTGGACCTTTTTGCCCAGCGTGGTGCAACTACTCGACGTGACAGACTCGTCTCGTTCGAAGTTCTCTGCAGAGTTATTCTTCCATGCTGCCTCTGTGGCCGTCCATAACTGCAAAAATGTTGTCAGAGCAAGATTTTCTGCAAGAGACGACCTCTCGATTATACTCAATAAATGTTCGATCGGATTCATGTCGGGTGATCTGGGTGGCACATCATTCGCTCGAATGGTCCAGAATGTCCTTCAAACCAATATCGAACAACTGTAGCCCAGCGACATGGTAAATTCTCATCCATAAAAATTCCATCGTTCTTTGGGAACATGAAACCCATGAATGGCTGCAAATGGTTTGCAAGTAGCCGAATATAACCAAATACCCAGTCCATACCATGTAACACAGCCCACACGATCCAGCAGCCACCAACAGCTTGCACAGTGCCTCGTTGACAACTTGGGCGTCAGGCTTCGTGGAGACTAGGACCCTACTATCAGCTCTTTATTACCTGAAATCAGGACTCATTTGACCAGACCACAGTTTTCCAGTGGTCAGAGTGCAACCCATATGCTCAAGAGCCCAGGAGAGACGCTGGAGGTAATGTCGTTAGAAAAGGCTAAGCAGATGGTTGTAGAGTCATCTTTTGAAGCTGGGTCCTAAAACTTTGCAAGATGACTTTCGCGAGACAGTTTATGTCTGACTTCAAGAGTCTGCCAGTTCAGTTTCTCTATCACGTTCTCCTCGCTCAAATAAACCTGTGACAATTTGTGCTGCCCTTCTCTGCATACGTTCAATATCCTCTGCTAGTCCTATTTGGTATGTGTCCCACACATTTGAACAGTATTGTAGAATTATTCGCATGAGTGATTTGTAAACAAACTCTTTTTGTAGACTGACGGCACTTCCCCAGTATTCTACCAACAAACTGAAGTCTACCACCTGCTTTACCCACAACTGAACCTGTGTCATCATTCCAGTTCTTCTGGTGTTTACTACCAACTTTTTGTTATTTAAGGAAAAAAACATTAAATGTATATAGCTCACACGAGAATCGTAAATAAAGAGTCCAATAATGCACATATTCGTATCTCCCGGAGTTTTAGGAATCTAAATAATTAAAAATGTGATGTAATTTTTTAGTTAATGTCTATCTTTATGGCTCCCTATTGTAACAGCTATATTGCACTTGAGGTTTTCAATCCAGAGACTGATGTGATACAGCTCTGGTTGGTTGTTTTGGAGGGGTTTAAGGGACCAGACTGCTACGGTCATCGGTCCCTTTTTCCAAATACTAAAAACACCCACAGAGAATAAAAACGATCAACAGACGATAAGACAGACGACACAGAACAAGAGAAACGCAGACAAAGACCAGACAAGACGAGCTAAAATCACACAGAGTGTGACGGTGGTTGGCCGACCATACAAACAAATAGGTAAAAGCCAACCACTGAGAAACACATGAAAAAAAAAATCAGACAAATCGTAGGCCATAGGCCAGAATCAACACAAAAACACACACACTTAAATTAAGCGATAAAATCCCCCTGCCCGAATAAAACGCAGCACTATGTCCGCTATGGAAGAGCCGTCAGATAAAAGCGCAGAGAGCGTATCAGGCAGCGCAAAAGTCTGCCTGAGCACAGTTAAAAGGGCGCACTCCAACAGAATATGGACCACCGTCAAGGACACCCCACAACGGCAAAGAGGGGGATCCTCACGACACAGTAAATAACTGTGCGTGAGTCGGGTGTGGCCAATGCGGAGCCGACAAAGGACGACTGATTCCCTGCGGTTGGCTCGCATGGATGACCGCCACACAGTAGTCGTCTCCTTGATACGGCAGAGTTAGTTTGGCACGGGCAGGTTGCGCCAATCAGTGTCCCATAAACCGAAAACTTTGCGGCGTAATAGTGCCCGCAAATCAGTCGCCGGGAGGCCAATCTCCAGAGATGGTGCACTAGTGGCCTCTTTCGCCAGGCGGTCAACAGTTTCATTTCCCGGTATCCCAACATGGCCCGGGGTCCAAACAAAGACCACAGATCTGCCGCAACGGCCAAGAGTATGCAGGGACTCCTGGAAAGCCATCACCAGACGAGAACGTGGGAAACACTGGTCGAGAGCTCGTAAAACGCTCAGGGAATCGCTACAGATAACGAAGGACTCACCTGAGCAGCAGCGGGTATAAGGGACACGAAAGATGGCGACCAGCTCAGCAGTGTAAACACTGCAGCCAGCCGGCAACGAACGTTGTTCAGAATGGTCCCCTAGAGTTAGTGCATAACCGACACGACCAGCAACCATCGAACCGTCGGTATAGACAACGCCAGAGCCCTGATACGTGGCCAGGATGGAAAAAAAGCGGCGTCGCAAGGTCACCGGGCCCTGTGCCAAGTCGAGCCGAAGGCAAGGGCGAGACACACACCATCGGGGTGTACGCAGAGGGGCCCGGAAAGGAGGTGGTACAGGGAAACACCCAAGCCCGTAGACAAGCTGTTTGACGCGTACGGCGATTGGACAACCTGACCGGGGCCGACGTTCTGGCAGACGGACGACTGACTGCGGGAACAGGACACGATAATTTGGATGCCCGGGCGAGCTAAAAACATGGGCAGCATAAGCAGCCAGTAATTGTTGGCGTCGTAACCGCAGTGGAGGGACACCTGCCTCCACAGGTATGCTGTCCACAGGGCTGGTCCGGAAGGCACCAGTGGCAAGGCGTATCCCGCTGTGTGGTATTGGGTCCAGCACCCGCAACGCAGATGGGGATGCTGAGCCATAAGCCAGACTCCCATGGTCCAGATGGGACTGGATTAACGCCTGGTAAAGCCGTAGGAGAGTAGATCGGTCGGCGCCCCACCCGGTGTGACTCAGACATCGCAGAGCATTTAGATGCCGCCAACACGCCTGTTTAAGCTGCTGAATATGAGCAGCCAAGTCAACCGGGCATCAAAAACCACCCCCAAAAACCTATGTACTCCACCACTTTAAGAAGCTCGCCGTCAAGATAAAGCCGCGGCTCCGGGTGAACAGTGCGTCGCCGGCAGAAATGCATAACGCAGGTCTTGGCTGCCAAAAACTGAAAACCATGCGCTACAGCCCAAGACTGCGCCTTGCGTCCTGTAGCTGACGTTCAGCAGCTGCAATCCCAATAGAGCTGTAGTAAAGGCAGAATTCGTCAGCATACAGGGAAACGGAGAGAGAATTCCCACGGCCGCAGCAAGCCCGTTAATAGCTATTAAAAACAGACAGACACTTAGAACAGAACCCTGTGGCACACCGTTCTCCTGGACTTGGGAGGAACTATATGAGGCCGCGACGTGCACGCGGAAGGTACGATACGACAGAAAATTGCGGATATAGATCGGCAGAGGGCCCCGAAGGCCCCACCCATGAAGCGTAGAAACGATGTGATGACGCCATGTCGTATCATACGCCTTCCGCATGTCGAAAAAGACAGCGACCAGATGCTGACGGCGAGCAAAGGCAGTACAGATGGCCGACTCCAGGCTCACCAGATTGTCGGCGGCGGAGCGGCCTTTACGGAACCCACCCTGAGACGGAGCCAGAAGGCCCCGAGACTCCAGGACCCAATTCAAGCGCCGGCTCACCATCCGTTCAAGCAAGTTCCAAAGAACGTTGGTGAGGCTAATAGGACGGTAGCTGTCCACCTACAAAGGGTTCTTCCCCGGTTTCAGAATGGGGACAACAAGACTTTACCGCCATTGCGACGGAAACTCACCCTCAACCCAAATGCGGTTGTAAAGGTCGAGGGGGCGTCGCTGGTAGTCCACTGAAAGGTGTTTCAGCATCTGAGAGTGGATGCTATCTGGGCCAGGAGCGGTATCAGGACAAGCGGCGAGGGCACTGCGGAATTCCCACTCACTGAATGGAACATTGTACAATTCAGGATGGTGGGTGCGAAAAGAAAGACTCCGACGTTCTATCCGCTCTTTAATGGAGCGGAAGCCCAAGGGGTAGTTGGCAGAAGCGGAATTCAGAGCAAAGTGCTCTGCCAAGCCGTTTGCAATGACGTCGGAGTCAGTACAAACTGCTCCATTCAGTGAGAGCGCAGGGACGCTGACAGGGGTCTGATAGCCATAGAGACGGCGAATCTTGGCCCAGACCTGCGATGGAGTGACATGGAGGCCAGTGGTGGACACATACCGCTCCCAGCACTCCTGCTTGCGTTGGCGGATAATGCGGCGGGCTCGCGCAGGCAGCCGTTTGAAGGCGATAAGATGTTCGATTGAGGGATGTCGCTTGTAACGCTGGAGCGCCCGCCGGCGAGCTTTAATCGCTTCAGCGATCTCAGGCGACCACCAAGGCACAGTCCGCCGCCGAGGGGACCCAGAAGAACGGGGAATGGCAGATTCGGCGGCAGTAACAATGCCGGTGGTGACCGATTGAACCACTGCATCAATGTCATCATTAGAGAGAGGCTCAATAGCGGCAGTGGAGGAGAACAAGTCCCAGTCAGCCTTATTCAGAGCCCATCTGCTGGGGCGCCCAGAAGACTGACGCTGTGGCAGTGACAAAGGTCGTCATGCACTCTCCATTGGACAGACGGTAAGAGGCTAGAGCTACAGATCGAAAGGTCAATGGCGGAGTATGTGCCATGCGCCACACTGAAGTGTGTGAAGGCACCATCATTTAATATTGAGAGATCGAGCTGCGCCAATAAATGCTCAACGATGGCGCCTCGACCTGTTGCCACCAACCCACCCCACAGATGGTTATGGGCGTTAAAGTCGCCCAGTAACATGAAAGGTGGCGGCAATTGGGCTATCAGAGCAGCCAGGACATGCTGCACGACAGTATGGTGGAAGGGAAAGACTGCAGACGGTAACAGCCTGTGGCGTCCACACTCGAACAGCGACAGCCTCTAAAGGTGTTTGGAGAGGTACAGACTCACTGTGAAGAGTGTTCAGGACATATATGCAGACGCCACCAGACACCCTTTCATAAGCTGCCCGGTTCTTATAATAGCCCCGGTAGCCACGGAGGGCGGGGGTTCGCATTGCCGGAAACCAAGTTTCCTGCAGAGCAATGCAGAGGAAAGGGTGAAGGCTGATGAGTTGGCGGAGCTCAGCTGGATGGTGGAAGAAACCGCTGCAGTTCCACTGGAGGATGGTGTTGTCCATGGCTGAGAAAGGCGTGACGGGACTGGGAAGGGAGATTACGCCGCTGGGTCACCTGCTGCCTCCGATTTAGCACCTGGGATAGTGCTTTCCATGGCGTCTGATGGACCAGCGAGATCGAGGTCCTCAGCGGACGCCAGAATCTCCACCGCATCCTCAGACGCAGAGCTGGAAGGTTGCGGTGAGATGGCTGCCACCGCGAGTTCCTTTTGCTGAGAGCTCTTCTTGGGTTTCTCACGCCGTTCCTTGGGTCGCACCGGCTGGGAGGACTTCACCGATTCAGTCTCTGGGACGGAGGAGAATCATGAAGCCCTACGACCAGCCGATTGCGAGCACTTACGCTATTGTCGGTCGTCAGCCTTCTCGCTGGCGGGAGCCTGGGAAGGGAGGGACCCAAGGGACCCCTTGCGAGCGTGAGAAGCCGAAGTAGTTGGACACTTCTCCGGCTTAGAAGTGGGGACAGACGTCCCCGGTGGGTGGGATGGTGGTGTTCCTGAGGTAGGTGGCGCAGGAGCAACCCAGTGGGTAGAGCCCCCCCCCCCCACTGGCGAGGGGGCAGGAGGAGTTGTACTACTCGTCGATCCGGCCACAATTGGAGAAACAGACGGGGCTAGCACAGGTGTTGTAGCAGCAGTGTAGGAAGATGTCATTCTCACAGGATGGAGTCGGTCGTATTTCCTTTTGGCCTCAGTATAGGTTAGTCGGTCCTGGGTCTTGTACTCCATGATTTTACGCTCTTTCTGGAAAATTCGGCAGTCTGGCGAGCAAGGTGAATGGTGCTCCCCGCAGTTGACACAGATGGGAGGCGGGGCACATGGAGTATTGGGATGTGATGGGCGTCCGCAATCTCGACATGTGAGGCTGGAAGTGCAGCGAGAAGACATATGGCCGAACTTCCAGCACCGCATCGGGGGAGGGATATAGGGCTTAACGTCATATCGGTAGACCATCACCTTGACCTTTTCCGGTAATGTATCCCCTTCGAAGGCCAAGATGAAGGCACCGGTAGCAATCTGATTTTCCTTCGGACCCCGATGAACGCGCCGGAAAAATGTACTCCTCGGCGCTCTAAATTGGCGCGCAGCTCTTCATCAGACTGCAAAAGAAGATCCCTATGGTAAGTAACTCCCTGGACCATATTCAAACTCTTATGGGCTGTGATCGTAACGGCATCATCCCCCAACTTGTCACAAGGGAGTAACCGTCGTGACTGGGCAGAGGATGCCGTTTGTATCAGGACTGACCCAGAGCGCATTTTTGACAAACCCTCCACCTCCTCAAACTTGTCCTCTAAATGCTCGACTAAGAACAGAGTCTTTGTGGAGAGAAAAGACTCCCCATCAACCCTCGTACAAACTAAGAAGTGGGGCGAATAACTGCTATTGCCATCCTGAGACTTACGTTCCTCCCACGGTGTGGCCAGGGAGGGGAACGTTTTCGGATCATACTTCTGAGCGTTAAACTGAGCCCGAGAACGCTTAGAGACTGCTGGCGGCTGGCCACCAGCGAGAGACGATGCACCACGCTTCATTGCGGGTCATCTGCCCTAATGCCACCTACTCCGACCAAGGGCCCTCCCACGGGCGCCACCCAGCCACGGCAAGAGCCACCTGGCAGGATGGCCGTTGCCGGGAGTCCCGATACCCCAGGAGGATAGGCATCTACTCCTTGGCATACGTGGGGAGTTAACGGCGCAGGCATCAGTAGAGCGATCCCTGTGTTGTCAGGGGGCTACAACCAATAGGGTACATGGCGGCCCCACCACAACGGACTGGCTACCGTGCTGGATGTTAGGTAACATGTGGTCCATGGTCGCCGTCGGTGCAGAAAAAGGCACTGCACAGTGCAAGGTGTAATCTGCATGCAGAAACAGAGTCATGCCCAAGAGATGGAGAGCGGACAGGACTGCAATTCAACGTTGTATAAGCTGGCGAAAGGTCTGATCGCAAGATGGACACAATGCACCAAGTAAGGCGCCCTTCCCCAATCGGCTCGCTCTTCCAAAAATTTTGAGAGATGGAGGTCAAACCCAACAAGGGGCCATCATATAAGGCCGTAAAGTTTGAGACTCCTTTTAGTCGCCTCTTACGACAGGCAGGAATACCGCGGGCCTATTCCAACCCCCGAACCCGCAGGGGGGGGATACAGCTCTCCATGCTATTGTATCCTGTGCAAGTCTTTTCATCTGCGAGTATGCCTACAACCTACACCCCTCTGAATCTGCTTACTTTATACGTCCATGGGTCTCCCTCGATAATTTTTACCCTCCACGCTCTTCTTTTAGTTAGTTTGTACCAAAAATTTCTCTTCTCCCCAATTCTATTCAGTATCTCCTCATTTAGTTACGTGTTAGACCCATCTAATCTTCAGCATTATTCTGTAGCACCACACTCCAAAAGCTTTTATTCTCTTCCTGAGAAAACTGTTTATCGTCCATGTTTTCACTTCCACACATGGCAACACTCCATACAAATACTGTCAGAAAGGACTTCCTGACGCTTAAATCTATACTCTATGTAAACAAATTTCTCGTCTTCAGAAACGCGTTTCTTACCATAGTCAGGCTGCATTTTACATCCTAATACTTCAGCCATCGTCAGTTATTTTGTTTCAGAAATAGCAAACCTCTTCCTCTACGTTAAGTGTATCACTTACTGATGTAATTCCTTCAGTATCTCCTGATTTCATTCGAATACATTCTATTATCCTCGTTTTGCTTTTGTTGATGTTCATCTTAAATACTCCTTTCGAGAAGCTATCCATTCCGTTCAGCTGCTGTTTCAAGTCCTTTGCTGTCTCTGACAATTACAATGTCATTGGCGAACCTCAAAAAATGTTTCTTCTCCATGGCCCTTAATTCCTAATCCAAATTCTTCTTTTGTTTCCTTTACTGCTTGCTCAATATCCAGATTGAGTAACATCGGCGATAGGCTACAGCCCAGTCTTACTCCCTTCTCAACCACTGCTTCATTTTCGCGCCCTCTATTCTTACAACTGCCATCTGCTTCTGTACAAATCTTAAATCGTTCTCTGTATTTCACACCTTCCACCCTTAGAATTTGAAACAGTGTTACAGTCAACATTGTCAAAAGCTTTTTCTAAGTCTACAAATGCTGTAAACGTAGGTTTGCCTTTCCTTAACCTACCTTCTGTGAGAAGTCGTAAGGTCAGTACTGCCTTCCATGTCCCTACATTTCTCCGTAATCCAAACTGATCATCCCCGAGGTCGGCTACAGCCAGCTTTTCCATTCTTTTGTGAAGGATTCGTGTTAGTATTTTGGAGCCATGACTTCTTAAACTGGTAGTTTGGTAATTTTGAGACCTGTCAACACTTGCTTTCTTTGGGATTGTAATTACTATATTTGTCTTAAAATCTGAGGGTATTTCACGTGTCTCATATCTTGCTCACCAGATGGTCGAGTTTTGTCAGGACTGGCTCTTCCAATGCTGTCAGTAGTTGTAATGGAATGTTGTCTACTTCCGGGGCCTTGTTTCGACTTAGGTCTTTCAGTGCTCTGTCGTATCTTCATCTACGTCCTCTTCCGTTTCCAGAATATTACCGTCAAGCACATCGCCCTTGTGTATATACACTATATACTCCTTCCACCTTTCTGATTTCCCTTCTTTGCTTAGGACTGGTTTCCCATCTGAGCTCATAATATTCGTACAGGTGGTTCTCTTTCCCACGCAGGTCTCTACAAATCAATATGAAGATTAGTATTCAGACTCATCTGATATCATATTCAGTAGTGTCGCTTGCTGGCCGCTTGAGGCGCTGCTATCGCTGGGGGTAACAAAAACGAGACTGTCGCGATTGTTACGTTGGACTGTGGTGTATACTGTGCACTGAAAGTTGTATTTGAAGTTTAGCATGTGTGAGACTGCACAAATGTAGTAGGAGTTTGGAGCATATACTGTATTCTAACACTATGAATCACCTTGAAGGAAATGACTTATTGATACATAACCAACGCGGATTCATTGAATATCGTTCTTGTGCAACGCAGCTAGCTCTTTATTCCCATGAAGTAATGAGTGCTGTCAACAAGGGATCTCAGATCGATTCCATATTCCTAGATTTCCAGAAGGCTTTTGGTACCGTTCCTCACAAGCGACTATTAATCAAATTACGTACATATGGAGTATCGTCTCAGTTGTGTGACTGGATTCGTGATTTCCTCTCAGAGAGGTCACAGCTCGTAGTGATAGACGGTAAATCATGGAGTAGAACAGAAGTGATATCTGGCGTTCCGCAAGGTAGAATCATAGGCCCTCTGCTGTTCTTGATTTACATAAATGATCTATGTGATAATCTGAGCAGTCCCCTTAGATTGTTTGCAGATGACGCTGTGATTTGCCGTCTAGTAAAATCAGACGACTAATTCCAATTACAAAATTATCTAGAGAGAATTTCTGTATGTTGCAAAATGTGGCAGTTGGCACTAAACAAAGAAAAGTGCGAGGTCATGCACATGGGACTAAAAGAAATCAGATAAATTTTGGGTATACGATAAATACCAGAAATCTAAGGGTTGACTGAATAACTAGGAATTACAATTACGAGCAACTGAAATTGTTAAGACCATATAGATAATATTGTGGTGAAGGCGAAACAAAGACTGCGCTTTGTTGGCAGATGTGACAAACCCACTAAAGAGACAGCCTACATTACACTTGTCCGTCCTCTGCTGGAATACTGCTGCGCGGTGTGGGATCCTTACCACGTAGGATTGACGGAGTGTATCGAAAGAGTACAAAGGGCAGCTCATTTTGTGTTATCGCGCAATAGGGATGAGTGTGTCACTTGTACGATAGGCGAATTGGGGTAGCAGTCACTGAAACAAAGGCGGTTTTCTTTGCGGCGATATCTATTTACGAAATTTCAATCACCAACTTTCTCTTCCGAATGCGTAAAAATTTTGTTGATACCCACCTACGTAGGGAGAAGTGATCATCATAATAAAGTAAGAAATCAGAGCTCGAACGGAAATATGCAGGTGTTCCTTTTTCCCACGCGCAATCAGAGAGTGGAATGGTGGAGAAGTAGTATGAAAATGGTTCGATAAACCCTCTCCCAGGCACTTAGATGTGAATTGCAGAGTAACCATGTAGATGTAGAAAACTATGTACAATTTCTTCCAAATTTTGCCACGAACTACAAATAAAAATCGATAAATAACTAGAAATTGTGCGTTTTTAATGTATTGCAGTAAAACAAAGCACAGCTTCACTCACCGTAAACATTACATAATAATGACATAGTACAAAGAGAAAACACGTGAAAATGGCGATCATTTCGCGAAACGCGTCGTGTGAAATATGAACTGAAGAGACTCTTGACTGGTGCAGAAAAGTTACTTATAAACAAAGACATTGTTTTCATTGTCACAGTCTTTAAAAAATTGTAATGGACAAAATCACATTCGGCAGCATTCTGCTACCGTAGGAACTGAAGGCTTCACGCATTGCTCTCTTTGCATCTGCCCATGCCTCGCGCCCAGGATGGAACCTGGACCTTAGGTGTTACTAAATGAATATCAGGGTTTAACGCTTTATAATATTTATTACATCAAACAGAGTTATAGATGGTATGTTGAATGGAAGAGCAACTCTAACAATTCTCCGAAGAACCTTATAAATGTTCAATGTGAGCACCATTTGTCACACGGCACACATTAAGTCTATAGCAGTTCTTCCCAAACGTTGGTAAGTGTGTCTTCAGTGACTGTAGAAACAGCTGTTTCAATCCGGTTTCCTAATTCATGGAGGTCTGCTGGTAGCGGAGGCACGTACACACGATCCTTGATGAAGACCCAAGAAAAAAATCGCACGGTGTTAGGTCGGGTGAACGTGAAGGCCATACAAAGCAATCCCTGTCATTGGGTGCCTATCCAGCGATTGGGCTAGGGACTTGGGTACCGTGGGACAAATGGTGCTCACATTGAACGTTTATAAGGTTTTTGGTAAAACTGTGAAGTGCTCTTTCATTTGACATATCATTTGTAACTAAGTTTAATGTAGTAAATATTCGAATGCGTTAAAACCCCGATATTTATAAACACCCTGTATATACAGGGTGGTCCATTGATCGTGACCGGGCCAAATATCTCACGAAATAAGCGTCAAACGAAAAATTTACAAAGAACGAAACGTGTCTAGCTTGAAGGGGGAAACCAGATGGCGCTATGGTTGGCCCGCTAGATGGCGCTGCCATAGGTCAAACGGATATCAACTGCGTTTTTTAAAATAGGAACCCCCATTTTTATTGCATATTCGTGTAGTACGTAAAGAAATTTGAATGTGTTAGTTGGACCACTTCTTTCGCTTTGTGATAGATGGCGCTGTAATAGTCACAAACATATGGCTCACAATTTTAGACGAACAGTTGGTAACAAGTAGGTTTTTTAAATTAAAATACAGAACGTAGGTACGTTTGGACATTTTATTTAGGTTGTTACAATGTGATGTATGTACCTTTGTGAACTTATCATTTCTGAGAACTCATGCTGTTACAGTGTGATTACCTGTAAATACCACATTAATGCAATACATGTTCAAAATGATTTCCGTCAACCTCCATGCATTTGTCAATCGGTGCAACGACATTCCTCTCAACAGCGAGTGGTTCGCCTTCCGTAATTTTCGCACATGCACTGACAATGCGCTGACGCACGTTGTCAGGCGTTATCGGTGGGTCACGAAACCAAATATCCTTCAAGTTTCACCACAGAAAGAAATCCGGGGACGTCACATCGGTGAACGAGCGACCAATCCACCTGTCATGAAATATGCTATTCAATAGCGCTTCAACCGCACGCGAGCTACGTGCCGGACATCTATCATGTTGGAAGTACATCGCCATTCTGTCATGCAGTGAATCATCTTGTAGTAACATCGGTAGAACATTACGTAGGAAATCAGCATACATTGCACCATTTAGATTGCCATCGATAAAATGCGGACCAATTATCCTTACCTCCATAATGCCGCACTATACATTAACCCGCCAAGGTTGCTGATGTTCCACTTGTCTCAGCCATCGTGGATTTTCCGTTGCCGAATGGTGCATATTATGCCGGTTTACGTTACCGCTGTTGGTGCATGACGCTTCGTCGCTAAATAAAACGCGTGCAAAAAATCTGTCTTCGTCCCGTAATTTCTCTTGTGCACAGTGGCAGACTGTACACAAAGTTCAAAGTCGTCGCCATGCAATTCCTGGTGCATAGAAATATGGTACGGGTGCAATCGATGTTGATGTAGCACTCTCAACACCGACGTTTCTGAGATTCCCTATTCTCGCGCAATTTGTCTGCTACTGATTTGCGGATTAGCCGAGACAGCAGCTAAACCGCCTACTTGGGCATCATCATTTGTTGTAGGTCGTGGTTGACGTTTCACATGTGGCTGAACACTTGCTGTTTCCTTAAATAACATAACTATCGGGCGATCGGTCCGGACCCTTGGATGATGTCGTCCAGGATACCGAGCAGCATACATAGCACACGCACGTTGGCCATTTTAATCACATTAGCCATACATCAACACGATATCGACCTTTTCCGCAATTGGTAAACGGTCCATTTTAACACGGGTAATGTAACACGAAGCAAATACCGGTCGCACTGGGGGAATGTTACGTGATACCACGCACTTATACGTTTGTGGCTATTACAGCTCCATCTATCACAAAGCGAGAAAAGATGTGCAACCGAACCATTCATATTTCTTTACGTACTACACTAATATGTAATAAAAATGGGGGTTCCTGTTTTTAAAAAAACGCAGTTGATATCCGTTTGACCTATGAGACCGTCATCTAGCTGGCCAACCATAGCGCCATCGTGTTTCCCCTTTCAAGCTATACGAGTTTCGTTCTTTGTAGTTCCTCCGGAAAATGGTTCAAATGGCTCTGAGCTCTATGGGACTTAACTTCTGAGGTCATCAGTCCCCTAGAACTTAGAACTACTTAAACCCAACTAACCTAAGGAGATCACACACATCTGTGCCCGAGGCAGGATTCGAACCTGCGACCGCATCGGTCGCGCGGTTCCCAACTGTAGCGCCTAGAACCGCTCGGTCACTCCAGCCAGCGTAGTTTCTTCGTTTGTGCGTATTTCGTGAGATATTTGGCCCGGTCACTATCAATGTACCACCCTGTAAAGATAATGCTCCCACGCTCGTGCGTATTTGATTAAGAAACATCCGCGGAGTGCGAGAAAAATCGACAGAAATAAGTCCCTAGTTGCGCGGTAGACGCCGCATTAAAGAAGAGTTTTCACGTACATCGGGACCAGGGGAGTACAAAAGACAGCCCCTGACTTGTTTAGCGCAGGTCGGCGCAGACGTCAGACGCTGCAGCCGTTGTGTGTGGGCGGCGTTTTAGCAGTGCTGCAACCGCTCAGGGAGGGCTGGAGAAGGGGGAAGGCAAACAGAAATTAATTGGTGGCAGCGTTCGCCTCTCTGGCTAACCACGGCCGCTTCGCCTTCCGCTGCCTACTGAGGAGGGATTTGCTCCCTCAAATCCGCACCGCGACTGAAGGCCAAGGGCGCCCAAACAACACGGCTAAGCCCCGTCCTAATTGAACACTCCAGTCGCCCGCTAAGCAATAGGTATCTGCTGCTTCCGAGATGCTGCCACGCACCAAACGTTCATCTTCACTGTACAGAGATTACGAAGGAGCTGTATCAACAGCTACTGAAACTTTATACAATGACGGAAAAACAACTGCAACGCCAAACTGATTAAAGTAGAGCAATGAAATTTCTGGAATTAGCTCGTATAGGTAACATATTTAAGTGACTAACTTAGCGCCCGCAGCTTCCCTCTGCATGGCCTGCAGAGATTTTTTTATGTTTTTGCTTTTATTTTATCGAGTTTTTATATAGTTCACAAACTGTAATGCCTTCTAAACTTTTCACGCTATTTACGACCATATAAACATGGTCTTTTCCGAATGTACCGGGTGATCAAAAAGTCAGTATAACTTTGTAAACTTAATAAACCACTGAATAATGTAGATAGAGAGGTAAAAATTGACTCACATCCTTGGAATGACATGGGGGTTTTATTAGAACCAGGCGCTCCACCCCATATTGCTAAACGCGTGAAAGAATTCTTGCGCCCGTCGTTTGGTGGTGATCATGTGCACAGCCGCCACTTTCGTCATGCTTGGCCACCCAGACCTCAGTCCGTGCGATTATTGGCTTTGGGGTCACCTTAAGTCGCAAGTGTATCGTGATCGACCGGCATCTCTAGGGATGCTGAAAGACCACATCAGACGTTAATGCCTCACCATAATTCCGGACATGCTTTACAGTGCTGTTCACAACATTATTTCTCGGCTACAGCTATTGTTGGGGAATGATGGTGGACATATTGAGCATTTCCTGTAAAGAACATCATCTTTGCTTTGTCTTACTTTGTTATGCTAATTATTGCTATTCTGATCAGATGAAGCGCCATCTGTCGGACATTTTTTGAACTTTCGTATTTTTTTTTGTCCTAATAAAACCCCACGTCATTCCAAGCATGTGTGTCAAATTGAACCTCTCTATCTACATTATTCTGTGATTTATTCAGTTTTCAAAGTTATACTGACTTTTTGATCACCCAGTACTTTTGACCAAAAAGCGATTGTGGTAGTTTTTTGTTAATCGTGTCTGTTGCGTTCTTGTGGAGATAGTTGCATAGGGACTTTCATCCCCCAACAAATACTTCTTTATATTTCACCGAGCCTCCCCCCATGGACCATGGACCTTGCCGTTGGTGGGGACGCTTGCGTGCCTCAGCGATACAGATAGCCGTCCCGTAGGTGCAACCACAACGGAGGGGTATCTGTTGAGAGGCCAGACAAACGTGTGGTTCCTGAAGAGGGGCAGCAGCCTTTTCAGTAGTTGCAGGGGCAACAGTCTGGGTGATTGATCTGGCCTTGTAACAATAACCAAAACGGCCTTGCTGTCCTGGTATTGCGAACGGCTGAAAGCAAGGGGAAAATACGGCCATAATTTTTCCCGAGGGCATGCAGCTTTACTGTATGATTAAATGATGGCGTCCTCTTGGGTAAAATATTCCGGAGGTAAAATAGTCCCCCATTCGGATCTCCGGGCGGGGACTACTCAAGAGGATGTAGTTATCAGGAGAAAGAAAACTGGTGTACTACGGATCGGAGCGTGGAATGTCAGACCCCTTAATCGGGGAGGTAGGTTAGAGAATTTAAGAAGGCAAATGGATAGGTTAAAGTTAGATATAGTGGGAATTAGTGAAGTTCGGTGGCAGGAGGAACAAGACTTCTGGTTAGGTGAATACAGTTATAAACACAAAATTAAATAGGGGTAATGCAGGAGTAGGTTTAATAATGAATAGAAAAATAGGAGTGCGGGTAAGCTACGACAAACAGCATAGTGAACGCATTATTGAGGCCAAGATAGATACGAAGCCCACACCTACTACAGTAGTACAAGTTTATATGCCAACTAGCTCTGCAGATGAAGAAATGTAGGATGAAATAAAGGAAATTATTCAGATAGTGAAGGGAGACGAAAGTTTAATAGTCATGGGTGACTGGAATTCGGTAGTAGGAAAAGGGAGAGAAGGAAACGTAGTAGGTGAATATGGACTGGGGCAAAGAAATGAAAGAGGAAGCCGCCTGGTAGAATTTTGCACAGAGCACAACTTAATCATAGCTAACACCTGGTTCAAGAATCATGAAAGAAGGCTGTATACATGGAAGAAGCCTGGAGATACTGACAGGTTTCAGATAGATTACATAATGGTAAGACATTTGCAGGGGCAGATGTGGACTCTGACCACAATCTATTGGTTATGACCTGTAGATTAAAACTGAAGAAACTGCAAAAAGGTGGGAATTTAAGGAGAGGGGACCTGGATAAACTAAAAGAACCAGAGGTTGTACAGAGTTTCAGGGAGAGCATAAGGGAGCAATTGACAGGAATGGGGGAAAGAAATACGGTAGAAGAAGAATGGGTAGCTTTGAGGGCTGAAGTAGCGAAGGCAGCAGAGGATCAAGTAGGTAAAAAGACGAGGGCTAGAAAAAATCCTTGGGTAACAGAAGAAATATTGAATTTAATTGATGAAAGGAGAAAATATAAAAATGCAGTCAATGAAGCAATCTAAAAGGAATACAGACGTCTCAAAAATGAGATCGACAGGAAGTGCAAAATGGCTAAGCAGGGATGGCTAGAGGACAAATGTAAGGATGTAGAAGCTTATCTCACTAGGGGTAAGATAGATACTGCCTACAGGAAAATTAAAGAGACCTTTGGAGAATAGAGAGCCACTTGTATGAATATCAAAAGCTCAGATGGAAACCCAATTCTAAGCAAAGAAGGGAAGGCGGAAAGGTGGAAGGAGTATATAGAAGGTTTATACAAGGGCGATGTACTTGAGGACAATATTATGGAAATGGAAGAGGATGTAGATGAAGACGAAATGGGAGATACGATACTGCGTGAAGAGTTTGACAGAGCACTGAAAGACCTGAGTCGAAACAAGGCCCCCGGACTATACAACATTCCATTCGAACTACTGACGGCCTTGGGAGAGCCAGTCGTGACAAAACTAACATCTGGTGAGCAAGATGTATGAGACAGGTGAAATACCCTCAGACTTCAAGAAGAATATAATAATTCCAATCCCAAAGAAAGCAGGTGCTGACAGATGTGAAAATTACCGAACTATCAGTTTAATAGGTCACAGCTACAAAATACTAACGCGAATTCTTTACAGACGAATGGAAAAACTAATAGAAGCTGACCTTGGGGAAGATCAGTTTGGATTCCGTAGAAATGTTGGAACACGTGAGGCAATACTGACCCTACGACTTCTCTTAGAAAATAGATTAAGGAAAGGCAAACCTACGTTTCTAGCATTTGTAGACTTAGAGAAAGCTTTTGACAATGTTGACTGGAATACTCTTTCAAATTTTGAAGGCGGCAGGGGTAAAATACAGGGAGCGAAAGGCTATTTACAATTTGTACAGAAACCAGATGGCAGTTATTAGAGTCGAGGGACATGAAAGGGAAACTGGTTGGGAAGGGAGTGAGACAGGGTTGCAGTCTCTCCCCGATGTTATTCAATCTGTATATTGAGCAAGCAGTAAAGGAAACAAAAGAAAAATCGGAGTAGGTATTAAAATCCACGGAGAAGAAATAAAAAGTTTGAGGTTCGCCGATGACATTGTAATTCTGCCAGAGACAGCAAAGGACTTGGAAGAGCAGTTGAACGGAATGGATAGTGTCTTGAAAGGAGGAGATAAGATGAACATCAACAAAAGCAAAACGTGGATCATGGAATGTAGTCGAATTAAGTAGGGTGATGCTGAGAGAATTAGATTAGGAAATGAGACACTTAAAGTAGTAAAAGAGTTTTGCTATTCGGGGAGCAAAATAACTGATGATCGTCGAACTAGAGAGGATATAAAATGTAGACTGGCAATGGCAAGGTAAGCGTTTCTGAAGAAGAGAAATTTGTTAACATCGAGTATAGATTTAAGTGTCAGGAAGTCATTTCTGAAAGACTTTTTATGGAGTGCAGCCACGTATGGAAGCGAAACATGGACGATAAATAGTTTAGACAAGAAGAGAATAGTAGTTTTCGAAATATGGTGCTACAGAAGAATGCTGATGATTAGATGGGTAGATCACATAACTAATGAGGATGTACTGAATAGGATTGGGGAGAAGAGAAGTTTGTGGCACAACTTGACTAGAAGAAGGGATCGGTTGGTACGACATGTTCTGAGGCATCAAGGGATCACCAATTTAATATTGGAGGGCAACGAGGAGGGTAAAAATCGTAGAGGGAGACCAAGAGATGAATACACTAAGCAGATTCAGAAGGATGTGGGTTGCAGTAGGTACTGGGAGATGATGAAGCTTGCACAGGATAGAGTAGCATGGAGAGCTGCATCAAACCAGTCTCAGGAGTGTAGACCACAACATTTCACCGAGAAGTGAAATACCAATTTTCATAAATGTAGCTCTAAAATTTTTTAATGTAACGAAGCATTTTCTTAAAGTGTTTTCACTTAAACAAGTACTTTTTCATTTCTAACCGAGAAGCCAAACACCAATTTTCATTAATTTATCTTTAAAAATGCTTTCGCAAAAAAATATTTTCATAAAAATTTCACCCCTATTGCACTTCCTTAGAGGTTGAATTTCCAGGAACAGTGACATGTGTATGTTTTATTTCTAACAGAGAAGGCAGATACAAGTTTACGCCGGTCGCGGTGGTCTAGCGGTTCTAGGCACTTAGTCCGGAACCGCGCGACTGCTACGGTCGCAGGTTCGAATCCTGCCTCGGGCATGAATGTGTGTGATGTCCTTAGGTTAGTTAGGTTTAAATAGTTTTAACAGATGTTAAGTCCCATAGTGTTCAGAGCCATTTTTACAAGTTTTCATAGATTTTGTCTCAAAAATGCTTGCAAAATGAAATATTTCCATAAAAACTTTCATCCCCTATTTCAGACCCATAGGGATAGAATTTCCAAAAACAATGTACCAAGTTTTTTTTATTTCTGAGAAACAGTTTTAATTATCCTAGATTTAGCTTTAAAAATACTTTCATAAAAAATCTCAGCCCTTATTTCACCTCCATAGGGTTCAAAATTGGCTCTGAGCACTATGGGACTTAACATCTGAAGTCATCAGTCCCCTAGAACTACTTAAACCTAACTAACCCGAGGCAGGATTGGAACCAGCGACCGTAGTGGTCGCGTGGTTCCATACTGAAGCCCCTAGACCCGCTCTGCCACACTGGCCGGCTCACCCCCATAGGTGTTCGTTTTCCAAAAACACGTATTTTTATTTATTTTTTAACAGAGTAGTCAACTACCAATGTTCATAGATGTAGCTCTAAAAATACCTTAGTAGCTCTTTAATAATTATGTATTTTCAAAAAAAAAAGAAAAAAGCATTGGCCAGTATTTTATCCATAAATTTCCAAAAAGGCTGAAACACGTATTTCTTTTTTCTGTCCGAGAAAATTAATTCCAATTATCGTACATCTAGCTTCAAAACAGCGACATTTTTCAAACAACCTTTCATCCACTACTTCGCCTCCTTATGGTTAGAATTTCTAAAAATCCTTTCTTAAACGACGGTATAAGACCCACACCTTCGCCAAATTTCAAGTTTCTGTTCTCAGCGGTTTGGGCTTGGCAATGATGAGGCATGAAATTTTAAATATTGTTACTGGCTGATGTCCAGCAACCGTGCGTTAACTTAATTTCGTAATGTATGTATAGCCACCTCGGCTGCATAAAATTGTTGTCAAATTAACCATGTTTTCCACAGCATTAAGGCGGTCTTCGTCAGAATAAAAATTACATAGGATTATCTAGAAAATACAATGAAATGGCTCAAAAATACAATATACTTCATAGGATTACTTCCATTAAATGTACAGACAGTGTACTTACATGTAATCACACCATAGGTGAGGCACATCTGGGCAAAAATGCTCTTGTCAAATTGAAATTATCACAAGAATAAAATTTAAACTGCAAAAATATAACACGTTTGTAAATTCGAATAAAATGCTCCGTCAAAAAACAATGGCAGTCGTGAGGTTGTTTACTGCCAAGAAATGCATCAAACCGCCGCCACCGTCACACTAGGCGCGTAACAGGCCAAGACAGCCACGAGTTGGACACGAAAACAGATTCGCGCCATCTAGCAAGAAGTGATCGAATTACAGACAACAGCAAGCGAGGCACTGCATAGGCAATTTAACATTAAAGGTAGCAACAGGAACCAGTGCATGAAAATTACAAAATATCGTAATGGTCTTATTTTGGAAAAGAAATATAGTTCAAAAAATGTATATTAAAAATATAAAAATGGAAAGAAGAACGATGTTTAAGAGTCTACACTGAGGAGAGTATCGCCACAGACACCATTTTTAATTAGCGGGTCTATACCTTGAAAAAAGTTTTTGTTGCGTACTTGCAACTGTTCATTACGAATGAGACCATCTTTCAGAGATAGGTGTTTAAAAATCTGTAGCTCTTCTAAGATGTAAAGCCTAGAGCCTTTTCTCTCCGAGTGCAAGATTTCGATGTCTTTTACATCTTTATGACTATGTCATGTGATTAACAAATGGTCAGCGAAAGTTGAATTGTGAACATTGCTTCCTTTTTTGCCGAGGTGTCCCTTAAATATTGTGGAAATAGCTCTTCCTGTTTGGCCTATGTAATAGGCAGGACAATTGCCGCATATAAGTTTATAGACACCATAATTCTACAGAGGGGAAAGCGTAGGTTTCAAGCTATGTATGATGTTACTTTTTAAAGAAATACTAGAGGAGAAGGCTACTCTACAGTTATATTTATTTTGAAGTAAACGCTGTATCCTGTAAGAAATTTGACCCAGAAATGGTATAGAGAAATTTTTTTTCTTTGCATTACTTTCGTTATTAGAAAGGTCTTGGGTGGTGACTCTCTTGCTGGTTTTCCTGCTAAAAATGCTATTTAGTATAGACGGATCATATTGACAGCCACAGTTTAAATCAGTTTGATTTCAGAATTGAGATTTTCAGAAGAAAGGAGTGTGAAGGTGGTTCGATGAATAGCTGAATGGAAAAATGCCATCTTATGAGAAGGGAGGTGAACTGACGTGAATGGAATAATTTGATCAGAACTGGTTTCTTCACGGAAGATACTGAAACTAATTTTATCGTCTACTATCGTAAGAGTGAGATCTAGAAAATTCAATTGCCGGATCTCATTTTCGCGTTCACAGGTGAAAGAAATCTATTAATGAAACTCGTTGAACACATTAAAAATTCTATCAGTACCGTTATTAGTCCCTTTGTATATGGTCAAAATGTCATCGACGTATTTAGCGTATGAAAGAATGCCTACAGTTGACGCTGAAAAATTATTGAAAAATTTTACCTCTAAGGAGTTTATGAACACATCTGCAAGGATTGCTGCACTTCACAGTGGTTCGAAGAGTATAGACGTCGATCAGAGTGTGGTGGAAGAGACGCGCTATGTTTTAAGTCTAGTTTTACTTGCGACGATACATTTTTGAGATGGTGCACGGAAAATTTATGAAAATGTATATCCCGATGACGTCACCGAATTAACGATAACCGAGAAACTATCTTGCTATCGAAGATATGTGAACGTATTACAGGAAAGAAAACTTAAAAATAAATCATATTTTCATCTGTTCCAAACCGGAACTCCGTCAGTGATTTTTAACGTGAGACGTTGCGAGTTAAATGGCTCACATGGCTCTAAGCACTATGGGACTTAACATCTGTGGTGATCAGTCCCCTAGAACTTAGCACTACTTAAACCTAACGACATCACACACATCCATGCCCGAGGCAGGATTCGAACCTGCGACCGTAGCGGTCACACGGTTCGAGACTGTAGCGCCCAGAATCGCACGGCCACTCCGGCCGGCGTTGCGAGTTAAAGTTGACGCCTGTCAAAACTTCAGCAGCCGTCCGGTTGGTCTCTAAGTTTATAATTAACGTGTGGTTATCACATAACAAAAAATAAATAAGATTACAACTACCTCAACCGTAACAACGGAAAATAAAATTACAGATTAATGATTAGACAAGACAGCACACTGGCTGAATTTGAAGAACAGTTAAAGTTGGAAGCGTGATATTTATTCATCTATACCTATGCAGTCATTGTGCTAGGTGAACTGCGGGTAGCACTTGGGAAATCACGAGTTATTCCTTTCGCTGATTTCATCCGATTTATTACATCCGCCCTCAGTGATGTTCGACGTTTCCCTTGCTGTAGCAAAATGGGGCTGAGAGGGGGGGGAGGAGGCAGAGGGTCCGGACCCCCCCCCCCCCCCCCAAATCACCTAAATGAAATTACACCCCACCTAGTTGTCGTGTAGTGAAACTGAAAGATATTTTGACTTTCAGTCAGCAAGGCCAACGATAGATATAAACTATTTATACGTCTATACAGCACTACTGGCTGTCACCCATCCCTGTTTCAGCCGAGACCAATTGTTGACCTTGCTTGAGCTCAGCTGTTGTTTTGTTAAACACTTCAGTTACTGCTTGAGGTTGAATTTAATTTAAGTGCTACCATTTATCTTTTTTGAGTTGTGTGCTGTTGTAATAGTTTCTGATTATGGATAAGTTTGTAACAAGAAAACCGATCCTGATTCGTCCGCTAGCGTAATGGTAAGTTAAAAATATGTACACATTACTATAATTGCCTAATTACCTATCTACAACAGTTTAATGACAGCACTGCATTCGTTATTTGGAGGCTGGTAGAACTTTGGGATTGCAGTATTTCAGTAGTTCACATGGCAGCGGAGCGATAAATGTCATTACAAATAACATTAAATTAAAATTAGTGAATAAAAACACACCTGGAGTTGTCGGTGTCGCCCAAAATCGCGATGGTCAACAAAAATACTGTCCAAATGGCGATGGCTGCACTTCTTTAAAAAAAAATGTGCAATATTCTATCACCGGCCGTTGTGGCCGAGCGGTTCTAGGCGCTTCAGGCGGAACCGCGCTGCTGCTACGGTCGCAGGCTAGAATCCTGCCTCGGGCATGTGTGTGATATCCTTAGGTTAGTTAGGTTTCAGTAGTTCTAAGTCTAGGGGACTGACGTCCTCCGATGTTAAGTCTGATAGTGCTCAGAGCAATTTGAACCAATATTCTATCATTAGTAGCCCAAATGGCAAAATGTTGCCCAATCTGATCACCTGGGCGGTACTCAATTGGATACTTAACTGTAGAAAGGTGCTAAGTGCCAAATTCATAAAAAATGTGATACATGGTTTGAAAGATGCAGGAGACAGAGGAGGATTACACATGAAAAGTGTTATGTCCACAGAGAATTCCAAGTGGCTGGTTATACGTGCCATCACTACCTGGAAATGGAGCTAAGTTGCCTATTGATCTCATAAGAACGGTGCAATGTGCCATTCAGTTATGTTTGTTTCATTTTGCTGCTGTGATAAGTGCCTGCATAGACTTCTCTTCTGTCCTTTTTTGTGAATCATTGCTCTCCAACTTGTGAGGTATGTGTATAAACATCGCATAATATTACGTAACATTTTCATATAAATGAAATATTAATAAACCTAAATGTTATCTTTAAATAATTTTGCACATATGTGATGTACATAGGTTATGGCGGATGAAAGCCACATGGGTAGGAGAAGGAGGAAGAGTGGTAGTGGATCATTCAGAAGAAATGAAAGACGAAAGGTTTAACGTATGAAACACAAAAAAGAACAGTTATACCCGCTAAGACCCGCCCCTCACCGCAGGTACGATTTTAAGCCCTTCACTGGCTGTGACATGTACGTAAGGAGTGTCCTGTATAGAAAACATAATGTTTTGTTGTTCTTTCCTTTAGGTACTATGCAAATGTAGATTAAGGTGCAGTGAGCTTGCGCCTGCATTTAAAATAGATTTGTTTTCTAAGTTCTATAAGCAAGACTACTCAACCCAAGGAACCTTCCTGATGGGTCTTCTTAGTGTCACACCAGGACGGCGTCGTCGGCATGGAACCTATGGTAATCCCGCTGAAAGCCGCCGGCAGGGAACAGTACAGTATTCTATTCCAAACGGCACAGGGGATCTTGTTACAGTTTGCAAAACCACTTCTATGAATATTTTTGCTGTTGGAAAGAAAAGGCTGGAAATACTTATTAAGAAGATAAATCTTGGAGAGACAACATTCACCGACCCCAAAATAAGATGCGCTCAGTCAAAATACAGCGACGAAGACAAAATGTGTATAAAACAGCACATAAACAGCTTTCCCTGGGAATTTAGCCGTTACAGCCGAGCAAGATCAAGCAAGGAATACCTCAGTCCTGATCTGAATGTTTCCAGAATGTACTCCCACTTTAAAAAGGTGTTTCCTGAAAGCATCATAAAAGTTCCAGTTTTTATCGTAGAGTGTTTCTGGAAGAATTTCCCAACCTTTCCTCCCACAGACCTAGGAAGGGTACCTGCAAGGCATGCGACATACTGAACGTCGAAGCAAAAGCAAGTTCACCGCAGTCACAGGTGCGTTTAGAGATTCACCACAGGATGGCCGAGATGGCACAGAACCTTCTGAAGAGCGACATCAGTTTTTCTCAGTTCCCTGGCAGTGACATTTGCTGCATATCGATTGATAAGCAGCAGGTTATGTTTGTTGGCCACACTAACGCACTATGAGATGTTTTATCGCCGCCAGTTACAACTTGGCAGTATCTGTAGGTGACACCCTTCAGTCTTACATGTGTTTGTGGGATGAGAGTATTGCTGGTATGCGTGGAAATGAAATCGCGTCATGCATTTTGAAAGTGTTAAATCCAACACCGACTCAAAGGAAGGCCTCGGCGCTTGTTGGTGACGTCACGTCAGCTAGGCACGGCGATCGCCAGGTCTGTTGCAGGCAGAAACGCCTGGGCATGCTTATCACTATAAATCTCTTACTTTTGGACAAACTGTTTGGTATTGTTTTGGATTCTGCAGTTTTATTTAGATGAAAGATTTTCTTACTATCGTAAAGCTACAAATGAAGATCATAGTTCTGTATTACTGAATCCTGTCGAAACAAACGTAGATCAATATGAGAAGATGCTTTGCCCCATTGCATGCTTAGGAAATTTTACATTCAAGAAACTATATTTACTTGTTCCATTTTATTAGCGAAACTTACCGCAACCCCCTTACAATGAACTCGTTTCTTTTATGTATTTATTTATTTTCGTTTGACATCGTCTCTGGAAATGTGAACTAATTTACATGTGTAAATGTCCAACTGTTGGCAAACATTAGATTACAGTCGTTTTCAACGAAAGGAATTCTAAACAGGAAAAAAAATAGCTTCATACATCGAAAATACTTCTGAGCTTGAAATTTTTTAAACATGCACATTAGAAAAGATAAATATTCCCCTCTTGCAACGGAAAGAAGAAACTTTAAAAGATAAAAAAAAATTATTTCATAAAACAAGTATCTCTCCTTTGCCTATTCTTCTGTCCCCCGCCCCATCCCCCAAAGTGTAGAATCGCAAGATATTTCATTAATATTCAGTGCTCCTCACACCATAGTCAACCAAGATACCCAAAGAAGAGCACCAATATGTTCACAGTTTCTTGTAAAAGCAACCCAGTACAAACGTAACTTCCTCAGATTTACAAATAAGGTAAAGAAGCACGAATTCTGTTGCTGCTGAGATCATTGTCGAATAAAATAGTTTATCGTTCTTTATGAAAATTTTAAGAATAAATGAAAGACATGAGTATTTTTAAGATTCTCTTTAGCAAACTGGACTCCCACTTTGACAAAATCTTGGCTGCGTCCTTGTCCCTGTCCGTCACTGCGTGATGTCTGTAAGGTCATTGTTTAGCTGTGGTTGTTCCTTCGCGTTTCCACATCACAATCACATCGTCAGCAGTCGACTTAGGCAGCTGTAATAGGATTGAAAAATGCTCGATGGATTTGTTGCTCAGGTGACACCGAATGACCGCTCTACGTTTTAAGTCACTGAGGTCTCCTAACCGACCTACTCTGCTGTTAGTAGTGCTTCTTTATGGCAACACAAAACTCCCTGCCTCTCTTTTTATTCGTCAATTCTAGATTACATAAAGATTTGCGGGAACTTTTGATCAGATATTGTTCATTTAACCCACTCCTGACTCTACCAGAATGTTGGGAAATAATTTTTTGTTAGCGATCATAGACAGTGCACCTTATTGGCTCAAATATTGATCATCTGCTCTGCCGACAGCCACCGTGGTGCGAGCTTCAGTCCTGCCAACAGAGCAGAGGTGCCAACTGCTGTGCGAAGAAGCAGGCGGGAATTCGCCGGAAGTCCAGAGTGACAGCGTCTGCGTCTGTCACGTCACACAAGACGTCATTGACTGTAAGTCTGTCATACCCTGCAGGTTCTGTTACGTTATTTATTAGTTAATTTTGTGTATAACGTGTAATCTCTCCCCTGGACTGAGACAGAATATGGAGGGTAGGAAACAAGAAGCAGGAACCTGTTGCACAATGTTTTTAGGAAGGTCTGTGACGATTATCATAACTCACAAAGTCGGAAACTACCACAACAAATACTTGTACACAATCGGTCCACCTCTTACGTTAGCAACAGACAGCAAAAGTTCATTATTCTCTATGTTGAGAATGGCTGTGATGTAGGGTCTCAGTGGGGTAGAGTCAAGTGGGGGCAGCCCCAGGGATCAGTGTTGGGGCCACTCCTGTTCCTCATTTATATAAATGATATGCCCTCTAGTATTATGGCTAACTCTAAAGTATTTCTGTATGCTGATGACACTAGCTTGGTAGCAAAAGATGTTGTGTGTAATATTGGCTCGGTTTCAAATAGTGCAGTTCATGACCTAAGTTCATGGCGCTTAACGCTAAGTAAGACTCAGTTTTACAGTTTCTAACACACAATGCAACAAAACCTGACGTTTTAATTTCACAGAATGGGCCTATGGTTAGTGAAACTGAACAGTTCAAATTTCTAGATGTTCAGATAGTTAGTAAGCTGTCATGGAAAGAACACGTTCAAAGACTTAATGCTGCCATTTTTACTATTCGAATGGTATCTGAAGTGAGTGATCGTTAGACACGAAAATTAGTCTACTTTGCTTATTATCATTCGCTTATGTCGTATGGTATTGTTATTATGGGGTAACTCTTCCCAATCTAAAAGGATATTTTTGGCTCAGAAATGGGTGGTTCGGGTAATAAGTGGTGTAAGTTCACGAACCTCCTGTCTAACCCTTTTCACGATCTGGGTATTTTAACATTGGCCTCTCAATATGTATAGTCGTTACTGCCATTTCTTGTTAACAATATTAGCTTATTCCCAAGAATAAGCAGCTTTCACTCAGTTAATACTCGGCACAAATCAAACCTGCATTTGGATCGGACTTCCTCAACTCTTGTGCAGAAAGGTATGCAGTGTGCTGCCGCATCCATTTTCAATAAGCTGCCACTCGAATTCAAAAATCTTAGCAGTAATCCACGCGCTTTCAAATCGAAACTGAAGAGTTTCCTAATGGGTCACTCCTCCTATTCTGTAGAGGTGTTCCTTGATAAACTGATTCTTGTTGTATTGTTGATTTCGTTTACTTAAACTTATGGGTTGATTTTTTTTTTTTTGGGGGGGGGGGGGGGGGGTTCATAAACATTTTATTTTTATCTGTTATTACTTTTATGATGTAATTTCATGTACTGACACGTTCCATGACCTTGACGATTTGCTCCTCAATGTGGTCCTATGGAACTTGATGTGTAAATAAATGAAAAAAATACACTCTTAGAGAAAAAAATGAAAAACAACGCATCACGAAGCAATTATCTGAATGGGACAGAAATGGGCAGATATGTTGTGTATCTACAGCCAAACAAACCATTAGAATTTTAGAAAAATTGGAGGATTTATTCAAGAAATGAAATGAAATGTCATGTAACGAGGGCCTCCCGTCGGGTAGACGATTCGCCTGGTGCAAGTCTTTCGGCTTGACGCCACTTTGGCGACTTGCGCGTCGATGGAGATGAAATGATGATGATTAAGACAACACAACACCCAGTCCCTGAGTGGAGAAAATCTCCGACCCAGCCGGGAATCGAACCCGGGCCCTTTGAATTGACAGTCTGTCGCGCTGACAACTTTTTTTTTTTTTAATCTCATTTTGGTCGCTTTTGTTCGTTACATCTGCTCGGGGCGGACGTCGTAAGACATCCATTTATGTTCGTTTTTTATTACAGAGGGCACGTAAACCTCTGACCGAACACGCTGAGCTACCATGCGTGCCGGCAAAGCACTCAGCTACCGGGGCGGACATTTATTCAAGAGAGAGAGCGTCACAAGTTGAGCAAGTCGATTACGGGTTGGCCCAGTTCTGGCCCTTATGCAAGCAGTTATTCGGCTTGGCGTTAATTGATGCAGTTGTTGGATGTCCTCCTGAGGGATATCGTGGTGAATTCTGTCAATCTGGAGCGTCAGATCATCAAAATCCGAAGCTGGTTGGTACCGCAGACCATCTCTCCTGGTCGTCGGACCATATGGTGGGCGACAATCAGGCTTTGTTTATTTAGCATCCGTGTCACCGTACAACTGATGTTGGACTTGTCATACATAGAAATTAACATTATAGAATATACAAAATGAAATTGTCTACAACTGGATTTGTCATACACAGAAATTAAAATATAGAATGTACAAAATGAAATTGCCTATAATAAATGGCAACAAACTTACAGTTTCTTTCCACATAAATGGTTTATAGTAATTTGTTTCTCAGGAACAATATTTAACTAGTACTATACATGGTAAAGTATAATAAAAGCTGAAACAAACAAAGATAGAAAATTTTGGAGGTCATTTTCTTGGTAAAGTCATTTTCTTGGTCTTCAAGATATTCATTTATCGAGTAGCAACACTTATCAATTAAAAATTTCCTAAGTTCCAATTTAAAAGTTGTATTGTCCTTTAAATCTTTAATGTACTGAGGCAGTGCATTACAGAGCTTAATGCCCATGTGGCTTACATGCCTCCAAGTTCGTGTTCTTCTTACTTTTTCTGTGTGAAGATCATTCTTGTTCCGTGTGTTGTAGTTGTGACAGTCTGCATTTGTGTGGAGATTGCTTAGATTAGCTTTGGTTAAGAGTACACATTTAAGTACATAGACTGATGACAGAGTAAGTATTCCTAACTTTTTGAAAAGAGGTCTGCAGTGAGTTTGTGTTGGACTGTGGGTAATTATTCGAACAGCCAGTTTTTGTAAAATAAAAATGTCTTTTAAATTAGATTTTGAACTGGCCCAGAATACTATTCGAAATGAGGCACCAGAATGAAAGTATCCAAAGTATGCCATTCTGATACCTTCTAGAGTGCAAACATTTGCAATAACTCTCAGTGCAAAGCAGGCTGAGTTAAGTCTGTGTGTACGAAATTTTACATGGTGTTTCCAATTCATAGCTTCATCTATAAGCATTCCTAACACTTTTGCAAAGTGCAGTCTCTCTATTAGTCTGTCATCCAGTTCTAGATTAATGTCTTCATCCTGAATCATTTTACCAAACTGTATGTAATTTGTTTTCTTTGCACTGAGTGTAAGTTTATTTGCACTGAACCAAGTCTCCATACTTTTTAGGATTTTGTCAGTAGTTGACTGCATCGAGTTTTTAAAGTCGCTCACTATCAGACTTGTGTCATCTGAATATAGTACAATTTTGGCTATATCGTATTGTAACTGTAAATCATTGACTATGGATTGTATCCCACCACTGTCGGAGGCATCTCCAGACACATCTTTGCTGATCAAAAAATGGTTCAAATGGTTCTGAGCACTATGAGACTTAACACCTGAGGCCATCAGTCCCCTGTACTTAGAACTACTTGAACTTAACTAATCTAAGGACATCACACACATCCATGCCCGAAGCAGGATTCGAACCTGAGGCAGTAGCAGCATAGCGGTTCCAGACTGAAGCGCCTAGAACCACTCGGCCACATCGGCCACATCGGCCGGCACTTCGGTGGTCATCACGGCTCAAGTAGAGGTTGGTCTCATCACTGAAGATTATTCTACTCCAGCCAGTGAGATTCTAGGGCGAAGACGTGTCTGTAGATGCCTTTTACAGTGGTGGGGTAGCAATCTGTCACCAATCATACAGCCCTACTACCAGGAGTGATTTCATAGAAGAAATGGTTGTCATCTGCGGCGCCCTTTCAGCACAGCAGTACGTCGACGATATTCTGCCTCCCCCCCCTTTTTTTGCCCTTCGTGGCAAGCCATGCTGGGCTTATAATGCCCGCCAATTCACGGGCAGAGTTTCTGCTGCTCATCTTCGCACATGGCAAACCCTGCAATTGCCAGCGACGTCGCTGATCTCTTCCCGATAAAGAACGTTTAGAGCATTATGGGCAGGGCCCTGCAACCACCTCGGGATTTTTACAATCTAAGACGCCAATTTGACAGAATTTGGCACAACATTCCTCAGATGGACATCTAACATTTCTATCAATCAATGCTAAGCCGAAAACAGCTTGCATAATGGCCAGTAGTGGTCGGACATGTTATGGACTTGCTCAGTTTGTGAAGCTCTTTCTCCTGAATAAATCGTCATATTTCTCAGAAACTGTAATTATTTGTTTGTCTGTACATGTACATCACATCTACCGATTTCTGTGCCTTTCAGATAATTCGTTCTAGTTGCGTTATTTTTTGTTTTGTGTTTGTCTCAGAGTCTGTTTATTGAACTTTCTTCCTGTGCAGTTAAAAGGTCAAAAAGTTCCACGTCAGTGACTGCAAGTAGATACAGGATCATCCAGTCATGCTCCTGTCGTTATTAAGCTGCAGCATTTTAAATCACTAAACAACAGATCCGGCAGTCTGCACAACCTACTGTGACCCATTCAGGACCTGTAATGTTCACCCACACCCAGGATCAGTTCGAGAACACTTATCCCCACAAGCGACATATGACCGGGTGCCCCCCTCTCTTTCCTCCCGTCCCTCTGATATTAGTAGCATTCCCTTTGATTCTTTATACGACCCTTAAAATTAAGTATGAATCTAGTGATCATGGATTGGGTTGTTTCTTCCTATAAAACACACAGTAAATAAAAATTTCTCTGAAGAGAAATGGCGATCTAAATCACATTCCAGTGCTTAAGACACTGATGTGCAAAACTTAAGGCCGACAGTAACTTTATCATGATGTATCACTGCCAAGTAACTCAGTTTGATGAAACATCAACCATTCATACAAAATACTGCTACAGGATAGTACAGCAGGTAACTGAAAGAAATGCGCAGTAAGACGAACAGAAATGTCACTTTTTTTCAATTACATTGAAGTCACCACGATTTATGATGGCCTCATGGTCATTACAAAAGGCGGGACATGGTACTTAATAGGCTGTGTGATCACCACATATGGCAATGTATGCTCTATGACATGCTCCAATGCTGCCCAGTAGTTGTTAAGGAGAGAGTTCTATTTCTCCACCAGCATGGTTAACAACTAATAGATGGTCATTGGCGTATGTTTGTGTACTGTAATGCATCACCCCACGTGCGCACGATGGGATTCAAGCTGGGGCAATGGGCTGGGCAGTCCATTCACTGAATACCATCTCGTTCCGAGGGCTTTTCCACCTGTGCTGTTCAATTTGGTCACACAATGTCATCCATAAAAATGAAGCCAGGGCCAAATGTATTCCTGAAAACAGGCACATGGTGGAGAAATACGTCGTCACAACAACTTTGACTGCTCACTGTACCATCGTCAAAGACCTGGAGGTCAGTATGCCCATGCAACATTATGCCTCTCCAAAACATGACACCTGGGCCACCAAAATGATCATGTTCGCCAATGATCCTGGATGCATTACATAATCCCAATTCTCGCCATATGAGGATGAACCCAGAATCACTACTTGGACTGAATGTGCTATTATCCACGAAGACCACGTGAGCCAGCCTCTCATCAGTCCAGTCCCCATGCTCTTGGCACCATCACAAACGATGCCGCCAGTGTGTGGGTGTGAATGGAACACAACGCACTGGTCATTGGGCAAACAGAACACCCCTATACAGTAGCCACGCCAATATGGAATGTGAGATTGTGTGCCTTGGAGTCCTGCTAAATGTGGCTGCAGTTGCGCCCATCATTTGACGTGGTTCTCTTCTTGCCCATTCTACAATCTGCAATCATCTGCTCTTGTGATTGACCATGGTCAACCACCTCTTCTCCTTTGGGCAGCAGAACCTGTGTTTCAGATTGCTCCCTGTGCATGTGAGACAGTGCTGTGAGCAGCACCAAAGCTCTGGGCTACACTTGTCACACTTCGTCTTTTTCCAGTTCCCAGTTATGCTTCCCTGTGTGGAGTCATCCAAATGTTGTCTCTGGGCTGTGTTGTAATGAAGATCACCACCTCAGCAAACCATAACTCCTCACCAATTTGTACACACTGCCTTTTCCCTTTCTTTCAACTGCATCATGTTGCAGGATCAGTCTCATCTGGCACTATGGTCAGCTGGCCTTACACCATGTGATGTCTAGTTTTCTGTGCACACTTAAGAACCCGTAGCAACATGCTCCTGCACTTTGTTTCATTTCCAGCGAGTAGTTGTTATATTACTGTATTTAGCATGATTTGCTTATCTTTTATTAATGTGTACCTCGATTCATTTCCGCATGCATTCTTGGTAGGATCTATGGAACCTGATGGATATGAATGAATGAAAGAATGAATGTTGTCATCTCTTTCTAGTCCCAAACTCTGAATACTGCCTTCCTCTTAAAATTCTGTGTTTTAATATATTGTACCTATAGTTTCTGCCATTCTAATGGAGTCCTAAATCACAGGGTGAAAATTATTTAAACTAACAGACTCTGGCAGACTGCATGGGGCACAAAAGGAACACTTTCTCTGATGTCATAATTACCAGTGAACATTTTTAATCTGGCAAAGGGCATAATCACTCTCTGCATTCATGAAATTACACATAACATGGGGATAAATGTTAGAAATGTTTTTCATGAGCAATTGTTAACCCATTTCACTCACAGTGTGTGAAACCACATAATTATCCATTCACAGTTTCCATAGTGGAACCTGGAACACTTTCAAATGCGTCCTACTTTTCCATCCTCTGTGCTGTTTACAGATGAAGCAACATTTGGGTGTGATTGGATCTTCAACATGAACCATTTTGAGTGAGTTTAATCCATATGCAGCATTTCCTTGTGCTCACCATCTGTGATTCTTCATGAATGTGTGGGCAGATGTTGTCGATGACTGTTTAATTGTGCCACTATCTCCTACCTAGGCCATTAAATGACTGCCAGGGTTGATGGATGACATGCCATTCACTACGAGACAATGTGACAGGATGCTGAAACATTTCATTCATAATGTGCATTGATTCTTGAGCCAACACTTTCCAGAAGAGCAGATTGGCAGCAGTGGTCTTGTACACCATGGGCGATCTGATTCCTGATTTGATCCCTTTGGACTTTTTTGTGCGACAGGAGATGTGCAATGCTGTGTACAAAACCCCTGTTGAATCAGAAGAGGCTCTGGTTGCCTGGCTAGTAGCAACAGCAGAAGGAATTAAGAGCACTGCTATAGTCTTCGAATGTGTTAGACAGAACATGACCCTCCAGCGCAACCCCTGGTTACAAGTCAATGGAGGCATTTTTAAACATCTACTGTAACTGAAGTAACAGTGTTGTATTAATGTTATTCCCTCTTCATCCAAAGATAATTCCCTACCTGTTTAAAAAATCCTCATAGGAAAATATGTCATTGGAGAAAATTATTTGTTTCAGTGTCCTGTGCAACATTTCATAGTTTGTGGTTTTAAATAATTTTCACCCCATATATCCATTGAGTACAGCCAAAGTTTAATAACAATCCATTACCTTTGAAGCATCTTGTGAGATAATTCCATTTAATTCTCGGCACTTTTTGTCAATCTCAGACTGACTGCAAGCACTACATCTGTGTGTAATAGATTACTTCAGGTGGAAGGCTATTTCTTCATCATAACCTAAATTTGCACATAAAAGCTGGTTCTGAAGTAACATAACAGACACTTTTGGCTATAATATAACATTGCTTGAAATTATCTGACTCTTTTCATAACATTCTTTTTACTTTCATTTTCTTTAGCGGATTTCATTGTGCAATTCAGGGTTTTTTTCAGAAATTCTGGCAAACATAGCTAACATTTACTGAAAGCCAGTGCCATCTCTTATTTGTAGTGGCATAATAGGTTTTGCAAGATGACAGCTACCATCAACAGAGTCCACTGAGTCTGATATGAAACTACTGCCCAATCTATTTTTTGACACTACCTATAAAAAGCTTTAGGAATGGATTGAGTCGTTCATTTGTATCACAAGTTCAAAACAGCCAAGTACAGACAAATTTGTTTCACCTACAGGGCAATGTGTAATTGATATTAATTAATTAAAGCCTCAATAAAATTGCATTAGTAACATATGAAGTACTTTGCCTTGACAAAATCCAATTTCAGATTTGTGATCTCCTAGCGAAACGTAATAGTTTGATATTTTATCAACTAAATCTATGTAATTTTTGTTTTGGTATCTTTTGTAGTGATTTTGCTTTTGCATGTTCTTAGGTATTCTATCCACATATTATAAATTATAAACAAGATCTGCACAGAAGCAGAACTGACAAACTGTGACAGTCCCTGAATTGTATTTTGGTGCACCAAATTGGCCTTCAGTGTAATTTTAAATGTGTAAAAGATAATTTGATTCAAAGACACGCTTTTAATGCTGTTGTATATCTTGTCTGATGCCATAAGAATGAATCAGGAGCCATCATATTAAAAGAAGCTACGTCAGCACACAATGGGCGGCTATATTTTGAGTGAATTGGGGCAGTTGTTAACAGAGTTTCTCAGCTCCAGGTAGCACTGTATTTTCATATCTGTGTAATGTTGTCGTTGTTGTCTTCAGTCCTGAGACTGGTTTGATGCAGGTCTCCATGCCACTCTATCCTGTGCAAGCCTCTTCATCTCCCAGTACCTACTGCAACCTACATCCTTCTGAATCTGCTTAGTGTATTCATCTCTTGGTCTCCCTCTACGATTTTTACCCTCCACGCTGCCCCCCAAAATTTGTGATCCCTTGATGCCTCAGAACATGTCCTACCAACCGATCCCTTCTTCTAGTCAAGTTGTGCCACAAACTTCTCTTCTGCCCAATCCTATTCAATACCTCCTCGTTAGTTATGTGATCTACCCATCTAATCTTCAGCATTCTTCTATAGCACCACATTTCGAAAGCTTCTATTCTCTTCTTGTCCAAACTAGTTATCGTCCATGTTTCACTTCCATACTTGGCTACACTCCATACAAATACTTTCAGAAACGACTTCCTGATACATAAATCTATATTCGATGTTAACAAATGTCTCTTCTTCATAAACGCTTTTTTTGCCATTGCCAGTCTACATTTTATATCCTCTCCACTTCAACCATTGCTCCCCAAATATCAAAACTCCTTTACTACTTTAAGTGTCTCATTTCCTAATCTAATTCCCTCAGCATCTCCCGATTTAATTTGACTACATTCCATTATCCTCGTTTTGCTTTTGTTGATGTTCATCTTATATCCTCCTTTCAAGGCACTGTCCATTCCGTTCTATTGCTCTTCCAAGTCCTTTGCCGTCTCTGACAGAATTACAATGTCTTCGGCGAACCTCAAAGTTTTTACTTCTTCTCCATGAATTTTAATACCTACTCCAAATTTTTCTTTTGTTTTCTTTACTGCTTGCTCAATATACAGATTGAATAACATTGGGGAGAGGCTACAGCCCTGTCTCACTCCTTTCCCAACCACTGCTTCCCTTTCATGCCCCTCGACTCTTATGACTGCCATCTGGTTTCTGTACAAATTGTAAGTAGCCTTTCGCTCCCTGTATTTTACCCCTGCCACCTTCAGAATTTGAAAGAGAGTATTCCAGTCAACATTGTCAAAAGCTTTCTCTAAGTCTACAAATGCTAGAAACGTAGGTTTGCCTTTTCTTAATCTTTCTTCTAAGATAAGTCGTAAGGTCAGTATTGCCTCATGTGTTCCAACATTTCTACGGAATCCAAACTGATCCTCCCTGAGGTCCGCATCTACCAGTTTTTCCATTCATCTGTAAAGAATTCACGTTAGTATTTTGCAGCTGTGACTTATTAAACTGATAGTTCAGTAATTTTCACATCTGTCAGCACCTGCTTTCTTTGGGATTGGAATTATTATATTCTTCTTGAAGTCTGAGGGTATTTCGCCTGTTTCATACGTCTTGCTCACCAGATTGTAGAGTTTTGTCAGGACTGGCTCTACCAAGGCAGTCAGTAGCTCTAATGGAATGTTGTCTACTCTGGGGGCCTTGTTTCGACTCAGGTCTTTCAGTGCTCTGTCAAACTCTTCACGCAGTATCTTATCTCCCATTTCGTCTTCATCTACATCCTCTTCCATTTCCATAATATTGTCCTCAAGTACATTGCCCTTGTGTAAACCTTCTATATACTCCTTCCACCTTTCTGCCTTCCCTTCTTTGCTTAGAACTGGGTTGCCATCTGAGCTCTTGATATTCATACATGAAGTTCTCTTCTCTCCAAAGGTCTCTTTAATTTTCCTGTAGGCAGTATCTATCTTACCCCTAGTGAGATAAGCTTCTACTTCCTTACATTGGTCCTCTAGCCATCCCTGCTTAGCCATTTTGCACTTCCTGTCAATTTCATTTTTGAGACGTTTGTATTCCTTTTTGCCTGCTTCATTTACTGCATTTTTATATTTTCTCCTTTCATCAATTAAATTCAATATTTCTTCTGTTACCCAAGGATTTCTAGCAGCCCTCGTCTTTTTACCTACTTTATCCTCTGCTGCCTTCACTACTTCATCCCTCAGAGCTACCCATTCTTCTTCTACTGTGTTTCTTTCCCCCATTCCTTATGCTCTCCTTGAAACTCTGTACAACCTCTGGTTCTTTCAGCTTATCCAGATCCCATGTCCTTAAATTCCCACCTTTTTGCAGTTTCTTCAGTTTTAACCAATATCTGAGTAATAGTAAGGTGATAACATTGATAGAGACTGTATGGAGCGTGTCAAACACATTTATTTGTTAGTGCTAGAGGCTAATAAAAAATGGATGTTCTGCAAACTTTTTGTTTCTTATCCAAACCTCATGTCACCTCAAATGTCATTTAAAGGACCTGCACCTTGGATGCAACAAATATAAGAATATTCACAACTGTATGTATATCCATGGGAGTTATGGATTTGGGTATCTCACTGATGGGAGGGAACCCATTACACAACAGAAATAAATGTCGGCTGATCAATGTTTAGTTAGTTATCCTTGCATTAAGTAGATAAATTCTGTTATGAAGAAGAAAACACAGAGCTTGGGAATACATGTACATCAGCTCGACTCATGGTAATTGTGTTTCAGTGGACTACCAAAACCTGGAGACAGTGAAGAAGAAGGCCAGGGAAATGGGAATGCTGTTTATCCACGTTCCCCAAGCAGGGCGATACGAACGCTGTCTGGACAGAATCCTCAGGCTGAAGGCCAAGAGTGAGTAAATTACTGTCTGCATCACACTGATGACCTTACAAAATGTTCTCCAGCCAGTGACACCTGTTTAATTGTATAGTCAATAAGAAGTTTGAACACTTCTTCCCTACTTCAAAAAGTTTGAGTTCCTAATATCCACCCTATTCACTTACCTTACAAAATGTATAGCATTCATAGATTTAGATAAAGCTTATGGCAGTTTTGAATGGAGTACAGTCTTTAAACATTGTGTGCTTCAGCCTCAGGTCAGACAAATGGTATCATGACCTATTTGACTCCTCAGCAATTCTGTTTACCTGATCTGTTTATAAAATGGTGGGACTACTAATATACTAGAAAAATCAATTGCAAATCAAACTAACTTCTAAACACAACTACATGCATTTGAATATTTTCAATAGCTTATCATGAAGATAGCCTACAAATGGACAGCCCAGAACAGTCTCAATGTAAACACACGTGTGATCTGGTTGATCGAATTGAAATTAGCATAGTAATAGCACAAAGTTAGTAACTCTTAAATCACAATAAGTACTAAGAGAATAGTATTAGACAATGACTGACTACAACAGGGCAAGGTATACAGTAGCAGATAAATGGGTAGCTTTGAGAGATGAAATAGTGAAGGCAGCAGAGGGCCAAATAGTTAAAAAGATGAGGCCTAGTAGAAATCCTTCAATACTGAATTTAATTGACAAAAGGAGAAAAATATTTAAAAAAATGCAGTGAATGCAGCAGGTAAAAGACAATACAAATGTCTAAAAATTGAGATTGAGAGGATGTTCAAAATGGCTATGCAGGAATGGCTAGAGGGTAAGTGTAAGGATACACAAGGGAATGTCTCTAGGGGGAAAATAGATACCACCTACAGGAAAATAAACGGGACCTTTGAATAAAAGTGAAGCATTTGTATTAATATCAGGAGCTTGGATGTAAGACCAGAACTAAATAAAGTGGGGAAATCTGAAAGGTCAAAGGAGTATATACAGGGTCTCTACAAGGGAGATGAACTTGAAGGCAATTTTATAGAAAGGGAAGAGGACACAGATGAAATGGGTGTTATGATACTGCCAGAAGAATGTGACAGAATACTGAAAGACCTAAATCGAAACAATACCCTGGGGATAGACGATATTTAATCAGAACTACTGTTATCCTTGGACGAACGACGCATGACAGACCTATTCCACCTGGTGTGCAAGATGTGACAGATGAGTGGAATACCTTCCGACTTCAAGATGAATGTCATAATTTAAATTCAAAACAAAGCAGTTGCTGACAGGTGTGAATATTGAACTATCAACTTAATAAGTCACAGCTGCAAAATACTAGCATGATTTATGTACAGAAGAATGGAAAAAATTGGCAGAAGCCAACCTCAGGAAAGATCAGTTTGGGTTCCTGAGAAAAGTAGGAACATGCGAGGCAATACTGACCCTGCAAATTATCATGGAAGAAAGGTTAATGCATGGCAAACATGTGTTTGTAGCATTTTTAGATTTAGAGGAAGCTTTTGACAACATTTAGTGGAGTACACTCTTTACAATTCTGGCTGTAGCAGGGGCAAAATATAGGGAGTGAAAGGCTGTTCACAGTATGTACAGAAACCAGATGGTAGCTATTAGTTGAGGGGGATAAAAGGGGAAGAGTAGTTGGGAAGGAAGTGAGATAGGGCTTCAGCCTATCCCTGATCTTATTTGATCTGTGCACTGAGCTAGCAGTACAGGAAACCAGAGAAAAAATTGGTAATGGAATTAAAGCTCAGGGAGAAAAATAAAAACTTTGAGGTTTACTGATGCCATTGCAATTCTGTCAGAGACCACAAAGGACTTGGAAAAACAGTTGAAAGGAATGGACAGTGCTTTGAAAGGAGGATATAACACAAACATCAGCAAAAGTGAAACAGTTGTAATGGAATGCAGTTGAATTAAATCAGATGAGGCTGAGGGAATTAGATTAGATTAGGAAGTGAGACACTAAAAGTAGTCGATGAGTTTTGATTTTCGGGCAGTAAAACAACTGACAATGGATGAAGCAGAGAGAATATAAACTGTAGAGTGGCAATGGCAAGAAAAGCATTTCTGAGAAAGAGAAATTTGTTAACATAAAATATAGATTTAAGTGCTAAGAGGTATTTTCTGAAGGTATTTGAAGCGTAGTCTTGTATAGAAGTGAAATACAGATGATAAACCGTTCAGACAAGAGAAATGTGGTGCTACAGCAGAATGCTGAAGATTAGATGGGTACATCGTGTAACTAATGTGGAGGTACTAATCAGAACTGTGGAGAAAAGAAATCTGTGGCACAAGTTTATTAAAAGAAGAGACTGGTTGATAGGACACATTCTTAGACATCAAGAGATCACCAGTATACTACTGGATATAAGTGTGGGGGGCAGCATCATAGAGGGAGACCACAAAATGAATACAGTAAGCAGATTCAGAAGGATGTAAATTGCAGCAGCTGTTCAAAGATGAAGACGCTTGTACAGGATAGAGTAGCATGGAGAGCTGCAGCAAACCAGCGAAGACCACTAAAACTACCAAACTGAGTGAGAAGGAAAGCCTTCTCCAGATGAAGTTAGTACAAAGTTTCTTGAGTACTAGTGTGGGTAAACTAGATGTGTACTGTCAGACAAGCAGGACTGATGTGGCAGATATGGACTCTAATTAGACACTGGTAGCTGGCAGTCTGAAGTGTACACTAAACAGATGAGTATGAAACAACTGAAAAATTGAACTGCTATCAGATAAGCACAAGCCGGCAGAAAAAGCAACCCCAACAAAGGCAAAATTCAAAACAGAGGAAGAAGAGACATCATAACACATGAAAAGATATGTAGCAAAAGGCTTTGTTATGGAAGTCACTTTGTTAATTTAACTATGGTTGTGTACATACTTTTAAAACAATAGCATTTTTATGTATATTCAAATGATATACTTTAGAAATGTAATGACAGATATCCAGACATTGATTTGTTCATTTTACTTTTTGGTCTACATCTTTTTTAATGATAACTAAAAACTGTTATATTACTACTTATGTTAAATGTTATTTAAGTCAGATATCAAAAGATTTGTTTTTCTCTAAGCCTAAAAGTTTGCAAGAAGAGGGCATGAGAATATTGAAAACCTTGTGCAATGTGCATACACCTCAAGTGTGCTGTATCAAATTATTTCTCACAACTTCCTTTATACTTGTGGGGTACATTGTAAAGAATGACAGTGTTTCAACAACACAGAAAATAAATAACAGTCTATGTTAAATGTGTTCTATCTCAGGAAACATTTGGAATAGGGCATATGTTCACAGGTCTTTTTTTTATTTCTTTTAGGAACACTAATATCATCACCACTCAACACATGCCCTTTTGTCCTAACCAACCCTAGATATGCTCTGTGTGTGTATATTATTGTGCTATCTATTTTCGTTGCAATATGGGAACACAATGCAATATGACCCCTGGATGGATAAATAAATAAATAAATATCGTTTACATTTCAGTATCTCCTGAAACAAACTGTTTTCATATCTAGAACTAAAACCAATATTATAAATATGTTTGACTCCTGACCACCAACAACATTTTAAATAAATAGAACAAAGTGCATATGGTAAAATATATGTGCATTTTAATAGTCGCAAAAAAAAAAAAAAAAAAAAAAAAAAAAAAAAAAAAAAAAAAAAAAAGGATTTGAAATACCATTATTCTCAAACTTCAACTAAAAGGTTGAATAGTGGCCACTAGTAGAGATAAATATCATGCTTTAAGTACAACACAGCTGCAAAATGACGAACAAGCAATTTTATGCATCCAAATATCCACAAAAGCGGATACACAAGACTAACAGTGACATCATGTTTCAATATTTATTGATTGATCACCACCAAAAGTTGATGCCTTATTATACCATGCTTTACAAATGGATAGCAGATTGCATGTTAAAAAGTTGTGGACCAAATATTGTCTTTCATATACAGCCATGCTCAGCATATGTAAGCACTATTTAAAATAACCCAGTTTTGGCAAAACCCTATGATATTTTCATATTCTACTTTCTCCCCACTCCTTCTGTTTACCAAATTTACTTACAACAGAATTTGCTCTTTCCACAAATTTCAAATACCTCTAAGTAAGTACTGTTGTCAATCTGAGTAAATGGGCATGAATGAAGACTCTAATAAAATTGTTCTTTTATTGTAATTAATAACATGTCTTTATGGAAATTTTCTCACTTAAACTTGGAAAATAAATACAGTCTATCTATTTTTGTGCTGCCAAATTGTGTACATAAGATTACTACAATGTACCAACAAGAAATAATAAACAAAACAGGAAGTTCTGAGTAGTTGGCCATGCATGATGATGTATGGATAAATCATGTAGTTGAAATTACTACACATTAGGCTCAACTTCGTTTACTGCAAGATTATTGTCAACTTCCACACCTTGGCATACTGTGGAATAGCAAGTAAACAAAAATTTTGATTTTGGTTTTTAATTAAAATCCGTACAGGCTTGGTCTGGGCATGCTGTATGTAAACATGAGCTGTGTAGATTTAACAGATAAATGGGGCTGGGGAAAGAAAGAACTAGTAAGATCATGGCAGGGCAGGGGATGTCAAACTAAGCAAAACTTGACAAATGGTTAGAGTTTGTAAATGCAGCATTCAATGTAAGCAATGCTTATGTCTCATTAAAAAATTGTCTTGCATTTGTTTATTAGCTGGAGTTGTAGTGAAGCATCTTATTACAGTTTCAAAATCTGTCATTGAAAAACTTTTAATATTAAAACTAATATAGAGCCATTGTATTTGAATAATGTTCTTTGATTGTACAACTTAGTAGCTGTGTTTTACTCTAAAAGGTATGTTCTCTGTACATGTCTTTGTATAAAGTGATAAAATTTTGTAAAACTAATTTCGTGTTTCCTCTCTTTCCATGTAGTTCCCTTCCTTGATAATTTCACAAGCTTCTTATACATGCTTCCCTCTTTAGAGAGCGTATTCGCTGCTCAGCATGATAACAGTGAGGAATTTCCCTAATGTAAGTTTCACTAATCTGTAATTACAGTAATGAATACAAGTAATCTTACTGTTATATTATAAAATAAGTTGCATCTCTTGATGCATGTATGATTTCTTTTTTTTTTTTCTTTTTTTAATTCTAGTCTGCTGTGTTTTTTCTGGCTGTGGCCATGACTTATTTCCTACTTGATCATTTGTTGTGTTCCATAAGCTCTTGTACTGAGAGTAGTGTGCCAGATTTTTTAAAATAAAAAAAGAAGTGATGACATTATTATTTTCAAATCTAAAATATAAATATATATTATATCACTAAAAATTACATAGCTCTTCCATACATTTGATAGAGGTCACAAAATATTATTAATGTGGAAGTACACATCTAGAGAACAAAATAAGTGCATATTTATCATTTTCAAGGGCTTGTCAATCAAATTCAGATTGATTCTTATTGTATTTTACTGAACTACTGGCACTTTTCAATAACTGAATAACACTCTTTTCAAATTTAAAATATTCTGAACAGGGTAACTGCTAAACAGAATATGTTTTCCTAAAGTTCACGTTGATGTTGTTTGCACAGTACAAAGACACACAATTAATTTCCAAAATGTGTTTCTCTAGGCTCTGCAGTACCATATCAGTAAGTACCATATATGTTACGCAAGCCCTTTCAACAAAATCTAGAAGTTTATTCTGCACTATCTTTAAAGGATAGGAGTACCAGATGCAAACTGGAAATATTTTTCAATTGCTTTTATTTGATGCATCAGAGGCTAACAAAAATAATGCTAAGGTCTTTTCTGAACACCTTACAATAGATAAAAAGTCAGGAGTAAGAACATTCTTCACAATCATTTTTGCTTTGATGCATCACCATTAAAGATTGGAAGCAACTGCAGAATCACTAAATATTTGAGACTCAAATTTATTTCTGCTGTCCACACTTGAATTACATGGTTATGTTTCACAGCATGATACACTAAACCAAGTTCACATGTGATGCTCTTATCATACTCTTCTTTACTGTTTGAGCTAAAGAAACAGTCAGTAGTTTATTTCAACTTCCAGGACTACATTTTTCCTTAGTTGCATGTTTCTTGTATTGTGCATGTTGCCTCAGGTCACTTTGTCCTCCATGCTAAATACTGAGATGCATGCTAATGCTTGCTACACAAATTACAAAATGCTCAGTTACTGTCTGGTCCTGGCCTACCCACAAAAATGTATCTTCCCATTTCTTGAGATGTATTTATATTTGGTTATGCGTGTCTTACATTTTAAACATTTTTCATGGAAGATCCTTCTATGGCTCTTCTTGACGCAAACATTTTTAACTTGAAACTAATTTTCTGATAAAGACTAATACATTAAAACAAACTCTGAACAATGTTTCAGTGAGACTGGGGACACTTGAGAAAGCAATGTATTCATTGGTTGAAGATTCCATATGTCACTATCCATATTCTTATATTGTAGTCCTATGTATGTCTTCCTTTAAGTTCACAACATTTCTTGATTCCAGCTTAGGGAGAGCGACAGTACCACAAAGAAGAGAGGCTATTTTTACTTACATAAGACTACAACATAAGGAAGTGGAGAGCAACAAATGGAGGTTTGGATCGGGCTGGGGAGCATGCACAGATAGCCAAACGGTTAAGGCAATAGCTTGTGTTAGGCAATAAATCTGAGTCCTAGCCTCGGTCCAGCATACATTTTCACATACCACAACTGCTTAATACATCTATACCCATTGCAGCTAACATCATGAAATACACCTGCAAGTAATATGGAAAAATAGAACAATTTCTCACAGAAAAGTGTATCTAGTCATGCAACCAAATTAATTCCCATTATGACCAGGTCTACAGTTCACTTTGTTTACTAATATGTGTGACCATAAGGTAGCAGGATTTTTTTAATATACATCCGATTTTCAATTCTTTTATCTTTTTGGTACATATGTTCCTGATGTATGTTTACATTTTCATATGTTTTGAATATTTATTTCATTGTGGACAGTCAAAAATATTATACACTCCTGGAAATTGAAATAAGAACACCGTGAATTCATTGTCCCAGGAAGGGGAAACTTTATTGACACATTCCTGGGGTCATATACATCACATGATCACACTGACAGAACCACAGGCACATAGACACAGGCAACAGAGCATGCACAATGTCGGCACTAGTACATTGTATATCCACCTTTCGCAGCAATGCAGGCTGCTATTCTCCCATGGAGACGATCGTAGAGATGCTGGATGTAGTCCTGTGGAACGGCTTGCCATGCCATTTCCACCTGGCGCCTCAGTTGGACCAGCGTTCGTGCTGGACGTGCTGACCGCGTGAGACGACGCTTCATCCAGTCCCAAACATGCTCAATGGGGGACAGATCCGGAGATCTTGCTGGCCAGGGTAGTTGACTTACACCTTCTAGAGCACGTTGGGTGGCACGGGATACATGCGGACGTTCATTGTCCTGTTGGAGCAGCAAGTTCCCTTTCCGGTCTAAGAATAGTAGAACGATGGGTTCGATGGAGGTTTGGATGTACTGTGCACTGTTCAGTGTCCCCTCGACGATCACCAGAGGTGTACGACCAGTGTAGGAGATCACTCCCCACACCATGATACCGGGTGTTGGCCATGTGTGCCTCGGTCGTATGCAGTCCTGATTGTGGCGCTCAGCTGCACGGCGCCAAACACGCATACGACCATCATTGGCACCAAGGCAGAAGCGACTCTCATCGCTGAAGACGACACGTCTCCGTTCGTCCCTCCATTCACGCCTGTCGCGACACCACTGGAGGCGGGCTGCACGATGTTGGGGCGTGAGCGGAAGATGGCCTAACGGTGTGCGGGACCGTAGCCCAGCTTCATGGAGACGGTTGCGAATGGTCCTCGCCGATACCCCAGGAGCAACAGTGTCCCTAATTTGCTGGGAAGTGGCGGTGCGGTCCCCTACGGCACTGCGTAGGATCCTACGGTCTTGGCGTGCATCCGTGCGTCGCTGCGGTCCGGTCCCAGGTCGATGGGCACGTGCACCTTCCGCCGACCACTGGCGACAACATCGATGTACTGTGGAGACCTCATGCCCCACGTGTTGAGCAATTCGGCGGTACGTCCACTCGGCCTCCCGCATGCCCACTATACGCCCTCGCTCAAAGTCCGTCTACTGCACATACGGTTCACGTCCACGCTGTCGCGGCATGCTACCAGTGTTAAAGACTGCGATGGAGCTCCGTATGCCACGGCAAACTGGCTGACACTGACGGCGGCGGTGCACAAATGCTGCACAGCTTGCGCCATTTGACGGCCAACACCGCGGTTCCTGGTGTGTCCGCTGTGCCGTGCGTGTGATCATTGCTTGTACAGCCCTCTCGCACTCTCCAGAGCAAGTATGGTGGGTCTGACACACCGGTGTCAATGTGTTCTTTTTTCCATTTCCAGGAGTGTACATGTTTTGAAAAAGATGGATCAATGAATATGCATTAAATTTTGCTCAAAGAATGGAATAAAGTGCAGCAGCGCATTTGAAATTTCGACTGTGGCATATCGACTGTGGCTTTTGGCAAATCTGCTACAAGTAAGACAAGAGTTTCAGAGAGGAACGAGAAGATGTTAAAGATGGTGACCACTCTGGACCCCTAACGCATCAATCACTGATGAAATGTGGAAGAAGTAAAGAAAATCGTTCTGGAAAATCCTCGCTGAATCACCATCAGGGAGGTTGCTGATAATATTAGCATATCCTTTGGCTCGTGCTTTTTTCAGATGTTTTGGGCATGAAATGTGTAGCAGCAGAGTTTGTAGCAAAATTGTTGAATTTTGATCAAAAGGAACATTGGGCAGACATCTCTCAGGAATGCCTGGATGTAGTTGACAACAATCAAGAACTTCTAAAGAATATTGTAACAGGTGACGAAACCTGGGCATACAGGTATGATGCCGAAACCAAGGCTCAGTCACCCCAAAGCAAACTGCCTGAAGAACCAAGAGAGAAGAAACATCAAGTTAAATCACATGTGAAGGTTGTTCTCCCTGTTTTCTTTGATTACAATGGAATGGTGCATCATGAATTCCTGCCTTATGGCCATATGATCAGTAAGGAATAATGTACCATTTGCATGAAGCAATCCAAAGAAAATGACCAGAATTGTGGCAAAACCACTCATGCAAATAGCATCATACTGCCACTCACACCTCAATGCTTGTTTGTGATTTTTTGGCAAAAAACAAAACCGTTATGTTGCGTCAGCCACCATATTTGCCAGACATGGCCTCCTGTGACGCCTTTCCATTGCTGGCACTAAAGAGATACATGAAAGGATGTCATTTTGCCACCATTGATAATATAAAAACAGAATAGCTGAAGGAGCTGAACACCAAAATGAAAAGTGAGTTCCAGAAGTCCTTCCAAGAATACGTAAAGTGCTGGCATAGGCGTACTATATCTGAGGGGAAGGGGACAAAGTTGATGTTGACAAATAAGTAACAATTATCTAAGAAAAATAAAAATTCCAGTTAGTTTCTGATCACTTCTCATAGATCCTACAAATAATATGGTCATGTAGACACTTTTTAGTAAGTTTGAACTCTTTCTTGATCTTTTGCCTTCTTTTGGAGCAATCCTCTTCACTATAATAATAAAATCAGTACATCATAGTTTTGCGCAGCTCTCCTTCATATCAACCCTTTTGAATAATTCATCTCACAATATTATTTTACACAGTCAGTATGGTTTTTGGAAAGGCTGCACAACAACCCATGCAATAAACGAACTGATCACAAAAGTTAGCAGTTGTCTCGATAATAGACTGTGTATTAGGTGTCTTTTGCAATCTTACCAGAGCCTGTAAAACTGTAATTCATGACAACCTTCTTCAAAAACTGACTAGTCATGTTTCCAAGGATTATCTCTTACTTGGGTATCATCATACTTGGCAAACAGAAAATAAGGAGCACTTGTTAATAACACGGGCAATAAATTCTTTTCTGGCTGGAAACACATAGTTAAGTGTCCCACGAGGACTACTACTATTTCTGTATTACATCAATGATATGCTATGCCATCCTGTATGTAGATGACTCAACAGCGATAGTTTGCTGTAAAACTGATGGAGACTTAATCGGCCATATTGAGCAGACACTTGGGGAAGTGGAAGAATGGGAAAAAAAATAATAATTTGAAATTAAACTTTGCAAAAACAGAAACAGTCAGTATGATGTGTAAGTGAAATAAGCTATAGGGACAAAAAATTGAACACTGCAAGCTGTGTCATATTCCTTGGTGTGTTAATAAACAAAAATATGTGGAGTCCTTAGTCAACTGAACAGTCTTGTGTAGGTCATGAATCTCTTATCTAATATCACTGATTTAACAGTTAAAAACATTATATATTGTGCATATTTTGTTTCAGTAGCTAAGTGCAGCATAATTTTCTGGAGGCCTGAGAAAACCAATCTGCTCAAAAGCCTTTAGGCTATGAAAAAGATCATCCGAGCCATGGAGGGGGGATATAGATATATTTTCTTTAATGATGACCACGTAGCAGAGAACAATGTATCTCTCTAAAACTCACAGAGCATCTTTCTAAAACATAACAACATATATATTATAGTTATATATATATTTTTAAAAACTTCTAACTATATAAATAAAATAGAAAGAAACTTCCACATGGGAAAAATATATTAAAAACAAAGATTCCAAGACTTACCAAGCGGAAAAGCGCCGGTAAACAGGCACAATAAAATAACACACAAACACACACACACAAAATTTCGAGCTTTCACAACCGGCGACTGCTTCGTCAGGAAAGAGGGAAGGAAAAGGAAAGATGAAAGAATGTGGGTTTTAAGGGACAGGGTAAGGAGTCATTCCAATCCCGCTCCCGGAATTGGAATGACTCCTTACCCTCTCCCTTAAAACCCACATCCTTTCATCTTTCCTTTTCCTTCCCTCTTTCCTGACGAATCAGCGCGGGATTGGAATGACTCCTTACGCTCTCCCTTAAAACCCACATCCTTTCATCTTTCCATTTCCTTGCCTCTTTCTTGCAGCCGCTGGTTAAGAAAGCTCGAAATTTTGTGTGTGTGTGTTTATGTGTTATTTTATTGTGCCTGTCTTCCGGCACTTTCCTGCTTGGTAAGTCTAACTATATAAAGTAATACATATAAATTGTCATCTTAGATTAGGTTATTAGTCTGTATGTTAGTCTTAAAATTGACAAGTCACCTACATTATAATCTTTGATTGTATGAGGTATGTTATGTAATAATAAAAATTTTATTTGATTTGTTTTGCACTGTTTCATCCAAATGTGTGTCCGGCCTGCCCTTTTGATATGTGAACATTAAAACATACTTCCTTTATCTTCTTCTTTTTTTTTTTTTTTGCAGATGCCGAAAATGAAGAGGAGTTCATGAGGAAAAAGTGGCTGAGGTATCAAACTAAGAAACACAGAGGTTTGCAGAAAATTCTTGAAGAAAAGGATGATGATATAAAAGAAAAGATATACACTTTTAAGGGAAGGAGGCGAGGGAAAGGTTATGAAGGGGAAGAACAAGAATATGAAAGGGAAAGAAAAGGACACATGAGGGAGGAAGAAGGATATGAGAGGGATGAAAAAGACTATGAAAAAGATGAGAGAGAGTACGAGAGGGAAGCAGTAAGAGAACAACATAAGGATTCTGAAAGATCAAGGAGGGCTGAGTTCAACCCTGTTACAAAGCATCCTCTCATTGTGCCACGTGTGGTACCAAGACTGTAAATTATTACCAATAAATTCAATGCCAGTTTTGTGATATCAGTTCCATGAAGAAGATTAAAGTGACTGTGTTTCTTGTAATTGTTTTATAAAATGATCAATTTTTCCGACCCATTCCCTAATCTGATAATAATGTACTGGTACACAAATCCTTGGAAACGTATACTCCAACAATATGTTACATTACTTATATTCACTGATTTTTATCACTTGACTAAAAAGATTATGATACGATGATACATTCAATACTATGACAAAATTTTGCTGTCATCTGGCTGGGTTAGACTTCAGTTACAACTGAAGCTTTTAATTACTTTGAAATCTCTGTGCAGATTAAAACTGAGACTGGAAGTTTTAAAACAGCAAGCACTCTCCTATTAATTACAGATTTTAAAGAACTGACGGTTGCAGCTGATACCGCAGTGGTCTATTATATTTAATAACTGGCCTGCATACATCATGCTGACATCAAACAAATCACGAGGTGTTTAGGGTGCTATCCTAAATGATATTCGTTTTTGCATACTGCAAAGTAAATAACTTCATTTTCTCTGACTTCACTCCCCCTACTTTTTTTTATTTTTTTCAGACATCTGTTACCAAATAAACATCAAAATTCCTTCACAAATTTTTCAGAATAAATTTCAGTCATCAGCTGCAAATATATTTTTATTATGCTTTAGTAGTTTTGACAAATTAATTTGTTGTATTAAGAAGCCTACCAAATTAGGTGTATTATAAAACTTGAAACTTTGGCTATACATCTATATGAAGTATAAAAAGTATATTGTAGAAACTTACTTCGTACTAGTTCAGGAGGAGTCAATACCTTCTGCATACAAGCATAACGCAATGATATGTCCAGAAATGTAGATATTGAATGTGATTACTGGTAACACAGATTGACAAATGATGGGTTAATTTTCATATTTTATAGGAGGAGATGTGCAATCAAACTAGTGTCTGTTTTTAACGCAAGTTGATCATTCAACAAATCTTTCAAATTTAGGTGGGAATGTTTATATATTTCAAATTCTTCTGAAAGGCTCATTTTGTAACCCTTGTAAACTTTATGTAAAATTTCCATGTTAAGCAAGGATTGAGGAGGAAGTAAGTGTTTCTCTATTTTGAGATGTTCTGCAAAAGTTATCTTACATGAATTATAGCTGTCTTCATTGAACAAGTGCTCAAGAAAGCTGGTCTTAAAACTCCCTCCTGTCTGTCCGATATAAAAACTCTGACATATATTACATTGCATTTTATATACTCAAAAATTGAGAAATTTGCCATTTGGGGTTTCTCATTATGTATAAAGAGCAACTTGTGGCATTATTTATGGTAAAGGACACAGTGTTGACATATTTTTTTAAATAAATAAGCTATATGATATGAAATGTCACCTGGCAATGGTATTGTCTATTTCTTGACAAGACCATTTTATTGAATGAAGAAGAAATTATATTCTTGTTGGTTTTATTATTATAAAGTTTTTGTACAAGGTTTGCTTGATGTCTGTTCTTGACCGCTATATACTTTAAGTTAAGTTCTGTAGTAACAGCAGTGTGGGTCTCCCGCGTTATCCCCTACACTCCTCAGAAAATGGGACCTCATCATCTGTAGCAACAGCAGAAGAGGTTGGGGCACCTCAATAATACGGTTAATCATAGCAAGAAAGAATACCAGTTTGTGCTTAAAGGGGTGACAAGACGAGGCATGAATTATGTTATCTGTTGTGGTGAGTTTCCTGTAAATATCAAAGTTAATTTTACCATCTAATAAACATGGTTTCAGGTACAGAACATTTGTTTGTTTGCAACTGACATCTGAATTTTATTCTGAAAAAGATATACTACAGTTGCTAAAAACTGTAGCCATGAATAAAATAATAAATCCTTCACAAACTCGTTATTATTCAGTCAATAATTTATGTCATTCCAATTCCTATCGTGTAGTTAATTTTGCTGAAGAGTTTTATTATACAGAATAATGTGATATTTATAAATTATGAGAAGCTAGAAAGTGTATCACTTTTACTTTTGCATGTGTCTATCGAAAGTACCACAAATTACACTTCCTCAGGTTAAGCACTCACCAGCGATTCTGTCTCATAATTTATTAATTTGATATTTAAAATTTCATCGTAGCCTGTTCTCAAAAAAAATTCAAATGTGTTAAAAAAAGCTTTTGCGGAAGCACTGACCTATGTCGATTTAAAGTAAGAAAATTCCTGATTACATATATTTATTTGAATTTAGATGCTATGCAAGAAGTTGGAAATTATTTGAATTTAAAGATTCCATTGTTTTTATGTGAAAACAGCAATGAAATGGTTCGATGCAAGAAGTGAGTATGTCAGTGAAAGAAAATGGAAACATGAGTACGGAAGCTGAATCAGCCTTAGAACGATGGAAAGACTCCTTCAGCAAGCTACTCAACTGTCCTAAGCCATGGCTAAGTATAAGCGAAAACCAAGAAGAAACAAATGAGACAGAAACTGATATCATGGAAGAGACTTAGTGACAGTGTAACACAAAGAGAAAATCATTAAAGCACCAGAAGAGGATACACAGAATTGTTGAAGAATGGAGGAAGCAGACTACAGACCAAGCTGTGCAAACTCATTCAGCACATTTGGAAGACTGAATCATTTCCAGATAACAGGATGATGGCAGTCTTTTGTCCAATACGCAAGAAAAGAAGCAAGATGGACTGCTCTTTTTGTGTCATCTCATTGCCACTGTAGATTCTTGTACCATGGGAAGCAAGGAGAGGATGTTGTTCAGTAGCTGGTATTCTCTTTCAGCAACAGAACTGCAACCATGTATTAACAGGGTTCTTTATTTATCAGAACAGGGAGCTACTTATCTTGAAGCTAGTCCATGTGTCGTGGTACAAGCTCATTCTTAACAGTCCACATTAGCCTCACTGCTGGTGAAGTACATGTCCCGCTATGCACACTACTGTGAGCACTTTTGCTGCCTGAGAGTGGCTGGGCTGCGACTGATGAGTCGACTCTGACTGTGACAGTGTGATACCTTTGGTCTGTGGAAACGATCTAAATACTGGCGATCGAGAGGGCGTTGGTGGCATGTTTCTTGCAAGTTTGTATTTGGCCTCTCTCCTGATAGGATAACTTGCTCCGGTGCCTACTATTGATCTTCTCACAGCGCCTTTGCCAATCGCTGTGCTGTCGTGTCGTGTGACGAGGGCCTCCCGTCGGGTAGACCATTCGCCTGGTGCAAGTCTTTCGATCTGACGCCACTTCGGCGACTTGCGCGTCGATGGGGAAGAAATGATGATGATTAGGACAACACAACACCCAGTCCCTGAGCGGAGAAAATCTCCAACCTAGCCGGGAATCGAACCCGGGCCCTTTGGATTGACAGTCTGTCGCGCTGACCACTCAGCTACCGGGGGCGGACATCGCTGTGCTGATGACAGCTTATGCCAGCACAACTCCAACTGTAGAGGAATCCACCAATGAGCAGCAGTAAGTTCCAAACACACACACACACACACACACACACACACACACACACACACACAGGAATCAGTTTACTCAACAAGGCATACAAGATCATTTCCACAATTATTTTAGAAAAGCTAAACCTGTTTGCAGGAAATACCATGCTAAATATTAGACTGGATTTTGTCCACACTGTTCAAGAACTGACAATGTACCTTCTTTTAAGCAAATTCTTGAGCAATATTGGGAAAGAGATAGAGGAGTGCAGATACTGCTCACAGATTTTTGAAGAGTTTACAGCAGTATCCATCAAGATAGCGTCAATAAAGCCTTAAAGCAGTTCTGAACCCTAAATAAACTCATTGAGATGATCAGAGTACACGTGAATGAGTAAAGAGCAATAGCACAAACTGTAGGAGCGTACCTGCAACCTTTCCCCCTAAAAACTGGATTCGCATGTACTGTTTAATCTCACCCTAAAAAAACTCACAAGAGAGCAAACTTCAAGAGTGGAAGGGCCACAGATGGAATGTGGCACGTTTTAGTTAATAGCTTACACAGATAACACAGCACTAGTGAGCAAGAGTAAACAATGTCTCAGGGAGATGAACAAAAATTTGGAAACAATAGTAAGCAATGCAGAAATACTTGTCAGTAAACACAAAACAGAACATATGCAAGTAGACAGTAAAAGAGAGATGCAAAGCTTCTAACATTTGAAGAAAAGGCATTGAGAAGAATCTGGTGTCCGGTGAGACATGGGAATACTTGGAGAAGAAGGAAGAATAATAAAATTTATGAGATCATGAAGAAGTATGATGTTTAACAGCATCAAAAGAGCAGACGACTCCAATGTGCAAGTCACATAATCCATATGCCATAGACCAAGTTTCGTAAACTAGGTTTCACAACAAAACAACTCCCAGGTAGGCCAAAAACCAATCTGAAGATGATGTAAAGAAAGATGTGGGAGCCTCAAATCTAATCAACTAGGAGAAAACAACAACAGACAGAAGCAATGAAGACTGACTGTTGACAAAGCATATAACCTACAGGGCAAGTGAACTCTGGATAAGTTAGGGTAGTTTAATTGAAAAAATAATAATGGATAACTGAGTGTAGTTTAACTGAAAACACACCACTTGTTAAGAGTTGCTGAAAGACTGTGTGGTATCTTTGGCAAGAATTCTCTGTTAGAATCTCTGGGTAATAAATTAACATTTTTTTAACTATAACTGTTTCAGTGGATAGGGTTTGACATAAACATCCACTGATGTGAATAAATGCCAGTATAACGTTTAAGTTTATTATTTATGGAGACCTTCAACATGAATGGTAAATTTTAGGTGAAATGATGAAGAGCCACCAGTAATTGAACAGTGAATTTCACAACATTATTATGATTTAAAATCACTAGTTGTTACATAAGATGATCTCAACAACTTCCTAGGCACACCTGTGACTCTTTGTAAAAAATTATTTAAATTATTTCCAATACACAGTTACACTGAGATGACAAAAGTTTCGGATACCACCTAATATCATGTCGGACCTCCTTTTGCCCGGTGTAGAGCAGCAACTCAAATGGGACGGACTCAGCAGGTCATTAGAAGTACCCTGTAGAAATAATGGAGCCATGCTGCCTCTATAACTGTCCATAATTGTAAAAGAGTTGCTGGTGCATGATTTTGTGCATGAACTGTGTTGTGGTTGGCAGGAGAGCCAACCGTATGGTTAAAGGAGGCCGAAATGCACGTGTTTTAGCTCACACAGGCTGGCGTGAGGTCTGGAACATGACAAGGGAATTAGAATTGAGAAAAACGGACGTAGCTGGTGGAATACTTAACTTTAATCCATTAATGAAGAATGTCGCTCTTTATGGTACATGATTCACAATATCAATAGTACGGATACTGGCACCTTGCTAGGTCGTAGCAAATAACGTAGCTGAAGGCTGTGCTAACTATCATCTCAGCAAATGAGAGCGTAGAAGTCAGTGAACCATCGCTAGCAAAGTCGGCTGTACAACTGGGGCGAGTGCTAGGAAGTCTCTCAGACCTGCCATGTGGCGGCGCTCGGTCTGCAATCACTGATAGTGGCGACACGCACGTCCGATGTATACTACCGGACTGCGGCCGATTTAAAGGCTACCACCTAGCAAGTGTGGTGCCTGGCGGTGACACCACAAACTGACCTCTAGATTATGTTTCATTAATGTTCAATGGGATTAACTGTAGGGTGATCTGTGTGGGCAAATCATTCACGTAAATTATCCAGTTGAACCAGAAAATGCAGTCCATTTAGTGTAAAACACTGCCCGCACCATTACAGAGCCACCACCAGCTTGCACAGTGCTTTGTTGACAACATGCGTCCATGGCTTCGTGTGGTCTGCACCACACTCGAACACTACCATCAGCTCTTACCGACCGAAATCAAGACACATCTGATCAGGCTACAGTTTTCCAGTCATTTAGAGTTAAAACGACATGATCACAGGTTCAGGCAGGTGCTGCAGGCAATGTTGTGCTGTTAGCAAAGACACTCACATCAGTCGTCTGCTCACATAGCCCTTAGGCCTTTACAAATGTCTACTTGTGTCTATGTATGTGCGGATGGATGTGTGTGTGTGTGTGTGTGTGTGTGTGTGTGTGTGTGTGTGCGTGTGTGTGTGCGATTGTATACCTATCCTTTTTTCCCCCTAAGGTAAGTCTTTCTGCTCCCGGGATTGCAATGACTCCTTACCCTCTCCCTTAAAACCCACATCCTTTCACCTTTCCCTCTCCTTCCCTCTTTCCTGACGAAGCAACCGCTGGTTGCGAAAGCTCGAATTTTGTGTGTATGTTTGTGTGTCTATCGACCTGCCAGCGCTTTTGTTTGGTAAGTCAAATCATCTTTGTTTTTAGATATATTTTTCCCACGTGGAATGTTTCCCTCTATTATATTCATATTAAAAATAGTAATGAGATTGAAATACTATATAGTTTACCTGCTGTCTACCCTGCGAGTCACCACTTGCTATACTCCTGGAAATTGAAATAAGAACACTGTGAATTCATTGTCCCAGGAAGGGAAAACTTTATTGACACATTCCTGGGGTCAGATACATCACATTATCACACTGACAGAACCACAGGCACATAGACACAGGCAACAGAGCATGCACAATGTCGGCACTAGTACGTTGTATATCCACCTTTCGCAGCAATGCAGGCTGCTATTCTCCCATGGAGACGATCGTAGAGATGCTGGATGTAGTCCTGTGGAACGGCTTGCCATGTCATTTCCACCTGGCGCCTCAGTTGGACCAGCGTTCGTGCTGGATGTGCAGACCGCGTGAGACAACGCTTCATCCAGTCCCAAACATGCTCAATGGGGGACAGATCCGGAGATCTTGCTGGCCAGGGTAGTTGACTTACACCTTCTAGAGCACGTTGGGTGGCACGGGATACATGCGGACGTGCATTGTCCTGTTGGAACAGCAAGTTCCCTTGCCGGTCTAGGAATGGTAGAACGATGGGTTCGATGACGGTTTGGATGTACCGTGCATTATTCAGTGTCCCCTCGACGATCACCAGAGGTGTACGGCCAGTGTAGGAGATCACTCCCCACACCATGATGCCGGGTGTTGGCCATGTGTGCCTCGGTCGTATGCAGTCCTGATGGTGCCGCTCACCTGCACGGCGCCAAACACGCATACGACCATCATTGGCACCAAGGCAGAAGCGACTCTCATCGCTGAAGACGACACGTCTCCATTCGTCCCTCCATTCACGCCTGTCACGACACCACTGGAGGCGGGCTGCACGATGTTGGGGCGTGAGCGGAAGATGGCCTAACGGTGTGCGGGACCGTAGCCCAGCTTCATCGAGACGGTTGCGAATGGTCTTCGCCAATACCTCAGGAGCAACAGTGTCCCTAATTTGCTGGGAAGTGGCGGTGCTGTCCCCTACGGCACTGCGTAGGATCCTACGGTCTTGGCGTGCATCCGTGCGTCGCTGCGGTCCGGTCCCAGGTCGACGGGCATGTGCACCTTCCGCCGACCACTGGCGACAACATCGATGTACTGTGGAGACCTCATGCCCCATGCGTTGAGCAATTCGGCGGTACGTCCACCCGGCCTCCCGCATGCCCACTATACGCCCTCGCTCAAAGTCCGTCAACTGCACATACGGTTCACGTCCACGCTGTCGCGGCATGCTACCAGTGTTAAAGACTGCGATGGAGCTCCGTATGCCACGGCAAACTGGCTGACACTGACGACGGCGGTGCACAAATGGTGCGCAGCTAGCGCCATTCGACGGCCAACACCGCGGTTCCTGGTGTGTCCGCTGTGCCGTGCGTGTGATCATTGCTTGTACAGCCCTCTCGCAGTGTCCAGAGCAAGTATGGTGGATCTGACACACCGGTGTCAATGTGTTCTTTTTTCCATTTCCAGGAGTGTATTTTTGAAAATATTTCCAATCTGCATACATAATTTTTATGTAAATAGAATCAAACAACAGATAGTCCAAAATGGAACAGCAACAGTTTTATGAGAAGGATAGATTGCTACTCACCATATACAGGATGCAATGAGTTGTGGACAAGGACAAAGAAAATACTACTAAACATTTAAGCTTTCAGCCAAAAGGCATTCTTCAGAAGAAAGCAGTCACACATACACACAAGCAAAACCACGTACACATATGGCCACTATCTCTGACTATACTGGCTGGAGACAGTGGAAGTGTGAGTTGTGAATGTGTGTAGGCTTTCCATTTCCAAAGATGGCCTTTTGGTTGAAACCTTAAACATTTAGTAATCTTTGATTGCACCTGTTTGTGACTCACTGCCTCCTCTATGTGGTGGGCAATCTATCTTTTTTACAGTACTGTTAATATGTAGGTGGGGTCAGCCCAAACAGATTGCTCATGGGCTATTTTGAGCAAGAATCTGATTCAAGAAAAAATATCATTTTTATTCTCATAACATTCTGCCTTGTCTTTAATCTGCCCCTATGTGTAACCCATCTAGGTTTATACATATGGACTGAATTTGGCAAATTTCTCTATACAAGATTTTCAATGTTCTGCCATTACCTTCCTGTCCTTCTCTGTCAACCCCACTACTGCTTGACAAAAAAACATTTCTCTACATTTGCTCTTGTCACTGAAACATGGGTCCTAACTAGCAAGAACAAACACAGACTTCGAGCCTCCAAAATGTGGCTTCTTTGATTGTTGGGGGAAGGAGGGAGGGGGGGGGGGGGTGACGAAGAGGGACAGGAAGAGAAATGAAGACAGACCATGGCGCCCTCTCTACAGTTCAAGCTTGAATGAGAAAATCTCAGAATGTAGTCTAAATTGGAGAACTCGTTTAGAACAGATGAGTGATAAACATTTCTCAAAATCTGTCAACAAGTACAAAATTCTAGAGGGATCAGGAGTGTGGACAAACCAGAGAGAAGATGGAAAGGTCAGGTTTGAAGTCTGAAACAGGTCAAACAGCTTAATACTTGAAGAAGAAGAAGAAGAAGAAGAAGAAGAAGAAAATGATCATGATGATGTCACTCATGAAAACAGGCTCAAATTAGCATGGTGTCATATTCTGCACAACAATATTTATTGATAGTGAGATCAAAACATGGAAATTAATAAGTATTTCCACAGATGAATAAGCATTGCTGCAATGTACCAGTACTATCGTGTGAAATCAGCAAAATGTGACATGCACCTAATTCAGTCACCACTAGGGAAATAAAAGTAACCACTAAATTTTGTACAATTCTATTCAGTGTTATCAATACACATACCCAGTACAAAGTATTCATTGTTTGTTACCTTCATATCGTCATATAAAATGTTTTTTTGAAATTTGTTGTAGACCCTCCTCTGAGTATGACTAATGACACATATCACATTTTGCTTTATTTCCTCTAGCTCTTCTCTGGGGAGGGGGGAACATTTGTGTGCTTGTTCTGTGTGCTCCTTTCCACTACATGATAACAGCTCTCCTGCTCTACACAATGAAAACATATACTAAATTATCATTGATGTGAACATGAATGAACAGTCTAAAGAGTTGTCATTAAATACAAGTAATCTCCGTATTCACTTCAGATCACAATTTAGCTTTACAACTGACATAAGCATTTTGCAAGAAACATGGGTTGCTCAAAATAATTGATGTTGGAGACATACAGATCCCATACAAGTCACCAATGCCATCTACTGTACACGTGAAATGAATCTGGGAATAAGAAATTGGAGGCTTACAAATACTGCAGACTTGACCCAAGTTGGACGTGAAGTGCATAGGCAAAAGAAAACACAGTAGCTGACATCTAGTATTCAGTATACTATGTCACTACCAACTTGCTCTGTTAATAATAAGAACACTGAAGAATACAAAAACTTGTGTGAGCACAGACCTCTGCTCGTAACACCAGCATGGATAGTTAACAGGGTGCATAGCGGATTACTTCTTCAGTTGACAAGAGATTTTGGCACTGTCAGTTGAGAATATGTCTACCCAATCTCCAAATTTGGAAAAAACAGCAATGTATTGGCTGAAGAACTGACACACTTCCTAACTGGTCATGGGCCCTGTACCACCCACTGACATCGAATCGGTAGATGACAGAGCTCCGAGTGTGCCTACGGTGAAGTATTCCGGATCGTACTAAAAATGGTTCAAATGGCTCTGAGCACTATGGGACTCAACTGCTGTGGTCATCAGTCCCCTAGAACTTAGAACTACTTAAACCTAACTAACCTAAGGACATCACACACACCCATGCCCGAGGCAGGATTCGAACCTGCGACCGTAGCAGTCGCACGGCTCTGGACTGCGCGCCTAGAACCGCGAGACCACCACGGCCGGACGGCAACTGAATCGGCACGTAAGACTCGATGCCACGGAGATACCACACTGTGAGACAAAATGGCTCATCTTGGACAACACTTCTGATGCTAATTCAAGAAAGGCTCAGATAGCGTGTTAACTTATGAATCGACCCCCATCAACTGCACTACAAGAGGTTGTGACAGGAGATCGAGAAGTGGCACAGTGAAGGCTGCTGAGGTCAACAGTTGTGGCAGAAAAATAGCCAACACTGTATGCAAGGCCATCATAACAATATCACAGAGAAACACAGTCATGGCCTGAATCTCACTGCCCAAGGAACAAGAGGTGGGATGATGTGAGCTGGCATGTGGCTGTGCTCCTTACCACTAACAGCGCTGCTCCCTCAGAACAGGGAAATCGCGCCTTCAACTTGGAAGCCAAAAACCAATGGAAGAGGTATATAGAACCACAATGCCCTCCACAATGCCCAAGAAACTGTCATGGCAGTCTACAAACCAGGGATTATTACAGTAGTAGCAGTAGAAATAGTTATGGCAATGGGAGATAGTACTGTGTAGGAGGTAATAATGTATATTCCATAATTTCTGTACGAATGAGTGCAGCCTGTGTTTAAATTATAGGTAACAGGCTACAATGGAACGAATAAAGAAATAAACAGTCAGCAATAGCATGCAAGAATGAAGACAAGCAAATAATGAAATGTTTCTCTTACTCAGGAATTCACCAATGCTAACAAATTGGAAAAATATGAAATCTGCTAACTCAACCTGAGTGCAAACTGCTGATGGAGAAGAAAATATTTGCACAAAATGTTTCAGACAATCCGTGTCTGGCTTAACTACTGCGCAAATAAGGTGACACTTTAAACATTTGATTTACATTGAAAATGTAAATGATGTTTCTGGCAGGGTGTTGCATGAAATACTTAACAATCAATCGTTGAATTTTCTCATTCTCACTGCAGGCAGGTCACTGTAATGACTTAGTTTCATACTGCCGTTCGGATGGAATTCAAACATAACAACATGTGTGGAAATGTGGCACTGTCTTTTCTTAGGCAGGCGATATTTACAGCTTGCATGTTATGAACATTTGACTGGGTAGCATTCTGGTGTAAATATTATGAAAAGGATTGATTGCTACTCACCATAGAGAGGATATGATGAGTCACACATAGGCACAACAAAAAGACTCATAAACATGTGATTTTTGGCCAAAAGGCCTTCTTCTAAAGTAGACAACACACACTGTCCCTGGCTACTGAGGCCGGACTGTGGGTAACTGTGTATGATAGGAGCAGCAATCTATTGTGCATGGTGGGGATAAGGAGGAGGAGGCTGGGATGGGGAGAGGGAAGGATATCAGGACAGGGGTGGGAGACACTAAAGTGCTGGTTTGTGAGAGCATACAGGGATGTGGTGTGTGGTGGGGACAGGGTAGGGTAGCTAGGAGCAATCAGGAGGATAGAAGGGGAGCAGGGGGAGGAGGGAGGGTATGGAGAGCGGCAAAGGAGAGAACGAGAGGAGGGGACAACAAGTCAGTGGGTGTGGTGGTGGAACAGAAGGCTGTGTAAAGCTAGAGTGGGAACGGGGATGAGGATAGGTGGGTGAAGGACAGGGGCAAACAAAGGTTGAGGCCATGGGGGTTATGGGAACTTAGGATATACTGCAGGGAGAGTCCCCACTTGTGGTATTCAGAAAAGCTGGTGTTGGTGGGAAGGATCCAGAAGGCACAGGCTGTGAAGAAGTCCATGAACTGAAGAACATTGTATTGGGCAGCATGCTCAACCATCAGGTGGTCCAGCTGTCTCTTGCCCACAGTCTGTCAGTGGCCCTTCCTGTGGACAGACAGCTTGTTGCTGTCATTTCAACAGAGAAGGCAGGGATTGCAGCTTAGCTTGTAGATCACGAGTGCTTTCACAGGTAGCCCTTCCTTTGATGGGATGGAGGATGTCTGTGATCTGACTGGAGTAGGTGGTGGTGGGAGGACGTATGGGACAGATCTTGCATCTAGGTCTATTACAGGGATATGAGCCATGAGGCAAGGGGCTGGAAGCAGGGATGGACAAAGAGACTGTGCACATTGGTTGGATGGCAGAATATCACAGTGGGAGTGGCGGGAAGGATACTGGGTAGGATTTTCCTCATTTCAAGGCAAAATGAAAGGTAGTCAGAACCCTGATGGAAAATGTGATACTGTTGCTCCAGTCCTGCCTGGTACCAAGTTGTGAAGGTAATGCTCTTTTGCGGCCGGATGGTGGAACTTCGGGAGATGGTGGGTGGCTGGAGAGATAAGGCACGGGAGATCTATTTCTCTCATCATGCGCATTTCCTTGGAAGCTGGACCCAGTGGTCAGAGATAATGATTTTGTGTGTGTGTGTGTGTGTGTGTGTGTGTGTGTGTGTGTGTGTGTGTGTGTGTGTGTGTGTGTGTGTTGTTTACTTTAGAAGAAGGGTCTTTGGCCAAAAGCTCACGTTTTGCAGTCTTTTTACTGTGTCTGTCTGCGACTCAGCATCTCCTCTAAATGGTGAGAAGCAATATATCCTTTTTATAATTTTGTCATCATTCCATACTGGATTTTCCATTGTTTGATTTGGAGGTGAAGGATTTTATGATTTACACAGGTGTGCCTAAAAATGGAAGTTGATATTCCAAAATACATTGTGCCATAAAAATAAGAGTAGCTAAGATATATGTTAATAGGAAAACAAGTTCTCCACTTTCAGTCCTAATCAACACCCTCTGTTTTCAGTGGCTCCACAAAATTGAAAATGTTGGTTGACTGTTGGGCATATTGGCTACCATCCACTAGCATTTCTTCTGCCTGACATTTCTCAGGTGTATGTGGCTATTACTTGTAAGGGTTTACTAGCCTCAATTGCTCTGCTGGTCTACATATCAACTTTCTAAGTGCAAAAGGTTATAATAGAAATTATTTGTAGTGAGAATTCAGGAACGTGTTGCAAAAGCCTGTTCTGAAAACTAAGTTTACTAACTACTGCTCATCAGTGTATTAACTCCTTAATAAAATTTGTCATAGCAATATATCTCTCTTTAAAAATAACTGCTCAGTTCACAGAACCAATATCATGAGTAAGAATGATGCACAGAAAAATGTGAAGTTACTTACTTTGTCCCATAACAGTGACCATTATTCAGGAAAACACATTTTAAATATGAAACATTCTGGCAGGCAGACTAAAACTAAGTTCCTCATTCGAGTTCTGCTCTGGCACACAGCTTTAATCTGCCAGGAAGTTTTATATTACTGCACAATTTGCTGCAGAGTGAAAATAAATTCTGTAAACAATTTCAATATCAACCATAAAAAGTTTAGCTCCTAATAAAGTACAGTTTAAGAGGAGATTAAAAGATTTATTAGTGGCCAACTCCACTGATGATTTTCTTAGCAGAGCGAACTGACATAGTCAATATTAAGCCTTTGAGTACCAGAGGTTTCCACCTGAAACCTCCATTTTATTATTATTACTTTAAGTACCAGTACCTTTAGCACGAAACCACCAAAGCTTTTCAAGGCAAAGACATCTAGTGGTACATTGAAGTACTTATATAAACATAGTGCATTGTAGCAGTCACTTACAGCTTTCAAAGCAACAGTTGGAACAGATATTGTGCTGTGAGATTGAAAGAGAAAATTGAAATCATTGACAGTGTACGAAAATATACCTAAAGCTACTGAGTTTGTATGAGGGTTACTCCAAAAGAAATGCACACTATTTTTGTAAAAGTATAGTTTTCTTTCTGCATGTGTGGAAATTTTACAGTGTGTAGATACATCCTTCCTGCTTGTTTTCAAACTTAGTTCAGCCTGTTCCTGTGAGTGGCGTCGTCACAGCATGTCTTCCAATGGCTGCTACACTTGACGTTCATCTGAAGCAATGTACTGTCACAGAATTCCTGTGCCGTGAAAACGAGACAGTGGGAAACATCCACAAGAGGTTGAAAAAGGTGTATGGAGATGCTGCTGTCGATTGCAGTACAGTTAGTCGGTGGGCATGCACGTTACGTAATGAAAGCGGGAGCGGCAATATTGAGGACTGTCCTCACAGCGGCAGGCCTCGTTCTGCACACACTCCAGACAATGTGCAGCGTTAACGAATTGGTGACTGCTGACAGACACATCACAGTGAACGAGTTGTCACGCTACGTTGGGATAGAGGAGGGAAGTGTTTGCAGAATACTGAAAGTGTTGGCGTTAAGAAAGGCATGTACCAGGTGGGTTCTCAGGATGTTGACAGAGGCTCACAAAGAAAAAAGAAAAACGGTATGCAGCGAACTTTTGGAACAGTACAAGAATGGTGGAGATGAATTTCTTGGAAGAATTGTGACAGGTAATGAAACATGGCTCCATCATTTTTCACCAGAGATGACGAGGTAATCAATGGAGTGGCATCATGCAAATTCACCCAAGAAAAAAAAAAATTCAAAACCACACCTTCTGCTCGAAAAGTTATGGCTACGGTGTTTTTCGATTCTGAAGGACTCTTGCTTGTGGACATCATGCCAAGTGGAACCACCATAAATTCTGATGGTTATGTGACAACACTGAAGAAACTTAAAGCTTGACAGAGTCGTGTTCGACCACATCGGCAAAAGAAGGATGTTTTGCTGTTGCGTGACAATGCACGGCCACATGTCAGTCAAAATACCATGGAAGTGATCACAAAACTCGGATGGACAACACTGAAACACCCGCCTTACAGTCCTGACCTGGCTCCATGCAACTATCATGTCTTTGGGAAACTGAAAGACACTCTTCGTGGAACAAGGTTTGAAGATGATGACTCCCTTGTGCACGCTGCCAAACAGTGGCTCGAATAGGGTTGTCCAGAATTTTACCGTGCGGGTATACAGGCGCTGGTTGCAAGATGGCGTAAGACAGTTGAGAAGGATGGAAATTATGTGGAGAAATAAAAATATTGTTCTTAAAGGATGTATCTACACACACACTGTAAAACTTTCAAACACGTAGAATAAAATATGGATTAAAAAAAAAATAGTATGCATTTCTTTTGGAGTGACCCTCGTACTATTGCTTTTATGTGTGATTTAGAAATAAAACCACTGGGACAGTAAGTACTTTTGACACAACATTTATTAAATTTTAGGTCCATTTTTGCTCGTTATTGAGGACTATTGTTTGTTTTAAGTATTATTAGTTCATAAAAATATCGAGATGTGGGACTGCGTCTAGGAAAATGCATATCTGCTTTAAAGTATATCACATGAAATGATGCGAGGTTAAAAACTGTACCAGTATGTCCCAGTGATTCCAAAGTGAAACCATCTCCTTATAAAAAAATGTTGTTTGCTTTTTACCAATTTCTTCATGTATTCGTTGCTTACTATGATAAAAAGGTTACTTTTGTGAAAAATTTTGAAATTGTATTCCAAAATGAAACCACCATCTTAAAATAATTAAGTGTTACTTTTTGACAATTTCTTCTTGTATTCATTGTCTACTGTGAAATATTTTTAAATTATATTTTTTTCATATTGTTGTGACTGAAAGGATTAACTACACCCCATAAAATGAAAGCTATATGATACCTCACTTCAGCACAGCTTTGTTCCAATAATGCGATGTGTGTAAGTAATTCTCGCAAACTGTTTTAATTTCGATTATGCTAGGCTACTACGACCTTGTAAGTGTTTATGCCTTCTATAGTTTGAGATACAATTTTTAATAAATGCATACATAAAAAAATGTATAGCATTTTCCGAGGATCTTACCAGCATTCAATCTTCAATCTTTGGAACAACCAGAGTGTCTAGTGTAAACTACTGAAACTTAAGCTAAGCTAACCTAACCTCAGGTAGGACTTCTAAAATTTAACTATTACACTCCCTTACTGAGCCACACAAAAGCTCTAAGGATACAGAATTTTTTTAATTGGAAGAGTGGATTACACAGCTGCAGAGGAATTTACAGACCTTATTCTTTAGTTGCAGTCATCAAAAATAAAAAAAATACAGGAGTAGGGGAAATGGTCTTGGTGATACTACAGTAGATGGATGACTGTGGGATATTATTATTTCGGTTTTATCATTGTGGGGCACATTTCAGATACAGTGATGAGCATTTAATCCTAAGTATTTAGTTATGACATTCATTTCAAAATTTAAATTTGTGCTACAGGTTAGGAACTAATAAAAATTACAACAAAAAATTTTGCCAAAGGTATTTATTGCTAAAAAACTGTATAACCAGCTGAATGACTAGAAATGTACAGTTTGTGAGTGCGTAACTCACACAGTCATTTTACATTCTCTTCTCAAAGTTTTATCACAAATCAGCTTATTTCTTCACCTGAGACTCCAGCATTCTGAAAGAAATACCAGTCTTATTAAAACAGATGACAGTTTTTACCTATTCTTCATTGCTATACATGTACACAATATCCCCTTTTTAGTTAAGTGATTTCAAAAATACTGTTCTCAAAAGAATATATATATAGGACCTAGCCCTTTCAAAGGAACCATCCTGGTATTTACTTAAGCAATTAAGGTAAATCATGGAAAAACTGAATCAAAATGGCCAGTGCTGGTTTGAACCATCGTCCTCCTGAATGCAAGTCCAGTGTGCTAAGCACCGTGTCACAATGCTCAGTACAATGGCAATGGGGTACGGAGGTCGAGCAGTTTCTCATAAGCCATACATTTCTGCAGGCAAAGCTAAGTGACGCTCGAGGTGTTATAAAGAGTGATGACACTGGAAAGAGGATGACTGGAGACAAGTGATTTGGAGTGATCAATCACAAGCATAGTCAATGCCAAACACTATGATGACTGAGACACATCACCATGGACATGCCCTGAAGAATTCCATTTGCAAGTTCGTAGTCAACTGTTCTTTGAGAGAAGAGGCTTATCTTGTAGTGAATCAAGTGACATGTTAGTGGTCAGTGACAGTAAGTAATACATGTGACATTCCTTTACTGCATCTTGTTCCAGTTATACAGGGTGGTGCACGAAATGTGTTACCATTTTGTTTTTGAATATAAACTTTATTGTCAATACAATCTGAAAGAAACATATATTACAATGAAGAGCCATTCGTGGAGATTTGTTCTTACTCAGCACATGCTCAATATGTCCACCATTTCGTTTCCTAACTTCCTTCAAACGAACACTGAAGTTAGTGATTTCCCTACGGCACATGTCTTCCATAATTTCACTGCAAGCTTGAAGAATAAGTCTTCTGAGCTCCATTAAATCACGTGGACGTTTCAGGAAAATTTTTTCCTTTAGGTACCCCTAAAGAAGAAAGTCACATGGATTGAGGTTTGGCCTACTGGGGGAGGAGGGGGGGAGGCAATTTTGTCCATCATTGAAGTGACCTGGAAACCTGAGTGAAATAATCCGCATCTTGAAATGGTTGTGTAAAACCTCCAACACAGTGTTTGCAGTATGTGGCCTCCTCCATCTTGCATGAACCACTGTGTGTTGAAGGGCAAGGCAGTAGCAAGAAGCTGTGGAATGAAGTTATTGCAAAGCATGCTCAAATAACACTCGCTGTTCACAGTTTCTTCAAAGAAAAAGGGTCCAATAAGTCCGTGACTGGAAATTGCTGCCCATGCTGTAATTCTCGGAGCATAATGTTGTCGTAAATGAAGCACTTGTGGGTTTTCAGTGGCCCAAAAGCGTACATTTTGTTTGTTAACCAGGCTGTCTAAATGAAAATGCGCCTCATCTGAAAACCAAATGTTGTCGAGTGTTTCTTCCCTATCCTTCACCCACTGAGCAAACAGTAGTCTCTGCTGCTTGTGTTCCTCAGTGAGCTTCTGTGCACAGCTGATCTTGTATGGGTACATATGGAGTTCACTTTTAAGAATGCGTTGAACAGACCGTTTGGATATTCCCAGTTGCACTGCTGCCTTTCTACACGATTTCCCCGGACTACTCTGTACAGCAACTCATACCGCTTCAATATTCTCCGGCGAACAAACAGGCTAAGGCCGAGGTCGCTTCGCTTCCAATACTGTTTGTTCCTGTACAAATTTATTGTACAACCTGTGGATTGTCTTCTTGCAAGGGACCCATCGTGTGTTAAACTGTTATCGAAAACACCTCCGAGTCACAACAAGGCTTTTCGTTTCATGGAAAAGTAGCACTTTTGCCGATCATTTCTGTGTCGTCAGTCTTCCATTGTCGGCAATTGCTGCTTACTGGTCTCCTAACGGCAGTATCGTGAATTAAACGTCATTTCATAACTCATTTGTTTTTCCAAGCTCTGCTGGTACTGCTGTAGAGATTGCAATCGGATACCTAATGTGCGTCGTAAATTGTGAAAGAAACAATTGGTAACACATTTCGTGTGCCACCCTGTAATAAAGTGATCTACGAGGTGCATTCAATACGTAATGCAACAGTTTTTTTCTGAAAGCATGTTAGTTCTATTCAGGATTCCAATACGCCACATTGGCTAAAAACCCTATTTTTCAACATAATCTCCGTTCAATGTGACGGCCTTATGCCACCTTACTGAGAGGGCATGCATGCATGCATGGTACCACTCTACTGGTCGATGTCAGAGACAATGTCTTTCTGCATCAATACTCTCGCCATCACCCACATACTGCTTCCTGTGGAGTGCATCCTTCATTCGAAAGGTATGAGACCGAGGCTGTAGAGTGCATGAGGAACAACAGTCCGAGGAAGTTTTGTGAGCTCCTCTCGGGTGTGCAGACTTGTGTGAGGCCTTGCGTTGTCAAGCAGAAGGAGAAGTTCATTTGCATTTTCATGGTGATGAACATGCTGAAGTTATTTCTTCAATTTTCTGAGGGTAGCACAATACACTGCAGTGTTGACCATTGCACCATGAGGGAGGACATTAAACAGAACAACCCCTTCACAGTCCCAGAAGATCATTGCCATGACTTTACCAGGTGAGGGTGCATCTTTTAACTACTCCTTTGGAGGAGAGGTGGTGTGATGCCACCCCATGGATTGCCATTTTGTTTCTAGTTCAGAGTGATGAACCCATATTTGACCACCAGCGACAATGTCCACCAAAAATTGTCATGATCAGCCCCGTGTAACATACATGCAATTTTGCACAGATGGTATTCATTACTCCTGTGCTCTTCTGTTAGGCGGCGAGGAACCTAGAGGGCACACACCTTTGAGTACACCAACTGATGGAAGAGTATGTCGGCACTACCAACAGAGATGTCCATCTGTACAGTGAGGTGTCTGATTTTTATCCATCAATCACCTCAAATGAGTGCCCGCACATTCCAACACTGCAGGATTCACAGCTACAGGCAGCCAGCAGGCATCCTGAAGATCAGAGATGTTTGCACGACCTCGCTGTGTTGATGACACATGCCTCGCCCAACGACTCACTGTGCTTTTGTTTACTGCCATGTCTCCAAAGACATTCTGCAAGCACCTATGAATATCGATGATACTCTGGTTTTCTGACAAAAGATGCTCAATGACAGCTCTTTGCTTGGAATGCACCTCTGTTACAGATGCCATTTTGATGGCTACGTATAACACCGCCACCGACTGGAACTGCATGAAATTACAGGGGCTGCAGCAGGAATAGCCACAATGTCCCATAACAAATTCCACATTTTTTCAACCAAAAGTGGCTGAGAAAAAAAAAATGTGTGGCATTACTTATTCAATACCCATCATTACATTGTGCATATTGTAGTACCAATACAGCCTCCTTCAGAAGTAAATATAGGAACCCACCACTGTGCTGACAAGTGTTATTTCATCCAGCACAGCACTTAGTGTCACATACATGTGGCAAGGTATATTTGCATGAATTTATGAACCCAGAGGAGTAAGGGTGAATGATGCATAAGAAAGAGTGTTAACCACATTGAATTGCCAACAGACAGATGGCATGAGTAGGACAGAATGGCTCATATCTGAACAAGAAATTGGTTCTGGACATGTACAGGGGTATCACAAAGAATCATCCAATTTGGCAAGTCTATATTTTTGAAAAAGTTTTTTTTTCCAATAGGTGTACAATATATCCTCCTTGAGATGCACAGCATATGTCAATGCGATATTCAATTGAGCATGTCTTGATTACAGCTTCCACAGCTGCTGTTATGCTATGTCTCAGTTCATTCACTGTTGTTGAAAATGGAGGCACATAAACAGTCTTTCATAACCCTCACAAGAAATAATCATATACAGTCTGGTGACCTTGGAGGCCAGTAACGTAAGGCTGAATAACTTGGTCAAGTGTGACCAACCCATCATTCAGTAATCATAAGCCCCTCTATGATACCTTGTGATCATGTGGATACTGGGTAACTATCATTACAGTGGAACTCTGATTTTACATTTCTTGCAATTCTGTGCCACAAATTCATAGCTCCTGTGAAAGACCCCTAAGGTCAATGCGATAAATTCCATGATTTTATTTATGTTTCTTCCTAGTAAGTAGGGTTTACTTAAATTTTACGTTCTTACTCAATGTATCGATTGACTTCATCCTGTTTTCTTCTTATTGACATTTGATGTGACAGAACAAGTTAAAAGTGCCACAAAATACAAACAGTTCGCACTGTGAGTGGTGGTGGAGTTGAGGGAATATTTCAGGCCATTGCAAAGAGGGGAGACATGAGAGAGGAAATGCTAATGTAATCCACAACTTCAAAGATTTAGCTTCGCAATTATGACACAATGACTCCTAAGTTATGGCAGCAATGGAAAAACAGAACAGTTGATGTGAAGTGTTCCGAACTCAGTCAATCTGTGACAGAGAGGCCCAGCTGCCACCTTTTCTTGTGCTACTTATAACTCAGTCTCATCTTTTTGCATGTCTTTCCAATGTCTTGTGTTCAGCGCCCATATAGACAGTCAACGTTCTAAATTCAAACACTGAGTCTTGAAGAATATGCTCAGTTATAATCAAGGAAACATTGGCCATTTTCAGCTAGTGAGCTCTTATTGGTTTGCAACTTGTTACATCGCCCACCACCCAGTGCAGCCACCACACCACACCACACTTCATTCAACTTGCTACATAACAAATTTACAGACCTTAGCCTATGAAACATTCGAAATTTCTAAAGTACTGGATTATAAAGTATAAACATGCACAGAAGCTATAAATTTAAGTTGGTAGGAGAATTTCATTCTTCTTCGCTTAGCAATTTTACCAACACTCATAACATCAATTGACATAACCAAATCACAAATCTAAAAAAAAAAAAAAATTAAAATTTTACATCATATAACATGACATATTGGGGAAAAAAGTGGGTTTTGCCACTAGCAATACTGTAGGATACGTAATTGAAAAGACTAGCACTTTGCTAATGATGGATGAGGTTGTTGAGCCATTTCCCAACATGCTACTACCACAAATTATACCTTAAAACACACAGTTTTGAGTGTTCTTTCACTTTATATTCATCTTGAAAATAGTGAAAATTTATAGCCTCCACAGTTAAATAATCTGAAAACTGTGAAATATGGTGAAAATTGGCAGATTACATCATCTTAGATATTTGTATTACACCTGCAGCCAATAGCTGTATGGGATGGTGACACCGCACTAATGCAGTGGCTTCTCACATATTGATCAACTATATTTCAACTACTGACACAATCATGATGTAGTGGCACAGTGAAGGCAATCAGAAATGAGGCTACTGATTTGTCAATCATTATGGCACCAAGTTGACATTTATGAATATGTTAGCAACTGGAGAATCTCAGTTGTAGTGAAAACTCTTTACAGGGATTTGATTGTGGTTGCACAAAGTGTAAATATTTGTGACCAGGAAGAGTATGAATGTTATTACTCATAGTTTCACTTGCAACAATATAAGCTGTCCTCTTAGGTTCCTGCCTAATCACACACTCAAAACTTGCCACATATTCACAAATGGACAGCCAAATATTTATTTCATCCTTTGTTCTCTGATCAGATGGAATGTTAAATAAGATCGAATATTGCAGAACATACTTGTATTAGATTCATAACTAAGTCCCAGTATGTGTTAAAAATGCTAAGATGTTAGCATGTAGCAGGATGCTAACCTACTAGCTTTTACTCAGTAAACCACAACTTTATTCATTTCGCTACAGATTATCGTATAAATTTTGTCAATTGGTCTTGTTCATCATCATATTTTTTGAAGGCTTGTATCTCTGATGCTTTAGTAACCGACATTTAATAAGGTCGATGTGTTTGTGGTATATTTTCAATGCGCTGGTGCTTTGAAACAGCATATTGTGACCCCCCCCCCCCCCCCAACGCACAAATGCATCCCCCCCCCCTCATCCCACATACACACACACTACAGAGGAAATGAATAATCAAACAGCACAGCACATGGTTCACACTGGGGTTGTTCTCATGTGCTCACAAAAATCAATAGTCGAAAGACCACTACTGATTCCACAACTGCAAAAAGTCTTCTTGACCCTCTAGCACACAGACTGATAAACAGCAAGTTCACTTGGCAACTTATTCAAAAGTAGGGATGATGAGATCAGTATGTAGCAAATGGACTGACCACAGCTTTCAGTTAGGTTTAATTTACATAGTTATACATCGTACACCCCTCACTACCAAGCATTAATTTTACTTATAGTAGTTCTGTTCGGAGCACGTGGACAGGATCTGGAATGTATCGTGCCTCTGTCAACTGCAGCCAATGTTGGCTATTCCATTTGCTATATGTGGCATCACAATTAATAGGATGTGTTCAGTGAACAGTTGTGCGATGGCTTGTTCGTCTTTGTTGCAGTCCTCAATTATGTTTAATACGTTGTGATGGCAGACAGATTGTTATACTTGTAATGGATTACTGGGACAGAGAAACATTAAAATCACACCAGGCTTAACTTTACTTCATATTCATTGGTATACATAAGCAACACATGTGAAGGAAAAGTTGCATTTATATACGTGCTTTCGCGAAACCTGCTGTGTTTACACTACAGCAAATGAGGAGTTCAAAGTGCAAATGCCGCACGTTGGCAATACTGCGGAATGCTCCACGACGACTGCTCAACACAGTGAACAAGGAAACATACACTAGAGGTCACTGTGCTCACATCACCAGGGTATGCGGCAACGCCGCTGGCTACAGAAGGAAAACGCACCTCCCACATGTTAGATTCAGATGCCTTTCACTTTAATTCACAGTTTTCAGTTTTTCGCCACGTTCATCAATTCCCCCCCCCCCCCCCCCCCCCCCCTGTGCGAGCACAAAGAAAAGATCTCTCAAAAACGCGTGTTTTGAGGTATTATTTGTGGTGATGGCACGTCAGAAAATGGCTAAATTACCTTGTGCCCATATACTAATTCGTTTCTTGACAAGTTTTTATTTGCTGTGACAAATCTGTGATTTTTTAAGAACTGATGAAATTCACTATCACAGAACTATTGTATAAACATTGCATTGTACATTTAATTTCCTTCACTTATACAGATTTCATACAAGGTATTGGAGAAGATTACAATTTTTAATCATATGTGCCAATTAAATATGTTTTTGCTTATATTTTGGGGATTTTAATGTTTTCCTCGATTCTGCATTTTCCTCCATTTTGTATTTTTTTAAGTCTGGACCGCACAAAAATGTAAAATACGGGTTTCATTGTATACATCTCAAGGAGGATGCAAATAAATCAATATCCTCTATGCTGAACCGTCTTTTTTGCTTCTTCTGACTCAAAACGCAGTGCAAGTCTGTCTACTGGACACTACTTTGGCGACATGTCCCTAACCTAACCCAGTTATCCAATCGGGGAAATAGGACCTATGGTCTAACCTGGAATACAAACCATGTATCCCTCCTGGCAATCCCTCACATCACTAAGAAGGGGAAGGCAAAGGGTAAAGGTAGACTAAAAATTTTTGTGGTCCAACATATTCGTTCCTGTGACCTCTTAAGTATGAGTTTTACCACTAAATTACTAGACCTGGAAGTATAATGGTGACTACCTGGTATCCTTGTGCTTGCCATTTTCACAGAGGGGCCTGAAGTTGGTGCAAAGAAAAACTGACTGCAAAGAAAATAAGACCTATTAATACAGCTGAGAATGGTATCCTTACTACACAAAGAATGGTGGATTTTGTTTTTTGAGAATTCATGCAACAAGTGCTTCAGGAAAATTTAACAGAACAAATATCTTGTGATAAGTTTCTTGGCTGTGGCTCAACATGGGATACAAAATTTAGTGAAGATAGCGTAAATGACGATCCTGTCTCAGGGTATGGAGAAGGGTTGAATAAATCACTTCAGACAGAAGACAGTACACTTACACAAATAACAGTAATTCCATTTGGTCCAGTGGTCATGTGAGGATCCATTCATCCAAAGGCACTTTTGACAGGAAACCATTATAGAAGTCAATTGCCGACATGGGCTTTTTCCCGATGATGGTGACTTTTGCAAAGGCCAGCCAGCTGCCATCCACACACATCACCCTCAGCATGGCACTGGCCCTGTGGATGCGAACCATTCCTGGAGTGAATTGCTGCCCCGTAAAACTCTCTGTCGAAAGTGCTCTACGTGGAGTCCTCGAAGATGCCACATCACCGCCCGGGATGGCAGTCGCAGGAAGTGAGGAGAGGTGCGAGACGGGAGAAGGCGCTGACGAGGGTGCGTCAGGCTGCGCCAGCCGGACTGCCGTGCCGTACCAGTTGGAGGTGACGTGGCCGAGAGCACGGCACAGGTTGTAGACGTCGGCAGCTGCCATCTTGTGCCAATCCGCACGGTACAGGGCTGGGGTCACCTTAGGAGCTGCAGCAGCGAATAAGAATATGGTGTGAGGGGGAGACAGAATAGTAGTTCTGACACAAAATTATGCAAAGTAGAGCATTTATCCTGACTCGTTAATTAACCCTTTGCAAGACTTGACAGTCGTGCCTCTGGTGCTGGACTGTCACACCTCTTGCCATGTCCCAGATGCTCGAAACACTGCTGACCAAGAAAATTGGAACACTACGATAGCGGCATGCAACAAACACCAAAACAGCATGAAAAATACTACATGCTTGGATATGCAAATGATTAGTATTTTAGCACAGTTGTACAAAACTGCTGTACAGTGTAAAGCCACTGGCACACAGACCGTGCATTCGAGCAATAAGCAATAAGAGTTTCTGATGTCATAGCATGGATAAAGCACTTCGGGAATCTTTCCGAATGAGCAGAGCAGTATCTAGCACGGCAGACATTCTGAATGTGTGTTTTAACATTGTGCAATGAGATGGAAGAATGCTACCTATGTCAACACACATGCTATCTCTCCTCAGTACAGATTTGCAAGACAACATACTGGCTTTCAGTTGAAGCCTATATGTATATTTGTAAGCATTAGAAAATTGATGATCTCTTGAAAACCGGTCATTAATTGTATGATTTGTTGTGAAGAAATGATGGGAAACATCATATTAGTGGTTAAAGAATGATTGTAACTTGTGTATTATGAACGTATGCCATTTCAAAGCATAAGAGGATGAATATGAAATGCAATGTTGTTGATGCTATTTGTTACAATTAAATGTCAGTTAATAAATATCTATGATTAAAGCTTTCAGTAGACAGCAAGACGCAAATTATGGCCATCCAATGGCTGTTGTCAGTATAGTACAATGTAGCATCACATAATGGTAAGGTAGCGAATGATGTGTTGTTGCTGGTTCACACCACATTACAGCCAAATATTTTTATTATCGGCCTTCACAATTTCTATTAAACTCTGATACTTTCTTGTTAATTTAGTAAAAGTATAATATTCAGTGTTATGTAGATATAATTGCATTCTCCCTGTGGAGTGAGTTCGTTTGATTGGCTTAATCTACAAAACAGTTTGCACTACTTGCAATAACATATTTTGCACTTTCTTGTTTTAAGTTACTTATTTCATACATTCTAAAGATTCTGCTACTGAATAGGAACACTCACCAAGCAAGAATTTGTTTTGTGCTATTTGTAATAGAACTTTTATAACCTGATTCCCTTAGTGATTGAACATGGTATTTTTCTTTTTGCCTTACATATCCACGGATATTGAAGTTTTTATTTACATATACTACAGACAAAACAGAATAATCAGCACATGACCAAGAGAGCAAATGTGCATTTTAATAGAGCTAATGTATGAATTTAATGCCCATGCATTTCATAAACGGTGTCAGATACAGCTGACAACTGCTGTTGGAGCACACTGCAATTCCATATACCATGTTGAGGCACATGTACCATGTGCACAGGTCGCATCATTTCTAAACACTCAGCAGTACAATGAACTTGGAACACCCAATGTTGGTGTTCAAAAGCAGGATCCATGTGCCCATGACAGCTAAAGTTAAATCTCTGAAAACATTGTGCAACAATGAGTGAGGAAAACTGGGAATTTAACCACTTGATACCACTGGAAGGTTCTATCAGCTCATATCAACACAAGCGCAAACATTCAAAAATTAGCCCACGTAGAGGAATTTATAAACAACTCATTAATTTAAGCATATAAAACCAGCATAAATATGCTCCTGCTGCAGCACAAAAAAGGCAATTCTGCTCCTTTTTAAAATACTCTGACAGAAAACTGGGAAACCACCTGCCTCAATCCTCATCCCACTTTCTTCATCAAAAATTTTGGCATGCAAACATTTTCATGCTCTTTTAACTAAGAGCATTCAAAATTATTTTCCCCAGTATCTCAGTGTACTGAAGCCTTTGTACTCAACATCCTCTCACTGCCAATTTCTATGTATGTCTCTCTCTTGCTGATTTACAGTATATCTCACTGACACTGTCTCCCCTCTCACTTACACCATCTCCTTTTGTTTTTATTTTCCACTGCTATTGTCTTCATCATGCCTCAGCAGCTCAAAACTTCTGGGGTTTCCAACGTATGTCTGGTCTCCACTCATCTCTGTTTTTTCCATTTCCACTGTTCTCTTCTCTCTTTTGCTCCCACTGTTACATCTCCATCCCTCACCCTCATAAACCCCCCCCCCCCCCCTCTCTCTCGCCAAGCATTACTGGGCACTGTATCCTCGCTCTTCCACCGTCACTGTCTTTCTGCTATTCCCTTACAGTATAAATATGTTCACGTGCCAAAATTTGTGGTGATGAAGGCAGAATGGGGAGTAAGGCAGCTGGTTCCCCAATTTCCTGTCAGGGTCTTTCAAAGAAAAATGTATCCGCCTTTTTTGGGCTCCAACAGGATGTGTTGCTTATATGACAAAAATCTAGAGGTCAGTAAACTTTTGACAGTTTATTTATATACTTTGAAACATTTATATACTTTAACATATATAAATAACAAATATGAATAAGAATACATAAAACAAGGTTAACACAAAATTATTTGCTTTGTATTTTTTTCTGGATACTTCGTTCAGTGATCGCAGTTCCCAGCTTATGATTTCCATGGTGTAAGAGTAAAAATGTTGTTATAAATAGGTTACTGAATTTTCTGTCTTTCCAATTTTACATAATTTTTGGCTGTCTCTTAAATTCTTTTCAGGCATGTTAAGACCCTTTTTAGCCCATTTTCTGCCACTGCAGTATCACTTCAGGCATAAATACATAGTGTGAAGTACCCATTAAACACGGATGGCATGTCATTAAGTTGTATTACTCTGTTTGGTAAACACAGAATCCTTGTGACGTTCACATCATCATATTTATATCTCAGACTGGACATTACATGAATATTTTATGGGTGCAAGTATTGTTAACTTCAACCTCTGGATTTCGGTGACGGGTACTGATATTAAAAAAATGTTTCAAAGTTTCCCGAGAATATCATCTTAAGACATATGACAAAAATTTTGATAATCTGCCATTACATAGAAATGACCATCCCCTCAATTGGTACTTTTCATACTCGAAAATCATGGATTTTCAGAGTTTTCTTAGGGAGTGCCCATGAACAAATGGTGCTTTTGAAAGCCACCTAAGATTCCCATCTAGACCAGACCTAACACAAAACAACCAACCGATTTGCTCAATTTGCCCAGGCCGGAGGAAGTGTGTAGTGTTTACATTCTGACCCTGTACTGTAGGGTAGCTACAGCATGCTTGTTATACCGATAGGTATAAAAATGATCACTAAGGACTGTCCAAAACATTTGATTCCTTTTCTCTGTGGTCAATAGAAACTGAGATATGACCCAGTAAAATTGCATTTTTGAATGTGATTTTTTAAAACTTATTAGTACCATGGATGGACTGATAAATGCGTTAATGAAGCTTACATTTTACAATACAATATTGGAAACATTATGTGCCCAATATTTATGAAGAACAATGTCTGACAACTGTACAACAGCCAGTACAACACATCAAGCGGTTCTCACTTACTCGGTGTTACTGACAATAATATTGTGTCAATAAATTGTGTGAACCATGGACCTTGCCGTTGGTGGGGAGGCTTGCGTGCCTCAGTGATATAGATGGCCGTACCTTAGGTGCAACCACAACGGAGGGGTATCTGTTGAGAGGCCAGACAAATATGTGCTTCCTGAAGAGGGGCAGCAGCCTTTTCAGTAGTTGCAGGGGCTAAAGTCTGGATGATTGACTGATCTGGCCTTGTAACAGTAACCAAAATGGCCTTGCTGTTCTGGTACTGCGAACAGCTGAAAGCAAGGGGAAACTACAGCCGTAATTTTTCCTGAGAGCATGCAGCTTTACTGTACGGTTAAATGATGATGGCGTCCTCTTGGGTAAAATATTCCGGAGGTAAAATTGTCCCCCATTCAGATCTCCAGGTGGGGACTACTCAAGAAGACATTGTTATCAGGAGAAAGAAAACTGGCATTCTAGGGATCAGAGCATGGAATGTCAGACCCCTTAATCGGGCAGGTAGGTTAGAAAATTTAAAAAGGGAAATGGATACGTTAAAGTTAGATATAGTGAGAATTAGTGAAGTTCGGTGGCAGGAGGAACAACACTTCTGGTCAGGTGAATACAGGGTTAAAATACAAAATCAAATAGGGGTAATGCAGGAGTAGGTTTCATAATAAATAGGAAAATAGGAATGCGGGTAAGCTACTACAAACAGCATCGTGAACACATTATTGTGGCCAAGATAGACACGAAGCCAATGCCTACTACAGTAGTACAAGTTTATATGCCAACTAGCTCTGCAGAGGATGAAGAAATTGATGAAATGTATGATGAGATAAAAGAAATTATTTAGGTAGTGAAGGGAGACAAAAATTTAATCGTCATGGGTGACTGGAATTCGAGAGTAAGAAAAGGGAGAGAAGGAAACATAGTAGTTGAATATGGATTGTGGATAAGAAATGAAAGAGGAAGCCGCCTAGTAGAATTTTGCACAGAGCATAACTTAATCATAGCTAACACTTGGTTTAAGAATCTTGAAAGAAGGTTGTATACATGGAAGAACCCTGGAGGTACTAAAAGGTACCAGATAGAATATATAATGGTAATACAGATTTAGGAAACAGGTTTTAAGTTGTAAGACATTTCCAGGGGCAGATGTGGACTCTGACCACAATCTATTGGTTATGACCTGTAGATTAAAACTGAAGAAACTGCAAAAGGGTGGGAATTTAAGGAGATGGGACCTGGATAAACTGAAAGAACCAGAGGTTGTGCAGAGTTACAGGAAGAGCATAAGGGGACAATTGACAGGAATTGGGGAAAGAAATACAGTAGAAGAAGAATGGGTAGCTTTGAGGCTTGGCTAACAGAAGAGATAATGAAGCAGGCAAAAAGGAATACAAAGTCACAAAAATGAGATCGACAGGCAGTGCAAAATGGCTAAGCAGGGATGGCTAGACGACAAATGTAAGGATGTGTAGGCTTATCTCACCAGGGGTAAGAGAGATACTGCCTACAGGAAAATTAAAGAGACCTTTGGAGTAAAGAGAACCACTTGTATGAATATCAAGAGCTCAGACGGAAACCCAGTTCTAAGCAAAGAAGGGAAAGCAGAAAGTTGGAAGGAGTGTACAGAGGGTCTATATAAGGACAATGTACTTGAGGATAATATTATGGAAATGGAAGAGGATGTAGATGAAGATGAAATGGGAGATACGATACTGCGTGAAGAGTTTGACAGAGCACTGAAAGACCTGAGTCGAACTAAGGCCCCGGAAGTAGACAACATTCCATTAGAACTACTGACGGCCTTAGATTAGATTAGATGAGATTAATATTTGTTCCATAGATCATGAATACGACACTTCGTAATGATGTGGAACGTGTCAGATTAATAAAAGATGTCTGTACAAGATATTACATTACACAAAATATTGCATGACAGTAATGCTTAAGTTAGTTTTTTTTCCCTCCCTTAATTTATATCTAAAAATTCAGCCAATGAGTAGAAGGAGTTGTCATCTAGAAATTCTTTTAATTTATTTTTAAATGTTGGTTGACTATCTGTCAGGCTTTTGATGCTGTTTGGTAGGTGACCAAAGACTTTTGTGGCAGAAAAATTTACCCCCTTCTGTGCCAAAGTCAGATTTAACCCTGCATAGTGAAGATCATCCTTTCTCCTGGTGTTATAGCTATGCACACTGCTATTACTCTTGAACTGGGCTGGATTATTAATAACAAATTTCATAAGTGAATATATATACTGGGAGGTTACTGTGAGGATCCCTAGATCCTTAAATAGATGTTTGCAGGATGACCGTGGGTGGACTCCAGCAATTATTCTGATTACAAGTTTTTGAACAATGAATACTTTTCTACTCAACGATGAATTACCCCAGAATATAATACCATACGAAAGCAGTGAATTAAAGTAGGCATAGTAAGCTTATTTACTGAGATTCTTATCACCAAAATTTGCAATAACCCTAATAGCATACGTAGCCGAACTCATACATTTCAGCAGACCATCAATGTGTTGCTTCCAGGTAAGCTCTCATCAATGGACACACCTAAAAATTTTGAAAATTCTACCTTAGCTACAGACTTCTGTTCAAAGCCTATATTTATTACTGGAGTTGTGCCATTTACTGTGTGGAACTGTATATACTGTGTTTTATGAAAATTTAAAGAAAGTCCGTTTGCTGAGAACCACTTAATAACGTTGTGTAAAACATCATTTACAATTACATCACTTAGTTCTTGGTTTTTGGATGTTATTACTATACTTGTATCATCATCAAAAAGAACTAATTTTGCATCTTCATCAATATGGAATGGTAAGTAATTAATGCATATCAAGAACAGTAAAGGACCTAAGACCGAACCCTGTGGGACTCCGTACGTGATAGCCCCCCAGTTTGAGGAATCAGCTGTTGTATTAACATTACATGAACCACTTATTTCAACTTTCTGCATTCTTCCAGTTAAGTATGAATTAAACCATTTGTGCACTGCCCCCCTCAAACCATAATGATTTAGCTTATCTAATAGAATTCCATGATTTACACCTTGTGAGAGCCAGTCATGACAAAACTCTACCATCTGGTGAGCAAGATGTATGAGACAGGCGAAATACCCTCAGATTTCAAGAAAAATATAATAATTCCAATCCCAAAGAAAGCAGGTGCTGACAGATGTGAAAATTGTCAAACTATCAGTTTAATAAGTCACAGGTACAAAACATTAACGCGAATTCTTTACAGACGATTGGAAAAACTGGTAGAAGCCGACCTCGGGGAAGATCAGTTTGGATTCCATAGAAATGTTGGAACACTTGAGGCAATACTGACCTTACGACCTATCTTAGAAGAAAGATTAAGGAAAGGCAAACCGATGTTTCTAGTATTTGCAGACTTAGAGAAAGCTTTTGACAATGTTGACGGGAATACTCTCTTTCAAATTCTGAAGGTGGCAGGAGTAAAATACAGGGAGCGAAAGACTATTTACAATTTGTACAGAAACCAGATGGCAGTAATAAGAGTCGAGGCGTATGAAAGGGAAGAAGTGGTTGGGAAGGGAGTGAGACAGGGTTGTAGCCTCTCCCCGATGTTATTCAATCTGTATATTGAGCAAGCAGTAAAGGAAACAAAAGAAAAATTCGGAGTAGGTATTAAATTCCATGGAGAAGAAATAAAAACTTTGAGGTTCGCCGATGACACTGTAATTCTGTCAGAGACAGCAAAGGACTTGGAAGAGCAGTTGAATGGAATGGATAGCATCTTGAAAGGAGGGTATAAGGTGAACATCAACAAAAGCAAAACGAGGATAATGGAATGTAGTCAAATTAGGTCGGGTGATGCTGAGGGAATTAGATTAGGAAATGAGACACTTAAAGTAGTAAAGGAGTTTTGCTATTTGGGGAGCAAAATAACTGATGATGGTCGAAGTACAGAGGATATAAAATGTAGATTGGCAATGGCAAGAAAAGCATTTTTGAAGAAGAGAAATTTGTTAACATCGAGTATAGATTTAAGTGTCAGGAAGCCGTTTCTGAAAGTATTTGTATGGAGTGTAGCCATCTATGGAAGTGAAACATGGACGATAACTAGTTTGGACAAGAAGAGAACAGAAGCTTTCGAAATGTGGTGCTACAGAAGAATGCTGAAGATTAGATGGGTAGATCACATAACTAATGAGGAGGTATTGAATAGAACTGGTGTGAAGAGTAGTTTGTGGCACAACATGACTAGAAGAAGGGACCAGTTGGTAGGACATGTTCTGAGGCATCAAGGGATCACCAATTTGGTATTGGAGGGAAGCGTGGAGGGTAAAAATCGTAGAGGGAGACCAAGAGATGAATACACTAAGCAGATTCAGAAGGATGTAGGTTGCAGTAAGTACTGGGAGATGAAGAAGCTTGCACAGGATCGAGTAGCATGGAGAGCTGCATCAAACCAGTCTCAGGACTGAAGACCACAACAACAACAACAACAAATTGTGCGAAAGTGCGAACCCGCCAGCCAGAACTCTGCTTTCACAGTGAACACATTGGCACTATGTGATGTGGATATGTATTGCAACTGAGGTGATTGCCTTGCAAAACGCAAACAGAAATTATGTAGAATGGGCTATACAAGTCCGATAAGCTATCCATAAATATTTTAACTGGCTATGCACTTTTTCATGATGCTGTAGATTTCTACATCAGAAAAACTATTAATTACAAGTTAAACAACAGCATAACTCATTCCATATATCTGCTGTCTCCTGTGAATTTTTCTACTGGAACTACTGTTGCAAATGAAATAATACAATTAAGCTGATTGGGAGCTAACACAACCCTATGTCTGTGCTGTGACAACTGTTGCAAGAGAATTAAACATGTATGATCGCTGGACAACTGAAGCGATCTGATCTATTAGTTCTGAGAACTGCTACGATTAAAATAAACACTTCTGTTCACTGTCAGGATATCACTATCTCCAGTTTCTTCAGCATTCATTGACAGTCAGGCATCAGAAACTACACTTCATGAAGGTACCACATGGTGTTTTTATGAGGCTGATATGTCAGTTTGTAGCATTTTTGTTTTGCATGTTGGTATTCTGGTTGCTATTGGTTTATTTGTAGTTCACTGTTGTTATTTGAGCTTACATATTGCCATTTCGTCATTTATAAATAAGAGTGGAGCTGTAGACACTGGTAAATAGAGTGCCACTGGTAAATGGAGCGCCAAGTGGAGAAATTGGAACATTACCAACATATTCTTCTGTTGTGGAGTTCAAAAGCGGGGTGGCAGCTGTGGAGACAGACAGAAACATTTGTGCTACGTATGGGGATGCGACTTGTTAGAAATAGGTTCATTTCAGCAGTTGCCAAAGAGCGCCGCCAGACAACAGGCGTCACCACCCTTGCACAGCTACGGTGACATAGGGAGCCGGTATGTTTATACATATAAAACATTAAAAGATCTTACATCATGTCATAAAAGAAACAAGACATCAGAGGAGACTCACAGAGCATTGGAATTTCGTGAACCGTACAAAAATGCATAATTCGGCTTATAGTGCACCTTCGCATGTCCAGATTGGCAATGAAGTAGGCCTCAACCTGATACTAAGCTTTTCAGTGTGGTTTGTGGAATGTAAATTTTCTTGGAGTACCAGTACTGTATTATCTCATGCCTGGTTCTTCATTATGGCTTAATGGCATACATGCTAGAAGATAAAAACATGCACTTGAAATGCAGTTAACAGTTAAAACTAGCCAAAACTGTGGAATTAAACACTTTGTTTCAAATAAATTGACTGCTTCAGGGGAAAGATTAACAAAAGCCAAATATCTTTGGCAAACCGACAAAAATAACTTCATTATTCTTCAAGCCAATTAATGTTTGACTATCAGAAAGGTGGAAATAAAATAAGATCTGAAACTAATAACACTTTAACTCTCCGTAATTATGTGAATGTATTTTAATTCACTTGACAGCTCTTGGCCACAGAAATCCATTTTGTTTTCATTTGACATGAAAACAGTAAATGAGGAGGAAACATCAAAATCACTAAACATAAACCAGGGTCACATGGAGACTACCCTCCTCTCCTAACAACAACTCAGACTGCTCTGCACATCTGCCCTGAATCCTCAATATTATGGAACCTCCCCATCCCCACGCGTTTGAGATTGGACACCAAAATTAGTGCACATGCGACCAATTTGATACCAGGCCTGTTGTTTTAATTAAAAAAAAAAACTGCCCTCAACTCACAGTTAATACCAGATGGGATTATTTGTAACCAGGAGAACAAGAACTCTTCAGAAAATTTGCTCTCTTTATTGCCTATTAGCTAATAGCTTGCTGCTTTGTGTGACATAAAATTAAATATAGGATACATAAAACAATAAATCCAAGAGACAAATAAGACAATACACATTTCTTCAATCCTTAGGTCCCAGCATTTTTTCTTCTCTAATCTTGCTACAGCTTTACATAGCGTGCTTTCCTTTCTGCAAAAGACTCTTACCTCAAAAGTTCATCAAATGTTTTGCCGCATGAAAAATTGAAATGTTGTTGTATAATGCTGAAACAGCAGTTAATACAAGTAGTACCCAAGACTGGAATGATTTTGCAATCTGATTACATCTATTTTGTCACTGTCTGCCAGACAAAACGAAATACGCCTGTCTAATATTGCAGCAATTGTAACACACACAAAATAAACGAGACTGTTTTGGCACAAATGGTCATTTTCATAGCATGACAGAATATAATTCACGAAGTACCAATGTCAAATGCCTATTAGACCCACTAAAAGCAAAAAACATTATGTTAGGAAATAGTTTCACATTTAATTCATACGCTCCAGCTTCTCAAGCATGAAATTGAAAAGTGGTAGTACGAAATTTTTGTATAAATTTGGAATCGTCATATTCCTCCATTATTTCTTCTCCTTCCTTGTTCTAACAAACAATCTTGTCATCACTAATTATGTAACTATTCCTGCCAGTGTCAAGACTCATTCTATGGTTAACTTCACTAACCCTGCCACAATCACTGGTTCAGTTATCCCATGTTTACTCTCTGGTTACGTGTTATTGCATGTTCGTAAAACATGTTTTCTGCACTACTGCCAGAACTGAAGTTAAGTGGCTGCTAACTAGTGACTGTACAACAAGCCCTTACTAGTGTAACAATCTGGCCAAAACTTTTTTGTTACACTTTCATTTTCTTGGACACACCGGGAAGATAATATGTAATCTTTCTTATATGTTATTCCTGTTTGTTGTTTATTTCCACTCTGGTAGTCTGACTCTATGGATTTCACTAGTAATTATAACAAAGCTGATTATTCACAAGCCCATTCAACTACATAACAAACAGCAATTGGCATTCACACATTTAGCTTTATTCTGCTCAGCTTGTATAGCCCCATCCCCTTTTTTTCTGCAAGAAAGGATATTTCTAGATGCGACCAGGATTTCTCTGACAAAGACATCATGTACACTATGCATGCATTCAAAAATCAACTTATGATTCATTCAGAAATCAACTTAGAATGTGTTCAAAAATGTTAAAAAATCAACAGGGATGAATTTCAAAATCATACTAATAATCTAAGACCAACGTGTGCTGGATGCTAGGCACTTTGTGAAACATGGTTTTTTCCTCAAGAATATAAATTTGGTACCCTCCTCCCTCTCCCCCCATGAAATTGCTGCCCAGGGCAGAAACATGCTTTTTTGACACAGTCATATTCCCTGGGCTTGGTGCTCCCTAGCCCTCACCCCCCTGAGTCTTTTTCCTTTTGCGCTACCTCATATCAAATGTGTACACTGGTTAACCATCAACCATCACAGTTTTGAAAAATGCCATCAGAGACGAAATTGCAGCAGCAACGGATGATATGGTGAAACAAGTGACGAACTTCAAGGACCACCGTGATGAATGCATTGTCAGTAAAAGTTGTCATTTCCATGACATTATCACTCAGTTTTGTTTCCTTCTGTCAATAAAATGTAGCAAGTAGCTCTATGTCTTGTGCTTGTTTTCAATCCTATACAATCAAAACTCCAAATTTGAGAAGTTTAAAAAATTTTCCCGTTTCCTGTCCACTACCCAGTACAAAAACTATGAAACAAAGAATTTTTGTTACAAATCATGTTAGTGTCTCAGAATACCAGTAAACCACATATTCTTTAAAGAACTAAACTCCCATGCACAAAACAGCTTGAAACACCTGATTACTTTATGAATGAGCTAATGTTACATACGTAAGTGAGAAAAAGTGTGGGAAAGGTTTGGAAAAACACTTAAAATTTTTTGAAAGTCACTAAATGCTCTCATTACAAAGGGCTGGATGAACATAGTGTGGGTAGTTAGTGCTGCATTTTAAGAAAAAGTTAGTTTTTCAGGCATCTAAATGTTTATGACATGATATCTCCTGAACTATGCATCATACAATGATATAATATTGCAGGTACATACATGTTGCAAATGGAGTTCACAGTACAGAAGTAATAACTTAAAATGTCATGCCTAATGCTGCAATTTTACTGCATGAATAATGAAAATGTAGTAAGGGATAAGTTTTTTCTTTGTGGGGATCCCAGCAGGAGAAAGTATCAAACCACCTGTAAAGTTTATAACTCTCATTCTCAGATACTGACTGAATAAAATGTGTTATTTCCACGTCATCATTTACAATACCTCAAGACAAACACACAGTTTCTGACTGTAATACTTGTCTTCTTGTGTTAAACTTTTCACATAAGACTATACCTCTCAATGAGTAGATTACGACAGAATTTTAAATTTTCAAATTTGATCAACAACTATGTGAAATATTGAAAATCAAATTTTTGTTGCCCGTGGATGCCATTAGATAGGGAACTTGCATCTGGGGCGGTGCTCTGGGCTCCCAGATATTTGCTATGTAATATAGATTACCCTCTAAAATTTATACACTTTAGCATGTGTTGGGTTGGGTTGGGGTGTGTGGGGGAGGAGACCAAACAGCAAGGTCATCAGTCTCATTGGATTGGGGAAGGAAATCAGCTGTGCCCTTTCAAAGGAACCATACCAGAATTTGCCTGGACAAATTTAGGGAAATCATGGAAAACCTAAATCAGGATGGCTGGACGCAGGATTGAACCATCATCCTCCCAAATGTGAGTCCAGTGTGCTAACCACTGCGCCACCTCGCTTGGTTTTGCATTTGTCAAACCACTTCTGCAAACAGTTTTTCCCCACACTGATGGTGGTAACTCAAAAATATAGTTATTGAGGCATTCAACAGATGGGTGAGGAAAAGTTGTTATCCAAAGTTCTGTTGTACATAAAGGAACATGAAGAAACTATTCTGCAAGAAATCAAGCGAATGTGGGCGGTCACAAATTCAATGTTTCTCTCAGTCAAATAATCAAATGTACGATATTCAATGTGCCAGTTGCCATTGTCATGAAGTAAAATTGTGTGATGGTTTTGGCTGTTTTTCTTTATTTCATCAGTCATTTGTGACAAAGAAATAATTCTGTACTATTCAGTGTATGTTTTTTTGTTTTTTTGTTGTTTTTTATTTTTTATTTTATTTTATTTTATTTTTTTTATTTATTTTTTTTTTTAGTTGGAGTGTCCTGCCTTTTAGTTCACCTGGGCCACAAGGGCAGGAGATAAGTATTTTTGCACAGAACATAATATACTGAAACTAATAATAACTGCTGAGCAGAGGGGCAGGGGGAAGGTGGGGTTGAGGTGTGGGGGGTGGGGGTGGGGAGTGTAGAAAGAAAGACTAAAAGAAAGCCAAGAAGGCCACAGATACATAGTTAACACATTTAAGTAATTCAGAATTTACTGATTTATGATTCTTTATTGTAAAAAAAAGCAATATGGAATTTATCTGGCATTTAAATATGAGATTTCATTGATGAAGATCTTTCCCTGCTGTGTGCGGTGTCTGAGTGGAATGAGCATGATGACTACTATGGGGTGAGAAAGGGCAAGGGAAGCAGCATCTGCCATCATGTGCAGTACTAACACACTTTGATTTGCATTGATCATACGCTATGGTAGAAACTGTAAACAAAAGAAAAAAAGATATTATGAACAGCAATTATACATACATTCATATTAAAATGTGGTTTTTATTTGTAGCAATGGGTACCATATCAAATTAAACCTTTTATAACACAATTACAGCACTGTTAGATAACCAACATTCACAGTAATTGCAATCCACATGAAGATTTCTAACTAGTACCAATGCTTAGTGATCATAATACACTGAAAAAGATTCTTTATCATAACTGTACAGAAATAACCCAGATTTCCTTCTATTTTCATCATTTAATTTCACTTTATATATTTAAATCCCTAGTTTCGCAGTTGCAACTCAAGCAGCCGTAATATAATAGACCAGTGCATGTGACAGTTTGTCCAGTTACAAAACCAAGACCTTAGTGGTTCAATAATAGCATAAGCTGCAATGTTAAGAATGGGATGGACCAATGAGAGAATAGCATCCTCTGGTGGGAGTTTCAGATTGGAAATATTCAAGTTATCATACCTTTACATAAACTGAATTTTATGGACTTCCTTCTTCTTTTTTTTGTTACCAATCGTGTCATAGCTGCCCACTTCTTGGGCCACATCATGGAAGACAAACAGTTGACTGCTACTTTGTATCCAGCTCAAACGAATATACCAAAGTTTTGTTTTCTGTCACAAAACTGTATACAGATTTTACATTTTTTTTTTTCTTTGACACAGGCTTAATTATGAGCTATGGTCAAATAATGTGGCCTCAATCAGGATCAGATCTTCTTCAAACTTAAATGATCACACAAAAATCACATGTCCAGCAGGGTTTGTTATGCCACAGAATATCTCTAACATCACATGGTAAGTCGCATGCTGATATTTTATGAGGTATTAAAACAAAATTTGAGGCTGGATTTAGGATTTCTTGACAGGAATTTGCAGCATGTTATTTCGGATACAGAATCATCAACAAATGTAAAAAAACTTTGTGTGTGCTTCAGAGAAGTGTTTTGGGACCCTCGTTGATATGGTAGACAGTATTAATTATTAATCAGGCATTTTGCTGATGAAGTAGTTACCAATAATGAAGAACTATCTGGAAAAAAAGGTGCACAAATGTCCATGAAGATCTAACGAGATTTCAAAGTGGTGTGACAACCTAGTTTAAATGTTTAGAAATGTAAAATTGTGCACTTCAAAAAACACAGAAAAGTAGTGTCCTATCTTTAGAATATCGATGAGCCACAATTGGAATCAGTCAACTCACAAATACCTGATTATAAAAGCTTTTGGCACTATGAAGTAGGATGATCACATGGGCTGAGTCATATTGTAATGTAGAAGGCAGATTCGGTTTTTTGTTTGGTTACTGGAAAAATTCAGTCAATCTATAAAGCAGACTGGTTACAAAACACTTGTGCATCCAATCCTGGAATATTGCTCAAGTGCACGAGATACAAACCTAATAGAAGTTAAAGCAGATATTGAATGTGTACAAAGAACTTTGAACTACAGTGTTTTCTTCGAACTGATTATACAAGGGCAATTTCCACGTAAATCAAATTTATTCCGTAACACTTCTGGGTCTCAGTGCAGCATATGCGTTCAAAACTTCTTCTAACTCATTTCAGCCTCCTAATAGACTGGAAAACAACACACAGAATAATTAAGGATATAGACAAAGTAAAAAATTGCCAACTAGGTCCAAGGCTTGTATTCACTCACTCACTGGCCAGCCTAGTGTGGCAACAAAAGGAAAACTGAAGTTTTAAATTTCATGTTTAAAATATCATTCACACAGGAGGATCATACAGACATGCCATTGATTGACTGACACATGAACTACCATATGGAAGACACAGAAATAGGCATCCATGGGGTTGAAAAGCAGCCGAAACAGTCAAAATGAATAAACCACCAGGCCCATATGGAACCTGAATTTGATTTTACAGAGAGTACTCTTCTGCACTGGCCTTGAACTTAGCTTGAATTTATAATGGTTCTCCCACACAGAAGAAAGCCCCAAGCAACCGGAAAAGATCACATGTGACTCCCGTAGATAAGAAGGATATAATAAAGGACCCACAAAATTACAGACCAATATCCTTAACATAGGTCTGCTTCAGAGTTCTTGAGCATGTTGCAAGTTTGAATATAATATATTTCCCAAATAGAGAAAAGCTTCTGTCCACAAATCAGCACTGACTTAAAAATACATCACCTATGTGAAACTCAGCTTGGCCCTTTCTTATGTGATATTCTTTTAAGCTATGATTAAGGGCAACAGGCAGATTCCATATTCCTAGATTTCTCGAAATTATTTGATGCAGTACCACACTCCAGATTGTTAATGAAGGTGTGAGCATACAGAATAGGTTATATGCAAGTGTTTCAGTAACTTTTTTTAATACTTTCAGGACTTGAATAGAGGTCGGACTACAATTTTCTCGATGAATGAGTCACCTATGACATGAAAACTGGACTCATTTTGTATGTGAAAAGTGTATAGACGTCTCCCAACCTGCCCTTTGACAGATGCTGCCTTCTGTTGTAAATTTCTATTTTAGAATAATTTCATAAAATAAAAGTTCTGCCTGCTGTTATAAATTTTTACAATTATTTCAGGAGGGGGAGGGGGGGGGGAGCAGTGAATATAGAAGCTGTTGCTGTCAATGGTTGAGCCAATACAATTGCCCTGACATAATTTTGGGTGTACTCATTAGGTTTTTTAGTTTTTAGTAATTCTGTTACGAATATGTCTCATTTGTTGAGTGAACAAAAAATTCTGGAAGCTCAAGAGAAGAAATTGCTCAAAAACTCATCTTGCAAATTTTTCTTGGAAGGATAATTTATACTATCTTAAAATACATAAACTATCAAAGAACTAAAGTAAATACAAAAAATAAATCTTGAAGATTGGTCCTTTTTGAGTATGTATTACTCTCCAAGATACATCAATTACATATGTGCCAATAATTCTTTAGAAATGGCAAAAATGGCTGCTTCCCTAGGCCTAATATTACTCTAAGAAGCTGGTCTCCAAAGTGTTATGAAACAGAGCCCAAGATGCTCACATGGAAAGCAAATGCCTGACGGAGACAAAGGGTCAAAGTGTGGTAGGACCACTGTCACTTTCTATATACATAAATAATATGGAGGATGTGGGTAGCAGCAATCTGTGGCTGTTCGATGATGGTGCTGCGGTGTATAGAAAGTTGCCCCCACTGAGTGACTGTAGGAGGAACACAAGATAACCTTCACAAAATTTTTAGTTGGTGTGATGAATAGCAGCTACCTCTAAACGTAGAAAAATGTAAGCTAATGCAGATGAGTAGAAAAAAAAATTATATACTGTTTGAATACACCATTAGTGGTGTGCTGCTTGATACAGTCATGTAAATTAAATATCTAGGACTAACATTGCATTTGCAGAGCAAAATGAAATAGAACAAGCACATAGTGCCAATTGTAAGGAAGGGGAATGTTCAACTTTGGTTTATTGAGTGAATTCTAAGAACGTCTAGAAAAACACTTAAGGCGACTGTGTACAGGAAACTTGTGTGATCCAATTGAATACTCCTCAAGTGTATGGGATCCCCACCAGTTCACTGTAAAGGAATACACTGAAGCAATCCAGAAACATGTTGCTAGATTTGTTAGCAGCAGGTTCAGTCAACATGTATTATGTATATGCTCCATGAATTCAAATGGTAATCCCTTGGGGGGGAAGGGGAGGGGGAGGGAGATGTTTTCATGAAAAACTAGTGAGAAAATTTACAGAACTGGCATTTGATACATACTGCAGAATGATCCTATTGCCACCAACATTCAGTTGCGTTGAAAACAGTTGCAACTGACAGTGGAATAATGTGTGCAACTTCAGAAGTTTTACTATTTATACCACCAATTTCTTTGAGTCTGCAAATTTAGGAGAAAATAATTCTTGACGCACCGAACAACAAATTCTGTGTGTAATTTTTTGCTCTATCATTGTCAACTAAACCTTTAAACTCTTTTTGCATTTGCTGTACCCTGCACTTATGAAATTGCAAAATATATATTTGAAATTCTCATTCCTCTCTTCTGTCATTCCCATTAATTTTTAAAGGCTTGCAATGACAGATCACTAGAGCGCCTCTTTTTGTGCAAACAACCATTGGACATGTGAACGTCTTTCATACTGTGAAAAAACAGCAAAAACTAAACACTACTAACACCACTATTTTGCTGAACTGAAGAGAGCTGTGTTGACGAAAAAATGCTAAATGTAATGTTGTGCTGTACTGAGTCCTCCTGGGAAGGAACAAGCAAAGCTGGAACAGGATGGGCCTTGGTCCACACGCGGACCATACACAACGCACGTGTGAAGTCTGCCACACCTTGAAAGGCCCTAGTTTGGAATCCATGTTAAACTGTATGTCCCCTATAACTGGATATGTTAAGTCAGTTCTGAGATCAGATAAAGGCATATAATCGCCGATAGCATCATTCCAAATAAAGTACTGCAGTGTTCAATTCAAACAGAGTTCACCTTAACCAGTATTATAGTTATTCACATTCACATTCACTGCCTTTGCCGAGTCTCAGACAAACTGTCACCTTCCCACCTAATGTAGACCCCAACAGCAGATCAATGAGTAACCGTTGCCTACATTGTGTGTAAATACGTCACAAACTACAACATCATTACGTCACTGGTTAAAGCCATTGTCCAGTGTCGGCAAGTTCAGCCGATTCATTTTAAAAAGAATACAAGTCTCCTTTTGGCACTCACCATATGTCACCCCATCTTCCAGCTGTGGCCAGGCATCATCCAGGGAGTGAGGCAGATGTCGTACGACTTCCAGGAGAGCTTCAGCGCCAAGCCGTGCGAGGCGGGTCTGGACGTCAGCTGCCGTTTCGTGGGGACCTATGGGGCAAGCCATCTGCTTCAGTACTGGGCCAACATCAAACCTAGGAGCAGGAGGAACTCACAGCTACACTCTGGCCCCCACATGAATGTGCACTTGGCAAAGGTGTATATCTTACATCACAGGTTACGACAGTCACTGTCCAGAGCACAATAACACAAAAAATAACTCAAGAGGCTTTTTAGAGAGAGAGAGAGAGAGAGAGAGAGAGAGAGAGAGAGAGAGAGAGAGAGAGAGAGAGAGAGAGAGAGGAGGGGAGGAGGAGTCTGGAATGTCACTACAAAAGCTATGTAGATTAAGCGGATATACTCAGTTTGTGTGAAAAATATAAGGTTACAATTTTTTTTTTAAATGTTTATCATTCCTTTCAGTATGGCCCTACTACAACATGTCCAATAGGGACAAATAATTGAAATGAGTCTGTTTATTTAGTAATAAATGTGAGGATACTCAATTGTTTTTTAATTTCTAGTACAGTCATAACTGTGCCCTTTCCCTCTATATGCAGGACTTCAACATCTTTTACATATTTGTGCTTCTGTAATGTTTAACAAAGAAAGGCCCATGCCTATTTAATGACCAAAACACACAAAATAGCTGTAACATTACACATACATTACACATTCAGAAATTATTCTCTGGAGCAGGTGTTGTCAAGCAGATAGGGAGTTCATTTTGTCTTTGAAGCTAGTTTTATTATTTATTAAATTCCTTACATCATTGGATAATCAAAGATTTTTGTGCGCGATGAAATGAAATAAATTCCAACACCAGCCACAATTGGGCACTGAAATGAATTGAGGTGCTGAAAACAGTAAGGGCCTAAAGCACGCCACCATCGATTTTGAGATTTTCGTATGTATGCATTGTCCCGACATCTGTTGATTTTATGGTGATTAATAAGTAGTCCCAAATTTTATATATGAACATTCATGAAAAACTGTCTCACTGATTTCTCACATATTCATTTCCATATGAGCCAAAAGCACGAAGCATAATTTTGTTGCTCTGCACTGCTCAACTGTTATCTATGGTTGGCAATACAATTTAGTATTTACATCACATATGCAGTAGTAGTACTTCATAATCAGAGGCATAGCAGCAGTTTTATCTGAACCTCAAGCCACAGAATGTTCTTCACAAAAATGATCATAGTGAGGATCATGAAGTATTTGAACAAGTCATAATTGCATGTGTAATGTATGTAGTATCAGTTCTTTATGTTCTGAGTCTAGTTTAACATTAATTAATTAATTTACAAATATTAAAAAACACTATTGTCACTAGCCCACATACGGAAATTTTGTGAATTTACATTAATAATAGATACAATCATAAAAAATAATTAATAATATATAACATAAACAGGATACATTATATTTTCAGAAGAAATAAAGGAAGTTAAAACTTGTTTTTTAACCAAGCCAGACCTATGAGACTGGTGGTTTGCCTACAAATTTGATTTTTGCAAATACCTATTTTTCTCAAAACTCTGTTTCCGTGATTTTATGGTTCGCAATGCTTCAATGGAATGGCAACAAGTGAAAATTTGTTCTGAACTGAGGCTCGAACAAAGACTTCCGACTTCACACAAGTAGTCACCTTAACTACTTCAGCTATCTGAGCATTGTTTTCATCCATCCCAAATTTCCACCTTGTCACACACTGTTTACACAGCACATAGCAGTGCATCACTGTTTGCTGCATCACACTAAAATTCCTGTGTAAGAGTGCATCCACACTGAAATTATCTTAATGGCTGTCAAGCAGTACATATTTATACATATGTGGTGCCTGGTCTACACCACATATATATATATATATACAGATTTTTATGGCTGAATACATCACTCCTTTCCATGTCACATTAAGGCTGAGTGATGGATGGTGTTAGTCATTTCTCCTTCTATTATTATATTTATCAATACCACTGTTGTTTTCAAACTGTGCTTAACAGTTAACAACAAACTCCATAAGGCACTAAATACACTGAGATCCTGTTATCACTTGGCACAACTGTTTAACAAGCTGTCTACAAGAGGTTCCATGGCAGACACACACAATATCCTTAGTATGTCCTCAGTAACGAGTTACCCCAGGTATGGTGCCACAAGACATTGTTGTTGTTGTCTTCAGTCCTGAGACTGGTTTTGATGCAGCTCTCCATGCTACTCTATCCTGTGCAAGCTTCTTCATCTCCCAGTACTTACTGCAACCTACATCCTTCTGAATCTGCTTAGTGTATTCATCTCTTGGTCTCCCTCTACGATTTTTACCCTCCACGCTGCCCTCCAATACCAAATTGGTGATCCCTTGATGCCTCAGAACATGTCCTACCAACTGGTCCCTTCTTCTAGTCATGTTGTGCCACAAACTACTCTTCACACCAGTTCTATTCAATACCTCCTCATTAGTTATGTGATCTACCCATCTAATCTTCAGCATTCTTCTGTAGCACCACATTTCGAAAGCTTCTGTTCTCTTCTTGTCCAAACTAGTTATCGTCCATGTTTCACTTCCATACATGGCTACACTCCATACAAATACTTTCAGAAACGACTTCCTGATACATAAATCTATATTCAATGTTAACAAATTTCTCTTCTTCAGAAACGCTTCCCTGGCCATTGCCAGTCTACATTTTATATCCTCTCTACTTCGATCATCATCAGTTATTTTACTTCCTAAATAGCAAAACTCCTTTACTACTTTAAGTGTCTCATTTCCTAATCTAATTAACTCAGCATCACCCGATTTAATTTGACATTCCATTATCCTCATTTTGCTTTTGTTGATGTTCATCTGATATCCTCCTTTCAAGACACTGTCCATTCCGTTCAACTGCTCTTCCAAGTCCTTTGCGGTCTCTGACAGAATTACAATGTCATCGGCGAATCTCAAAGTTTTTACTTCTTCTCCATGAATTTTAATACCTACCCCAAATTTTTCTTTTGTTTACTTTACTGCTTGCTCAATATACAGATTGAATAAAATCGGGGAGAGGCTACAACCCTGTCTCACTCCTTTCCCAACCACTGCTTCTCTTTCATGCCCCTCGACTCTTATGACTGCCATCTGGTTTCTGTACAAATTGTAAATAGGTTTTCGCTCCCTGTATTTTACCCCTGCCACCTTCAGAATTTGAAAGAGAGTATTCCAGTCAACATTGTCAAAAGCTTTCTCTAAGACTACAAATGCTAGAAACGTAGGTTTGCCTTTTCTTAATCTTTCTTCTAAGATAAGTCGTAAGGTCAGTATTGCCTCACGTGTTCCAACATTTCTACGGAATCCAAACTGATCTTCCCCGAGGTCTGCATCTACCAGTTTTTCCATTCGTCTGTAAAGAATTCGCGTTAGTATTTTGCAGCCGTGGCTTATTAAACTGATAGTTCGGTAATTTTCACATCTGTCAGCACCTGCTATCTTTGGGATTGGAATTATTATATTCTTCTTGAAGTCTGAGGGTATTTCGCCTGTCTCATACATCTTGCTTACCAGCTGGTAGAGTTTTGTCATGACTGACTCTCCCAAGGCCATCAGTAGTTCTAATGGAATGTTGTCTACACCGGGTGCCTTGTTTCGACTCAGGTCTTTCAGTGCTCTGTCAAACTCTTCACGCAGTATCGTATCTCCCATTTCGTCTTCATATTCATCCTCTTCCATTTCGATAATATTGTCCTCAAGTACATTGGCCTTGTATAAACCTTCTATATACTCCTTCCATATACTCCATGTCCACAAGACATTAGTGGATGAAAATAGGTAAAGTATGCCAACTTTTTCAGATGTTCATCTTCAAAATCTGATATTACCTGTAACACAAAATTTTTATGAAAAGGCAAAAATACCACTCTGGCTGTACAAAGTTGGTGTTTTTTTTTTTTTACCATGACCGGTTTCACACCAGTTTACGCACATTTTCAGGTGAGCCAAACAGAGATTAGGAAGGAAGTATTTTGCAGTTTTTTCTTTTTACACTGACTTAGAAAAATATTGTTATAATCAAGTAGAATGATCCCATTCATTCTATCCACTGGTGAGTTGTACAGAGCATTTCACAACGTTGTCGCCTGACTACAGGCACTGTGGGTGAATGACGGCCGACACACTGAGCATTTGTTATAAGTAACATCTTCAAAACTCCATTGCTATGCTAAATATTGCTTTTGTATCATATAAAGAGCCATCTGTTGGTGTACATCTACATCTACATGGATACTCTGCAAATTACATTTAAGTGCCTGGCAGAGGGTTCATAGAAACACCTTCACAATTCTCTATTATTCCAATTTCGTATAGCGCGGGGAAAGAATGAAAACCTGTATCTTTCCGTACGAGCTCCGATTTTCTTTGGGAAAATTTTCTTCTGATATAACAAAGAGTCTCTACACCAGTTTACGCACATTTTCAGGTGAGCCAAACAGAGATTAGGAAGGAAGTATTTTGCAGTTTTTTCTTTTTACACTGACTTAGAAAAATATTGTTATAATCAAGTAGAATGATCCCATTCATTCTGTATATAACATTATTTTATGCTGTCCTGGAACCTCTCCCCATCCTTCACAACACTGATAAATAAAAACCGACTAGAAGTGTTTTTAAAATTTATGAAAGGGGGTGGGGGTCGCCAAAACAAAATAAATTGAGTATTTGGTGCAGATAAAATAAAATAAGCCCCGAAAACTGTGTGAAAACGTATATAAGTACCAATAAGAAAAAATACCATATTATCAGCTGGAGGCGATGTGGGCACTGAATTTGATTGAGCCTTATGCAAGCAGCCACAAGGAAAACTGCATTAGCAATGGTATCCAAAAATCCAGCAAGAAGGCGCTAGAGAAAGTGGAGCTAGTGCACCGAACAGTGAAGCATGAAAGAGAGGGAGGAGCTGTATACAAAAATAAATTACAATTTAAATCTGCAAGTGATATAAAACACAGATGATGCATGGAAAGAAAAGCAATACAGTAAATCTCTTATGATGCACACTACTTAACACTTATACTGGATATTTTCCATGCCGTCTGAAAACCAATGGAGAATTTAGAAGAAGTAAAAGGTTTTACAAATTGTGTGGAATAATATCCATTATAAATATTAAGCAGTCTGAAATCATAAGGGATATTCTGTATTAAGTTTTCTTTCCATGCATTGTCCATGTTTTATATCACTTGCTGATTGAAACTGTAATTTCCTTTTATGCCTGCCACCTGCCACTTTCGTGCTTAACGTTCGGAGCATTAGCACTACACTCTCTACTGCCATCTTGCTGGGTTTTCGGGTACTGCAGCCAATGCAGTTTTCCTTGTGACTGCTTGCATAGGGCTCTAGCACATTCAATGTCCACACCCACATTGCCTTCAGCTGACAACACAGTATTTTTTGATTGGTGTTTTTATACATTTTCGCATGTTTTGCAGGGCTTATTTTATTCTCTCAGCACCAAATACTAATTTTATTTTGTTTTAGGGAAGCCCTGCTTTTTATCAATTTCATAAATGCTTCTAGCAGTCTGGTTTCAGCTGCCAGAGACTGTGTGTGTGTGTGTGTGTGTGTGTGTGTGAGAGAGAGAGAGAGAGAGAGAGAGAGAGAGAGAGAGAGAGAGAGAGAGAGAGAGAGAGAGAGATTATATTTGACAAAGGCCTTACTGGCTGAAAGCTTATTTCATGACAGTATTTTTGTTGTGCCTATATGTGACTCAGCATCTCCGCTATATGGTGAATAGCAACTATTCTTTTCATAATATCGTTACATTCCATCCCGAATTATTTTCTAATACATTTTAATTTATCAATGGCATGAAGGATAGGGAGGGGCTTCAGGACAGCATAAAACAATTTTGTTTACAAGATTTAAGTAAATTCTATTATACTCCATATAACAATATTACTGAAGCAGTGGAAAAAGAAAAAAAAGTAAAGTACTTCCTTTTGAATCCATCTTTAAATCACCTGAGGATGTGCCTAAATTTGCATGAAACCTGTCATAGTTTTAATCAAACTTTCTACAGACAGAGCAGTGTTTGTTTTGCCTTCTTATAAAAATGTGGACATTTGACTACCATTGCCTGCATTTCAAAACAATATGCATGTAACAAGAAGTTAAAGATCTAAGAGATTTAAGACGTCCAGTTTTGATTCTTATCAATTTAAACACCTGAGAATGTAGAATATTCTGTTTCATTTATTGATTTACTCTCGTGAATTACTGCTAATGGTATTGTCAGGCCCTGTGCCATACGGAACTGCATGTTTTGTGTTTTATTCAAATTCAACAAAAATGTTATTTACATTTCCAAGTGTTGAAATTGCTCAGTTGAGCCCAATAATACTATTTGCAACATCACCAAAAAGAACCATTTCTGCTTCTTGTATATATTATGGAAGGTCATCCACATGTGAGGTGTGGTGAAAAAGTAACAGGAATTTTTGTTTTTCTTAAAGAATCTTTATTTGTTCATCAACATCAAATTTGTCCTGTTCAAAGTAATCCCCATCAGATACAACAGACTTCTGTCAGTGTTTTTTCCAATCTTGGAAGCACTTCTGGAACTCACTTTTCATTATGATGTTCAGTTCCTTCAGTGATTCTGTTTTTATCTTATCAATGGTGGCAAAATGATATCCATTCACATTTTTCTTCAGCCTCAGGAACAGAAAGAAGTTGCAGTTGGCCATGTCTGGCGAACACAGTGGCTGAGGCAACATATTCCAGGTAGTATTCCTTATTGATTGTACAGCCAAAAGACAGAAACTCATGATACATTATTTCAATGTAATCGAAGAAAACAGTGAGAAGGACCTTCACATGTGATCAAACTTATTGAATTTTTTAAAGGTCTCGGCTCTCCTGGTAGTTTCCACAGGGGCGACTGGGGTTCAGTTTCGACATCATATACATACACCCATGTTGCACCGCTTGTTGTAAGCTCTTTTAGAAGACCTCGATTGTTGTCGACTTCATTCAGAAATTTCGGAGAGATGTCTATGCAACATTGCTTTTGATTGTGTTTCAACAATTTCGGAACGAACTTTGCTGCCGCCCATTTCATGCTCAAACATCCAAAAAGATTGCTTGGCATAAGCCAAAGGATATGCCAGCATCATCAGCAACCTCTCCGATGGTGATCTGGCAATTTTACAGAACCATTACCTTTACTTCTTCGAAATTATCATCAGAAATTGATGTGTTAGAGTGTCCAGGATGATCGTTATCTTCCATGTCTTCTTGACTCTCTTTGAAACATTTATACCACTCGTAAACACTACCTTCACTTTACTCCATTTTTCAAGCAAAATTTAATGCAAATTCTTTGATCCATCTTTTTCCAAAGTACTAATTCGCTGAGGACTCAGAAATACGTATAACTTTTTCATCTGTCAGCAATAAACTAAATATTCAAAACAGCTGAATATGCAAACATACATCAGGAACACTTGTACCATGACAAAAAATTGAAGATTTGATGTATAAAGTCCACAACATTAAACAATTCCTGTTATTTTTTTTATTTGTATACAAGCATGGACCCAATTTTGATCACTGTGGCACACCTGTAGTGATCACACATACTTGCATGTCTACACAATATTTCTTTCAGTGCCTACATACCTGTGTGGCATAATCTGCATTATGGAAACTCCTGTTTTTGTGTCCCCATTCAATACGGCATATACAATGGGAGCTGCACCCCTCCAACGAGGCAGGAGACTGGCATGTACGTTCAGAACACCTCTGCAAAGAGAAAAAGTACAGACTGTTACCTACAGCAGCAATGGCTACATTCTGTAAGCATTTGTTACCTCTAAGATGGAAACACTGCTGCTTTTGCTATTTATTACAACAAAGGTGAGAAAGTCAATGATTGTAAGGGGTAATTAAGAAGTTTCCATTTGAGAGTGTTGCTGGAACATATATGTAATATAGTGTGACTCCGGTGCAGGTATATAAGCTCCAATATGAAGGCAAGGGATTAGCGTGACATTCTTGTCTTTCTGACTTGTGTGAGGTACAAGCAGGAACTTGAACTATGGCTACGTTATATTAGTAAATATGTCAAAACAGGATCAACATGCTGACATTGTTTCCTCGACTACCAAAGGACAAAGACTGGTAGACATTGATCGGACGATCGTGGATGGAGTACACTTCCTGATGATTCTTCGAATCTATCTCAGCCTGGCATCTGCCTTACTTACAATAAGGTTTATGTAGTTGTTCCACTTTAAACTGTACCATACACAAACGTCTTGATATTTAATGGATGTGACTGCTTCCAGTGATTGTTCTGCAATCGTGTGATCTATGATAACAGTTCTCTTTCTGTGCAACTGTTCACAGTATCAAAATCTTAAACATCACTGCGAAACAGCAAGTGTGTAATTCAGAATAGATTTAAAAATCAGTCCTCCAGTTGCAACTAAAGGTTTATTATCCTTTGATCATGGTTTCGATATTTATAAAAATGTCTTCTTCAGAAATATTGGCCCTAAAAATGTATACACCAGTTAAAAAGTAATTTTTTTTACAAACTCAACAAAATATTAACAGAAAAATATTTGTGAAATAAACACACTCACTTATTACATCACATGATGCAATAGTTGTCACAAGATAAAATATTTCTATTAATATTTTATTATGTTTCTAAAAAAAAATAGTAATTGTAGCTGGTGTATACATTTTTAGGGCCAATACTCCCGAAGAAGATCTCTACATCTACAGGGATACTCTGAAAATGAAAATCACATTTAAGAGCCTTTTTTTTTTTTTTTTATAAATATTGAAACCATGATCTGGGGATAATAAACGTTCATTTGCAACTGGTTGGCTGATTTTTCAATCTATCCTGTTCACAATATGTTACAATTGTTTATGTTCAGGACCAACTGTCACTTCCTGCACAAAGTGCTGATCCTCTACAGGCTTCTCTGCATTCCAACACAATTCTCAAGCATACAAGACCATCATTTGTGGAAGCCTGTACACAAAACAGGGCAGAACACTGTTGCAGAAGCAACGAAGAAAGCATGCCAAATTAAAAAGAACACAAAATCTGCAAGATTAGTGCAAACTTAAATGGAAGCTGCTTTTAATAGTTTCCACATGAAAAGTCTTGTCTTGAAATTGAGCAGAAAACCCAAAAAGATTCCGGTCACATTAACAAACACCAGTGGCAAGACGCAATCGATGCCTTCATTGTCCAATAGCAATGATAATGTTACTGATAACAGTGCCACTAAAGCAGAGTTACTAATTCCTTCACAAAAGAAGATAAAGTAAATATTCCACAAATTGAATTAACAACAACTGTTAACATGAGTAGCTTAAAAATAGATATCCTCAGTGTGGCGAAGCAGCTGGAACCACTTAATAAAGGCAAGGCCTTCAGTCCAGATTGTATACCAGTCACATTCCTTTCAGAGTATGCTGATACAACAGTTCCATACTTAGCAATCATATAAGACTGCTCACTCTTAGAAAGATCCATAGCAAAAGACTGGAAAGCAGCACAAGTCACACCAACACCCAAGAAATGAAATAGGACTATTCCACTGAATTACAGAACCATATCACTGACGTCGATTTCCAGTAGAATTTTGGAACAAATACTGAGTTTGAACAGTATGAACTACCTTGAAGAAAATGATTAATCGACTAACAGCCAACAAGGATTCAGAAAACTGTTCTTACTCTCACAAAGTAATGAGTGCTGTTGAAACGAGATGTAAAACTGATTCCATATTTTTAGATTTCCAGGAGACTTTTGAAACCATTCCTCACAAGCAACTTCCAATCAAATTGTGTACCTATGGAGTATTTTCTCAATTGCGTGACTGGATTCATGATTTTCTGTCAGAATGGTCACAGTTCACAGTAATCGATGGAAAGTCATCGAGTAAAACAGAAACACAAGTAATATCTGGCATTTTCCAAGAAAGTGTTACATGCCTTCTGCTATTCATGATCTGCATAAACAATTTAGGAGACCATCTGAGCATCCCTGTTAGATTGTTTGCAGATGATGTTGTCATTTACCATATTTGTAAAGTCATCAGATGATCAAAACAAATTGCAAAATGATGTAGACAAGATATCTGTATGAAATTACAATGAAGTACAGACCATTAGCTGCTTACAGGCGTTGATAAATATCAACGGAGACAGTTGAAAATGCGTGCCCCAACTGGGACTCAAACCCGGGATCTCCTGCTTACATCGCAGACGCTCTGCCTGACTGAGCCGCCGAGGACACAGAGGATAGTGAGACTGCAGGTACTTATCTCTGGTATTCTTCCCATGAGACCCACATTTCCAACTTAATGTCTACACACTACATTAGTAGTGCCCCTGCCCACTATACTCATTACTCGCAGCAGTCAATCTACCAATTTCCATAAGAGTTCTTTCAGACATGTCCGAAAGAACAGATACCACCCTCATATAGATAAGGCTCGTGACGATGTTCCGTTTTCTTTATTTCTTCGTTGGTTGTCTTCTGTGTTGACGTACTGCATTGTGATACTGGCTGAAAAATGGGACAGAACAGCCATGCAGCCATGCAGCCAGCAAACACTTTCACCTTCCACTCAAGAGATTCATGACCCCTCCACTATTTGCCAACTGAGCAGCCAGGACAAAGAGGCCACAAGCAGATGCAACATCAGGGATCCCAGGCATCACTTCACCTTGCTCTACTCTTCTCTCTCTTTCAAGTGTCACTTCCACCAGTCCAAGTCATCCTTGGTACCAGATGAGGCATTACATGGCATGCATATTACTCAGTTACCTTTCCTGCTTCACTAACGCAAGTTGCAATCCTCTGTCACTAGAAGGCTCCAAATTTTAGTATGTAACATGACAGTGGTGTAAAATGGCAGCCTGTAACAGAACTAGGTCTGTGCAGGATGAACAGCATGCTGTGATCAAGTCTCTAACCTAGTTTCTAATTGCAAGAAATTTGCCTTCAACTGAAACCAGTAGAAAAATAAAAGCTGTGTACGATAACGATTGTACCGACATCATTAATGTGTAACACTGGGTTGTTTGTGCTTGTAATGAAGGAATGGTGGTGCTCACCTCTATGTGTGTGACAGAGCTCAGAGTGGACAATCGCATATGGCAACTAACAAGACTCATCAGACTCAATGTCATGAACAGGTGTAGGAAGCTGGGTTCACAATTTTGACCCCAAAAACAAGCAAGCATCATAGGAGTTCTGCCAAAAAGGGTCATCACAGTCAAAAATGTTCAAGACCGTACCATCAGCAGGCAAATTCATGCTCACAGTGTTCTGGGATGTTAGAGGTGTGACGCATTTTGAACTCAGGCCATAAACACTCCAAAATACTGTGAGGCCCTCAGAAAACTGTAAGCAGGAATTCTACAGTGACGATATCAACAAACAAGTCTCTCATTAGGAAAATGTATTTGTCGCCAGGATGACTATTTTGTGTCTGTGTATGTATGGATGTGTGTGTGTGTGTGTGTGTGTGTGTGTGTGTGTGTGTGTGTGTGTGTGTGCGCGTGCGTGCGTGCGTGCGTGCGCGCGTGCGCGCGAGAAAATACCTATCCTTTTTTCCCCCTAAGGTAAGTATTTCCGCTCCTGGGACTGGAATGACTCCTTACTTTCTCCCTTAAAACCCACATCCTTTCATCTTTCCTTTTACTTCCCTCTTTCCTGACAAAGCAGCCGCCGGTTGCGAAAGCTCGAAATTCTGTGTGTGTGTTTTATTCATTGTGCCTATCTACGGGCGCTTTCCCGCTTGGTAAGTCTTGGAATCTTTGTTTTTAATATATATATTGATAAATAAATATGTAGACATGCAGAATGACGATGTCAAATGTTAGTATTATTTGTTTTATTTATGAAGCTTGAAGAGTCTTCACGTAAAAAATTCAGAGGCATTACTTTACAGCCCACCCTCACACTTTTATACGTGTCCGGAGGCAGTACTAAGAATTTCACCTTCTAAAGTTAAGTACTGGCTAGCAATCCAGTCTCATAATTTTACAATTTCTTCAAGTGAATAATGTGTATTGATATTTGACAACTGCAATATATAGATTCACAAGCCAACAGTACTTACAAAGGGAACATTTCAATTATCTTCTTGGGAATGAGGTGTCCAAAAGATGCTACAAGACCAATGTGAAATCCTGGTGGCACAGACTCCAACGGCCATGGATGAACTGCGAGGTTTTCCTGCTGTGCGATCCTCTGTACAGGGTTTGGTTTACGAGATTTTGTCGATGTCACAACCTCTAGATGACCCACGACTCTTAGCAGTTTCCTGAAAAACACAAAGTCTTGACACAAATATCTAACACAGCTTTAAATGACAGCCAAACAGACATACCTTTTATAATGATGTAATTATGAATATCTTCACCTGTGGTGATTAAATGCAATAAAATTACACAGCACTGAAGTTTTAGAATTATAATTACTACACAAATAATCTTGGTGACATGTTTTGCAGTTACAGACTATCACCATTACGCAAAACAATTTGTATTACATAAGAGAAAAAATAACACAGTCAGGAGAATAGTGGAGCAGGCTTGCAAATGATTTGCAACAAACAGTTTAACCCTGAATCTTTCAAACTCTCATGTTATGCATTTACAAAAAACTAAAAATGACTTACTAGCTCAGTAATATTTTAACAGGTTGCCAGTATGTATCAGGAAAGAACACAGTATTGTCCAGATATTCAGAACAGAAGTAAAAGAATACGTAAGGAGCATCTTCTTTCATTACAATGACCAGCTCCTCCAACTAAGTAAAACCAAAAAGTTATGTGCATTTACAATACTCCCTCCGTACATACACTGTGGTGCCAAAAACCATGAGATAGCAATATATACATATCCAGATGGTAGTAGTATTGCACACGCAAGGTATAAAAGGGCAGCGCATTGACAGACCTGTCATTTGTACACAGGTGATACATGTGAAAATGGTTCTGACATGGTTATGGCCACATGACGGTAATTAACAGACTATGAATGATGAATGGTAGTTGGAGCTAAATACATGGGACATTCCAGTTTGGAAATCATTAGAGAATTCAGTATTCCGCAACCCACAGTGTCAATGTGTGCTGAGAATAACAAATTTCAGGCATTACCTGTCACTGATGACAAAGCAGTGGCCGATGGCCACTGAATGAAATAACCAGGAAAATCAATGCGGAATGTACAATGAACATAACCGCTAGAACAGTGCAGTGAAATTTAGCGTTAACGGGCTACGGCAGCAGACGAGCGATGCAAGTGCCTTTACCGACAGCACAACCTTGCCTCCTGCATCTCTCCTCGGCTTCTCACTGTATCGGTTGCACCTTAGATGACTGAAAAACTGTGGTCTTGTCATATAAGTCCCAATTTCAGTTGGTGGTAAAAATTGGTTCGCTTCTGGTGTGGACTTCATGAAGCCATGGACCCAAGTTGTCAACAAGGCACAGTGCAAGCTGGTGGTGGCTCCATAATGGTGTGGGCTGTGTTTACATGGATGAACGAGGTCCTCTGGTCCAAATGGGCCAATCACTGACTCGAAATGGTTATGTTCAGCTACCTGGAGACCATTTGCAGCCTTTCATATACTACATATTCCAAAACAACAATGGAATTTTTATGGATCACAATGCCTCAAGCCACTCATCCACAACTGTTCACAACTGGTTTTAAGCTCAGATGGAAACTCAGTTCTAAGCAAAGAAGGGAAAGCAGAAAGGTGGAAGGAGTATATAGTGGGTCTATACAAGGGCGATGTACTTGAGGACAATATTATGGAAATGGAAGGGGTTGTAGATGAAGATGAAATGGGAGATATGATACTGCGTGAAGAGTTTGACAGAGCACTGAAAGACCTGAGTCGAAACAAGGCCCCGGGAGTAGACAAAATCCATTAGAACTACTGACGGCCTTGGGAGAGCCAGTCCTGACAAAACTCTACCATCTGGTGAGCAAGATGTATGAGAAAGGCGAAATACCCTCAGAGTTGAAGAAGAATATAATAATCCCAATCCCAAAGAAAGCAGGTGTTGACAGATGTGAAAATTACCAAACTATCAGTTTAATAAGCCACAGCTGCAAAATACTAACACGAATTCTTTACAGACGAATGGAAAAACTGGTAGAAGCCGACCTCGGGGAAGATCAGTTTGGATTCCGTAGAAATGTTGGAACACATAAGGCAATACTGACCCTACGATTTATCTTAGAAAATAGGTTAAAGAAATGCAAACCTATATTTCTAGCATTAGTAGACTCAGAGAAAGCTTTTGACAATGTTGACTGGAATACTCTCTTTCAAATTCTAAAGGTGGCAGGGGTAAAATACAGGGAGCGAAAGGCTATTTACAATTTGTACCGAAACCAGATGGCAGTTATTAGAGTTGAGGGACATGAAGGGGTAGCAGTGGTAGGGAATGGAGTGAGACAGGGTTGTAGCCTCTCCCCGATGTTATTCAATCTGTATATTGAGCAAGCAGTAAAGGAAACAAAAGAAAAATTTGGAGTAGGTATTAAAATCCACGAAGAAGAAATAACAACTTTGAGGTTTGCCGATGACATTGTAATTCTTTCAGAGACATTAAAGGACTTGGAAGAGCAGTTGAACGGAATGGACAGTGTCTTGAAAGGAGGATGTAAGATGAACATCAACAAAAGCAAAACGAGGATAATGGTATGTAGTCGAATTAAGTCGGGTGATGTTGAGGGTATTAGATTAGGAAATGAGATATTTAAAGTAATAAAGGAGTTTTGCTATTTGGGGAGCAAAATAACTGATGATGGTCGAAGTAGAGAGGATATAAAATGTAGACTGGCAATGGCACGGAAAGCATTTCTGAAGAAGAGAAATTTCTTAACATCGAGTATTGATTTAAGTGTGGGGAAGTCATTTCTGAAAGTATTTGTATGGAGTGTAGCCATGTATGGAAGTGAAACATGGACGATAAATAGTTTAGACAAGAAGAGAATAGAAGCTTTTGAAATGTGGTGCTACAGAAGAATGCTGAAGATTAGATGGGTAGATGACATAACTAATGAGGAGGTATTGAATAGAATTGGGGAGAAGAGGAGTTTGTGGCACAACTTGACTAGAAGGGATCGGTTGGTAGGACACGTTCTGAGGCATCAAGGGATCACAAATTTGGCGTTGGAGGGCAGCATGGAGGGTAAAAATCGTAGAGGGAGACCAAGAGATGAATACACTAAGCAGATTCAGAAGGATGTAGGTTGCAGAAGGTACGGGGAGATGAAGAGGCTTGCACAGGATAGATTAGCATGGTGAGCTGCTCAGTCTCAGGACTGAAGACCACAACAACAACAACTGTAGTATATAATGGTCTAAGGACAAATAAACGAATGTATAAATTATTAAAGATGTTGTACAATAAATATTATATCTGCATATCATTGAAGTGGTAATGCACTCAATGAAAGTAAGTGTTGCAAACTGCTTTCTGAATGACGATGAGTGGCTATAATAATCTATGTACAATGGTCAAAGAATTACCTTATGGACATCAGTGTACGTAGGTTGGAACTTAAATAGTGGCTACACTGCTGTGGAGACACTATACAATGGAATCTACTATTACTGCTGATAGCACACGTTGTTGACATACCTTCTTCCCTCCAAGCAAATGGACTCGCCCGTCCCACGTCACCAGCGTGTGCACAATTGAGGGAAACACAATCACTTGTGAGCGAGTAGTCTAACGTAAGGGTCTCACTATGTTTTCAAAACAGGAACAACGCAGTTGGATCAAGACTGAATGTACCAGAGGTCATACAGCACCACAGTCTAACTGAGGTATTCAAGAGGTGTGCGGGGAATTGGCATTGCCGTTAAGAACAGTAGCACATTAGGTAAAAGCCTTCAACGAAGGTCCAGCAAACTGTGGCAGATATGCATTGGGCAGGTCGTCCTAGAGTCTCTGAAGATTTGCATGCTGTTGCCGCATTAGTGGACAGTGACAGATGCCATACGATTCGTGAGCTCGCTCATAAAACCAGATTAGCACATACAACAGTGCTGCACATCCTGAAGGAACACCTGGGCATGCGAAAAATTGCATCACGATAGGTTCCGCATGACTTGATGGAAATGCAGAAATGGATGCGTTACAATGCTGCTCAGACACGCTTTGAGTGCTATGAGTGTGAAGGAAAGGCTTTCTTATGCCTTATCGTAGCACTGGATGAGACATGGGCCACATTGTAGGGGCCAAAACTGAAACACCAATCCAACAAATGGCGTCATTATGGGTTGCCGCGAAAGTTGAAAGTGCATCAGAGCCCCAGTATGGCGAAAGTTATGGTGATTCTCGTGTACGACTGTGATGGTGTTATCCTAAAGCATTACGTTCCTCCACGGCAGACCGTCAATGCACTGTATTACTGTTCGTTTTTGGAGCATCACCTGTAACCAGCTTTGTGAAAGATGCGGCGACACTTTCTGCACAACCCGTCCACCATTTTGCACGACAATGCACGGGCACATACAGTGGAAGCTGTGGCTGCTCTGTTCGGTCGATGGGACAGGCAGGTACTGTACCATCCACCATACTCCCCAGACTTAAGTCCTTCTGACTTTGATTTGATTTCAAAGATGAAGGAACCACTTCATGGCATTCACTTCAGAACTGTTCCAGAGATTCGACAGACAGTAGACAGTTTCATTCACACCATCAACAGACCAGGCTCTGCTAAAGGTATATTATGCCTTCCACATCGCTGGCCACTGGTTCTATGCCATGCTGCTTTTGTATCGGTTGTGAATAAATGGTTGTCACTATTTAAGTCCCAACTCTCGTATACTCATTTACACTTCTGTGAAAAAGCTTTGATATTGTCATTTTTTTCTCTGTTTTTTGAGATTTTGTGATTTATTCGGCATCTACGAGAACAATTTAATTGACGAAAATTAACTAATATATATCTTTTTTTGTACATATGCCCTGGGTATTCCTGTTTTACGACATGTTCTACATCCTTGAGAATCTTGTCATTATAGACCTGTGGAACAAAAAGCATATGTAATCTAATTTGCAACTTATTGTAACAGTTTGACTCAAAGATGTAAATTCCGATTGACAGTAATGTGTAATTTGAAGATGTAAGTAAATAAAACAAGCACTAGAATGGTGTAGAAAGGAGCGAATGTGAAAATGCTGTGACCCAGACATGACTGTGGGACTATGAGGAGGGTAGAAGAAGAAGAAGAAGAAGAAGAAGAAGAAGAAGAAGAGAGACTGAAATATCACACCTTTCCTCATTAAATACATCTTTTCCCATTGCTTTGAATGAAATGTGCTTATTACAAACAGATTTTATGTCCTTCACATAATATTCGCCATCACTAAATCCTTCTTGCGTCAGAATGTTCTCATCAACTGTCCAACATCCATCCATATGAGAAAACATTCATTGACTGGAGGTGTTCGTTCCCGGTAAACACAGAAGAAATTCTAGTATTTTAAGAACATTGATATAAGGCACACTGTCTGTACTGCAATGTGAAATATTTTCTACCCAGCAGTCACTCAATGACACTTTTCCCACTTGCTAGTTTTCTAATATTTTCAGTAATGTATATTGTTTAATATACATATACTCTCATACTGTCCAGTATTATCCACTATAATTGAAAGTACCATTTCACAAATGAAATTTTTACAAATGTTATTTCCTCAGGGGTACTCCTGCATTAACTGTTACTTCCAAGACCAGATTTAAGGAAATAGGTAATGTAATGACAAACAGAGACAGAACAACACAACAGCACTACTGAAATGAATGAAAGGGCTATAAATGATGAGTCAGATGCGGCAAATGCAATCATTTCTTAAACATAGTAGAAAGTATAGGGGCAAACTGTTCAAGAGCAAAATCACATAAGTATGTTAAAAATTTAACTCTCATAAAATTCAATCATATGAACATATCTTTAACTTCTTCTCCTGATATTAAGAAAATTATACATTCTCTCAAAAATAAAGACTTGCCTGGTTTTGATGGTGTCTCCAACAGAGTACTAAAATTCATACCCATGAAATTAGCCCAGTCTTATCTGAAATATGTAATACATCACTAACTCAAGGCATTTTTCCAGAGAGACTGAAATCTTTTGAGATTGCAATGTAATCCAGAGTAGTGTGTCACCTCAACAACAACAGTTTCAGTTTCAGAAGGGTTGCACTACTGAGAATGCCATTTACATGTTCACTGAGCAGGTTTTACAAGCATTAAACAATAAAATAGCACACATTGGTATTTTCTGCAACCCCTCTAAGGCATTTGATTGTGTGAACCACTGTATTCTCCTAAATAAGTTAACATTTTACGGGAATAATGGTATAGCCAACCATTGGATAATGTCGTATCTAACCAAAAGAATACAGAAAGTTGTACTTAGTAATTCAAGAAATATGGTCCAGTGATATAACTCTGACTGGAGCAAAATCATGTATGGGGTTCCCCAAGCTTTGATCTTAGGTCCACTACTGTTCCTCATACATGTAAATGATCTTTCACCTAGTATATAACAAGCAGAATTAGTAATCAATCAAAGCATACATGCAGAAATACAAATAATGATAAAGTTCTTAAAAGTATCATTGGCTGGTTTTCTGCGAATGGTCTCATCCTCAATTTTAAAAAGACCCAATGTACTGAGTTTTGCAAATCTAGGGGTACTACATCAATAATAAGTGTAACGCATGGTGAGCAAATAATAAATAGGGCGGCAACTTCAAACTTCCTAGGGATCCATACTCATGAGAATTTAAATCAGAAAAACACACATTTTGGAACTTCTAAAACAACTTAGTTCAGCCACATTTGTGCTTAGAATCATTGCCAATCTTGGGAGAGACAAATCAGTAAGTCGACATATTTTGCATTTTTTCTTCAATGTCATATGGATTATGGACTGACGTTTTGGGGTTACTCATCTTTAAGAAAGAAAGTCTTCATTGGGACAGAATGTGCTGAGAGAAGAATATGTGCAACTCACCTGTGATCCATCTTGTAGACATCTGTTTAAGGAGTTCGACATTCTGACTACTGCTTCGCAGTATATTTATTCCCCTCATGAAGTCTGTTGTAAATAATACTTAACAGTTCAAGAGGAACAATGAAGTACATAATTACAATACCAGAAGGAAAAATGACATTAATTACTCCATATTAAGATTGTCTTTAGCACAAAAATGTGTGCATAATGGTGAACCAAAAATATTTGAGCATTTACCCAGAGATATAAAATGTATGACAGACAGCAATCTAAAATTTGATAACAAACTGACAAAGTTTCGCCTTGACAACTCCTATAGATTTAAGTGTCAGGAAGTCGTTTCTGAAAGTATTTGTATGGAGTGTAGCCATGTATGCAAGTGAAACATGGATGATAAATAGTTTAGACAAGAAGAGAATAGAAGCTTTCGAAATGTGGTGCTACAGAAGAACGCTGAAGATTAGATGGGTAGATCACATAACTAATGAGGAGGTATTGAATAGAATTGGGGAGAAGAGAAGTTTGTGGCTCAACTTGACCAGAAGAAGGGATCGGTTGGTAGGACATGTTCTGAGGCATCAAGGGATCACCAATTTAGTATTGGAGGGCAGCGTGGAGGGTTAAAATCGTAGAGAGAGGCCAAGAGATGAATACACCAACCATATTCAGAAGGATGTAGGTTGCAGTAGGTACTGGGAGAGGAAGAAGCTTGCACAGGATAGAGTAGCATGGATAGCTGCATCAAACCTGTCTCAGGACTGAAGACCACAAAAACAACAACAACAACAACAACAACTATTCTGTAGAATTTCTGTTATTGTAATGTGTAGAAGGTTGTGGGTTGAAATTAACTAACTCAGATCCATGTATCTTTCTATTCTTTTTGTAAAGATGTTCAGAATGTAACTGTATGTACAAATTAATTTGTGATGTGAATGTATAATGACTCGTTCCACATTATTATGATCTATTGTGCAAAATGATCCATGGAACATGTTACGAAGTACCTAACTAACTAACCAGTCCAACTGCATTCCTCGAAACTCTCAACGGGTTCAAGCCACTAATTTAAATCTTCAGCTGCACCATGATAAAATGTATGGACATAGTGTTCAAATTTTATGATCTCAGATGATAACCCTCATTTCCAGTGTACCATTAATTGATCTGATAGCTGATGTTATGAAACAATCTTTGCCACTGGAAACTAAATTAGCTTCGAAATCATTTACCACAGAAATTACTCTACAAATGATAGAGTACAGCAATCACTCATCCTTTCTTGCAGATTTTATTTGGCAAATCTAGATTTTGGCTAGTGTCGAGCCATTATCAACTAACTATTTCGTAGTATCAATGGATGTCAGTTCCCTGTTGTTCGGGCATCTGTCACAGTTCTTTCAAGACTAGTCAACTCAAATCCCCTCAGCATAATTAAAGGACCTGATGAGCAACAGAAATATTATGTCCTTGTGATTTGAAGAATCTGTCATTATTGAAATAAAATTAACTTTCTGTAAATCAGACTCTAGTGGAGAAATGGCAAACGGTTTAAAACATTTAATATAATTGCTTTGGTTTTGCTATGGCCACAAGTAAATTTTGGTTCAAAAGCCCATTGGAGAAATTTAGCAGTGCAGTGGTGGTGGTGGTGGTGGTTGTTAGTGTTTAACGTCCCGTCGACAACGAGGTCATTAGAGACGGAGCGCAAGCTCGGGTTAGGGAAGGATTGGGAAGGAAATCGGCCGTGCCCTTTCAAAGGAACCATCCCGGCATTTGCCTGAAACGATTTAGGGAAATCACGGAAAACCTAAATCAGGATGGCCGGAGACGGGATTGAACCGTCGTCCTCCCGAATGCGAGTCCAGTGTGCTAACCACTGCGCCACCTCGCTCGGTTTTAGCAGTGCAGTCCACTGGTCTGAAAGACAGTTTGTGGTGAGCAGTATGGTAAATGAATGCTTCTTCAATAGCTGCTAATTTCGTATCTTTATCACCAAAACCTATGGTTATAGCATTTGTAGACTTAGAGAAAGCTTTTGACAATGTTGACTGGAATACTGTCTTTCAAATGATGAAGGTGGCAAGGTTAAAATACAGGGAGTGAAAGGCTATTTACAATTTCTACAGAAACCAGATGGTAGTTCTAAGACTCGAGGGAAACAAAAGAGAAGCAGTGGATGAGAAGGGAGTGAGACAGGGTTGTAGCATATCAACAATGTTATTCAATCTGTATATTGAGCAAGCAGTAAAGGGAACAAAAGAAAAATTTGGAGTAGGAATTAAAACCCGGGGAGAAGAAATAAAAAACCTTGAGGTCTGCTGATGACATTGTAATTCTGTCAGACAGCGAAGAACTTGTAAGAGCAGTTGAATGGACTGGAAAGTGTATTGAAAGGAGGATATAAATTGAATATCAATAAAAGCAAAATGAGGATAATGGAATGTAGTTGAATTAAATCAGGTGATTCTGAGGGAATCAGGTTAGGATATGAGGCAATTAAAATAGTAGACGAGTTTTGCTATTTGGGCAGAAAAATAACTGATGATGGTCAAAGCAGAGAGGATAAGAGGATATAAAATTTAGAATGGTGATGGCAAGGAAAGCATTTCTGAAGAAGAGAAAAATACCAATTTAAGTGTCAGAAAGTCTTTTAGGAAAGTATTTGTTTGGTGTATAGCCATGTATGGAAGTGAAACAAGGATGGTAAACAGTGTAAATAAGAGAATGGAAGATTTTGAAATGTGGTGCTACAGAGGAATGCTGAAGATTAGATGGGTAGATCATGTAACTAATGAGGAGGTACTGAATAGAATTGGGGAGAAGACGAATTTGTGGCACGACTTGACTGGAAGACTGAATCGGTTTGTAGGACACATTCTGAGGCATCAACAATTTAGTATTGGAGGGCAGTGTGGAGTGTAAAAATCAGAGAGGGAGACAAAGAGATGAATACACTAAGCAGATTCAGAAGGATGTAGGTTGCAGTAGGTACTGGGAGATGAAGAGGCTTGCAGAGAATAGAGTAGCATGTAGAGCTGCATCAAACCAGTCTTTGGACAGAAGACCACAAAAACAACATCACCAAAACTTCCACTAAAAAAAAAATTGGTCAACACTGTTGCAAGAAGCACCTGCACATACCATTCTTTTATGTTTTTCATTGTTATGTTATAGTTTCTGCATCAAACATCTGACTCAAAAATTATTTTTTAATGTATGGTCATTCCTTTTGTAGGTCCCTCCTAAAAACACACTTATTCTCAGCAGTGGCATATTATTAATTTCAAGTATTTTAGCAATCGCAGTTTACAAAAGCTCACTGTATTTTATTATTTTATAAATGCAGAACACAGTACTGTCTTCTACCTACATCTACATCTACATCCATACTCCGCAAGTCACCTGACGGTGTGTGGCGGAGGGTACCCTGAGTACCTCTATCGGTTCTCCCTTCTATTCCAGTCTCGTATTGTTTGTGGAAAGAAGGATTGTCGGTATGCTTCTGTTTGGGCCTTAAACCTCTCTGATTTTATCCTCATGGTCTCTTCGCAAGATATACGTATGAGGGAACAATATACTGCTTGACTCTTCGGTGAAGGTATCTTCTCGAAACTTTAACAAAAGCCAGTACCGAGCTACTGAGCGTCTCTCCTGCAGAGTCTTCCACTGGAGTTTATCTATCATCTCCGTAACGCTTTCGCAATTACTAAATGATCCTGTAACGAAGCGCGCTGCTCTCTTGGATCTTCTCTATCTCTTCTATCAACCCTATCTGGTACGGATCCCACACTGCTGAGCAATATTCAAGCAGTGTGCGAACAAGCGTACTGTAACCTACTTCCTTTGTTGTCGGATTGCATTTCCTTAGGATTCTTCCAATGAATCTCAGTCTGGCATCTGCTTTACCGACGATCAACTTTATATGGTCATTCCATTTTAAATCACTCCTAATGCCTACTCCCAGATAATTTATGGAATTAACTGCTTCCAGTTGCTGACCTGCTATTTAGTAGCTAAATGATAAGCTACAACTGTAATGAATATTTTTGAGTCGCTATTAAGAATGTGTGTTTACAGTTTTTGTTGTTGGTGGTGGTGGCATTCACATTAAACACAAGTGCAGACCAGCACAGTTAGATTAATGTCTGCAACTGTACTTCTCCATGCATAGTCTCCACACAGTTTCAGGTGTTTATATATTGTAGGCCAATAATATTAGAAGTGGTTTGCTTTGTCAGTTGTTAGTATCTAAATTTTTCATCAAACTGGCACTAAACAGGACATTTCAACTTTTGAGAACCACAGCCAACAGCATTTTACGGCAATAAGTACCTACTACAAAAATGGGACATCTTGGCGTCCGTTTCTAGCTTTTCAAAAAAGATGGGACTAAGACTCAGAAAAAGCAACGGTCCCATCTAACGAGGGATGTCTGTTCACCTTATATCTGCCTGACTGTGGCTACTGATCATCAACTGTGTTCACTTCCAGAAAACTTTTACACTTGCTGGTACCTGAATCAGGATGTGATTGCTACTATGCTTGAAAATGTTACTGTGTACTGAACACACACACACACACACACACACACACACACACACACACACACACTCTCTCTCTCTCTCTCTCTCTCTCTCTCTCTCTCTCTCTCTCTCTCTCTCTCTCTCCAGTCTCAGGCAAGATGGTTACCGTTGTTATGACTGAGGGAGGAAAGCTATTGTCAGACAAGTTGTGAACCTAAGTTGATAAAAATTTGTATTAATCTTTTAATTACTGTATTTTCTTACCATATGTTTATATAACATACTGTTAAATGTTTATGCTCGCTTCAGATTTGAACATACTTGGGATTTTGATTTTTCTGCCTAATGTTGATACCATATGTTAAACTTGTTCATATTAAAGGTCATTCATTATTATGTTACGTAACCTAGTAACTGATAAAGATCTCTTGTGCTTGTTGCAACTGTTATTAAAGGAACTGGAGTTTAACACTACTTGTACTGCGTGAGATACTCCCCTGGCCATTCTAGTGCTTTGTTCACTGACATCTTACTATGAACCCATATGCAAGTTTATATTTTTGAGGGTCTTTCATTTTATGCTACTAACCAGTTCCTATGAAAACAAAAATCCTTCCACAGTCAAAACAATACTAGTTTTTAAAGATCTTGAGTATTACTACTTACTACAGAAAGGCATTTCAATAGAAAATGCTATATACTCTTTCACTGATCAAATATTAAATGTCCTGAATAACCGGACATCACCCATTGGTATTTTTTGTGATCTCTCAAAGGCCTTTGATTGTGTAAATCATGGAATTCTTTTAGAAAGCTAATCATTATGGTTCAAGGGGGCAGTGCACAAATGGTTTAATTCATACTTTACTGGAAGAATGCAGAAAGCTGAAATAAGTGATTCATGTAATGTTAAAACAACAGCTGATTCCTCAAACTGGGGGGGGGGGGGGGGGGCTAATCTAGTACGGGGTCCCATAGGGTTCTGTCTTAGGTCCTTTACTGTTCTTGATATACATTAATGACTTACCATTCCATATTGATGAAGATGCAAAGTTAGTTCTTTTTGCTGATGATACAAGTATAGTAATAACATCCAGAAACCAAGAACTAAGTGATGTAATTGTAAATGGGTTTTTTCACAAAATTATTAAGTGGTTCTCAGCAAACGGACTCTCTTTAAATTTTGATAAAACACAGTATATACAGTTCCGTACAGTAAATGGCACAACTCCAGTAATAAATATAGACTTTGAACAGAAGTCTGTAGCTAAGGTAGAATTTTCAAAAATTTTAGGTCTGTCCGTTGATGAGAGGTTAAACTGGAAGCAACACAATGGTGGTCTGCTGAAACGTCTGAGTTCAGCTACGTATGCTATTAGTGTCATTGCAAATTTTGGTGATAAGAATCTCAGTAAATTAGCTTACTATGCCTACTTTCATTCACTGCTTTCGTATGGTATCATATTCTGGGGTAATTCATCGTTGAGTAGAAAAGTATTCATTTCTCAAAAACGTGTAACCAGAATAATTGCTGGAGCCCACCCACGGTCATCCTGCAGACATCTATTTAAGGATCTAGGGATCCTCACAGTAACCTCACAGTATATATATTCACTTATGAAATTTGTTGTTAATAATCCAATCCAGTTCAAAAGTAATAGCAGTGTGCATAGCTATAACACCAGGAGAAAGGATGATCTTCACTATGCAGGGTTAAATCTGACTTTGGCACAGAAAGGGGTAAATTATGTTGCCACAAAAGTCTATGGTCACCTACCAAACTGCATCAAAAGCCTGACAGATAGTCAACCAACATTTAAAAATAAATTAAAAGAATTTCTAGATGACAACTCCTTCTACTCACTGCCTGAATTTTTAGGTATAAATCAAGGGAGGAGAAGGAGGAAGGAAGGAAGGGGAAAAAAAAAAAAAACAGCTTAAACATTAGTGTCATGCAATATTTTGTGTAATGTAATATCTTGTACAGACATCTTTTATTAATCTGACATGTTCCACATCATTACTTAGTGTCGTATTCATGATCTATGGAACAAGTATTAATCTAATCTAATATAAAGCATTATTTTTGCAAGTATCTGACAAAGGAAAATTGCTATACTTGTGGCCTAGTAGTTTGTATGTACCTGCCTTCACTAGTTTTGTATTTACTGCCCAGACTAGATATATGCAACAAGATTATACTGAAACTACCTCTACTGTGGATTGTGATAATAAACCTAGAAGAATTATATTTGCTACGAGAAAAAAAATTATGCAGGGACACTGTACTTCTAATTTCACTTTGACAATGACATATTTAGTGCATGCAGAGAAATGAAGTTAGTTTTGGGCAGTGTACAAAACAAATAATGTACGTATAAAATTTTGCTAGTCAAATAGGTAATTAAATGGAAAGTTGTATTACCTTCATGAAATTATGATATGAAAGTTTGTACTGCTTTCATTGTGTAGCAATTAAATGAGAAGTGATTTGATGAAGTACAGTGAATTAGTAGGCTATAGTGAGGATTGTTGTGGAATGAAATAATGATGTGTTAGGGCCTCTTGTGAATAAACATGAAACTTTGTGACTTTTTATGAGCAGTAATAATGTATTCAAACATAAGATACATATGTTATGGCTGGATTTTGCTATCACAAAATTTAATGGAGTACATCCATGCGATCATAAGGAAATGTTGGTAAGTGGATAAAAACGATGTGTGTGGTGAATAAGTAGTTATGTTTGAATCCCCTTATAGATTCGGTTCTGAGAAAAGACAAGTGGAATGATAATTATTTGCTAAACTAACTAATCTGCTTACGAAATGGGATAAAAAAACATCTTGTTTCAGAACCACACAGGTACAGGTTATGGCCATAATTGATGCAAATTAATGGAAAATTGGGGAAAAGAAGGTCAGCATTATGAGAAATGTAGAGGTACCTATCTAGCAGTAAGATAATGAGAGGTTTACTACTAACAGTACCTACTTCATATATTTTTACTGCTTATTGTCATAACTTGTTTGTAGAGGCACTAAGCTGTTTACCATAAGAACAGACTTTAACAGAAACACTTGCAGATGCTACACTTGTAGATACTACATGTAATCATATTTAACATTATCTCATACACACTACATTCCAGTAAACATGCATCCACAGTGACAAGCTATATGTAAATTTTTGTACACATTAAGCATTTACAAAGAAAGAGTAAAAATTTAATGCCAAGCTTTTATTTTTTGTTTATCAAACCATTTTTTTTGTACTTGCAGCCCTGCTTACACTTGAGCGCAGCTGTTTACCTTGCCCTTTTACAATTTTTTTGCCAAATTAGAACTAGATTTTCACTTAACTATTTTAGAAAAACACAGTTATGAACACTATCTGGTCCCTGTGGTCAATTATGGAACTCATCAGATAAGGGGTGATCACAATGAACAAGAACAGGAGGTAGACAGAAGGAAGACAAGTTTAAAAATTGGGTAAATTTACATTTACCTAAATGGAAGGCAGTATGACAAAAAATTTGTTGGGAGATCACACAAATCTCTCACTATCTCAAACTTCACTGGAAAGGCAGGGCACTCTTAATTAAAATCTAACATCAAGCACAGATGAATAATCTGTAAAAAACACAGTTATTGACATATTCGTTACTACTATATTAATTGAAATGATAAATTTTAGTTTTCCATCATTATGTATTGTAAGATCTGCAAGTGTATAACTATTTACTATCTAATAATCTGGATGTAAAAAAAATATTCAAAGTTAATGATTCTGCAAACTTAAATGACTGGATATGGTATAATTACACACTGATTAAACAAATAAGATTTTTGCAACACTGTAATCAGAAAAGAAAAAGTTTCTTTAGGCTGCTTGCATTTTACTGGTGAAGAGAACATCACTGAGTTCAAATAATTCATTTATGTTTTAAATACCTAATTTGCTATTTTGACGCACAGAACATAATTTTCATAAATAACAGCTTTATGCTCACACATCTTGTGGTAAGGAAGAATCGTCGTCGTCCTCGTAATTTTATACCGCACTAATTATGTTCCTCCCGTCATTATTTAACACAATGTAACTAAGCACTATTCGCTAGACAGTTTTCCCTTAGTTCACAGAACCACACTGACACTTCAATCTGCTGCTCTACTAGCTATTTCTGTGAGCCTCCACTGCGGCTTTTATTTCTCTGCGCATTCTATTTAAGAGGCGCTTTGTGGTGGGCTTGCGTGTTATCTGCCATTCGCGGAATACACGGTTTTTCTCTTTAATGTAAGCCAGGATGTCGGGAGGGAGCGGTTTCGAACAGAAGTTTGCACGACCATCGGTGGCGGATAGCGTGGATGTGGCGACATCCTCCAAGGCATCCACCTCATCCTCACCTGCGTCTTCTACATGCCGCGCTGCTGCCATTGGTGCTGCAAAGCCTAGCCTGTGGTCTGTGATAGTTCCATGCCGTTTTACGCTGTTCGCGACTCATAAGTCATATGAGGATACTTTGGCGCGCGGGTGTGTTTTGAATAATGGTTGCCTAAAATACCGGTAGAGGTCAGGCCACACAATACAATGTAGCCACCACCTAATGGCTCAGGGATTCCGTTTTGCTTTGTGTTGTGATTAGCTTGTTGGCTTCTTTTCTTATTTAGAAATGAGTGAAGAGACAAATCCTGAATCATCAAGGGATTCGAGGAAGACGCCCACGATCCCAATGGGGTCGGTGATTCCTATATCCACATGTCAGTACTGCTTTCGCAGATCTACAAACAACGGATACGGGCTGCCAGCCCTGCGAGGAGGAGGCGGAACTTGTTTCCTATACAAGTGGAGTACCGTCTTAGCAGTAGTACTGTGTCCATACATCCCGCTAGACCCGGTGATAACATTAACGTATTGTGGAGGGCCGTTTTACATATCACAGAAAAACCAACTCTAATCATCTATATATCAGAAGTTACACTGACGTCTGATCATGTTTTCTCTGTGCTTCACTTTTTTGTAAGTTAGCTTATTTCTACAAGCGTAAAACGCTGTGAAACATCCACCGACAATTAAGGTCACATTGCCCTCAAAGTCTGACACAACAGCAATAACAAGCAGCATGCTCGACTGTGAAGCTCATAATTTCACAATTACACGGGTCACCTATACAATTTTGATACTACTCGATCAGTCAATGTTAGAAAATACAAAAACCATGGCATAGAGCGTTAATGTGCATATAAATAGAAGACAATTTAACCCTAACTTGAATGCCGTTTTCGCAGGCAAGACACGGAAATCTGTACAGGAACACACTGCTGTGTTAGATCACACTTTGTGGTAGGTGCCGCGAGAAAAGGAAAGCTCTATTGAACGTAATTAAATGGGAAAATTACATTCACGTCTTGAACTTCACTGTAGAATCACTCGCCCCGTTATTTTCGATACATCAATCATTCTATGCATAAAGAGCTAAAGCACTGAGTAGAACATAGAGTATGTACTGCCTAATAGTGACAGCAAACACTGAAAGTATTAAGCTAAGAAATGTGTTGTTTTAACAAACGCGTTAAATGAGATCTGCAAATTACAAGGATTTTTCGTAGTACTGGGTTTTTTAATGGAAAACAAAATAATAATAATAATAGTCTTCAATTGACTATCAGTACTTACATTTCATTACAAAGAGCTGTTAAGCTTTCTGCTGAAAAATCATCGGTGCCGAAAAACAAAACATTCCAAGCAGGAGCAATAGGGCGAGTAGAGTATGGTCGAAACGTTTGATCACATTTTTTATGTGTCACACTCACAGATCTAACGCAACGATTTAATCTGTAGCAGAGTTTTTCAGGCAAATTCCGCAGCAAATATGCTTTCAACATTATCATGGTCAAGTACACGAAGTAGTTGTTGAGGTTAGGTTTCCGTGAGTATAAATGTGTTGCAGCTATCCGAGTTCGAGATGCTATTCGTCATTCTTCAGAATCACGACAACGTCCACCGAACACACGCGACGACTACAAAGCAACATGTATACTTCGAAAACAGTCACACTAAACACAACAAATCCTATGTATTGTATCGCATAACTATCAACATTCCAGATGTGCAGCTCTACTACCTAGGGTACAACACACCCAAAGGGCATCGTACAACCGTACACTTTAAAACTCAAATTTAATGGATACTTGCTTTCAGTTTTTCGATTTTCTTTCGCTTAGAAACTGCCGAGCACAAATATTTACTCTGGCAAAAAACACCTGGGACATTACGTTCAGTCAAATAAAGGAATTACGTATGTATATGTTGTCTACCCTGTGTGATGGGACATTTGAAAATCTGGTGGCACTATTTTTGTTCGCTATACTTGTTTGTGTATTAAACACGCTGTGTTAAATAAGATAACTCTTCCTGGTTATGACTGTACGAATACAAGTAGCACACAAATTCTACACCAGCAACTGCCATTGATCCTCAGCCCAATTACGTAGCCAAGAAGAAAAAAAAGAAATAGCTCTACATTGTATAATACTCACAACTGCCAGTTCTGCATGTACATCCATGCTCTGCAAACCACTGTGAAGTCTATGGCAGAGGGTACATCCAGCTGACCAGTTATTAGGGTCTCTTCTCATTCCACTCACGGATGGAGATTGGGAAGAATGATCGCTTAAATGCCTCTGTGTGTTCTGTAATTAATCTAAGCTTGCCCTTACAATACCAAGGGAATTGTAGTATATTCCTGGAGTCATCAGTTAAAGCCAGTTCTTGAAACCTCCTAAGCGGGCATTCTCAGGATAGTCTTCCAATTCCATTCCTTCAGGATCTCCATGACGTTCTTCCTCTCCCACAGGTCAGATACACCTGTGACCATTCATGTTATCATTTTCTGTTGGTCCTCTTTGGTATTGGTCCCACACACTTGAGCAATATTTTGGAATGAATTGCGTGAGTGATTTGAAAGAAACCTCTTTTGTAGACTGACTGCATTTCCCTTGTATTCTACCAACTAAAATCTGCTACCTCTTTTATCCATGACTGAGCCAATGTGGTCTTTCCAATTCATGTCTCTAGAAAGAGCCAGATGTTTGCACAAGTTTACTGATTCCAACTGTGAGCCACGGATATTATAGTCATAAGTGTACTACATTTTTGTGTTTTATGAAGGGCACTGTTTTACATTTTTTAACATGTAAGTTGCCTGTCTTTGCACTACTTTGAAATCTTATCAAGATCTGACTGCAGATTTGTGCAGCTTCTTTCAGACAGTATTTCATTATGGATAACAGCATCATCTGCAACAATTCTGAGGTTACTATTAATCTAAAGGCTGCAAATTCAAATACATCTTTAGGGATAACAGTAATGAATATGTTAAATTGGAACAATCACAACGAAAACATTGTGGGGAAAGCAAACCAAAGACAGTGATTTATACACAGACCGTGTAAAAAGTTTAACAGGTCTACTTAAGAGACTGCTTACACCACAATTGTCTGCTCTGTTCTGGAGTATTGCTGTGCAGTCAGGGATCCGCATCAGATAGAACTGAAGGAGGACATCGAAAAAGTTCAAAGTATGATAGCTAGTTTGTATTATCACAAAATAGGGGAGAGAGTGTTATGGATATGATAGATGTGATACATCTCATTATGTTTAAGCTCAGAATATGTTCTAAGATTCTACAGCTTTATGTCAAGGGTGTTGGAGGTAATTTTGTGGACCACTTATGTGCCCTTCTTCTAGATGAATGTGACCTGTGCTTTCTTCCAACTACTGGGTACAGTTTCTTGTTCAAGGAATCTATGAAAGATTCTAATTAACAAACGGACTAAGACAGCTGAAAGCTTGATGTAGAATCTAATAAGGATTCCACTGGGCCCTGAGGCTTCATTTAATTTCAATAATTTCAACTTTTTCTTTGTGCCATTGGCATTAATGTCTACTTCACTCATCTTCTCAGTGGTAGGAAGATTTAACTGAAAGAAGCCTCCTGGGTTTGCCTTTATAAAAGAACATTTGAAAAAAAGAGTTAACCATTTCTGCTTTTGGTTTGCTACTCTCAATTTCATTTCTTGTCTTGTCCATGAGTGACTGGACACTAACTTCAGTGTCACAAACAGCCTTTACACATGAGCACAATTTCTTTGGGCTTAGTTGAAGATCCTTTAACAAATTCTGTTAAGGTAGTCATTGAAGGCTTCACACACCACTCTCTGGACAGACAAATGTGTTTCATTTAACATCTCCCTATTTGTAGTCCTATGCTTTGTTTTATTCCTATCATTCAGTAGTCTTTGTTTCTTTAGAAGTTTCTTTACAGTGACTTTATACCACAGAGGGTCACTCCCATCATTAACTGTTATACTGGGTACATATCTATCCAATGCATGGTCAACTATACTATTAAACTTGAGCCATAGTTCCTCTATATGCCCAGTCCTATCATTGAGATATGACACTGCTATATCTTTGTCTAGTTTGCCGAACATATAAATCTTTCTACTTGTTTTAGTTGCCCTTTCTACTTTGGAATGCATTGTTGCTATAACTGCTTCATGGATTGGTACGTGTTTCAATGTGGACATCCTCAAAAAGCCATGTTTGTTTGTTGTCATTAGATCTAAGATATTTTCATCATGACTGGAGTTCCAAACTATCTGTTGTTAATTTTCAGAAAAAAAAACATTTACTTATCTTTCAAAAGATGTCTTCCATACCTGCCAGTAACAAATCTATAATTATACTAATTCATTTTTTTTGATAATTGAAGTCTCCTCCAATGATTACAGTATGATTGGGGAACTTACACACAAGTGAACTGATATTGTCTCTAAAGCTTTCAGTTACTTCAGGAGGTGAGTCTGGTAGTCGATAGAAGGTTCCAATTATAAATTTATGTGCATCATTGATACTGTGTCTTATATAAACATTTCTGCATGCAACTTTGATTTATATCTTTGCGGATTTGAGTTTCTTGTTTACTGTGACAAATTAACCACCTCAACTTCCCATTAGCCTATCCATTCAGTATATGTTTAAATTTCCCTCCTCCCCCCTCCCCTTCATCACTTTTCCAGAACATAAATAAAATAAAGCATCTCCTGACAAAAAAGAACAAATGAGCTACTCCTTATGTGAGATCAGCCCATACCATTATAAATATACACTGAAGTCCAATCTCATCCTGATCCAAAATGCATGCAAATAAAATCCCTTTTGAAGAAATCCAGAAGCATATCAACATATTCCAGGTGATCCTCCTCTTCAAATCCTGATTTCCTCACTTACGTTTCATGTCCTATTGAAAATATCACAAATAACCAATAGTCATCCTCCAATTCATCATATGCAGTGGACTCCATTGAGAAGGACAATATTCAGCAATATGGAATGAGCCAAGATATACACTGGAGTCCAAAATTAAAGCAACAAACCACTATTTCCCTGTTCTGTGTCTAATTCATGATATAACCACAGAAACTGTTAACAGATGTCAGTATGATCATGTTCTGCACAGAAGATAGCATTCCGGTAAATGGACAACCATGCTGATGATGACATCAAGGCACCTATCAAACAGTGTAGTGTTTGCCAGGTAGTCCACATCCACAATCACTGTTCACTGTGTGCAGTCACAGATGGTACAGTACAGCACAGAAAAGATGCCTACCAGCCTCTCTGTGGTGGGGGGCCACAGGAAAAATGAAAAAAAGGACAGTCACAAACTTATGTGGGCTGATGGCTTAATGTGAATTGTTCTGTTGTTTTTCGAATGTGGTTTATTGTTGGAGACCTGCTGCATTTGTACTCTGACACATCTTCATGGTTGAAAAGTGAGCCAATGTTGTTTTCACAGATGAGTTCCAATTTTGTCTGGAGAGTGATTCTCGATAGATTCCCATCCGGAGGGAATATGGAACATGATTTCAGGACCCAAACATTCTGGAAAGAGACTGATATCAAGGAGGATCTGTAATGGTGTGGTCAGGGGTTATGTTGGCCACTCAAACACCTCTTCATGAAATTGTATGGGTGAATAAACTAGGTTTAACTGCTGTCAGTATCATGACTAAATCATGGAACTTCAGGTGCAGTTGTTAGATATGCAGTGGGCACAGACTTCCTGTTGACGGATGATAATGCTTGTCGTCATAGAGCATGAGCAGTTGATGTTTTCTTGAAAATAGAACAAGTTATAAGCATAGTGTGGCCTGCTCGCTCTCCCAATTTTAATACCATATAGCATGTCTGGGATGCACTGGAGAGATGGGTTGCATCACCTCAACATTCACTAACAATTCTCTAAGACTTGCGAACAGTTCTGATGGAAGAAATGGCATTATTACTTCAACATGAGACTAATGAATCATTCACAGGATTCCAAATCATTGTGAAGCCTGTATTGCTGGTATAGGTGGTTACACCCAACACTGAGTACATTAACTGGTAGTCAGAATGTGTATGCAAATCCGTTCAGTTTGAAAAAAATGAAGAACATTTTTGTCTACCACTATGCATGTTGCAGTTGCTTACACTCTGTATTCTTTACATTGTTTCTAATTTACTATCACCTGTTTATACCATTTTGTGGCAAAATAAATGCAACCTTGCAAAATTTCCATTTTTTGCTATAATTATTGACACCAGTAGAAATTAACACACACTTGTTTAACCCATACTTCTTGAAGATTCTCAGTTATCACGACATCCTCTACACATCATTGTTATCAAAGCTGTTGGCCCTAATATTACAAACCAAGAAATTGAGACACTCATCTCAAAATCAGAAAACCCTTGCAGATCTGCAACTATCCAAGACCTATTTATCTAATCAGAATATTTATGGAATCATCTACCATTACTCACCATCTTATTTGTAATGGCACATCGATTATTGTCATAAAGGTAGGGTCAAACAGTCATGAGGAACACCCAAGTACTAGAGTTGGCAAAAATGCAAACATATAATTGTAATTTTACATAAACTAATAAAACAGATACAGGTGACCCCACTGCAAAAATTCCCTTTCCATATACAATTCCGCAGGTGGTTCTTTGTGTGACAGTTACGAACATGGTCTTTTAGCTAAAATTAACTTTTCCATCTGGTCTAGATAGCTATAGCTGTAGGAGACCCTGAAGTATTTATGGAAGGTCTGAAGAAATATCTCCCACACTTGAGACTATTAATATTCTGCTGCTTGACTACTGAAGTATTCATAACAATATCCCAGATTTTGAAACATTAATAAAAAGTAATGAAGCTAACATAATACTGGGTATCAAACAACAGAAACTACAGGTTGTAATTTCAGCAATATGAAGAAAAAAGATAGATTACTAAAAAAATGGGGTCTCACATGTTTTGGCCTTTTATGTGTTGGTCCCCTGCAAGGTTTGACCTCAATTCTTCAAACATTTCTGAAGAACGAGCCAATTGGGGAAGGGAGCCTTACATGGTGCATCGTGTCCATAGTGCATCAAGATCTTTAGCCCCCTTTCTCATCGTCGCATTGCAGTCCCGCTCATTCTCCATCTCTAGGTTTGAGGATACATTCCTGGGTGCGGTTTCCAGCAGTCCCTCTCATTCTCCATCTCTAGGGTGAGGATACATTCCTGGGTGAGGTTTCCAGCACACACTATGCAGTGTCACATTTGCACTGATGATGACCATGGACTTCTTTGCACCTGATATCCAGCACACTAGCCAGGCCGTTGTGGTGGGGCTGTCATGTACCCTGTTGGTTGTAGCCCCCTGACAACACAGGCATCACTCTGCTGATGCCTGCACCGTTAACTCTCCACGTATGCCAAGGAGTAGATGCCCGCCACCCTGGGGCATCGGGACTCCCAGCAAGGGCCATCCTGCCAGGTGGAGGGGAGGGCTCTTGGTCGGAGTGAGTGGCATCAGGGCGTATGACATGCAAAGAAGTGTGGCACATCTTCTCTTGCTGGTGGCCAACCACCAGCAGTCTCTAAGCATTCAAGGGCTCAATTCAATGCACAGAAGTATGACCCCAAATCATTCCCCTCCCTGTTCACACCCTGGGAGGAACAAAGGCTAAGGATGGCAGTGAAGCTTATTCCCTCCAGTACCTAGTAAGTACAAAAGCTGATGGGGAGTCTTTCATGACGATGAATCCTCAGTTCTTTGGACAGCATATAAAGGAAGAGTTTGGGGAGGTGGAGGGCTTGTCTAAAATGCGCTCTGGGTCAGTTTTGATAAAAACAGCATCCTCTGCCCAGTCACGGGCATTACTTACTTGTGACAAGTTGGGGATGTCACGACCCATAAAAGCTTAAATATGGTCTAGGGTATTACATTCCACAGGGACTTTTGGCAGTCTGATGATGAGCTGCACGCCAATTTACAGCAGCAATGTGTTCATTTTGTCCGGCACATTCATCGGTGTCCGAGGGATAATCACGTTGCCACTGGTGCCTTCATCTTGGCCTTCGAGGGTGATACATTGCCTGAGAAGGTCAAGGTGACGATCTACCACTGTGAGTCAAGCCTTATATCCCTCCTCCGATGCGATGCTTTAAGTGCTGGAAGTTTGGCCATATGTCTTCCCGCTGTACTTCCAGCCTCACATGTCGAGACTGTGGATGCCCATCACATCCCAATACTCCATTTGCCCCACCTCCCATCTGTGTCAACTTCAGAGAGCATCGTTCACCTTGCTCGCCAGACTGCAAGGATTTTACAGAAAGAAAGGAAAATCATGCCACTGAGGCTAGGCAGGAGTTTGAACACCTCCATCCTGTTCATATGCCCTCCTCTTAGGCCGCTGCTACAGCTGTTCTAGTCCCATCAGCTCCACCTGCCCCAGTCACCTCTCAGAGCTGGATGACTACATCTACCCCTTTGATTGCGGTGGGGGGGGGGGGGGGGGCAATTCCCTCCCTGTTGCTCCTGCACCACCTGCTTTGGGAGCAAAAACCCCCCAACCATAGGGGACGTCTGTCCCCACTTCTAAGCCAGAGAAGCATCCAACTTCTTTGGCTCCTCTCACACAGATGAGGTCCCTAGGGTCCCTCCCTTCCCAGGTTTCCACTAGTGGGAAAGATGATGCCCACCAGTAGCTGAAGTGCCCCAAAGCAGTTGGTTATAGGGCTTCACGATCCTCCTCAGTCCCGGAGATTGAGTCAGTGAAGCCCTCCCAGCCAGAGAAACCCAAGGAGCAGCGGGAAAAGTCCAAGATGGAAGCCTCTAAGACCAAGGAACTTGCGGTGGCACCCACATCACCACACCTACAAGCTCAGCGTCTGAGGATGAGGTGGAGATCCTGGTGTCCGCTGAGGACCTGGATCTCACTGTGCCCTCAGACACAATGTATATCAACTCATCACGAAATCAGTGGCAGCAGGTGACTCTGAGGCATAAACCACCTCATTGAATGTTCATTGCCTTCCCAGCCTCATTATCATATTATCCTCCAGTGGAATTGCGGAGATTTTCTCTGTGTCTACGCCCTTAACTCTCTTTACAGCGAGTGTGTCCCTCTTCAAACACCTTTAGAGGCTGTCGCTGTTAGGGTGTGGACGCCTAAGGCTGTTACTGTCGCCTAAGGCTGTTACTGTCTGCAGTATCTATCCTCCACCAAATGGTGATGTCCCACAGCATGTATTGGCTGTGCTGACAACCCAACCGCCGCCACCTTTTCTGTTACTGGGCGACTTTCTCTCTTAAATAATGGTGCCTCCACACATTTCAGTGTGGCGCATGGCATGTACTCAGCCATAAACCTTTCGGTATGCAGCCCTGGCCTTTTACCATCTGTCCAATGGAGTGTTTATGATGACGAGTGCGGTAGTGACCACTTTCCGATCTTTCTGTCACTGCCGCAGTGTCGCTCTTTTGGGCGCCTCCCCAGATGGGCCTTGAATAAGGCTGATGGGACTCGTTTGCCTCCATTGCCATTATTGAGGCTCTTTCTCATGACATCATTCATGTGGTGGTTCACACAATAAACACCAACATCATTTCTGCAGCAGTATCTGCAATTCCCTGTTCTTCCAGGTCCACTCAGCAGAGGACTGTGCCTTAGTGGTCACCAGAGATTGCTGAAGCAAGTAGAGATCACAGGCGGGACCTCAAACATCATAAGTGGCACCCATCACTGGAACACCTCATTGCCTTTAAGCGGCTCTATGCCTGGGCCTGACACCTTATTAGCCGATGGAAGCTGTAGTGCTGGGAAAGGTATGTATCCATCATAGGCATCCGTACCTCTCCATCGCAGTTTTGGTCCAAGATTAGGTGATTCTACGAATATCAGCATACCTGGGCTTTCCCAGAATTGAGCAGTCTGTACTGAATCAGACACGATTGCAGAACTGTTAGCAGAACATTATGCTCAGAGTTCCACTTCTACGAATTACCCACTGGCCTTCCACTCACTGAAAGAGTGGTTGGAACGTTGGAGCCTTTCATTCCACATGCGCCGAATTGTACAATGTTCCATTCAGAGAGTGGGAATTCCAAAGTGTCCTAGCCGCTTGCCCTGATATGGCTCCCGGGCCGGATCGCATCCACTATCAGAAGCTCAGATTCCTCTTGGTGGCCTGCCAGTGACACCTCCTAGACCTTTTCAACCTTATCTGGGTTGAGGGTTAGTTCCCATCACAATGGCAGGAAATCATCATCACACCAGTGTTGAAACCTCGCAAGAACCCACTGGAGGTGGTCAGCTACCACCTCATTAGCCTCACCTACATTGTGTGCAAGTTGCTCGGACACATGGTGAGCCAGAGGTTGAGTTGGCTACTTGAGTCTCAGGGCCTTCTGGCTCAGTCTCAGGGTGGGTTCTCTAAGCGCCGCTCTGCCACCGATAATCTGGTCTGCCTGGAGTCTTCCATCCAACAGCATTTGCCCGCTCTCAGAATCTGGTTGCCATCTTTTTTAACATGCAGAAGGCGTACAATACAACATGGCGCCATCACATCCTCATCATGCTTCATGGGTGAGGTCTCAGGGGCCCGCTCTCGATTTGTATTCAAAATTTTCTGGCACTTCGTTCCTCCCATGTGTAAGTTGGTTGCTCTCAAGTCCAGGAGAATGGGGTCCCACAAGGCTCTGTCTTCAGTGTCTGCCGCTTTTTAATTGCTATCAATGGGCTAGCTGCAGCTGTGGGAACTTCCGTATCAGCTTCTTTCTATGCTGATGACTTTTGCCAGTACTACAGCTCCACTGGAATTGCAGTTGCTGAACAGCACAGCAGCTGCAGGGCGCTATCCGCAAGGCACAGTGTTGGGCCCTAACATGTCTTCCAGTTTTTGGCTATCAAGACTTGCATCATGCATTTCTGCCAGCCACGCACTGTTCACCCTGAGCCACAGCTTTATCTTGGTGGTGAACCTCTTGCTGCGGTGGGAACATATCAGTTTTTGGGATTCCTTTTTGACACCCAGTTGACTTGGCTCCCTCACATTTTGCAGCTTAAACAAATGTGCTGGCGGCATCTTAATGCTCTTCATTTTTTAGTCACATCAGCTGGGGTGTCGATCAGTCTACCCTTCTATGACTGTATCAGGCACTGATTCAGTCCCGTCTCAGTTATGGGAGCCTGGCTTATGGTTTGGCATCACCTTCCATGTTGCTTGACCCCCTACTTCACTGCACTACTTGTGGAGGCTGGTGTCCTTCCATTGCGGATCTGGTGCCAACGCCTACTGGCTGCTTATGCTGCGCATGTTTGTAGCTTGCCCGGGCACCCAAATTACCGTTTCCTGTTCCCCAACTCGGTCGTCGATCTTCCAGACCAGCAGACCCAGTCAGGGTGTACGATCGCAGTTCACATCCAGTCTCTTCTCTCTGGGCTTGAGTTTTTCCCTCTCCCACATCTTTTCCAGGCCCATTCACATATACCCCCGTAGTGTGTGCCCCATCCATGCCTTCAGCTGGATTTGGCACAAGGCCCGAAAGACTCAGTCTCTCCTGAGTCCCTCCGCCGATGCTTTCTTTCCATCCTTGTCACGTTTCACCACTCTGACATGGTCTGCACTGATGGTTCAGTGGTTGCTGGTCGAAATGGTTATGCTCTTGGGGACTGATCAGAACAATGCTCATTGCTGGATGGCTGCAGTGTTTTCACTGCAGAGCTGGTAGCCATCTCTCGTACCATAGAGTATATCTGCTCCTGTTCAGGTGAGTCCTTCGTTATCTGTAGTGATTCCCTGAGCAGTTTACAAGCTACTGACCAGTGTTTTCCTTGCTCCCACCTGCTGATGGCTATCTGGGAGTCCATCCATATTCTTGCCCATTGCAGCCGCTCCGTGGTTTTTGTGTGGACCCCGGGTCATGTCGGCATCCCAGGTAATGAACCTGTTGACACACTGGCCAAACAGTCTATCAGTGCACCGGCCTTGGAGATTGGCCTTCCAGAATGTGATCTCCAGTCAGTGTTGTGGCAAAAAGTCCTTGGTACTTGGGGTGATGAATGGCACACCCTTCCTTCCTCCAACAAACTTCGGGTCATCAAGGAGACTATAGGCGTGTGGCGCTCCTCCTTGCGAGCCTTCGCAAGGACTCAGTTGTTTTCAGCTGGCTACGCATTGGCTACACCTGGCTGATGCACAGTCATTTCTTGTGTCATGAGAACTCACCTCTATGTAGCTGTGGATCAGCATTGACAGTGGTCCACATCTTGTTGGCCTGCCCACTTTTAACTGCGCTTAGGCAGACGTTGGTGCTGCCTGATAAGCTCCCTGCTCTCTTAACGGATGACACTGCAATGACAGGCTTAGTTTTGAGTTTTATTCACACAGGGTGATTTTATCACTCGATCTGAGGGTTTGTCTCTTTTCTGTGTTGAGTCTGGTCTTTGGCCTACGGTTTTAGGTTGGGGTTTTTAGTGTGTCTGTTGGTTTTTCTTCCATGGTTGGCCAACCACTGTAAGACTCTCTTTGTGTTTAATTCCTCTTTTCTGGTCTTTGTCTATGTCTTTCTTGTTCTGTGTCATCCTTTGTCATCTCTGTTGCTTGTTTTTCTTCCTTATGGGTGTTTCATGGTCGTGGAAAAAGGGACTGATGGCCTTTGTAGTCTGGCTCCTTCAACCCCCACGAACCAACCAAACCATAGATTGCTACTCATCATAAAGATGAAATTTTGAGCTGCAAATAGTAACAACAAAAAGGTAGCCACACATTTAGCTTTCAGCCACAGCCTTCTTCTGAAAGAAAACAAGCACAACGTCATACAAGCAAGTACATCTCATGCACACAAGACTGGTGTCTCCAGCAACTTCACCCTGAATGTATCTGTCAGGTTGAACAAAAGTAGCAGTCAGGAGTGGGGCAGGAAACAGGGTGGATATCAGGATACAGTCGGGGTGAGAGAAGAGCACTGTCTGGTGGAGGTTGCAGGGACTAGATGAAGGCGTAGACTGTTAGGCATAGCACTGGGAGGCGAACACCATCTAACAGAACATAAACAATAATGAACTGCTTGAACAACACAAGGCTGATCATGACAATTTTTTTGTTGAACATCATTACAGGTGATGAAACATCCAATGCAATCCATGGAGTGGTGCCCCAGCATATATCCTCTGAAGAAAAAGTTCAAAACCCCACCCTGAGCCGGTAAAGTCATGGTGATGGTCTTCTGGGACTCTGAAGGGGATATTCTTTTTGATGTCCTCCCTCGCAGTGCAAACATCAAGTCAGAAGTGTATTGTGCAACGCTCAGGAAATTGTAAATATGACTTCAGTGTGTATGTCACCAAAAAACTGCAAACAAACGTCTCCTTCTCTATGGCAAAGCAAGGAATCACGCAAGTCTGTGCACCTAAGAGGAACTCACAAAACTTCATCGGACTGTTCTTCCTCATCCCCAGTCTCGCACCTTCTGACTTCCACCTGCTTGGCCCAATGAAGGATGCACAGTACGGGAAGCAGTTCACTGATGATTGGGAGGTTACTGATGCAGCAAGATGCTGGCCCCAACATTGACTGATCGAGTGGTACCGTGTGGGGGTACAGGCTCTCCCAGTGAGGTGGCATAAGGCCATAACATTGGATAGAAATGACATTTTGAAGCCAAAAGAGTAGGGAATAATACGGTATATTTGAATCCACATTTCAAAAGCACAGGCACTGGACAAGAAATTAAATACACTATGGGAGCAACAAAAGTTAAGTCTAGAATTATGATGAGTCACATTAGCCGAGGAAAATGTTTCTCAGTGGGGTATGATGTGGCACATGGTAATAAGCATGTCTACATTTGGTGAAATTTTTGGAGAACCTTTTTTTCTGCCTTCCCTGATTTTGCACTCCTGGCTTATGAGCTATGGCAGGGGGTATGGTGAAGAATGATGTAGTGTGACCCGGGGCTTATAGAGAGTGCCCAATGGGGCAAAGCAGTGTAGCAAGTATGAGCAGAGTAAAATTGGCCACCACACCCTTGGCCCACAAGGATCGTTCATCACATTTTTCACCTGATTTTGGCACATATATGTGGACCTCCTTAGGCCCCCATCCCATAGGTTCTGTTACCTGGTAACCTTTATGGAGCACTTTACCCAATGGTCGGAGCCCATGCTGGGTGCAGATATATGGCAGCTATGGTGGCAAAGATCATTCTAAGTAGTCGAATTGCCCAGTTTGGTACACTGCACACCATCATGACTGACAAGGGCAGATAATTTTCCAGAAAACCCTACACCTATGTGGCCTCTCCTACATACATACCACCAGCCAGCAATGGTATGATGGAGAGGTTCCACCATACCTTGAAGGTGATGATCATGTGTGCTGGCACTACATGGTCAAATGTGCTACCACTTGCCATCTTACGTCTGCAATCAGCAGTCAAAGAAGACCTGCAGCATTCACCAGCACAGCTGGTGTATGGTAAAAGGCTGTGGTTACTGGCAGAACTAATTACTGACAACCCCTCTGATCTTCCTCCTCTGGCCTTCATCACCGAGTTTGGCCACCACCTGCAGGATACTATGGCTCAAATATACCCCTCTATGTCATAGCTTCATGGACACTGGAAATTTGTTCACAAGGACCTATACAATGCACCCTTCATCTGGTTGAGGGATGTCTGAGACAAACTACCTCTCATACCATAGTACAGCACCCCACATCAGGTCTTACAGTGGGGACAACACCGTTTTAAACTTCAACACAGTGGGAAAGATGAAATGATTTTTCATGGAACAATTGAAGCAAGCACACTTGTATCCAGAGATGACAAAGGACACCATGCCAGTACCTCGTACTGCATGACTAATCGTTCCATACCAGAGCAGTGCTGACAACCATACCTCAGCTGACCACTACCAGCATGACTCCCACTTGAACAGGCACTGAAGACTACAAGAGTTGGATGAACTGTAAAACAGCAGCTCACCAACATACCTGGGTTTCTGGGATTTAAAAAAGTGGGGGTATTATGTAGTGATACAGGGGATTGATAAACAAGCAACAGTATGAAGACAGTGCGTAATGACTTTGATAGAAGTAATTTAGTTTTATTCTCTTGGTGTGATTCTGCGTGATATAGCATGAAGTAAAGGTATAGAAAGATCAACCAATGGACATAATTGCATCTACCATACCTCAGCCTACATCCCTACAAATACGTTCACCATTCCATATACAAGATCAGTATTAATATCAAACATTCATGTCAGTTTCACTACAACACTCTTCAGTTGTTGATATAAAAGCTCTTGGGAGGTCCGTGTGTGTCCAGGGAAGGACAGAGATCAACAGGATGCTTGTGCATCTGAACATGTATTTCCTTTTAGTAAGTTACCATAACCCACTGCCCTGTACTGAAGAGGCGCACCGACCTACAATATGGCTAACCACATGCACCATAAAAATATAACCAACATCTGCACATTTATACTAGACATGACATTTTATGGTGTTATTTTCATATTATATGAATAACTTTGGTTGCCAGTATCATTTGTTGGTAAGAAGACGAAGTGATACTCATCACTCATGTGGAGTGGTATATATCACTGCACTCTTTGTCAATCTTCACACAATATAAATTAACAATGAACACCAAAACTGGGGCTGCCCCTAGCAAAATAACAATGTATCCTCATACCACAACACATTTATGTTGATGGTACAATTACATAATCCATTTTCATTCAAACTGCGGTATTGACCGTCTAGGCATGGTTGAACTACGGACAACATGAGCCGTGTACCTCCTTCCTGGTGGAATGACTGAACTGATTGGCTGTCAGACCCTCTCTGTCTAATAGGCACTGCTCATTTATGGTTGTTTACATCTTTGGGCGGGTTTAGTGACATGTCTGATATACTGTAAACTATGGATGTAGGACAACAGGCAGAGTTGATATTTCTAGATTTCTGGAAAACATTTGATACAGTGCACCAGTGCAGACTGCTAATGAAGATATAAGCACTTGGTATAGGTTCCCAGATATGTGAGTGACTCAAGGATTTCTTACATGATAAAACCCAGTATGTTGTCCTTGATGGTGAGTGTTCATCAGAGAGAATGGTATTGTCAGGAGTGTCTCAGGGAAGTGTGATAGGACTGTTATTATTTTATATACACATAAATGGTCTGGCAAAGTGGGCAGCAGTCTGTGGTTGTTTGCTATTGATATATTTTGAATATAGGAGGATATAAGATGACTTAGACACATTTTCTAGTTAGTGTAATGAAGGGCAGATAGCTTTTCATGTAGGAAACTGTAATTAATGCAGATGAGTAGGAAAAACAAATGCATAATGTTCAGGTACAGCATTAGAAGTGTTCTGCTTGAGACAGTCATGTTGTTTAAATATCTGGGTGTAATGTTGCAAAGTGACATGGACTGGAACGAGCATGTGAGGATTGTGGTTGGGGTGGCAAATGGTCGACTTTCATTTTTGAGAGAATTTTGGGAAAGTGTGGTTCACTTGTAAAGGAGACACTAAGGTGACCTATTCTTGTGTACTGCTCGATTGTCTGGGATCCTCACCACATTGGACTAAAGGAAGACACTGAAGCATTTTAGAGGCAGGGTACTAGATTTGTTACTGGTAGGTTCGAACAGCACTCAAAGTGATACAGAAATGCTTCAGAAACTCAAATGGGAATCCCTGGAGGGAATGTGACATTCTTTTTGAGGAACACTATTGAGAAAATTCAGAGGACAGATCTCCGAATCTGACTGCAGAATGATTCTACTGCCACTAACATACATTTTGAATAAGGGTCACAAAGATAATCAAATAATGGAAACTCCAGGATGGAATATAATAATATTGTGAAAAGGAAAGTTGCTACTCACCATATAGCGGAGATGCTGATAGGCACAACAAAAAGACTGTCACAAATATAGCTTTTGGAAATAAGCCCTTTGTCAGAATTAGATGACACACACACACACATTCTCACAGATGCAACTCACACACACGACTGCACTTTGCGGTGGCTTCAGAATATGTATGGAGCTGTAGCTGTAGATGTACTTTGTGGAACGGTAACAATAAAAAATTAGCTTAAAAATATTTACAGTCACATTGAAAATGTATTTCCATCTAAATTCTGGTCATAAGAAACTTATTGTATTTTCAAGTAACACAATTTATCAAATTGCCACAAATATTGGTTGTAATTTCAATTTTGATCATATTAAAACAATGCAATGAAAAATAGCTGTCATCATTATGTATTTGTACACAGTGGCATGCCCACCAGTTCATTAGTTGCTGTTGTTAGAAATGAGTCTGTCATGATTGCAAAGTTGTAATATCCCATGTCAGTTTTATTCAGAAATGTAATTTGTACAGTATGTTTGTTCAAGAAAACAAAAATGAAAAAAATTTTCATTGTTAAATTTAAAAAATATGGACCCTGCTACAATTTTTATTTTCTCATAGAAAACCCAAAATATGCACCAAGCAGCAAAGTGCAGATCTACATCCCTTATTGTTGTGAAGAACTACATCACCAAATTAGATGACTATCTTTGATTTTTGCTCAAATATATATTCCATTCTGTTAAAATTAGTTACCCATAAAAAGGTCTGTCACTCGAGTTATGAACTTTAAATCTGAATCCATCATTGCACACACAACAAGAAAGTGAGATTAATAAGGTAAAAAGTGCTGTAGAGCCATGACACAGACACAATTCAGTTCTCGTGTGGGCATAGCAGAATGTAAAATTAAAAATGTAGAGTTGAACTTCTCAAAAGAAACAGAGAAAAAAGTTTTGAAGTAATTACTAATCTCATGAAGCAGGAAAATCAAAACCTGAAAGTAAAGATTGCACAGACTAAATTGTGTTTAGAAGGAAAGGTTGAAACTTTTAAATTTGACACTGATAAACCAATTTTTGTAATCAACAACAAAGGTCATGATGTTGACAATTGTAATGTAGATGTGTGCAAAAGTAAAGTATTAAATCTACGCAGGATATTTGAACTGTAAGAAGGAGCTGAAGCCCGAAAATTTATTAGTAGCTTTTGGAGGAAGTCGCCTAATGTCATTATTAAAAGCTTTTCTGGTGACAGAAAACTACACTCTGCAGACTTTTTACAACACTGCTGTGCCAATTTTTCACTTCAGATGACTAATGTATTTAAAGTTATGTTTGTAAAAAAGCTCTTGGATGGGGAAGTGCTTTCACGGGCTAATCAGGATACTAGTACAGAATACCTTAAAGTGAGTTTGAGAAAAGTTTTTAAGCAAAATTTGGTCAGAACCAGAGCAAGCAAGGATCAAGAGCAAATTTTTGAATGGACCAAATTCCAGAGGGGGAAGTGGACGTACAAACAATTTTGTGAAAAACTGTTATGGAAATTGGTTTATTTGGACAACCCTTTTGATAAATTGACTCAACTAGATGCCCTAAATGGAAGGTTACCTGTGAACGTGCAGTGGGGAGGCTGGTTTATTGACCAGCTGGTCCCAACTAGTCACTTTTTGAAGCATGTAGATAAATTAGACAGAGCCTTTGAAAGAAATGATAAGTAAAATTTTAATCAAAGCAGTTTTGGGGATCCACAGAATGGGGCTAGAATCAAAATTATAATGGGCGGAGGCATGGCGGAAGTTACAGTGATGAATATCAGGGAGGTAAAACTAGAAAAGACTGTAAATAAAATGGCAGAAACACAATGCGAACGGAGAGTTTCATGAACAGATGTACGTCATAGGAAGGTAATAACAGGTCACAGTATAACAGAAGGCCAGATAATAGAGGAAATGTACAGGGGAACTGGGAGTTGTCCTTTCGCAGCCTTTCAGGTTTGGGTGTTTAAGTGGAATCACAATCAGGCAGATCTTTACAGGACAGACACAGAGAAATAGGGAGAGAAGAAATTCTGGGTTGTGTAGGTGAAGTAATTTGTGTGTGTGTGTGTGTGTGTGTGTGTGTGTGTGTGTGTGTGTGTGTGTGTGTGCGTGTATGAGACCGCGCGCTCCGTGTGTTGGGGGGTGAGGGTGGGAGTGAGGGGGGGGGGGGGGGCAGCAGGGTTGTGCCACACCACATCGTTATAACTTATTCTGATAAGAAATTTTGGGAGGCTATGAGTGGTGGAGTTAATGGTACAAGAAATAGTAAAGAACTATGCACTGAGTAGGTGGAATTAGATAATGAAACTCCAAAAAACTTTTATAATCAGCGAGAAAACAAAATTATCAAGGGAGAAGTCAGATAGCAATTGTGATGTAGTATAATGGACGGTGGGGAGAATAAGGCAGACGTACTGTTACTGGTTCTAATCCCATCGCTGGTGAGGCTGTTGTCCATTTAGTCAGGGAGGAAGAAGTATTGAACTTAATTGTAATGATGCTGATGTTAATTTATGAAATGACAATTGTAGAGTTGAAGGCAATTATAAGCTTGATGGGAGTATTTTGCTTGACGTTACAAAATCACATATTAATGATGAGACAATTTGTGGAATGAGGACACTGGCAGTAGAAATCGTGGGAGTCAGATTATGCCACAAAAGATCAGTGGAGCATCAACTGAAATGGGGATGGAAGTAAGAATAATGATTTTACTGACATTTTGAGGATGGTATGGGATAATTATATGGACAGTAATGAGAACAGGGAATTAAAGCTACAATAACGAATTTTGTGGAAAATTTAATCCTGATTGTTGGAGAGTCGAACCACAGGCCAAGTGATGAGGGGGAATCTGTAGAAGTCAATCAGCATGTTAAGGGGGATTGTGTAAGTGAAGGGAGCTCAATTTGTTAAGTAGCTTACAACATGAAAGATAAAAGTTAAGAGAGGAGGATAAAAGGAAATAAATGAACTTTGAAGAATTACAGATCACATTTGTATTGAAGAAAATGAAGGTGAACAATATGGCTTACATGGAAGTCCATCAATTTATCTACAGGTTGGAAACAGGGAAGGTAACTGTTCACCTGATAACGATAGTCCTACCTGTAGGATTTATGAGAAATTAGGAGGTGAAATCAAACACAGTTCTGATTTCATTGAAATGCCTGTTGTGGGCGTAAAAATAAAGGGAGCAAATGGTAGGTGCAGCAGAATTTTAAAGAAACAGGTACTCTATCATTTTCTATTGGAGATATAAAGTATGTCGAAGGATGCCTTGTAATTCCAATTTTCAGTGAAAGTGTTAACTTGTGGTGAACTAAATTATGAGGGCAGGGGTAGGATTTAACTGGTTCACAAGAGAAGTAGCATTTACTGATCCAAAAAGCAAAATGCGTCTAAAACAAGAATCACAGATCAAAATTGTAGCAACACCACTTATCAAATTAGGGGGTGTAACTTTTGCTGATGAGATGATGTACTTTGACATTGATAATACTGGAGACGGATCTATTGATTAACAGCAGCTTACTTAAAGCTAAATTTCAGGAAGTAGAAAGTTAAATCCTGAAAGACACATTTGTGGGAATACTGTGACATTTCTGATGAGAAGCTTGGGAAATTAAAAAATTAAGAACGTAAGTTAAAATGGAAACTATGTGAACCACCTTTCATTAAACCTTGTGGGGTACTGATATCAGAAAGGGAGGCTTTCTTTCATACGCAACAACCCATGGGGGTGGAGGGGGGCTAAGATTGCTGTTGGATTTAAGACACTTAAATAAATGTTTGGAAAAAAGGAGACAGATCAACTGCAAAGCACTGATGAGTTGTTGCATAAATTTGAACACGCAAAATTTGCAATTACTTTAGACCTCACTTTCAGTTTACATAATATCCTACTTAAATAGAATTCTGGAAATAACACTGCACTTCTTACAGGTGGAGATGCTGCCAATACTGTGTTTTACCTTTTGGCCTTAATGTTTCTGTAGCAGAATTTATTCGTGTATTGGATTTTGTCCTGGTGACGTAATTGTGGGAAATTAACAATTCACATTAATTCAGATTTTAATTGCTGGCAGAAATTGGGAGGAGGTGGGACATTTTGGTTTACTGGGTGAAGTTTCTAAGAAATAAGCAGCTGCAGCAGCAAGTCGTACAACCCTAGCTTACTTGTTTGTTAGATAGCTTAATTAATTTCTTTGCGTGTTTTTGGGTACTTGCATTGTTTAATTCATATATTTCAGGCGTATTATAGTATTTGAGGGTTGTAGCATCGCGCCTTAGTACCTGAATAGTGTAAATTCGCGTAGTCGTCTGTCTTCTGTTTTTGTTGTGAACGGCCAGTGTCGGTTGGTCAGTCAGTGTGCTCCCTGCCGCCGTTGGATAAGCAGCTGCAGCAGCAAGTCATATAACCCTAGATTACTTGTTTGTTAGATAGCTTAATTAATTTCTTTGCGTGTTTTTGGGTACTTGCATTGTTTAATTCATATATTTCGGGCGTATTATAGTATTTGACAGTTGCAGCATCGCGCTTTAGTGTTTACTTCGTAGATTCTTATTTAAATTGCGTGTGAGTTTCGTATAGGAGGTGCAATTTCGAGTTTTAGTTACTGTAATTGTAAATTCAGCAGATTGTAGTGCAGTCGTTAGGCATTTGTACAGGTTAGTTGATACATTCTTTGCGTGTTTTGCTTGTGTTATCTAGGCACGGACTCGTGTTTCGGTAACTGTTGTTTAACATAGATCAGAATGGACAGGGACTGCTGTGTTCGGATGAGGGCTGACTTGGCATCCTTTCGCTCACAGCTGCAATCGGCGCTGACTTCGGTCACGCAGCTTGAGGCTGTTGCCAATGGGCACCACTGTGGGGAGCCGGACTCGGGTATCACGGGGATGTCAACCTCGTCCCGTCTGTCCCCAGATCGATCTGCCGCTGTGGTTGCCCCGGTTGCTGCACGCAGTGGGGCTGAGCCCTCGCCTGTGGTTGATTGGGAGGTCGTTCCAAGGCGTGGCAGGCAGCGAAAGGCGTCCCCGGAGGCTGATCAGAAAGCCTCCGCGGTGCGTCTGACAAACCGGTTTCAGGCACTGTCTCTGGCTGAGTCAGATGCAGCTGCCTGCCCTGTTTCAGAGGATCATTCTCAGCCTTCAAGGTCCGGGCAATCGCAGAGGGTGGGCTTACTGGTAGTTGGGAGCTCCAATGTTAGGCGCGTAATGGGGCCCCTTAGGGATACGGCGGCTAAGGAGAAGAAGAAATCCAGTGTGCACTCCGTGTGCATTCCGGGAGGAGTCAATCCTGATGTGGAAAGGGTCCTTCCGGATGCCATGAAGAGCACAGGGTGCAGCCAGCTGCAGGTGGTGGCACATGTCGGCACTAATGACGTGTGTCGCTTTGGATCTGAGGAAATTCTCTCTGGATTCCAGCGGCTATCTGATTTGGTGAAGGCTGCCGGTCTTGCTTACGAGATGAAGGCAGAGCTCACCATCTGCAGCATCGTTGACAGAACCGACTGCGGACCTTTGGTGCAGAGCTGGGTGGAGGGTCTGAATCAGAGGCTCAGACGGTTTTGCGACCATATTGGCTGCAGATTCCTTGACTTGCGCCATAGGGTGGTGGGGTTTCGGGTTCCGCTGAATAGGTCAGGAGTTCACTACACTCAGCTGGCGGCTACACGGGTAGCGGAGGCTGTGTGGCGTGGACTGGGCGGTTCTTTAGGTTAGAAGGCCTCGGGAAAGTGTGGGATGGGCTGCAATGTCAAAGGGTGCTTGGCAATTTCAGGACGTGCTTGGATCAAGGAACAGTCAGAATTATAGTTGTAAATTGTTGTAGTTGCACTGGAAAAGTCCCTGAGCTTCAAGCGCTAATAGAAAGCACAGAAGCTGATATCGTTATAGGTACAGAAAGCTGGCTAAAGCCTGAAATAAGTTCTGCAGAAATTTTTACGAAGTCTCAGATGGTGTTCAGGAAAGATAGATTAGGCAGAATTGGTGGTGGAGTGTTTGTGTGTGTCAGTAGTGGTTTATCTTGTAGTGAAGTCGAAGTAGATACTCCGTGCGAATTGGTATGGGTGGAGGTTATACTTAACAGCCGAATTAAGTTAATAATTCGCTCCTTCTACTGACCCCCAGACTCCGATGATACAGTTGCGGAACAGTTCAGAGAAAGTTTGAGTCTCGTAACAAATAAATACCCCACTCATACGGTTATAGTTGGTGGGGACTTCAACCTACCCTCGGTATGTTGGCAAAAATACTTGTTCAAAACCGGTGGTAGGCAGAAAACGTCTTCCGAGATTGTCCTAAATGCTTTCTCCGAAAATTATTTCGAGCAGTTAGTCCACGAACCCACGCAAATTGTAAATGGTTGCGAAAACACACTTGACCTCTTAGCCACAAACAATCCAGAGCTGATAGAGAGCATCATGACTGATACAGGGATTAGTGATCACAAGGTCATTGTAGCTAGGCTCAATACCATTTCTTCCAAATCCATCAGAAACAAACGCAAAATAATTTTATTTAAAAAAGCGGATAAAGTGCCACTAGAAGCCTTCCTAAAAGACAACTTCCATTCCTTCCGAACTGACTATGTGAATGTAGATGAGATGAGGCTCAAATTCAAAGATATAGTAGCAACAGCAATTGAGATATTCATACCTCATAAATTGGTAAGAGATGGAACGGATCCCCCGTGGTACACAAAAAAGGTCCGAACGCTGTTGCCGAGGCAACGAAAAAAGCATGCGAAGTTCAGAAGAACGCGAAATCCTGAAGATGGGCTAAAATTTACAGACGCGCGAAATTTGGCACGTACTTCGATGCGAGATGCCTTTAATAGGTTCCACAACGAAACATTGTCTCGAAATTTTGTAGAAAATCCGAAGAAATTCTGGTCGTATGTAAAGTACACAAGCGGCAAGACGCAGTCAATACCTTCGCTGCGCAGTGCCGATGGTACTGTTATCGACGACTGTGCCACTAAAGCAGAGTTATTGAACGCAGTTTTCCGAAATTCCTTCACCAGGGAAGATGAATGGAATATTCCAGAATTTGAAACACGAACATCTGCTAGCATGAGTTTCTTAGAAGTAGATACCTTAGGGGTTGCGAAGCAACTCAAATCGCTTGATACGGGCAAGTCTTCAGGTCCAGATTGTATACCGATTAGGTTCCTTTCAGATTATGCTGATACTATAGCTCCCTACTTAGCACTCATATACAACCGCTCGCTCACCGATAGATCTGTACCTACAGATTGGAAAATTGTGCAGGTCGCACCCGTGTTCAAGAAGGGTAGTAGGAGTAATCCATTTAACTACAGACCTATATCATTGACGTCGGTTTGCAGTAGGGTTTTGGAGCATATACTGTATTCAAACATTATGAATCACCTCGAAGGGAACGGTCTATTGACACGTAATCAGCATGGCTTCAGAAAACATCGCTCTTGTGCAACGCAGCTAGCTCTTTATTCGCATGAAGTAATGGCCGCAATCGACAGGGGATCTCAAGTTGATTCCGTATTTCTAGATTTCCGGAAAGCTTTTGACACCGTTCCTCATAAGCGACTTCTAATCAAGCTGCGGAGCTATGGGGTATCGTCTCAGTTGTGCGACTGGATTCGTGATTTCCTGTCAGGAAGGTTGCAGTTCGTAGTAATAGACGGCAAATCATCGAGTAAAACTGAAGTGATATCAGGTGTTCCCCAGGGAAGCGTCCTGGGACCTCTACTGTTCCTGATCTATATAAATGACCTGGGTGACAATCTGAGCAGTTCTCTTAGACTGTTCGCAGATGATGCTGTAATTTACCGTCTAGTAAGGTCATCCGAAGACCAGTATCAGCTGCAAAGCGATTTAGAAAAGATTGCTGTATGGTGTGTCAGGTGGCAGTTGACGCTAAATAACGAAAAGTGTGAGATGATCCACATGAGTTCCAAAAGAAATCCGTTGGAATTCGATTACTCGATAAATAGTACAATTCTCAAGGCTGTCAATTCAACTAAGTACCTGGGTGTTAAAATTACGAACAACTTCAGTTGGAAGGACCACATAGATAATATTGTGGGGAAGGCAAGCCAAAGTTTGCGTTTCATTGGCAGGACACTTAGAAGATGCAACAAGTCCACTAAAGAGACAGTTTACACTACACTCGTTCATCCTCTGTTAGAATATTGCTGCGCGGTGTGGGATCCTTACCAGGTGGGATTGATGGAGGACATCGAAAGGGTGCAAAAAAAGGGCAGCTCGTTTTGTATTATCACGTTATAGGGGAGAGAGTGTGGCAGATATGATACGTGAGTTGGGATGGAAGTCATTACAGCATAGACGTTTTTCGTCGCGGCGAGACCTTTTTACGAAATTTCAGTCACCAACTTTCTCTTCCGAATGCGAAAATATTTTGTTGAGCCCAACCTACATAGGTAGGAATGATCATCAAAATAAAATAAGAGAAATCAGAGCTCGAACAGAAAGGTTTAGGTGTTCGTTTTTCCCGCTCGCTGTTCGGGAGTGGAATAGTAGAGAGATAGTATGATTGTGGTTCGATGAACCCTCTGCCAAGCACTTAAATGTGAATTGCAGAGTAGTCATGTAGATGTAGATGTAGATGTAGTCATGTAGATGAGGTTATGTCACTGAAGTTGGAGAAGTGAAAATTAGCTGTGAAGCAACTCAAATTTTTGGGTCACAGGTAACTGAAGAGGAAATTTTGCCTGAGGAGGAAAATGTTGAAGCCAGTGCAAAACTCCCAGTTCCAAAAACAAAGAAATGGTTAAAATCAGAGCTCGGTGGATTCTGTAGGAACAACATTTTAAAGAAAAATTCATGTAGGTTTGGTATAAAGATCGACAGCAAGCAGCTGACAAAATTATGACACAACTATATGAAAGTAAAATTTTACACAGAATGGATGTGATTCTACCATTCTATATCATGACACACAGTTGTGACAATCAGTTGGTGGCCCATCTCTTCTGGGAGAAGACTGTAGATGGAATGTAGATCAGGGTTAAGAAATTCTGTAAAGTTAACAATGGTGATCTGGGGGCAGTGGGAATGGATCATAGTTGAATGGAGGAGTGAACTGAATCAGGCAGGGTTCAACATTGGTCTTTGGTTGAGTGTGATAGATAGGCTTGGTGGTGAAAAAGAGTATCCACTGCAGAGACCAGAAGAAGGAGAGAAGAGATCCTTACTCCTACCCATTTGCCTCTCCCATCATGCACAGCTGGTGCTGCTCGTAGAGTGGCTTCAGCTGCCAGAGGCTGTGGTCATATGTGTGTGTGTGTGTGTGTGTGTGTGTGTGTGTGTGTGTGTGTGTGTCATCTTTTTTTGACAAAGGCCTTGTAGGCCGGAACGTTATTGACTCAGCATCCCTGTTGTGCACTGAATACAATTATCCCTTTTCGGTATCTATTGCATATTTTACGAACCAAAAAGGTTGCATCATGAAAAGTACCAAATCATACAACTAGCATATTTTCTTGTATTTCCACAGATTTACACTGTGGTTGTGATAAAATGTCATGTGGTTTATACAACACTTAATCAGACTGGGAAAAAGCCTTGTCACTATCTGGTGCTTTATTCTATGAAACAGTTTATACTCTAATAGCTGCTGATCTGACAGAAGTATTTTAACTTTGTCACATGTTAGTTTGCATCGTTTAAAAGATGAAGAAAGAAAGAAAGAAAGAAAGAAAGAGATGCACACAAGATTGCTTATCTTACTCATTACTTACTGAATTAATTTTGACATTTTCTACAGCATAGCTGGTGTTGAAATTTATTCCACACATTCAATTGATGGCTTTATTAGTAATTAACTGAATTTTTATTACTATTTTTAATGTTAATGATTCATGGATCTTATTTATTTTATGTGAGGTGACTGATCTGCTACAGACACACTGAACTTTTACATTATTCATGATTTATGTTTAAAAAGATATGGGATCTTATGCTAATGGGAAACTATGCTATTTTGATGAACTTGTTACAGTGCTATGAACTGCTTGGTATAAGAGAATGTTTCCACAATGATAAACGGAGATTTTACCTTAAAATGAGCCATATTATTCAGGGCATGTGAGAATGTGTAACAAAACTTATGACAGATGACGACGACTTGATAATACTTTGTATAAAGGTGAACTGGTTATTAGAATGTGGTATCAATGTTAACTAAGTAAATTATAATTGTTACAAGCCTTACTGTGGTGTCCTTAGCAGACTCATGGTTGCTATAAGAGAGGGATCAGGGAGGTTGGAAATTTACATTTACTGGTCAAATACCATGATCAAAAGTAAAATATATTCATGTACTCATTATAAATATGCAAGACAGCTGACAAGATGCATTTTCTAGCTAGTTTTGAGACAGTGCTGTTGAAAGGACCTTGTAAACTCATTTAAGTCAAATGTTAAATCATTTAAAATATCCTTTGACCACTGGATTCTGGGTGATTATGATGATGCTCACAATTTTATTGTGTTTACCTGTATATGGTATATGTTTTATATTACAAGAAATGTTGATTCTTTTCTGATTAAAATTAATGATTTCAGTAAGGATGAGGAGAGACTTCAGTTCACAAATGCCTGTTCTGTCTAATGCTATATCCACCACAGCTACTAATAATGGTTTTTACATATATGCTTTGTAACATTTTGCAGACTGCATTATTTAAGTTAGATTATGTTATTTCATTTTCAGGAAAGTATGAATTTATGACTAAATATGTAATTATTTCACATTAATTTTTGAGATTGCTGCTCCTAAAGTCACTAGCATTGATTGCCTCTTGTCCAAAACATATTACCTTTGTCCTGACTTGACATCATTTTGAAACTATTTATTGTCTTGTTTCTATTTCAGTATAAAATGTCCTGGTGACCAGCTCTGGCAGATATGAAAGAATAGCCAAATTACTGATATGTATAGAAGATGCCAGGCACACTATACAGGAAAATACAAATTAATGGACAAGTTGCTAAGGAAGACCTGATAATTAAGAAAAATTCCTTTTCCTAAAAAAAATTATGGATCAAATCCAGTGACTCAGAAATACTGTAGTGTAGTACATGTCATAATCAAAAATATGCTAAAAATGTAACTGCCAGCATAGGAAATTTTGCTGGAATGAATTACTGACTCTTGCTATGAAGAATGTTACGTTGCTAGGGAGATTTATTTTGCAGATGGACTTGTTGATTAGACATCTAAAAGTCAGCTATAATGTGCAATATACTTTTCATAAAGTAATTAATGTATACACAAATTATTACAATTCAGTTCACAACAGTTTCTTATTTTCAAAGGATACATATACTTTGACTAGAATACAAGATCAGAACAATCATTGTACCGTTTGTTCTGTAACATTAGTTGATATGATTCAGACAGATGTACAAAAACAGCTTTTGCTACAATTTCATTCTTTAATATTAATGTTGATTACTCAGTACTGTTTTTTCTTCACTTTGGCTATGAATTATGTAACACAGTAACTGGAACTTAGAATGTTTCATTTTTTATACACGTTATAATTAGATATAGAGCACCACACACATACACACAGCAGTTATACAAAATTTCCAAAAAACATGTTTTGTTTTCATGTTTCTACATACTTATATTCTCATGTACTAACTTGGTTTGTCTGTTGCAGGCAAGCAGTATCTAATTGATAATTTTTATGTAAGGCATTCTGGGGCTGTATGGTAGACCAAATTGGAGATTATGAAACTGACATGATACCAGACATCACATATTTTTGAAATTTATATTACATGATTTCTTTCTGCAAACTATGTAATCCCTACAGAGGTATCAATTACACAAAAACAGTAAAAATGTTTAATTAACCTAGAAACTTAAAAGTCACATTATAAATAAGTGCTAATACTCATGGTTTTTTTCATTCTTTGATTTCAAACTGTTTTATAATACACCACTACACAATTTAGGTATTTTATCACACTGCAGGTGTAATCTTGTTTACATACTATACTGTTAGATCTAAACTTTTTCTTCTTTTATGTAAAATTACTTTCTACAACATACCAGAAGGTATTAAATTGACTTGAAAATATATACAAAATTTCAACCAAACATTTAACTGTATCAATTTTTGAGCTTATGTCAAAGACTTGGAGAATATTCATAATGAAATTCGCTGAGTAATTAACAGAGTACATTAAAATTATTCACATGTCATTGATTGCAAAGTATATTTTATTAATTTTCGATCTAAAAATATGTTTCCCCCAAAATACCGGTCATAAGAAACTTCTTATTGTATTTTGTTGTAACAAATTCTCTACACATTTTATCAAAATTCTATAAATACTGATCGATTATAATGAAAGAATGTAAGAACAAATAGCTACAGTTGTCGTGTACAATAGCTATTGTCATCATGTACTTACAAATGGTGACAGCAACCACCAGTTAGTTTGTTGTTGTTAGGTAGTTAATTACTTAGCAATGAATCTGTCATGATTGTGAGGTTTCAGTATCCAATGTCAGTATGTTGGTTCAAGAAAACAAAAAGTGTACCAAATTGTGGAAACTAAACATTAAGAAATATGGTCTCAGTTACAGTTTTTAACTCATTATAAACATCCCAAACTAAATATTTGGCATCGAAATGAAGATTTACATCTGTAAATCACTGTGAACAGCTACATGGCAAAATCAGATAATCATCTCCCTCTTCAGCTTAATTGTGTATTCTTCCCTGTCAAAATTAGATACTCCATTATGAATACACGTAAAAATGGTTTGTCATTTGTGTAAAAATTTTAAATTTAGAATCCGTCATTGTACACATTGTGAGCAGAATATCTAGAGGTAAAAAATTAATACGCAACAAAGTAATAAAGCAATACATTGCTTGCTGCTCTGCATAAGTGCTAAGAAAACATCTAAACACATCAATTTCACTCCAACAGATTGGAAATACACTAATCAATAAGCTAATGAGAAGTCCTGCTAGAATATAAATAATTTGAGGAGTAAACATAACAATTAACTTTTGATTAGTTTGTCAGCTCGTATACTGTTTCAATTGTAGTTTACAAGATCACTTGGTTTTAAAGCACTTTCTTGGAATAAGTAATGTACTTCTCAGTGAATTTAGACATACAGTATAGTTATCAGGATGGAACAGAAATTAAAAGTTTACTTTTACGAGTTTCGCTTGTATACTTAACATGACGTAAACACCGATCAAGAAGAAGCAACAGTGTATACACTTAGGACTGTTTTAGAATAAGGTGCCACAGTATCCTTGTCTTTCACTATTTTAAGCACATTTCACACTATTGTAATTTTATTGTTTAAACAATTAAACAGTGACAGCAATATCATAAAAGCTGGTGCCGAGCCGGCTGACATGTTTCTGATATTCATAGATTATGAAATTAAAACAGAAAAGATTGAGTAAAGTATTCTATAAATACTCTGAAATATGCCATTTATTACCCAAAGCTTGCAAGGTTATGCTTAAAAATTCCATCAGGAAGATGGCCTCCATTTAAATCAATGTACTTCCAGAACTTGTCATACACAGGCATCTGTAGGTCACTGTCAATAGCCAGAGTTTCATCAGCAATTGTTTATTTGGCTTCTCAGATGTGCACTATATGCTTCCAGAACACACAGTCTTTCAAGAATCCCCACATGAAAAAATATTAGACAATAAGACTGGGTAACCAAGAAAGCCACGCAATGTCTCCAGACTGAGAGATAATGCTTCTGAACATTCCATAACCAATGGCCATATTGTCTCATGTCACGTTTGGATCAATATCAAGCCGTCATAAGTGAGGCTGAATAAAGTTTTCTAACACAGTGACATAACATTCTGAGTTAGTAGCAGCTGTTACTTCATCCTCATCCTAAAAAAAAAAAAAAAAAAAAAAAAAAAAAAAAAATGTGGGTTTACAATCCCAAAACACTGAATTTACACCAAACTATCACTTTGGGAGACTGCAATGGTTTCTTGTGCAGCTGTTTGAGAAACAAAATATTGTTCTTGTCAAACCCAACGAGCTCTCTATTTTCACAAAATTATGAATGCTATTGATAGAGGATCTCAAACTGATTCCACATTTCTACCTTTCCAGAAGGTTTATGACACTGCTCCTCACAAGGTACTTCCAATCAATTTGCATGCCTATATAGTGGGGATATCATTTCAATTGTTTTACTGGATTCATGATTTCCTGTGAGAAGGATCACAGTACATAATGACCAGTAGTAAATCATCGAGTGATATCTGGTGCCCCCCAAGGAAGTGTTATAGACCCTCTGCTGTTCCTAATCTACATAACAATTCATGTGACAATCTGAGCAGCCCTCTTAGATTGTTCCCAGATAAAGTTGTTGTCTACCACCTATTACAGTCATCAGAAGATCAGAACCAACTGCAAAGTGACTTAGATACAATATCTGAATTGTCTGGAAAGTGGCAATTTTTCCTTAATAAGGAAAACAGTGAAGTTACCAACATGAGTACAAAATGAAATCTGTTAAATTTCAATTACACAATAAATCACACTAATTTAAAGGCTGTCAATTCAACTAAATACCTAGGAATTACAATCTGAACAACTTAAGTTGGAACACTCACAGAGATAATGTTGTGAGGAAGAAAAACTAAAGAATACATTTTACTGGCAGAACACTTAGAAGATGCAACAAGTTTCCTAACTAGGGCATCTACATTGCAGTTGTTCGTCCTCTGCTAGAGTACTGCTACGCTGTTATAGGATCCTTACAAGAGAGAATTGATGGAAGAGGCTGAAAAAGTTCAAAGAAGGGCAGCTTGCTCTACCCTATCACTAAATGTGAGAGAGAGTGTCATAGGTATGATAAGTGAGTCAGGACGGCAATAATTATAACCAAGGCATTTTTTGTGTGGTGGAATCTTTGCACAAAATTTCAATCACCAAGTTTCTCCTCTAAATGAAAAAATATTTTATTGTTTCCAGCCTACATCAGTAGAAATGATAATCATAATAAAATAAGAGAAATCAGAGCTTGTACAGAAAGATTTAAGTATTGACTTTTCCCATGTGAAACAGTAGAGAAAAAGTCTGAAGGTGGTTCAAAGTATCCTCTACCAGGCATTTAAGTGTGAATTGGAGAGTAGTCATGTAGATGTAGAGGTACTGGAGATCAGAACTTCACTTTCTGTTAGTTCACAAAGCCTCTAAAAATGAAAATGAGGTTTGGCATAATGAACAAATTATTCAAGAAAACAGGGCTTCTGCTTAGTGAATTGAGCATGGCAGTGCAAAAAGTACCTTGTTTTTACTTGTCTCTGGGATTAAGTTTCTGATAAATTTCCAATTTGTAAAGATGAAATTACATATCATCAAATATTTGGCGTAAACTTCTTTAATTTACCCTAAAATACGAAACTGTGTAAGAGTCTAAGACTATGATCAAAATCTTTGTTCTTGCTGCAAGGTCTTGAGTGTGTGTGTTGCTCTCTGATGTCAGTGCTTCACATTCAGTACACTAATATTGCCTCCAAGTTTCTTCAGCTAAACCAATACGGTACTCCCAAATGGTACTCAACCATGTTGACCAACATTAAAATGTTGTCTAAAAGAATGATGCATTGCTGTCACAGATTTATTTTTGCAATAACATCAAACTGAGCTAAGACGATGTTACACATTCCACTGCTGCTGGCATATGAAATCACACCCTCTCCTTTGCCCTTTTCTCTCTGACACCCAACACAAAATACTGCACATGTACAATATTCGTGATCAAATTGTGTCAGTTGTTTCCACACCACCCTGTTTTTCTAGGTTAATTCATAAAAAAGAAATTGTACTTACAATCAAGCAATGAGGTGGGTGTGTTGATATTTTTTACACAAGAATTGGTGATCCCAGTATGGGTTTACACTTTTCCACATATTTAAAAAAAAAATATGTATTAAAATGCTTGGCAATTTTTTAAGCATTGCCATGTCAACAAATAAACCATGCAGTATACATGGCAAAGGCCCTGTTATGAATTTCAAAGAAGCACATGAAAATAACACAGGCACATATATACAGCTTAAGTTCTTATTTTAAGAAATGCAGTGACTATAATCTGTCTAGCTGTGCCATTATCCATTTGTATTCTGGAAGGATATATCTTTTAGCATCTGGTGGAGGTTCTTTTACAAGGTAAGCGAGGATGTAGACAGGATACAAACATGGTACTTTATTCTTAATTAAGGCTTCCATATCTATTGGTTCACTTAAATCTTTAATATCAGCAAAGCAATGTGTCGCACCCTGTGGATCTTTGCACGGCGGCCTACAGAAATAAAAACAATTATTAGTACCAGCAAAAATTAAATATATTTAAGTTGTGCTACAAATAGATCTTCCCTAATTAAATTTAAAATCTAATTGCAGATAACCATTAAATTTAAATCTAGACCTACATACCACAATAAGTGGTTTGTTTATTTCTGGTGAAGTGCAGGTCTGATATGTCAGTTACCATATTCATAAAGTTTTGCAAGGACTTTCTACACTGAAAACATAGAGACATGTGTTCTGGCTTTTTTTATACACTATCTTGCTGGGGGGGGGGGGGGGGGGGGGGGCGAATTTAATGACAGAAAATTGTATTTTCTTCAATGTGATACATCAAAAGATCATCTAAAAACAAATATTTTTATTGATATGATATGGGACCCAAAGTTAATAATGTTCAAATTACTAATGTTTTTGTGCTGTAGCTTGGATAACTGTCATTCAGTGTGCCTAACAGAGTGAGATGGGCAGCCGAGCAGTCAAGGCATTGGAGTAACTCCGCTGGTCAGTGTTTGATTCCTATCTAGCACATCATGTATCTCAATGAAAACAACTGTCAATACATTTTAATGTATATTTATTTGATTATTAATCACATTGTCCAGTGTTTTACTTTTTTAAAAGAAGAAGAAGAAGGCAGAGAAAAGTATTGGATTATCAAAATATTATCAAACTGCTGAAAGAAAAAAACTCGGATCAAAAAATATAATGACAAAGAATTGAACATGGAACAGTGGTTTTGTAATCTAATCTAATGCCTAGACTACTTGGCCATCAACTTCAACTTCACTCTGCTGGACACAATGAATGATAGATACCTAAGATACAGAATAAAAACAGAAAAACATCAAGAACTTGAACATTATTAACTTTGGCCCCATATTATATTCATAAAAATGTTTGGTTTTAGATGATCTTTTGATGTATAGCACTAAAAATACCATTTTCCATCAACTTTGAACTCAGTTTTTCCAAAAACGGGAGCAAAAAGCCAAAACACATGTCTTTTTATTTTTAACACAGAATGGTCTTGCAAAACTTGATCAAAATACATGACCCACATGTCACATCCTCCACTAGTGAGAATACAACATATAACCATTAGTTCTTCTACCATCTTATTTTGCTGCATACCTCTTAATGCTGTTGCTCTACACATGCATCCCACAAACAGAGGGAAACAACACAGTGATATTTTTGGACATAATCAACTGTGACTGGGCAACCTTTGGTGGCATTAATTGTGTAATAAAATTAATTGTAATACCAGTTCACAGTAATGGAGAAATTGGACTCGCTTTTATTCATAGGAGCTATATATATAAATCAGAAGACATGATAACGGGTTTATCATGTCAGAGATGAGTCAAAGTGCATAAGGAATCAACAAAATCCACAAACTGAAAAAAAAAAAAAGGTTGTAGGTAGACGTGTAATGCACAGAAAACAGAATCTTGTCACCCTTTACTTTGAAAACTACAAATCCTAACTGTTCCCTCTACATACATTTATGAAATTATAAACTTCCTACACAGTAAACAAAAACTGTTTGATACAACACAAAAAATAAAAATAATTTTACATCACCTACACACAAATTGAAATTATGCGCACAAACTCCACAATAACTGGGGATAAAGATACGTAATGAATTAAGTGCCAAAAACATTCTTAATATGGAGCCACATATTCTAAAAACTGGGCTTCAGCAGATTCTGTGTGAGAAATAGTAATATTCGGTAGAAGAATTCACCAAGAAGCAAATGATAATTTGAGCAGGGGGTAACTTACAAAATTGTTTTATTATTAGGATTCTAGTATTAACATCAATTGTTCCACATTTATGGTGAAGTTTTGACACAATTTTGACACGCATCCTGTACCTGAACTGAATGATTCAGAGCTTTTACGTTATGGAACAAATAAATCACAATCCACGAAAGTCCACTCTGGCATCAAACTATAATGAATTACCCAAATCCATAAAAATAATAATGAATGCAAAGAACTTTCAAATGAACACTGAAGGATTGCATGATCAAGTACTGCTTCTATACAGTAAGGGAGTATCTAGAAAAACAAAACTGTACCATGAATTCAGATTGTATTTGTTTAAGTGCATAGTGCAATAAAATATTGCAGAATATTACTTTTTGTTAAAATAACATGCGAAAAATTTCAAGAACTGTATATAGCAAATAAGCAATTACACTACACAGTCCTAAATTCACAGAACAAATAAATAAATAAATAAATGGCAACTGGCTGTCTTTCCTCACACTTGTTTATATATGATGCAAAATTTTCTGGTATCATATTAGAAAACAGGATGCTTTACTTCCTAAAAAATAAACTTACTAAATTTTAATATGGAAAACATTTTATAACTGCAACCATCAACTCAATAAAGGAATCATTGCACTGTATCGCAAACAGTATCACAAAACAGCGAATCAGATTGGTATCAGCCCAACATCAAGGAAGTGAGGAATATGAAAAAATTAACTCTTTCTAAAACGCCTCCAAATTTGGAACATTTTGTTTTCCAATATGTACTTTCCAGTGGAAATGCCCTCCATCAGTTCCCCAATCATATAATAACATATTTTTCAAACAAAATGTTAAATCAGTAGTAATTTAAAGCTGGAGACAGTAAAATGAAGACAGCAATCACTTACCTACCTATTGTTTCATGCCTAAGTTACTACTGAAACTGTCGTTCCACTATTGTAATTTTGTAATAAAACCTGGCATAGATCAAATAAAGTAGTCACTTTTTTGTATATATATATAATAGTTAAATTCCTTCAGGTGGCTCCAGTTGTCTAATATGAGTATGATTCAAATATTGCAGTTTGGTGGATGCAGAAGTTCTGCTGTTCACCATGGCTGTCTCAATTTGGGTGTTTCCAATACCATTTTTCTTTCTGGATGTGCTTGCTTGCTATACTTGATATAAAAAGTAATACAAAAAACTCATAAGTTCATCATTCACTTTTGATTTATGTCACAGGGAAGTAAAACTTTGTTCCACGACTGCGTCTCAACCGACCACAGCCGACTCTACAAGTGACAACGAATGACTCTAGCTTCAAAGATATTCCACACGACACCCAAACTTCCACTTGTAATAAGTCTCTTTGATATTGTTCGTCATATCCACCAATATCAATCAATATATTGCAATTTTTAAACATAATAGTAAATTAGCATAAAAAATAAGTAGATTATAATTTATAAAAATTCCGACAAAAATATAAGAGAAAAACATTCACCACTTCGCCCACTAAATTCGGTATCGATAACTTCAGTTGAAAATAATACATCTCCCAGATCCATTACACTACACTCCTTTAGCAACTGACCCCATCCCCTCCACCCTAGTGTTGGGGTGAGGAAGGAATATGGTGGCAAAGAAATGGAAAGGAAAGCTGGAGCACATGAGGTACCGAACTGGAAAGACAGTGGGGGCTAGTGTAGATTTAGGCTAGAGGAACAATGAGAGTAGGACATTCTGGAGGGAAAGTTCCTATGTGCACACTTCGCAGAACAGCTTCTTGGAGGGGAACTATATGGCACAGGTATTGAAGAATTTTGGAACATGTTTCATGCTAGTATATTATGAAATTTCTGGAGACCAAAAACTCTTTTCAGTAGGATCCAACATGGGTTCCAAATACACTAATCATGTGAAACTCAGTTCGCTCTGTTCATCCACAACACCTGAAAAACAACAGATAGTGGCACCCAGATGGATGCCGTGTTCTTTAATTTCCAGAAGGTATTCAAAACAGTTCTGCACTGTTGCCTAAAAGAATTTTGGGTGTACCCCAAGGGACTGTTACAAGAACTTTTTAGGATATATATAAATAACCCAATAGATCAGGTTGGATGTTCCACAAGGCTTTTTGCAGATGATGCTGTCGTATACAGAGAAGTCGCAATATTTGAAAATTGCACCAAAATGCAGGAAGACTTGCAGAAGATTGATGCTTGCTGCGAAGACTGGCAATTGATGCTCAAAATAAACAAACATTGCATATTGTACATACATAAACAGAATAACCCATTACTGTATTATTACACAATTGCAGAACAATAACTGGAAGCAATAACTGGAATCTACGAGCATGTGCATGGAGCAATTTCAAGTGGAACAACCACATAAAACTAATCACATATAAGGCAGATGCCAGACTGAAATTCATTGGAAGACTTCTCACAAAGCATAGTGCACCAACAGACAATGTAGTTTACAAAACCCTCAGTTGACCAATACTTAAATACTGCTCATCAGTCTGGGATCCATAACAGATGGGATTGATAGAGGAAATATAGAAGGTCCAAAGATGAGTATCACACTTTGTTAGAAGTTCATTTAGTGAGCAAAAAGTGTCATGGAGGCAATCACCCAACTCTGGCAGCAGATGTGCAAGAGAGGCATTCTGCATCAGGATGTGCTTTACTGCTAAACTCCTGAGAGTGTATGTTCCTGGAAGAGTCAACCAATATATTGATTCCTCCTACATATATCTCATGAAAAGAACATGAGGGTAAAGTCACAGAGCTTTGAGTCCATGTGGGCACTTACCAGCAATCATTCTTCTCGTGAATCATTTGCAACTTACACAGGGGAAGGGGAAAATGACAGCAGTATGCAACGTACCCTCCAGCACACTCCATAAGATGGCTTGTGGAGTTATAGGCATTGATGTAAACATAATAATACAGAAATGATTAGGTAGGAAAGTCCTGGTGGAATATAAGTATTTTAGAAGTATGGGACACCACCTGCTGGAAAATGGTAGCATTGAGTCGTCAACAGGACAGAGGAAGGGGAAACTGTTGGGTGGAGAGTATGGGGCAGTTGGTTAATGGAGGCCAGGAGGGTTACAGGAGCGAATGATGTGTTGTGAGGATAACTTCCGTTTGTGTTGTTCTGAGTGGAGGGAAGGCTCCAGATGGGTCAGGCAGTGAAGCAACTACTTCAGGTTTTTGGTAGGTGGTCTCCTTTACTTGAAAAATATTTACTGCAGAAATGTGTGTTTTGAGGTATAACACCTAATATTCAAGGACACAATATTTACAAGATTTGGGATAATGTCCACACATGCAACATTACGACTCTTGTAGCACTTCTGATCCAAAATTTCAACAAAATACTTCTAAAAGCTTCACCAAATTGCTCCAACTGAGAGATGCTATGGTCTTTTCAGCTTCAGTAATAACATCCTTAAATTCACATTTTTCCTGCTGTTATGTTATAATTAAACTACACAAACTTAACAATCAAAGCACAGATTGAAGTTAAGGAAGACAAAATCGAAACTTCATCATGATCGTCCACACTACTGGATAATAAAGTCAACCTCTAGACTTCCCAACACATTGCATATTTGTAACCTTCAACTACATGTACCCACGCTGCTTTTGCAAATTTTGTAATGACTTCTACTGACCCCTCTCGCTGACGTTTCTTCTCTCTTAGCATCCAGCATCCTATGTCCATCTACCACTTGCCTACATGTCTTGTCACCTCTATTTCATTTTTATTGCATTTTTAATTGAATCTTTCAATTCAATCTGATCCATCATCCATTTACATGTTTACCTGTTTCTCCTTTTACATATAAAACATGCACTACAAAGGAATTACCCAAATGTCCCAAATGGGACATAAATTGGTAGAAGTGTTGTACATGTACATGTCTTTGCTGGTCATCAAGGCTCAGTAGAAAGTGGAAGTCATAACTGAAGACAATTCTACTCCAGTAAATGAGGTTCCAGTCTGAAAACACGTTTGGAGATGCCCCGGACAGCAGTGCAATAACAACCTGATTGTCAACCGATATATGGCCTGACCAGCAGTGATGGTCTGGGGTGCCATTTATTTCATAGCAGGGCCAACTTGGCTGTCATCTGCAGCACGTTTACTGCACAGCAATATGTCAATGATATTCTATCCCCTGTTTTGTTGCCATCCTGGGATTACATATGAGCAGATAATGCCCACCACAAATACGGAAATTTTCTACTGCTTCTGTTCATGCCTGACAACCCTACCTTGACCAGCAGGGTCACTGGATCTACATCTATACTATCTCCTTTGTAGGTTGATTGCAATTCCCCAGTATTCCATCAATAAACTGAAGCCTACCGCCTGCTTTACCTATGACTGAGCCTATGTGATTATTCCATTTCATATCCCTACAAAGCATTACACCCAGGTATTCGTATATGTTGCCCGATTCCAACAGTGACTCACTGATATTATAGTCATAGGATACTATGTTTTTTCATTTTGTAAAGTGCAGAATTTTACATTTCTGGACATTTAAAGCCATCTTTGTACCACTTTGAAATTGTTTCAAGATAGGACTGAATATTTATGCAGCTTTTTTGGATACTATCTCATTATAGATAAATGCATCATCTGCAAAAAGCCCGATGTTAATATTAATATTGTTTGCAAGGTCATTAATATACAACATGAACAGCAAGGGTCCCAACACATTTCCCTGGGGCACATGTGACATTACTTCTACATCTGATGATGACTCTCCATCCACGATAACATGCTTCATCCTTCCTACAAAAAAGTTCTCAATCCGGTCACAAATTTCACTTAATATCCCACATGAGTATACTATTGACAATAAGCATAGGTGTGGTACTGAGTCAAATGCTTTTCACAAATCAAGGAATACTGCATCTACTGCATATCTCCCCAAATGAGAATGTTTGGAGTATTATGGGCAGGGCCCTCTAACCATCCCCAGACTTTGACATTCTTACATGTCAACTGGACAGACTTTGGTATTATATCCCTCAGGAGGACATCCAACAACTCTGTCAATGCCAAGCCAAATAGCAGACTGGATAAGGGCCAGATACAGACCAGTGCATCATTGACTTACTCAATTTGTGAAGCTCTTTTTCTTGAATAAATCATTGAATTTTTCTGAAATTGTATCATTTGCTTGTCTGTATGTGTACGTCACATCTACAAATTTTCATCTCATTTTGATAATTCCTTCATAGTGCATTTTTTAAAAATTTCTCCCAATATACATCTCATTGTGTCTTCTACATCTACATCCTTACTCTGCAAATCACTGTGAATGGCCCAGCAGAGGGTATATACCTCTGTACCACAATTTTGGATTTTTTCCTGTCTGATTTGTGTGAGGAAGAATGAGAGCTAAAACGCCCAGTGCATGTAATATTTCATGTAATCTTGTCTTTGTGGTCTCTATGGGAGAGGGATGTACGTGGCAGTTGTATATTCTTAGACTGTTTGCTAGCAATCATCAGTTTTTGAATAGTTTCCACATTAAAAATTCACAGCTCACTGCCAAAATCTAAAACTGCACAGACTGACTGAAAATGTTAGTATACAGACACATGTTTACCCACAGCACTCTAAGCGAATTCAGCTTGTTTCTTTTGCTGTGCATTCAGATGTCTTCAATTACTCTGTACACAAAAATTAATGTACTGTTTCTGTAATTTCATTGTTACTGTGTCCTTTTTTTGCTATGTTGGTTATACATTCTTTTATTCTTATTGTAACTGATTTTCAAGCCGACTTTCAAGTCAAGTTATTCCATTGGTTGTTGAAGTTTATTTGTACAACAGGCAAACTAGGTCGCATCATCAGTCCCCCCCCCCCCCCCCCCCAAAAAAAAAAAAAAAAAAAAAAAAAAAAAAAAAAAAAAAAAAAAAAAAACCAACTTTGTTCTGATTACATTCTGCTTACACATATTCTTTCCTCATTTTCTCAGTGCAAAAATTTGAAGACTTCCTTTAAAGTTGCTGAGAATTTTTTTTTCTGATACAGAATCTCACTGCCCTACTTCCCCTTCGATTCCAAATTTTTCACTATACTAATTGAGTTTAAACAAAGCGGTAGTAATGAGGCATACAGCAATCTGTGTACTTACCTATGTTGAATCAGTACTTTGTTTCTCAAAGGCTGTTAGTATGGATCTCATTGAAGCAGAACCTAAAGTTTTTTTCAGAATCTTTTACTTCCAGACAAAGTGGTAATTGATGTTAATTACATCATTATACAAGTTTGTTTACAACTTGCAAATGATTCACTGTGCTATACACACTTCTAAAACCAGATTGTTCCTTTACTGGATTAAAATCTAACTGTTTTCTATGCAGTTGTCGGTAATTTTAGTAAATATTATGTATATTATTGAAAGAACTCTGATATGTCTGTAGCATTTTTTGTCTTGTCTATCCTTTTTACAGAAAAGTAAGATAGTTAAAGCATTATTTGAGTTTTATAGAATTTTCTTGCTTCACAAACACCAACAATCAATTTTCAAGTTCCCTTCTGTATTCTTCTTCTTCTTCTAGCTATAACCATTTCAATTGGAACATTATCATCTCACAGCCCTCTTCTTTGTTCATAACACTATGCCGTTCTACATCTCATTTGGCATTACCTGCAGAAAGTTTTTATTTTCCATTACAGTATTAACATTCAGTGTTTCCAGTACATCTCCTGAACTATACAAACATTTAAAGACCCTTTCAAATGCTTGGGAGAATTACCTCTCTGTAGTTAGCCAATTTGCCACCTCAACTGTTGAAATATGAAGTCTACCCATCATATGTTTCTGCTTTGTTAATTCAGCATATTCTATCATGTTCCTCTTACATGGTCACAACAGTAAAGATTAGGTATATTGTGCATGATAAATTTATTAAAAGTGCATAACACAGTATTAATTCTGTAAAAATTAGCACTTCCTGTTTACTGTAATGTATTCACCTATTTTGACAATCTCCTGACAAATGAGCAGGGTAGTTAGTATTATATTCAAATGTTTTATGTTTTTTATGTTGCACTTTCTGCATGTTCCACACCAACAAGGATCGTTTCAGTTTTTGGGTATACGGAATGCAAACTGAATCTATTCTAATTTAATTTAATCTAATCTATACCTTGAAACTCCTGCCTTTTCCTGATTAGCTTCCTGATTTGATCTGAGATTTTCTTGTCTTTTAAATCCTTTGCCCTTGCGAAGTCTTTTACTGGTTGGATAAATACCTTTGTTAAAAATTCCCCTTTTGTTTGTATCCACATAATTTTCATTCCACAAGATGCTTAACCTTCTGCTTAATTTAATCACAAATCTCCTTATTCTTTGATGAATTCTAAAAATCTACTTTTGCAACTTCCTACCTGATCAGTCTATTTTACTCTGCATCTTAAGAGTGTATGATCAGTTGCCAGTCAAATGTGGTTCAGAACTGGCACATAGCACTGTGCACTTGAGCAATAAAAGCCACACCTGGAGAATCTTGGACTCTGAGCTTTGAAAGTCCTACAACTAGGGACATCTGTTGGTACTAGCTCCATGACGGAAATAACCACTGTAATTAATTCTGGCAGTCCCAATTACAATGCAGTCTAATGGTCCATGTTTTATTTAATTCAATAAACATTTAATCCATAACTAATTTTCTTGTTTCATCCTAATGATCCCATCATGTTTTCCATTCTTTAAGAGCTGATAACTTTTTTAAAAGTATTACTTTCATGTGTGAAAACTTGCAGTGTGAGTTACATAATAGTTCAAGTAACAGTAGATACTGTACCAAATTTGGTTGCCTACAGGAAATTTTTGGCCCATTTGACCACTAGGACCATATGCTAACCACATTCTGCACAACATGTTTCTTATTATTTAGAGAGCAACACCCACTGAAAATGCCACAAGTTGAGACCAACAACAAGAAGATAAAACTGTTCACTCCTTGCCTGCTATCATGTATATGTGCTTCCTGCTATCTTGGGGCTACAATTTATTATTGTTGTAATTTCCATTTTCTCTCTGGCGAACAATTATTTCTCTGTTTCTGTTTTACTTACCGAAGCCATATAGGTTAGTTCTATGAGCACAATGCTTGATCCAGTCACAATGGGTCAGTTACAACATTAATTTTATTATGACCTTCCTGAATTAAAACACAAGATGTATTTTCAGTTGTGAATATGAATAACAATCAGCTGTATAAGGGAATGACAACAATGAAAATTTGTGCTAGACCGGGACTCAAATGCAAATTTCCCACTTTATGAATGCATTCCCCTTAACCACTTTAGCTATTCATGTACGACTTATGGCCTGAGCCAAACATATATATGTCGTAGTTCTTACATCACAACCTGTAACTCATACACACATATGTAATTCCTGTGTGTGTGTGTGTGGGGGGGGGGGGGGGGGGGGAGTTTTAATTGAAAGTCGATGCCTGGTATTGGTAATAAATATGAGGCCTGTTCAGGAAATTCTGGAACATTCATAATTTTTCAGCAATGTTGTGTTGCAGCAAAATGTGGTTAGCATACATGCACATGCATGTGTTTAATGTGTATGCACCAGAAGTTTCATTGTAGTACCAGTATGTCATTTAGTTATTGTTCAGTACTGTGTTGAGTAGAACATTGTGTCACACAGTTTGTGTATTTCCAGATGACAGAGTTAGAGGAGCAACACATCTGCATTAAATTTTGAGTGAAACTCAAGAAAACCTTTTCAGAGATACACCAAATGATGAAGGAAGCCTACAGTGATTAGTGTACTTGGTGTTATGAATGGTTCACATACTTTAAAAGTAGCCAGATGGAAGTTAAAGGCCTTCTTCATTGGGAATCTGGGCATACAAATGTGCACATTTTAGTATGGTTCATGAAATTCCAATGCTGTTAGAGAATCCTCTGATGTCTTTTTTCTTTTTATAACTTTATGTAAGATCTTTTAATGTTCTAGTCGTATGAACAGATGGGCTTCCTGCGTCATCATAGATGTGGAATTTCGGTGGCACCTGTTATCGGGCACTCTCTGCCAACTACTGAAACTAACCTATTTCTAACAGGTTGCAGGAAAACTAAAACAATGAAAAATTCCTGGGTTTTTCCCAGTTTTCCCCTTTGTTGTTGTTGTTGTCTTCAGTCCTGAACTGGTTTGATGCAGCTCTCCATGCTACTCTATCCTGTGCAAGCTTCTTCATTTCCCAGTACTTACTGCAACCTATATCCTTCTGAATCTGCTTAGTGTATTCATCTCTTGGTCTCCCTCTACGATTTTTACCCTCTACGCTGCCCTCCAATGCTAAATTTGTGATCCCTTGATGCCTCAGAACATGTCCTACCAACCGGTCCCTTCTTCTTGTCAAGATGTGCCACAAACTCCTCAGTTTTCCCCTGAATGAAAAAAAAATCTCTGGTTTAGCCCAGATCTCCTGGTGGTCCCAGGTCATATACACCCTGTGAATGCATTCACAAATGGTTGTCAGGCTCATTAGTGGCATTACATTGCGACAAATGTGTATATGAGGGAGTATACACAGAAAAGGAAGGGGCTATTTTTTTAAAAGCTATATCTTTTCCTACTGTTTACAAAACAAACTTATCTCCTTCAAAATACTCTCAATTACATCTAATACATTTGTCCCATCAGTGCTTCTAGTGCTTGAAACATTTTTTTGTAGTCATCTTTAGAAATAGCTGACAGCTCGTCCCTCCCTTTCTATGTGTGGAAATAAGAAAAAGTCTCATGGAACCAGGTCCAAGGTGCATGGGTCAGTGGAACCATGCCATTTTTAGCCAAAAACTGTCTTAACAGACATGGCTGTGTGTGCAGATGCGTTTTCATGGCAGAAGAACCAGTCCCCCGAATGCCACAAATTGGATCTTTTTTGATGAACACTGCTGCACAATCTTCTGAAAACTTCCAGATAAAAGGTTTGAATGATAGTTTGATTTTTTTCACAAGCTCCACCCACAGCAATGTTATTCCTCTCTCTCTCTCTCTCTCTCTCTCTCTCTCTCCTTTTTTTTTTTTCCAAAAAGCACCTGTGTTCCTCTAGAGTCTAGCTGCATGGGATTTTCTCCAGCGCACGGGGAGTGAGTGCCACATGATACCGAGATACCGAGTCATGGAACTGCCAGCCGTGTGCACATGCATAGTGTGCGATACAGATCAGGGGTGGGCCCACTAAGAGTGTTTGTGTGGCCCACTAAAAGTCATAAAAATCTGCCTTGAACTGAGATTTCCTTCCCGTGCATGGCTGACCTTCACTAGGACAGCCACATCAGTACACATGTGCAGAGTAGATACTACCTGTGCAAATCATGTTTACGCTCAGTGCCGTGGCTGATGGGGTCGAAGGTAAAAACATTTCCCATTTATGCTCGCTCCCACCAGCCACTGAGCCGAGTGTCAACACGATGTGCACGCACAGTATGATGCACAGCACTTTTCCAGTTAATCTGGTTTATTTCCATGTTGCCTGTGCAACAGTAAATATATAGATACCCAACTTTATTGAAACCACAAACATCCGAAAAAACCTAAAATCAGTGATGAATATAGTGTGTTCAATGAAGAATTGACCTTTTCTAAAACAGAAATGTAACTAATGAATGCAAACATATTAAATAGTGTGGCCCTCTGCTAACCTCCGCTTCAACGAAGTGGCTCCCAAGTTGCAATTGTCCAGGCAAATGCTACTCACACGGATGCAGTGCTCTAGTGTGTAGCCCGAGAGCACCATTTTGGAAGATTCGTACATCAGAAGTGGAAACAAAGAACTTGCCTGATGTGCAGCACCTCTCCACCTCCTGCTTTGATAACCTGAGCAAGAAGAACCGCCTTCTTCTGTTTTGTGCATACGATGGCCTTCATGCCAGTGAAAGGTCCGCTGTTACCGCCACACAGTTTACGTCGCCACCTGTAACCTGCCTTTGCCAGTGCCATTTGCATACTTCTGGGTTGCAGCTTGCCCCACAGTTTTTCTGCTTTTGGGTTTCCAAACTCATATTCCTCTTCCTGTAAAACAGTGACATAGTTTTTAATCAGCAGACATTCCAGTAACATTATTTGAACATTGTAGAAAATACAACACGTTTCAACAGTTAAAGCGAAAATTATTTTTCTTTTACACTTAAGCTAAATAAATAAATATACTGACACAATTTATTGTTGCTAGTGATAATATGAGGACCACCAATCGACTGTAAAATAGAAGCCACAGTGAGTGGAAATCAAAAATGTTTTATTTGCAACATTTAGCTACACCTTCCATTTACTTCTTACCATAGTCATCACCCTGACTTTTTTTTAGCCATATGTCATAGTCTGGTGCCAACTTTTCAATATCCCGTTGTATAAATATGTAACATCAGCCATTTTTTGGAAACTTTATTCAGGCTACTAGTTTCAGTGTGTCAGTTGTTTCTTCCTCAGGCCCTTATATAGGTACAAAAAGTACTTAACACAGTAAAGTATAAAAAAAAGTTCAGTAATACAATAAAACTGTTACATCAAATAGATACAAGTATGTAATTGTGAACAGTATTTACTCAAATCTAAGCTGCACTTCTTTCCCGGTTTTTGTAATCCAAAAACCCGCCTGCGGCTTAGAATCGAGTGCAAAGCAAGCAGAAATTCTGAAAAAAGATGGTGGGTGCCGCCACAACTTACTTCTGCCGTCGATTATATGTCGCGCTACACAGGCATGCTTTGTAGGCACAAAGATAAATACTGGCGCCAAAACCTCTGTGTCAGTAAATAAATTTAAAAAAAAAGTGGAAGATGAGCTATTTTCTGCGCCCCGAGTTTTGACCACTGCATTTTCATATATTATCCAACGAAGTAAATACAAATTCCGTATTGTTCATCTTCGAATGTAGCAGCATTTCAATGTACTACGAAAATCCGACTGGCAAGACTGTTTGGGATGTTTGTCAATATGGCCAACTCTACATTCTGAATTTTTTCCTATCTGTAAGAAGAGATGGTTGCTAATAGGAACTTTTATAAATTGTGAATCACATGCGGTATTCTCGTCACCATAAGAGGAATACGCATATAAACATTTTGCAATGTATTGTGTCATGTTTGCTGCTATCTCATTTAAATCCTGTCTGCCTAATAAACTACGAAACTAGAGTGAGACAACAGCAAACGCAGAATAATATACATATCATGTCATGTTTATATTCGTATTATTCTTATGCTTAATAGTGATGCAGTCAGAAATGAAGCATGGCAATTGACTAGATTTTTGAATGTTAGATGACTAATTTTTGTGCAGAATGTAATGTACTAAAGAGGCGCCTGCACAGATTTTCAAACGGAGAAAAATTTTTCTAAACTCTCGTTCAGAACATCTTCTATCATACGCAGTCTATTATTTGGTTCTTGTTGATCATTATCAAAGAAAGCAGCAGTGTAAGACAACAACAAATAGCAGTTTCTTGCCATTGTTTCGCTAATGAGACGATTCCTCTCTCTTTTTTTGTTTTTTAATTGTAGCGCACACAAAAGCAAGCCATGCCGCAAGCGGCCACAGGCCTGACGCATAACAATGGCTACCTGATAAAGCGTAACTGCTAAGATTACGACTCTAACCAAACTACTGTAGCTGTATCATCATTCATTCGACTTAAATTGTGTCTCATATTACAATGGGCAAATTTTGTTTCGATTTGGAGATGCGGCCTATAATTTTTCTCTCCCCTTGAATTTTGAGTCTCAGATTTCAGGTGTGGCTTAGATTCGGGAAATTTTTTTTTTTCCTTAATTTCAAGTCTCATTTTTCAGGTGCAGCTTAGATTCGAGTGCAGCTTAGATTTGAGTAAATACGGTAACACAGTAAAGTATAAAAAAAGTTCAGTAATACAATAAAACTATTACATCAAATAGATACAAGTACGTAATTATGAACAAAAAATAATATGAACAACAGCAGTTCATAGACATATGTGCAAGTACACCAGTTTGTTAAGACAACTATGAAACAAAATGGTGTTATTGTAGTGGGATGTAGCAAATTAATGACACTATGTGTCCCATAGTTGTCTTAATAGACCTGTTAGACTCATACCTTGTGAACATGAGCTACTAATGTTCATATTATTTTTAGTTCATGATTATTCACTTGTATCTATTTGATATACCAACTTTATTGTATTCCAGAACTTATTTTATACTTTATTGCTTTGAGCATTTTTTATAATTAAACAGCAGCCTGAAGAAGATGCTATGGAAGCTGTAAAACTAGTAACTTTGTTTTCAGAAACAATGGATGATAGTATATATTTCTACTTCTCATCATAGTTTGACAGGCCACTGTTCCTCATGCCATATTTTTATGAGGGATTTACGACTTCAGTACCCTTGCCATAGAAGGCAGCCACATGTGATTTCTGCAACATCTCCATGCTGGTCTGTAGCTTGTTGTCTGTGCCAAAGTGTTGTCTTCATACCCAGCAGTTCAGGCAAGCAAAGAGATGAAATTCAGAGGAAACAAAGTCTTGGCTGTATGGTGTGTTATCCAACACTTTCCATTGGAAATGCTGCAGGAATATCTTCATTGCCCCTGCAGTGTGTGGCCGAACATTGTCATGAAGTACAGAAAGCATGAAATTTATGTTGTGTGGGTTGCATGAAATCAGGTGAAAACCCCTCACCTGGCACTCCATACCTGATGGGAGACACTATTGTTCTAGGCATCTTTATTGTTCAATGAGCAGTCGTAAATGAAAAGTGTGACATGCTGTGATAGATGGGTATACTAGAGACACTGCATGATAGCACATTTGTGCAAAGATTCACTGGATTTCAATTGTGGTTTTAATTTCACAATCAATCAGAGGCACTTAAAAAAAAATAATAATAAAAATAAAAACTCATATTACTTTTACTAAATACACATCATACACATACCATTTCTAAGTCATGGCCAGAGCAAATGCAATGAGAAACTGTATTTGTTTTTGACTTTGTGAATCTAAGCACTCCAAACCAATCTCTCAGATTATGTAGCCACATGTTTATCTTCTTACTACTGATCTTTTCCCTACAATTTTTCCTTCCAGTATGTCTTAGAGCACTGTATGTTTCTCCTGTCTTGATTTGGCAAAAATACTCTAGTCTTCTGGTTTTGACTGTATTCTTCAAGTTCCTTATCCTTATCAGTCCACCTTAGAACATATTCATTGGTTACTCTTTGTGTCCAGGATGTCTTAACACTCATTGATACAGCCACATTTGGAGTGTCTCAAACTTCTTCACTGTTGTCTTTTTAATTATCTGTGCCTCCATGTCACACAATAGTACTCGTGTTATGTAACATTTATTGTTCTTTAAGAGTCTTAGTTACAAGTTAAAATTATAGTTGGAAAAAAATGATCTCAATTTTAAGAAAAGTAAGTGCTAGCTTGATAAGTTCTGCTATTGCTTTCCTGGGTCTGATCGAGTTTATCTTTCATCAAAGTTCTGTGACACAAGGGTTTGGTGAAAAGTAACACCTCCAGATTTTATATGTGAAAACTGAAAATGAATTCCTCAAAGCAGTTCTTTTCTGGGAGCTGCATCTGGGTAGGGGGGAGTGGTGGTGGTGGTGGTGATGAGGCAGGGGGGGGGGGGGGGAGGGGGTATGAAGGAGCAGAAAAGGAGAGGAGCAGAGAGCTGGAAAGAATGGTGGATGAGTTGGTAGACAGTGGTGCACAATGGAGGTGAGGGATCATGAACTGGAAGGTGGTGATAAGAGAGTGGGTGGAAACTGTGGAGGGTATGGGGACAGTGAGTTATTACAGGTTAAGGCTAGGGTAATTTTTGTGAGTGGAGAATGTGTTGTATGGATAACTGGATCCTCCTCTCCACTACAAGCTTTCCTCAACAGTGTAGGTGGCAGTCATCTCTACAATCCTAATTAAAGTTAATTACATCAATGTAAAGGGCACAACCAAGATGATACTCTGAACAATAAATTGAAGAGAAATCAAGACTAAATAAGAATTTGAAATTTTTATGTATGTGTAACATGCAAATAGACTGCTGTATTGAAAACAAGATGAAAATTAGAAAAAAAATCTTTTAGAGCATACATTCTAGTGAATTGGGATTCTCCATGAGATTCCCAGTTAGTTCCGCGATGAGTATTGTAATGGAACTGGTCAGTGCACCTTATTTTGTCACATATTGTAGAATATGATACAAATGATTAACTGATAATGGGATCCAATAGTGTACAAGTTGTTATGTTGGATTTAGTGTAATTTTGGCAACATAATTAAAATTGTCTTATATATTTATAAACAGAAAACATGAATTTAACATAGAACTTATAATGCATCAGCAAATATAATCATTTTTATATTTTTGGTCAAACAGTGGGAACTGCAGGTAGAAATGTCAACAATGCAGGAAAAATCAGATTGCTACTTACTGTAAAGAAGACATGTTAAGTTGCAGACAAGCACAATTAAAAGACTCTTACATGAAGCATTTGGCCACAGCCTTCATCAGTAAAAGAGAGACACACATCATTCATACACACAAGCAAGCGCACCTCATGCACTCATGACTGCCAACTCCAGCCAAGATCCTGGCCTGAGATGTTGGAGTTCATGGACAGGGGTGCATGAGGTGTGCTTGCATGTGTGTGTGAAGATGTGTGTCTCTCTTTCACTGATGAAGGCTGTAGCCGGAAGCTTCATGTAAGTGTCTTTTAATTGTGCAACTTAACATGTCTTCTTTACAATACGCAGTAATTTGTCTTTTCCTGTTTTGTTTATATTTTTTATATATTTCAAAATCATAATTGCATTTGAAGGTACTGACATTTAAAATTACTATGACTGTGTTTAATGTTACCATGACTCTTTTGAAAAATAAGTCATAAGACTTTTCTACATGAATAATTAATCATATGTAAGTTTCTATGCATGTAAAAAATTGATATGCAACTGCAGCATCTTTCAATGGAAATGTGAGTTGTCATATTGCAGGTCACTCTGCTATGAGATGCTGTGTTGTAAAGTTGTTATCGTATGCTGCTAAAAACTGGTCAGTTTCTATCCATTGAAACATGACGATTTGTGCCGGCTGGAAGAAGTGTAATTTCTAATGCTTACTAAAAATTGATGTGACAACAAATTTGCCTGCAATATCTACATTATTTTATTGTACATATTTCAAAATTGAAACCAGACTTCCTCTTACCAGAAGACCATACCACTACAAGGCAAGGAAATCAATAATTTATATATTTGCAAATTGGCACTGAAAGTTAAGTACAAACCATTAACTTTATTTTTCTACCTGCACTTATTCATTCTCATATACATTTCTTATGTACACATAAGCTAAGTAAAAAACTTCAAAATGTTGCAAAGCATTAATAATTTGAATATTGTAGAGGAAGGTTAGAATATGCAGGGTGATAGTTACAAATTTTAATTTTTACCTGATAGCTACTCATGTTCAAATCACTTCACATACAGACTCAATTTCTGCTTCACTTGATTTAAGATATTTGTTTACCATTACAAATACCGGGTGTCCATAATTAAAGTTCCAGTTTCAAAATACTGTAGAAAGAGAACCACTGCTCAGAATGACTTCAAATTTTAACAGCATACTGTTGACGCAGGGGAAACGTTATGGGTAAAAAAATGGAAATTTGACCAATGAATGGCACTGTAAGTGTCAGAATTTGCACGCCAACAGATGTGTGATACATGGCTTTTCTCCAATTTGTGTCTGAGACTCCTGACATTACTGTCTCCATAACAGATCCCACACTGCTGGTAAAGATCTTTTACAAGAATAAGGACTGTTCTGCTAAGGCTCTGGAGAAAATGACTACAAAATTAGAAAAGACAGATTCTTTTGAAGTGCAACATGGCAGATGACAGAAAGCAGTCAATCCAATGTCTTTCAAAGATGTGGCTGCAGCACTGCAGGGGAGGTCAAGTGGTGGTGTGGAAACATGCAGTTCATGGGGAATTGCCTGAACATTGGACAAGCTTGTGTGGTGCATAAAATCCTATGAAACACAATGCATTGGTATCCACATAAAATCACCCATGTTCATGAGTTGCTTCCCGCTGACCTGCCAGCAACAGAAACATCCGCTCTGGAATGTCTTGCTTGCATGGAATTGGACAATGAATTGCAGTGGAACATTCTGTGGACAGACAAAGCTCATTTCCATTTCCAAGGACATGTCACTATGCGCAATAGCAGAATATGTGCAACGGAAAATCCACACGCATATCAGCCAGTATCACTTCATTCTGCAAAGGTCGATGGCATCATTTATCATAGGGCTGTATTTTTATTTTTTCAAGGAGATGAGTCCTGTGGGTCCTATTACCCGTACAGTCAGTGGTAAATTCTGTCTGAGCCTTTTGTGCACCAACTTCATTCCAACCCTCCAACAGTGTGGATGTGTGGGTATGATCTTTTTTATGCAAGATGCCACTGCTCAGCACATTGCACAGCCAGTGAAGTGGCTGTTGCAGAGGCATTTTGGAAACATTAGAATTATCAGCCATCATTTCTCTACAGCTTTGTCCCCCAGATCACATGATATTAATCTGTGTGACTCCTGGCTGCAGGGTTATCTGAAAGATGTTTTGTGCAGTGCTCCAATCACAAATGTAGCTGAATTGAAGGCATGCATTGAACAACACACTCTGAATGTGACCCACCGGAGACAATTCAATCTATTGTGAAGCATGCTGTTTCTCAATTTCAACTAGTGGCTCAAAATGGAGGATAGCATGTTGAACATGTCTTGTGCCAGTCTCGTGACAATTAGAAACCAATGTTATTTTGAATTTTTTGTGGTTTTTGCTCCAGGAGGATTAAAAACCGATATTCCCATCCGATGTGGTATTACCTTGCCATGGTGGATGGGCTTACCTAACTAACAACACCATAACTGTTGACTAACAAACTTGTGTAGTCATGCACATTGAACAGTATGGATAGAGAAAGGCAACTCAAACCATAGCCATCATATTGTGATACATTTGTCATCTGTAGCCGACCTTATTTATGTTAAGAGACTTACAGTGTCATCCATTGCCAAAATTTTTGTTAAAACTTTTTTTTGTTCCATGACATTTCCACCTGCATTAATAACATGCTGTTCGAATTTGATGTAATTCTAAACAGTGGTTCTCTTTCTACAGAGTTTTGAAAAATGAACTGTAATTATAGACACCCGATCATCATCTCTTATCTCATGGAGACTGTTTTAGTGATTTGTACCAAATATCTGAGTACTGTCAATTACTGGCAAAGAGAGCTTTGTGATTTCTGTAAGTTTTCAACTTGGGCCTTTTCTATGAATGCATCTACTGTTGTCCACTAATATTGGAATATTCTCACCTATTGGAAGTATTTCTTGTAGTTTAATATGAGCATTTTTCAACACTCTGGAGGAATGTTCATGTTGCCTGGACTGAGAGAAAAAAATTCTGTACGTACAAACTAAAAGAGTAAGTTATTTTGGTAGTACTTTGAGAAATGCTGTAGTTTTCATTCGAATGGTGCAAGTCTAGGAGGCCAAAACCTTTATTGTCAAATAATTGCCTAGGTCTCACCATTTCTAATGGGCAGTCTTTTTTATTTATTTTCTTGTAAAAGTCTAGTTTGTAGCCTGATGTTCTCTGTAGTGGCCAGACACTATTCTCCATGTATGTGTGTGTGTATTTACAGTGTCTTTCAAAGCAATGTTAAACCTGTTGAACCCAGCTTACAATTCAGGTACTTGATTTCAGTCTAACTTAAAAAAGTTACCTGAAAAATTCAACCTAATTGCATTCACACAACACACTGATTTCATGACAGGAAAGTCACAAAGCTCTAGGTATGTTATCGATGGGCAGTTATCTAAATGGTCTTCACAATAATTATTAAGGGAAAAAATGCTGCTTCTCATTCTCAATATCTAGTAAAAATTTGTTGCTTTGACTCCACTACAAATAAACTGACACATGTATTATTATTATTTACTTAATTATGCTGATTAGTAGATTACGAGAAAGACACACAATAATGGATCAATATAAATTCTCTTCCAACTGCTATTATTTCAAACAAGTGGCTGAAAATGATGATTCTTTTACCTCAACAAAAGTACCTGCTCGGCAACTTGCATCTATGAAGCTCTTGTGTAATATCCATTTCCCAGATGCAATACAAAGCAATAGGTTACAACATGCTGTCTTTTTATACCATCCTGGCCTGGAACAAATGAGATGCGTTGTTGTGGGATCAAAGACAGATTTATACGACACAATGCCACCCAGGTCCATGATCATTTTGACATATGCACGCTTGTCCTGAAATAAATTTGATTCAATAGGTCACAGCTGTGTTTCCTTGCATGTGTTGGAGAAGAATTAAAAGCACACTTTACATATATAAGTCTGCTACTTACTTTCATGGATGATATCAGTATTTTGGGCGGTTGTTTCACTCCCTGTAAAGTAAAAAAAAAGTGTACTACATTCACAATAATGAGAATTTATCTGTACTTAATAACCAACTCAAACTGCATCATCAAATAAACAGAACATGTAACATAGTGTTTCAGCAATTAAAGGATTATGGCCCTTGTTAGATTTTTCTGGAGCAGCAGTATCTTTAAATATCCTACAGTGAGTAACTAGATAAACTTGGCTAAATGAAGCAAACCAGAAAATTCTGCAGTTAATACATCATTTGGTAAAGCTATCCAGTCATTATATGGTCTAAAAACAATTCTTAATTAATTGCAGTGATGCATACTAAAAGGTATGGACCAATGTATCTCTCCAGATTTGTCAACATTGATGAGCTGGTTGCCTCCAACATGAAAAATGCTAAGTTAGAATATTTATCCCCAACATATTTTTTCCAATAGAAAATTGTATGTCATTATTAAAATACAAATGAGGAGCACCTTTTCAAAACGCATAATGTCACAGAAAATAAAATTTTCAGGAGAAGCAAAAAAATGTATGCTGCAAAAAGTACTCTATTAATTTTTTCGTATTTTACACAAAACACTCAGGTGGGACTACTGATAAAAATATGTTTATTACAAAGCAAATTTTTAGTTTATTTTACTTTAAATATACAAGGACACCTGTGAGGGGCTAAATGTGGTTTGTTATGTTCTACTGGACAATATGGCTTTTGCTGTTACCTATTTCGACATACTGTATTTTGTCTGTTTTCAATAACATAAAACTGGTAAATTACATTTTCTGTTTTGAAAATTCACTTCTTAATATTCAAGAATGCACATAAAAACCACAAGTAGAAACGAAAAATAAATGTGCTTCATTTCCAAAGATAGTGTTAACATTACTTCTTCAAAACAGGCTCCTCTTCTACAAAATCCAAACAGTATCTTGGTCAATAAGTTTGTTACATGCAAGATTATGGGTGAAAAACTTAAATACTTTACTTGCTCTCCAACTTTTCCCAACTCTGAGGCATAGCAGTTTTTTTTTTTTTTTTTTTACATCATCTTTCTTTTCTTGTTTAAACTGCTCAAAGATGACATTTTGGATTTATCTGCTACTTTGCTGCAGCTCTACCCATGATTGCCTATTAGCAAAAAGCACTTTGCAGGACCCTCATAAAAGTAGTTGAGGTGAGTATTGATTTTCACCTTATTTACCCTTTTGCCTACCATGTATTTATTCAAATGAACTGTTTTCACATCACTGATCCCATTTACAGATTTCAAATTTTTACTCACTTCCTTGTAATCAAATATTTCCCAGTCTTTCCTCAAAATCCTCGTTTCACCCACTTCTGCATACATTTCCTGGTACATATCTGGGTTCAATATTTCTGAAATTTTGTAATGTTTCTCTTCTACTCAGCCAAAATAACAGACACCAGGTAAAAATGATTGTCCTCAAAGTGGAGAACCATATGAGTGTCATCCTTTGAAAATTCTTTTCTCTTTTAACCAAAAAGGCAAAAATGAATGAAAAATATGCATCAACACACTATTACACACTCCATCTTAACAGTAAAAAGTTTTTACATTTGTCTTCTGTAATGCTGACAATGAATAGCAGTTGGTCGTTTTTGGTATGTTAAAAGCTTTCACTTTAGTCCACCAGTCTTACATTATAGCTAACATAGCTTAATGAAACAAAATAAAATAAACTGATGGGCTATATGCAGTCTGATACATTCATATTAGGGGACAAAATCTATTTGTTGCATCTACTAGTTTTCAGCTCTTTTTGATGGTATTAAAATGTGTTTTGACAATATCTGATTGCAGGCACATGTGAAGCAGGACAGAAAATACACCATTTCATATCAAACTCAATTTTGTCTGCCAGTGGACATAATGCTCCTTGTATGTTATGATACATTAATCTTCAGCTAACCCACCAGACACTGAATAATCACACATCATCAAGATCAATTTAATTTATCCAGTGTGGAACATTAGCACATTATAATGCAAATAGAGGTTGAAAATCTGATAAGTGACAAAGGAGCAACAACAGAAAGCTGCCTATGTACTTGGAAGAAGGAACGGCATGAGAATCCAAAAAAAGTACAAAAAAAGTCCATATACCTAAAGAGTCACTCTTGTATACTTAGTACTCATTTGTGATCACAAATTGTGAAAACTGTTGGAGTAAATATGTACAACATATTGAGAAAGTTCTGTATACACACAAAAATATCCTCTTATCCACACAAACTGTTACACGAGCCTTTTACTTTGAGTAATGAATAAAAGCAGGCTGCCAAAAACAAGCCTATTAACTTGAATTTGAAAATCTGGGGTTTATTTCACACTGAACTTTGGCAGGAAGCCTATTAAAAATGGTATATTCAGAATAGTGTAAATAATTAAAGTTCTAATTTTTAGTAAGTGAATGCTGCAGTTACTTTCAACACGAGTCTATACCACATGGAGGAAAATATGTACAGACATGGTGGACTCTTTATCAACAGCCTGCAGAAAGTTTTTAAACAGCTATCACAGGCTGTTTTTGATGCCATTTTCTAAGCTAGGACTGTTTTTTGTGAATACCACTGAGTGTGCTACAATAGGAGATAATGAAATTGCCTTTTGTGAGTCTTAGTAAATAAGACAGTGATAAGTAGCTATCAAAGTGGAAAGAGAGCACATTTCAAAATTACAGAAAAGGTTATCAGGAGAAGTAAGAATCGAATTATTCTATCATAACATAGAATCAACTAGTTTGTTTGGTAATGGAACAGAAACTAAAAAAATTAGAAAGCCTTAGTTCTGAAGTCTGGCAGAAAGTGCTCCTGTGAGCCATAAATACAATATCACATTCTGTGTCTGAGGTCTCAGTATCAGTATCTAGTTTACAGAGAGAAATGTCCGATATGCACAGCAAAATTGCCACTGTGAAATGAAAGGCAACCAAACAATGACATTTGAGAAACTTTTGAAATAGAAATTGCATTTCATTTTTTACAAAAATACTGTTGTGACATTCAAGTTTTAAATATAATTTGTCTTAGTCAGAACAACGAAACCACGAGATTTAACATAAACAACAGGTGCTACTGTCTGTCCCTACTGTATAGGTAATCCAGCGTAAGTTGAGTGTCAAGCTACACCCTAACAAGGCTGTGGGGAAGGGAAAGAGGAAAAGATCTTAGAGAACATGAGGGGAAGGAGCTTAGGTATCAGCTTGAAAGACTGCCAACTTTTAGGCATGCACGTGTCACACATGCAGTCGATCAGCAGCTACGTTTTTTATTATGACATAGAAAAAATGCCTATTTCATGAAAGCCCATTATTCAGACATTTATGTTCAAACACTCCTTGCATTATTTATTTCTCATTGGCACACATAGCACAAGACAATGCCATGCTGCTAGACTGCTGAGGTTGCACGCAGTTGTAAACAGAAGGCGATATGTATTGAGCATAGCTTCAGAATGAAGCTCAGCTCATCTTTGCTATGCTATACATCTCTCGGACAGTGACAAGTAGTAAACAGTTGTAAACAGAAGTCAGTCAACACCAATCACAATCTCAGAATGAAGTTCAACTTGTCTTGGTTACACTATAGAGACACACATACATACGTACCGGGTGATCAAAAAGTCAGTATAAATTTGAAAACTTAATAAACCACGGAATAATGTAGATAGAGAGGTAAAAATTGACACACATGCTTGGAATGACATGGGGTTTTATTAGGTTGGTGCTCCACCCCATATTGCTAGACGCGTGAAAGATCTCTTGCACGCGTCGTTTGGTGATGATCGTGTACTCAGCTGCCACTTTCGTCATGCTTGGCCTCCCAGGTCCCCAGACCTCAGTCAGTGCGATTATTGGCTTTGGGGTTACCTGAAGTCGCAAGTGTATCATGATTGACCAACATCTCTAGGGATGCTGAAAAACAACATCTGACGCCAATACCTCACCATAACTCCGGACATGCTTTACAGTGCTGTTCACAACATTATTCCTCGACTACAGCTATTGTTGAGGAATGATGGTGGACATATTGAGCATTTCCTGTAAAGAACATCATCTTTGCTTTGTCTTACTTTGTTATGCTAATTATTGCTATTCTGATCAGATGAAGTGCCATCTGTCGGACATTTTTTGAACTTTTGTAATTTTTTTTTTTCCCTAATAAGAACGCATGTCATTCCAAGCATGTGTGTCAATTTGTACCTCTCTATCTATATTATTCTGTGATTTATTCTGTTTTCAAATTCATACTGACTTTTTGATCACCCGGTACGTGCGCAATTGTAGTAACATTGTGATTTATCACATGTGCACTATTTTAAATCTCCAGCTCCAACTTGTTCCAGCAGTTTAAAAGAAATCCCTAGGAGTTGCCAGAACACTGTTCTGATGTATTCCAACCAAAATTAAATTGGGAGCGACACAAGTCCAGGCCTCAAATTCAGGAAGGTCTATCTGGACAATGGTGCTCTAATCTTCGTCAGTGATGGAATGGGAACAGTGGATTGGATTAATGAGATGGCAGCAAAGGCATTTCTGTATGAGGAAGCAACACTGCTGATGAAGGCAGCATCAAGGCAGCACCTAAACTCCTCAAGATCACAAAAGATATCAACTTGACTACCAGAACTTCTTAAGGATGCTCCACCGAAGACCCTGTCCATGAAAGTGTGGGCACATAACTGTAAGATCTTGACAGAGGCTTGGAGGGTAATCAAACACAAGGTTGTACATGATGATCAAACCTACCCTGAGTCACATCCTGGGAAGACAGTAGGTGGACGAGGCCATGATCCAGTATCCCAATTTATATAAAAAAGGAGTATCAAGCCTTGGAAGAACTGGACGAAAATTGATTTATGCTAGAAATCTAAAAAACTTCAGAACATGCATTTAAGTCAAAAATGGAAAATCATTCCTGCAAGTGGTAGACTTTTGCTAAAGGGATTTAGTGACTGTCAGGACAAAAAACTATAAGGAAGGAAGCACAAAGGCTTACCTTCCTTGCGGGGACAGTACTCCCCTTTCCTGGAAAGTGAGGAGTCTGAGAGATAGCTGCACATAGCTGAATGAACAGCTGTTTGTTGGTTGTGATGCTAATACCCATTACCTGGTGTGGGGAAGCACTGACACCAACAGTGGGGGTGAGTACATACTCGAATATCTTCTAGAGAGCAATTTGGAGATATTGAATAGGATTGGGGAACCTAACTTCAGGAACAGAAGAAGGGAAGAAGTAACTGAAATAACTTTTGCCAGCAATGCCAATGTGCAGTTATGTCAAACAATGGCACGTGGTGTTGCTGCATCCTTATCTGACCATATGTATATTAAGTTTGAAGCTGAAATCACTGTTAAAAATACCAATGAGCTGTAGGATTCCTACGAAAACAGATGAACTTTTATAAGAAAGACTTAAACACACACCCATCTGAATACATAACTTCACCAGAATATCTTGAGGAAATGGCAGACAAAGTGACACCTCACTCTTAGAAAACTGTTGAATCCCCATGAAGAGCACAAATAGAAATTAATCTTGATGGAACAACAATGTGGTATTGCAAAAAAAGCATGTAAGAAGACTGTGCAAAGTAGCAAGAAGGAAAAAAACATTGGGAAAAATGTCAGGAGGCATTTGCCAAATACAGCACTGTAATTAAGCAAGCAAAACTATCATGCTGGAAGTTATTCTGTGATGCAGTGAAAGATGAAGCTACTTGCACAACATCTTGCACATTATCTCTCACTCATCACATGCTATCTATTTAATGATTAAATGTTGCGTTAAAATTTACTGCCGTCGAAAGTTTTATTTATCACTCTAGACTAGAATTTCATGAATAATTGTGCCATCTAAGTAAATAATGAGTTATTGTTGCAATTCCACTGTAAAACTAATACCAACCTACGTACATATATAAAAGGCAATGTTCTGACAGACTGACTGACTCACAATCATCCAGCCCAAATTGCTAAGGAAAGAAAGTTGAAATCTGAAGATACTGTTGCCGTTATATTGTAGGCATTGTTTAAGAAGGGCTTTTATGAAATTCCATCCATAAGGGGGTGAAATAGGAAATGGAAGGTCTTTTTAAAAAATATTTCACTATTAAGACAATTTTGAAGTTAGAACAACGAAAATTGATATTTCATTTCTTGATCAGAAACAAAAAACATGTGTTTTAGCATTTCAGGAACTTCATCCTCAAATGGGTAAGTTTATTTCAAAAATAAATCATTATTAATGAACGACTAACACATTATTAAAGCTATAGCTATGTGAGCTGGCATTTGACTTTTTAGTTAGAAATAGAAAAATACATGTTACAGAGTTTTTGGAAATTCAGCCCCTTAGGGTGTGAGATAGGTCATGAAGGACTTTTTAGATGTCTTTTATTATGAAAGAAGAATTTTTTTTGGTCAGAAGTACATTTTGAAAAGGCCACGCTTTTATGGCCTTAATTAGCCATTTAACAGTCACCATGATGAGTTAGCTTTGTCAGAACTGCATAGAGAAAAAAAAGTTAAGAAGAAGAAGAAGAAGAAGAAGAAGAAGAAGAAAGAAAGAAAGATCTCCAATACATAACTTTTTCAGTATGCCTAATATATGTTGTCTATAAGATTGTTGTATTTACTATGCACACTAATCATTACTAATGACCAAATAGATAACAATGTTTAAATGTGAGTCCATGTATAAGAATATCTGTCGGAGATGACAGAATTCTGTGCTGAGTGTAAGACTGGCACTTTTAACTGTAGAAGCTATCTGAGGCTTAATTTATGTAGACTAGGTATACTGTTTGTCCAATATGTAGATTTACACATGAACAATGGGTGTAACAACGTTGAAAAAAAAATCTTTGCAGATCACATAGTCTCCACAGGTGAAGCACAGCACATTAGGCTAGTAACATGTACTCTGATACAAGCAACAGAACAGCGGGAAACAGTGTTTACAGCTGTATAAAGATGACACTTGTGTCTAAGACCAACGACGATGTTCAAATAATTAGTCATACATCCTACTCTCTGTTAGTCTCCTGGCGTGCACAGTGTGAATACCTGACACCTGAAGTAACTCTGAGGTTTGTTTGTAACAATATGGCATTGCAGAAATGTTTATTACATGTAAATAATACACAATATTGTAAAATGGAAAGGAAAACTACATGAAAAAGAAGGGACAGAGGTGAAGGTAGTGCTGAAAGTGAAAGGAAGAAAGTAGGCAGCAAAGGAAAGGAATATACTCAAAAGGACAATATTTTGCTTCCAGCTCTAGAGGCTCCCAAGTGCCAGACAGACCTTAATGTCATTTTAACATTTATTATGAGGCTTGGTATCAATGTAAGTAATGCTGAAGTATTTTCATGCATTTAATTTATTATTGAAATAAATTTTGTACTGACAAAAATGTTGTTCTGACTATGAAGTTATAATTAAATACTTGCATAGAATCATTTGCTTACCTAATAGAAAAGCATTGTTTTATGAAAATAGAAAACAAGTTTTTGGTGAAAGAACACTCTTTTATGTCTTGCAGTTGTGATTTTGGTCACTCTGAGAAATTAAAGAGGCTAACACTTTGTTATGTTCCAAAAGACTTAGTTAGCCTCATCACTGAATTTCACACCATTCACAGGTACTATTCCACAAGAAAGAGATTTTTATGACATTAAATCAGCTGCTGATAAAATTTGGATTTCACCAATATCAAAAGTACAGTGGATCAGACTGACTGTTCAACAGGTAGGGGTACTGTAAATTTGGTCAACTCTGACTGTGACTGAAGAGGTCAAAGAAGATTACATCTTGGAAAGGAACATGAAGCATTCTGATATTCAACAACTGGTGCAGCTGGAAACACTACACTATGAAACTAGGCTGTCAGAAGAAAAGAGAAAGGATTTAGCTAAAATGATTCCATTTGTAAAAGAGGAGAATAAGTGGTTTAAGGAGAACCTTGTGAAATGAGTGAAAATGGGTATGACGACACTTGTATTGTTATTTATGTTAAAGACACTGCATATAGAACGTTTGACTTTCTTCAAATTTTGTGTCATTTGTTCTTAAAACTAATGACATACCATAGAAAGCATATATGACATGAAACCTGTATAGTTTTTGTGTTTGTGTTGTGATCCCTAACTTTTCTTCTGTTTTGTGTAACTGCTGTACACATTATGCTGATTTTCTCTAAATGACATTTTTGGCACCCAGTGTTTACTTACATGCTCCATTTATGTTGTGTCTTTGGTTTTATTTGCATATTATTATGATTAATCAATCAAAACTAATGTTGCTTTTAATGAACTACCTCAACCTAAGAAGAATTACACAGGGTGTTCAGAAACAGTCTGAAAAGCTTGTAAAAGTGTTAAAGGGTAGACTGTGCTGTGAAATAATTGTTAAGAAAGAAATTCAATATGTTGCACTATTTCTGAGTTAATTAGTATTGAAGAAGCTACCCAATCAGGCCTTTGCGTGTACAAATTCAGGTAGCCCGTCAGAGACAGTGTTGCCCAATGTGTTCTTCATTTGGTTTCCTAAATTCAAACAAGAGAGCAATACACAAATTGGATGTGGGATTGTAGTAAGGATCAAACCAAAAAGGCTCAGCAGTCTCGTGTGCAGACGTCTATGCGCCAGGATGACATAAAATCGACATTTTAATCCGAAATCAAACAATGGAAAATCCACAATGGAATAATGACAGTATTATAGAATGGGTAGATTGCTACTCACCATAAATAGGACATATTGAGTAGCAGATAGGCATGACAAAAAGACTGCTAAACATGCAAGCTTTTGGCAAAAGACCTCCTTCTGAAACAGGCAATACACCGCGCATTCATGCAAGCACAATTCTCACTCACACACACACACGAGATCACAAAGCTCACGTTTAGCAATCTTTCTATTGTGCCTGTGCATGACATTTCCTCTAGTAGCAAACTATCCTTTTCATAATATTGTCACTGAGCACTTAAGTCCATAATTCTGTATAATAATAACATAATTTGATTACAGCTGTTTAATAAATATCAAGCTTTACCTCTCAGAAGTTTCAATATAAGTAAATATAACTGCTTTACAAAAATAACAAATTTGACACTCAACGAAGTAACCGATGTAAAAAGCCCCTGCAGTTCCAAATATGTACTCTTGGGTTGCTGGTGCAGACCTACATGTTAGGTGTACTTTGTAATAGAACTGATGAAAAAGTTGACAGTTCCAGGCCTGTACGCTTGGGGCACTGGGGCACATTGGTATAAAACAGGTGTGTCCTGTAATATCAGCTTTACACTAATATTCCTGGGCTTTTTTTACAGCTATAGCTATCTGACCTGGACAGACAGTTGCCTAATGTACCAAACCCTTATGGGTGCTCCACACACAATCAGCTATCTGGATGATGATGATGTTTGGTTTGTGGGGGGCTCAATTGCGTGGTCATCAGCATCTGTACAAAGTCCCAATTTTACCCAGTCCAGTCTAGCCATTGTCACAAATGATGATGATGATGATGATGATGATGATGATGATGATGATGATGAGGAGGAGGAGGAGGAGGAGGAGGAGGAGGAGGACAACACAAACACCCAGTCCCCAGGTGGAGAAAATACCCAACCCAGCTGGGAATCGAACCCAGGATCCTGTGATCCAGAGGCAGCATCGCTAGCCACTACACCACAAATCAGCTATCTGGGTAGCAGCCTTTGATGTGTAGTGCACCCATGATTCATTTATGAAGTCCCTACAGTTCTCAACTTTTTGCCATAGGTCTAGGAAGTCACAGCTTAGCTTGTCACAAAACCTTAAGATACAAAACACAAATGTTGCTTACAGCTAATGATACAGTCCAAATTATATTTTTCAAATGTTTTGAAACACCATCAAATGTGGTGAAGTTAATCACTGGCATGAAATTAACTGAAAAGTTAAAAAAAAAGAGTTTTATGTTAAGTAACTTCACATTGGTCATGAAAATTCTTTTATTTTAGTTATTATGTTTCCTGTCTGAAAGTTCATAATTTGTGGCAATCACTGAATGTACAATATTCTCAACCTCTACCTGAATACCTAATCAATGATGATGTAAATAAAATAGAAAGAAACTTCCACATGGGAAAAATATATTAAAAACAAAGATTCCAAGACTTACCAAGCGGGAAAGCGCCAGCAGACAGGCACATGAACAAAACACACAAACACACACACAAAATTACGAGCTTTCGCAACTGGCAGTTGCTTCGTCAGGAAAGAGGGAAGGAGAGGGAAAAATGAAAGGATGTGGGTTTTAAGGGAGAGGGTAAGGAGTCATTCCAATCCCGGGAGCGGAAAGACTTCCCTTAGGGGAAAAAAAGGACAGGTGTACACTCGCGCACACACACACACACACACACACACACACACACACACACACACACACACAGACACACACACAGACACACACACACACACACACACACACACACATATCCATCCCCACATACACAGACACAGCTGATAAAATAGTAAGTCTGTAATTAAGCATAAAGCCATGTAACACAGCAACTGGCGACCATGAATTAATATGAATTCTGCAATCAAGATGAGATGATAAAGGTTATTGGAAACTCAAGAGAACACTGGAGAATATAATTACTCTTTGACAAGCAAGAAGAGAAAAATTAATGAAAATATAACCACTTTCTATTAACATATACACCGACGATATTGAGAGACACAGTAATCAACATACAATTACTTTCTGTCAACATTTATGTTGACGATATTGAAATACGACGTTACTTCTGTCAATATTTACGTCGACGAAAATGAAATACAACAATAATTATTCTCTGTTAAACAAGAAGAGATAAAGAAGTGAATATATAACTATTTTCTGTCACTATATACGATGAAGAATACAACGAGACATTAAATACGATGTAGCTGATTGCCATAATACAGAACGATGAAGCAGTCCGGCCGCACACCACACCACATCAGTCCAGCCGTCCTACAGCCAGCAGTAGCGGTATGTCACATCACAACGCACAGGGAACATCAACAACATTCAGCGGGATTCCACCTGACCTATGGTACCAGATCACTGCACATCACGTCACGAATTCTTTAAAGCTGTGAGTTCCCAAATAAAACATTAACTACATCGATTTTCGATTAGTAATTCAATATAAAACAGCACTTTGTTGCACATTACGTGAATTCAATGATTTTACAGTGTTTATCCAGTGTGATGCATTAGTATTTTATACATTAGGCCTATGTTAATTTATATCAAATTTGAAGAGTTTCTTAATAGGGAATTATTAGCTTTTTGTGTATATTTATTTTCGTCGATCATTTCCAAAATGCCACCAAAACAAGGTTCAAATGATATTAGTAAAATGTTTGATCAATTACTACAAAAAATGGATGAACAAAGACAGGAACTTAATCGAAATTTGGCTGAACAAAGACAAGATTTAGGTAACAGATTGATGAGTAAAAGCAAGAACTTAATCGAAAATTATCTGAACTAAGACAGGAACTACAGAAGGATATTGTACATGACTTAGATAACAAATTTAATGTTTTAGAAAGAAAACTTTTTACAGCAATAGATACACACAGAGAATATAGTTGTAAGCAATTTAGTGACCTTACAGAACAGTTACATGATCTGAAGGATGATGTAGCTACACAATCACAAAACTTGGAGCAACACATATTATCTTCTACTCAGGAAATAGAACATATTTCTAAGGAAATCAAAGGTTTAAAATTGGAATTAATATATATGGATGTCAAACTTGGTTTTAAGTTTCAAGAGTGGGACACTAAAAATCATGACACAATCAAAAAAATTAGGACAGAAATATTTTCAGACTTGGCAGAGTCTATTAAACACGTCAGAAAAGACATAGATACTTTTAAGGGAGTAATTGAATATAAGGTACAGGCTATTTCATCTACAGCAGAACAGATACAAGACAAGTAGCACAATTAAGATCAGGAATAAGTGTTGATTCAAATTCACAATCTGATTTGAAGAAAGTTCTTAAAGAGGAAATTACAATGGAATTAAAATCTGTGCTGTCAAGTACAGAGGAAACTAGTAAAAAAAGTACAGAACGGAGGTTTAAAATCTTCACAATTACAGGTTGAGCAACTTCATCAGCATATCACAGATAATAAAGAGTATATAGCATTACAAAATACAAATAATTTAATAAAGAAATTTCCAACTATTAAACCAGATAACAGGATACATCCCATTGTGTTTTTGAAATCTTTTACAAAATCATTACCAACCGACTACAGAAGATAGATTTGGCAGTAGGTTATATGGAAGCCGAAGCAAGAGATTGGGGAATAACTAACTTAGACAATTTTACTTCATGGCAGGACTTCGAACATAAGTCTAATAACAGGTTCTGGTCTAAAGGCGCTCAGGATAAATTACGCAAATCTTTATTCATTCCACCATACTATAACAAAAAAAAGGGTCATTAAAATATATATACAAAGTCATCTAAGTGTACATATTTGGACAATCCGATATCCGAGGAACAATTAGCTGAAATATTGTTATCTAGACTACCATTACAGGCTAAAAAAAGAAGTATATTGTAAAGGTTGGGAAGATGTTTCACAATCATAATCTATTCTTGAGCATCTTGACACATTCACTAAACAACAAACAAATGTATTTAACAAATATAATAGTACACATCAGGGTAGTACAATCTCAAGTACATTTATGAATAATAAAAATCACACAACACCAAATAATACTAGAAATACCATAAAAGGCACTTACAATAGTAAGGGCCAAGGCAAACAATCAGAATGGAATAGAAGCACAAATGATCAACCATCATACAATAAAGGTAAGCATCATGGACAAGTACAGGGAAACGACATTCATTCTGGCTGGTGGGTCATGGGTCAGAACAAAACGCAAGTTGCATAGACCCAAATAATTCAAAGTGTATGGTAAACTTTATACATAGTGAAGATGTATGTAATGATTTATTAATGGAAGAACATGATAAAAGGGTAATAACAAGAATTACAAGATGTACAAAACAATAGAGCTGTAGGCCTGTATAATGTGGAACATATTAAAGGATTTATACCACAAGTATAGTGACAGAATGTTTTTATACTTTTGTAAGTTGTGTCTGACTAGAGGATGGGGTTTATTTCTCTTATTAGTATATTTTTATTAATTAGGAGATTAATATTAATATATTTAAAAAACAGATCATGAAAACACATTAGAGAACTTGAACTTCAATATATAGAGAGCTTAACATTTGCTGTAATAATGTCCTGTTTTCTAGGGGGGAAATAGTAGGGGAGAAGTAAAGAACAAGGACACTATTATGTCAAATAATATTAGTAAGTGATAGAGAACAGGAACATGGAGATTTGTAAACATATAAGCAAAGCACTGAGCACAAATTGAGATAAGATGGGTACTGATATGAAGAAAAATTGTTTAAGTTCACGCAAAAGCGTAAAAATATTGAAGATTTACAGGTAGACAAAACATACCAAATTGTATTAGATATTAGGATGGAAGTGGGGGAAGTGAGAAGGATAGGGTTCTACTCGATCGAAGAAAAAGGTGAGGTTTCCTAGTCCTCTGGTGTTATGAGGACTTACATGACCATGAAGGCAGGGTCCTTAAATGTTGGGGTTTATGGGGTTCTACTCAACCATTAGATGGGGTTCCCTGAGTTAGGGCCATTCCTTTTTGGTATACTACAGTGACAAGAAGGATATGGGACTACACAATGTTGTAGTCTACCTTCACATCAGATGAAGAATAAAAACTTAAGGGCGAGAAGGCACTTTAGTAACATATGACTTACGTACCTTATCCTCAAGAGCTCTGTACATTCAAACATATCAAATATAGATATGATTTAATATGCTGAAAATGCTTGGTGTTTACCAATCTGAATGAATTCATATAGTTTGAAATTGATCTGACAAAGCTGTTCCGAGTTTAGTGTGATTTACTAGAGGAGAACTAACTGTTATGCAATAGGGAGGATTAAAATAGAAAGAAACATTTAAAGTTTATGTGAATGTTTTATCAAATAAAATGTACAAAACGAGAATAATTCGCGTAAGTCTGGTCTACAGTGGGGGTGGGTGGTGTCACAAGGCTTAGGCATGTCCCACCCCTCATTAAATTAACCAAGACTTATACGAATAATTGTAAGAACAGTTATTATTATTATGTTCTATACGTTTGTTTTTGGGTTTTCAGAAATACTGTGGGAAAAAAGTTTATTTATGTTGCAGATAACGTGGAAGATGTTGCCCAACGATCACCACGAAAGTTCAACGTAGTGGCAAGTGGGCAAGGAATAAAACGGATGCTGCAAACTACCATGAGCCATGGAAGAGCCCGGGCCATGAGGGCGTCGAGCTTCCTACATCGTTGTTGGACAACGTCAAAGGAAGAGATATTCTGCTATCTCTTTGTATACAGATCGATCGAGTCTTGACAGAAAACATATAGGTGGGTGACACATTAGGTGGGACCCAATGCCTGTAATACTTCCACAGTTATTAAAAAGTTGTTAAACAACAAAACCAATAGTTCATCATTTATATAGATAAAAAGTAGTAAAGATATAGGAAAGGAAGAGCTGCAGCGTCAGAATGAAAAGTGATACATCACTCAGCAACGAAGAAGGATGTAAACAGTGGGCGTTACGTGGTGAAAACAAATCATCTGATAAAATAGTAAGTCTGTAATTAAGCATAAAGCCATGTAACACTGCACAGTCTAAGGTGGAGCGAGGAAGTCATTGCTTCAAGTGTCTGTATGTTAACTTATGAACTTGTCACACAGTGCGCAGTTCTGTGTGTTGCATCACACAGTTCAGCTCATACAGGGTGTTTCAAAAATGACTGGTATATTTGAAACGGCAATACAAACTAGACGAGCAGCGATAAAAATACACCATTTGTTGCAATATGCTTGGGACAACAGTACATTTTCAGGCAGACAAACTTTCAAAATTACAGTAGTTACAATTGTCAACAACAAACAGCGCTGCGGTCTGGGAAACTCTACAGTATGATATTTTCCACATATCCACCATGCGTAACAATAATATGGCATAGTCTCTGAATGAAATTACCTGAAACCTTTGACCACGTGTCTGGCGGAATGGCTTCACATGCAGATGAGATGTACTGCTTCAGCTGTACAATTGTTTCTGGATTCTGGCGGTACACCTGGTCTTTCAAGTGTCCCCACAGAAAGAAGTCACAGGGGTTCATGTCTGGTGAATAGGGAGGCCAATCCTCGCCGCCTCCTGTATGTTTCGGATAGACCAAAGCAATCACACGATCATCAAAATATTCATTCAGGAAATTAAAGACGTCGGCCATGCGATGTGGCCGGGCACCATCTTGCATAAACCACGAGGTGTTCGCAGTGTCGTCTAAGGCAGTTTGTACCACCACAAATTCATGAAGAATGTCCAGATAGCGTGATGCAGTAATCGTTTCGGATCTGAAAAATGGGCCAATGATTCCTTTGGAAGAAATGGTGGACCAGACCAGTTCTTTTAGAGGATGCAGGAACAATGGGACTGCAACATGGGGCTTTTCGGTTCCCCATATGCGCCAGTTCTGTTTATTGACGAAGCCGTCCAGGTAAAAATTAGCTTCGTCAGTAAACCAAATGCTGCCCACATGCATATTGCCGTCATCAATCCTGTGCACTATATCGTTAGCGAATGTCTCTCGTGCAGCAATGGTAGCGGCGCTGAGGGGTTGCCGCGTTTGAATTTTGTATGGATAGAGGTATAAACTCTGGAGCATGAGATGACACGTGGACGTTGGCGTCATTTGGACCACAGCTGCAACACAGTGAACGGAAACCCGAGGCCGCTGTTGGATCACCTGCTGCACTAGCTGCGCGTTGCCCACTGTGGTTGCCCTACCTTTCCAGCACGTTCATCCGTCACGTTCCCAGTCTGTTGAAATTTTTCAAACATATCCTTTATTGTATGGCTTTTCGGTCCTTTGGTTACATTAAACCTCCGTTGAAAACTTCGTCTTGTTGCAACAACACTGTGTTCTAGGCGGTGGAATTCCAACACCAGAAAAATCCTCTGTTCTAAGGAATAAACCATGTTGTCCACAGCACACTTGCACGTTGTGAACAGCACACGCTTACAGCAGAAAGACGACGTACAGAATGGCGCACCCACAGACTGCGTTGTCTTCTATATCTTTCACATCACTTGCAGCGCCATCTGTTGTTGAAAATTGTAACTACTGTAATTTCGAAAGTTTGTCCACCTGAAAATGTACTGTTGTCCCAAGCATATTGCAACAAATGGTGTATTTCTATTGCTGCTCGTTTAGTTTTTATTGCCGTTTCAAATATACCGGTCATTTTTGAAACACCCTGTAAGAGCTGTCAGTGTGAAAGTATCATGTGCAAACAAAAGTAAATTGGGTGCAGTGAAGAAATGTAGCTTGGACATTTGTTACTACATTTTACCATCAAATAGGTGTGAAGTTGACTGTAAATTTAAAAAAAAGGGTCCATATGTTGTAAAAAATTTGCCAAACACCATCGTTGTAAGAAGGGGGGATGTTTTAAACTTCTTAAGTTCACATATAGGAGTTAAATGGACAATGAACATGTGTGTGGTTCTTTGGAATTCCATAAAGCAAATTTTGTGACCACATTTTTTGTCTTCAAACTTTCTATGTACGGTATTCTGAAGTTAGTTTTAAAATTTAATTACTATGCCAAATTTACACTACTGGCCATTAAAATTGCTACACCAAGAAGAAACGCAGATGATAAACAGTTATTCGTTGGACAAATATATTATACTAGAACTGACATATGATTACATTTTCACACTATTTGGGTGCATAGATCCTGAGAAATCAGTATCCAGAACAACCACCTCTGGCCGTAATAATGGCCTTGAACGCCTGGGCATTGAGTCAAACAGAGCTTGGATGGCATGTACAGGCACAGCTGCCCATGCAGTTTCGACACAATACCACAGTTCATCAAGATTAGTGACTGGCGTATTGTGACGTGCCAGTTGCTCGGCCACCATTGACCAGACATTTTCAATTGGTGAGAGATCTGGAGAATGTGCTGGCCAGGACAGCAGTCAAACACTTTCTGTATCCAGAAAGGCCTGTACAAGACTTGCAACATGCGGTCGTGCATTATCCTCCTGAAATGTAGGGTTTCGCAGGGTAGAGCCACGGGTCGTAACACATCTGAAATGTAATGTCCACTGTTCAAAGTGCAGTCAATGCTAATAAGAGGTGACTGAGACATGTGACCAATGGCACCCCATACCATCATGCCGGGTGACATGCCAGTATTGCGATGACAAATACACGCTTTGAATGTGCGTTCACCGCGATGTCGCCAAACACAGATGCGACCATCATGATGCTGTAAACAGAACCTGGATTCATCCGAAAACATGACGTTTTACCATTTTCACGCACCCAGGTTCGTCGTTGAGTACACATTTGTAGGTGCTCCTGTCTGTGATGCAGCGTCAAGGGTAACCGCAGCCATGGTCTACAAGCTAACAGTCCATGATACTGCAAACGTCATCGAACTGTTCATGCTGATGGTTGTTGTCTTGCAAACGACCCCATTTGTTGACTCAGGGATCGAGACGTGGCTGCACGATCCGTTACAGCCATAAGATAAGATGCCTGTCGTCTTGACTACTAGTGATACGAGGCCATTGGGATCCAGCACAACGTTCCGTACTATCCTCCTGAACCCACTGATTCCATATTCTGTTAACAGTCATTTTATCTCGACCAACACAAGCAGTAATGTTGCAATACGATAAACCGCAGTCACAATAGGCTACAATCCGACCTTTATCGAAGTCAGAAACGTGATGGTACACATTTCTCCTCCTTACATGAGGCGTCACAACAATGTTTCACCAGGCAACGTCGGTCAACTGCTGTTTGTGTATGAGAAATGGGTTGGAAACTTTCCTCATGTCAGCATGCTGTAGGTGTCGCCACTGGCACCAACCTTGTGTGAATGCTGTGAAAAGATAATCAATGCATATCACAGCATCTTCTTCCTGTCAGTTAAATTTCGTATCTGTAGCACGGCATCTTTGTGGTGTAGCAATTTTAATGGCCAGTAGTGTATTTTTCTATTATTGATAACATTTTAAAACAATTAAAGTCACTATAGAGTCATAAACAATCTACAATTATCACATAACAGATGGGATGACGTTGACTGATCCACAACTCTCTGCAGTCAGTTAGTTAGAGCAATAGGTAACAAAGATCAAACATTTTATTACTACTGTTCATCACTCGTGCTATTGGAGCTATAATTTTTGCATGTACCATTTACTGAACAAACAAATAGAAATTATATTACAGGTATTTGTCATCAATGTCGTGGTAGCTTTTGTATTTGCATAGCAAAAAATGGTCAAAGGCATACCATTCATTATTGGTGGTGAACTACTTACCGCACGACTTTTTTCATTGCATTGAACAGTGCATAATCACTAGGATCCAGATCGGGTGAATATGGAGCATGTGGCAGCCAGTAAACCCTAGTTCACACACAGTACCAATGGTCTGATGAAGCATATGGCTGCGCATTGTGATGTTGGAGCAGAACATCAAGGCCCCATTTTCTGTAACAAGGTTGTTGAATGTGTCAATGGAGCTGATGCAGTGAACTGCAGCATTGATCACTGTTGAGGGTCATACTGGGAGGGAAACAGTCCACCAGCACGATTCATTCCTGATCCCAGAACACAGTCACCGTTTGTTTCTGCACAAATATCCCCAGCCATAACCTCTCAATATGAGGGCAGCCATTATGTTTCCACTCCATAAATTTCTTTTCTGGAGTCTCATCAAAGAACTGCGATTCAATGATAGTGACTAGATGCTCAAAGAATTCTACTGGATGTGTGCTGCACAGTTGCACCAGCTCTGGCATATCTCCACACAGTTCTGTTTCTGCGCAAGGGTGACGGAAGGGGGCACCCATTGTGCACACATCTCCTTCACCTTCAGACCTTCGTGGATGACGGTTTGATGGGTTCCCCTTGATGTTGCCTTCTTAAGTTCATCAAGCATGATTTGCCTGTGCCCCATTATCAAGTCATTGACATGCTGGGCACTGTTTGGTTTGTGTGCAGCTGCTGGATGCCCAGTGGCTCTGTGTTTATCAGCACAGTCCCTTGTGACTCTGAACTCTGGTACCCAACAAAACATGGATCTGCGAGTTAGTGCTGCTTTCCTGCATATGGTTACTAACCTCTTGTAGATGTCTGAAGCAGTAGTAGTAGCCATTCAGAGAAACCACACTGTCCACTGTTGCCTGTGCTTTTCTGCTTCCATGCTGTGTTATCAATGTCTACCAGCGTCATTGCAAGGTGGAACAAGTGCTGTTGCAATGCGCCACCGATCAGAAGCAGCAATGCTATCTGGTGGTGGTAGACAGCACTTTGTCTCCTTCACACATAAACTGACACATTTCACATTGCTCCATTGCAAGAGCTTTAGGGGGGATTTTCAATCAGTACTGAATGAACTAAATGTGTATAACAAATTAATTTTATTGCTTTCAGAAATATCCAAGTTTAAAATCCAAAATTGGTCAACTTCACCCCATTTGATGATAATCATTGAACTATAAATAAGAAACAACATGGATAGCACATTTTGTTTCTTTGAAAAAATGTTAGAACCTAGAATTTGGAAGCAAATTTGTCGGACATATGGGATCTCATCTGCACAAAGAGGGGAACTGAAAAGTCATTTTACATATGTAAATAAACATGCAGAATTCACATTGCTTCCACTTAACTAGTTTAGTGACACCTTTTACATTAGTTCAATGACACATTTTATGTTAGTATGCCAAAACAAACACTGTAACACCAGTTTCTCACAGTAATAAAGAGTGAAAGTTACAGAGCACAAAATAGCAAGCTCTATACTTGAGGTATCTAATAATTGTATGTTATAAAATACTCATTCAGTTTACTTGAAACACTTACAGTCTGTGAACTACTTTCAGGCTGCACATTGTCCCTTGAGGTACCAGCTACAGGTGAGAAGATACGAACACGTGTTGCTGCAGGTGGGGAAGCCAAGGTATCACCATCTTTTTGCTGCAACTCTTCTGCCTTACGCTATTTTACAACAAAACCTTCCAGTTATATGACGAATCTTCATATTGAGTGAATGTGAGAATGATACAATACACGGACACTAATAAATACTACTTTTTAAACAACAGTTTCACTAACTAGTCATGCAATAATTTGGAAATTTTACTGAGAGCATGATATAATAGCCAATTATTTATTAAATAAATTATTACTTAAACTTCCACTTGGAATAATACTGATACTAAGGGATGAAAGTTAGTGAAACCTCCCTCGATCTTTGACACTCCAGTGATTTACTAGTCGCAGTTCTATTGGAAGTGATACACCCTTGTCTTTCTCTGACCTATGAGCTTATTTGTCCAGTCAGTTCTAAAGGAACTTAGGATTTAGCATGGACGTCAAATTCTGGTGCAGCTAGGTATTTACCAGTCACTGAAGAAAAATAAATAAATAAAAGGGCCACTCAGTAAGCAATACAATACATTTTTTTCTTGGCCAATTTCAATTAGGAAATACAGAATTTGTTGTGTGACATTGTGGAACAATCCCAATTCAGCCCATATAGTTTAACTTAGTTCTGATAGGTGGTGGCACTATGCATAGCCTTCAAAATGGCATCTTTAAAGATGTGCATCCCAAGCAGAAAGACATAATTGAGTTTCATTGCCAGCTTGGAGGGTGAAGCTTTGACAATGCCAGCGACTCGTGGTGGCAAAACGTCAGTAAAATCATCAGATGAACATCGGCTGAAGAGCCAATGGGCAGTTTGTCATGAAATTAACTGTTAAAACCTGATTAATAACTTAACTTCATGGCTCCTTGACATGCTCTCTCTCTCTCTCTTTTCCTCTCACTCACTCACACACATACACATACACACCTCCCTCGCAAGTGTGTGATATTTTTTTAACCTCTGAACAAAGGCAGAAATTCAATACCAGTGTACAACTTCCTGTACGTTTGTGCCACTACTTTCATACATTACTTGTGTGGTTATATAGTGAGTTGGTGTCTTTAAAACTGGTATTAGCCTGTCCATAGGGATTGAAAGAAAGAAAAGTATGAGTTTGACATCATAACAGATGGAGAACTATCTTAGTGGACATGGATGGAAAAGTAAATAATCACTAGAATACTCTGAAAAACGTTATTGGAATTTGTGAAACATGATAAACTGAAACTGTGAAAAATTAAACCTGATGATCAGCTGAACCAATCTCCTAAATAGTAGTGCCACCTTCCTCATTAATATCAGTAAATATGCTCCGATACATGTTTTATGTGGAGCATTCCTGTCACTTGTAACCTCATACATGTTACCTCTTATCTGGTACCATACTAAGCTAAAATAACAGTCAAGCAAAAACTTCAAAACAGTGTATAACAGTAATTTGCAACATTACACCTACCTTTCTTGGAATGTTTATTCCTCCAAATGTTTCTCCCGACTGGCCCTTAATCTTGGACAAAGGCTAAACACAGAAAAACCAAAAGTGTATAATTTTAGAGCAAAACTAGTATAATTTTGAACATTATTATTGTTTCTAGAGACAAATGCTATATGTAAACTGAAAATCTAAATTAGCATGGAGCATCTGTCTCAGTTGCAGAAAGTTTTTTCCATACGTTACATTACACTAATTGGTGTGGTACATGTTACAATGGATTATAGTTGATCAAAATTGTGTTACAGCAATTACCAAAGTAATAATAATAACAATAATAAAAATAAGAGTATAATTAGAGCAGTTACTAAATAATAATTAACTCTGCAGTAGAGTGTGCACTGATATGATTAAAACTGATATGATTAAAACTGCGTGCTGGATTGAGACTCAAACTCCGAACCTTTGCCTTTCACGGGAAAGTGCTCTACCAACTAAGCTACCCAAGCACGACTCATGACCCATCTTCACAGCTTCAATTCTGCCAGTGCCTCATCTCCTACCTTCCAAACTTCACAGAAGATCTTTTGCAAAAATTGCAGAACTAGCATTTCTGGAAGAATGGATATTGTGGATACATGGCTTTGTCACAGCCTGGGGGATGTTTTCAGAATGAGATTTTCACTCTGCAGCGAAGTGTGCATTGATACGAAACTTCCTGGCAGAGTAAAAATGTGTGCCAGACTGAGACTCAAACTCAGGATCTTTGCCTTTTGCGGACAACTGCTCTACCAACTGAGCTACCCAAGCATGACTCACGACCTGTCCTCAAAATTTCAATAATAATAATAATAATAATAATAATAATAATAATAATAATAAATGAAAGACTGTTTTATTTGCAAAACACTTAGAAGATACAACAGGTCTACTAAAGAGACTACACTATACTTATATATCCTCTTTTGGAGTACAACTGCGTGGTGTGGGATGCTTACAATATAGGATGACCAAGGTAGATTGAGAAAGTTCAAAGAAGAGTAGCATGTTTTGCATTATAAAGAAATTATGGAGAGAGTGTCATGGACATGATAAGGATTTGTGGTGGACATAATTAAAACAGAGGCAATTCTCATTGCTGCAGGATCTTCTCAAAGAATTTCAATCACCAACTTTCTCCTCTGAATGTCTAAATATTTTGTTTACACTGAACTACATAGGGATTGCTGTTCCAGAGTAGAGTAATAGAGAATTATTGTGAAGGCAGTTCGATGAACTCTCTGCCAGGCACTTAAGTGTGATTTGCAGAATAGCCACATAGATGTAGATTAATAATAATAATAATAATAATAATACTTGTTTTAGCTCAAATAAGTAGTTTTTCATGCTTCCAGAACACGAAACTAGACTGTGATCTGAGTGTGAAGCAATACGTACAGGATTCATCAACAGTCACTTTTCCTTCGCAAAAAGTCATGGCTGTCTGCCTTATAATATTTTTAAATGGTCAACTGTTTTTATCATTCTCTGGTTTTGTGATTAACTTTTATGTTCTTTGGCACCTGGTGGACACTAACACTTCCATACTGTAGTTGTCCATGGACAATATGTAACATAGTGATTTTCTCTACCATTGTCATCCAGTTAATTCTGTGTTCAATCATAACAGTCTGGTAAACAGTAAAACTAACCACATTTAATTCCTTTACTTGCTTCTTCATCAAGTAAATAATTTTAAGTAAAACTTTGTTCCACTGTAGTGAATGGAAGATAACACAAGCAAATGAACACTTGCAGGCAGTGAGCCAGTTTTACAAGAGTTCATTCTTTTCTGCTAAGAAGTATTTACACTGGAGAAAACAGAAGAGAACAAGAATGGACAAGCACTATACTGAATTATTGTCATGATGCAAAACACTGCCATTCAGATCGAATTATTTTGTGTGCCAAGCAATGAAACAAGAAACACTGCACAGACAACAAAAAATGGGTTGTTCAACTTTTTGCACAAATGTGAGACTTATCACTTACAATGAGTTAGAACTCCAGCCTTCCTTAGCATTATTCCATAACCTTGTGCACATGTCATATGACAACATTTTCTGGCTTCTCATTGCAAAGTTTGGAAACATTCATAATTTCTGCCAATGATGTGTTGGAGTGTACCAGGAGATACATTGTTGTATGTGTATTAGTTACTGTTCACTGCTGTACTGACTAGAACATTGTATCGTGCAATTTGCAAATTTCAAGATGGCAGAGTTACAGGAACAACACGTCTACATTACATTTTGCATGAAACACAGGAAAACCTTTACAAAGACACACCTAATGATGCAGGAAGCCTATGGCAATGAGTGCTTAAACTGCACTCGGTGTTACGATTGGTTGACACGGTTTAGAAATGGCTCTTGTTCAGGATGCACTTTGACATCTACCAAAGAATTAATTCATCATGAATTTGTGCCATGGAGACAAACTGTTAATCCTGGTACTATCAGGACACGTTGTGACACCTGCAAGGTGGGACAATTCATGGCTCTTGCATCACAATAATGCACTGCACAAGAAACGAAATCATTGTGGTGCCTCATCCTCCATACTCTCCAGACCTGGCCCCTGCGGACTTTTTTTTCATTTCCAAAGTTGAAAACCACATTGAAAGGATGAAGGTATGCAATGATATACGAGATAAAAGAAAATTCGCCAAGAGTGTTATGCACGATCTAGCGAGATCTGTACCGATACTGCTTCTGGAAGTGGAAATGGCAGTGGGAGCAGAGCATCAATTGTGGAGGAGAGTGTTTTGAAAGAGACCATGCACAATAAGTGACCAGTAAGTGTGGAAAAATCATCTCAGCAGTCACCAAGTTCCCTCAAATGGCTGTAGTGCATGAGCAACACAATGTTATCATATAATCATCATTACTACTAGCTCTCATTAAGTGCAGGTTAACTTAGGTCTCAACATCATCACTCAAATTCAGCATCCCATACGATGTCTTACAAAATCATAAGAGAAACTAAATGTGAAAGTCAAAGGAACAATGTATTCCCAGTTCTGTGCTGACATCAGTGTGTCCAAACGCGACGCGACAAGTAGCAGCTCACAAGAACATTAATACAGCTGTCCAAAATGTCACAGATGGTAGAGGCAGCACAGGGGCCACCAAAATCAGCAGCAGACTGTACCCATCAGCAGATGACCTCTTCTGACAGCTGCAAACCTGCCGTGGTAGGGGCACGTGTACATACCAGGTGATTACAATTGAAGTGCAGCTACTCACAGAGGTCCAGTGTGGGCTGTAATTACCATATGGGAGAGAAACTTGGGAAATATCCTAATGCATTAATGCACAACCGATTTACACTGGAAAAAAAATTAGCTCCAATTTTGGCCATCGGGTGTAAATCTGGCACTGTGAATGCAAGAAAGATGTATAGAAATGTTTCTGTATGTAATAGATTAGGAATGGGTCATGGGTAAAAAATGTCAAGCAAGTGAGAGAGACAATGTTTATTTTATTGTTAACACCTGCTTACACAATATGTTCAATATGAGCACCAGAGACATCGACAAGATGCCGCATCTGTAAAACGACATGATCAACAGATGCTTGCAGAAGTTCCGATGGAATCTGAGCAATGTTTTCCTGTAGTTTGGCCTTCAGGTCATGTGGAGACTGAATGTGTCCCTAATAAATGTATTCTTTTAGAAATCTCAAGAATCAAGACACACATGGATTCAGATCCAGTGATCTTGTAAGCCTTGCATCTGGAAAACCTCTGTAGATAATACAATGGCTCTTTGTGCACAACAAGCAGTTTAACATATCCCAAATATGGCATGTCTGTGTATTCACTGCACCCTGTAGTGTTAAATGTTTCTAGTCATTCCAAAGAATATTGTCTAGCTACATGTCATCAACTTCGATACATGCTAGAAACCACAGAGCATAACACTGATGTGGATCATGAGGTTTTAGTTGCTGCACTGCATGCAAGGTAAAACAGATTGCTAAGCTTTGTATACTGTTGATCTTGGGATTGACAATTCCTGTGACACTGTGCGAGCACTAGCACTATCTGGGGCACATGTTGCATGGGTAGTTATAGCAACAGCAACCACATCAATAACTTCCACAGGGAGAGGATGTCTTCCTCTTCCAGGTGCCACATCGAGCTCAACTGTGTTTTTGAATTTCATTACCATCATCATTAAACCATTTAATGACATTGGGCCTCTACTCTGATGTTTCACTCAGTGAGACACTCTCAGTACTGCACTGTACTTGCTGCTGTTCACATAAAACAGTTTTAGAGTCTCAGTAGCCACACTATTCACTCACTTTATGGTCTGTGAAATGACAGGTGGATGTTATACCATTGTACAAACAGTGTACAGCGCCAGATTTACACCTAGTGGCCTAATTGTAACTAATATTTTTCCAGTGTAAATCGTTTCCGCACTAGCCTATCCACCAAGTTTCACTGCTATACAATAGTTACTGCCCGCAATGAGCCCAAATGAGTAGCTGCACTTTCATTACAAAAATCCAGCATAATGTTGTGTAAGCATTTAAAACGTCTGTTGTTGCTAATATAAAATACTTGCAAACCCACAACCGTTTTCCAGTTGCTAAATGTGTATCAGACTAACTTCCTTCTCCTCATTTCCCCCCCCCCCCCCCCCCCGCTCTCTCTCTCTCTCTCTCTCTCTCTCTCTCTCGCTCTCACACACACACACACACACACACTCTACTTTTACACATGACATATCTTCTGGAAGAAGAAATTCAAATTTAGGAAACAGTTTTACGCTGTCATGTTTACATGTTAAATGTCTGAAGTGGATTTGCTACTCCAGTTAAATATGATGCCTGAGAAACAGCTATTACAGTTCCTGGTTTAGTCAGCACAATAGCTATTTCTCTTCAATTAGATGAGGTGTTGACAGCTTGTCTAATATTTCTACTTATCCTTCATTGTAAAAAAAGCCACTCCATCCATATTAATTGAAAATTTTTAAAAGCAAGACAAAACTGAGCGCCCAAGCACATTTCAAAACTGATTGAATTTTTTTATGGTAGCAAAAATTGATTGCACAAGTGTAAAACCAGACACTACAAGTGGATTTCCTGAACTGATTTTGAAGTGTTTACGTTACCAGTGAAAAGTGGTACTGGGAGGTTGGTTTACGAAATCTGGTTTTAGGAGCCTCATGTCTCTCTCTCTCTCTCTCTCTCTCTCTCTCTCTCTCTCTCTCTCTCTCTCTCTCTCCCTCTCCCCATCACCACCTCATCCCCCCTCCCTCTTTCTAAATTTCCTCTTCCTTCCCCTCTATCTGTTCATCTCCTCCTCCCCCATCTCTCTCCACCTCTTTCTTGCTTCCTCTCTGCCCATTACCTCCCCTTCTTACCCTCACTTTTCATCCTCTCTCTGACCTTGAACCTTGTTTATTGTTACAGGCAACAAATCCTTGACTGGGAATTGAAGACATTTAAAATGAATGCGTAAACTGATTGGTATCATTGGTATACAGGGTATGGGAGGGACCTCTCCTGCTGCTGGAATGGTGAAGATATCAGCTTCAGTGACAGTGTTTTCCATAGTTTTGATCTGCAAACAGGTAGGATTAGAAAGTTTCAGATGATTCTGATTCTATAGTAGTGTTCTAATTATAAGCCAATAAGCCATAAATACAATTTTCATGTTTTCAGTGAAAAACCAACTGTGAGGTAGAAACAAAACAGCACACAGTTCTGTATACAATTTCTATTTAAAATTATATACATGGTAGAAACAATTTTGCCTTATGCTTTAAGTGTCCTGCTACTGTAGTTAAAACTGACTGCCAAACAGAAAATGAAGCTGCACATTTTCAGAGCTCTGTATAGTATAGCATTTTCTTTCTCACAGTTAGTTTCAACAGAAAACCTATACATTGTTCTTTAAAAAAAATATTTAACCTAAGTACATCTAGATGTTTATTAGAGTACTGCATATAAATTTCAAGTAAACAGATCAAGAACTAGAGCATCGTGCAAACACACCGAGGAACCAAAGAAAATGGTATAGGCATGCATATTCAAATACAGAGATACGTAACCAGGCAGAACACGGCACTGCAGTCGGCAGTGCCTATATAAGATGACAAATGTCTGGCACAGTTGTTAGATTGGTTACTGCTGCTACAATGCCAGGTTATCAAGATGTGAGTGAGTCTGAACATGGTGTTATAGTCAGTGCACAAGTGATGGGACATAGCATCTCCAAGGTAGCGATGAAGTGGAGATTTTCCTATACAATCATTTCATGAGTGTACCTTGAATATTAGGAATCTGGTAAAACATCAAATCTCTGACATCGCCGCAGCCAGAAAAAGATCCTGCAAGAACAGGACCAACGATGACTGAAGAGAATTGTTCACCATTACTGAAGGGCCATCAACAAGTGTCAGCATCTGAACCATTCAACGAAACATAATCAATATGGGCTTTCAGAGCCAACTGCCTGCTCATGGAACCTTGATGACTGCACAAGACAAAGCTTTACGCCTTGCCTGGGCCTATGAGTACCTTCATTGGACTGTTGATGGCTGGAAACATGTTGCCTGGTCAGACAAGTCTCATTTCAAATTGTATCCAAGGAATGGATGTGTACAGGTATGGAGAGAACCTCATGAGCCATTGGACCCTGCATGTCAACAAGGGACAGTTCAGGCTGGTGGAGGCTCTGTAATGGTGTGGGGTGTATGAAGCTGGAGTGATATGGGACCCCTGATATGTCTAGATACAACTCTTACAGGTGACATACATGTAAGCATCATATCTGATCACCTGTATTCATTCATGTCCATTGTGAATTCTGATGGACTTGGGCACTTACAGCAGGATAATGTGACAGACCACACACCTAGAATCACTACAGAGTGGCTCTAGGAACACTCTTCTGAGTTTAAACACTTCCACTGACCACCAGACTCCACAGACATGAACATTAATGAGACGATCTGGGATGCCTTGTAAATTGCTGTCCACCCCCTTGTACTCTTACTGATTTATGGGTAGCCCTGCAGGATTCATTGTGTCAGTTCCCTCCAACACTACTTCGGAGACTAGTTGAGTCCATGTCATGTCATGTTGTGGCACTTATGTGTGCTCACGGGGGCCCTGCAGGATATTAGGCAGGTTTACCAGTTTATTTGGCTCTTCAAGGTATTTGAAATAAATTGGTCATGAACTAAGTACCATAAATATTAAAAAATTATGTAGCCTATGCCTTTCTGAATGCTTATTAGAGGATCATGTAAAAATTTGAAGTATACCATTGAAGAACTTTTTCAGACAATTGCTCACAACATTTCTTCTTTATATATTTATATACATTTTTATATATCCCTATATTAAAAAAAATATGTAGCTGATGTCTGTCTGAATGTTTGTTAGAGAACAGTGTAAAAATATGAAGTAAATTGGTCACAAACATAAAGAAAATATGTAGCCTATCTCGATCTGAATGTTTATTCAAGTATTGCCTAAATATTTTAAGTAAATCGGTGAAGTGCTTCTTGAGATTTTTGCTAACAATGTTTCCTCTTTATATGTTACTATACATATGTTCATATAACACACACATTTAAAAAATATATAGCCTATGTCTGTCCAAACATTTGTTAGAGTATTGGGTAAAAATTTGAAGCGAATCAGTCAAGAATTTTTCCATGTTATGTAGTTCACAGATATTTGTGTACCATGCATGTAAAAAAAAAAAAAATATGTAGCCTATGTCTATCCAATGTTTACTGGACTATTGTATTAAAATATGAAGGAAACTAGTGAACAACTCATCTAAATTTTTGGTAACAACATGAAATAATGACTTGTCTTTGTAAAGTAGTGCGGATTAGAGTATTATTTATGTCTGTCTTGCATCATTTGTCATTCCTTCACATTATAAGAGGAAAACAGAATAAAAATGAGAAAAAATTATTACAATTGAGAAGTACTAGCACCTACTGACAAGGGTTCAAGGTGTCACTACATACCTTTCTGCTCAATCGTAATGGTAGTTCAGTAGGCTTCACAAATACCAAGAAATGTGATTCGGTTGCAGGATGCCTTTGCTTCATGCTCTCAAGCAACCAATCAACAGTTACAACATGTGGTCTGAAAATTAGAAAGAAGATGTAAATTATAAAATTAGAAAGAGAGAGAAGTGTAAGACTACAGCCACTGACCATTCTGCCAGTATCAAAAACAAAACAAATTATCTCAAACCCATCAAGGTGTGATCCACATATGTGCAAAATGCTGTTTCACCTACTTCCTCCCCCTCCTCCCCCATATACATACATATTTGGAATTGACTACATTGCAAGACCTACAAGTTTCTTGAAAATTATGTGGGTGTGGAACATAACAATTTTCACACCTTATCTTTTGGGAGTCTAGACTGGCAATGCATATCAAAATAAGCAATATGCATGTGTGAGACTCACTGTGTGAAACATGATAGAGCAGAATGGAATGGAAGTTATCATTCAGTGTCTCTGCCTTGAAGAAAGAATTTGGTATGCAGTTATACTAAACCAAATAATTGTTCATGAGAAAATACAGATAGAAAAGAAAGAAGCAGAATGGTGCACATCAGAGAATGTTTCAAGTTTCGACAAATACTGAGGGTTCATTCCCATTCCATTCGAACAAGTTTATGTTCATTAAAGGAAGTTCCTGGCATAGATCAATGAAAAAATGGAATTTTTTTACATAATTTGCGTTCATGAAGTATATAGATTATGCCTGCAAATGGACTTTTTGTTTGTGAAAGTATTTTAGGAGTTACATCATGTTGAATGGGACCATGCACTGCCAAAAATATAGGCTGCTGTGGGCACTCAGAGAACTGGTTCAAGAAAAGATTCAACCAGTATATGAATTTCTGTCCAATGAAGATTTGCTTAAGAGGTGCACTGGTGTCAGTACACATAATGACAATGAGAGCTCCCATGTGTGCATTTGGAAACTGGCTTTGAAACATCATCATTGTGGGACAAAAACTGTTTAAACAACTGCTGGTATATTCAGCATGAATCATGAATGTGTCAGGAACTGTCACAGGGATGAGAAGCAAAAAAATTGCAGAGTTTTCCTGACAGGAAAAGGATGGCTGTTGTGGAGCAAGGAATGTCTCAGATTGTTAAAAGTGGTTGGTTTGAAAAACTACAGTACCATATACAGACCTGGAACATTTCTGAGGAAGAGCAATGATGCCTTTATGGTTCTAGGATCACAGATTAGCTGTTTCGAAACAACATTTTTTTATTGTTACTCCAAACTTTTTGAAACAATTTATTTTGTTACTCCATACTTCAAACTTCTTGTAACAACCTTTGTCAGTGCATGAAGTGCTCTAGAGCCTCAACAGACTAAGCAATTAATTTTATTTTTTTAAAAAAAGTTACCTGAATTTAAAATTTAAAATTTTTTTAAACATTTGAACTTATGAAAATATGATAAGAAATTTACATCATATTTAAATAGACGCATTTTTTTTTATTCAAGGTATTTTTCAAAACTTCATCGTGATGGCCACCAGATACATTCTAATTTAAGAATTTTCTATTTTTATGGGTTTTTATGGGTTGCTTCACGGAACTAGGATGCATCAAGAGGCCCTTACTTCAACAAGGGCTACAGCCACCATTTTTAATTTGTTACAAGGTTAAAAAAAGAGTTTTCATACACAAATGCATGTATAATAGTGTGGTAAACCCCTCTTTTAATAAAAACAGTCATTGTATAACAAAAATTCTAAACATTTCCAGACATTACCTGTTTTTTTATGCCTCCTACCAGAACCTCCCCTTAATGTGATTTGATCTGATGCCATATGAAAATAATTAATTAAATAATTACATTTATCTGGTCTGACTCATAAAATAATATTAATCTACAGCAGATCAAAGGTCAGAACATGTGACGTAGTTCAGGAAGTAAGTAGTTGAGCAGCGAAGGAATACTTTCACTCACCTGATTCCACTCTTCTTGCGGTAATTTACATCTTCAGGTACATGGTCACCAACAACAATGTGGGATACTGAATCTGAAAGTTCACTGAATCTTGTTGCTCCACCTGCATTTAGAATCTTGGTAAGATTTTCACAGACATCAGGAGTAAATCCACTCAGATAAACCTACACAAAGAAAAATTGTTTCTTAATAGCAAGAATACTGAGGAGAAAAAGAGAGTGAGCACCTCACTGTTACAGTTTCAACAAATTCACAAGCATGCATGTGCCTGTTACCAATGTATTAATATACTTTTACTCCAAAAGTTTGCTCTTTACAGGATATTAAACTTACAGAACAAGCAGTAGATTCGTCAGCTGGTTGATGTGGTCGGAGGGGAGCAAACAGGAATGTCATCAGTCCATCGGATTAGGGAAGGTTGCGGAAGGAAGTTGAGCAAGCCCTTTCAAATGAACTATCCAGCATTTGCCAGAAGTGATTTAAGGAAATCATGGTAAACCTACATCAAGACAGCTGGGGATATGTTTGAACTGTCGTCCTCCTGAGATCAGAATTATAGACTGAAAATAAGTTCTGGATTAAGACAAAGCTTAAATAATGCATCATAGATAACTATAAATGCCCAGTGAATGGCAATGGTAACTGTTTTATTTTTTGACTGGCAATGTATGTGACTAATAAGACAAATTCCACAGCATCAAGGCCATGCTTCTATGGGTCTGTCTTTCAAACATCAAATGAAAACCAAAGTTACAGATTTATGATTACCTGACATGATCAACCAGCACAGGAGGTAATCTATAAATTTGTACTGTAGCCTTCTTATGAAAACCTTTTATTTATTTACCAAAATCATTTTGTTAATATATTATTGGATTAGGAGTTTCAGCAATATAAACTGTGTGGGGACATAGCTTCATGAAGTTGCCCAGAACAATTTCGCTGTGACATTATTCCAGGCAACTCCATGGAGTTACAATACGACTCTGTCACAATAAGAACATACATCTGGAGGTGGCAATATATTTTGATGAAACTAGTAATTCACTAACATATCAACAAACTGACTTTGGCAAGCAAATAAAACATTTTCATATGAAGATTACGCTACAAAATTACAGATATTTAGCTAAGTTACTCAGGGACACTAAAAACATCCAAAGGAGGAAAGTCGACTGACTTCATGAGATACCTATAGGATTCTGCATAGAATATGCCAATCAACTTGCTCTTCTTGCTGGAGGTGAAGCATTCAAATTGATCATAAAAATGCAAACACCACTCATGTTTTCAAGAATGAGCGTGATACAGATGCACACAGCTATAGCTCCACATTGCTGACATCAATCCAGTTGGGGGATGTGCTTTGTGCTCACTTACTGTTAACTTTCTGGGGACCAGACATCCTCAACAGAAATCTAAAAATAAAATAAAAAAATAAATAAATAAAAGGAAAGCTACAACATCCCTCAAGTGAGTGTTACAGTAGCTTTACTGTTCATGATTCGTATACAGTATAACCCCACTTTTACGTTCTTGGAATTAAGGTTTTCCTGCTGTTGAAGACATTTTTTATCATTCCTGTCAAATTTCCTACGTCCACAATGTTAATTTTCACCTGATTTTGCATCAGCATATTTATAATTTTCGCGTGATTTATGCATTACAAAAAACTGTTTGTGAAGAAAAAAATGACGCTGGTGAGATGTTGGCCATCCAGTAGTGTCTACAAATGTTGTTGTTGTTGTGGTCTTCAGTCCTGAGACTGGTTTGATGCAGCTCTCCATGCTACTCTATCCTGTGCAAGCTTCTTCATCTCCCAGTACCTACTGCAACCTACATCCTCCTGAATCTGCTTAGTGTACTCATCTCTCGGTCTCCCTCTACGATTTTTACCCTCCACACTGCCCTCCAATGCTAAATTTGTGATCCCTTGATGCCTCAAAACATGTCCCACCAACCGATCCCTTCTTCTAGTCAAGTTGTGCCACAAACTTCTCTTCTCCCCAATCCTATTCAATACCTCCTCATTAGTTACGTGATCTATCCACCTTATCTTCAGTATTCTTCTGTAGCACCACATTTCGAAAGCTTCTATTCTCTTCTTGTCCAAACTAGTTATCATCCATGTTTCACTTCCATACATGGCTACACTCCAAACAAATATTTTCAGAAATGACTTCCTGACACTTAAATCTATATTCGATGTTAACAAATTTCTCTTCTTCAGAAACGCTTTCCTTGCCATTGCCAGTCTACATTTTATATCCTCTCTACTTCGACCATCATCAGTTATTTTACTTCCTAAATAGCAAAACTCCTTTACTACTTTAAGTGTCTCATTTCCTAATCTAATTCCCTCAGCATCACCCGATTTAATTTGACTACATTCCATTATCCTCGTTTTGCTTTTGTTGATGTTCATCTTATATCCTCCTTTCAAGACACTGTCCATTCCGTTCAACTGCTCTTCCAAGTCCTTTGCCGTCTCTGACAGAATTACAATGTCATCGGTGAACCTCAAAGTTTTTACTTCGTCTCCATGAATTTTAATACCTACTCCAAATTTTTCTTTTGTTTCCTTTACTGCTTGCTCAATATACAGATTGAATAACATCGGGGAGAGGCTACAACCCTGTCTCACTCCTTTCCCAACCACTGCTTCCCTTTCATGCCCCTCGACTCTTATGACTGCCACCTATGTTACGCGGTTAAATTTTTTAACACCAGTGCACTCTACTCATCGCATTTGAACCGGTAAATGTGCAAAAACTGGAACAATTTGTGCCATCTCCTGCCACTGCCAAACTCTACTTAGCGTGGTGGCTGATCGGAGTAACTAGGTTCATTTGAGTAAAGATATCATGACCAATCACAACCATTTCTAAGCCATCTCTACTGCGCATGCTCAGTTTCGTGGTCATTGTGATCATCATGACGGCTTTATTGCACCATATTTAGTGTGTTTAGGCATTTGGCCACTTTTAACACTAGTTGACACCATCATTCACTTTGCACTGCTCAAGTGTTTTTAGTTTAAACACAGCACTGGTTACTTATTTTTCATGCTGAGCAAAACATGTTTTGAGAAATTATTCTCGTTATCAACTGCAATATTTATATATTTATTTTTTGTGATGTTACACAAACAATGTGAATGATTGATTGTGTGTGGTTTTCCACATAACTGAGGAGGCACAGTACCTGACAACCTCAAAAAGATGACTACAGTGCAAGAGATGCAGCATAACACATATTCAAACACCACATAAAATACCTATGTATGTATTTGCACTTGACAACAAGAAATAAATTTCCAAAACATGTCATGCTAAGCATGCAAAAATACTAACTAGTGCAGTATTTCATTATTTAAATAATGAATAACAGCTGCAGGCTTTCAAAAACGTCAATTATGACATATGAAACCATCAGGGTCTGTAACATGAAAACTGACTGAAGATCTGGCTCCTGAATCTGTAACACTAAGTCCCACATACAGTCTCAGACAAAGACCACTAGCACGAAAGCAGCAGTATCAATCCACATCATGCTCAAGTGGCTACTGACAAAGGAAACCACATCAGCTTTGAGACAGAACTACTAGGTAACACCGCGTTAATCTCCTAACCATGCCTATGTGTTAGCAACAGTCTGTAAGACTGCACCAGGGATGTTAAGGGTTAAGCACAATACAATATGGCTTAGATTTTAGCCTCTTCAAAGTGTCTACCATTTTACCTCAGAGCAGCTACACTCACTCTTGGCATTCTGTAGGTAACATTTTGGATTTTTTATTATTATTATTTCTTTCTTATCTCAGACGTTATGTCTGGTCAAAAGTTGAAAGTGATGCTTGCTGTAATATCTGGTGTTTATTGTTTGATCCTGTACTGCAATCATGAATCCTTCCATCTCACTGTGTATGTGTGGCTGTGTTAAATGATACAGATGCTTGCCATGTAGTGTTTTCTTTTTCCAATTTACTTTCTTCGTATCTGTTGATGTTATGTGATCTAAAGGGTTGTAGAAGTGGTTATGAAATTGCAGTGGTGTAGCCGATGTATTTATATGAGTGATTGCTTTGTGTATTTTGCTAGTTTCTGCTCTTTCTAGAAAGAATTTTCTTAAATTGTCTACCTGTCTATAATGTAGGTTTTTTATGTCGATAAATCCCCTTCCTCCTTCCTTTCTGCTTAATGTGAATCTTTCTGTTGCTGAATGTATGTGATGTATTCTATATTTGTGGCATTGAGATCGTGTAAGTGTATTGAGTGCTTCTAGGTCTGTGTTACTCCATTTCACTACTCCAAATGAGTAGGTCAATATTGGTATAGCATAAGTATTTATAGCTTTTGTTTTGTTACTTGCTGTCAATTCTGTTTTCAGTATTTTTGTTAGTCTCTGTCTATATTTTTCTTTTAGTTCTTCTTTAATATTTGTATTATCTATTCCTACTTTTTGTCTGTATCCTAGATATTTATAGGCATCTGTTTTTTCCATCGCTTCTATGCAGTCGCTGTGGTTATCCAATATGTAATCTTCTTGTTTAGTGTGTTTTCCCTTGTCTATGCTATTTTTCTTACATTTGTCTGTTCCAAAAGCCATATTTATATCATTGCTGAATACTTCTGTTATCTTTAGTAATTGGTTGAGTTGTTGATTTGTTGCTGCCAGTAGTTTTAGATCATCCATGTATAGCAAATGTGTGATTTTGTGTGGGTATGTTCCAGTAATATTGTATCCATAATTTGTATTATTTAGCATGTTGGATAGTGGGTTCAGAGCAAGACAGAACCAGAAAGGACTTAATGAGTCTCCTTGGTATATTCCATGCTTAATCTATATTGGCTGTGAAGTGATATTATTTGAATTTGTTTAGATATTAAGTGTGGTTTTCCAATTTTTCATAACTATGTTTAGGAACTGTATCAATTTGGGACCTACTTTGTATATTTCCAATATTTGTAGTAATCATGAGTCGGGTACACTATCAAAAGCTTTTCGGTAATCAATGTATGCGTAGTGCAGCGACCTTTGTTTAGTTTTAGCTTGATATGTCACCTCTGCATCTATTATCAGTTGCTCTTTACATCCTCGTGCTCCTTTGCAACAGCCTTTTTGTTGTTCATTTATAATTTTGTTATGTGTTGTATGTGTCATTAATTTCTGTGTAATGACTGAAGTTAATATTTTGTATATTGTTGGTAGGCATGTTATGGGGCAGTATTTAGCTGGGTTTGCTGTATCTGCTTGATCTTTAGGTTTCATATAAGTTATTCCATGTGTAAGTGTATCAGGGAATGTGTATGGGTCTGCAATGTAACTGTTAAATAATTTAGTTAGATGTGAATGTGTTGAGGTGAACTTCTTTAGCCAGAAATTTGCTATTTTATCTTTTCCAGGGGCTTTCCAATTGTGAGTAGAATTAATTGCTTTGGTGACTTCATGTTGCAAAATTATCACTTCAGACATTTGTGGTATCATCTTGTATGTGTGTGTGTGTTTATGCTTCTTTCCACCGTGCATGCCTCTTATGTTGTACCGGGTTTGACCATATGTTGCTCCAGAAATGTTCCATGTCTGTTATGTATGGTGGATTGTCTATTTTAATGTGTGTGTTATCTATTGTCTGGTAAAATTTCTTTTGGTTTGTGTTGAATGTTTGGTTTTGTTTCCTTCTATTTTCACTTTTTTTGTATCTTCTAAGTCGTTTGGCCAACGCTTGTAATTTCTGCTTCTTTTAATCTAATTGCTCTATCGCTTCTTGTTGTGAGATTTTACCTAACCTTTTTCATTTTTTTTCTGACATTTTATGTCTTATAAATTGTGTTAGCTGTCTAATGTCTTTTCTCAGTTTTTCTATTCTGATCTATAGTCTGTGTTGCCATGCTGGTTTTGTGGGTTTCTTCTGTTGGTTGTATTATTATTATTATTATTATTATTATTATTATTTTGCATGTGCAAATTATGCCATTGATCTTGAACATCTGATGATCTCATTTTTCTGACATCCCTGTCAAGTTCATCCCATAAGAGTTCAACAGTGCTTTAATTCAGGTGACTAACTTGGCCAAATCATTATTCTTCATTTACCCGCATTTCTTTTCTCTACTGACATGTCCTCTGCACAATTTATATTCAGGATTGAGATCACTGTCCTGCTGCAGAACAAATCCATGACCAATAAGGCTCCTACCAGATGTAACTGCATTGCTGAACAGTATCCTGTGATATTCTTCCTTCCTTAATGTTCCATTAATTCTCACTAGTTTATGAACTTTATCACCCAAAAACATCTCCACACCATGACCAAACTTCCACTGTGCTTCTCTGTTGGCATCAAACACTATCTCTTCATACATTCTCCATAAAGTTGCCAAACATTTGACGATCGTTTCTAAATACTTCAAACATAGATTTGTCTGTAAATAACACTTCGAACCATTGGTACACACTTCAGTTTTTATGTTTGTGTGTCAATTGCAATTTTTTCATTTTATTTTGTTTACGTTACAAAGGTTTCTTGGTTGTTATGCAACTCATTAAACATTATTCACAAACAGGGAGTTGCACTGTTGAGACAAAACTTGGAGCTGCTTGCATATTATTTACTTCCTCTTGAATTTCAGTACAAATCCTCTGATGAAGTGATCTTCCCTGTATGATGTTAGTCAGGGTCTTACAGACTGTGAAATACTTCCACTGGCACCAGTTTGCTAGAACCACTGCAACATATACACTCCTGGAAATGGAAAAAAGAACACATTGACACCAGTGTGTCAGACCCACCATACTTGCTCCGGACACTGCGAGAGGGCTGTACAAGCAATGATCACACGCACGGCACAGTGGACACACCAGGCCATCGAATGGCGCTAGCTGCGCAGCATTTGTGCACCGCCGCCGTCAGTGTCAGCCAGTTTGCCGTGGCATACGGAGCTCCATCGCAGTCTTTAACACTGGTAGCATGCCACGACAGCGTGGACGTGAACCATATGTGCAGTTGACGGACTTTGAGCGAGGGCGTATAGTGGGCATGCGGGAGGCCGGGTGGACGTACCACCGAATTGCTCAACACGTGGGGCGTGAGGTCTCCACAGTACATCGATGTTGTCGCCAGTGGTCGGCGGAAGGTGCACGTGCCCGTCGACCTGGGACCGAACCGCAGTGACGCACAGATGCACGCCAAGACCGTAGGATCCTACGTAGTGCCATAGGGGACCGCACCGCCACTTCCCAGCAAATTAGGGACACTGTTGCTCCTGGGGTATCGGCGAGGACCATTCGCAACCGTCTCCATGAAGCTGGGCTACGGTCCCGCACACCGTTAGGCCGTCTTCCGCTCACGCCCCAACATCGTGCAGCCCACCTCCAGTGGTGTCGCGACAGGCGTGAATGGAGGGACGAATGGAGATGTGTCGTCTTCAGCGATGAGAGTCGCTTCTGCCTTGGTGCCAATGATGGTCGTATGCGTGTTTGGCACCGTGCAGGTGAGCGCCACTATCAGGACTGCATACGACCGAGGCACATAGGGCCAACATCCGGCACATGGTGTGGGGAGCGATCTCCTACACTGGCCGTACACCTCTGGTGATCGTCGAGGGGACACTGAATAGTGCACGGTACATCCAAACTGTCATCGAACCCATCGTTCTACCATTCCTAGACCGGCAAGGGAACTTGCTGTTCCAACAGGACAATGCAAGTCCACATGTATCCCGTGCCACCCAACGTGCTCTAGAAGGTGTAAGTCAACTACCCTGGCCAGCAAGATCTCCGGATCTGTCCCCCATTGAGCATGTTTGGGACTGGATGAAGCATCGTCTCACACGGTCTGCACGTCCAGCACGAACGCTGGTCCAACTGAGGCGCCAGGTGGAAATGGCATGGCAAGCCGTTCCACAGGACTACATCCAGCATCTCTACGATCGTCTCCATGGGAGAATAGCAGCCTGCATTGCTGCGAAAGGTGGATATACACTGTACTAGTGCCGACATTGTGCATGCTTTGTTGCCTGTGTCTATGTGCCTGTGGTTCTGTCAGTGTGATCATGTGATGTATCTGACCCCAGGAATGTGTCAATTAAGTTTCCCCTTCCTGGGACAATGAATTCACGGTGTTCTTATTTCAATTTCCAGGAGTGTACATCATTACAGATGGGGCTAAGCCAATTTTGTTCCTATTGTCTTGTTAGAATAGCCTTTCTGATACTGAGCTGCAATAACAGCATGTTTTTCAATTACAGTCTCCTGCTTCTGTCCCAATAGGAGGTAATATGGTATGCACCACATCAGGTATACAAACACACTGCTAGATGCACACAATATACGAAAAGATGCTGAAGCTGAGTGACTGTAGGATGATACAAGATGACTTTCACAAAATTTCTAGAGATGCACACAATATACGAAAAGATGCTGAAGCTTAGTGACTGTAGGATGATACAAGATGACTTTCACAAAACCCATAATGTTCGGATGCAGCATTAATAGTGTCCTGCTTGATACATTCATGTCATTTAAACAGATGGGTGTAATGTTTCGAAGCGATATGAAATGGAACAAGGATTGTGGTAGGGAAGGTGAATGTTTGACTGCGGTTTATTGGGAAAATTTTAGGTAAGAGTGGTTCATCTGTAAAGGAGACTTGCATATAGGACACTACTAGAGTACCGTTTGAGCGTTTGGGATCTGTACCAAGTAGGATTACAAGAAGACATTGAAGCAATTAAGATGCAAGCTGGTAGGTGCAAGTGTTACGGAGATGCCTCAGGAACTCAAATGGGGTCTCTGGAAGAAAGGTGACACTCTTATTGAGGAACACTGTGGAGAAAACTGGCATTTGAAGCTGACTGCCAAATAGTTATGCTACCTCCAACATACATTTTGCCTAAGGATCACAAACATAAGATATGAGAAATTAGGGCTCTTATGGGAGCATATAGACAGTCATTTTCTCTCTTTTTTATTTGCAGGTGGAACAGGAAAGAGTTTGACTAGTAGTGGAATGGGGTACCCTCTACCACGAACTGTGGACTGCTGAGTAGTGATGTAGATGTAGAAGTAGATGTATTGCAAACTAATGCGAACTGATTGCTTCACAGACAGCTGAAGGAATAAGGCCTATTCAAATGTAACCATCTTAGGTAAATTCATGACAGTATTTCTGTGGATACTTATCAGTGCACCTCTGTGTGAACAACCAGTCAAATACACAAAAGCAGCAGCTAATCCATACATGTTTATACTTCTTTCATGAGGGTGAGTCAAATGAAAACCTTAAATTTGTAATAACAAATCAAAATTTCGCACCATTATCCTGTAAGTTGGTAAGTGTGCTACAAACAGCGTGCAGAATGGCCTGTAGGTGGCAGCATAATGCAGATGCACACATACCATTGCGGGATCAGTATAAAGATGGCCGCCCCACTTGCGACTTGCACCAGGGAAGAACAGCGTTCCATTATTCGGTTTTTGCGTAGTGAAGGTGTGAAACCTATTGAAATCCATCGACGACTGAAGTTTCAGTACGGTGATGTGTATTTGTCACAGCAGCAAGTCTACAAATAGAGTAGAAAGTTCGCAAATGGTGTGACTTCAGTGGAAGATGCTCCTCGTCCAGTTCAGGCACAACAAGTTATGACTCCACATAACATTGCAGCAGTTGAAGCCATAGTGAAGGAAAACTGCTGAGTGACACTGAATGAAATTGCAGCATGTTTACAGATTACTCATGGGTCACCACACCACATCGTGAATGATGTGCTCCAGTTTCACAAAGTGTGTGCAAGATGGGTGCCATGGCAGCCGACTCCTGAAATGAGAGAACGACATGTTGCTGCTTGTGAAGAACTTCTTTGTCGCACTCTTAACAAGACGGTGATGGCTTCCTTGCAAAAATCATTACTGGGGACAAAACCTGGGTTCACTTCCACCAACTGGAAATGAAGAGAGTGAGAAAGGAATGGCGCCATTTCTCATCACCAAAACCAAAGAGGTTTCGAACAGAACCACCAGCAGGGAAGGTTATACTGACTCTCTTTTGGGACAAAAAAGGCACTGGAGCATTACATGCCTAGAGGGACCATTGTTACTAGTGCATCATACACAGATCTCCTAAAAAATCATCTACGGCCTACAATCAAATCAAAGCAACGTGGATTGCTGTCAGCAGGTGTCCTTTTGCAACATGACAATGCAAGGCCCCACACTGCCCATACAACAGTTGCAACAATCACAGACCTTCGTTTTGAGTGTCTTCCTCATCCGCCATACTCACCAGACCTTGTCCCAAGTGATTTCCGTATGTTTGGACCACTCAAAGACATAATGGGAGGAAAGAAGTTTCGTTCTGATAAAGAGGTACGCCATGCGGTGCATGAGTGGTTGCGGGGGCTACCAAAAGAATTTTTTTCTAAAGGAATTTATGCACTTTGTAAGTGCTGGTGGACTTGAATTGGGCATGGGGGAGATTATGTTGAAAAGTGATACAGCTTTGTACCACTTCTGCACAATAAATAATATTTAAAAAATGTTTAAGGTTTACATTTGACTCACCCTCAAATTATCAGAACAGGGATATGATAGAATATTCAAAACAAAATCCCTGTTTCAACCACAAATCTATAGTTGTGGTAGGTCATCAAAAACTGTAGACTGATATGTATGTACGTATGAGGTTCTTTCAAAAAATTTTGGAACATTTGTAATTTTGTGCCAATGGTGTGTTGGAGTGAAATGCAATTGGCATCCATGCACATGTCTGTGTTTAATGTGTAACTAACATAAGTTTCACTGTTGTATGTCTGTAAGTTATTGTTTAGTGTTGTATTGAGTAGAACGTCACGTCACACAGTCTGCGAATTTCGAGATGGCAGAGATAGAGGAACAACGCGTCTGAGTTACATTTTTTGTGAAACTCAAGAAAAACCTTTTCAGAGACACACCAAATGACATGGGAAGCCTATGGTAATGAGAGCTTAAGCCATACTCGGTATTATGAATGGTTCACATGGTTTAAATATGGCTGAACAGAAGTTAAAGATCTCCATTATTCAGGATGCCCTTCGACTTCTACCGAAGATGCTCATGTCAGGAACATCAATGAAACTGTGTGTGTCAACCGAAGATTGACTGAGAGATTGCAGAATAATGTAATGTTTTGGCTGGATCTTGTCATGATATCCTGACACAGCATCCTGGGATGCATTGCGTTGCCACCAAGTTTGTTCCACAGTTCATGGGTGAATACTATAAAGACCTTTGCCTTGCTATCTGTGAAGAGGTTTTGGATTGCACAAATGAGAAGGAGGTGCTCCTTTACAGAATCATAAATGGCAATGAGATGTGAGGCTATGGTTATGATGTTGAGACTAAGGCTCGGTCTCCATAATGGGTCAGGAAAGGTTCTCCAAAACTAATAGGTCAGAAAAGGTTCTCCAAAACCAAAAAAAGCCTGTACGGTCAGGTCAAATGTCAAAAGTTATGCTATTAATTTTTTTTAACTTTGATGGTATAGTTCATCATGAATTCATGCCACATGAACAAACTATTAATTGATGGTACTATTGGAGCATGTTGCAATGCCCATCAGAAAAGCTGAGAAGGAAACAGCCTGAAATGAGGAGAGACAATTCATGGCTCTTGCATCAAGATAATGCACCTGCACATTCATCCCAGTTGATGCGTGACTATTGCACAAAAAATGAAATCACTGTGCTGCCCAAGACACTGTACTCTCCAGATCTGGCCCCTGCCAAAGTTGAAAATTTCACTGAAAGGATGAAGAATTGCAATGATAGACGAGGTAAAAGAAAATTTACAGATGGCACTTCACACAATCCAGCAAGAGGCACACCGACACTGCTTCTGGAAGTGGAAAAGGCATTAGGAGCAGTGTATTAATTGTGGAGGAGAATATTTTGAAGGAGGCCATGCACAATAAGTAAAAGGTAAGCACAAAAAAATTTTGCGGGCAAAGTTCTGGTATTTTCTCCTATGTGTGTATGTACATGTGGGTGTAGATGAAAACTTGGCTGTAGATGTAAAAGGATGGGATGATAGGAGAAACAGAACAGAGTTCATTTAATATGCATGAAAGTGTCGCAGAGCTGCCCAACCAACTCCATAGTAATGCACACACAGGAAGATACATGGTGAAGTAACACACAATGGCAAGAGGCAGTATACCAGTGAGTGGCATCATACTGCCACTCTGACTGCAACGTGCACTTCTGAGCACACTTAGAACATTTAGCATTCCTTTTCATGATAGTTTAAACATGGAGAAGCTACTGAGCCACTACAGTGTTAATTATGGATGGTATAAAAAATTAAGTCGGGTGATGCTGGGGGAATTAGATTAAGAAATGAGACACTTAAAGTAGTAAAGGAGTTTTGCTATTTGGGGAGCAAAATAACTGATGATGGTCGAAGTAGAGAGGATGTAAAATGTAGACTGGCAATGGCAAGGAAAGCGTTTCTGAAGAAGAGAAATTTTTTAACATCGAGTATAGATTTAAGTGTCAGGAAGTCGTTTCTGAAAGTATTTGTATGGAGTGTAGCCAAGTATGGAAGTGAAACATGTTTGTTAAATAGTTTGGACAAGAAGAGAATAGAAGCTTTCGAAATGTGGTGCTACAAAAGAATGCTGAAGATTAGATGGGTAGATCACATAACTAATGAGGAGGTATCGAATAGGATTGGGGAGAAGAGGAGTTTGTGCCACAACTTGACTAGAAGAAGGGATCAGTTGGTAGGACATGTTCTGAGGCATCAAGGGATCACCAATTTAGTATTGGAGGGCAGCGTGGAGGGTTAAAATCGTAGAGGGAGACCAAGAGATGAATACACTAAGTAGATTCAGAAGGATGTAGGCTGCAGTAGGTGACTGTGATAGTTTTCCGAGCACATAATTTTATTATGGAGAATCAGAAGTGGAAACTGTGGCACATTGTGGAACCTGCCTCAGTACTGCCATTTACCAGTCCACACAATGGCTAAAGAGCATGGCAATGAGTTAAGACAGAGCACACTTGCAATACCAAAAAGTATATTACAGCTCTCTCTGTGTGCAGAAGGCACCACGCACCTGTCTTTCTACTTGCACATGCAGTAGTGGCAAATGCTATATGAGAGATATTATGCAACACAGTGTGGCTTACAGTTAAAATTCAGAGAGCAACCAAAATACAGGGTGTTTAAAAACAGAATATACATATTATACAGTATTATGTTGTCAAAACGATTGATCACTGTGCCATGGCTCTGTTATTCGAGGAACAGGTACAGTGTCTAGTTTATAATCATTGCCACAAGGTGTTGGTTCTCTTCTGTTTGCTTGGTCACAGTCACATGTTGCAAAATGGTTTCTCTGCAGCAGAAATCACTTGGTGTTCTCAAGTTTGTGAAATGTAATTCAGTGCTTACAGATGAAAGATATTACAGGTTGAGGTATACAACTGATCCTCTGAATGAAAGGAACATTCATGTATGGTGCTGACAGTTCGTAGACACAGGATACGTATCTAAATGAAAGTCTTGGCCATCCTCATGTTTCCAATGAAAATGTTGCATGAATTCAAACCACTTTCCAACAAAATCCTACAAACTCAACTCTTCATGCAAGTGAGAAGTTACAACTGCCTACAACAACAATTTGGTGTAATATGAGACATCAGTTGGGTGTGAAGCTGTAAAAGTTACAGTTGTTACTGGCTTTACATCATGACCACAAATGCAAAAGTGTGAGATTTTCTGAAGAGCTCCAGAATGCTATTGACAAAGAAAACACTTACACAATGCATTGTATTTAGTGATGAGGTGACTTTTCACCTTGAACTTGGGTCCTACAGAACCCACATGCACACATTGAACATGTACAGGATTCACCCGAATCAATGTGTTTTGTGCAATATCCCAGTCATGTGATTACGGCCCATTGTTTTTGCTGGAAACACAGTTAACAGTCATCAGTATCTTACTATGTTACAAAACTCATTGTTTCTGATGCTGAATGTGGACAACTTCATTTTTCTATGAGACATGGGCACCCCCTCACTGGAGTCACCAAGTGTGTAAATATCTGAATAAAACTCAACCTAGCAGTTGGATTGGGCATCAAATAGCCAAAGACTTAGCACTTCTCAGCTGGCCTCCACAGTCACCAGATGTAACACCTCGTGACTTCTCCCTGTTGGGTTTCATTAAGGACGAAATTTTTGTACCAACACTAACACAGAACCTAGAAGAGTTGAAGAACCAGATCCTTACTGCCATAACATCAGTGACAATGGACAATCTTACCAGAGAACAGGAGGAATTCTAGTCTCAATGTGATATTGTTTGTGTCACTGCAGGAGGGTGTATTGAGCATCTGTAATCTAAACATGAGAGATTGGTAAATATGTGTCCCAAGTTTTATACTTCTATGTCTTTCAATTTCAAAAATGTGAGTGTGCAAAGTACCTCTATTCTTTTTGAAATACACTGTACTGTTTCCTCCAACATAAATCTTGTGAAAGGAAAATGGAGGTAAAATTAGAGAGGCTTGGCAACGATCTCTCTTCTCATGCAATATTTGTAACTGGCGGCAAAGGGGAAAAGTAACATCAGAACTGAAACTAATCCCCAACACATACCGTACGGTGTGTAATGGTAATGATCAGTGGCTCACAGTCACTATGTACTACACTTCCTGATACACTCACATAAATGTATTACTTGATACACTGACATATGTCACACATAATAAACATTTGGTTCTTGGTTCTGTGAAAATAAATTGTAAAATATTATTATTTTACTTTACACAAATATAAAAATTTGTAATAAGAAATTATTTCAAAATAAAAATCAAAGCACTAAAAGTTGTGTTAAACACATTTTGCTTTAATTTAGAGGGAAAATTCTGAAACTATATCAGTGATGTTGATAATAGTGATAATAATAATAATAATAATAATAATAATAATAATAATCTTGACAATGTTTGGATTGCAACCTGAAAAGCATTTTTAATGAAAATTTTAGAAAATATTTACACAATTTTTAGCTTTCAGTGTAAAGATTGATATATATAAAGATAAATATCTTTGCATTACAAGTCAAGCATCACTGGTCATTTTAGTCTAACTTTTTGGCATGAGTCATCAGTGCTCTGTAAAGTGGCATGGAATGTTCACACTGTTCTGGTCTGTAATGTGTTCAAGTGCTTTACTACTCAGTCTTGGAAACTGTTATGGAAAGAATAAATTACGTAACTGCTGAAAATCAACAAGGCTCTGCAATATTTTATTTCTAAGATTTATACATCAAAAACCAAATACGTAGAATTCTCCTAGCAAAGCTGGAACATACCTTGAATTTGAATCAGTTTACAGAAACTCCAAGAAAACAACACAAAGCAAATAAGCTAAATATTTTATTTCATTTCAAATATTGCTTTTTAATCATGTGCATTAATTTGCCCCATCTTTCTATTTTGTCGCATGTACATCTGCATAAAGCTTGCCACCAAAGATTGCCTGACAAACAGAAAATCATGTTTTAAATATGGTTAACAGAAGGATGAGATTAGATGTGGTGTGTGGATGTAGAAGTACGAGAGAAGTCAATTATTATCCACAATTTAGTTATATTTTTGTTTATTTCGATAGTACTGTCGTTTTACGTTGATGATGCATGCTTTGGTTATTTGTTGTTATATCTTTGCAATTTCCAAGCTGCTAGGTTAGTTTCGTTGTCACTGCTGTGCTGTTAATCATGGCTGCTCTGCTGTCTATTTGCACCAAAGAAGAGCAACATTCAGTTATCGTTTTTTTGTGGCTAGAAGGTGTATCAGGGGCCGAAATTCATTGAAGACTTTTGGTACAGCACAGAAACAGTGTTTTCCCACAACAGGATGTCTATGAATGGATTAAAAAATTCTGAAATGGTCACACAAGTGTTACACACGATGAATGTGCTGGATGACCGTTTACCGCCACAAATGAAGAAACCACTGAGCATTGACATGAAATGATTCTCTTAGACATATGCTTAACTATTGATGAAGTTGCACACCATCTGCAAATTAATCACAGGTCCGCCTACATAAATTTCATAAAGTCTGTGTAAGATGGGTCCCAAAACAACTCACACAGTTGCATAAAAAACCATGCTTGGACATCTGCAAAAAACATTTGGATCACTATGAAAACAAAAGGGATAACTTCTTAGACAGGATCATTACTGGTGATGAAACCTGGATCCATCATTACAAGCCAGAGAGTAAATGGCTGAGTATGGAATGGAAACATATAAATTCACTGAGCAAGAAAAAGTTTAGGACCCAACCGTCCGCAAGAAAACTGATGCTTACGGTTTTTGGGACGCACATGGTTCAGTATTGGAACATTATGGGGAAAGGGGCACAACAATAAACAGTGTACATTACTGTGAGATGCTTACTTCCACGATAAAGCCTGCAATTTGAAGCAAACACTGAGGAATGGTGTCAAAAGATGTTGTGTTGTTGCACAATAATGCCCATCTGCATACTGTTGCTCACACTGCTGAAACACTCCAGAAATTCAAAATTGAAGTACTGGGTCATCCTCCATATTGTCCCAATCTTGCCCCTTTTGACTATCACTTGTTTAGTCCACTCAAACAGACATTAAGGGGCCGTCGATTTGCCTCAGATGAAGCAGTGCATTCCTGGCTCGCAGCTCAACAAAGAATCTTCTTTTATGAGGGCATCAGGAAGTTTGTACAATGATGGACCAAGTGCATTGAAACACAAGGAGACTATGTCGAAAAATGATGTTCTTGCGAGTTTCCTATTTGATTACAATAAAATTTTATAACTACTTTGCGGATAATAATTGACTTACCCTTGTATATGTAGATATTGACAATTACTCATGATTAATTCTGCAAATGGCTAAATTACAATCTGAAGGGCTGCACACACATAATTATACATGCCACTAACATATTACAAATCATAAACTCATGTACGTACACCTACACATGAATCAACACATGTACAGTGAATGGTATTCATTATTTAAAAAAGGAAAATAAGACTCATTTATAGCTGCCACAGTAAAACGATGCTACGCCAAGTGTTATCTTATATGAAAATAGCATAAACAGAACAACCAAATTTAAATAAATCTATTCATGAAACAGAAAGTGACAAGTCTGAATTTTTAAAAGAACACAGTTACACTGAAAATATAGTAGCTTCAATTAGTAAATGATTTTTCTTACCTGGCCAAAACAAACAGTCCTGTTCATTTTCACAGTAAGTGTCTCATAAGAAATGTGCAAGAATATTTTGATGGTTTGAAACTTACCTTGCAGCCATCCAGGAAAGGTCCAGCCTCCTTTGCATCTGCCAATGCCAATTTATTGACAACTTCCATATATTTTGGAGGGGCTGAAACAGAAATTTTTAATATAATTTTTAAATTTTTGTATTCCTTAATAATTGACAACTCTCTCTCTCTCTCTCTCTCTCTCTCTCTCTCTCTCTCTCTCTCTCTCTCTCACTCACACACACACACACACACACACACACACACACACACACACACACACACACACACACACACACACTACCTTTGGGGGTGAAAATTACAAGTTTAGCAGTTAAGCTATAGTAGCCAAAATCAAGCTGTTGGTGCATCATATGGGTTGTAGGACAAAGGTCCCTGAGACTTTTCCATTCCTCAAGTTTCATCCACCCAATGGATACCTTCTGAGGTAGTCCAGGTTCAAATAAGTCTGGCTGACGGACATGTCAGATATCAGATAGTGACATACATTACTGTGGAAAAGGGATGTGGTCAAAATTTACACATGATCAGCAGAGATAATCCTCATCAGAGATTAAACATAACTTTCTATTGTTGTCTGTCCTAAATAAAATTTATGTATTAGTTCTGTAAAACCACTGTGCATATAGCACTAAATTTCATGGCTGCTTCTTTCCTGATAAAATGATACCCATGTTTACATATTTCCATAGCTTCTCTATATAGCATTGGATAATAGTTCTTCAGTTTAGCTAAATTCTGGTTTCAAAAAAATTCACTTCATGACTTCCTGACTGACGAGCATGTTCAGCTATGGCTGATTTTTCTCTGTTCCCTACTTGCCAAAGACATTTATGTCTTTTCAGCTGCATATTCACAGTTATCTTGGTAATTCCAATATAAACCTCACAACACATACACAGAATTTGATATATCCCGCATGCTGAGAGCGGAGGGCATTTATCCTTTACAGATTGGAGTGCATAACAAATTTTCTTCATTGTTCTAAAAATCAACCTGATGTTACATTTCTGTTAGAGCCTTCTGATATGATCAGTTAATTTTTTAATAAAGTTTTTTAAAAATTATGTTTTACATCATTGTATTTTATCATTGTTCTTTGGACTGCTGCAGTTTGGCCTTAGAAACATGCATTTGTTTCTTTTCCTAAACAGCCTGCTTCAGATGTTTTAATTCAGCATCCAGGCATAGCAGAGCATGCCTTTCATACAAGAAATCACAAAGTGAGGTTTTTCTAAATACATTTTTTTTTGTAAAATGACAGGCTATTACCCATGACTATATAGAGAAGCCATTGAAAAATATAAACCTGGTTATAATTTTAACAGAAATGAAGAAGCCATGATGTTTAGTTGTACTTGGACATAAGCTCTACACAAGCAAGCGCCTTTTCCTCAGTATTTATGTCATTCTCCAAAATCCAACCTTTCAGTTGGCAGACTCAACTGACATAGGAGCATCTCTGAAGAAGTCTAGTGCAGTTCTGGATGAAATGTTGGGTACAGAAAAGTTCCAAGGAACACTGCCACACAGTGTGGAAGAATCGCCTGCAGCTGAGACATCCGGTCATGAAAGCCATCAATGTATAGCAAAACTGAAGTTTCGTCTATGAATGCTTAACTCCTCAATCCACACAGTATCTTTTCTCATATCACTTTTTACTGAAGACACAGTTCCTTATTGGGATATAGATAATGGAGCAAATAATGGCAGCTCATCGTGCAGTTGATGTATAGAATTGTTGATAGATGCAAAACCAGACTGAACACAACAAGATACTGAATGATGTCCTTGTCTAGAGATAACGTAGTATAATGACTGACACACACACACACACACACACACACACACACACACACACACACACACACACACACACACACACACACGTATGCTCACCCAAAGCCGCATTCGCACCGACAGGGGAGGTTGATTTTAAATACAGATAGCACAGGGTCAGAATAAGCCATACAATTCAAGAACATTATGCTCAGTGAGGTGTTCCATAACTGAGTGGTGAACTCTAGTCTCGGTCACAGACTAGGTGTTTTCATTCATTGGGATCAACACTGGTGGTACAATGCAACTGATTTCATGTGTGGACCTTAGAGATCAGAAGTGGAGCTATATGAGTTTAATATAGAGCGGTCCATACACAAAAATCAAGGTGCTGCTGTTATGTCAGTGTTAGGCTTACTTTCTTCTTTCCCACTGTAGTTTTGCTAGTATGATGAGACAAAGGATGGTGGTGCTGTGGTCGCTTCATACCATTAATTTGCTCTCTCTTACTGAAATGAGCTGCGTTAAGCTAGCCGTGGCTTAGTACGGAAGTTGTGTACATGATGATAATGTTGTAAAGTACAAGTGGCATTCAATAAGTAATGCAACACTTTTTTCTATGCCAATTTTGGTTGGAAAAATGCAGAATTTGTTGTGAGACATTGTGGAATATTCCCACTTCTTCCCCTATACTTTTACAAAGTTCTGTTATATGGTGACATTATACATAGCCTTCAAAATGGCATCTATAATAGAGGTGTATTCCAAGCAGAGAGCCATCAGTGAGTTTCTTTGTGTGGAAAAGCAGAGTGTCACAGATATTCATAGGTGATTGCAGAATGTCTACAGATATATGACACTGAATAAAAGCACGATGAGTCATTGGGTGAGGTGTCTGTCATCATTGTAACAAGGTCGTGAAAACTCGTCCGATCACCCATGTTCTGGCCAGCTGCATTTAGCAATGTTGGAACAAGCAGACACTCTCATTTGAGATGATCAAAGAATCAAAATCAAATACCTCGCTGCTCAACTGGATTTCTCTGTTGGTAGTGCCGAGAGACTTGTCCACGGGTTATGGTACTCAAAGGTGCAGGCCGTCTGGATTCCTCGCTGCCTAACATAAGACCATCAAGAACAGTGAAGGACTATCTGTGCAGTATTGTTAGGGTATTATGAGACTAGTTGAGACAATTTTGTGCTGAGCATCTCCCAGGTGATGAAGCATGGGTTCATATCTTTGAACCAGAAACAAAACAGCAATCCACAGTTCTGCGCCACACAACCTCCCCACTTAAGAAAAAGTTAAAGGATGAACCCTCAGCTGGTAAAGTCATGGTGATGGTCTTCTGGGACTCTGAAGGGGTCACTGTGTTTGATGTTCTTCCTCAAGGTGCAACAATCAACTCTCAAATGCATTGTGCGACCCTCATGAAATTGAAGAAATAATTTCAACATGTTCGTCACCGCAAAAATGGAAACAAATTTCTCAATCTCTATGATGGAGTTACACCTTACATTAGTCTGCTCACCAAAGATGAGCTCACGAAACTCACCCACCCTACAGCCTGGATCTCGAACCTTCATACGTCCATCTGTGTGGCCTAATGGAGGATGCACTCAGTGTGAAGCATGTGGATGATGGGGAGGTTATTTATGCACTAGAATGCTGGCTCCAACAACTATCAGTAGAGTGATATCGTGCAGGTGTACAGGCCCTTCCAGTTACATGGTGTAAGACCATCACATTAAACAGAGGTTGTGTTAAAAAATAAGGTTTTGTAGCCAAAAGAAAGGGGAATAATATGATATATTGGATCCAGAATAGATTCAACCTGCTTTTGGGGAAAATGGTTGCATTATTTATTGTATGAATCCTTTGGCACTGACAGGGTAAAGTTACCGATTGTTTGGAACAGTTGACATCTATCAAAGCTGTGTTTTGTGAGACTGTAGAGAGTGAAAAACCAAAATTAAGTGATGCAGTGATAAAATTGCAAATGAATGTCATTAGAAGAAGTACGGTGCCTGGAAAAAGTCTGATGCTACAGTCCATGCTTCAGATGAAGAACATACAGAATTTGTCCAATGCACACAAAATGCTTGTGTTCTTGCTTATTTCACCTCCATCACGTAAAAATGAAAACTGGGCACAATGCAACACTGCTGTTATGTCCTTATGACAAAAATGCACACTGTTTGTCTATTCTTTTGGTCATATCAACCTGCATTTGTGGGATAATAGCAAGTTCTGTAGCTTGTCATTCATTTATGTAATTTTTATGACGACAACTGTAAACTTATTTAATCATTAATCACCATTTAGAGAAAACACTTCATCCTTGTGTACTGTTTTCTTGTACTGTCATCATACATTCATTAGACATTCTCTGAGTAAATACTACAATAAATTTACAGCACTTTTCAAAAAGTATATACATACTGTTATGGCACAGAATAGTAAGGGGTTGAAAATTACAAAATTTGATCAAAACTCGTTCACCTTGCTACAAGCAAAGTGTGGTCATGTCAGAGGCAGTGACAGAACCAGGAGGTAAGAGGTATGTCGCAAGTGGATCAGACCTCAGCACCTTATAACACTGTGCCAAGAGAGAGAGGGGGGCAAAGCCAGAATAAAAAAGCATGGGACAGAAAAATCAATGGAAATGTGACACAAATTTGTTATCTCATAAGAGATGTTGAAAGAAACTGTACGTATTTCACAAGAACCAGTATCAGAGAACCTAAACAGCAGTTAAGAGCCTGTTAAGTGAATATAGCAGTATATTTTTGATATTCCGCCCCCCCCCCCCCCTCTCTCTCTCTCTCTCTCTCTCTCTCTCTCTCTCTCTCTCTCTCTCACACACACACACACACACACACACACACCATTTCTAGAAGGTTTCTACAATGAATTTAGACACATTTACTGTTAGTATGACAATTATTATTCAATATATGACATAAATTACAAAGCTCAATTACATGTATGTCCTATAGGTTCATAGACATCTGAAGTCAGTTACAAGATGAGAAAGACTTAACTTCTGAATTTTTTGTTTCACAAAAAAATGAATGAAATTTACAGATTTTCTTTGACATTTCGCATATACAGTGAGTGAGTGAGAGAGAGTGAGAGAGTGAGAGTGAGAGTGAGAGTGAGAGAGAGAGAGAGAGAGAGAGAGAGAGAGAGAGAGAGAGAGAGAGAGAACAGAACAATTTTAACAATATTCACTGCTACCTTAGCAGTTACTGTATTGGTGGGACTCGACATAATAATAGCCATGTCAATGTCACAAATCCTTGGCCACACTTGCAACCTTGTGTACTCACTCTTGTTTCTATGCTGGTACAGTCCACTTGTACTCAATAACAGATTCAAGTGAGAAGTTTTCAGTTAAATAGGCAGCAGCAGACTCTCGCAAGGTGACTCTCTGAGCATATAGAGATGGCGGGTTCAAAGATGATGTCATAGGATCTGTAATGTATCCTTTCTTCCTGACAGATAATACAGTCAGGAAAATAATTAAACTGAGTAAAACATATGTAGCATAAATAAAGGTTTGCCTTGGGAATGACAAGTTGCAAATGCAATGGTATGATGTGGGCACTATAACAACACACATCAATAAGTAATCACTTATCTTGTTATATTGTATCATGTTCATTGTATTGTGTAGGTCATCGGTTGTTATCTTTCCTAGATCAGGCCCTGGTGGTTATTGCACATGGTCGCTGATTGAAAACTTTTTGACCATGGAAGTAGTAAACTGACTTCCACTTAATAACTGGTAATAAGTATTAATTTAGACTTCATAGAAAAGAATATGCAGGTTCTGCTTTTTAAGAACGCAGTATTTAAATGGCATGATGCAATAAGCTATCGGTCATTCTGCCTTCAAACAGTGCACACACAATTGCCGACACATTCATCTGCAATATGAAATTCATACAGTAAAATTAATACATCATTTCTAAAAGGTTTCTACAATAAATTCAAACAGATTTACTGTTAGTATGACAATTATTATTCAATATATGACATAAATTATATAGCTCAATTACATGCATGTCCTTTAGGTTCATTGACATCTCAAGTTAGCTACAAGAAGAGGAAGACCTCACTTCTGAATCTTTTGTTTCATAAAAAATTTAATGAGGTTTACATTTTGCGTATACAGTGCCTTTGAATTACAACTAGTAGTCATTCTGTAGTCCTTGATGTTATATACATATTTTACAAAGTTGTCCTCTTACAGATTAATTATTTCATCATAAGAATTTTATCAGCATCATCATTTAAGACTGATTATGCCTTTCAGCGTTCAGTCTGGAGCATAGCCCCCTTATAAAATTCCTCCAAGATCCCCTATTCAGTGCTAACATTGGTGCCTCTTCTGATGTTAAACCTATTACTTCAAAATCATTCTTAACCGAGTCCAGGTACCTTCTCCTTGGTCTGCCCCGACTCCTCCTACCCTCTACTGCCGAACCCATGAGTCTCTTGGGTAACCTTGCTTCTCCCTTGCTTGTAACATGACCCCACCATCTAATCCTGTTCATCCTGACTGCTACATCTATAGAGTTCATTCCCAGTTTTTCTTTGATTTCCTCATTGTGGGCACCCTCCTGCCATTGTTCCCATCTGCTAGTACCTGCTATCATCCTAGCTACTTTCATATCCGTAACCTCAACCTTGTTGATAAGGTAACCTGAATCCACCCAGCTTTCGCTCCCATACAACAAAGTTGGTCGAAAGATTGAACGGTGCACAGATAACTTAGTCTTGGTACTGACTTCCTTCTTGCAGAAGAGAGTAGATCGTAGCTGAGCGCTCACTGCATTACCTTTGCTACACCTCACTTCCAGTTCTTTCACTATGTTGCCATCCTGTGAGAATATGCATCCTAAGTACTTGAAACTGTCCACCTGTTCTAACTTTGTTCCTCCTATTTGGCACTCAATCCGTTTATATCTCTTTCTCACTGACATTACTTTCGTTTTGGAGATGCTAATCTTCATACCACAGTCCTTACATTTCTGATATAGCTCTGAAATATTACTTTGAAAACTTTCAATCAAATCTGCCATCACAACTAAGTCATCCGCATATACAAGACTGCTTATTTTGTGTTCACATATCTTGATCTCACCCAGCCAGTCTATTGTTTTCAACATATGATCCATAAATAATATGAACAACAGTGGAGACAGGTTGCAGCCTTGTCTTACCCCTGAAACTACTCTGAACCATGAACTAAATTTACCGTCAACTCTAACTGCTGCCTGACTATCCATGTAAAGACCTCTAATTGCTTGCAAAAGTTTGCATCCTATTCCATAATCTCTTAGAACAGACAATAACTTCCTCCTAGGAACCCGGTCATATGCCTTTTCTAGATCTATAAAGCATAGATACAGTTCCCTGTTCCACTCATAACACTTCTCTATTATTTGCCGTACTAAAGATCTGGTCCTGACAACCTCTAAGAGGCCTAAACCCACACTGATTTTCATCCAATTGGTCCTCAACAAATACTTGCACTTTCCTTTCAACAATACCTGAGATGATTGTACCCACAATGCTGATTAAAGAGATACCTCTGTAATTGTTACAATCTTTTTTGTTTCCATGTTTAAAGATTGGTGTGATTACTGCTTTTCTCCAGTCTGATGGAACCTGTCCCGACTACCCAGGCCATTTTAATTATCCTTTAAATTTTAAAAATTGAAAAATAATATATATTTTACAAGATATGTTTCGGACCCAGAAGTAAGTTCCAAACGAGTATACCAAGCTCATTTCTGATCTCTAGTGACACTACATCAAATAAGACTGACTGACAGGACTGGAACAGATAGTGCTGGGTGGATGTGTACAAAAAAAAAACCAGTACATGAAGACAAGAATATATTAACATACAAACAAAATAAGTGAGACTTAGCTTAAGAGCTGAGTGAAATATATATTCACACATGGTACAGCAAAAGACAATAGTTTGAACCATATTTTCATAATTTTTTCAAAATAATTCTCATTTTTATAAAACTGGTCAAAAGGAAGTAAGAATAGAGAGACTGGTGATTTTACATATTGCCCAATGATGTAAAATGTCTGGCAGGTGACAAAGGTAACATGTCACAGATTCTATGCCCCGACTCTCAATATACAGGAATGAAGATTTATAATAAAATAAAAGGGAACAGTTTATGGCAGAAGAAGGTTGTGACATCTGCTCAGTGAATGACTGATGTTCAATGTTACTTTTAAAATATATATGAATTTTTCATATAAAATCACTTCACTTGAGTATCTAGAGTATTGTTCATATATACAGGGTATCCATAATCAAAGTCCCAGTTTCAAAATACTGTAGAAAGAGAACCACTGCTCAGAATGACATCAAATTTGAACAGAATGTTATTCACACAGTGGAAAATGTCATGGAACAAAAAACATTAATGAAAATTTGGCCAATAGGTGGAGCTATAAGTGTTAACATAAATGAACCTCACATAATGTCATGGCATTTTTCTGACAAGCCTGTTCGACTGCTGCATCAGCAGCCTTATTGCCACTGCTAACAATATGCCCATTAACTGAGAGGAACGACAGCTCTTTATGCAGCTTTTGCAGAGCAAAAGGCATCCTAAATATTACAAATGAACTATCCTGGATATTCTCAAAAGCAATCTGTGAGTTCAGCAGATGAGTATCACATATGACCTTACGCAAAACACACTGCACCTATGGGCAAATGATCCTTAAAACGCTGTGTGGAGAAACAGTGTTACAGAACACACAGTTGCCTCACTTCAGACTATCTACGTATACTGAAGCATTGTTAGTTTGCTCATTTAAAACACAAAGGAGTTTACATTAGTAGATAAAATTTACTGTATCCTATTTGCTGTATGATTAACTTAAATCATATGATGAAGAAGACCACAAAGAAATTAAAGTGAAGTGGAAGTGTATTAAAGATTTAGTGGCTAAGGATAAAATGCAGACAGATTGTACAGTGACCCAAAAAACCATTAACATTTGAAAATTCAATACTTCACTGAATAATGTAGGTAGAGGGGAATAACTGATGGACATGATTAAAATGACATGGGGTTTATCGAAACAAAATAAAGTGCACAAAATGACTAACACATGGTGCTTCACACGATACAAAATCGATAATCAGCTTAACAAATGATTTTTAGCAAAAGTGACGATCTTTATAAAAAGTGGTCAACATGTCAGCTGTCATTCACCAAGAACACCTGTAGTTGAGGGACAATGTTGTGAACAACACTGTACATCCTATCAATAGTTACTGTGAGAAATTGCTGTCAGGTGTTGTCTTTATCATCCCTAATGAGGTCGGATAATTGTGGTAGACTTGTGACCAAAACCAATAATCACACAGATGAGGGCCGGGAGCCTGGGAAGTCAAGCATGGGCGGCCAGTGTGGCTGAGCGGTTCTAGGCACTTCAGTCTGGAACCGCACGACCGCTACGGTTGCAGGTTCGAATCCTGTCTCAGGCATGGATGTGTGTGATGTCTTTAGGTTAGTTAGGTTTAAGTAGTTCTAAGTCTAGGGGACTGATGACCTCAGCTGTTAAGTCCCATAGTGCTCAGAGCATTTGAGCCATTTAGTCAAGCATGATGGAAGTGGCAGCTCAGCACACGATTTTCACCAAACGACATGCGAAAGGGATCTTCCACACGTGTAGCAATATGGGGTGGAGCACCATCCTGCAAAAAAGTCTTAGTTTCCAGCAGGTGTTTATCGGCCAGGCTAGGGATGATCCGACTCGCTCTCTCGCTATAGCTTATTTTATAAATGATTCTCATGTGGTGTCACTGACGTGTTGCTAGCCAGCTCTACCTGTTGGCCAGTTCTTGCATTCATTTTTGATTACAATAAAACCTCAGGAATTTATGTCAATTTTTACCTCTCAACCTACATCTCGTGTATTAGTACAGTTTCAAATGTTAATGGGCTTTTGGGTCTCCCTGAACATTAGTATACAAAATTTGCATGAATGCGCAGTGACAACCTTCAGTGTGGATGCACACTTCATCCAACTTCCAGTGGCAATCTAAAATACGTGAGCATGGAAGACATGGGCGGGACTGTGGACAGTGGTGCTAGTTGGGAGCGTGGGTCAGACCAGGGAGAACGACGAGACAGTCCGTGAATTTGCGATAAGCACTGTGTCTGGGTAGTGCAAACTGCCTGATAAGCAGTTCCCAGGCTTGCATCCTGGCTCGGCATGCATTTTTCACTCAGTGCCACTGATTTTTCATAAAGTTCCAATGCAGCTGATTTAACTGCACCCAATTTGCTGTACAATTTCTTCAAATATCTACCTCGGGTGATGAAGAAGTCTGTCAACAAGTTAAAATGCAGTGAAGGTATATTAAAATGTATTGGCTGTTGGTGAAATTCGTGCAACATGTACTTCAGAAAGAAAATGTAAAGTCTGTACTGGCAGTCCACTCCTGAAAAACCTCCAAAGTGTCACCTGCAGCTTACGAGTTACCACTCTGAGGCTGGGAGAAAAAAATTACATCACATGGCCATCAACAAACAGTGAGCATTTAGCTGGCCCCTATTGTATTGGGTACAGTTTATAATTGCAGCAATAAAGATAATACTCTGCATGCATTCTGCACCATTCTACTGTGTAAATTTGCCTGAAGCTATTTTCGCAGCACTGCAATGGAAATAGTTTTCTGTAAGAAAGGATTGTAGGGAAAGTGGGAATGGACGCAGAAGCCCCAGTTGTGAAATTAACTTGAGATATGATCTCTCCATTTTCTGTTATATGCCTTTTTGCTAACGAATGTACGCACTGTAGTGGGGCAGAATTTCTGAGCCCACCGCTACCTCTGCTACCTAAGAGAGATGAATATGCATAAAAATATGATTGAAGAGTATTTACTCACCAAGATTTTGTGAAATAAATAGATAAATCTGTATTTTTATGTTAAATGAAAAGGGACTAGAACAACACAAATGTGTGTACTTCATTGGAGTGGATCACTGCTGCACCACTCTGACACCTTTACCCAGCAGCCCTTAATCACGAGAAGATACAGACATTTTGTTCTGAGTATCTATGTCCGTTGTTTTTCACTGTATAAAAAAAGATGAAAAATCTTGTATGAACTTAACTTTGGAAATGTTCAGTCTTCCAGTTATACCTAGTAACAAAAAGGTTTTCCATTTGGAAGACAGTGTAACTGAGATTATGACACACTTCTGCCAATCACTATGTTTGATTACTATGAACAGTGAAAATAAATACTTTGTTCGTGGAGTGATAAATCTTAACTATGCCACCTGAAAAATTTATTTGGGAAACAATTGTTTCATCTTATTGAAAGCTTTACAGATTGCTGAACGAAACAAAAGGTTTATTACAGTTATAAAAGTGAAGCAATCAAAGGAAATATACTGCTCTATCAGTAAAGTGGAAAGAACCGACATATATGAGGTCTATTAGTTTTTACATATTAAAAGTTTGGTTAACAGACAGAAAATCTATACATGTCATGGAAATGCCGTGTGACTAGGGCCTCCTGTCGGGCAGACTGTTTGCCTGGTGCAAGTCTTTCGAGTTGATGCCACATCGGCAACTAGCATGTCGATGGGGATGAAATGATGATGGGAAGGACAACACAACACCCAGTCCCTGTGCGAAGAAGATCTCCAACCCAGCCGGGAATCGAACCCGGGCCGTTAGGTATGACATTCCATCATGCTGAACACTCAGCTACCAAGGGCGGACTTTAACATTTTATGAAAAATGATGGAATCAGTTTAACTGACATCTGGTGAAAGAAAATGTCATCTTTATTTGAAGCTACTGCAATAAATGTGTAAAGAACACAATTATTTCAGGTTGACACTACAGCAATTAAAAGTAAACATCATTCTGAGGCTGACATCTTACGTTGTCTGTCAAATGCAAAAATTATCTAGATACTAACAATGAATATTCCTGACAAGCACTTAGATATGGAGTGGAATCATATTTACATACAATTATATAGTAAAAAAATATATACAGGACCAACACAATTTTCATGGTGCACCAGCCCACGGTCACAAAAAACAAGGTCTATTATAGCACTATGATTTGTTTCATGAATTTGAAAGCTTCCTGGAGAGTCATTTCTTGATGGCTCATGTTGCTCGGGATTAAGCAGTAGTTACTGCATCTGGTCTGGAAGCAACTGACTTTCTATGACTTGCAAGCCACTAGTTGTCTCAAAAAGCACCAGCTACCTACTCATAACATCAACAACTGTGTATCTCATTAACACGTAGCTTCCTTCAAGGCAGATTTTTTCCTTCAAATACAAGTTTGTCCCATTCTTAAATCTGAGTAGTTATACTGAGATTCCCTTTCTTGGAAGCCCATAACATTCCACAAACATTCCCAATAATGGTTGCTGAAGAATGCCCCGAGTTGTGGCATTAAACAGCCTCCAGCTAAGAAATTTCAGGCACGCCAAACCTGTAATCAGACAGGACATCAATTACATTCTGTCTCCACCATTTCAAATGGCTTTATTCAAATACATGCATGCTAAAGCACCTTTGCCTCACAAAGATGGTGGTGATTAAATAGTTCAGTATTTCAAGAAGCTCATATCTGCTGGAAGGAAGATTAAGGTTAATGTTCCACAGACTTCATGGAATTGCAATAGCATAAAAACTTAAGTTTTATTATACTGATGGCATTATAGTCAACTGGTTCAAATCATACTTAAACAGAATGCAAAAAGTTATGCTGAATAATCAAACGATGTTGGAAAGGTACTAAATTTTAGTGACTCGGGAGAAATCACAAAAAGGAGATCCACAAGGCTCAAGTTTGGATCCACTCCTCTGCCTGACATATGTGAGTGACCTTCCACTCAAACATTCAACAAGGAGAATTGGTACTTTTTAAGACAATACCGGTGTCATAATAAATCCCATCAGAGAGAAAGCAATGGAAAAGACTGTTAATGACATTTTACAAAGAATTATTACGTGGTCCTCTGAAAATGTCCTATCCTTAAATTTTGAGGAAACACACTATACTCAGTTCTGTTTGACAAATAGAGTAATATCAACAAATGATATAGCACATGAACAGGAGTCAGTACACACTGATGAAAACTTGAACTGGAAGAAGCATATTACTGAGCTTCTCAAAAAATTAAATTCAGCTACTTTTGCTCTTTGTGTAACTGCTAGACTTGGAAGCAAATGAAACAACCTCCTGAGATATTTAATACATTTCCAAATACTAATTTATGGAATAATTACCGGGGGAACATCACTCTGACTGCAAAAAAATGGTCAGTAAGAATAATATGACACAAACAAAAATCGCAAAAAAGTTCTATGCTATCATGTCTGAACACAAATGGGAATATTATTCACAAATTTGTTTCTCTAAGTTACTTTTGAACCATTCTTAGAGGAGAAATATGAACTTCGAAGTTGACAACGCTATCGGTTGATGTTTTTTTCATTCTGTGACAAACGTCATATGTGCTGCTGAATTTGTTTACTTCAAACTTTGAAAATACCAGTCTAAACTGTGTTGTTTTAATTGAAGGACATGGTAAGCAAATTTGCAGTTCCATTTCATTAACAAAAGGCTCAGATTTAAAATATACTTTTAACATGACTTGTCTTTTGGCTAATTGAAAATGTTGGGACTTGTTTTTGGGGTTACTAAGGTGAACAAAACAGTTGTCATCACTGTTTTCTCAGAAAAAACTAAGAATCTGACAGAATTGGAAAACCACCTGTCACTACTCTCAGCTCAGGGGATTATGTTGTGGTTGATGTATATGGAAAATGGAAGCAGTCATTTAGATTGTATACATGCAAAATTTGTTATTTGGAAGGCAGGGATTACATTGATTTTTTAAGCAAAAAGACCAATTAAACATTTTTAACAGATGAGGAGCCATATAGTTTTTAATGAAGGAGATACTGTTTGAAAGCTCTTCGTTACTTCTAGGGGTGCGAGTTGTAGATTCAAAGACCTCATTTTTAAACTGATGCCAGGAACTTAACATATTAATAAACAAACCAGAATCATCAATTTAATGTTAAAACAAAGTAGCCTACTCAGTTCTTTTATTGATTGAAACCTTTTCTGAACCAGGTAAATTTCGTTTCTTATTCTCCTGGATTCAAAACACATTTGCCATGTCCTTACTCAACTCAGAGACCAATAATAAGGTTAAAACTGCTGTTTCTATTCACTACTCTGTTTGGGGTGGATGAAAACACCTCATTTTTATTTCTTTATGTTATAATACTAGGTCCCAAACCTAATTGTCAGTTTAAAGCTAAGAAGAAGCCCTATAACCCCATTTAATTTTGATTTTCATACATATTTTTAAAATTATCAATTCTTTCTTTTGAAGTTGAGAACTGTTTCTATTCACCCACTTTACAGTACAGAGTTCAATTAAAATTCATTTCATATTTATTATAAATGTAAGTTTACAGGTAAAAACAAATGTAATATAAAAAATTTCCTATTTCTGTGCTAGTTTCTTTTGGTAGCTCACAGAAGGATTTAAAAGTGGTACTGTAGCTAAGAAGCTTCATAAATTTGGCGACCAGTGCTCTGGAGGATCGAGCAACAGATACTGCAAAATAATGAGCGACAATTTCTTTGACATGAATCATTGATGAAATCGGAAAATAAACCAAAAACTTGACATTTTACTTTCCATGCAAACTCGGCAGTGCTTCACAATTGCCAAATATGTATGGGAACTGGATACATATCCAAATCACCTTCCCCCTCCCCTCCCTTCTCATCTTATCTCCCCCCCTGTCTCTCTCTCTCTCTCTCTCTCTCTCTCTCTCTCTCTCTCTCTCTCTCTCTCTGATGTTAAGCATTGTTTATTGTTATTGCACATGAAACCTCGACTGGCAATGAAGTCATGTAAATGAATGGGTAAATCGGTTAGAAACAATGGCATATGGGGTACGAGGGAGACCTCTCCAGCTTCTGGATCTGTGTAGATAAGTTTCAATGACAGTATTTCGTATAGTTTTAATCAGTGAATGCATAAGAGTGCCAGTTTTGGACAATTCAGATTCTAACCATAAGCCGATAAGCCATAATACAACTTTCATGTTTTTTGTGAAAACTGATTGTGAGGAAGAAAACACCACAGCATATTGCTGTGTAGAATTTTTGTGCAAAATTATGAATAAGAAGAAGGAATATAAATAGGGGAAGCAATTTGTCTAATAATTTAAATGCCCTGCTACAGCAGTTAAAACTGTTAGTGAAAATGAAAACCAAAACAAAACTGCACATTTTCACAGCACAGCACAGCATTCTCCTCCTTGAATTCAGTTTTAAAAGAAAAGCTGAACACACTTGTTTTAAAAAAATATAGCTTATACCTTTATTAATGTTTATCATCGTGTAATTCTTTCGAGTAAATTGGTCATGAACTTTCTGAGATTTTTGTAATATATATTAATGAAGGATAAAATGGCCAACCAGTTGCAGATATTTTATTGCACTGATCTGGTTTCGATACCAATAAAGGATACCATCATCAGAATAAGTTGCAGTTACATAAATTGGATGGAGATATAATAAAAACATGAAGTGCTCACGTCAAATAAGTTGAGGTTATCTTCTAAAGTCAACACTAAAACCAAACAATGTAAAATCTAGGATAGAATAATGACAATACATGGTGTTTGAAAAAGAGCTCCCCAGTTTTAAGTATGAATTTAAGGGAGAAATTAATGAAAAGTTACATCAATGAGTACATATCGTGAAAGATAATTTCTTTGTTTTGTTTAATGTTAGTAGACGTCAACGTGGAATCCATTTGTTGCCCTGCACACGTCAAGATATTATTCCACTTCTCGCCATGTATTCACCAACATTTCAGGTGTAACTGTCTCAACCACTGCGCCGAATCTTTCACATGAATTACTGATGTCTCTGATCTTGACATCATCATCAATGCTGTGTAGAAAGTCAACAGCAAACTTATACCTCTCCATTTCCTGAGTAGGTTTTATTTTGCATAACAGTTGCAATTTGTAGGCGTGCAACTTAAGTCTTTTACACACAACATCAAACACAGTTCCTTTAGGCACTCCTGATTGTAGACCATGTCTGGCCAATGACTTCTTTGGACTCCGAACACACGAAACAGGGATCTGTTCAACATCACCTTCAGAAGTTCTCGGTCTACATGATAATTTTGCTTTTAAAACACTACTGGTTTGCTTGAAAGATCTACATCTACATCTACATCTACATCTACATCTACATCCATACTCCGCAAACCACCTGACGGTGTGTGGCGGAGGGTACCCTGAGTACCTCTATCGGTTCTCCCTTCTATTCCAGTCTCGTATTGTACGTGGAAAGAAGGATTGTCGGTATGCTTCTGTGTGGGCTCTAATGACGGACAGTTGTTGCTGAAGGTGGTTCACCACCATACTGATGGCTAAAATTATGTTTCACTGTTATAACTAACTCAGTTTTGACAAACTAAATAACACACAGCACTTTCTATTGCAGAGTACACATTGTTGCTCAGTTCATCTGCACTGCACTGCAGGTACAGAACTGAGGGGGGGAAAAAAAAAAAAAAAAAAAAAAAAACAAAAAAAAAACACAGCACTGCTGACATCTCAAGGTGAAGCAGACCTGCCAACTACAGGGGAGCCAAACTACTTGGAGAGCTGATGAATCAAATACCACAAACTAGAACAGTGTGTGTCACTTTGTACAGATTCTAGGACACATTATAACTAGGGAGTTCTTTTTCAAACACCCTGTATTACAAAAATGACATACTGCTACTTACCATACTGTTCCTGTTTCTTTAAGAGATGGAGCCCTGCTCGTCACTATTGATGCCACCTCCTTTTACACTAACATCCCTAATGACCATGGTTTTGCTGCTATTGAACACTGCCTTTCCGAACACCCAAGTGACCCAAATCTACAATCACCTATCTGGGCACCACGACCAACTATATTATCACCCACAATTACTTCTCCTTTGCAGGCCTCACCCACAAACAAATCCAGGGTACACAAATGGGCACCGGCATAGCACCATCCTGTGCCATCCTGGGCCATCTAGAGAAATTATTCCTATGCACCCAGAATCCCAAACCCCCACATGGTTCAGATTCACTGACAGCATCTTTACGATCTGGATCAAGTATGACTACACCCTATCTATAGTCCTCCAGAACCTCAGCACCTTCTCCCCCATTCACTTCACCTGGTCCTCTTCAATCAAAAAACCACCTCCCTTGCTGTTGATCTACATCTACATCTACATCTACATGACTACTCTGCAATTCACATTTAAGTGCTTGGCAGAGGGTTCATCGAACCACAATCATACTATCTCTCTACTATTCCACTCCCGAACAGCGAGCGGGAAAAGCGAACACCTAAACCTTTCTGTTCGAGCTCTGATTTCTCTTATTTTATTTTGATGATCATTCCTACCTATGTAGGTTGGGCTCAACAAAATATTTTCGCATTCGGAAGAGAAAGTTGGTGACTGAAATTTCGTAAAAAGGTCTCGCCGCGACGAAAAACGTCTATGCTGTAATGACTTCCATCCCAACTCGTGTATCATATCTGCCACACTCTCTCCCCTATAACGCGATAATACAAAACGAGCTGCCCTTCTTTGCACCCTCTCGATGTCCTCCGTCAATCCCACCTGGTAAGGATCCCACACCGCGCAGCAATATTCTAACAGAGGACGAACGAGTGTAGTGTAAGCTGTCTCTTTAGTGGACTTGTTGCATCTCCTAAGTGTCCTGCCAATGAAACGCAACCTTTGGCTCGCCTTCCCGACAATATTATCTATGTGGTCCTTCCAACTGAAGTTGTTTGTAATTTTAACACCCAGGTACTTAGTTGAATTGACACCCTTGAGAATTGTACTATTTATCGAGTAATCGAATTCCAACGGATTTCTTTTGGAACTCATGTGGATCATCTCACACTTTTCGTTATTTAGCGTTAACTGCCACCTGACACACCATACAGCAATCTTTTCTAAATCGCTTTGCAGCTGATACTGGTCTTCAGGAGGACCTTACTAGACGGTAAATTACAGCATCATCTGCGAACAGTCTAAGAGAACTGCTCAGATTGTCACCCAGGTCATTTATATAGATCAGGAACAGTAGAGGTCCCAGGACGCTTCCCTGGGGAACACCTGATATCACTTCAGTTTTACTCGATGATTTGCCGTCTATTACTGTGAACTGCGACCTTCCTGACAGGAAATCACGAATCCAGTCGCACAACTGAGACGATAACCCATAGCTCCGCAGCTTGATTAGAAGTCGCTTGTGAGGAACGGTGTCAAAAGCTTTCCGGAAATCTAGAAATACGGAATCAACTTGAGATCCCCTGTCGATAGCGGCCACCTCAAAGATGGCTGTATCCGTACTTCCATCTATGTGAAACCTACCAACCACCAGCAACACCACTTCTACAGCTGTCACCCATTCCATACCAGTAAGTCCCTACAATAAAGCTAAGCCACCTGTGGAGGTTGCGTCTGTAGTGGTGAGCAGTTCTTCTCAAATATAATGAGGGTCTCACTGAGACCTTCACAGACCAAAATTACCCTCCCAACCCTGCATGGAAACAAATCTGCTGTGCCTTATCTCTTGAGTCACCCACCACCTTCCAAAACCCCACTATCTGGCCACAGGGAAGCATTACCCTCATGATTCAGAACCATCTGCGGCTGGAGCAATTGGATCACATTCCCTGCCAGAGTTTCAACTACCTGCCGTCATGCCCTGAAATGAGGAACATCCTATTCACACATAGGTAGAGAATCTTAAAAAACTGGGAAACTTACATGACAAATCCCCACAGAGGCATACTTGGAATTAACAAAACAGTCCGTTTAACTGTTAATTTTACACACACTTAAGCCGTATTACCACTTAATTTACAAAGATTCAATCACCATTAATTCTGGTCTTTATCTCATTATGCAGCAATATGTATTTATGGATTTCACTAGTTATATATATATATATATTAAAAACAAAGATTCCAAGACTTACCAAGCGGGAAAGCGCCGGCAGACAAGTCTGTGTGTGTGTTTGTGTGTGTTTTGTTCATTGTGCCTGTCTGCCAGCGCTTTCCCGCTTGGTAAGTCTTGGAATCTTTGTTTTTAATATATTTTTCCCATGTGGAAGCTTCTTTCTATATATGATGTAAATAAAATAGAAAGAAACTTCTATTTTATTTACATTATATATATAAACAAACTTCCACATGGGAAAAATATATTCAAAACAAAGATTCCAAGACTTACCAAGCGGGGAAGCGCCGGTAGATAAGCACAGTGAATAAAACACAAACACACACACAGAATTTGAGCTTTCGCAACCGGCGGCTGCTTCGTCCGGAAAGAGGGAAGGAAAAGGAAAGATGAAAGGATGCGGGTTTTGAGGGAGAGGGTAAGGAGTCATTCCAATCCCGGGAGCGGAAAGACTTACCTTAGGGGGAAAAAAAGGATAGGTATATGTGCGCGCGCGCGCGCACATGCGCACGCGCACGCGCGCACGCGCACACGCGCACACGCGCACACGCGCACACGCGCACACGCGCACACGCGCACACGCCCACACGCGCACACGCCCACACGCACACACGCCCACACGCCCACACGCCCACACGCCCACACGCACACACGCCCACACGCCCACACGCCCACACGCCCACACGCACACACGCACACACGCACACACGCACACACGCACACACGCACACACGCACACACGCACACACGCACACACGCACACACGCACACACGCACACACGCACACACGCACACACGCACACACGCACACACGCACACACGCACACACACACACACACACACACACACACATCCATCCATACATACATTACACAGACACAAGCAGACATATTTAAAGGCAAAGAGTATGGGCAGAGATTTAAGTCGAGGCGGAAGTGTGGAGGCAAAGATGATGTTGAATGACAGGTGAGGTATGAGTGGCGGCAACTTGAAATTAACAGAGATTGAGGCCTGGTGGATAACGAGAAGAGAGGATATATTGAAGGGCAAGTTCCCATCTTCAGAGTTCGGATAGGTTGGTGTTGGTGGGAAGTATCCAGATAACTCGGACGGTGTAACACTGTGCCAAGGTGTGCTGGCTGTGCACCAAGGCATGTTTAGCCACAGGTTGATCCTCGTTACCAACAAACACTGTCTGCCTGTGTCCATTCATGCGAATGGACAGTTTGTTGCTGGTCATTCCCACATAGAAAGCGTCACAGTGTAGGCAGGTCAGTTGGTAAATCATGTGGGTGCTTTCACACGTGGCTCTGCCTTTGATCGTGTACACCTTCCGGGTTACAGGACTGGAGTAGGTGGTGGTGGGAGGGTGCATAGGACAGGTTTTACACCGGGAGCGGTTGCAAGGGTAGGAGCCAGAGGGTAGGGAAGGTGCTTTGGGGATTTCATAGGGATGAACCAAGAGGTTACGAAGGTTAGGTGGACAGCGGAAAGACACTCTTGGTGGAGTAGGGAGGATTTCATGAAGGATGGATCTCATTTCGAGGCAGGATTTTAGGAAGTCGTATCCCTGCTGGAGAGCCACATTCAGAGTCTGATCCAGTCTCGGGGAGTATCCTGTCACAAGTGGGGCACTTTTGGGGTACTTCTGTGAGAGGTTCTGGGTTTGAGGGGATGAGGAAGTGGCTCTGGTTATCTGCTTCTGTACCAGGTCGGGAGGGTAGTTGCGGGATGCGAAAGCTGTTTTCAGGTTGTTGGTGTAATGGTCCAGGGATTCAGGACTGGAGCAGATTCGTTTGCCACGAAGGCATAGGCTGTAGGGAAGGGACCGTTTGATATGGAATGGGTGGCAGCTGTCATAATGGAGGTACTGTTGCTTGTTGGTGGGTTTGATGTGGATGGATGTGTGAAGCTGGCCATTGGACAGATGGAGGTCAGCGTCAAGGAAAGTGGCATGGGATTTGGAGTAGGACCAGGTGAATCTGATGGAACCAAAGGAGTTGAGGTTGGAGAGGAAATTCTGGAGTTGTTCTTCACTGTGAGTCCAGATCATGAAGATGTCATCAATAAATCTGTACCAAACTTTGGGTTGGCAGGCTTGGGTAACCAAGACGGCTTCTTCTAAGCGACCCATAAATAGGTTGGCATACGAGGGGGCCATTCTGGTACCCATGGCTGTTCCCTTTAATTGTTGGTATGTCTGGCCTTCAAAAGTGAAGAAATTGTGGGTCAGGATGAAGCTGGCTAAGGTGACGAGGAAAGAGGTTTTGGGTAGGGTGGCAGGTGATCGGCGTGAAAGGAAGTGCTCCATTGCAGCGAGGTCCTGGAAGTGCGGGATATTTGTGTATAGGGAAGTGGCATCAATGGTTACAAGGATGGTTTCCGGGGGTAACAGACTGGGTAAGGATTCCAGATGTTTGAGAAAGTGGTTGGTGTCTTTGATGAAGGATGGGAGACTGCATGTAATGGGTTGAAGGTGTTAATCTACGTAGGCAGAGATACGTTCTGTGGGGGCTTGGTAACCAGCTACAATGGGGTGGCCAGGATGTTTGGGTTTGTGAATTTTAGGAAGTAGGTAGAAGGTAGGAGTGCGAGGTGTCGGTGGGGTCAGGAGTCTGATGGAGTCAGGTGAAAGGTTTTGTAGGGGGCCTAAGGTTCTGAGGATTCCTTGAAGCTCCGCCTGGACATCAGGAATAGGAATGACCAGCAACAAACTGTCCATTCGCATGAATGGACACAGGCAGACAGTGTTTGTTGGTAACGAGGATCACCCTGTGGCTAAACATGCCTTGGTGCACAGCCAGCACATCTTGGCACAGTGTTACACCGTCCGAGTTATCTGGATACTTCCCACCAACACCAACCTATCTGAACTCCGAAGATGGGAACTTGGCCTTCAATATATCCTCTCTTCTTGTTATCCACCAGGCCTCAATCTCTGCTAATTTCAAGTTGCCGCCACTCATACCTCACCTGTCATTCAACATCATCTTTGCCTCCACACTTCCGCCTTGACTTATATCTCTGCCCATACTCTTTGCCTTTAAATATGTCTGTGTGTGTGTGTGTGTGTGTGTGTGTGTGTGTGTGTGTGTGTGTGTGTGTGTGTGTGTGTGTGTGTGTGTGTGTGTGTTTTATTCACTGTGCCTATCTATCGGCACTTCCCCACTTGGTAAGTCTTTGAATATATATATATATATATATATATATATATATATATATATATATATATATATATATATATATATATAATAGAGGGAAACATTCCACGTGGGAAAAATATATCTAAAAACAAAGATGATGTAACATACCAAACGAAAGCGTTGGCATGTTGATAGACACACACTCACGCTCTCTCTCTCTGCACATATACAGACACAAGCAGACATACCACTAGCCAATATTTCTACAACCAGTGCCTTGTATCTATCACAGTCAGTGTTCAGTCATCAACACAAGACGATATTAGCATGCAAATCTCTGTCTAGTTACCAAAAGGTTAACATCTTATCGCTACTACTAGTCAAAATCCACAATTCATTTGTTTTATAACCCTAATTATTTACTCGTCTTCATGAATTTACATATACACATAAACTGTACTAACCTATCTGCATTTGATAATTCTGTCGTCATCTTCATTGTGTTTCACTTTGAGTGAGAATCACTCATAATTGATACTTCTCTTTCAAACTATGATTCCTGGGGGGGGGGGGGAGGGGGGGGTGGTCTAATGTGTGTAAAGATAAGGGTCATGAGACTGTTACAAAGTGTTCTTGAAGTATATTATCACTGTGAATGTCTGACACATAAAGTTGACAACATGTGTTGTGTAAACTATATACAAAGATGCTATAAGAAGCTGACCATCATGATGTGTTCTGGAAGTAATAAATACACTAAATCTTCAAGTTCATATCAATAGTATGGTGCTTGTTAATGAACTATCACGTTATGAATTCAATCCACAAGAAAGAAGGAGAAGCCTATATTTCACCATTACTAAGGAAATTTGGACATCAGTTAGGTTAGTCAACTCTCAGATGCCAGCAGTGGAAAAAAAAGCTTTTTATGCAAGACTAAAATACAACATTAGTAAAGCATGATAAGAAAAGTGTGTATACATCGTCATATCTACTACAGTCCTCTAAAAGAAGGGGGGAAAGGACCTAGTATTTACAGGTTACTAATACACCTAAAATTCACCTTACACTCACTGTTACTATATCCTTAGAGTTTTTCTGTAAGGAGAAATTTACTGATTGTAAATAGAGTTCAGAATTTCACCTTTTCATGAAACTGATCAATAGCTCATCTTTCATTATATATACACACACACACACTTGCTGATACAGTGATGAAAAGGATTAACCAAAACACTTCATAACTTTATCAAACAATACAATCAACAACATTAGTAATTTCATTATTCAAATAACTTCATTATTTTTCATATAGTGGATTTATTTTGAAATTTACTTCTGAAATTTTATTTGCATTTGAAGTCATAGATATTAAAATTTTGTTATGTGAAAGAATCTTTTTGATGTGCGTGTAATCTTTGTTCTTATTAATGAGCTGTGAGAGGTTGTTTTTGTACGCGCTTGGCTGGAAAATGTAAGGTGCGGAAACTTTATTTTGTATCATGCACATGCTATATTGTGCCCATATCTATTTTATTTTAAGGATAATCATTTGAAAGGGTGGAATTAGTGTGACAATTGTGGACACAAACACATGCAACTTTTACTACTAATGTTAAGCAATTGTAATATAAAAGAACCTAATATTTTTTAACACTCAACAGGAATTTTAAGTATCTCAAGACTTCTGTGCCAACAATAAGGAGAAAATGCATTAATCACCAAGAAAACATAATACGTTAAACTAATTACTTTCAGTTAGCTTATCAGAAATGATACAAAATTTCTCATGTATCATCTCTGTTCCTCAGTTGTCTCAGAAATTCACCCCAGTCAATTTGTTACAAAAAAATGTGGTTTAGAAAGACAGTTTAAATTTATGGGGTTCTACAAATTGTTGGAGGTGGTGCACATTAGAGATATTAACTTATTTCTTAACAACCGAAATAAACACAGATTAAATCCATTCTTTGGATAAGTGTCTAGACCAGGGTCAATGGTGTACTTACATGTTTTGTGGAGCAATGTTCTCAGCACTCACCAAGAGGTATGATGGAAACAAAAGGGGAAGTGTCTGCTGCTGGTTCTATGTTTATGTGCAACCCAACTTCCAGAGAATGGAAACTAAATTTTGGTAACAGTTTATCCTGAATTGTCTTTTACATGTTACGGCATGAATTGGTTTTGCTGATCCAGTTTTTTATTTCCAAATTACTGGCTTTGGGAAATGTCACTCGTCTTTTGATCATATGTCATAGTTACTGAGCAACCTGTCATAATGGAACTTCCAGCTCACTGTAATTCACAGTCCACTGTCAAATATATGACAGTGAAGCAATAATTCCATTATGACATTAACTCCATAACTATAAGACATGATATAAAGAGTGGCAACATTGCCTAAAACTGATACTTTCAAGATAAAAAACAGCAACTGACGAAAAAAAAAGCTTGTTGCAGTTGTGACGAAAACACAGTTCTGATTTTGAACATTGGTTTTCCAAACATTATTTTACACACATGGCCTAAGACAAACAGCTTTTGCAGTTAAAACTCTAGTCAGCATAATGGCAGCTTCAGTACAGGTAAAAAGTTTAACTGGTGTATTTGTGATGTTTCTCACACAGAGGGAATATGAATATCTAACGTATGTGAGTGAAATCATATGGAGGAGGGAGTTATTTAAAAAGTAACATATGTGAATCATATCTATAAAATTTATTCTATCTGAAGCTGGTCTTTTGCACCACCCAAGATTGTCCACTTTGTGAAACAAATAGACCAGTGAAAACTGATGGAATGGTACTGCACTCCAGCATTTTAATGAATACGAATGGTTGTGAAACTTCTGCAAGAGGAAACAGACATTCTTTCACCTACGTATTACTACCAGCCACAGTATTTATTTGTGAGCCACTGCACAAGAGAAGAAATGGCAATAGCCATTTATAAATTAGCAAGGGGTGAAGAATACAGAGTAATTGTCAATCAATTAGGTGTGCATAAAAGCTCTATGCACAAATACCTGTATTCTTTTGTTAATGCAGTGAACACTGTATTATTGATGAAATTTATAAAAATACCAGACACTGCGGAAGAAGAGAAAATTAGCAACGAGTTCTCTATCATACTGGATTCTTGCAGGTCGTAAGAACAATATAAGACACACATATTTCTGTGTTAACTCTGCAGGAGGAATATGCAGAATTCTCCAACAGAAAATGCTGGACATCTGTTGTAACTCAGGCAGTTGCTGACTGCCATTATTGGTACATATATGTTTTGTCAGATACACAGAGATACTAAAATTAGCTAAAAGAAAGATATTCTTTGGGCAGTTCTAAAAACATTAAAATCTGTCATATCAGACACACACATGAGGCATTAGTACTGAGTAATTCAGAACTTGATAAAATGGTGAGCAGGCTGATGCCAAAGGTAAGATATAATTATGTCTAGTAGATTCCCAATAGTTGATGCAGCTGTGAGTGAGCTTTCCTTAGTGTCTAACTTTCAGATCCACAGTTGTACTCCTTTGTGAATGGCTATATCATGTCATTATCATACAAGGAAATGAATTTCAAGTGACATATCTCATATCTCTCTCTCTCTCTCTCTCTCTCTCTCTCTCTCTCTCTCTCTCTCTCTCTCTCCTCTGTGTGTGTGCGTGTGCACACACGCGCGCGCGGTTCAATGCGTGCTCATGCTGTGGCACCATCTGGCATAGACTCATCATTGTCTGACGTATAGTCTATAGAACCAATGTTATGCATATTCCAATTGCTACATTAATTAGTCAATATATGCCAAATAGCTGTTTCAAATATAAGCACATAATAATTTCAATTACATTGTAAGTTATTGCTCAGTTAAGGTACTTAAAAGACTGAATCTAGAACACTGTAGTAATCCCTAATGACAAATTTCTATGGCACCACGCACAATCGATGGGACTGTTGTACCAAAGTTCCCATTTGTAAATGCAGCTTGACTCCTAACACCTGATAAAACACTTTGGGGAGTACTGTTTCAGTTGAAGAAGGAAGTTTTGGTGTTTACCTGAGCTGCACCAGAATTTGCTGTGGAAAATGTTTTGGCTGTCAAAGTTTGCTGGACGTGTCTTCCTTAATTTATACACACAAACTATGAATTTGTGCGTCAGTTTGTTTCTACCTGTTGTGTTCTCCACAATTCAGTTTTGGAAAAACTGGCTCAATTCTGTGGGCCCAGTGAATCTACTTGCTGAAGTGATAAGAACTTGCCGAAGTGATAAGAGAACATAGTGTGCTTATAACTTTTCATTAAGAAGACTTTGATTAAGGGTTTAGTTTATCATAAAGCACTTACTTACTAGAGCATTGGATAATAACCCTTATGTAGTACTGCTGAAAATACAACTGCTGTTTGTTAGACAACACCTAATATGAAGCTCTAACATACAGTGTCAAAAACAGTCTGAAAAGCTTATAAGGATATGTGGTGCTGAGAAATGATTGTTAAAAAATGACAGGTTGCACCGTTTCAGACTTAATTAGCACTGAAGTTAACCAATCAGGCCATTCAATGCACATATAGAAGTGGCCCTCTACATACAATTAGTGTCAGTTGTTCTCATAGTATAGACAATTGCACACGAGACTGCTCAGCCTTTGGCTTAGGCTCGAATCTTACTACTGTCCCATGACCAATTTTTGTATCTCTGAAACAAAACACACATTTGGCCACACTCTCCTTAGGAGGGTCACCTGACTTGTCCACACAACAGCCTGATAAACTTCAATGCTAATTAGCTCAGAAGTGATGCAATGTATTGGTATTTTTTAAATTTTTTTTCTGAACAATTACTTCTCAGCACAACATATACTGCAACACTCTTACAATCTCTTCAGACTGTTTCTGCCCATCACATATTTTGTACACTCTTTAAGTAATATAATATAATGATCTGTACATCAGATCAAATTTGGGGCTGTTACCAAATAAAAGAGAAGTTTTTTCAGCAAGTACTTTATTTATCATCATGTTTCATATTACAACACGATTATGTGGCCAATGTTTCTGATTGGGAACTGGTGTTGATAGGGAACTGTACACTGTCAGGGAAAGAGATGAAGCCAGAGTAGGGAATATTGGTGGAAAAAAGCCAGGTTGGGGAAAGAACTGTGAGGTACATGGGTAAGGCATGAAATTGGGTCAGTTGTTCCTTCCACAGAGACTGAAGGACACATAAGGAAATAGTCACCAGCTGTTCTGTCTCTTCTGCTTGCCTTGCCTGCATATTCTCTAGCAGTTGCTACTTCCACTGCCTGTGTTTCAAATTCTTCTGATATTCTGTAACACAGTTGACAGAAATTAGCACTGTACTGATGTCACACTTATAACCGGTAATGAGACTCTTAATAAAAAGATTCGTATGTTATTACAGATTTCTCCAGTGAGCCGATGAAACACTGCTATAATGTTATCCGTACTACGTAGTTGTAATATACGTAATTATTCCAAATTGGTACTGCCTTTTACCTGTATGATTACTAATTTCCATCAGTAGGACTGAAATTAATGAAATTACTAAAATCTTACCAATTTCACAATAACTGGGTAACAAAAGCACCACAATGGTATGTCACTAGAACACACTGTATCTAATATACCAAAAGCTCCATTGCAACAGCTAGCAACACTTTTGTGTTGAGAAAGTTACTTATATTTCCATTTATTTTTGAAACCTGCTACCCGACACCAATTTATGATAATTGTTTTTAAATCATTACAGCAAAAACCCTTATTCCTTTCACAGAGCAACTGAATGCTTAGACTTGTTTTTCTTATACACTAAAAATGAGGACACTCGCTAAACTGTCATTTAAATTAGGTTGCTGTAAAAAATTCACCTTTCTGCAAAAAAAGGTGCCTTATCCTCAAACTTAAGCTACAGTGGTATACGAGATCTACTGCTTTCATAGACAGAACCTGCAATTAGTGAGAAACATTCTGCAATAAATTCACTGATCAGTTCAAATTGTGTGTACCCAATGATAAACTTCCACTACAACTGTGTGAAACCATAAAAATGTGCACAGTAATTCTGGCACTAAAAGCAAATGGACTTTTCACTCCTTTTGTACTACAAAGCAGAAGTTATTTATATTTTTTATTTATTTGTCCACAAAATCATGTTCGTGATATGGAATACAAATTATAGCAATACATAGCTAAAAAGCATAAACTTTTTTGTCACATAGATTCCTAGATACGTATGTAAGGTAAACGACATAATATACATACATTTGCATTACAATAGTTTCTATGCAGCAACTTCTACTTCAAAATACTTTTGTAATCAGTATAATAAATGCTATCCAACTAACAGCACATTCTTGGTTAATATGTTTTGGACAAAATTAAAGTTACATGGGGCATAAGCTGGTCTACATAAAGTCACCTACAGAATGAAAACAGCACTGGAGCATTATACTGGAATGCTGGAATATTTATAACATTCTTCCTGAATATTTTTTATTGCTTTTGACCGAGCAAGGTAATTTATTATAAAGAACACTACCTATGTGTGTCGCACAGGGCATTACAGAAGCGTGCAATTCCGCTCATCTGCTTTGACCCACGACATCGTCAGTGTGGCAGAAATGACCATTTACAATGTCTCCAATATGGCACCTATGGCATCACTACATAAACATGGCAACAAGCACAAAAATACATGTAAATACAACATCATCTCCCTCCAAAAATATAATCAAACTAACAGCACAAGCGCAGGAAATTGGGAGTTTTAGGGTGGGGACAAGCTAAATATAAACACACACCGATGCACACCATGACCCCAAACCACACAACATGATGAAAAACACCACAAACTTCCCACATTCTGCTACTCCCACAAAATCCACAGGAATATGTCAGTTCCCTTCACCTATATAGCTCAACCACAAGTGCCGATACCACAAAGAAATCGACAACTACAAAAATTGGGAATGCGCGCTTCCCTTGACCTATATAACAACCTGAACTATCGATTCAACAAAAACCAACACCTAAAACAACAAAAATTGGAACCTGACACTTCCCTTAATCTATATATGTCAACCACTGCTGATGATACCAAAAAACACACACTAATAACAACTAAAATTGAAATCAAACATTTTCCTTTACCTATACGGGTTAACCACAGCTGATGATACTAAAAACAAACACGTACAACTGCGACAAATAAAACCAAACCCACAACACCTTAAACCAACAAAAAAACACAACTCGTGAACAATAACAATAAAGACTACTTACCACCAACAAATTCTGGCAACACACACACACACACACACACACACACACACACACACACACACACACACACACACACACACACACACACACACACACACACACACAACCTACTGATCCTCCCCCCCCCCTCCGCCCACCCCACAAAAAAACTGCCAATAAACAAAAACCACAAAATAAACTAAACTCTATCACACATTACAACTAAAAACAGCTGCAACAAAATCATAACCCTCCCCCAACCCACCCACCCAAATCCACATAGATTACCTATAACCCCTGCCCCCCCCCAAATACCAAACCCCCCTCAACTAACCATCCTTGGCCCGTACATCTTACTCACTGCCCTAAAAAAAAGTTACAATAATCCCCAAGGACGATCTTCTCCCGGCAATACTCATCTAAATGAGATTGCAGGTTAGAGGAATGCCTCTTCCCCTGCCTATGACTGATTTAAGTGCCCCTCCCCCCCCCCCCCCCCCCCAAAAAAAAAAAAAACTCCTCTATTGTACTAATACATGCCCCAGTTTCTTAATTTTTAAACTCTAAACAATAGTTTACAACTAAATGATCATAACCCCTTTTTCCCAAAACCTTATCACTTACAGTACTCCCCTCCTCTATATACTCTTCAATTAACCCCACCAATTTCCACTTAGTATGCCCCTCCAAAACCCTGAAAACAGAAGCCCAAACTAACAGCCGCAACACCCATAAGCCAACCAGACACTTACCCCTTCCATCCTTCCTCTTTCCAAACGGTGATTTATCTATGTCAACCACACCCCGTCCCTGCCCCACCTAACTTACCCCTACACTTCACATACTCCGAAAAACTTCCCTAGAAAAAGAAAACCAATCTAACACCACCCTCTCACCCACCCCAGTCTCATTTGCACAAAAACTGATAAGAGGACCTATAACAAAAATAATAAGTCATCAAAACAATGTTTCTCATGGCCTACCTAGATTTATCGAATCGGGTACCAGTCTAATAACACCTGCTCTCTCTCTCTCTCTCTCTCTCTCTCTCTCTCTCTCTCTCTCTCTCTCTCTCTCACACACACACACACACACTCACACACACACACACACACACACACACACACACACACACACACACACCCTGAGGGTACCATCAAACACAGCAAGACAACATCTTCAAACACAACCAACTCATGAACTAAACTACACACCATAAAGACATCACACACCACAACGCCCTTACGTCATGGGTCAAAGCAGACGGGTGGGATTGGATGCCTCCATTGACCCTCACAGTGTCATGGCATTTACTTAGGCTCTGATTTGTTAGATGAATGTTGCCATAATTACGGGTGCGATGACCATGCACAGTACTGTTTTAAAGAGAGGGAAATTCTTATCCATAAATGAAACAGTCTCTACAATGTATATGAGTGAGTCAAGTAATATACCCAGTCTTTAAAGACTGGCTTCGTAGATGTATGTGGTGATACTCTAATTATGATCTAGACAATTCATTTTTGCATAACAAGCATTTTCTTATGTTTTGACCTCCAGAAATGAATGCCATATGGGAGGACTGAGTTAACTAGCACAAAGTACATAGTTTTAATAGTAATCAAGTCACACTTTTGAGGATAACTCTGAAGTTGTAGCATATGCTACTCATTTTACACAGATGTTTATCTTTATGGATATTCCATTGGAGTGTGTTGTCTATCCAGAGCCCCAGGAATTTAGCCTTTTTAACTTATACAATAACTTTTGTGTTTCTGAGCAATGATTGTATATGTATTGCATGGGTCTTTAATGGACAGAAGATCACCTGAGATATTTTTTCCATTTTAAGTAAGATGTCATTATCATATGGCCAGTATAGGAGCTTTCCACAGAGCTGTTAACTATGTTGGCTCTGATCTCTATGTGAAGGTAGTAGCTTCATAGATCTATGGCCCATGATTAACTTAAATATTTACCTCAGTCAGTTTCATGTTCCATGGACACTTTTTACTATAAATCTTAATGACTTGACTATCTCCAGAACAATTCCCACTATTCAGAGTATAACTGTTTAACAATCATATACTGAATGCAAGAACAAAACCAATTATTTTTGTTGATCCTTTTGGCCTCTAAGTGGTTTGTACTTACACTGTGGGCAAGGGTGGCTAAAGTACTAGCATAATCCACTCTGCAAGTAAGAGTTCTTCACCGTTAATAAAAAGCACAAAGGTGGCAAACAACATCCATACATATTTGTGGTTAGCATCAATCACTAGATCCACTAGATAAGTGTCGTTCACCTTTGATGTTACAATCTCTGATTCTGCTCTCTTTCTTTGTGTCTGTGTGCCCTTACAAGTTGTTCAAATGTATTGTGCTTCCGTTTTTCATTAAGGCTTTTGATAATGAAACACTTTTTGGTGATTTCCATCCTCTGCCATATCAAGGTTAGTTCTGGAATTACCACACACTGTATTTCCCATAATAGATACGTGGGCTTATTACAAAATGTGACAATTACCAAACCTGTATCACAAGTAAACATAATATGGACACTGTGTAAACACACTATGTTAGTGGAGCTATCATGGTAGATATAGGATGAAACCATGAAGACTGTTCAGCAATCACAAAAATGAATTTCAATACTCCAAACTACATAAAAGCAGCACTCACTTGTTGCAGGTCTGGTGGTTGCTATGACAGCATATTGTAAAAGCAATTTTCTCACACACTGGCAGTTTGAACTGTTACTACAGATTCTGTGCAATAAAGCAATCTACAGTGTAGCATTTTAGTTAACATGATAAAATACCACATTAACTAAAAATGCTGTTTCATTATAACAGCCAAACGCTTGCCTTCTTTGTATAGTGTGGAATCAACACCACAATGTATTATTAAAGATGAGAGTCTCTGGTAAAAGAGAATAGCCATCTTGTCACAAACAAAATCCGAACATCCAAATCTGCTAATACCACTATGCTTGTTGGTGTCTTGGAAATCACTCTTAACAGTGTTACCTGAAATACAACAATGAGTTACATCCAATTTAAACATACATGTTACTTTTATCTAAAAGCAGACACCTACCTTAACTGACCAGATGTTCGTGAGTAACTACTTCCAGCCACACCTTTCATTAACTGTGTGAAAATATCACCATCCTGAAATCTCTTGTCATCTAGCAATGTTAGTACATGCTTCTCTTCTATTTAATAAAGCTTAGGAATAACCTCTTCATCTATGGAATACTACTACTACTACTACTACTACTTCTTCTTTGCTGCACAAAAGCTGCTTTTTATTTTGATCCAGCATCAACTGATTACAAAAAAAAGGTTTTTTTTTGTTCCCGTCTTCTGGGTAAGTCAGAGCCTTACTTACTATAGTTACATATTATTGGCTGGCACTTTTATCTACCCAACTTTTTCTAAATTTAGTTGAGAGAACAGAGTTACATATATGGACTATTCATAAAAAAATTGTTATTGCCATACTTAGATTAAGGAATCTACAGTTTGTGACACAGTATTCATATCTGACATTCAAATATTTACAGGTTGTGACGGTGTACGACTTCAGATTACATATATTTTTAGATAGATGGTCTTCCATCATATGAGTGTACTAAATCTAGAAACTCATCTACTGAATATACAGGACTGTTAGGAGCCATAATTTTAATTTCATTTTTAGTTTTGTAATGGGCAATTTAGAGATATTAGGATGGAAGCAATTCAGTAGTTTTATGCCTGCATAGTGAAGGCTTTTCTCATAAAGTGTTGTTCTATGAGAGATGATGTGGGGTCTCTCTCTACCTCTAGTGTTGTGATTGTGTATTTCTTTAATAAGTGTTTTATTACTGTTTACTGCCATAATGATTATCTTCAGCACATACAGGTTATGAACAGTTAGTGTTTTAAATTCTTTACACAAATTTCTGCAGGACTCCCTGGCACATTTCTTTCCCATAATTCTAAGTGCCTTCTTTTGTAAGATAAGTACACTTTTCATATTACCTATACTGCTGGTTCCCCATACCTCTATCCCACAGATTAGATAGGATTCAAATAGTGCAAAATATATTTGCCTCGGAGTGGTGATGTTACAAAATGGTGTCAGTTTTCTTAGGTAATATATGGTAGTACATAGCTTCTTGCAAACATCATTCACATGATCAGACCAGTTTAACTCTGCATCAAGTGTCAGGCCAAGAAATTTGGTCAAGTATTTTTTTAATGTATTTGTCACCCATGAAAATCTGGTTTTCATGAGATTTTTGCCCCCCAAGATCAAAATCAATATAGACAGATTTGTGTGTGTTTAACTTTAGTTTGTTTTTATTAAAATACTGCAGAATTAAGCCTGCTGCAGTATTGGATTCCACTTCGAGCTGCGAGTATCTTGGATTACAGCATATTAATGTGGTATCATCTGCATATAAGATAGCTATTGCATGGTTTGTTATGGACTGAATATCATTAACATAAATAATAAAAAGAAGTGGTCCTAATATTGATCCCTGTGGAATACCAAAATTTATGTCAGTGGTGTTTGATTTGTGTGCTCCCTCTGAAGTGCTAATAGACACAAACTGCTTCCTGTTTGTCAAGTAGGACCTCATCAGATCATGGGCTGTGCCTCGAATGCTATAGTTCCACAGTTTGTCCAGCAATATGGTCGTATCAACACAGTCAAATGCTTTTTTTAAGTCCAGAAAGATGCCACATACATGTTCTTTCTTATCTATTGCTTGAGTGACACCTTCAATTAAGTTGGATGCTACTGTAATGGTGGATGACCCCTTGACAAACCCATGCTGCCCCTTAGAAATAACTTTTTTTGCGTATCAGGAAGTTCCAGATTCTTGTGTATATTACTTTCTCAAAGATTTTGGATATTACTGGAAGAACAGAAATGGATTGAAAGTTTTCTACTGGATCCCTGTTTCCTTTTTTTAAAAATAGGCACAACTAGAGCAATTTTCAACTCATCTCGAAAAAGACCATCTTCCATATGAGAGTTGATAAAAGTGATGCAATTTCATGTATACATTTCTTAAGAGTGTCCAGACTAAGACCATATCCTGCTGCATGGGAATTCTTTAAGATACTCACTATTTTAATTATTTCTTTACTTGTTGGCATCAAAAATATACTTCCTGACACTGGCGTTCCTCTGAATTTGTATTTATGATTTTTAAGCTGATTGTTTATGCTGGAGCCAAAAGAAGCAAAGTAATTGTTAAACAGATATGCTATATCTTACTGTGATCAGTTTCTATTGTGCCGCTTATCAGCAAGTGATTTTCAGTTGTATGTCTCCCAGATTTACTTATTTCTCTATTTACTAGTGACCATGATGTTTTAGAGAAATTAGTTGAGCTCTGAATGACACTTTCAAAATGTTTCTGTTTTTCTGAAATTAGGAGGTCTACATACAATTTCTGATACTTTTTGAACTCTTCATTTTTTATTGCTCAAGTCATTTAACATAGCATACTCATACCATCTTAGTTTTTCTCTAGCCTCAGCGACTGAACTTTATATCCAGTTTCGGGTTACAGCATTTGACTGAATTCTCTTTTTTATTAATGGGCAGGCTTGTTTAAGAATGTAGAATAGTTCACTTGAGAAATTGGCATAACTGTGAAGTGTCATTAGAACATGTTCCAATCCACATTCCTTAGCATATTATTCAAATGAGTTATATTTTGGACTGTATTCATCCTAATATATAGCAACTGTGTATAGGAACCTTTTTTATGTGCACACTTAGTTCTACTGCATGGTGGTCTGACAAAGCACTTATAACAACAGAAAATGTAAGATTGTAAAGACGAATACCAGTGATTATGTTATCTATTGCAGACAGGCATTTTTCAGTCTCTCTGGTTGCAGTGTTTATCAGGTATCTAACATTATAAGCAAGCAGAACATTCTTGAACAATCTAGTGTTTAACTTATCTGCTAATACATTAATGTTGAAACCTCTTATAATTACTAACTTGTTCAAGTGTGATATAAAAACATTATCTATCATGTCACAAAACTTTGTTAAGAAAACTTTCGAAATTTCCACCTGGCGGTCTATATAAACATATAACATAAATTTCATCATTTGGTTTGGTACCTTGATATGTGCTGCACACAATTCAATTGTTATTTCTAATGAATATTTACTTACATTTACAGAATTTCTTTTTACATACATTGACACACCCCAACCTCTGATAGTAGATCTGCAAAACTTATTAGCTAGTACCATGTTTAGAGGTTTAAAAAGTTCTAATTTGGCATCAGATAGCCAGTGTTCACTAATACCAAGCACATCAGGCATAGTTTCATTTACAAACATGTCTAATTGTTCATATTTCTTGCTCAAGCCCTGTACATTCTGGTGGCTTATTTTAAAGTTATAAATACCTTGTTGTAGATTTCTCTGCTTTACCAACTTAGATAAGACCCTATCTCTGTTTCTCTTGTGGCCTTCCTCCTCTTTCTGGTTTCCACTGAGAAATCATTTAGATAGGATGGAGGCACTGGCTTCCATCTGCTGTCTGAAGTTTTTTAGTTGACCGTACTGGTTCTGCTAATGTTGGAGTTGATTCTTATGCTTTTGTGTAAGGTTCTGCTGTTGCTAATGATGATTCTGTTGCTTTTGCTGTTGATTTTCCTGCTAGTATTAGGGCTGGCTCTGCAGTTGATGGAGCTGTTACTGCATTTGTTGTTGTTAGTGCTAACTGTTCTTGATGTTTTTACTACTTTTGGTGGATTTGGTCCTGCTACCATTGTTTTTGTTGCCGCTACTGGTACCAGAGGTGGCTCTGCTGTTGATGTAGCTGCTGTTGCTGCTTTTGTTGTTGTTGTTGTTGTTGTTGTTCCTGATGCTTTTAGCACTTTTTGGAAATACTTCTGCTGGTGCTTGCTTTAAAGCTGATGGAGGTAAGGTGCTCATCACAGTTTGCCCTTCTTCACACAGGATTTCTGACTGCTTCTTTGGTGTCTTTAACGGAAGGAGTATTTGCTGAGAATTTATGCTTGGACGAATGGACTGTTGGAGCTTCCACCAGATGGGCAAACCAGAACATATTATACCACCAGTCAACTTTGACAAATTATGTCATACAAAGCCCCAGGATGAAACAAAAATTATTTCAAAATAGTTGCCAATAACCTTAAACTTTTCCGTGGTGAAAACAAATTCGTCAAGTACAGATCCGGGCAAATTCTTAATAATAAATGTTCAATCTAACAGGAGTACCGCGGGAAAATGGGGGCTTTGAGTGGATGAAACTAAAGTCTAATACAACAACTGCAGATTCACATTATTAGTAAACAATAACAAACATTAGCTTAAAAGCTAAAAAATTGTGACTGGTATCGGAAACATCTGTTGAACTTTATGCAGCAACAAAGATAATGACCACCACAAAAATATTAAAACCAAGATCAATACACATACCGGGAAAGCACGAAAACTAATCAAAGGTGCCATCGATAACATCAGGTGAGCTATAAAGTTCAACCTTAACTATACTAATTACTAAACAAAACAGCACTAAATGAAAAACGACACGACAGAAAAATCGCGAAACCAACGAAATGCGGCATCGACATCAGTCAACCTGTCTACAGTGCCACGAAACCAAAACAATCTTATATTACTAAGATCGAAAACTTAGCCCTACGAAAGTAAGTAAACGCCACGATACCTACCATTCATTTTGTAAAATAATAACCAACAACAACACAAACAAACAAACAATTCATAAAATGTTGCGAGAACACAAATTTCGACATACAAGAAACATACAATCACAAGAACTACACATGCTACAAGAAAATAAACCATTAAAACATACTTACCATGCAAACTCGAGCGATTCGTATGTCTCACAACATTGCGATAGCAAAAACATTACGTCATCGGCCCATTCCCGAACAGCAAAACTAGACTTTACGAACTAGCAACAATACCGGATACAACGGCATACGTTATCCCAACTTCAACGACGGATCTAGTCCCTCCTCCGAGCCGAGGTACAATAGTAGTCTCAGGGCTTCTCCACAAACTTAAGCGCGTGACGTGCTCGGTTTCGTAATTAAAACGAGTAACTGTAAGAATTTAATCAGGATCAACATGTCATCCCCATCCCTTACTGCAACATGCAGGTACCACCTCGTCAACTTTGCTGTCATATCCACAATTAACAAGAAAACGCACCTCACTAACAATTCCAAACCCGGAAATGAACCTATTGTCCATAAGTGCCAAAATCATAACTACTAAGTAAAAAGAGCTTAAGGTGTCCAACAACACTAACACTACAACCGAATAATTTAGAAAGATAAACATCCCACATTTGTGCGCGCCACAGCGTACTTCAACACGTCTTGTCCAAACATGATACATTTCAAATACGCCGCGCCACTATGACGTCACAAACGCAGACGTCGTATCGAGCGCCCACCAAATTAACGAACACAGTACACGACACAAAATCTGACAGTACAAACACGCTTAAGAGACGGATTTTCGTTTACATGGGAGCAAAAATTGATTGTGGGCGCGGAAAACCAAATATTAGGACCGCATTTCTAGATTCGATATTGGAGTGTTTACATGTGCAACAACAAGCGAAATTCAGAAGTCCGTTTACGAATTGCAGTTTTGAGAGCTTCTTGAAACGCAGTTAATTAGAACAGCGGACAAACGACGTGTTTCGAAGCAAGATACGAAGAAGTAACGTTACAGCTTCACACCAATACAGAACAACCATAGAAATCTTAACACATTCGGAAGATACAGTCAAATATTTTTGACAACAAACATAAATGTAATTTATGCTCATTACACTCGCAGAAATTTAGACTGTGCTATCAGGTCATAACACAACCACCTCGTAATTCGTGACATGGGATAAAACAGTCAAATATTTGTGACAACAGCGAAGCCGATAATAGTTTCAATTCCGGCGCTAATAATTCATTGCCTCTTTCCGCGTCTCTAGTCCGCTCGTAACTTTATTAACAGGAAGAGACAAGAAAACCAGACAATACTTACGCCTCTCTAATTCTGACTCGTTCATAGTAGGCACTTTATTTTTTACAAGCTTCGTTTGACACAAGCAGAAGCAGCGTAATTCTTCTGGGCAAAGATACTCTCTGTTGACATCAGCCAAAGATCTTAAACCAAAGATTTTATAATCTATGGAGTTGCCATTATGCCGTAAATATGAAGGCAGCGACTTGTGCAATTCACCATGTATTGGAGAACAAAAAACATGTAGTAGCATGTGTGTGTATTGTTGTGTTATTTATTGATATAATATGCAAATTCTAATAAAATTTGTCTACCGAACGTGCATGCCTCTGACGATATATAACAAACTTGCGACTCGATGTTGAATGCACAACTCTTGTGGTGCGAATCATAGTAAATATTTAGTACAAGGGAACGTAGTTTATCGTTTACCGTTGTGATTAGCAATGACTAAAAGCGTTGCAGTTTCGAGCGTCGATAGTCTCACATGGCGAAATGTAATTCCTCGCTTATGTAGTATGGAAAGTTGTTTGAAATTTGGTTGGGACTTCGGAAAGCTTCCAAATGAGGATATCGGGAATTGTGGAGAATATCATGGACTAAGTTCCACGGAAATCTACAAGAAAACTGAGACTGCTGATTTTGCTTTGCAGTTGCACTGTGTCCAACGTCACAGGAGAACATTTATAAGAAAGAACACATGATTTTGACACTTCTAAGTTATTTATAAGAAGGGCATCATTTTAGTTTCCTGTTAGATAAGAGACTATACGTTACAAGCAACAGCTTCTTAAACGCAGTTATCCACGAGCACCGGTGTGCAACTACTATGGTATCTGCCGAGAAATCTATTACGTCATATTCACGAACGAGAATATTTCAATCGGAGGAGAAAACACGGTTGTCGAAGTAGACGAATAGCGTATAGTTACCAGGTAACACGAAAGAGGACGACCGATGAAAAGTGAAGCAGATCAAGTGCTTTATAGTTCGAGTTTATTCAAAGGGGAAGAAAACTTTTAGTCTCTCTGATAAAGCACTTTGTATTACCAGGTACGAAAGCGACAACATATGTATTTAAGCCATACAACATCTTAAAGAAAGAAGGATTTCGAAATGAATTTGTGAATCATTCTGTTGAATTTATCTCATCGGACGATCCATCTGTCCACACACAGAATATCGAACGCTTTTGGAAGTCTGTCAATCATTGGTAAAAATAGAGGGACGTCAAGGAGATACGGACGTACTCCACCGCTTCCAGTACCTATATTTCCACAACTCTCCCAATATTTCTGACTGACATAGAATGAGTGTACATGGATTATGTGAAAAAAATGATTGCTGCTGGCGGCTTATACAGCGCCAGGAATAGTACAGGACGAAGATTTGCCTAACCAGTAAAGTAAGTCAATTTACAACTTTCATTTGTGATTATTTGTAACTTAGTAATCCTCCATCTTATGTCGTTGCTCTTGTGAGCGCTATAAATAGAACCAAAAACCAGTGAACTCAATACTAAACTGTAGAGACTGCTCAGAGGCGTGTTTGCCTAGAAAACTGTGATGCTCTTTGGTGGGATCGCCGTATTGCAACGGGACACTAGTACTTCTTGTCGTTTTCTGCTTGTGACTTTAAACCGATTCTGTTTCTTTTTTTAACAAACATCATCAAGAGTTGTATTGCATACTGATGCAACAATCGACGGATAACAGGAAGTGGTATTCAGTTCCACCTATAAGTTACATATGCTTTAAGATATGGTAAAGGAACCAGTGTTCGAGAAATTCAAATATTTTAAAAATATATCTAAAATCTTTCCAGAACTTCCGAAGAAATGTGTGCATGCAGTAGGTAGGGAATACTGGACTCCATCGAAACATGGTGTCATTTGTAGCTCTCATGTCACAAAAGATTGCTACATGTTTCGACCAGGAGCTGACAGGCAGCTACTGAAGGATAACGCTACACAAAGTTTATTCAAATTTCAGGGTCATTTGCGAGTGAAAATTAACTGGAGAAGGTGATTTGTTTGGACTAACCCATCCGTTTCTAGGGTAAAATGACGTATTTAACTAGCAACAAATATACACATAGCTGTTAATGTAACTTTCTGAGTTTCTAGTAGCTCGTAATTGTTACTGATGGATTCGTTTCACTTTGCTTCAGGAAACGAATGAGATCCAAATGACAATTGCATTGTTTCAATTCGATGACAGAAACTACCAGAGTAAGAAATAAACAATAATTTTCTCGAAATACAGTCCATGAGATTGAAAGGAATCATGCTACTAAACGTAAGAGTCAAAATCATACAGAAAAGTAAACTAGAAATACATTTACGGGCTCAGCTCTCAGCTACATTTCCAAAGTCCGATAGTGTTGATAAGGGCTCCCACGATTCTCGGAGATAATATTGGTTCGCGAATAAACCCTAGCAGTGGCTCATATTACACTTGGAAACAGCGAAATATTTCTAATAAGTAATTCCTCGTAAATCGACTAATATTAGAACTAAGCCAAACAAGCATCACAACGAACAAACTGATAAAGTTAAATCGTTACTATGTTGTCAGCCAATTAGAATACTTATTTGTAGATAATATCTGTTGTAGTTATCTACTAATAACTCGTAACTGAACCACATGCTCCAAATATTCGGAAAAGTCGTAAATACAAATAGGATACTGCGAAAAGCATCATACATAACGTCATACGATACAGATGAAACAGGCACCTTGCATTTCTGCTGGCATTCGTTTCCTTCGACACTTCAACGAAATTTGCAGATTACACCTAACATAGATGTCTTGCTATGTTACACAGAATAATTTCTGCTGTCTGATTCATTGAACAGCTCACAACCAAACTGTTACATTTCAACTTAATCTAGACCTCAGGCTACACTACAGATTAGTTTGTCACAACAGATAGCTTTTTCGCTATCTGAGTCATGGCCTTTGTCAACTCAGAAAAATGCTGTTGCATTCCAACCTAACCTAGACCTCAAGCTGCACTACAGATCGGTGCATCACACAGAAAGCTTTTACACTGTCACATCCTATGGCTTTGGCAACTCACAACCTAAACTAGAACTCATGTTACGTTACAGATCATTTTGTCAACAACGACACCTTTTCCAGTGCAAGATCCGTTGGCTTTACTAACTCAAGTCCATATCATCACGTTCCAACCTAAACTAGACCTCCAGCTGAACCAACCCATTATTACAACATTAAGCTGTTCTGTTGACTCACAAGGTAACCACTCTCTCGGAAATCTGGAACTTCTTCCATAATTCCAAAATACACATCTCTCTTTTCACTCTATCTACCTTTCGACATGTGCTCAATTTATATATACATACTCACTAACAGCTATGTCAAACAATTGCCAACATCAGCACACAATGCTAGAAACACCACACAGCAAGTCGTTGTTAGAAAAAACTAATATAGAAATGAAAATTATGGTAATAGGATATGCCCTAGTACTTACAAATAGCTGATTAATATTCACAATAGGCTGACATTCAAGAAATCAAGGCTGTCTACATCTACATCTACAGAGACACTCCACAAGCCACCGTCCAGTGCATAGTGGAGGGTGCCTTGTAGCACTACTTGTCATTTCCACTCCAGTTCCACTCACAAATAGAGAGAGGGAAAAACGACTACTTATACACCTCCGTATGAGCCCTAATTTCTTGTGTCTTTTCTTCATGGCCCTTATGCTCAATGTATGCTGATGGCAGTAGAATCTTTTGGCAGTCACCTTCAAATGCCGGCTCTCTAAATTTTCTCAAAAGTGTTTCTCGGAAAAAACGGAGCCTTCCCTCCAGGGATTCCCATTTGAGTTCCTGAAGCATCTCCATAACACTTACTCGTTGTTCTAACCTACCAGTAACAAATCTAGCAGCCTGCGTCTGAATTATTTCGATGTCTTCCTTCAATATGACCTTGTATGAATCCCAAGTACTCTAGCTGTATTCAGAAATAGGTCACACCAGCGTCCTGTATGCAGTTGACTTTACAGGTGAACAACTCATTTCTAAGATTCTCCCAATAAACCGAAGCTGACCACTTGCCTTCCTTGTCACATTTCTCACATGCTTGTTCCACCTCACATCGCTCTGCAACTTTATGCCCATGTGTTTAAACGATGTGACTGTGTCAAGCAGGACACTAGTAATTCTGTATCTGAACATTGATGGTTTGATCTTCATACTCATCAGCATTAACTTACCTTTTTCCACATTTAGGGCTACCTGCCATTCATCACACCAACTGGGGAGTTTGTCTAAGTCAGATTGTATGAACTATAAAAAAAGGCATCCTATGACTTCAGAACGAAACATGAAACAAAAGTAACAATACAAAAGTAACTACAAAAATTAGAATAAAAAACGAAAAATAAACCTCCATTCCAAAACAGAAACTTAACTCTCTTTCTTTGGCACACACATCCTCCCCCACACCTTCCAAAAAAACCTCAAACAAGCACCGATTTTGTGAAACATCCTTCCTCCAGACACTCATATACATGAATTTGTAGTACTTTGCCTCACCTAATAATACTTTTTATTACCTCCTGCCCCAATACCTGTCAGTTGTGTTTATATAGGCCCCTGTTTCTTTTTGTCTCTAAATTCAATGGTACGATTTACAGCGAAGTGCATGTACCAAATTTCGTCTGATCGTCTGTAAATATCCCTTCCAGCTGACACTATGGTTGACCCATCTCCTATATAACTTTTTACTAACTGAAAGACAGAACAAGCTGTCCTCTGTTTAATTACCTTAAAAATAATATCTAGAGTATAATAACTCCTGTCCCACCAATTTTGCCCGTTCTCATAACAAAATCCGAACAAAAGTCCCTTCTATAACAGTTTTACAGTCTGTTTCTGTCTCATGAGCAGCAAGCCAAATAGGAAATCTTAAACAAAAAAGTAGCAAATATTTTTCATAGGAAGCCCTGATTTCTCAAACCACATTCCTGTAGGAATAGACTGCCACAGGTGTTGATAACTGTAAAAAATTACAGTTGTGGGTACCTTTAAACCACACTGACACAGATTCAGATTCATTTATTTTACGATGATTCCTGGTCCTCAGAACCAAAGGCATCGACGACAGGCAATATGATTTATCAATATCTCTACTGTAGACCTCTGCAATCTGAAATGTCCGATAAGCTATGATGTCCATAGCAACGATGACGCCAATCAGCAAGGTAATGGCTGTGTTACCGTAGCTCTCGTTTGTGGACCTAAAGTCGATAAAGTGGCAGTACCACAACGTCATCCTTCTGGACTAAAGCTGCTCAACCATCACAGCTGGCGTCTAAATAACAATGTGATGAATAAAACGTTGAAACAGTGATTGGCTTACAATTTTTGATAGCGAATAGTGACAACTTAGCTGTAAAAGCAATAGGATTTTCACTTGTAGATGTTCTCATTGGTAACAAGGAAGGTAGAATTGAAAGATAATCTGTATGTACCTCAACAGAGCACAAATCTGCTAGAAAAACCTCATTCAGTTTTATTTGACAGACAAAGCTATCATATCTATGATCCATCCAAAAATGTAGTTGCTGATGCGTCATCAGCAAATAGAATGTACCAACTAGACCAACCATATGGTGAGAATTTTGAAGCAAAGTCAATATTGCTGTCAAATATTGTAGAATTATGGCATAAAAGGTTATTTCAGTTGCATTGGGATGCTCTGGGTTTTCATACGACAGAGCAGTTAACACCTCAAATTCAATTTAATGAGTGGGCAAACAACTAAGACTTCCTTTTCCACGATCTAGCTCAAAAGCCAAAAGAATTCTCGACCTAGTTTATTAAAATTTGAGTGGGCTGACGCCAACTACGTCAATCAGAGCCTCCAAATACTTCTTTACTTTAACTGATGACTATTCCAGGGAAGTATTTGGTATAACCAGATATAATGCTCAAGATCCACAACTGATTCAAGATTTTAAAAATCTAGTTGAAAGGCAAACTGGGAAAAGAATTTGCACTCTACCCACCGACAATAACGTAGAATATGTGACTGGTACTCTGATAAAGATGGGATCTGACATCAGACTACAATGTATTGTACGCCAGAGCAAAATGGAGAAGCAGAGCATTATAACTGTACAATAGCAGAAAAAGCATGATGGCTGCACTTTGAAGCAAATTGCTAAATAAATTCTGGTCAGATGCAGTCTCAGCTACAGTCTACTTAATTAACAGATCGCTTACCAAGGCACAAAAAACAGGACTCAAGAAAAAGCTTGGACAAAAAAGCAAAATCTTCGAATTTTAAAATATTTGTAAGCAAAGCCTATGTTCACATTCTGAGAGCCAACTGACGAAAGAGGGACACAAAATTTTTTGAATGTAACTTGGTTGGATATTGTGAAGACCGGGTATTTGAACCTAACTGCGAGAGAATCATATAAACAAGGGATGTTATTTTTGGTGGAGGCACATCTAAACAATATAAAGAAGAAACTGAGTCACAGGAATAAAATCAGTTGTTCATTGCACTGACAGAAAGGAATCAAAATAAAATAACAGCTACTGAACTAAAGTAAATTTAAACCAAACCTGAGGCTATCACATCAAATAGTAGTTCCACAGTCGTATGAACATTGGCTTCAATGAACAGTCAAGTCCAGTCAATTCAAATAGTGTCAGATATTGCTTAAAATGGGTTGAAGCCAGTTCTAGAAATGCTACAATCTCACAAAGAGAACCACACGTGGTAGTCTGCTGTTAAATCTTCAGAGAAGATGTCAATAAATGCGAAATGGGTGTTTAAGGCTTAGAAATATTTGGGAGGCTACGTTATACGTTACGGAACAAACCTAGTGACAAAAGGCTTGTGCTTAGAGGCAAGGCCTGGTGAAACTTAGATGACAGTTATAAGATATAGCTCATTAATATATTTATTTGCTATGTCTACTAAATATGATCTTGACAATGATCACCTAGATGTTGGCACAGCTTTCTTACAAGGTGACTTACATAGAGAGATTCATGTGAAAATTCCGTAAGTAGATCCAACTACAAGGACAGTGAAAGGTACTGCCAGTATGTGGATCTAAGCAAGATGTTCACCTCTGGAACTTGTAATTAGATGGCACACTGTTAAACCTAAACCTCAAAAGATCAACAGCTGACCCTAGTGTCTATTACAAAAATAAGATTCAGGCATTTTAATAGTTGCTGTTTATGTGAAAGATATGCTAATTTTCAATTACAACTCACAAGAGAAGGATTTTTCCAAAACCAGCCTAAAAAAAATTCTGACTGAAGGATCGTGGTGAAGCTACTAACTGTACACTTAATGGCCGTAAAATCAAAGTTTATAGTTTTTTTATTTTATTTCTAGTTAATTAGCGAAATAGTTATTACATTTTTGCGATCCAGGCATTAACAAATTATCAAGAGACATGAAAGATCATGAAATATACATAAAAACAGTCGGATCTCCTTGATCCAGTGACATAAGCTATAACTTGTATATATCCAATAGATAAATATTTTATAAACGTAATTACTTTTTATTCAAAAGCAAATATGTGAAATATGTTGAATATTCTTGCCATTTGTAGCTCACATAGCAACAATTGTGGAATTCGTTTCTTCTGTGTTAGGAAACATTTTTATTGCTTTTGTTCTTTTATTATCACATATGTGTGGTTTTTCCTTCATCAACAGTTGTGGTAGCTTACACTGCCACGTTAAATAATGTAGATATCGCATTCCATACACGTTTCCAGTGTTCAACATTTAGTGATTTGATTGGACAGATAGTGAAGAAAATTCAAATTTTTGAATAGATACACAACGCCTTTCTACAAAAGGTCATGTCTTCTGCTGTATAAAAGCAGTTTTTTTGTTCTTAAAGAACACGACAGTCTCCAGTAAATATCTGTATGTTACAAGAAAATGACAAATAAACTGTCAAATATGTAGGGACTCACACCTCTTGAAATCATTACGAAACCTAAAAAAAGACAACTGTGGTGTCTTGATCTTGTTGTAGCTTCAGTTTATTGGATACAGACCCCCCTGTTTGTAAAATTCATTCAACAGACCAATACGAACAATTACAATTCGCTTTTGTTTTCACAAGATCTCGCTGAACTCAACAGTGTAACTTCCCAGTCACTTGGCGCGCTGCAGTCGCAGTGGGTAAGAAAAATGAGACAGAGTGTCACAACTATTAGTTAGACTCTACCATCATTACATTTTGCATGAGACATATCTTCCGAAAGATGAAAACCAAATATCGGAAACAGTTTTTCAGCGTTCTGCTATATGTTAATGTCTCAAGCGGATTTGCTAACACAGCTAAATGTGATTCAGTCAACACAGTCGTTATTTCTCTTTTCTTAAATGTGCTCAGTTTAATATTTATGCTTCTCCTTCTCTGCACAATAAGTCCACATTAACCAAATATTCTGAAAACAAGTTGTAGCTTGACAACCAAAGAACGTTTCAAAATCGGTTTCATTTGCTTGGGAGTGAAAATCGATAGCGGAATTGGAAAACTGGAAACCAGAAGCGGATTTCTGGGATATTGACTTACGGTGCTAAAGTGAGGTGTACATGGTGTAAATTCTTAACACATTGAAAGTGTTCCCTTATAGCAACATCATTGGACAAAACCAAGTACTGACTCATTCTATGAGTCCAAAAACGAAACAAGAGCAAGAAGCTATGTAGAACGTACTCTGTTGTGAAGCAACAGTTAGTTTAATGTATGCTCAGTTAGGAACAAGGCGAGATGTATATAGTGTCCCTTAGGCGATTTTTATGGACTGTGTGTGTGCAATACATATAAAAAGCGTGAATACAATAAAACAAACAAGACTTAAAAGGAATTTGTGAAGAACTGTACAATTAATATTTACAAAAAACTGTAACTTAAGTACTCTGATGAAAAAAGACCTTATCGCTAATATTTAATATTGAAATAAAAATATTGAAACAAAATATTTATATCTTTGTGTAACTATATATAAGATGGACAAAAGAAATCGATCTTCTTCCTGTTCCTTTGTTATATGGAGATTGTGGGTAGCGCTTAACGCTTGCAGATGTTATTATTGTTTTCTCTTCTAGCCGATATCAAGCTGTGTATGTGAATTATTACTTAAAATACTTGTATAAAAATAGCTTATGTTATTATTTTAAGATAATGCAAGCACCTCATCTTAATGTCTCACTTTAAGAGAGAGATTAATTAGTATTTTTCAGCTGCTACGATGCCCAAAAGCCGTTATTGCTTACTGGCAACAATTGGCCACCATTACATGGCAGATTTAAATATTAAGTTATTTTGCAATTTCCATTCATAGCAGAGGCTAAAAAACTATTTCAAATCCTTATTTAATTTGAGTTTGACTATTTCAGTAATTCAAATTTGCGAGGGGTCAGATATTTTCAGTGATACCATTTGGGGCAGATGTGTGTATCCTGACCTGGACTTTATTTCGTGAAATTGTTAACTTGTAGGGAGCCTGACGCTCATCTAAAATGAAATCAAACACTTATTTGGCCTCCTGCAAAGTATTCAGCTTATAATGGTCTTACCTACACAATGAAAATAATTAATGTTAAATCCTCATCCTATGTAGTTCAAAGTAAGGAATCTTTATATGTAGCTTACATGATAGAAAATAAATTGTCAGCCGTTTTTGTAATAACCCAGGCATATGGCCCTGGCAAGCAGTCAAAAGGATCTTTAGATGTCTGTTGGAAGGTACTTAAGAAAGTTGACAACTGTGTATCTGTTTGAATCTCAAGGAGCAGTGATATCCTGGCAGAGTAAGAAAGAGCTGAAAGTAGCTTAATCTGCAACTGAGGCAGAATGCATGGTCCTGACTACAATAAATTAGGATGCTAACAGAATTCCATTGATTTAATGGTTAGTGAAGTTGTGTATATAAAGAAGATTTTTAATTTCTGAACTTGAGTGGCCCTATGAAAACCATTTGTCACTCGACAATCACTTTGTGTTATCGATAATAGTCATTACAATCTATTACAGCTCTTGCAATGAGAACACTGAAAATCTTTGCCCACAGAAATAAAACAAGATTCAATCTTGGGATGAGTTCCTAGATGACACAGGTGAAAGAGTGAGGCCTACGTGTTCTGCTTGCTTGCACACTTGTTTTCGGTAAATCACCCTTCTGCTGCGATGAATGGGCGCTCCTAGCTTCACTGTCCTAGGAGTTGGTGGGGAAATACAGTGGACACTGTACTGATCTGTCTTCTGTCACCATCTATTCTGCAAGATAAGTTCAATTTCTGTTCTAACAGTGTCTCATTTTTACATTTCAGGCCTGTGATCTCATTTAGTAACACCGTGATGACCTCATTTGTACAATCTTTGTTACTAAGTTTTAACTTAAAGCTGAGTTTCCACAGGCAACAAAAATGATGCCACTTGGCCACCACTTGAGTGACATAATCGAAGTTGCTTGTTGAAAAACCCAAATTCTCAAGTAACATCACTTTTAGACACGCTTTAACTTGTAATGCCACATTCCTTCTCTCACCACCAGAAGGGACGACGATCTTTGAAGTCGTATTTGATGGTTTGTACGAAAATGTGTAGTTTCATGGTACATTGCATTAAGGTTCTCTCCAAAACATATTGTTTAGAGTATGGTTTTATTATGCTGCAGTGTTAGTGCGTGTAACTTCGATGTATAAAAATTTTGCCATTGGGGTTGCGAGCATTAATTAATGAAAGTTGATTTATTTGTGGTTTCATAGCAGCTTACTTTAGTCTAAAAATGGTGAAAATTAACGTAGTAATGGCAGTATATTCAGACAGTCACATTCTAGTACTGGAAACTTCAATGCTGTTTAAACATCTGCCCAGTTTATTTGACAAAGGAAGTAACAAGATTTGTGGCGGTAGCGTTATTTCAGATTGAGTGTAGTCTTTAATAAAGGACATCAACTACAATACAGTGCTTTTAGGCCCTTGTATGAAGCATAGCTCCAAAATTCCGTATAGAATAAATTTAATATTTCATTGTATTTAACTGATGTGGGGTGAAAAAGTGAAAATATTAGCTTTTAAATAAGTATTTAGGATATTGTAGATAGCATCCAACACACCACACAAAAACTTTGAAATTGTAAACTTGAGAATATGATGTTGGCCTAAGTGTCGGAATGTTGTAATTGTTAAATATGAAATATTCAGTTTTACTTGACCCAGGTCAACAGCTTTAATGTATTGGATTTTTTAATAGTGTTTGAATCTCAGCTCTACATGTACTCAAAATTAGCTTTTCTTATGTAAAAATATGCCGTATATGGGTCTTCACTTACGAGTGTTACATCCATTGCCTTGTATGATGCCATTGCATTATTTGTTCATAAATTCCACTTCTCAATCCAACATTTGCGCGTTCCCTTTTTGTTATTGGATTCATATCTCAGTTCCTACAACATGATCTGTATGACAACATGCGAATAATCTCAGCTGATGCCATACTGAAAACAATGGCATGACAATTCTGGTAGGAGTACGTAGAAACAGCAGCACAAAGCCACTGCCATATCAACTGGAATGTTACTTTGCTGTGGCACTAATTTGGTTGCATGTGGAAACAGTTTAAATGTGGGTTTTGACAGTCAAATAAAGTGGTGCAACTTGAGTGGTGTCACCGAAGTTGCACGTGGGCATGCAGAATTCTGTGGTATCACTTGAGCGAGGCCACTTTTACCTATGGCACTAAAATGTGTAGTCGTTTTAATTTTCTGACAGACTTTCGTTCTCCCACTGCCGATTAGTGTCATTCGACTTGTGCTTGAATTTCCAAGCATCGTCACAATTCTTTGGTTCTCATGTGTGTCTGCTTTGTAGTACCAAAAATATCTATAAACTGATTGTTAGCAATAATCACAGAATTTAGTATCCTCTATGAGAAGTGACATTGATTGCGGAAATGTAGAAATGAACGCTACAAAAGTATTGCTTGAAATTGTGTATGACTTGTGGAAAAACGTCCCTGGTTGCGATCTTTCACATTGCAAAAGCTAAAATATGAAGCATTTGCAATGCCTACTTGAATGAATACAATGATATGTTAAAATATTAAAAGAGTGGTGCCTCTAAGGCTCATCTGGCACCCAAAAATCTGATTTTTGGAAAATAGGTAGCAATTCTATATTTGTACATAAAATAAAGTATAGCCTACTTTAAAAATTGTTACCTTCTGCTATAGGCATTTATAAAAAATTCTGCATTGTTTTTTAAAAAAACATATGAGGTAGTTGTGAAAGTTTGACAAAAATAATGCTATTACCACACTTAACCCATACAAATCGTCGATCATTTTATGCCATATGATAAATGCACAGCTATTATGAGCATAGTGAGTACCAAGCAACACTGTGTGCGTTTTTATTCTAAATTGTATGTGGCCTGAACCGCGAAAACATGGGATGTATTTTAACAAGAGTATATTATTAACTTTCTAAGTTCAAGATTGCTACTACTTGAAGATATTGCCTTAAAGTACGCAATGGTTAATTTATGTGGTCAAAATATATGACGTTTCCAGTGTATGATGCATGGATAAGATTTGTGTTTAATAAACAAATAAGACTGAACAATTAGTGAAAGGTGAGTTTTAGCTTCACAGCAGTTTATTTCATTCTACAAATGATGGAAATTAATGCAATACTTGCGGTATGTTCAGATAATAGTAATGTAACTTCAATGCTCTTATAAATTTGCCCTGTTGATTTGAGAAATGAAGTAATGAGGTTTCTGGCAGCAGGATGATTTCAGCTACATTGTCCCTCATAACGAAGGAAATCACCAACTGTACTGCACTGTCTTTTAGCGCATTTTCACAAAGCATAACTCAAAAAAGTGGAATAGAATAACTTTGCTATTTTGTCTTTATAGCTGATTTGAGGTGCAAGAGTGAAAACAGTGTTTGGAACACTGAAAATAGCGTTGAACAAATAACACAAAAACTTTAAAATTTTGCTGTTTGGGACATGGCATAATTATTGAAAAGATGAAATAATCATCAGATGTCAAATACAAAAGTGCCACTTCTAGTGTCGCTTCAGCCAGAACTGCATCTTTAATGTGAGTATCGGTTTTTTTAAAATGAAATGATTCTCTTAGACAGACGATTAACTGTTGACGAAGTGGCACATCGTCTGCAAATTAGTCACGGTTCTGCCTACGAAATCATCCACAATAGACTTGAGTTTCATAAAGTTTGTGCAAGATGGGTCCCAAAACAACTCACTCAGTTGCATAAACAAATACGCTTAGACATCTGCAAAAAACATTTGGATCGCTATGGTAACGAAGGAGACAGCTTCTTAGACAGGATCATTACTGCTGACGAAACATGGCTTCTTCATTACGAGCCGGAGAGTAAACGCCAGAGTATGGAATGGAAAAATCCAGATTCTCTGTGCAAGAAAAAGTTCAAGAAGCAACCGTCCGCAGGAAAATTGATGCTTACGGCGTTTTGGGACGCAAAAGTTCCAGTACTGGAACATTATGGGGAAAGGGGCACAACAATGAACAGTATATGTAACGGAGAGATGCTTACCGCCAGGATAAAGCCTGCAATTCGAAGCAAACGCCGAGGATCGCTGTGAAAAGGTGTTGTATTGTTGCACGACAATGCCCTTCCGCACACTGCTGAAACGCTCCAGAAACTCACATTTGAAGTACTGGATCATCCTCCATAAAGTCTCGATCTTGCCCCTTCTGACTATCACTTGTTTCGTCCACTCAAACAGGCATTAAGTGGCCGTCGATTTGCCTCGGACAAAGCGGTGCGTTCCTGGGTCGCACCTTCTTTTAGGAGGGCATCAGGAAACTTGTACAACGATGGACCAAGTGCGTTGAAACGCAAGGAGCCTATGTAGAAAAATTATGTTCTTGTAAGTTTCCTATTTGATTACAATAAAATTTTATAACTATTTTGCGGGTAATAATTGACATACCCTCGTATCGCAGAAGGAACATCCAGCTTGTTATAGTCATTTTACACGACCTCGTTCAAACTCAGTGAGGTGCGGATAGTGACATCTTAGTCGTCTTAAAGGCATTTTTGACTAACATCAGCTCACCAAGTGTAATCTCGAAAGTAACTAATGCTCACGACCGTTACAGCGTGTAGTGAAAGCAAACCTGGTTTGAATCGTCAAAGCAGCTGTACTAGCGCCACCCTTATGCGACTGGTGCGAAATTTGAAGAGACATCGTCTTCCAGATGTAGAAACGCACATACCAACTTTCTTGGTGTTGAGCTTTTTTCTATCAGTGTATAAGGCTTTGAATATCGGGGTGAGTTTCAAATCCTGCAGCGTGAAAGGATCTACACTACTGGCCATTGAAATTGCTACACCAAGAAGAAATGCAGATGATAAACGGGTATTTTTTTCAGATGTTTTGGGCATGAAACGTGTAGCAGCAAAGTTTCTTCCGAAATGGTTGATTTTGTCCAAAGACGACGTCGCGCAGAAATCGCTCAGGAATTGTTGAATGAAGTCGACAACGATCCAGAAGATCTAAAGAAGGTTATAACAGGTGGCGAAACATGGGTATACGGGTGTGACGTCGAAACTGAGGTCCATTCGTCCCAATGGAAACTGCCTGAAGAGCCAAGACCGGAAAAATGTCGACAAGTTCGATCACACGTGAAGGTTATTCTCACTGTTTTCTTCGGTTAGAATGGGATAGTGCATCATGAGATTCTGCTTTGTGGTCGTACGGTCAATGAGGAACACAAGCTGAAAGTTCTGCGCCGTTTGTGTGAAGTAATCCGAAGAAAACGGTAAACCACTCGTGGAAATTGCATCACGATAATCCTTCCGCTCTCACCTTAACGCTCTTTCGAGATTTTTTGGCAAAAAAAAACCTGTTGTGTTGACCCAGCCAACATATTCCCCTGACATGGCACTATGCGACTTGTTTCTCTTCCCGAGGCTGAAGAGAACCGTGAAAGGCCCTTGTTTTGCCACCATCGATGAGATAAAAAACAGAATCGCTGAAGGACCTTAACATTATGAAGAAGAGTGAGTTCCAGAAGGGCTTCCAAGATTGAAAAAAAAAAAAACGCTGGCACAGGTGTGTTATAACTGAGGGGAATTAATTTGAAGAGGACAAAGTTGATGTAGACGAAAAACTAAAGATAATTTCAGAAAAACAAAAATTCCAGTTACTTTATGATCAAGTCTCATATACTGAATTAGGCTGCGGAGCTTTAAAAAAAACAGACTCTCGCCATGTGTAACAGTGGTCTTGTGCAATACGTGGCAGTTCATGCCTAGACTTCGTGATTTGTGGGCTTGCAAACAACTGATACAGCGGCGCCATGTGAATACATCAGGAAAGACAGAAGAAAGCAGTCAGCTTTTGCATTGCATTCAGGAAGCAGTTTGATTACATATTATTTGGTACTTACTGAAATAATTAGCTGTAGATACATTCGCCAAAAATGCAATGAAATATCACTGCAACTGCTTATTTGTTCACTTCAGAAGCTCGAATTATTTTTGCAGAAATACACAACCATACTACTTACCGATCCTCTGTAACAATGTATCACATTGTTTTGAGGTTTATAGATCACTTCAAGCCTTTCAGTAAGTAAAATCCGATGAGTATATGAAGAGTATATTTTTTCAGTTCATAAGGTGTAACGAAGTTCACCAGTTCGTTGAAAGATTCATCATTCATCGTTAAAAGATTTCGACAGTCATCTGGGTCTGCTGCAAGTCCTGTTAGCATGTTAGTATGACTGGGCGCAGAACTCCTTCCAAGTCACTTTTTTGCCCATGACCATACCCTCTTTCCAGCACAAAGCGATTTCTGTCACAATACGCGTGAGTTCTACTGTCTGTGCAAACTAGGTTGACAGTCAGCGCAGTGGCTGATGTGGAAACGACCTTAGAGACATTTCCTATTTGAAGCTGCTCCCATCAGCCACCACGCCAAGTATCAACTTAGTCTGCATTGACCTACATCATCGAGCACTGACATGTTTGCTGTAAAGGTAGGGTTGTAACTGATGTGTCATGGGCATGAATATTGAGCAATAAAATTACACCGTTGTTGCCCTCTCAGTTTTGAGCAATTCATTGACACAGTACAACAATGCAATAAATACCGAGTGTGTGAGGGCCACTCAACACCAAACTACTACAAGCAGCTACGAGTTTTTATTGTTCTTGTGTGCCTTTCTTCCGCTACTTCAGTATTATTACAACGCCCAGAACAGTTAACGTCACAATAAATGGCAAACTTATTTTACACATTACACAAATACTTGTGCAGCTAACATAAGACATTTGTGCTTTACACATCCGCCATCTTGTGAAGATGCTAGTTTTTACTAAGGTGTGTGTAATCTGGGATGAAATGTAATAGATTCATATCTTGCCAACAGAAGACTGTTTGTCTCAGTTAAAACCAAACACTCTGTTATTGTAGAAATTAGTACTGGTGCTCCACAGGGCGCTGTTCTTGGACTCTCCTTCTTCATCATCACTATCAATGACCCACCACATTAGATAAATTATACTGTCATATGCTATGCTAATGCCATCACTTAGATCTGCTCTCTATTGGGTCTCATCAAGTAAATTACTCTGTAACAGCTTTTTGGTCTTGCCCGAGTCCACAGAAAATAAATATTTAAAACTGCTTGGGATGCACATAAATTCCAAACTTAACTGGGAAGAACATGTCAGCAGCCTGTATAAAAAGATTTAATAAGTCTCCCATCTCCTTTGGAAATTTAATGCTGGCTAGCTTAAAGTAATGTATTTTGGACTATTTCAGTCGCACATTATTTATGGCCTTATCATTTGGGGACATACCTCTCACATCATTAAAATGTAGAAAATTTAGATAGGAATGTTACACATAATGTGTAGAACTGGTCCTAGGGGGCACCATCGTCCATTCTTGACCGAGCTTAATCTATTGACCATTGTAAACTTGTACATGTATTACTGTGTACTATTTGTGAATAGTAGCATCATGATACAAGTTGTCCAGGAAGAAATTCGTGATCAAACACAAGAACGAAGGCAGCTTATGGCATACAAAGATACAGACTAACTGGTAACTCGCACAAAGTGGATAATTTAAGGATCTCCAACATATTGCTTGACCCAGGCCATAAAAGATTCTTAAAGAGATACTTTACAAATGCTTTTTTGACTACAACCCATTTGACTGTATGAGAAAGCTTCATGATCTGGGTATTGCTGATAGCAGTTTGTAAACGAACAACTGTATTAACTGTCTATTATGAGAATCATAGATAATAGCTGTATTCACTATTTTAAGAATGATGTTGTGCATTGTTTGTATACAGGCAGGTATTTATTCACTGTAGTCAGTGTTTCAATGTCTATTGTATTTAGCAGTTTGGTATGTTAACTGTGTTCACCAAGTTAGCAACGGTAGTCTGTACTGAACTCTGAATTTAGTGTCTTCATATTTATGGTATTTACAAATTGTTGTACATTAACTGTATCTGTTCACTGTATCCATTGTCTGCAATTTTTATGATCACATGTACCAAAGACAAAGCCCAGTTAATGCTGTCGTATCAGCAGTCAACAAAGGGTCTTGATTCCTTATTAAAACAAGTGGTATAATTTTAATGCAATCTCTTTAGCGAAAAAGCCACTTTTGGCAGGATTAATTGTCAGCCACACTTTGTGTTGTTTGGATGTATTAATGAAGTATGATGGTAAAATGAAGGGACTGAATAAGATGTGATCAATTCAAACTAAAGCTATAAATCATTTGATTTAGTATTGTGTATGAAGTTGATTGGAAACTTGAAATAATTTGCACAATCAGGAATCAATAACTATTCGACTATGCCAACAATGGGAGTGACCATTGGTGGACCATCAGAATGAGCTCAGAAATGTACCATACTAGACAAACTCATTTAATTTACTTCTAGATAGTGAAGCAACTGATCCAGTATGGTATATGCTATAATTTCGTGTTTTTATTACTAATACTTTTTTATTCTGCAACAAATATTGCAGTGGAACACGAAACTTAACTAGAATTAAAAATATATTGTTTTTACTAGAAAATTCTGTCTTTCTTAAGTAAAATCGAATGATTACTTATATTCAAAAGTATATCTCATTTTGTGTTTCGTTAATAACTGTTGGAACACCTTAGATATTCATGTGCTTTTACAGTATGACAGAAATTTTTATCTGTTTGTGACTAAAATATAATTTATATCCAACTATGGAAACATTGTCAACAACACTAATTTTGTAAATTGTTCATCACAGAAAACTGTCATTGTACACTGTTGTTGTTATAATCTTTGCCAGGCGAATTGTGAAACCCACTGAGGTATCTACAGTTTTGTAACAATATATTTTTTAAATATAAGCCTAATTAATGGAAGAGTGGCAATTGTATGTAATGCTTACTTAGTTAGTTGTTTGCTATGTATTCATCATTGGTAATGCATAGATTTTGACTTGTTCTGTACATTGAGTTCGTATATTTTTGCTGTTAATTGTGTTTAAAGCATTTTTCTTTCTTCATTGAAGACATTAATTAAAAACAAAATTTCTAGCTTTCAGCCATACTCTGCTACCAGCTTCCTTCATCACATTATGGGCCCAGAGGTGGAAAGTAAATAGATGAAACTTTAAGACGTAGCTGTTGTATTTCTAGTTCGTCAGCTTGGAACACAAAGATGTTACAAAAATATGAAATTAAATATCGATTTGCTCTTTTCAGTCAACACCGTTTCGGAAGCCGGAAATTTCGAGTGCAAGGTATGCCAGACGAATTAGATGTGTTGGATCTCACTGCAAAAGAATAAACAGAACAAATGAAAGGATTTAAAAATAACGGAACGAACTCCGAAGAGCCATCTGGGATACGTGAAAGACCGCAAAACTGTATTTCGAAAGTGGAAAAATTCGTGCAACACCTTTGAAAAAAAGCATTGCTAGTCAGTTGTATCTACGTACATAGGTACTGAATCCAAGTTCAGTTCAGAAAAAAGTACAACGAATGCGCACGTCTTAGAATTTGAAAATTCGATATGTGGTCTTCGCCTGACAGGTGCGAAAGTGGAAGATACCATGCTGCGTGTCATTTTTTATTGACTATGCCACAAAAAATATAATAACGTTGGAACTGCAACCGAGACATTGTCTACGAAAGATGTGAAGTTGAGATTGGCAAAAAAAAATATATAGGCCTATAAATCACGAAAATAAATGAGCAGACTCTAAGGAAAAAACCTTCAGTAGACTCGGGACAAAACAAAAGGTTTAATACGTACAAAAATGCTTTCGGTTTGGGAAACTCAATGGAAAAACAAATTCGCAAATGCCGGGCAAGGGGACAAGCATACTTCCAATGGAGAAAAACAGTTTAGCTTTAAACGTCATAACCCTGGCGAATTTGGACACAAAAGAGCTGGCTGTAATTAAAGTAACAAAACAAGAGGTTTCTATGAGTTCGAATTGACGTTGCTTGTCGACTGGTGCGTTTAATGAGTCGGGCTTACCGATATTTGGACTCTGGTGCGAGCGAACATTTTCTGAATCACGTGAAAGGCGTTCGTAAAGCGCAAACGCTTGAAAGACAGGTAACGGTTAACACTGCAAAAACTGAAATGTTTTTAAGGCAGTGCTGTTCAGTGAAACAAATATTGTCAGCTATCTCAACATAAAGGCAGTGCCAGTTTCGATGAAAATTAATAACGTTATTGTTCTGCATGTTGGTGTTCCGGCTGCTATGGATTTATTTTTCAGTTGTCGTTTTTGCAGTTCATTGCTGCTATCTGAAGTTAAATATTGTCTTTTTGTGAGGTAGTGAGTGTAGCTGTGGACGCTAGAAAATTGGGTACCCAATGGAGAAATCAGAATATCTTCGAAGTATTGTTGTTCTGTTTTAATTCCATAGAGGGTGCCAGTAGCGGAGGTAGCCAGAAACATTTGCGCCGTTTGTAGGGATAATGCCATTGGACAGTTTAAGGCCAGAAAATGGTTTAGTCGTTTCAAGGAAGATATTTTTGATATTTAATGGCTTTCCACGTTCAGGAAAATTTTCTGGGTTTGATGGAGATTATTTAAATACACTGCTGGTCATTAAAATTGCTACACCGAGAAGAAATGCAGATGATAAACGGGTATTCATTGGACATATATATAATACTAGAAATGACATTTGATAATATTTTCACGCAATTTGGGTGCATAGATCCTGAGAAATCAGTACCCAGAACAACCGTAATAACGGCCTTGAAACGCCTGGGCAGGTACAGGTACAGCTGCTCATGCAGTTTCATCACGATACCACAGATCATCAATCATCAAGAGTAGTGACTGGCGTATTGCGACGAGCCAGTTGCTCTGCCGACCATTGACCAGACGTTTTCAGTTGGTGAGAGAACTGGAGAATGTGCTGGCCAGGGCAGCAGTGGAACATTTTCGGTATCCAGAAAGGCCTGTACAGGACCTGCAATATGCGGTCGTGCATTATTCTGCTGAAATGTAGGGTTTCGCAGGGATCGAATGAAGGGTAGACCCACGGGTCGTAACACAACTGAAATGCAACGTCCACTGTTCAAAGTCAAGTCAGTGCGAACAAGAGGTGACCGAGACGTGTAACCAATGGCACCCTATACCATCACGCCAGGTGATACGCCAGAATGGCGATGACGAATACACGCTTCCAGTGTGCGTTCACTGTGATGTCGCCAAACACGGATGCGACCATCATGATGCTGTAAACAGAACCTGGATTCATCCGAAAAAATGACGTTTTGCCATTCGTGCACTCAGGTTCGTCGTCGAGTACACCATCGCAAGTGCTCCTGTCTGTAATGCAGCGTCAAGGGTAACCGCAGCCATGGTCTCCGAGCTGGTAGTCCATGCTGCTGCAAATGTCGGCGAACTATTCGTGCAGATGGTTGTTTTGCAAACGTCACCATCTATTGACTCAGGGATCGAGACGTGGCTGCACGATCCGTTACAGCCATGCGGATAAGATGCCTGTCATCTCGACTGCTAGTGATACGAGGCCGTTGGGGTCCAGCACGGCGTTCCGTATTACACTCCTGAGCCCACCGATCCCATATTTTGCTAACAGTCATTGGATCTCGACCAACGCGAGTAGCAATGCCGCGATACAATAAACCACAATCAGCGTAGGCTACAATCCGTCCTTATCAGAGTCGGAAACGTGATGGTACGCATTTCTCCTTCTTACACGAGGCATCACAACAACGTTTCGCCAGGCAACGCCGGTCAACTGCTGTTTGTGTATGAGAAATCGGTTGGAAAATTTCCTCATGATAGCACGTTTTAGGTGTTGCCACCGGCGCCAACCTTGTGTGAATGCTCTGAAAAGCTAATCACTTGCATATCACAGCAGTTTCTTCTTGTCGGTTAAATTTCCCGTCTGTAGCACGTCATCTTCGTGATGTAGCAATTTTAATGGCCAGTAGTGTACATAATTCACAACCAACTACATTAGAATACTCGAGTACTGACAAATGTGGTGGTCTGTTATCATTCCACCATAGTGCGACATTTGCATGCAGTGGGGAACGTTCAGAAATCGGGTGTATGGGAAACGCATGCTCTAAGCCAAAATAACATAAATCAGTGGGTGGCTGTACATACATTTCTGCTTGCTCGTTCTCAGTTGGTTTGTGAACACTAATCATTCCTATTTTGTGTCGTTACTGGTGACGAGAAATTGTGTCTTTATCCTAATCTAAGGGATAGGTTGAGCCCGAAGAAAGCAGCAGCTCCCCGAACAAAAACTTAGGCGCAACCACTGCCAAGATTGCGTAAGATGTTCGGCGGGTTGCGTTGGCCGCCTTTGCAGGCGGAACACGCTGTTACATCCTTGAGCCCCCGGTTCTAGAAGTACCCTTGTCCGGTTAATGGCTGACGCTACAGATCAGTTTGCAAATAAACAATTTATTTATGAAAATATACAGTACAATCACCAACAAACTTTACATATTCACATACACCTTTACCTTTTACCCAAATGAATACAGACTCATTTAAAGATATTTTTCTCCTGTTACGAGTATATAAAGACAAAGATGAAGGAGACATATAAGCAGATTTACCAAAGTCTTTATTAGCAAGTTCGGCCATATGATATGTGCGAAATGCAATAATGTCTCTGTCAACGAAACTTTCGAGTCCACCAACATTGGGTACTCCAGACCTTCCACGGACAATGGCTACAGTAAACCATCCGTTACCATGCCCAAAAGAATCATTAATATCTAAACTAAAATTAAGTCGGCACCCACAGAAAACAGAAGGTCCGTCCAGCAAGGCTTGAGCAGCGACAGACTTAATGGGTATACGATTCTTCTTGTCTCCAGACGTTGTAGCAAACTCAATGTTCTCGATGGTTTTGTAGACTGTCTGTTTAGAACGGCGACGGTATCTTCTGTACGGCTGCCAAGATGCCGTACAGAAGATACCGTCGCCGTTCTAAACAGACAGTCTACAAAACCATCGAGAACATTGAGTTTGCTACAACGTCTGGAGACAAGAAGAATCGTATACCCATTAAGTCTGTCGCTGCTCAAGCCTTGCTGGACGGAACTTCTGTTTTCTGTGGGTGTCGACTTAATTTTAGTTTATATATTAATGATTCTTTTGGGCATGGTAACAGATGGTTTACTGTAGCCATTGTCCGTGGAGCAGTTAATATTACGTATCTGGTGGAACATGGACTGCGTGGTGAACGAGTCATTGCTTCCTCGTGGTGTAACCATCACTGCTGACATTTATTGTCAACAACTAACACGTCTTTCAGATGCAAATCCAAGAACAACGATCAGGAAGACTGTGTGAGGTGATGCTACCTCACAACTCACGCCCGCATTCTGTCGGACTGACTAAACAGACTGTCCAGGAACTGGGTCGGGAAAACATTCCGTGCCCACCTTATTCGCCCGATCTTGGGCCCTCAGATTTTCACCATCTCCGCTGTCTATCTGCAATCTTCGAGGAACTTCCTTCGCGGATGGAAATGCGCTTCGAACATGACTCGACGAGTTCTTCGTCTCAAAAACATGTGATTTCTATAGTCGCGGAATGTAAAAGTTAGCCCAGGGTTGGAAGACTGTTGTAAATAGTGAAGGCGAATATGTTATTGATGACCAAAGTCTCTACTGTGAGTATCTGTTCTGTTTATTAAACATATGCACCAGCCCAGTATTTCATTTGTTCCTGGACTAGCTAGTAACTTGTAGTCAGGGCACAGACCAAAGATAAATGGTTTAAAGGTTACGTTTGAAAACGGAAGAACAACTGTTTCAATAGATAAGGATGTTGTTGCGAATGAAAAAAGAGGAGGCGAAAATGTAAGCCCTGAAATTCATCAGAATCTTTGGCACAACGTTTCTTACTGAAACACTGCAAATCTCGAACCAAAGACTACGACACTTCAATTATACCTATGTAAAATTGCTTCCGAAATACGCGAAAGGAATGAACATCGAAGACACGAGTCCACCGAAGTCATCCACTACATCTACATCTACATTTATACTCCGCAAGCCACCCAACAGTGTGTGCCGGAGGGCACTTTACGTGCCACTGTCAATACCTCCCTTTTCTGTTCCAGTCGCGTATGGTTCGCGGGAAGAACGACTGTCTGAAAGCCTCCGTGCGCGCTCGAATCTCTCTAATTTTACATTCGTCATCTCCTCGGGAGGTGTAAGTATGGGCAAGCAATATATTCGATACCTCATCCAGAAACGAACCCACTCGAAACCTGGACAGCAGGCTACACCGCGATGCAGAGCGCCTCTCTTGCAGAGTCTGCCACTTGAGTTTGCTAAACATCTCCGTAACGCTGTCACGGTTACCAAATAACCCTGTGATGAAACGCGCCGCTCTTCTTTGGATCTTCTCTATCTCCTCCGTCAACCCGATCTGGTACGGATCCCACACTGATGAGCAATACTCAAGTACCTATCTGCCTGCAGGGCAAGCAGACAAGAGTTCTACACAATCACAAGAGGATAAGAGCGAATTGTGTCCACTGGAGGTACTACCAAAAAAAAAAAAGGCTCTGAAAACTATGGGACTTAACATCTATGGTCATCAGTCCGCTAGAACTTAGAACTACTTGAACCTAACTAACGTAAGGACATCACACAACACCCAGCCATCACGAGGCAGTGAATATCCCTGACCCCACCGGGAATCGAACCCGGGAACCCGGACGCGGGAAGCAAAAACGCTACCGCACGACCACGAGATGCGGGCGGAGGTACTACACAGTGACGTTATGTGTCTGTTACTCGCACGTCTAACGACGGAAGAAGGTACATCATTACATTCATAAATGGCTATATCCATTTTTCGGTTGAGTATACATATATCTAATCCCTATGTATAGTGGTATTAACTTAGCACCCACTGGTTTGCTCGTATATATTATATTTTTTTTGTTCGTCTTTAATCGAATTTTTATGTTGTTCACACATCGCAACAGCTTCTCAGCTTTTTGACGGTACTTAAGGCCATTGAAGCATGGTCTTTCCCCATTGTACTTCTGAGCAAAAAGCTATTCTGGTAGCTGGAATCCAAGATTTTCCTTGATCATGCCTTTTGCTTTCTTGCGATGATGTTTCCATAAAAACTTTCACCCTCTAACATGTATTTCTTTATATTTAATCGGGAAGTGAAATTCCAATATTCATAGATTTGGCTAGAAAATTTTCATCCTCTATTCCACCATCTTTCTCAGGAAGTGCGAAACAATTTTTATATTTCTAACAGAGAAACCATATACAGATTTTCATAGATTTAGCTCTGAAAATGCTTTCATAATAATTTCGTAAAACTTTTCATCCCATATTTCACTTCTTTAGTGGGTTGAATTTCCAAAAACAAACATTTTTTAAATTTGTAACTAAGAAATCTAGTTGTTCTTTAATAATTATTTATTTTCAAACTAACTTTTACCGAATACTTTACTCCCTTAATGGTTGAATTTCCAAAAATGCTGAACCATGTATTTTTTAAATTTCTAACTGAGAAATAAAGTACCAGTTTTCGTAGGTCTAGCTTCAAATTTGCTTTAATAGTGACATATGTTCAAAAACTCATCATCCCCTCTTTCACCCTCTTCATGGTGGAATTTCGAAAAATCCCTCCTCAAGCATTACCTACAATATAAGATCAACACTTCTGCCCCCCTCTCCCCTCAAATTTAAGTATCTATACTTAGCGTTTGTCGTAGGCGTTGGTAAGTCACTCAGCCAGTCACTCAGACAGCACATATCTATACAAGGGGTGCCAAAATTCCCATTACATCCTTCTAGAACTTGTACAGGGGAATGAGTAGATAATATTTTGAATATATTCTTCAGGATCTTCTGGTGTCCACTACTGCTAGAACATAGTGCTCTAGCAGTAGTGGACACCAGCAGATCCTGAGGAAGATCCCAGCAAAGGGGTCGGAACGTCGATCATTTTAGTAGAAATATGATGCGGCCTAATAACCGACAAGATTTTAACTTGAGCACAGTATTTCTTATAACATGTAATCAGCCCCACTTATTCTTTATACAAAATTACAGTTGTCTGGAATGTTTAAGACAAAGAGATAAGTAGATCAATTAATTGAACATTTGTCTGAAATCGTTTGTAGGAAATCTGTGTGACGAATTGAAAAAATGAGAGATAATGAATTCGTGTTGGTTTTTATATGAGATGAATATGTGACTCAAACATTAATTTTTGAAAGATGTTATGGTGGACCCTGGACCTCAGTTTAAGACTCTTAACATAAATGCTAAGAGAAGTATGCTTTCATTTGTTGTTGGTGTGCTACAATGTAGTTAAAACTTGTATTCACATTATGTTTCTTGACATGTGCATTGTTCACAGAAAGAAGAGTCTAGTTACACAGTGAAGAACTGTTTGTGTGAGAGGTATAATAACAGTGGTTATTGTGTCAGATAGCCAAATATTTGACTGGATACAGATATTTTACTATCTCTCCTCGGACATTCAATAGCATATTATCTGTTTTCATTGTCAAGATTCCTCCACAACATAGCCACTCTTCAGTTCTTTGGGCATATCATTAAGGGATCTTATTGTTCTGTACAAATTGGATTCCATCAGTTGACATATTTTTACATGGAATTGGAAGAATAATTCACACACATGGATTTATAAACTCCTCTTTTTATTGCACTTGTTTTTGAGAAAGGTTAATCGAATTACAAGGAACACTTCATACATTCTACACATACTTTACTGCGTAAAGTGAAAGGATTGTACATAGTACCTAAGCACACCTGTATGAAGCAGCAGAAGGAAATATTAGTGGTATCTCGCAATGCTAAGGGGTTTAACTTTACACTTGTTAATTTCTGTACATAAATTAAATCACCACTTATTGATAACTACATCGAATTTTACATGAAAGATGTTGATTACGGATTTCAGTATTGAGCCTGGTGAATGTGAAACCACAATAGGCTGCCTGCATTATTTGACTGGGTGAGAGACAGCTGGAATCATATGTCTGTAACTTGAATTTTGCCTTTAGTCAGAAGCTCCAGTCAGCAGTAACAAAACATCCCCATGTCTGTTGATACATTTCATGACAGAATATTTTGCCTCAAATGTTGGTTTCACATGCTCCAGGAACTATGATACACCTTTTTACAACAGCTTCACAGGATGCTACTTTATACATGTCTGTATGAGTAAGGGAAGAATGTAAGGTGCACAACAAAGACAGGCCTAACTTATTTGTTATTACATTATTGACACCAATAGGGGAGCACAGTAGAGCAGAGCAGAGCAGAGACTGAGGAACAGCAGACAGCATTACTTGACTTCAACGGTCTGTGAGTCAGCTGACTGTTGCTGGTATGCACGCTGCAGCTGAAACACACAATTTCAGTTGAAGAGAGTAAAATACAGAGAAGAGGTGGGGAATAAAGAGAAATAGTATAGAGATAAAAGTAGAGGGAGAAGTTAGGAAGACTAGGGAAAAGAGCAGAAGACTGGAGAAAAATGGAGAGGAGAAGAGCAGATGTTTGTAGGAAGGGGAGAAAACTTGTGAACAGAGGAGAGGGGACAGCTAAGAGAACGTGATAACAAATGAGAGAAGGAAAAAGAATTGGAGAAAAGAGAAGACTATTTGAGAAGAAATAAGAGGATTTAAAAAAAGATAAGTGGATATGGGAGAATAAAAAAAGAAGATGTGAAAAGCAAAGAGAACTGGTTAAAACGTGAGAGAAGAATGGAGGAGAGAACTGGAGAAAACGGGGACCTGAAAAAAGAGAATTGAAGAAAAAACAAGACGATTGGAGATAAGAGAGTAGGATTCTAGAAAAGAGAAGAAGGTTGTAGAGAAGTGTGGGGATTGGAGAAAAAAAAGGAGTAGAGGAAAGAGGGAAGAAGAAAGAGTGGAAAAGGAAAGAGGAGTGAAAGAAGCGAAGTAACACAAAACACATAAAAAATTTGCGATAATACTTCATAACTATTAAAACATAGCTAGACTAATTCATCCTGTATGAATTCTTGTATTAACTACTAGTAAATCGCCAGCACTGTGACCAATAGCTTTACTTTTACCAGGCCTCATTCCATGTGGAGTATGATATTCATGTTGATTTGTATATTGTCATTCACATACATGGATTCATGTTCATGCAGATTATGAATGTATAATTTCAACTGTTGTATGAGAAACTCAATTTTTTCTCAATATGCTGTGAGTGTGCTCAAAAAACAATCGTCTCATGTTATTGTAATCTGTTGTGTAAGAGGATAATAGTTTCGTAAATGTATAGGGAAGAGACAGTGAACATCTGAAGTGTCCTAAATAACGAGAAACAAGGTACTTCGTAGCTTCAGAATCTGAGTGTGCTGTTTCAGGTCCCTCGTTCTACCCTACTGCCCCCTCTCAAAAAAAGAGTTGGGCTGAGGAGATTTCAAATAATCAAAATATATTTATTTTTTATGTTGGGTCAACAGAATTTGATTTTTACTTTGAGATACAAAACTGCTTAATTTGTTCAGCCAAAGCATCACTATCCGCAATTGATATGAGGAAAATATTCCGTCGCTTATTCCATAAAATGATGGTCACGATTAACTAATATCCTGCCATTTCGACTGTTGACTAGCAGACTGATATTTCTCTAATGTTTCCGTAACAGTTTTTTTGAACTTGCTGGTATTATTTTCTTGAGAATCAGGTTTATCAGATTTTCTCATCTTTTTTGATGATCCTCACAATTTCTTGCATAAGATGATGTTGGATTAAACTGCAGAAATTTCGATGGGCTACATATCTCGTTCGATTCAAACAAAGTGAAAGAGAACGTCGCGAAATTAATATGGAACTATTTTTCTAAATGGTGTATATAAATTTTGAAAGTTTGTTTGAATTAGAGCAGATATCGATGGTAGGCAATGAAAACCTCGTAACTCCATCTGTCTGTGACAACTCGCAATTCCTGTAACCAGGAACTTCATAATCAAAGAGAGATTTGAAAGTGCATGGACTTCTCTAATTGGTCAATAACTAAGCTTCTACTGTATAGTTATAAAGTGATAAAGAAAGTTGCTACACTTCTATCATTTTTTAATAAACCGTTTTTGCCTAAAAAATGTAACAAGTGGAGTTATGAGGTTTTCATTCCTACCGTCGATGTGTAGCCTATTGGTCGCTTTTGCAATCTTGAAATGTGATCATGGATAAAAACTGGTTGCAGCTAATTCGTTTCCTCGAATTTCAACATTTGTAGTGTTCAAATACATTCAGAAAGGGTAAGAATTATTTACTAATGTTAGCACGAGGATGAAGCCAGTGGCGAGCCGGGCGTCGGAGGGAACATTCGAAAATCTGTCTCGGGCGGAGTACACCGCAACCGCTTCGCTCTCCCACCCACGAGTTTCTTCCGGGCTGCATCGGAACCACGGGCCGCTGGCTGCTCTAAGGAATCGGGAGGGGACCAACATCACCCAACATCACCCAACATCACCCAACATCACCCAACATCACCCAACATCACCCAACATCACCCAACATCACCCAACATCACCCAACATCACCCAACATCACCCAACATCACCCAACATCACCCAACATCACCCAACATCACCCAACATCACCCAACATCACCCAACATCACTCTCAAACTGGAACATCCTCTCAGCATACAATGGCCGCAGTACGCTCACATTCATACGGACGGCTCTAAATCTTCGGTGGGTATGGGGTGCGTCTTCTTTCTCCCATCAAGTGACGCCTGCCAAATGTTTGCGCTACCACGTGTATCTTCTGTCTACACGGTGGAGCTACTGGCCATCAGCGAAGCTATTCATCATGGTACCCGGATATTCAAGTTCGTCCTGATACTTACGGACTCTGAAAGTGTGCTGCAGAATTTGCAACATCCGTCGTTCGATAAACCAACAGGTATGTTTTGGACGTCTTGGCGGCCGTAAGAGACGCACAGACCCTGGGTATCGCCTCTGAATTACTCTGGCATTCTTCAACTGTTGGCCGCTTTGTCAGTCAAGAACAGTATTTGCAGAAGGTCACGCCGATCCCTTATACACAGGTACCGCATCGACGATACAGAAGGCTGCTTTGGCGTTTAGTGTCCCTCAGCACTCCAAGGGCGGCTATCTGGTGGCCATACTACCGAACATCTCTTCTCGACCATGGTTCGTCTCGGATGATGATGTCACTCCCCCCCCCTCACCACCACCACCCAGGCTGTGGCTAAGCCATGTCTCCGCACTATCCTTTCTTTCAGGAGTGCTAGTTCTGCAAGGTTCGTAGAAGAGCATCTGTAAAGTTTGGAAGGTAGGAGACGAGGTACTGGCAGAAGTAAAGCTGTGAGGACGGGGTGTGAGTCGTGCTTGGGTAGCTCAGATGGTGGGACCTTTCCCTCTCGTGGGCAAATGCTCTGAGTTCGTGTCTCGGTCCGGCTCACAGTTATAAACTACCAGGAACTTTCATCATGGTCATCACTTACAAGTTCCCAGTCTTTCCATTTCCACTCTCGCCATGTGTCGAATGATGATGATAACACAAACACCCAGTCCCCGGGAAGAGAAAATCCCAGACCTGGTGAGGAACTGAACCCGGGACCCAGTGGTCCAGAGGCAGCAATGTTAGTCACTAGACCTCGAGCAGTGCAAGGTTCGCCTCAGTGCAGCTTCGTAGATGTCACGCGACTTCTATCATTCGCACGACGCTGGAATACAGCTCCATGCTCCTATATCAGTTGAAGATTGTCATGTCTGGGCACTTTGATAAGGACACAACGGTAGTGGCAGAACCTAATCGCATCATCTACATCTACATCCATACTCCGCAAGCCACCTGACGGTGTGTGGCGGAGGGTACCCTGAGTACCTCTATCGGTTCTCCCTTCTATTCCAGTCTCGTATTGTACGTGGAAAGAAGGATTGTCGGTATGCTTCTGTGTGGGCTCTAATCTCTCTGATTTTATCCTCATGGTCTCTTCGCGAGATATACGTAGGAGGGAGCAATATACTGCAGAGTCTTCCACTGGAGTTGATCTATCATCTCCGTAACGCTTTCGCGATTACTAAATGATCCTGTAACGAAGCGCGCTGCTCTCCGTTGGATCTTCTCTATCTCTTCTATCAACCCTATCTGGTGTGGATCCCACACTGCTGAGCAGTATTCAAGCAGTGGGCGAACAAGCGTACTGTAACCTACTTCCTTTGTTGTCGGATTGCATTTCCTTAGGATTCTTCCAATGAATCTCAGTCTGGCATCTGCTTTACCGACGATCAACTTTATATGATCATTCCATTTTTAAATCACTCCTAATGCGTACTCCCAGATAATTTATGGAATTAACTGCTTCCAGTTGCTGACCTGCTATTTTGTAGCTAAATGAGAAGGGACCTATCTTTCTACGTATTCGCAGCACATTATACTCGTCTACATTGAGATTCAATTGCCATTCCGTGCACCATGCGTCAATTCGCTGCAGATCCTCCTGCATTTCAGTACAATTTTCCATTGTTGCAACCTCTCGATACACCACAGCATCATCCGCAAAAAGCCTCAGTGAACTTCCGATGTCATCTACCAGGTCATTTATGTATATTGTGAGTGCGGCGGTCCTATGACACTCCCCTGCGGCACACCTGAAATCACTCTTACTTCGGAAGACTTCTCTCCATTGAGAATGACATGGTGCGTTCTGTTATCTAGGAACTCCTCAATCCAATCACACAATTGATCTGATAGTCCATATGCTCTTACTTTGTTCATTAAACGACTTTGGGGAACTGTGTCAAACGCCTTGCGGAAGTCAAGAAACACGACATCTACCTGTGAACCTGTGTCTAAGGCCCTCTGAGTCTCGTGGACGAAAAGCGCGAGCTGGGTTTCATACGACCGTCTTTTTCGAAACCCATGCTGATTCCTACAGAGTAGATTTCTAGTCTCCAGAAAAGACATTATACTCGAACATAATACGTGTTCCAAACTTCTACAACTGATTGACGTTAGAGATATAGGTCTATAGTTCTGCACATCTGTTCGACGTCCCTTCTTGAAAACGGGGATGAACTGTGCCCTGTTCCCATCCTTTGGAACGCTTCGCTCTTCTAGAGACCTACGGTACACCGCTGCAAGAAGGGGGGCAAGTTCCTTCGCGTACTCTGTGTAAAATCGAACTGGTATCCCATCAGGACCAGCGGCCTTTCCTCTTTTGAGCGATTTTAATTGTTTCTCTATCCCTCTGTCGTCTATTCCGATATCTACCATTTTGTCAACTGTGCGACAATCTAGAGAAGGAAGCACAGTGCAGTCTTCCTCTGTGAAACAGCTTTGGAAGAAGGTCATTTAGTAATTCGGCCTTTAGTCTGTCATCCTCTGTTTCAGTACCATTTTGGTCACAGAGTGTCTGGACATTTTGTTTTGATCCACCTACCGCTTTGACATACGACCAAAATTTCTTAGGATTTTCTGCCAAGTCAGTACATAGAACTTTACTTTCGAATTCATTGAAAGCCTCTCGCATAGCCCTCCTCACACTACATTTCGCTTCGCGTAATTTTTATTTGTCTGCAAGGCTTTGGCTATGTTTATGTTTGCTGTGAAGTTCCCTTTGTTTCCGCAGCAGTTTTCTAACTCGGTTGTTGTACCACGGTGGCTCTTTTCCATCTCTTACGATCTTGCTTGGCACATACTCAACTGACGCATATTGTACGATGGTTTTGAACTTTGTCCACTGATCCTCAACACTATCTGTACTTGAGACAAAACTTTTGTGTTGAGCCGTCAGGTACTCTGTAATCTGCTTTTTGTCACTTTTGCTAAACAGAAAAATCTTCCTACCTTTTTTAATATTTCTGTTTACGGCTGAAATCATCGATGCAGTAACCGCTTTATGATCTTGGCATGTTCCTAGTACACGACTGCACAATCTGACTTGAGACTGGTTGCGAGAGGCTACCCCTCCTAACCAATGTTCCTGTTTTACTCCGTCATTTTGATATATGCAACTTGTTCACCGATTATTTGAAAGACACTGGCATTAAAATTTAATTCACGAGTTTCTGAGGTCTTCATTTTCAGTTAGCACCAGCCATATTCGTAATCCAGTGTGTAATTGTGTGTTTTAATTTCTGTATGGACCTCTACTTGTACTTTAAATCTTCATTATTGCTTTTTGTTTGTGTCCATATTCCGTTCCAACTTCTTCCGGGTCTGGGTTGCTACTACTAGTCTGGCAGTGTTAGTTTCAGAGGGCGGCCGGATGGCATCCCTGTCATCACCCAATACCCTCCGGGACGGAAGTAGTGACCCCAGCATTCTGCGCCTAGTGTACACTGTGGAAATGTTGCAAATATCTGCGACCCATGTAACTGAGGCAGGACTTGGGGATCAGCCCGGTATTCACAAAGTGGGATGTGGGAAAACCACCGAAAACCCACATCCAGGCTGGCCGGAACACCGGCCCTTCGTCCGGTGGTTAGCACACCAGCCCTTCGTCGTCAATCCGCCAGGCGGATTCGATCCGGGGCTATCAGCTCACCTGGCGGGATTTCATTATTGCTCCCTTGTGTATTTTATGTCACTGTTCTACTGGCACTTTTGTACATGCCATTGGTTGTATTGTGTGTCGTTTTGGGTTTTTTCTTTTATGTTAAGTACGCCTGTCTGTATGCTATACTTCCACATTGTTATATGATGTTATTTGAAAATTTGTTCTTCAGTTGTTGTTGTGCTTATTGTATAATGTACGGAATGTGCCCTTCGATGTTTTGTCTTATACTATAAGAGCAAATGCGTGTTTGTCATAATGTTGCTGTATAGTGATATTTTTAATTCTGCTCCAGTGTCATTGTCATCACTGCAGCTGCTTGTCTGGTGTTTGTTTAATTGTGCTTGTATTTTACTTATCCCTTTCAGACCTGAATTTATTCTGGAGCAAGAAAAATGTTTATTTGTACTTGCTCTTAGGTGACGTTAATGATTTTACATGCAAAATCAAAAACAATAACAATAATATTCATTTATACAGTAGAATATAACTTATCAACCGCTTCCATATATTCTGGTGGTCACAAGCTTGTGCGCACTACTATACTGAATGGTCGAAATTTTTATAGTGAAACATTTGTGCAAGATTTAAAGTCACTTAGTCTTGTACAAAAGGGTGTGCATTATTCAGGAACACACATATTCAATAACTTGCCAGCAGCCATAAAAAACTTAACAACAAATGAAATTCAGTTTAAGAGAAGCCTAAAGGATTTATTGGTGGCCAACTCCTCCTATTCAATTGATGAATTTCTAGCAGTACCAACTGATTTGTGTGTGTAGATATGTAAGTACAATATAACTTCTGCACCACCTCAGTGCAGTAATGCGTTCATTGTAAATAAGTATTATTGTAGTTGTATTACATGTTTATTACCTCATAAAAAATAAAAACACTTTTATTTTAAATTCAGTGCATTAGTATTTGTAAAGTGATTCTTTCATATAGTGTTCATTAAAAAATGACGATCATTCCATTTGGGACCTGTGGAGTGGTACATTAGCTTGTTTGTTTGAGTTTGTAAGTATTTGTCTTGTATTGTCGTTTTTCTGACATGTTCTACATCCTGGAGGACCTCCTCACTACGGATCAATGGATGAAAGTGAGGTTTCCACTGTGGAAAAATATCTCTGTTACAACTAAGAGACAGCAAAGTTTAATGTACACAATTGTAGCCAGTGGGTTTGAAAGGGTTAAGAGTGTGTTTATGCTAACTTCGTAATTTTGTACTATTCAGCTTTTTTGCTGTTGTACTTCTTTGGCATTTTATATCCGTTGCTGGTTGTGTCGTCTTGTAACACGAAGCCAAATTAAAGAAATGAAAAAAAAAAGGTAATCAGGGTTGATGATAGGTTGGGGGGGGGGGGGGGGAGGGATGGAGATTGGAGTTCTCAGGAAAGAAATGAAAATAAAAAGCCAGCGAAGCGAGTGTTTGCCAGCTGGGAGTGACGAGCGGTGCTCACCCACTGCCGCAGGAAGGGCGAGAGGCGGAACCTCTGGGGGCTGGCCGCGTCGTCCAGCAGGGCCGCCGCCGCCGCCGCCTCCGCCTCCGCCACGGCCGCCGCCTCTTCCGCCCCCTCCACCCCCTCCGCGGCAGGCTCCATGTCGGCGCGCTTGCCGTGGCCGCCGAAGCACGAGTGCCCGAACGCCATGCACCCGCCTGCCGACACACAAACACGCCCACAGTCTCTCGAGCTGCAGTACAATAATTCATTACGTCAATATAAATTGCTACGGAGATGTACAATAACACTTTCAGCACAGTATCGCCATCCCCAAATCTGGTAAGTAATATACAAGTAACTGTTCAGAGATCTTGTCATGTGGAATAATCGGGTCTACTGCCGGATGTTTCTGTCGCTCTGGCACAATATTTCGGGCACGTAACTCGTTGCCTTCTTCAGGTGTTACTGCCGTATTGGGGGATCTTGTCCAGTACTTATGCCCAGAGGGGGCTGGGTGCTCTCTTTGCCGTCCGCACCCGCCTGGTGCTTCTTGTAATGTGTTGTCTCTTCCCCGCGCCCGACTTGGTCGCCATCTGTGGCAGCCCTCTGAGGGCCGTCCTGTGTCGGGCGTTCCGTTTGCGGTCCGCACCCGCCTGGTGCTGATCCTGAGGTTTTGGCCCTTCCAATACGGCAGTCTCAGGTAGCACCTGAAGAAGGCAACGAGTTACGTGGCCGAAATATTGTGCCAGAGCGACACAAACACCGGCAGTAGACCCGATTATTCCACATGTCAATATACAAATAGCTTCGTTACGTTCTATGAACTGTAGTTATATGGATAGTGAACATCATGAAAACAGTGCAACATGTCAATGAAATACGAGGAACGCTTAACAAGTAATGCAACACACCTTTTTCTTGGCAAGTTTCCGTTGAAAAAACGCGGAATTTGTTGTGGGATAACGTGGAATATTGCTGCTTCAGCCCCTGTTGTTTCATGAATTTCCGATAGGTGGCAGTGCTATACTCAGCCTTCAAAATGGCGTCTGTAATGGTGGTTCGTCCCAAGGAGAGACCGGAGTTTCTTTTGGCGGAATATCTATGGAGACCTAACAGTGAACAAAAGCACGGTGAGTCGTCGAGCGTGGTGTCTGTCATCCACTCCGTCTTCAGGCCACGAGTGGCCTACCGGGACCATCCGACCGCCGTGTCATCCTCCGAGGAGGATGCGGATAGGAGGGGCATGGTGTCAGCACACTGCTCTCCCGGTCGCTATGATGGGATTCTTGAGCGAAGTCGCTACTATTCTACGGAGTAGCTCCTCAATTGTCATCACGAGGCTGAGTGCACCCCGAAAAATGGCAACAGCGTATGGCGGCTGGATGTTCACCTATCCAAGTGCCGGCCACGCCCAACAGCGCTTAACTTCGGTGATCACACGGGAAGCGGTGTATCCACTGCGGCAAAGCCTCTGCCGAGGTGTCTGTCATCATCGAATAAAATCGTGCAAACCCTTCCGATCTCCCGCATGCCGTCCAGCCGCACACAGCTGTGACTCCCGCTTAGAACGTGCGGACACTCTCATTCCATACGATATGGCATTACCTGTGTTATTCTGAATTACGATACAAAGTTCCTCTCAGACACTGCGGGAACCACAGCCATTCTGAAGCACATGAAACGTATTCGCAATTACGGATATGGAGATATGGACAACCATCAGCTGTAGCATGGAATGACGATAATGAAAATTTGTGCCGGACTGGGACAGGAACCGACAGTCCGAACCTCACACCTTGTGACTTCCATCTGTTTGGCCCAATGAAGGATGCACTCCGCGGAAAATCAGTACGTCGATGACGGGGACGTTGTCGATGCAGCAAGACGCTGGATCCGATGTCGACCAGTAGAGAGGTACCATGCGGGCATGCTGGCCGTTCCATGAAGGTGGTGTAAGGCCGTTGCATTCACTCTACATCCACGTCTACATGGATACTATGCAAGTCACATTTAAGTTCCTGGCAGACGGTTCATCGAACCACCTTCACAATTCTCTGTTATAAACAGAGAACCGACTCGTCGAGATAACATCTTGGACCTACTGATAACAAACAGACCCGAACTTTTCGACTCTGTAATTGCAGAACAGGGAATCAGTGATCATAAGGCCGTTGCAGCATCCCTGAATATGGAAGTTGATAGGAATATAAAAAAAAAGGGAGGAAGTTTTATCTGTTTAGCAAGAGTAATAGAAGGCAGATTTCAGACTACCTAACAGATCAAAACGAAAATTTCTGTTCCGACACTGACAATGTTGAGTGTTTATGGAAAAAGTTTAAGGCAATTGTAAAATGCGTTTTAGACAGGTTCGTGCCGAGTAAAACTGTGAGGGAAGGGAAAAACCCACCGTGGTTCAACAACAAAGTTAGGTAACTACTGCGGAAGCAAAGAGAGCTTCACTCCAAGTTTAAACGCAGCCAAAACCTCTCAGACAAACAGAACATAAACGATGTCAAAGTGAGCGTAAGGAGGGCTATGCGTGAACTGTTCTGTGAATTCGAAAGTAAAATTCTATGTACCGACTTGACAGAAAATCCTAGGAAGTTCTGGTCTTAGGTTAAATCAGTAAGTGGCTCGAAACAGCATATCCAGACACTCCGGGATGATGATGGCATTGAAACAGAGGATGACACGCGTAAAGCTGAAATACTAAACACCTTTTTCCAAATCTGTTTCACAGAGGAAGACCGCACTGCAGTTCCTTCTCTAAATCCTCGCAGAAACGAAAAAATGGCTGACATCGAAATAAGTGCCCAAGGAATAGAAAAGCAACTGAAATCACTCAACAGGGGAAAGTCCACTGGACCTGACGGAATACCAATTCGATTCTACACAGAGTACGCGAAAGAACTTGCCCCCCTTCTAACAGCCGTGTAACGCAAGTCTCTAGAGGAGCGGAAGATTCCAAATGATTCGAAAAGAGCACAAGTACTCCCAGTCTTCAAGAAGGGTCGTCGAGCAGATGCGCAAAACTATAGACCTATATCTCTGACGTCGATCTGTTGTAGAAATTTAGAACATGTTTTTTGCTCGAGTATCATGTCGTTTTTGGAAACCCATAATCTACTCTGTAGGAATCAACATGGATTCCTGAAACAGCGATCGTGTGAGACCCAACTCGCTTTATTTGTTCATGAGACCCAGAAATTATTAGATACAGGCTCCCAGGTAGATGCTATTTTCCTAGACTTCCGGTAGGCGTTCGACAGTTCCACACTGTCGCCTGATAAACAAAGTAAGAGCCTACGGAATATCAGACCAGCTGTGTGGCTGGATTGAAGAGTTTTTAGCCAACAGAACACCGCATGTTGTTATCAATGGAGAGACGTCTACAGACGTTAAAGTAACCTCTGGCGTGCCACAGGGGAGTGTTATGGGACCATTGCTTTTCACTATATATATATATATATATATATATATATATATATAAATGACCTAGTAGATAGTGTCGGAAGTTCCATGCGGCTTTTCGCGGATGATGCTGTAGTATACAGAGAAGTTGCAGCATTAGAAAATTGTAGCGAAATGCAGGAAGATCTGCAGCAGATAGGCACTTGGTGTAGGGAGTGGAAACTGATCCTTAACGTAGACAAATGTAATGTATTGCTAATACATAGAAAGAAGGATCCTTTATTGTATGATTATATGATAGCGAAACAAACACTGGTAGCAGTTACTTCTGTAAACTATCTGGGAGTATGCGTACGGATCGATTTGAAGTGGAGTGATCATATAAAATTAATTGTTGGTAAGGCAGGTACCAGGTTGAGATTCATTGGGAGAGTCCATAGAAAATGTAGTCCATCAACAAAGGAGATGGCTTACAAAACACTCGTTCGACCTATACTGGAGTACTGCTGATCAGTGTGGGATCCGTACCAGATCTGGTTGTCGGAGGAGATAGAGAAGATCCAAAGAAGAGCGGCGCGTTTCGTCTCAGGGTTATTTGGTAAGCGTGATAGCGTTACGGGGATGTTGAGCAAACTCAGGTGGCAGACTCTGCAAGAGAGGCGCTCTGCATCGCGATGTAGCTTGCTCGCCAGGCTTCGAGAGGGTGTGTTTCTGGATGAGGTATCGAATATACTGCTTCCCCCTACTTATACCTCCCGTGGAGATCACGAATGTAAAATTAGAGAGATTCGAGCGCGCACGGAGGCTTTCAGACAGTCGTTCTTTCCGCGAACCATACGCGACTGGAACAGAAAAGGGAGGTAATGACAGTGCCACGTAAAGTGCCCTCCGGCACACAACGTTGAGTGGCTTGCGGAGTATGAATGCAGATGTAGATGTATTCCAATCTCGTATAGTGCGCGGAAAGAACGACTACCTACATCTTTCCGTACAAGCTCAGATTTCCCCAATTTATCTCGTGGTGATCGTTTCTCCGTATGTAGGTCGGCGTCAACAAAATATTTTCGCATTCGGAGGAGAAAGTTGATGATTGGGTACTCGTCAGAAGATTCCGTCGCAACGAAAAACGCCTTTCTTTTAATGATGTGCAGCCCAAATCCTGTATCATTTCAGTGACACACTCTCCCGTATTTCACAATAATACAAAACGTGCTGCCCTTCTTTGAACTTTTTCGAAGTACACCGTCAGTCCTATCTGGTAAGGATCCCACACCGCGCAGCAGTAGTCTGAAAGAGGACGGACAAGCGTAGTGTAGGCAGTCTCCTTAGTAGGTCTGTTACATTTTCTGTGTCCTGCCGATAAAACGCAGGCTTTGGTTAGCATTCCCCCACAACATTTTCTATGTGTTCCTTCCAATTTATGTTGTTCGTAATTGTAATACCTAAGTATTTAATTGAATTTATGGCCTTTACATTTGATTGATTTATCGTGTAACCGAAGTTTAACGAGTTCCTTTTAGCACTCATGTGGATGAACTCACACTTTTCGTTATTTAGGGTAAAGTGCCACTTTTCGCACCATTCAGATATCTTTCCTAAATCGTTTTGCATTTTATTTTGATCTTCTGATGACTTCCTTAGTCGATAAACGACACCGTCATCTGCAAACAACCTAAGACGGCTTCTCAGATTGTCTCCAAAATCGTTTATATAGACGAGGAACAGCAAAGGGCCTATAACACTACATTGGGGAACGCCAGAATTCTACCGTTTTACTCTACGACTTTCCGTCAATTACTACGAATTGTGACGTCTCTGATTGGAAATCACAAATCCAGTCATATAACTGAGGCGATATTCCGTAAGCACGCAATTTCACTGTAAGACGCTTGTGTGGTACAGTATAAAAGCCTTGTGGAAATCCAGAAATGCAGAATCGATCTGAAATCCCTTGTCAATAGCACTCAACACTTCATGCGAATAAAGAGCTAGTTGTGGTTGACAAGAGCGACGTTTTCTATATCCGTGACAATAGGCAGTTTTCTTCGAGGTAATTCATAATGTTCCAACACAATATATGTTGCAGAACCCTGGTGCATATCGACTTTAACGATATGGGCGCGCAATTAAGTGGATTACTCCTACTACCTTTCTTGAATATTGGTGTGAGCTGTGCAACTTTTCAGTCTTCGGGTAGGGATCTTTCGTCGAGCGAATAGTTGTATATGATTGTCAAGTATGGAGCTAAGGCATCAGCATACTCCGAAAGGAACCTAATTGGTATACAGTCTGGACCATAAGACTTGCTTTCATTAAGTGATTTAAGTTGCTTCATTACTCCGAGGATATTTACTTCTACTTTACTCATGTTGGCAGCTGTTCTTGATTTGAATTCTGGAATATTTACTTTGTCTTCTTTTGTGAAGACTGTGTTGGAAAATAGGGTTCTGTGGTCAAAAGAGTGGGGACTAATAAGATGTATTGGAATACTGAATAAAACCAACATAAAACGGTAGCATACTTTTGATCACATAGTGTATACAAGAGAACTCTGACTTGGTGAATGAAATATCTTATTCCATCTGCTCCAACAAGGTCAGAGTGTTCCAGACTAATTTCTCAGAGTGCTATCAACCACTAGTTTTACATCTTAAAGGTCCCCTTAAAGAGTGTATGAGGGCATTTGAGAAAAGAATGATTAACATATTTCTATAACAAAATATGGAGACAGATATTGCAGATGCATTTGGGATCAGCAATATACTTTGAGTACTCATGCAAAAAATGGCTCTGAGCACTATGGGACTCAACTGCTGTGGTCATCAGTCCCCTAGAACTGAGAACTACTTAAACCTAACTAACCTAAGGACACCACACACATCCATGCCCGAGGCAGGATTCGAACCTGCGACCGTAGCAGTCGCACGGTTCCGGACTGCGCGCTCTAGAACCGCGAGACCACCGCGGCCGGCAGAACTCATGCAATTCCCTCTTATGCAGACAAGAAATTTTTATGCCGGTTGTGTTTCATTTTAACATTATTACGTAACTGTTTACGAATGCAACTCTTAGTTACCGTAAACTGAAGTGGATGTACAGTATACAAACCATAAAATACGATACTGGTAACACATTTTAACTGTATTTGATAAATATTTAGAACAGTAACGTAGGACCTATATGGAACGTAATTGAATGTACCGTATCTTGAAATACTCGTCTAATCATCTAATTTAATTTGCTTGCCTCAAAATCAAATGTAAGACAATGCATTTACTAAGCTGTAACATTATTTGTACAGTGAATGTACGTTTGCTAGCCTTCATATTGAAAAGTGTGTGTTCCGTATAGTGTTTAAACGAGTCCCTTCAACGTGGGATTCAAAGTGACGGACTGTTCGGCTTGTACTATACAGTGGTCTAGATCTCCTATTTCCGGCACACGTCAATACGGACAATTCCAACATTGCTCCACGTTACACATAATGACTTTTCCGGAGATCTGGAAATCTACTCTGTAAGAATCAGCATGGATCTCAGAAACGACGATCGTGTGAAACCCAGCTCGCGCTATTCGTCCACGAGACTCAGAGGGCCACAGACACGGGTTCCCAGGTAGATGCCGTGTTTCTTGACTTCCGCAAGTCGTTCGATACAGTTCCCCACAGTCGTTTAATGAACAAAGCAAGAGCAAATGGACTATCAGACCAATTGTGTGATTCCTAGATATCAGAACGCAGCATGTCATTCTCAATGGAGAGAAGTCTTCCGAAGTAATTGTGATTTCAGGTGTGCCGTAGGGGAGTGTCATAGGACCGTTGCTATTTACAGTATACATAAATGACCTGGTGGATGACATCGGAAGTTCACTGAGGCTTTTGCGGATGATGCTGTAGTACATAGAGAGGCTCTAACAGTGGAAAATTGTACTGAAATGCAGGAGGATCTGCAACGAATTGACGCATGGTGCATGGAATGGCAATTGAATCTCAATGTAGACAAGTGTAATGTGCTGCGAATGCAAAGAATGAAAGATCCCTTATCATTTAGCTACAATATAGCAGGTCAGCAACTGGATGCAGTTAATTCCATAAATTATCTGGGAGTAGGCATTAGGAGCGATTTAAAATGGAATACCCATATAAAATTAATCGTCGGTAAAGGAGATGCCAGACAGATTTATTGGAAGAATTCTAAGGAAATGCTGTCCAAAAACAGAGGTAGTAGGTTACAGTACACTTGTTCGGCCGCTGCTTGAATACTGCTCACCGGTGTGGGATCCGTACCAGATGGGGTTGACAGAAGAAATAGAGAAGATCCAACGGAGAGCAGCGCGCTTCGTTATGGAGATGGTGAATAAACTCCAGTGGAAGATTCTGCAAGAGAGACGCTCAGTAGCTCGGAACGGGCTTTTGTTGAAGTTTCGAGCACCTACCTTCACCGAGGAGTCAAGCAGTATATTGCTTTCTCCTACGTTTATCTCGCGAAGAGACCATGAGGATAAAATCAGAGACTAGAGCCCATACAGAGGCATAACGACAATCTTTCTTTCAACGAACATTACGAGACTGGAACAGGAAGGAGAAACGATAGAGGTACTCAAGGTACCCGCCGCCTGCGGAGTATGGATGTAGATGTAGATGTAGATGTAGAACAGCATTTGTGGTCACCCACAATGTTTCTCTGACACCTATAACCGAGCGGCAGCCGATGTGGCAACACCGTAACAGCAATGCCAGGCGTCGACTATCAAGTAATTTTAATCAGACCTCGGCATGGAACTCGTATTGTGGCCACAGGTAGTCTCTGGCCATTGTCTTTCGGACGGAAGTAGGCGGGCGGAAGCGCGTGGCGCTGTGGGAATCGTTTCTGCCGGAACTGCCTTCCGGTGGCGGGAGGCGTGTGCGTCTGTTTTTAAGACGACAAGGGGGAAATGAGAAAGTGAATCGCCCGGGAGCGGCGATTAAAACTGCCGCCGGAGACAATGTTAGCGCGGAATGTACGAATAAATGGAACGGGCCTGTGGAAGTTCCGTGTCTAGCGGCGGCTGCGCAGGGATTTCTGAGTTCACCGGGTTTTCTCTGAGATTATTAAAAGAATGTGTCTCAGGTCAGTTGAAGATGGTAACTTAGTAAGCAAACAGACGATAAAAAATATCCAGCAGCACCATACCATATTACTAACAAGGCTAACTGCCCATCGCCAACCCCCCCCCCCCCCCCTCCAGATTTAGTGGGAAAAAAATGGCTCTGAGCACTATAGGACTTAACATCTGTGGTTATCAGTCCCCTAGAACCCAGAACTACTTAAACCTAACTAACCTAAGGACATCACACACATCCACGCCCGAGGCAGGATTCGACCCTGCGACCGTAGCGGTCGCGCGGCTCCAGACTGTAGCGCCTAGAACCGCTCGGCCACTCCGGCCGGCTTTAGTGGAAAGGTGTCCCAGTGGATAGCCCATCAAAATCTGAACTCAAATAAAGCACGAAAACAGGAAGAATGTATACAAAGAAGCAAAACGGAAATAGCTAATGTTCCAAGCTCAAAATGTGCAACATCGAGTGAACCCAAATCCCATGGCATCGTGGTTTGTTGAACTACAAAGCGGGAGATCTACTCTCATGCTCGCAAATCAAGGATAATGCTGATACATGGTGAAACAACACTCTGGTGGGCGGTTTGCGGGTTTTAATCACTTCGGTGTATGACCATGCGGTGCATTTGACCTGCGGTTGTCGCACGTTGGTGCTGGCAGCAGTCCACATACGCAGAGGTGTGGTGGTGCATGTCAGAGTACGGACTTTTCCAGGGCGTTCGAATGATGGTAAAAAAAGTGTAGCGTCCCATTTAAAAAACATGTACTTGCGTCATTATCTCGGTCAATATAAATGTTGTAATTATTGGGCATGTACCAACGTATGTGCCCAATAGTTCGCTATGATTCGCCGAACACCGCTTGTTGATACATGCAATGGCCCCCGGAATAATGGGCGTGTTACGTCTTACGCGATCCACCCTCTATATGAAATATATATACTTGAATATGTCTGCTATCTCAACTGCAGATTTTTCAGCGCTCATTTAACTTTAGGACTCTGTATCTCAGAACGAACGAAAATGGACTTGTACCACTATTTAAATAAGTCCTTCATATGTAGCATCAGTCCACTGTTTTCCAGAACACGCAATTTCGTTGATTTCGGTTAATACTCATTTCATGTTATTTTTAGATTAACTTTATATATTCTCTGCCAATTTCCGTAATTTTGCTACGTTTTCGCGATTTTATTTATTTCATCATATTTTCGCAAATTTTAGACATTTCAAATAAATTTTTCTTAATTATACTGGATTTTCCTGGAATTTTGCCAATTTTAAGTCATTTTCATATTTTTTTCGTCTGTTTTCCGTATGTATATGGTCGCACTGCTGACAAACCTATGTGTTGTTTGGTTTCCTACGAGAATATTTACTAATCTTATACACCAATCTACTAATACATTGGGGTCATTGTGGGAAAATGTGGCGCCTCTATAAAGGAGGCGGCGTATAGAAGGCTAGTGCGACCCGGTTCGCCTGTTTGCGATCCTCGCCGGGACAGATTAATCGAAGGCACCGAAGCAATTCAGAGGCGTACTGCTAGATTTGTTATCGGTAGGTTCGAACAACACGCGAGTGTTACACAGATGCTTCAGGAACTCAAACAGAAATCTCTGGAGCGAAGACGACGCTATTTTCGCGAGGCAGTATTGCCGTAGTATATGGTTCAAAATGGCTCTGAGCACTATGCGACTTAACTTCTGAGGTCATCAGTCGCCTAGAACTTAGAACTAATTAAACCTAACTAACCTAAGGACATCACACACATCCATGCCCGAGGCAGGATTCGAACCTGCGACCGTAGCGGTCGCTCGGTTCCAGACTGTAGCGCCTAGAACCGCACGGCCACTCCGGCCGGCGCCGAAGTATACAGAACCTACTTTTCAGGCTGACCATTTGGCACATCTCCATAGTTAGATATCTGCACAGGCGTACCTGAAGAAAATTCATCGTCTAACTAAGGCCGATATTAGACACAGAGGTGATGTTACACCGTGTTACTGCGACGTCACCTGGGGGTAAGACATCTTTTAAGCTGATGGCCTAAATTTTGAATTTATAATTTATAGTAAATAGAGAATAGTTACGTTACAACCTCCCTCTCTCTCTCTCTCTCTCTCTCTCGCTCTCTCTCTCTCTCTCTCTCTCTCTCTCTCTCTCTCTCTCTCTCTCTCTCTCTCTCTCTCTGTGTGTGTGTGTGTGTGTGTGTGTGTGTGTGTGTGTGTGTGTGTGTGTGTGTGTGTGTGTAGATGTAACAGGAAGCAATGGTATGTGAGAAGTGATTCTCTAGCAGAAGGAGCTTCTTACTCATTGGTCTGAAGTTGACCACAGTAGTGGTCGAAACCGGTCACCGTACTAAATAAATTGTGATCAAGACTGTTTTTAATAGTAAAAATGGGATGTGTGTTGAAGTATCATGAAGGGATGGGAACAGGAAGAAAGGATGACGTGGAAGAAGAGTGACACAGACAATATTCATCGCGGTCTCCTCAGATTAATTAATTTTGCTATGGAAATCAAACTTCGGATGAGACGCTGTGGAACGCAATTCACAGATTTGCTGCTTAATGTAACCTCCCCCTTCACGGAACGCAACGATACGGAGGCAGCATCTAAGTGACGAGGTGAATACTGGTAGTAGACGGTCGATGAAAAGGCGAGATTACACCCTTCCCGCCGCCTTGCTGCGATGAACTTGCAGATCTGCACGCGAAAACGGCCATGAAAAGAGCCGAACGTACACAAAAGCGAATCGCGCAATTTATCCTGACAGTGATTGATGACACTGTTACAAACCGTAACAACCCCTGTCTCTGTCTACGCATTTTTCCCCGAACAAGCCACCATTCTCTCTCTTAGCGTAATAAATCTGTACTTGTAACTAATTACCCGTGGTTTTACCTAGTTACCGTATAGTCGACAGGTAAAGGAAATGAAATCCGCCTCTTTCTTTCCTACCGTTTGCCCCGTCGTACGGGGTCAGCTATTTTTTCATGACTTAACAAACTGAACGAAATGTAATTGGAAAATTCTGGGTCTAAGTTACACTGAAGAGGCAACATACAGACTAGATCAAATTAATAAATTAAAAAGTGTATCAACATTTATTAGAATATAAAAAAATACAGGATAAATGGAAATTTCTGAAAGTTCTACAAAATAATCTTTAAAATTCTTTAAAAGTCTTTTTTGAAAGTAAATGAAAATTCCTCAAGGCGACATTTGCTATCTACAGGTTCCTTTACTAGGCAACACAACTGGCTTCACCAATATAGTTGACAGAGCGAGCTGGCGCAGTGGTTAGCACGCTGGACTCTGCATTCGGGAGGACGACTATTTGAACTCGTGTCCGGCCAACCTGATCAGGTTTTCCAGGACTTCCTTAAATTCCGGCAGATGCCGGGATGGTTCCTTTGAAAGGGAACGGTCGACTTCCTTCTCTCACCCGGTGGGACCCATACCTCGCTGTCTGGTACCCTCCCCCGAATCAACCAGCCAACCAACCAAACATTATAGGTTCAGTTTCAAGTGAATATATACGGAATACAAACAATGTTTTTTTATAAAATACTGTTAATACACATTGTGGAACAGCGCAGAAAGGAACAGGTGTTCACTCACAACTTTTCACGTCGGATTTCAAGCTGCAAACTGATTAATTGCGTAGCTCCTTAGGAGGTTGATCGTCGAATGTCTAAACTTCAAACTTACTCGCGGTAAAATGTAAATAGAAAGCGTCAAAACAAGTGCTCCAATAAAATACCAACTTTCTGGAATAGTAGACTCGGACTCTAAAAAGTTGACTCCTCAGTAAACGTAGTCCCAATGCAGTCCACGTTACAAGAGCAGTGCGGTCAGCACGTGCGAGACCTCCGCCACGTGGACAAACCATAGCTCATATACACTCCTGGAAATGGAAAAAAGAACACATTGACACCGGTGTGTCAGACCCACCATACTTGCTCCGGACACTGCGAGAGGGCTGTACAAGCAATGATCACACGCACGGCACAGCGGACACACCAGGAACCGCGGTGTTGGCCGTCGAATGGCGCTAGCTGCTCAGCATTTGTGCACCGCCGCCGTCAGTGACAGCCAGTTTGCCGTGGCATACGGAGCTCCATCGCAGTCTTTAACACTGGTAGCATGACGCGACAGCGTGGACGTGAACCGTATGTGCAGTTGACGGACTTTGAGCGAGGGCGTATAGTGGGCATGCGGGAGGCCGGGTGGACGTACCGCTGAATTGCTCAACACGTGGGGCGTGAGGTCTCCACAGTACATCGATGTTGTCGCCAATGGTCGGCGGAAGGTGCACGTGCCCGTCGACCTGGAACCGGACCGCAGCGACGCGCGGATGCAAGCCAAGACCGTAGGATCCTACGCAGTGCCGTAGGGGACCGCACCGCCACTTCCCAGCAAATTAGGGACACTGTTGCTCCTGGGGTATCGGCGAGGACCATTCGCAACCGTCTCCATGAAGCTGGGCTACGGTCCCGCACACCGTTAGGCCGTCTTCCGCTCACGCCCCAACATCGTCCAGCCTGCCTCAAGTGGTGTCGCGACAGGCGTGAATGGAGGGGCGAATGGAGACGTGTCGTCTTCAGCGATGAGAGTCGCTTCTGCCTTGGTGCCAATGATGGTCGTATGCCTGTTTGGCGCCGTGCAGGTGAGCGCCACAATCAGGACTGCATACGACCGAGGCACAAAGGGCCAACACCCGGCATCATGGTGTGGGGAGCGATCTCCTACACTGGCCGTACACCTCTGGTGATCGTCGAGGGGACACTGAATAGTGCACGGTACATCCAAACCGTCATCGAACCCATCGTTCTACCATTCCTAGACCGGCAAGGGAACTTGCTGTTCCAACAGGACAATGCACGCCCACATGTATCCCGTGCCACCCAACGTGCTCTAGAAGGTGTAAGTCAACTACCCTGGCCAGCAAGATCTCCGGATCTGTCCCCCATTGAGCATGTTTGGGACTGGATGAAGCGTTGTCTCACGCGGTCTGCACGTCCAGCACGAACGCTGGTCCAACTGAGGCGCCAGGTGGAAATGGCATGGCAAGCCGTTCCACAGGACTACATCCAGCATCTCTACGATCGTCTCCATGGGAGAATAGCAGCCTGCATTGGTGCGAAAGGTGGATATACACTGTACTAGTGGCGACATTGTGCATGCTCTGTTGCCTGTGTCTATGTGCCTGTGGTTCTGTCAGTGTGATCATGTGATGTATCTGACCCCAGGAATGTGTCAAAGTTTCCCCTTCCTGGGACAATGAATTCACAGTGTTCTTATTTCAATTTCCAGGAGTGTAGATCACGAATAATGCTGTGCTAAGACGGTTGTGAGGGGCTCTCAGCAGCCTCGTGCAAGGTCCTTTCACCAGATGATCACTTTAAACTTTCGTATGTGCTTCAAAATTGCATCCGTGTTTTAGTGCTAGCGTCTTTGACAAGTAATCAATATGTCCTCCGTCCTGGAACCGAACCCCGCCTCCGATTAAATTCGATGACGTGATACAAGTCGATACAGGAGTCTATTTAGGAGAGAGAGGCGATCCAGTGTTAGAATCGTAATTTAAGACAGCTCTGGAAGACTCAAGATCAAATAAGGCAAAAGGGGTAGATAACTTTACATCAGAATTTCTAAAGGCGTTGGGGGTAGTGGGCAACAAAACGACTATTCACGTTGGTGTGTAGAATGTATGGGTCTAGCGACATACCTTCTGACTTTCGGAAAAATATCATCCACACAATTCCGAAGACTGCAAGAGCTCACAAGTTCGGGAATTATCGCACTATCAGCTTCACAGCTCACGCATCCAAGTTGCTGATAAGAATAATATACAGAAGAATGGAAGAGAGAATTGAAGATGTGTTAAATGATGATCAGTTAGGTTAATGAAAGATAAAGGTACCAGAAAAGGAATTGTGACGTTGCGTCGCTAATGGAAATAAGACTAAAGAAAAATCAAGACACGTTCATAGAATTTTTCGACCTGGAAAAAGCGTTCAACAATACAAAATGATGCAAGATGTTCGAAATTCTGAGAGAAATAGAGGTAATCTGCAGGGAAAGACGGGTAATGGCAGTATGTACACAAAGGAAGAGATAACGATAAGATTGGGAGACTCCGAACGAAATGGTTGAATTAAAAAGGGTGTAACATGGAGATTGCGTCTTTCGTCCCTGCTGTTTAATCTGTACATCGAAGACGGGATGACGGAAATAATAGAAGGATTAAAGAATTACAGTACTTTTGAACAGAATGAACCTTACAGTGAGTGCAGAATATGGACTGAGAGTAAATCAAAGAAAGATTACAGTAATGAGAAGTAGCAGAGGTGAGAACAGAAACGTAACATCATAATTGGTGATCTCGAAATACATGAAGTTAAAGAATTCTGCTACCTAGGCAATGAAATCACCCATGACGGATGGAGCAAGGAGGACATGAAAAGCAGACTAGCACTGGAAAAAATAGCATTCCTGGCCAAAAGAAGTGTGCTGGTATCAAACATAGACCTTAATTTGAGGAAGAAATGTTATGAGAATGTACGTTTGGAGCACAGCATTGCATGGCAATGAGACATGGATGGTAGGAAAATGGGGAAGGAAGAGAAGCGAGCCACTTGAGATGTGGTGCTACAGAAGAAGGCTGAAAATTGGGGGGACTCAAAAGGTAAGGGATGAGGAGGTTCTGCGCGGAATCGGAGAGGAAAGGACTATGTGGATAACACTGACAAGGAGAAGGGACAGAATTATAGGATATCTGTTAAGACATCAGGGAATGATTTCGATGGTACTAGAGGGAGGTGTAGAGGGCAAAAACTGTAGAAGAAGACAGATATTGGAATACATAGAGCAAATAGTTGAGGACGTAAGTTGGAAGTGCTGATCCGAGATGAAGAGGAATTGGTGGCGGGCAGCATCAAAACAGTCGGAAGACTGACGACTAAGAAAAGAAAAATATTCCCTCAACACTGTTTTAACACAGTTTTATTGATGATCTACATGAACTATGGTTTTACTCACGCGGTGGAGGTTTTCCACGTGCTGACTGGACTCATATACTTTAGGACTACGTTTAATGAGTCAACTGTTTAGACTTCGAGTCTATTATTCCACAGCATCCGTATTTTATAGGATCATGTGTTTCAACATTTTCGACATTCATCTTAGGGTGCGATGGCGACAGACGCTTCGCCCAACGACTCACCGTGCTTTTGCTAACTATCATGTCTCCGTAGACATTCTGCAAGCGCCAATGAATATCTGGTTTGCCACCAAAAGAAACCCAATGCCAGCTCTCTGCTGCTCAGACCATTGTAGCACGGTTCTGGCTCCGAGACACGGACAACTTTGCTGCTGAAAGATGACATCGCTGTCGGGGAAGACCTCACGTATGAAGGGGAAACGCACGTCCACCATAGACGCCATTTTCAAGTCTACGCGTAGCGCCGCCACCTCTCTGAACTTCGTGAAACTGTAGGGGCTGAAGCGGGAATATTCCACGATGTCCCAAATTCCGCACTTTTTCAACCGAAAATGGCCGAGAAAAAATATGTTGTATTACTTATTTATCGTCCCTCGTAGTAACGTCAAATATTTTAAATGATAGACAGATTTTTCTAAAGGTATTTGGAGTACAGCCTTGTAAGGAAGCGAAATGTGGACGATAAACTGTTCGGACAAATAGAGATTAGAGGTAGTGCTAAAAAAATGTTAAGATTACATGAGTAGATCGGGGCACAGTTGTTGGTGTCTGAATAGTATATGGGAGAAGAGGATCTTTCCGGTCAGCTAGAAGAAGGGATAGTTGATGGCGCACGTTCTGAGGCGCCAAGGAATAGTTAATATGGGAGTGGACGTAACTTCGGGGGGTGAGAGTGATTAGGGGTGGCAGGTTAAAAATTGTAGATGCACATCAGAGCTTGATTAAAGTAAGCAGGTTCGAACACATATACACAGATCGGCAGAAACGTTATGACGACTGCCCACCGCGAGTTGGATGCCGCTTGGTGGCTTCACGGGCATGTGACGCTGTAAAAAGTTATGTGAGGGGAGCAGAGACGGACGGGGATCACTCTAAGGAAGATATGGGATGGAAATGAGGAAATCCACTGAAATGTGAGACAAAGCGCAGACTACTATTACGCAGAACCTGTGAACGAGGATAATCAAATCTGCGAAGCTGGTCGAATGTTCACGTGCTACTGTCGTGAGCATCTACGGAAAGAGAACAGCCGCTAAATGGTTGGACGTCCGCGACTCTGAACAGAAAGTGGGGTTCGGAGGCTTGTCTGTTATGTAAAGCAGCATAGATGATGATCTGTGGCATCACCGTCGAAAGAGCACAATGCTGGTGAAGGCACAAGTGATTCGGAGCACACCGTTCATTGTACATCGTTCAGCTGCGCATCATACCGTCCCTACGTGTTAACACGTTAACCCAACGACATCGGCAGGTACGATTGCAGTGAGTGCGGGACCATCGGGATTCAAACGTTGATCAGTGGAAACGTGTCGGCTCTTCAGGTGCATCACATTTTGTTACTCTACGTCCATGGTAGTCTCCACAAACGCGGTGAACAGCGGCTCGAAACGTACAGCGCACCACGGACGCAAGCCGGTGGGAGCAGTATTATGCTACGGAAGACATTCTCCTGCTCTTGTATGAGACCTGTGGTAGTAATCGAAGACAAGCTGACAGTGTCGAACTATCTGCATCCATTCATACTCTTAGATGTTTCTCCGACGGCGATGTCATCTTTCAGCAGTACGGTTGTCCGTGTCTTGGAGCCAGAACCATGCTAAAGTGGTTTGAGGAGCAATATATGGAACTCACTTTGATAGCCGACCAAATTCGCCTGACGTAAATCTTATGAAACCCACGTGGGTCGCTATCGGCCGCCATCACCGCGTACGCAAATCAGCGGCCCATTATTTACGCGAATTACGTGACCTGTGCGTGACAATCTAATGACACATACCTGCATAAACTTACCCACGAACTGAAACTTCCTGGCAGGTTAAAACTGTGTGCCGGACCGAGACTCGAACTCGGGACCTTTGCCTTTGGCGGGCAATTGCTCTGCCAACTGAGCTACCCGAGCACGACTCACGCCCCGTCCTCACAGCTTTACTTCTGCCAGTACATCGTCTCCTACCTTCTAGACTTCACAGAACCTCTCCTGCATGACTTCCAGAACTAGCACTCCTGGAAGAAAGGATATTGCGGAGACATAGCTTAGACACAGCCTGGGGGATGTTTCCAGAATGAGATTTTCACTCTGCAGCGGAGTGTGCACTGATATGAAACTTCCTGGCAGACAAAAACTGTGTGCATACCTGCATAAACTTACCCACGAACTGAAACTTCCTGGCAGGTTAAAACTGTGTGCCGGACTGAGACTCAAACTTGGGACCTTTGCCTTTCGCGGGCAAATGCTCTACCAACTGAGCTACCCAAACATGACTAACGCCCTGTCCCCACAGCTTTAATTCCGCCAGTACCTCGTCTGCTACCTTCCAAACTTCGCAGAAACATCCCCCAGGCTGTGGCTAAGCCATGTCTCCGCAATATCCTTTCTTCCAGGAGTGCTAGTTCTGCAAGGTATGCAGGAGAGCTTCTGTAAAGTTTGGAAGGTAGGAGACGAGGTACTGGCGGAAGTAAAGCTGTGAGGACGGGGCCTGAGTCGTGCTTCGGTAGCTCAGTCGGTAGAGCACTTGCCCGCGAAAGGAAAAGGTCCCGAGTTCGAGTCTCGGTCCGGCAGACAGTTTTAATCTGCCAGGAGGTTTCACATGAGCGCACACTCCGCTGCAGAGTGAAAATCTCATTCTTACCCGCAAACTGTCGGATCCCTAATACTTAGGATCTGTGATGTATTTCGCTCCAAAGACGGACAAACAAGCTATTAAGCAGATGGACACAATGTTTCGGCTAATCAGTGTAGGTTGAAGTTGTTATGCATGGATGAAGAGGTTTTCACAGCTTAGTCAGGAGAGCTGCATCGAACCAGACTTGACCAGGCTGAAGACTGTAATAACACACGCATGTGAGGGAGAGGATCTGACGTAGAAATACTGCTCTCCTCTTTCGCGTGAAACGGCTAATAGGACGGGCGGAAAAGGGAGGCGTAGAGCAGAGAGGAGAGAGGAGAGGGATTAGGAGATAAAACGGGGAAAGAAATAAAAGCCGATTGTCCAGTAGGGAAGCACAGAGCGAGTCGTAAGAATTTTGGGGGTGGCTTAAGAGAGAGATTGCATAGCTGCGAGCGCTGGTGGGGGATTCTGGGGTCAGGGGGGGAGGGGGGGAGGGGGGGGGAGGGGGGGAGGGGGGGGGAGGGGGGGAGGGGGGGAGTGGGTCATTGCACCCTGAATTGCACCAACTCCGTGGTATGGGTGCGGGAGGAATTTAATCGAAACTGGGGGGATTTTGTTGCGGGGAAACTTCAAGTACTTCTAATACTGCTGTTGATGGCGCTCTTTAATTCAGGTACGATTACTGCTGACATTAATAAGGCAGAACTTTGGGTGGCGTGCAAACAAACAAATTCGCATGGAGGATTTCCATTTAAGTTGTCCAACTTTGTTGTGGACCGTGGAATCATACAGTGTATCTCTGAATCCGATACATGTCTGCTGCCACGCCCATGTGTTAAGGACTCAAAGGTCTTGGACAATACACTACAACTGGTCACAATAGCGTCTTGTATGGTATTTATTTTACAGATGCGTTAAATTTTCCCTCAGCCATTCCAAAAAATCCTCGTTGCTCTTCCCTACCTTTCGCTGACTTCTCTTTCTGTCCCCAATTCCATTTCTCTCGTCAGTATTAACCCTAAACTGACTTCTTAGTTGTACTACGAAATATTGTTTAGATATGTCTTTAGAGAAACGATATAAGCTTATACAGGGTGTTACAAAAAGGTACGGTCAAACTTTCCTGAAACATTCCTCACACACAAAGAAAAAAAATTGTTGTGTGGGCATGTGTCCGGAAACGCTTACTTTCCATGTTAGAGCTCTTTTTGTTACTTCCCTTCAAATAATATTAATCATGGAATGGAAACACACAGCAACAGAACGTACCAGCGTGACTTCAAACACTTTGTTACAGGAAATGTTCAAAATGTCCTCCGTTAGCGAGGATACATGCACCCACCCTCCGTCGCATGGAATCCCTGATGCGCTGATGCAGCTCTGGAGAATGGCGTATTGTATCACAGCCGTCCACAATACGAGCGCGAAGAGTCTCTACATTTGGTACCGGGGTTGCGTATACAAGAGCTTTCAAATGCCCCCATAAATGAAAGTCAAGAGGGTTCAGGTCAGGAGAGCGTGGAGGCCATGGAATTGGTCCGCCTCTACCAGTCCATCCGTCACCGAATCTGTTGTTGAGAAGCGTACAAACACTTCGACTGAAATGTGCACGAGCTCCATCGCGCATGAATCACATGTTGTGTCGTACTTGCAACGGCACATGTTCTAGCAGCACAGGTAGAGTATCCCGTATGAAATCATGATAACGTGCTCCATTGAGCGTAGATGGAAGAACATGGGGCGCAATCAAGACATCACCAACAATGCCTGCGCAAACGTTCACAGAAAATCTGTGTTGATGACGTGATTGCACAATTGCGTGCGGCTTCTCGTCAGCCAACACATGTTGATTGTGAACATTTACAATTTGATCACGTTGGAATGAAGCCTCATCCGTAAAGAGAGAACATTTGCACTGAAATGAGGATTGACACATTGTTGGATGAACGATTCGCAGAAGTGTACCCGTGGAGGCCAATCAACTGCTGATAGTGCCTGCACACGCTGTACATGGTACCGAAACAACTGGTTCTCCCGTAGCACTCTCCATACAGTGACGTGGTCAACGTTACCTTGTACAGCAGCAACTTCTCTGACGCTGACATTATGGTTATCGTCAACTGCACGAAGAATTGCCTCGTCCATTGCAGGTGTCTTCGTCGTTCTAGGTCTTCCCCAGTCGCGAGTCATAGCCTGGAATGTTCCACGCTCCCTAAGACGCCGATCAATTGCTTCGAACGTCTTCCTGTCGGGACACCTTCGTTCTGGAATTCTGTCTCGTTACAAACGTACCGCGCCACGGCAATTGCCCCGTGCTAATCCATACATCAAATGGGCATCTTCCAACTCCGCATTTGTAAACACTGCACTGACTGCAAAACCACGTTCGTGATAAACACGAACCTGTGGATGCTACGTATTGATGTGCTTGATGCTAGTACTGTAGAGCAATGAGTCGCATGTCAACACAAGCACCGAAGTCAATATTACCTTCCTTCAATTTGGCCAACTGGCGGTGAATCGAGGAAGTACAGTTCATACTGACGGAACTAAAATGAGCTCTAACTTGGAAATTAAGCGTTTCTGGACACATGTCCACATAACATCTTTTCTTTATTTGTGTGTGAGGAATGTTTCCTGAAAGTTTGACAGTACCTTTTTGTAACACCCTGTATGTTCGACAATGATGTTCTAATCGGATAATATCGAGACCATTTTACTTCGTTATGGACACTACCTCCTGTTTATCTACATTTAAATGAAACGCCGTGCACATTCCCAGCAAGTCTTTCTGCACTTCCTTACTATTCTCCGTTGGCAATACACAAGCGAGGAAAGCGACGGCTCGAAACGGTCAACACAATGAAACCCCGCTGAAGAGCGAACGGAATACACGAATTTCTGGAAGCAAGATGGAGATAAAAAGGCTCTCAGGAGCTAAAAATAGCTGATGAATTCGCAGGAGCTGCTTCCCGTGACAGATCTGATCGAGTTATTGCCAGCGACGGATCGCTGACGCGGTCGAGCTTAATCGCATTTCGCGCCGGAAGGTTGGCAGCAGCTTGCAGCTATTAAATTATTAAATCTCTGCCCCCTCCCGCGAAGCGAAAGCCGGACGGACGACAATGGCCGCCGCTTCAGCGGATCAGCGACGAGCGACGTCTCGGCGAAAATAACCGGGCGCGATGCGGCGCCGGCGTGCAGCAGGTGGGGGGAGGAAAATAATTATTTATATTTTCGAGGGTCTGAGCCAGATCAGCGTGGGTGGCAGATTACGGGTACCTGTCGCCCACACACGCGGCGCTTTGAGGAACTCGACCAGATCGATACCTTCAACAATAAAAGCATTCCTGTCGTACACACATCAAAAAATGTTTTGCATCATCCCGGTTTCCAGAACTCATGAAGATAGGCGTTGACTGCGGATATTGTATCACAGACGCAGTCCCTTTGACTGTTCAGAAACGGCATTAAACCCGCCCCTAGATGTAAACAACCATGCATGAGCTCCGCCTATTATACGAAGGGCGTCCGACACCCGATCAGCTCCAGTCATCCCACCAGGAAGGCAGTACACGGATCCTGTTGTCTGTAGTTCAACCACTTCTAGACAGTAAATACTGCGGTTCGATTGAGGCCGCATTGTTACCTTGTGCCAGGAAGGGCTCTCAACAAGGGAAGTGTCCAGGCGTCTCTGAGTGAACCAAAGGGATGTTGTTCGGACATGGAGGAGATACAAAGAGAAAGGAACTGTCGATGACATGCCTCACTCAGGCCGTCCAAGTGTTGCTACTGCAGTGGATGAGAGCTACCTACGGATTATGGCTCGGAGGAATCCGACAGCAACGCCAACCATGTTAAATAATGCTTTTCGTGCAGCCACAGGACGTCGTGTTACGACTCAAACTGTGCGCAATAGGCTGCACGTTACGCACCTTCACTCCCTACGTCCATGGCGAGGTCCATCTCTGCAACCACGACACCATGCAGCGCGGTACAGATGGGCCAACAACATGCCGAATGGACCGCTCAGGGTTGGCATCACGTTCTCTTCATCGACGAGTGTTGCATATGTCTTCAACCAGACAATCGTCGGAGACGTGTTTGGAGGCAACCCTGTCAGGCTGAACGCCTTAGACACACTGTCCATCAAATGCAGCAAGGTGGAGGTTCCCTGCTGTTCTGGGGCGACATTGTGTGGGCCCTACGTACGGCTCTGGGGGTCATGGAAGGCGCCGTAACGGCTGTACGATAGTCAATTCCATCCTTCGACCGATAGTGCAACCATTTCGGCTGCATATTGGCGAAGCATTCGCCTTCATAGAAGACAATTCGCGGCCCCACGGTGCACATCTTGTGAATTACTTTAAGGATAACGACATAGCTCGACTAGAGTGGCCAGCACGTTCTCCAGACAAAACCTACCGAATATGCCTGGGATAGATTCAAAAGGGCTGTTTATGGACGACGTGACCTACTATTAACTCTGAGGGATCTACGCTGAATCGCCGTTGAGTGGGACAGTCTGAACCAAGAGTGCTTTGATGAACTTTTGCATAGTATGCCACGACGAATGCAGGCATGCATCAGTGCTAGTGGGTATTAGAGACACCGGTGTGTACAGCAGTCTGGACCGTCACCTCTGAAGGTCTCGCCGTGCATGCTATGTGTTGTTTTCTTGAGCAATAAAAAGAGCGGAAATGATGTTTATGTTGATCTCTATTCTAATTTGCTGTACAGGTTCCGGAACTCTCGGAACCAAGGTGATGCAAAACATTTTTTTGATGTGTGTATATACCGTTCGGTTATACAATGAGGTGACAAAAGTCGTGGGATGGCAATATGGACATATACAGATGGCGCTGGAAATGCGTGCAATTGCGGAGCTGTCATTTGTACTCAGGTGATTCATGTGACATAGTTATGGTAGCACGACGGGAATTAACAGACTCTGGACATGGAATGGTAGTTGCAGCTAGACGTATGGGATATTTCGTTTCGGAAATCGTCAGGGAATTCAGTATTTCGAGATCGACTGTCTCAGGAGTGTGGCGAGAATACCAGATTTCAAGCATTACTTCTCACCACGGAGAACGCTGGCCCACGTCCTTTACTTAACGACCAAGAGCAGCGGCGCTTGCGTAGAGTCGTCAGTGCTAACAGACAAGAAACACTGCCTGAAATAACTGCGGAAGTCAATGTCGTACGTACGACGAACGTATTCGATAGGACATTGCGGCGAGATGTGGCGTTAACGGCCTATGGCAGCAGACAACTGATGAGACTCAGTGTAGTTATAATGCAGCTACTCAGAAAGATACAGGGTAGGCACTAATTATTGTATGGCAGCGAAACCTGGCAGATATTCTTGAACTTCGATGAGGAACCGATTTACGCTGGAAAAAAATAACTCCAATGTTGGCCACCAAGTGCACATCGGTAGCTCTGAATGCAACAATGACTTCTAACGTTCCATTACGTACGGAAAAAATTTCTAGAACTACAGATAGCCCTGAGAGAGCCAGACATGACGAAAATGTTTCATCTGGTGAGCAAGATGTATGAGAACTACGAAATACATCCATACTTCAAGAAGAATGGAATAATTCCAATTCCAAAGAAAGCAAGTGTTGAGAGGGGTGAAAATTACCGAACTAGCAATTTAATAAGTCGTGGTTGAAAAATGCCAACACGAATTCTTTACAGACGAATGGAAAACTTGGCAGAAGCCGACCTTTGGGAAGATCAGTTTGGATTCCGTAGGAATGTACGAGCACGCGAGGCAGCACTGACCCTACGACTCATCTTAGAAGGTAAGTTAAGGAAAGGCAACCATACGATTATAACATTTGTAGACTTAGATAAAGCTTTTGCAATGTTGACTGAATATTCTCTTTCAAATTCTGAAACTGGGAAGGGTAAAATGTGGGGAGCGAAAGGCAATTTACAATTTGAACAGAAACCAGATGGCAGTTGTAAGAGTTGAGGGACACGAAAGGGAAGCAGTGGTTGAAAAGAGAGTGAGACAAGGTTGTAGCCTATCCTGATGTTATTCAATCTGTATATTGAGCAAGCAGTAAAGGAAACAAAAGAAAAATTTGGAATAGGAACTAAAATTCAGGGAGAAGAAAGAAAATCTTTGAGGTTCGCCGACGACATTCTAATTCTGTCAGAGACAGCAACGGACTTGCAAGCGCAGTTGAACGCAATGGACAGTGTCTTGAAAGGAGGTACAAGATGAACATCAACAGAAGCAAGAGGAGGATAATGGAATGTAGTCGAATTAAATCAGGCGATGCTGAAGAAGTTCGATTATCGGAGATACCCTTAAAGTAGTGGATGAGTTTTACAATTTGGAAAACAAAATAACTGATGATGGTCGAAGTAGAGAGGACATAAAATGTAGACTGGCTGTAGCAAGGAAAGTGTTTCTGAAGAAGAGAAATTTGTTAACATCGAATGTAGACGTAAGTGTTGGAAAGTCGTTTTTTGGAGGCATTTGTCTGGAGTGTCGCCATGAATGGTAGTGAAACGTCGACAACAGTTTAGACAAGAAGAGAATACAAGATTTTCAAAGTAGTGCTACAGAAGAATGATGAAGATTAGATGGGCAGATCGTGTAACTAATGAGGAAGCACTAAATAGAATTGGGGAGAAAAATTTGTGGCGCAACTTGACTAGGAGGAGGGGCCGGTTGGTAGGACACGTTCCGATGTGTCATGTGATCACTATTTTAGTACTGGAAGGAAACGTGGTGGGTAAAAATAGTAGAGGGAGACCAAGAGATGAATAGAGTAAGCAGATTCAGAAGGGTGCAGGATGCAGTATGCAGTAGTTACTGGGAGATGAAGAGGCTTGCACAGGATAGAGTAGCATGGAGAGCTGCATCAAACCAGTCTTTGGACTGAAGACAACAACAACAACAACAACAACAACAACAACAATTGATTAGAACGGGACGTGGGCACAATGGGTCAGACAAGTGAGAGAGGCATGATGTTGAATCGCTGCTTACACTGTATGTTCAATATTAGCACCGGAGACGTAGACGAGATGCTTTACAGCGATAGGTGTAAAATTGGAAATAATTTTTTTCCGCGCTAACGCATTAGCATATCTACCAAGTTTCGAAGCCATACGATAATTACAGCCGACAGTGGACCTACGTAACTGCACTGCAATTGCAAGCACCTGAGATGTTAAGTCCCATAGTTCTGAGAGCCATTTGAACAACCACCTGGTATGACCATGGATGTGTGACTTTATGGAGAATTTCCCAGCTAGCACCACGACGGAGACTCAGACACACAATTCACATTCCAGTATACAAGCACAGGTTACAAGGAATAGATTTCGCTTTCTAGTGAGACTTCTAGCTTTTCTGCAAAAGCCATAGCTATACTTGTGACTTTACATTGCTTGCAGAATGTTACCTAGCAGCTTTGGATTTCTTGCAGAACCTCACAGCAAAATCGTTGCAATAGCAAGCTTCAAGATATGAAGAAACCAGACCATCGCAAGGAAACTAATCGACTGATAATGGACGTTGTGAAAGCCACTACGGAAGAAGATGAATCCCGGAAAGCTGGTAAAATTTATGTGACTGGAGGGACATGCTAATGTTAAATATAATGGAATAGTTTATGACCTAGCGAAGAATCCGTCTTCAAACGGCATATTTATAAACATCTTTCTACCCCAAGACTATTTAGAAGAACCAGGTGTGAGTGGAAAGGTGAATATCAGTAATCGATACTCAAAGGGATGAATTATGGACAAATATAGCCAAACATCCTCTCGAACATCTGGTTGCACACAATGAAGTGAAATAAAAAGCTTAAAAGTTCAATAATTCGCACGAGGTTTTATCATGGATCACTCAGAATCCATCTTCACGGAATGGTCGTTGCAGATAAACCTTACAGAAATGTGATGGAATAACAGTAGGAGATGTCAAACACATACCAGGTGTAGACGTATGAAACCGGGATTTCCCTATAGATGGTGCTAGCCGTCAGTGTAGGGCCCGAGAGAGCGCGTCTGCAGCGCCATCTGCTTTCCGTAACGGCAGTCGACGAATGTCATCACACAGTAAACCAAGTTCCGTACATATCTGTTTCAAACCAGTAAACATGCAGAGTCTTGTGCCTACGAACTACGAACTACGATTTGGGGACAGTATTGGTTTTCTGTTTGAAGAAAACTGCTGCAGAATTGCATCCAATGCTTGTCGAAGTGTTCGACAAACATACTCTTGGTAATACACACTGTTTTGAGTGGTTCAAAAAAATCGAAAGTGGTTGTTCTGACATAAGAAACGACGAGCGCGGGAACCACCGAAAAAGTTCAAAAAGAACTAATTGCAAGCCTTATTGGTTGAAGATGATACTCAAAGTCATCAGTAACTCTTGGAACAATTTAAGGTGACGCAGAAAGCCGTTTCTCTTCGGTTGAAAGCTGTGGGAAAGGTGAAGAAAGTGTGAAAATGGGTTCCGCATGAGCTGAATGAAAGACAGCAAGCAAATCGAAAGACCATTTGTGAAATTCTGCTCGCCAGATTCAAAAGAAAGTCGTTTCTCCACAGAATAGTGACAGGTGATAAAAATAGATATATTTTCAGAATACTAAGCGTCGTAAATCATGGGTGAATCCAGGCAAACCATCGACATCCACTGCAAGACCAAATGGCTTTGAAAAGAGGACAATGAATGCTCTGTGTTTGGTGGGATCAGAAGGATGCCATCTATTATGAGGTTCTAAAACCTCGTGAAACCTTTAAGACTGATCGCTACCAACAGAAAATGATTTTATGTTTGGAGACGGAAGTAACTGATGACGGTAGAATACGGTGGCGTGCTGAAAAGTAATGTGACGGAATTGTTTACGTGAGAAAGTCTTAAAGTTTTTTAAATAAAACAAACATGTTAGCATTCTACATCTTTATTTCTCAACGTAGTCACCTGGTGACGAACTATTTCTCCCAACGAGAGACCACTTTGTTGGTACTGTCACTGTAGAATGTTTGACTTTGTTGACGGAGCCACAATCTCACCTCTGCTTCCACCGACTCATCACTATCAAAGTGAATTTCTCTCAAGTTTGGGAAACAGACGAAAATTGGATGGGGCCAAGTCAAGACTGTATGGAGGGTGATCGATGGCAGTGAACCCAAGGCGTCTGATTGTGGTGGTGGTGGTGGTTAGTGTTTAACGTCCCGTCGACAAAAAGGTCATTAGAGACGGAGCGCAAGTTCGTGTTAGGGAAGGATTTGGAAGGAAATCGGCCGTGCCCTTTCAAAGGATCCAACCCGGCATTCACCTGAAACGATTTAGGGAAATCACGGAAAACCTAAATCAGGATGGCTGGAGACGGGATTGAACCGTCGTTCTCCGAACTGCGAGTCCAGTGTGCTAACCACTGCGCCACCTTGCTCGGTCGTCTGATTGTTGCAGATGGCGCAGCACTCGTATGTACTCTGGCGTTGTCATGCTGAAGGAGAAGATGCTCCATGTGTGGAAAAGTTTTCTACTGTTAGAGACTCTTAATTCCGCTGTTTCGCAGACTCCGAAATAGTTACGTTACACACCGCCGTGTTACAAGCTACAATTCTGAGCCCTCCAGCGATAAAAGGCTGCAAATATATAGACATGAAAAAGAAAGACGTAAAATGTTAATGGCATTAGTTTTACTTGCTAAGCTTTAAGAGCTGTCACATAAAAAATTTGTAGGCATTACTTTTCAGCACGCCCTCGAAAAGAGAATAAAAAATGAAGAAGGTAACGGCAAGAAAGCTTTCATGGAAACATTTTTAACATATAATGAAAGTATTTGTCTTGTATGGAATGAGACCATGTCGATAAAAAGCGACAGAGTATAAGGTTTTAAATTTGGTGCTACGGAAGAATGCTGAAGATTAGATGTGTAGATCGTACAACTAATCAAGAGGTACCGACTCGAATTGGGGAGAAAAGAAATTTATGACAACTCGTCCAAAAGCAAGGCTTGATTGATGGACAAATGCCAAGGTATAAAGAAAAGTTAATTTAGCAGTGCTGAGGAAGCGTAATAGATAAATATTGTAGGTTAAGGTGGATTACCCTGGGCATGTAAAGAAGAATAAACTTCCACGGAATACCTAGAGCTGCATTGAACCAATCTTTGGACAGAAGACCGTAAGAACACCACCTCTACCCAGGGTTGTAATAATTCTTTAAAGTATCAGACAGAACACTGTTCTAAATCAAAGAGAAGTGTGAACAGTATCTGTATTTTCCTTAAGGAGACCTACTCGTGAAAAAGACCAAAACTTTGAAAAAATATTTATAAAGGTTTATAATTTATAGACTTTTTCGTTTTCAGTTTGTTCGTAAATTTAGTTTGTATGTAGTACTGCATAGGTGCCACGTCACTATCATTTTAAAGTGCGTCAAAATACGTGATGTACTCTTCTTTTCCTTATTTTTCTCAGCTTTTAGATATGGATCATAGATATGAGTGTAATCTGAAACGCTCTGACAACCAGAATCTAAGTATCGTATCTAGAGGGTTGTGGCTTAGTGGTAACCGAAGACCTTATGATATATTTGTTTAGTCCTTAGTTTCAGAGTTTGAAATACGTGTGCTTAGTTAATACTGTGTTGTTTTATTTAAGTGTATCTGTTAAATCTAACATCAAACTGTGGTTATGATGCAACATGTCCAAAGCAACAGCAAATAATATACATCACTTGGTTCAACAACCACCTACAGAATTTGTGTTCGCACGCATATAGTATAGTCACAAAAAAATCCCTACTGTTATGGAGGCAATGAGGTCCAAATAAAGGGGTCCAAATAAAGAGGTCCAAATAAAGGGGTCCAAATAAAGGGGTCCAAATAAAGGGGTCCAAATAAAGGGGTCCAAATAAAGGGGTCCAAATAAAGGGGTCCAAATAAAGGGGTCCAAATAAAGGGGTCCAAATAAAGAGGTCCAAATAAAGAGGTCCAAATAAAGAGGTCCAAATAAAGAGGTCCAAATAAAGACGGCCAAATAAAGACGGCCAAATAAAGACGGCCAAATAAAGACGGCCAAATAAAGACGGCCAAATAAAGACGGCCAAATAAAGACGGCCAAATAAAGACGGCCAAATAAAGACGGCCAAATAAAGACGGCCAAATAAAGACGGCCAAATAAAGACGGCCAAATAAAGACGGCCAAATAAAGAGGTCTGTCAAATACAAATCATCTTAGGAGATATGCTGATCAACCAGAACATTATCACCATCGACCTACTATCGATGCAAGCCGGTTCAGGCGGCAGCAGATTCACCTGGCGAGGAATGACTGCTAGTCAGACACACGAGTGCTGCATGCAGTATCAGTGAGCGTGCTGTCCTGTACGGAATGGGGAAGGCGCGTGACCTATCTGAATTTGATGGAGGGCAGATTGTAATGGCCCAGAGACTCGGCACGAGCATTTCGGAAACTGCACGACTTTTCAGGGGTTCGAGGAGTGCTGTGGTGACCGTCTTCAACACAAGATGAAACCATGTACAGATGTCGTGGGATTGGGCGGCCTCCCCTCATTACTGATGTTGGACGTCGTGGGTTGGGCAGACTGGTGAAACAGCACAGGCGGCGAACGTTAGACTACAATGCTGGGCAGAGTACAAGTGTGCCTGAACACACAGCGCACCGAACACTCCTGACGATGGCCGTTCCCAGCCCGTCGACCCGTGCATGCACCAATGTTAACATCACAAAATCGTCAACTACGACTGATATGAGCACGTGACCATCGGCACTGGACGTTGGTGCAGTGGCAGAGCGTTCCACTGTCATCTGCAACCCGATATGTTCATCATGCTGATGGAAGGGTACGAATCTGTCGTCTTCCAGGGGAACAGCTCGTAGACACCTGGACTGTGGGAAGAACACAAGCTTACGGCGGCTCCATTATCCCCTGGAGGTAATTCACAAGGGCATCGACGGGTCCAGTGGTGATCGTGCGAGGCACTATGACGGCCAACGTGTGTCGCATACTGGTCGCAGACCGCGTACACCCCTTCATGACGATCGTGTTTCCTGATGGCAGTGACACTTTTCAACAAGATAATGCGCCATGTCGCAAGGCTAGGAGTGTGATGGAGTAGGTCGCGGAACACAGTGGCCGGTTCCAATTGATGTCCTGGCTCCTCATCTCAGTAGATTTCAACCTGATCGAACACGTCTGGGATGTGATTGAATGTTGCGTCAGAGCTCATCACCCCCTCCACAGAATTTATAGGAATTAGGTGACTTGTGTGTGTGCAGATGTGGTTCCAACTCCCTCCAGCGACCTACCAAGGGCTCATTGTTTTCATGCCACGATGCGTCGCCGTTCATATTCACTGCAGAGGGGGACATGCCGGGTATTAGGTAGTTGGTCGTATAGTTATGGCTCATCTGTGAATCTCCAGATGGTGGTAGCGATTCACATGTTAAGTAAGAGATGGCAGCACGCAGACAGCTTCCGACTCACAAGGGGATGCCACGACGTTTGGAACGCGGTTTTACTGCAAACTTCGTACACTCGTAGTACTCCACGAGGACAGCAAAATGTGTGAGCATTAGATAATTTCGGTCGTCAAATATATACCCGTGCGTGGCCGTTTTTACCACGAAGCGGTGGCAGCCGAGTGGGTAGCGCTCAAGCACCGTTAATCGCTGGATGGAGTCCCGTTTGTCAGTTATTTTTATTTCTAACACAGTCATTTTCTTTACTATTTATGTTAAAATTTATATAATGGGGAAAATACGTGTAATCGGATGAACTTTTATTAAATTTATAATGTTGTTTGGCAGTCTACAAATTTTTATTATCATAAATATAATATTCATAACTATCGACTAGTGAACGACCAAACGCATAAAGTGATACTTAAAATGTATGCTTGTCCGTGATTTGAGAAATCCCTTATACCTGGAAGAAGAAGAAGAAGAAAAAAATGTTTCAAATGGCTCTGAGCACTGTGGGACTTAACTTCTGAGGTCATCAGTCCCCTAGAACGTAGAACTACTTAAACCTAACTAACCCAAGGACATCACACACATCCATGCCCGAGGCAGCATTCGAACCTGCGACCGTAGCGGTCCCGCTGTTCCACACTGTAGCGCCTAGAACCGCTCGGCCACCCTGGTGCCTGGAAGAAGCCCGAAACTACTTATTACCTCCAAGTTTTGACCGGCTTTCGAAAGTTGTATAATTAAACGTCACTTTCGACATGACGAGTACAATGGCAGGATGGTATTTTTCGTAAAAACATGGAAAATATAAAGTTAAACGGCACCAGCTGCATTGAATAAATACTGTTTCCGCATACGTAACGTCTTTTGAGGGTTCCGTGGAAAATCAAACCTCGTTAACATATTCAAAAACCTCACTTACAGCCGATAATATGGAAGCAAGCGATGCATAATGCAGCATTTCCTCAAGTATCGGCTCTGATAATTGATAATGCCGTATCGAGTGTATTTTAATAGCGTCTTCATGAGAAGCAATTTCTCGTTCTTTTTCGATTAAATACGAGCAATTTTGAAGACACGGACAAGCATACATTTCCAGTATCACTTTATGCGTTTGGTCGTTTACTATTCGATCGCTATGAATATTATATTATTTGTGATAATAAAATTTTGTAGACTGTCAAATAACACTGTAAATTTAATAAAAGTTCATCCGATTACATGTATTTTTCCCATTACATCAACTGTAATATAAATAGTAAAGAAAATGACTGTGTTAGAAATAATAATAAAAAGAAACTGACGAACGGGACTCGATCCAGCGACCACGGGGCTTGAACGCTACCCACTCGGGTGCCGCAGCTTCGTGGTAACAGCGGCCACGTACAGGTACATATATTTGACGACCGAAATTATCTTGCTATTTTCTCAGTACGCTAGAGAAGAACGCGCTACAGCTTACACATTATCTTGTCCTAATGGAGTACTACGAGTATACAAAGTTTGCAGTAAATCCTCGTTCCAAACGTCTTGGCCTCCCCTTGTGACTCGTCGTTATCCCCGACAGATACTTGCTGATCCAGTGGCTACCTGCAAGTACTTACGGTTGTGGCCGAAAGGTGCCACCTTCGCACATACTACGAAATTATTAAGTAATTAACAGATATTTTGGAAACAAAACTGCATTTATTGTGATATTACGAATACCATACATTATTGCTAATTTATTTATTAGTTTAAAGATGGTGTGAATGGAAAGTAAGACATTAAATTGAAATTTGCTGTGTCCATTACCTCGGTACTCGTTCACTTGGGAGCTGTGGTTCTACAAAGAAACTGATTTATGCTGGCAGGAGAAGGTTTTAGTATACAAATGAACATTTGAAGAGGGAATTATTTGGTATTTGTGGAATTTATAACTTGGTTCATTCGTAATTTGTTCAAGAAAGCTATTAAATTTTGATTGGTCAAATGCAAAAGAAGCGGGATCGTGACGTTTAATACTAATATCGGATTGTTCATGATGTGTATGAGCCAAACAGTGGACAATACGTCCTCGCGTAATTTATGGCCTGAAGAATTGCTTTGTCTAGTCTGCGGATTAGGTTCGGACCTCAGCCATTATCATTCGGATGCTGATATAAGCTCTGAATAGATGTGATAATTTTGCAGGATAATCATTAAAATATGATGGTGGAAGTGCCGAAAAGTGGATGCGAACGTGTGAGAAAGATGAACATATGAAATTCCGTTTTTAATATGTAAGCTGTGACTTTTGAACAACCAAAATCCGCGTAGAAGGTATAAGACCTGTATATTTCTATTGTCTGTTGTCAAACCATAATTTATCAACGATGTTTATATTTTATTAATGGGATTAAGTAGGAATAATTAATATTTGTCATTCTGGAAATAATTATGGTAGCAGGGAATCTCTTCATCAAAGTATTGTTGGCAGGAGAGACCGCACATTGCTATAATTTTAAAAAGGGCGGGAGAGACCGCGCATGGATACATTTTAAAAAAACGAACGGGAAAGACCGCGCAGTGATACATTTTGTAATGGTAGCAGGGATTGTCTGCACCAGAAAGCATTGTTGGCGGGAGAGACAGCACTTTAGCGTTCGTAGGAAGTCAGTAGTAAGCGAGATGTGAAGCGAGTCGGTAGCAGGTTTGAAGCGAGAGGTTGAGAGGAGCGGTGTGCTTGCCAGCCACCAGCTATGATTTACAAGAGATTATAAACGGATGTACAGAGACATCAAGTAACTATTATCATAAGAGGAACTAATATTATTGAATTATTTTTTTAGAAACTCAAGACTACTGAAGGTATGTTTGTGCAATGCTAGTTGTAAGATTATTGTAAAAAGTAAGTCCCATTTGAACGTTTGTAAAATCATTTCATTCAAAATGTAACTAATTTTTGCCAGCATTATTGCATTACTCATTATAATCCATCACAAAAACCATCAACGTAAAACTTTGCAAAATTTAATTGTTGTCAAGAAAAAGTTTAACTATGAATTACGTAACTTCAGTGAAATTAATTAAAGAATAACGTCAGCTTTGATAATAAATACAGCCACTTATTATGACAGCCCACCAGTACCTAATAGAGCATAGTAAAACAGAGCAAGTATATTCATGTCGCAGTTCGATTTAGCAGTCAAATGGCGATCCAGTAACAGTAGAAAAAGGTAAGGAACAGTTTTGGGTTATTTCAGGTAACGACTGAGGGCCACGACGACGACACATTCTATGTTTCGTCGAAATAATCAGAAAATCACTTTTAATAAGCAGCATTTAAATTTGTTATTATTAAGGAAGAGATATAAATTCTAAGGGAAGGATTCATAGGTTACTGTAAAAGGGAAGTGCGTAACAAAAGAGATATAGAGGAGATGGGAAGATTTCAAAGGTTACACAAGCAAAGTTACACAAGCCATGACCGACAAACGAACATTTGTAGTGATCAATCTGCGAGATATTTCAGCGAGCATTCTGTCACAGATAATCCGTTTGGTAACGAACAGAGTACAGCGTAGCGGTCGGCAACGCCTATATAAGACAACAAGTGTCTGGCGCAGTTACTACACTGGTCATTTCTGCAGACACACCATCTCCGACGTAGAGATGAAGCGCGGATTTTCCCGTACGAGCACTTCACGATTCTACCGTGGATATCAGGAACCCGGTAAAACATCAAATCTCCAACAACGCTGCGGCCGGAAAAAGATCCTGCGAGAACGGGGTCAACGATGACTGAAGAGAATCGTTCAATGTGACAGAAGTGCAATCCTTCCGCAAATTGCTGCAGATTTCAATGCTGGTCCATCAACAAGTGTCAGGGTGCGAACCATTCATCGAAACATCATCTATATGGGCTTTAGGAGTCTCGGGTGTACCCCTGATGACTGCGCTACACAAACCTTTACGCCTCGTTTGGGCCGTCAACACCGAAACTGGAGTTTTGGTGACTGGAAAAATGTTGTCTGGTCGGACGAGTCTCGTTTCAAATTTTATCGAGCGGATGGACGTGTGGTGTACGGAGACAACCTCAAGAATCCAGTGGCCCTGCATGTCAGCAGGGGACTGTTCAAGCTGGTGGAGGCTCTGTAATGGTGTGTGACGTGTGCAGTTGGAGTGATATGGGGCCCCTGATACGTCTACATGTGACTCTGTGATTTGGCACGTACGTATGCATTCTGTATGATCACCTGAATCCATTCATGTCCATTGTGCATTCCGACTGACTTCGGTAATTCCAGCAAGACAATGCGCCACCCCACACATCCAGAATTGCTACAGAGTGGCTCCAGAAACACTCTTCCGAGTTTAATCACTTCCGCTGGCCATCAATCTCGTCGGACATGAAAATTATTCAACATATGTGGGATGTATTACAACTTACTGTTCAGAAGAGATCTCCACCCCCTCGTACTCTTCTGGATTCGTAGACAGACCTCCAGCAGTACTTCAGACATTAGTCGAGTCCATGCCACGTCGTGTTGCGGAACGTCTGCGCGCTCGTGGGATTCTACACGATATTAGGCAAATGTACCAGATTCTTTCGCTCTTCACGGTTCGAGTAACTATGATCGCGTGCGAGTGTTACAACTGATTATAAGATTAGCACGGGGTTGGCAGTGTTTTTGTATCAAACAAATGCCTATATATGAAAGTTTTCACCCACTACCTACCTTTGAATTAATCGCTCAGTTAACCTGATACTGAAAAACGTTTGTTGCACCCACTGGATTCATATAATGGTACTGATTCTACTACAGCTTTTCCAATAGAAAAACGTCATTCGTTTTTAACAATGAAGTCATAGGGAGAGGACTGCAGATGAAGAAATCACCACAAGCTAAGTCAAGGTTATTTATGTAGGACGAGCACGTAGAAACCGCGACGTTGCAGGTGGACCCTGACAGAATCGCAACGAAAGCTTCAACAGCTTCGTAGTGGATCGAATACAAAAACGTGTATGTGTCGGCCCGACATTGTAGAAAATAGACGTAGTGGATGGAGTAACAGCTTTCAACGATGGTGCAATTTCTAGGATTCGTGTTTAAAAAAAAACTAGGCATCTAGCCTGTAAGTAATATCGTCTAAGCTCTAGCTCTTACGTATCGTCGGCGAGTAGCTGATAGCTGCAGAAGAGTACGGAGAATAAAGAAACAGGTGACCAACAGGAATATGCAGCTTAAATATTCTAAAACTGCGTAGTGATGCGCTCATAAGTCTCTAAATCTTCTTTCGTGATTTAGCGGAAACCTTATTTTATCCTAAATGACTGAAGTTAAATTCACCGAAATTGGAGTGTATAGGGCGAAGAAATATTCGCGCACTCTGACTTGGCAACGCAATTCCTTAGCTACCAGCAGTGCGAGAATCTCTCTCAAAAACTTTTGTACTGTGCAGGTTTCGGGCAGTAAATGGACGGTAATGTTTGACAATCTGGCAACACTGTAATCACATATACGGTAACTGCACGCGCAACAGTGCCGTGCAGTTGGTAGCATTCTGGGTTAGCATCCAGAAGGTCCATGGTTCGATTCTGGGTTGCGGTACATTTTTTTTTTTTTGGTAAATGTAGTCTGCATGGTCCGGTACCTGACATCTTAACCATCATGTGGGTTTAGAGTGGGTCTTCAAAAAAAAAAAAAAATTGCAGTTACGTACTACGAACAAAGAAATGGATATAGTACAGTTTCATTGGTCAGCTTTTAAAGAAGCCCTATGCACTTCGTGGCCGCGAATTGTTTCGCGCCACAGCATCTATTAGGTTCCAAACCAGTTTCCAAAGACTGGTTTGATGCAGCTCTCCATGCTACTCTATCCTGTGCAAGCTCCATCCCCCAGTACCTACTGCAACCTACATCCTTCTGAATCTGCTTAGCGTATTGATCTCTTGGTCTCCCTCTACGATTTTTATCCACACTTTTACCTCCAGTACTGAACTGGTGACCCCTTGATCTTTCAGAATGTGTCTTATCAACGTCTCCTTCTCTTAGTCACGTTATGCCACAAATTCCTTGTCGCTCCAATTCTGTTGAATACCTCTTCATTAGTTATGTCATCTACGCATCTAATCTTCAGCATTCTTCTGTAGCACCACATTTCGAAAGATTCTATTCTCTTCATGTCTAGAATGTTTGTCGTTCATGTTCATTTCCATACATGCCTTCACTCCATGCAAATACTTTCAGAAAAGTCTCCCAGTCACTTAAATCTATACTTGACGTTAACAAACTTCTGCAGATAAAATGTAGACAGATAATGGCAAGAAAACTGTGTGTCTTCTCTACTTCGGACATCACTTGTAATTTTGCTGCCCTGATAGAAAAACTCTTCTGCTACTATTAGTGTCTCGTTTCCCAGTCTAATTCTCTCCGCATCCCCCGATTTAATTCGACTACATCCCGTTACCCTGGTTTTGCTTTTGTTGACGTTCATCTTAAATCCTCCTTTTCAAGACACTGTCCGTACCGTTCAACTGCTCTTCGGAGTCTTTTGCTGTCTCTGACAGAATTACAGTGTCATCGGCAAACCTCGAAGTTTTTATTTTTTCTCCGTGGACTTTAATTTCTACTACAAATTTTTCTTTGATTTCCTTTACTGCTTGTTCGATGTGCAGATTGAGTAACATCGGGGACAGGCTACAACCCTGTCTCACTCCCTTCCCAACCATTGTTTCCCTTTCGTACTCCTCGACTCTTATAACTGCCGTCCAGTTTGTGTACAGGCTGTAATTAGTTTTTCGCTACCTCGTAGCAAAATAAATTTTGTCTCTTTTCCACTTAGCATCAGAAGTGGAATCTGGAGCGTAACGTACTACCCTGAATGTTGTTTGCAGCCTGACTGTTTTTCTACGCTTTGTAGTGAGTGGTGCCATAGAGAATGGTACCTTAGTCAGATAGTGCTCTACTTTTTAGCTTTTATCAACATCGTTGTCAACGTCACAATATAATAGAGGTGTAACAGATTTTCTCCGAAATGCTTTGACTAATTACCCTAATTGTTTGTACAAATTTTGAGCTATTTCTGATTTATAGATAAGTAATATTGTGTGGGGACAGATAATGTTGAAAAGCGCAGCCTGTTCGGGGAAGAGTCCACTTAAGTTTGTAATTGACTTTCATTTTACGTCGCGCCAGTGTCTGCAATTTGTTTATCCAGCGGGGTGAGATTTACATATGGCGGGTGACTGAGTTTATTCCTGGAACTGCGACAGGCAAAAATCAGCTAGGGACGAAAATCCAGTTACGCGACCAGGGCTTAATGGAAGTCGCCATAAATAACATATGAAGCAGATGTACCCCAACGTCACAGCCCTGCTCCGGTACAGAAACAACTGACATTTTGTGTCATATAGTTGTTTCATTTTTTTATTAGAAAATGGCAGACCCTGCGTCATCACAAACTGAATCGCTAATAACGCACGTGTTCGCTTACGTAATTATTTTGCAGAATATCGGCAGGCACACTAACCTCGTGTTCAAAGTGCAGAGGAAAATTTCGTTTGCGACATCCGATTCGTTACTCGTGGAGGTAGTGACAAATAACGGTCGCCGTGTTGAAGGGCGGGGGGGGGGGGGGGGGGGCGGCGAGGAGAAGGAAGAGGGGAGGGGGGAGGGGGAAGAGGGGACTGATATATCAGAGACGACACGGGCTGCAGTTATTCCCCTGATAGGATGATTTACAGTGTGGAGCGTAATAATGTAATCATTCATGTACACAGTCCCAATAGTTTTAAGCAGTTTAGAGGGTTTTGGCGTCAGAGAAGATTCTACAAAATGATTCAAGTAGAATATCTGTCTCACAGGAAATAAATAATATAGGAAAGCGCCCCGTACTATACTATTTGCCCTTATCCAAACGGGATGTAACTACATGCTGTGTCTCGCAAGGTTTCTTCTTACGGCCGTTACTTTATCATTCTTGTATACATAAATACCCTTTCAACAGTAACACTCTTTCCGTGATTGCTCAGCTTGCAGATGGCACTAACAGCGCGATAAACAGCAAATTCATTTACTGAATGAATTATTAATAAAGCGAATTAATATTACTGAAATTAATAAAGACATATTATTGAAATTAATAAGTAGTTCCCAGTCAGTTCATTGTCATTAAACTGTGAAATAAGTCACTATATTCAGTGTAGAACCTGCAAGATGCAACTATCCAATATACACTGTTTAGTCAAAGGTTAGTATACGATTAAGTTGGGTAACAGTTTGTACGCACATAGTTTTGGTAAAACGTAGAGTTTTTATTGAGTGGAAGGTAAATTTGGGCTGAATTTACTATAGAAACATATTTGGGAAAGTTACACTATAAGTATTTGTTCCGTAGAAAAGATGCGTTTGACAGCAGCGAAGATGAATGTGTGCTTTAAGGTACAAACTTTAGAGCCCATGTAACCCGACGTTTTGTTTTGTTTTGTTTTGTTTTGGTCGATACTCAATACTAACATCTCTCTAAATATGGAAAGGAAAAAGCTTTCAGCAGAAGAGATTTGTTTCACAGTATCGAAGGCCGTATGTAGTGGAACCTTGCATTTTTTATTGAAATTTTATCATTTTACATTAATTATCCTTTGAAAGTGTAATGCGGAACCGCTGTCCTAGTAACCACGAGCGAGTACGACGCTCCAAATTAGTCAAAGTTTTAAAGTAACATTACTGCCGTAGCCGCATACATACGTAAACCTAAAAACTCATAACGTATGTAACAGCACGTTATTGTTCCCTGGTTGATTCGACACTCAAATCAACTGATTGTGGTGTAAACGACAGTGTATTTATAATAGCGAGGGTGAAAAATGAATTTGAGTTGCAATAAATATGTTGCTGACGGACCCGAATAAAAGAAAGTAGAACAAAATTCATGATTTGGCCCAATAGTTATCTGCCATTTTAATAAACTGACAGTTTAGGTGAAACACCAGATCGTCCTCAGGGGTAAAGTATGTCGATTATTCGCAAGTAGGACTAGCTGTCTGAGGCATATCGATAGTCCATCCATCACATGAGTCGTGATCTCCTTAATTTTTGCCTTTTATCGATATCGAGGTGGACCTAACCGTCGGCTGGTCACACACATTTAACGTGAGTTGAAATGAATGCAGTACAGTAAAACATCGCATTTTCAGATTTTATGCCTACAAAATAATTCGAAATTTTTTGCTTGGAATGATGCAAAATTTGTTAAGAAATTGCAGTTAGAACTATTTTTTATTTCATTTTTCAAAATTTTATGCGTGTTTAGGAATGTTACCCAACATGAATATATATTGGTATTCAAACCTTCGCATGTCCTCAAATATTAAATACAGAGGACTGTATTTCACTCTCCTGTTGTAGAATCTTTGAGTAGATACCATTGTCATAGAAACCAACTACAGTGTCTTGGAAGGAGGATATAAGATGAAAATCAACAAAAGCAAAACGAGGATAATTGAATGTAGCCGAATTAAGTCGAGTGATGCTGCGGGAATTAGATTAGGAAACGAGACACTTAAAGTAGTAAAGGAGTTTTGCTATTTGGGGAGCAAAATAACTGATGATGGTCGAAGTAGAGAGGGTATAAAATGTAGACTGGCAATGGCAAGGAAAGCGTTTCTGAAGAAGAAAAATTTGTTAACATCGAATACAGATTTAAGTGTCAGGAAGTCGTTTTTGAAAGTATTTGCATGGAGTGTAGCCATGTATGGTAGTGAAACATGGACGATAAATAGTTTAGACAAGAAGAGAATAGAAGCTTTCAAAATGTGGTGCTACAGAAGAATGCTGAAGATTAGATCACATAACTAATGAAGTATTGAATAGGATTGGGGAGAAGAGAAGTTTGTGGCACAACTTGACCAGAAGAAGGGATCGGTTGGTAGGACATGTTCTGAGGCATCAAGGGATCACAAATTTAGCATTGGAGGGCAGCGTGGAGGGTAAGAATCGTAGAGGGAGACCAAGAGATGAATAGACTAAGCAGATTCAGAAGGATATGGGTTGCAGTAAGTACTGGGAGATGAAGCAGCTTGCACAGGATAGAGTAGCATGGAGAGCTGCATCAAACCAGTCTCAGGACTGAAGACAACAACAACAACAACAGTAGCCAACTGTGTTTACAGTTCAGTTTTTGCTTTACGAGTTAGTGTTTTGAGTCTTGTGTTTCGATTGTGCTTCATTCAGAGTTTGTTCACTGCTTTCCTGTTACTTTTTGTGCTAGTTGACATAGTATCTTCGATGCCCAGCAGTGCACCATTATTTAAAAAGCGCAGGTTCCTTCTTTGCAAATGTTTCTGCTGGATTTTCGTATTGCTTCCGCAGTATATAAATGTTCCCATAATAGCATCCACTGGAGCTCTTCATCACTATAAAAATTGTAGAGCCGTGGGACATCCTGATAATCTCACTAAATGTCTTCTAGGTTGTACCCACAACCCAAATTTGTCATTCACCAACCTCATTAGGCCTCAGGTGCATAAGCATGTATCTGTCGGGATAAAAGGTGATATATGGAGTCAGTTTACATTCAATGATGGTAATCTGGATGGATGAAGGTCATGAAAAGGCTTCACATTGTTCGTTATGGTAATACCACCAATGACCTTTAGATTCTGGAAAAAGTGCGAGTAAGAAAGACTCAGTATGCAGCTGAAAAAATGGTTCTGAGCACTATGGGAGGTCATCCGTCCCCTAGAACTTAGAACGACTTAAACCCAACTAACCTAAGGACATCACGCACACCCATGCCAGAGGCAGGATTCGAACCTGCGACCGTAGCAGTCTCGCGGTTCCAGACTGAAGCGCCTAGAACCGCTCGGCCACACGGCTGGATATGCTGCTGAATTTAATACAAAGAAAGCAAAGGCAACAAGAAGAAGAAAGTTTATAGGCAAAGAAGAAGAAAGAACGAAGGAGAAGGAGAAGAAGAAGAAGAAGAAGGAAGAAGAAGAAGAAGGAAGAAGAAGAAGAAGGAAGAAGAAGAAGAAGGAAGAAGAAGAAGAAGGAAGAAGAAGAAAGAAAGAAGGAAAGAAAGAAGAAAAGAAAGAAGAAACAGAAGATGTTCATGATTATCCTGCTCGACACTTCAGATATCAAGTAAGAGACATTTGTGAATTTTCATAATAAACTACTTTAACCGCATTTCCTAGCATTTGACATTTTAAGTGTTACATGCACCACTGTCTCGGAAATTCCTGCACCAATGACATTAAAATCTTCAGAAATTCTTTAAAACAATTAAAAGGGGTGACTAAACTAAAACCATTACAAAATCTGGCTTATTCCCTGAATTAGGAAGATTTACATGGAATTTTTCCCAAAGGGTAAAAAATTCATATTATAATACCAGGAAAAAATGAAACATTAATTCTAGTTCACTGTTCTAACAATATATGCTGAAAACAGTCAAAATTTCAGTGTTCCAGGTACAACAGTTCCAGAGAGGAAGGTACATAAAGTTGGCAATTTTAACACTGGCGAGATGGGGCGTTGCGACCGTGCTTAGGATTCCGTATATCATTTAAAGCTATTTCTGGGATGTTCTTCCTCAATAGGATCTAGTGCTCCGTCTCTGAGAGCCCGTTGTTGATGACACGTTAAACCATGATTTCCTATCCCAGCTTCCTCTCGAGACTTTCAGTCTGTCTTGTGTGATACACCACACTACACCACACGCACACTTACGCGGTCGCCATATAACACTGTTAAACAGCTTGAAGGTGGGACGTCTCGCCGTCTAGTTACTCCAGACGTTGACAAAGGCTTCATTGTGTGTCCAGCGCAGGTAACGAGCTCACATTTCGTCAAGAGAGCACGTCACACACTGCCAGGCCCTGCGGGGGCTCGTATACGGCACGCGAAGAGGATATCAGCTAGAGGCAATTTTCTTTCTCAGAGTTGCGTCGGTGTGGGCGCGTCCAGATGGCACTGTCCCAACCTGCTGGGATACCTATAGGGCCTCCCTCCGGGGTTCCAAACAACAGCCGAGCTCAACAGCATAGACCTAATTTTTACGAAACATCTCTCCTGCCAATCAGTGCATCTGTTAAAAAATGTGACAAAAAACCGTAAGTCAGGTAACTTGATGGCCGTAAGTGCAATTGTCAGAAGACAAACACAAATGTTCCCGGTTGAACACTCAGAAATTTTTGTATCACTTGTCGCTTCTTTCACCTCTACCAAATCTTGTACCTAGATGGTACAAACGCTAATAAGAAATTTTTAAATAAGTTTCCAGGAAACGTGTATGAGGATTTAGTGAAAATACTTAACGGGTCCGGAACGAATCTTGCACTCTGCATCGGAGTGCTCGGTGTTTGACACTTCCTGGTAGATTAAAACGACGTGCCACATCTAGACTCGAAACTGGAAAACTGCTTTGGCGGGCAGTGCTTTTTCCTGTTAAGCTGTCAGGGCCATCACAGCTACAATTCTTTCATGAATATCTGGATAGCTCAGTAGGTAAGAATAGCGCAAAAAAAGGGTTATATTCCGGCATCATGTCCCGGTCCGGCACACTCTTAATTATAGTACGAAGGCTTTCACGACCGGATGACATATCTTCTGGTAAACCTTCCGGGATGTAAGGTCGTGGTCCATGAAACTCTTCAGCTCCTAACGTTTCGTTCAGAGCTGCGCTTGAAAATCTTCAGAGGGGTGTTTCTCCTCCAGTGAGTCTTGCGACTGACAGGTCGGACGTCTGAGAGCGACTTATATATCGTAGAAAGTGGGCGTGGCCAGAGTTACACGTGATATGCAGAGATAATCTTTATCAGAGATGAAACTTAAGTATCGATCGTAATCTCGTCACAGATAAAACTGTGCAATTGAAATATATAAACGTAGGGATAATTTTAATCGGAAAGAAGAGGCCATGAAACTTAGTGATATTTGGACAGTAGCACTACAGAATTGCTAGACAGTTTTATCTGTGGCTAGATTACGATCGATAGTTAAGTTTTATCTCTGATGAAGATTATCTCTGCATATCACGTGTAACTCTGGCCACTCCCACTTTCACCGATATGTAAGTCGCTCTCAGACATCCGACCTGTCAGTCGGCAAGACTCACCGGAGGAGAAACACCCCTCTGAAGATGTCCAGCGCAGCTCTGGACGAAACGTTAGGAGCTGGAGAGTTTCATGGACCACGACCTTACATCCCGGAAGGTTTACCAGAAGACACACTCTTAATTGCTAGGAAGATTCAGTGTATAGGGTATTTTTGTAGCACAATTTTAATTCCAAAGAGAAAACGAGAACAGAGTACATTGATGAGCCGAAACATTATGACTACTGTCCAGCGCGACGTTGGATGCCGCCTGGTACCGTTGCGGGCGTAGTATGTAAGCGAAGCGCCGGCCACGTTGGCCGAGCGGTTCTAACCCTACTTCTTGTCAGTGTTTTCCAAATGTGCCTTTCTCTGACGATTCTGCACAAACCTCCTCATTCCTTGTCTTAGCAGTCCACCTGATTTTCAACATCCTTCTGAATCACCCCATGTCTCCAGTTGCTATTTTTCTATTGTCCGTGACTCACTGCCAAACAATGGTCTGCGCCAAACGTACAGTCTCAGAAATTTCTTCGTCAAACGAAGGTCTATGTCTCACATCAGGGAACTTCTCTTCCGCAAGTATGCCCTTTTTGCCAATACTAGTCTGCTTTTTATGTCTTTCTTGCTTCGTTTGTCACGTGGTTTTCTGCTTCGAAGGTAGCGGAATTCCTTAAATTTGTCTGCTTCATGATGCCCAATTCTTATGTTAAATTTATCGCTGTCGCATTTCTCCTACATCCCATTATCTTCCTCTTTTTCCAGTTTACTCTAAATCCATATTTTGTACTTGTTAGTCTGTTGATTCCATTCAGCAGATACTGTAATTCTTCTTCACTTTGACTGGGCACAGCGGTGTCCTCCGTGAATCTTATCACTGACGTCCTTTCACCCAGAATGTTGATCCCAATCTTCTACTCTTCAATCTATCGGTCGGAGAAACAGCGAAGGAAATAAAGGACTGAAGAGAGGGATTACATTTCCGTATTAAACCCGTTTTAATACAAGCACTTCGTTCTTGGTCTCCTCCAAGTGGTTCTTCTAATACTGGTGACGTACATCGTAACAACTTCAGTGAAACAGATCCGAAGAAAATATGCGAGACCAGGTCACCAAGACGAAAAGGAAGGGGTGTCGTTTTAAACTGAAACGTTCCCGTGTCCGAGCACACGATCAAATATTGTTTTCTCTGCGGCTGAGACCATGGTGAGCTTAGTGAATATTAAGTGTTCTGCCACGTTCCTCTCAGGTCTGGTTATTCTCCCTGTTCTCCCCCTAGAACGGCTCAGGATTGTTGAATTCCATTTAACTGATATCTGCATTCGAAGGCAACCTCCGCACTCCGTACTGCCAGAGAATCTAGATAGCAGACAGCTTGTACTGCGGTCCGGTTTGTTATTTTTCGCCTCTTTGTTTTCCAAACTCCTCTCTCCCCCCTCCTTTCTCAAAACACCCATGATCGGACGAGCTGTCAACTGCACAGATTCCTGCTCTTCACTAGAGCGATGAACAAAATAAGGGAAATCGGGTATCAATTTAATTTAAGCTGAATGAAACGTTCACACACATCTCTTAAAAAAATTAATTGAAACACTGTTCGCAACTTGAAAATAGCATTGTGTGCAAAAGGCATGTGGACTTCGTAAAAAGTGGGATAAGGAGACGTGGAATCATTTACGTTGTAGGCGATGTACTGTAAATTTTACATCTCTGTATTTGTCGTATGTGACGTACACGTGTGAGCCGAAAAGAGTCTGCTATACTGCTTTTGAATATGTGGCCCCTTTCTGTTACTTTCGTGGTGACGAATTACGGCAGGATTAGAGACGTAGAAATGAAGGTACAATGTTTCGAACGTGTGAAGAGATCCATAAGCAGAACGCTGAATAATAGGACGAGGAAACCAACAAGAACAAAAAATTACAAAATAGAAGCATTATCCATTCTGGAATACGGAGGAATTTGAACAATATGCAAAGAGCATAACTGATAGATCTGAGAAAAGTCAAAGGTTGGATAGTATAAAATGAGAACAGAATTAAATATTGTATAATATCGAAAGAATTAGAAGAAAATATGGAGAAATGTGTAGATAATTCCGACAGAACGTACTAGAGAAAACTTCCTTGCAACGTAGGGATAGTGAAAGACCACGGTAAAGGTGGAGTGGAACAGCTATCTGAATGACGTCAGAACAAGCATTTCTTGTAATCCTGAAGTGAAGAAGAGAAGGAGAAAATGAAGCAAGAGGAGGAGGAAGAGGAGGAGGAGGAGGAGAAGAAGAAGAAGAAGAAGAAGAAGAAGAAGAACTGTGTGAAATGTGGCATGATTTCAAGACGGACTAGAGAATGCTATTGCCAAGCCACTCCACGAAAACGAAGTTAAAACAGTAGCAAATAACTACATATGCGTCTTATTGTTGTCAGTATGTTCATAAAAATCAAGATCATCACTTACAACTAATTTGTAAAGACCTAGAACAGAAAAACAACATTCTGGGTGGAAAACAATTTTTATTTAAAAAAAAAGACAGTGAACTGCAGAGTCTACATTTGCCTTGTCAGATGATAAAACGTAACAGATCAGTAAACCACACATTCTTACCGATGGCGGTGTTTTGTTAGTTGATGAAATCTTGACTGTATGAATGATTAAGCGAAAGTACAGTATTATGGGAAAGGAGACACATCAGGTACATGGTTTTTCTGTTAGCTTGTATAAAAGAAAACAGAGTATCAGTTACATGTTGATCGCATGGTAGAAAACTCTTAGAAGATTAAGAAATAGAACATAGTGTACACCCAGGCTCCTATATTGGATCGTCTATTGTCTATGACTTACAAAATTATCACCTGACCACGCTGTCAGTAGATACAGATATTGCCATTTTTGGAGACGATGCACGTTTAGGAACAGAAAGTGGACCCAGGCCTCTTTCCGTACACTAGCCAACGAATTGTTACTATCAATAGAAGATGCGAGGAAAATCTATTTTCATTATGTTTTAGGAAGACTCAGTAGGCATGGTGCTTCTCTTAGAACCACAAAAGCTACAAAAATAGTCATCAGAAAAGATTAAATATGAAAAGTAACACAGATGGCGGCGGTATCGTCTATAGAAGGTATAAAAGGGCAGTGCACTGACTGAGCTGTCATTTGTAGTCAGGTGACCAGCGTCAGAAGGTTTCCGACGTGACTGTGGTCGCACGAAGGAAATTAACAAACTTTGAAGGCACAGTGTTAGCTCCAGCTAGACGCATGGGACATCCCATTTCGGAAATCATTAGGGAATCGAATATTCGGAGATCCACAGTGTCAAAAGTGTGCGGCCGAGAACACCAAATTTCAGACATTTTACACACACACACACACACACACACACACACACACACACACACACACACACACACACACACATATATATATATATATATATATATATATATATATATATATATGTGTGTGTGTGTGTGTGTGTGTGTGTGTGTGTGTGTGTGTGTGTGTGTGTGTGTGTGTGTGTGTGTGTAATTCGAAATTCATTGCAGAGCCGAGCACAGTAATGCATCCAGATGCAAGGAAAACACTTCGAACACCTCCTTTAACAGGTACCCCCCCGTGTGAAATGTGAACAAATTGCGATGTACAATCCAATAGTAAAGTTTAATGTGTACTATCTAGGACGATGTTACAAACAATGACGTCAGTGGCGGCTTGGAAGCATACAGTCGTGATTATCTAGCAAGCGGCTCGTTTGCTGACCGGTATTTACTGGGACATCTGTGCTTCTATTATCGTGAAATTATAAAGACACAAAGGAATTATAGACACTGGCTCCGAGTGGATATTGATTGAAATCAATGTGGAAAGTGTGAATTTGGGCCGGACTGGGATTCGAACCCTTGTCTCCTGGCCACCAGCAGCTAATGTCTGTCATTCCTTTGTGTCTTCAGACATTAAGTCTCGTCACGGACAAATAGTGGCGACGGCCTTCAGTGGCGACGGCCTTCACTTAATGACTGAGAACAGCGGTATTTGCGTGGACTTATCAGTGTAAACAGACAAGCAACACTAGGTGAAATAACAACGGGAATCAATATGGGACGTTAGGACAGCGCGGCGAAATTCGGCGTTAATGGGCTATGGCAGCAGACGACCGACGCGATTGCTTTTGCTAACAGCACGACATCGGCTGCAGCGCCTCTCCTGGGCTTGCGAGAATGTCGATTTGACCGTAGGCGACTGGAAAACCGTGGCCTGGTCCGATCAGTCCCGACTTCACTTGGTAAAAGCTAATGGTATGGTCTGAGAGCGCCGCCGATGCCACGAAGCCATGGGCCCAAGTTGTTCAAATGGCTCTGACCACTATGGGACTCAACATCTGAGGTCATCAGTCTTCTAGAACTAACAACTACTAAAACCTAACTAACATAAGGGCATCACACACATCCATGCCCGAGGCAGGATTCGAACCTGCCGCCGTAGCGGTCGCGCGGTTCCAGACTGTAGCGCCTAGAACCGATCGGCCGCCCCGGCCGGCGGACCCAAGTTGTCAACAAGACACTGTGCAAGCTGGTGATGGCTCCATAATGGTGTCGACTGCTTTTAAATGGAATCGACTGGGTCCTCTGCTTACGTTCAGGCACTTTGGAGGCCATTTTCACCGATTCATGGACTTCATTTCCGAAACAACGATGGAGTTTTTATGTACGGCAGTGCGCCGTGTCACTGGACTACATTAGTTCGCGATTGGTTTGTAGAACGTTATGGATAAACAAGTGATTTAGCCATCCAGATCTTCCTACACGAACCCCACCGAGCATTTATGGGACACAATCGAGAGGTCAGTTTGTGTACAAAATCCTGCACCGGTAACACTCCTGCAGTTACGGACGGCCGTAGATGCAGCATGTTGAGTCCATGCCATGTTGAGATGCTCCACTAATGCGGGCGAAACGAGGTCCGACACGATATCGTGATCAAAAAGTCAGTATAAATTTGCAAACTTAATAAACCACGGAATAATGTAGATAGAGGTAAAATTGACACACATGCTCGGAATGACATGGGTTAAAAAAAATCAAAAAATGTCGAACAGTTGGCGCTGGACAGCAAAACGTCAGTGATTGCGCATGACAATCGTGTATAAAAGGAGCTGTAATGACAGAGAGAATCAAATGCGCGAGCAGTCGCAGCATGTTGACGTTACCTGAAAAGGCGCTTTTAGTGAAGCTGTATTATCAGAATGGGAAATGTGCTAGTTCAGCTTTACGATCCTATCGCCATTGGAAGGGGATTCGAACGGGTAAAGGTCCGTTGACAAATGCAGCTGCGGCGAGAATGATTTCTAAGTTCGAAGCCACGGGTTGTTTAGACGATAGACCCCGTAGTAGTCGACCGAGCACAAGGCGTAATGCTGCTGAGACAGTTCAGGAAGAAATGGAGACTGTAGCGGGTTCCTCTATCTACGGGGAAGTCAGCGCTCGTGCAGTCGCAAGTCGCACCGGCATTCCATACACTGCTATTTGGTTGGCGCTTAGGCGTACCCTCCGATGCTATCCGTACAAAATCCATCGGCATCATGAACTGTTACCTGGCGATTTAGTGAAGCGGAGGGTATTTGCGGTGTGGGCGTTACAAATGATGGTGGAAGATGACGATTGGTTGACTGACGTGTTGTGGACCGACGAAGCTCATTTCACGCTCCGAGAGTCTGTCAACAAGCACAACTGCAGAATTTGGGCTACCCAAAATCCTAGAACTGTCGTGGAAACTCCATTGCACGACGAGAAAGTCACGCATGGGTTGGATTTACCACATCTACAGTTATCGGCCGTTTTTACTTCGAGAAAATGTGTTTTGTAACTGCTACCGTGACGGGTGAGAGGTACGTCGATATGTTACATAATCGCATCATCCCCAGCCTGGCTGATAAACACGCACTGGAACGTACGATGTTTATGCAGGATGGCGCTCCACACCATATTGCTAGACACGTGAAAGATCTCTTGCGGGCGTCATTTGGTAATGATCGCGCGCTCGGCCGCCACTTTCGCCATGCTTGGCCTCCCAGGTCCGCAGACCTCAGTCCTCAGTCCGTGCGATTATTGGCTTTGGGCTTACCTGAAGTCGCAAGTGTATCGTGATCGACCGACATCTCTAGGGATACTGAAAGACAACATCCGACGCCAATGCCTCACCGTAACTCCGGACATGCTTTACAGTGCTGTTCACAACATTATTCCTCGACTACGGCTATTATTGCGGAATGATGCTGGACATATTGAGCATTTCCTGTAAAGAACATCATCTTTGCTTTGTCTTACTTTGTTATGCTAATTATTGCTAATCTGGTCAGATGAAGCGCCATCTGTCGGACATTTTTTGAACTTTTGTATTTTTTTTCTTCTAATATAACCCCCTGTCATTCCAAGCATGTGTGTCAATTTGTAACTCTATATCTACATTTTTCCGTGATTTATTCAGTTTTCAAATTTATACCAACTTTTTGATCACCCGGTATATGGGTGCTCGGCTTCTTAAAGAATCTGTGGTGAGCATTTAGTTCCCATTTACTGTTTCCACTATTGATGCTTCTTTGCTCGGCTTCACTACAACGCTTGTACGATCCGTAAAAAAGACTGATTCTGTTGTCTGACTGAAATAAAATGTCCGGTTATTAACATAGAGCAATAATAGTTTTGGACCAATGATAGAACCCTTTGGGAGTCGTAATGTAATGCTCCCTTTCAGGTGATGTGGAATACTTTGAATTATTAGAACAGCCTGGAGCTATTTTCTGGATTCTGTTCCTCAAATGAGTACTAAACCATACATGTGACCCCTGTTGTGTTAGTGGTTGAGACGACATTGGCAAAGATAAACACTACTGGCCATTAAAATTGCTACACCACGAAGATGACGTGCTACAGACGTGAAACCAACAGGAAGAAGATGCTGTAATATGGAAATCATTATCTTTTCAGAGCATTCACACAATGTTGGCGCCGGTGGCGACACCTACAACGTGCTGATATGAGGAAAGTTTCCAACCGATTTCTCATACACAAACGGGAGTTGAGCGGCGTTGCTTGGTGAAAGGTCGTTGTGATGCCTCGTGTAAGGAGGAGAGATGCGTACCATCACGTTTCCGACTTTGATAAAGGTCGGATTGTAGCCTATCGCGATTGCGGTTTATCGTATCGCGACATCGCTCCTTGCGTTGGTAGAGATCCAATGACTGTTGTCAGAATATGGAATCGGTGTGTTCAAAACGGTAATACGGAACACTGTGCTGGATCCCAACGGTTTCTTATCACTAGCAGGCGAGATGACAGGAATCTTATCCGCATTGCTGTAACGGATCGTGCAGCCACGTCTCGATCCCTGAGTCAACAGATGGGGACGTTTGCAAGACAACAACCATATGCACGAACAGTTCGACGTCGTTTGCAGCAGCAGGAACTATCAGATCGGAGACCGTGGCTGCGGTTACGCTTGAGGCTGCATCACAGACAGGAGCACCTGTGATGGTATACTCGACGATGAACCTGGGTGCACGAATGGCAAAACGTCATTTTTTCGGATGAATCCAGGTTCTGTTTAGAGCATCATGATGGTCGCATCCGTCTTTGGCGACATCGCGTTGAAAGCATATTGGATGCGTATGTGTAATCGCCATACTGGCGTACCACCGGGCGTGATGGTATGGAGTGCCATTGGTTACACGTCTCTGTCACCTCTTGTCCGCATTGACGGCATTTTGAACAGTGGATGTTACATTTCAGATGTGTTACGACCCATGGCTCTACCCTTCATTCGATCCCTGCGAAACGCTACATTTCAGCAGGATAATGCACGACTGCATGTTGCAGGTCATGTACGGGCCTTTCTGGATACAGAAAATGTTCGACTGCTGTCCTGGCTAGCACATTCTCCATATCTCTCACCAATTGAAAACGTCTGGTCAATGGTGGTCGAGCAACTGGCTCGTCACAATACGCCAGTCACTACTCTCGATGAACTATGGTATCGTGTTGAAGCTGCATGGGCAGCTGTACCTGTACACGCCATCCAAGCTCTGTTTGACCCAATGCCCAGGCGTATCAAGGCCGTTATTACGGCCAGAGGTGGTTGTTCTGGGTACTGGTTTCTCAGCATATATGCACCCAAATTGCGTGAAAATGTAATCACATATCAGTTGTGGTATAATATATTTGTCCAATGTATACCCGTTTATCATCTGCATTTCTTCTTGGTGTAGCAATTTTAATGGCCGGTAGTGTAGCAAGCGGATGTTGCTGCCCTCTGCTCACCTCAAAGGACGGGCGACAGTGGCACGGACAGACAAGTGCGTCCCTTAAGCCGGAGTGAGGTGGTGGGGATTCGCAGGTGGCCGTCTGGAGCAATTCCCTGCGGCCCTGGTGGATAGCAGCCGCCTACTGCTGTACGTAGGACCTGCCAGCGAGCGGAGCCAGCGCTGCAGGCCGTAGCTCCGCGTTAGGGCAGCGCTGCTGAATGCGGCCACAATGAGCTCGTTCCCTTTTCCAATTCTCTCCGCCATACAGCGCGCGGATTACTCGCCCCCCTCTGTGGCGTAGCGCGGTGTGTGGCGGAGGCAGTTTCCGCAGACGGAGGTTACCGAACCGCCGTCCAGGTGCTTCTCCCATTACCTCGGCGCGAAGGCGCGACAGCGCGACCAAGCAACGAAATTAACGCCCTTCGTATCAGAGACAGCTCCTTTTTATAAGCACGCGTTACCTTGCATCGTGCTGTTTAGCCGTTTTCTGTGGCAAAGCCTACAGGTGTCAGCCTGCAGAGACAGTATGTGATAGATGCGTGGAACGTCTGTTCTAGAACTGAGGAACATGATTTATTCTTAAGGATTACGACGTTCTTGGGAAAACGAAAGTCTCCTCTATAAAAATCAACATGAATTCCGCGAGCATCTTGCAAAATTCATTTCCCTCTGTCCTTCATTACGCTGTACCCAATAGCGCTCAGCTTGATGCCGTGTTCGTGTTAATCGATCATCAAAGAACTTAACGGATGTCTTACGACGTCCGCCACGAGCAGACGCAACGAACAAAAGCGAACAAAATTAGATTAAAAAAAAAACTAGGTCAACGCGACAGAATGCCAATCCTAAGGACCCGGGTTCGACTCCTGACTGGGTCGGAGATTTTCTCCGCTCAGGGGCTTGGTGTTGTGTTGTCCTGATCATCATCATTTCATCCCCATCGACGCGCAAGACGCCGAAGTGGCGTCAGATCGAAATACTTGCACCCGGCGAACGGTCTACCCGACGGGGGCCCTAGTCACACGACAGGAACTAATTTGATACCGTCCCGTACTGCCGCCTAGTGAAAAAAAATAAGAGAGCTTACCGAAAATCGGACCAGATTTGCGACTCAAGACATGAAATATATACGCACTTGCGAATATTGACGACCATTAGCTGTGTAATTGACTGACGACAATGAAAACTTCTACATAATGAATGTACGTCCACAGGTTGTAGGCACATGGTTAAAGACCTATGAAAAGCTGGGTACGGCCGCGTGTTCATTCTTTCCGCGCGCTGTACGAGATTAGAATAATAGAGAATTGTGAAGGTAGTTCGATGAACCCTCTGCCAGGCACATAAATGTGATTTGTAGAGTATCCATGTAGATGTAGAGTTGTGCTCGGCTACCTAATGATAAGGCGACCGCTCGCGATAGGCGGGAAATCCGGGTTCGAGCCCCGATCCGGCACAAATTTCCGTTATTCCAATTTATCGCTGATGGTTCTCCGTATTCTGAAGTGCGAGTACATTTCATATATTTCATATATTTCATAACGGCAGTAGTCGCCGCAGTGTTTGAATGGACATCGCATCGTAATTCGGAATAACACATGCACTGCAATTTCGGATTCAACACTTCCTTGCAGACAGAACTTAACACATTGCTCCAATCGGAACAAAGTCTACACATGTAAAGGCAATTTCCGGAGTATCTCGAAGTAGTGTGATAGGGCCTTTAGTGTTTACAGCGTATATACACTGAAGAGCCAAAGAAACTGGTACACTTGCCAAGTACCGAGTAAGTCCACCGAGAGCACGCAGGAGTGCCGCAACACGACGTGGCATGGACTCCAGTAACGTCTGGAGTAGTGCTGGAGGGAACTGACACCATGAATCCAGCCGGACTGTCCATAACTCCGTAAGAGTACGAGAGGGTAGAGATCTCTTTTGAACAGCACGTTGCAAGGTATCCCATATATGCTCAATAACGTTTATGTCTGGGGAGTTTGGTGGCCGGCGGAAGTGTTTAAACAGCTTTTTCGTAGGTGAAACTGTCAGTTAACGTGTCTAAGGGACCACATTTTTACATTCGTGAAAGCAGGTCTCGGGTTAATATTGTATAATTTATCGTTAGTTCCTATTTTTTGTTTGACGATTATGTCTCACATAGATTTAAGATTTGATGGTACAACGTTGTTGTGCAAATTTCTCGAGATAATATTTCATTTTATCCGAGGGTACATTACCTCTACGTGATTTTTAACGCTGTTCTTTGCTAAAAAAAATTACAGATATGTCCGTTTGTCAAGATATGCTGTGGATTGTGGTTCTTGTGTACGTAGCTGAATTCGTAGAAATATGACACGCTATGTGGTTAGATGTCGATGAGGTTGGTTTTTGGGAAGGTAAAGACACCAGGGAGGCAGTTCTGCTGACGTAGCAGGCGATAGTGGAAGCAAGACTGACGAAAAATCAAGACACGTCCATAGGACCTGTCGACATGGAGAGAGCGTTCGACAATATCGAATGGTGCAAGGTGTTCGAAATTCTGTGAAAATATGGGTAAGATTTAGGGAAATACGGGTAATACACGTATGTGCAAGGGCCAGGAGGGAATAGTAAGAGCGGAAGACCAAAAACGAAGTGTTCCGATTACAAAGGGTGTAAGACATTTGTAAGTAGGCAGTTTAGGTTTTTTTATTGGTAACGCCGCCGCCACGTAGCGCTCTGTATGAAAATCACTGGCTGTGCCTGTGCAGTCTGTGGCTGGTTGGCATTGTTGTAATACTCGCCATTGTAGTGCTGGGCAGCGGCAGCTGGATGCTAACAGCGCGTAGCGTTGCGCAGTTGGAGGTGAGGCGCCAGCAGTGGTGGACGTGGGGAGAGAGATGGCGGAGTTTTGGAATTTGTAAGAATTGGTGTCACGAACTGATATATATATATTATGACTATTAAGGTAAATACATTGTTTGTTCTCTATTAAAATCTTTCATTTGCTAACTATGCCTATCAGTAGTTAGTGCCTTCAGTAGTTTGAATCTTTTATTTAGGTGGCAGTAGTGGCGCTCGCTGTATTGCAGTAGCTTGAGTAACGAAGATTTTTGTGAGGTAAGTGATTTGTGAAACGTATAGGTTAATGTTAGTCAGGGCCATTCTTTCGTAGGGATTTTTGGAAGTCAGATTGCGTTGCGCTAAAAATATTGTGTGTCAGTTTAAGCACAGTCGTGTATAAATACTTCAAAGGGGACGTTTCACATTGATATAGTCTTTCGCCGCCACTGTTCGCTGTATACAACAAAGCAGCAATGACGGAAATAAAAGAAAGGTTCAAGATTGGGATTAAAATTGAAGGTGAAATGATATCAATGATAAGATTCGCTCATGACGTTGCTATCCGCAGTGAAGGTGAAGAAGAATTACATGACCTGGTGAACGGATTAAACAGTCTGAGTACAGAACATGGACTGATAGTAAATAGAAGAAAGGCGGAAGTAATAGGAAGTAATAAGAAGTAAGAACAGCGAGAAACGTAACACCAGAATTGATTACGAAGTACAAATGGATGAGGTTAACGAACTCCGCAACCTAAGCTGCAGAATACCCATGAGGGACGAATCAAGGACGACAGAAAAGGCAGAGTAGCACTGGTAAAGAAGTAATTCCTGGCAAAGAGAAATCGACTGGTGTCAAACGTAGCATAATTTGAGGAAGAAATTTTGGAGCACAGCATTATATGACAATGAAACATGTGGGAAAACCGGTAAAGAAGAGAATCGAAGCAGTTGAGGTGTGATGCTACAGACGAATGTTGAAAATTAGGTGGACTCTTAAGATAAGAAATGTGGAGGTTCTCCGCAGAATCAGCGAAGAAAGAAATATATGGAAAATACTGAGGAGAAAAAGAAGAAGAAGAAGAAGAAGAAGAAGGGACAGGATGGTAGGAGATGTGTTAAGACATAAGGAAATGACTTCCATTGTACTAGAGCATTTTAGAGTATAAAACGACCAAAAAAAAGTGGTAAGTCTCTTGGTACCGTTGTTATGGAGATCTGCGGCTCCATAATTGCTTCCTTACCTCTGTTAATTAAGGTCTTTGTAATACCCGTGCTTCTGTACATGAGGCTTTCAACTGGACAGAGCGTGGGAACCGGTGATTTCTTTTGACACGCCCAGCGACAGCTAATTTTACTATGTTGACACCTCAGTTTTAACTCAGCGGTCCGGTATTCCCATGAAGGGCGACCATGGAATCTAACCGTTACAGGTGCGTCTGGCCGCCTTAATAGTATTCGAAGAGATCGCTGTAACCCAAGAGAAGGCTCTAATGCAGCGGTAGCCCAATGTGCCTATGCCTCCGCGCTTATCTTCTATACTGCTATAGAAAGACAAGCATTTGTTTAACAATGTTGCCAAAAATCACAAACAGTACATGATTTAATTAACATTTTTCACGATGCTCTAACAATGTGTACAGAGGTACACTTCATACACTGAAGCTCAAAGATACTGGTATACGTATGCGTATTCAAATACAGAGATGTGTAAACATGCAGAATACGGCGGTGGGGTATATAAGACATCAAGTGTTTGGCACAGTTGTTAGAACGGTTACTGCTGCTACAAAGGCAGGTTATCAAAGGCCGGCCCCGGTGGCCGAGGGGTTCTAGGCGCTTCAGTCTGAAACCGCGCCACTGCTACGGTCGCAGGTTCGAATTCTGCCTCGGGCATGGATGTGTGTGATATCCTTAGGTTAGTTAGGTTTAAGTAGCTCTAAGTCTAGGGGACTGATGACATCAGTTGTTAATTCCCATAGTCCTGCGAGCCATTTTTGGTTATCAAGGCTTAAGTGAGTTTGAGAGTGGTGTTATAGTCGGCGCGCGAGCGATGGGACACAGTATCTCAGAGTTGGCGATGAAATAGGGATTTTCTCCTACCACCATTTCACGAGTGTACCGTTAATATCAGGAAACCGCTGCTGTCGGGAAAAGATCCTGGAAGAACAGGACCAACGACGACTGAAGAGGAATGTTCAACAGAAGTGCAACCCTTCGGTAAATTGCTGCAGTTCTCAATGCTGGACTATCAACAAGTGTCAGCGTGCGAACCATTCTACGAAACATCATCGATGTTGGATTTCGGAGCCGAAGACCCACTCGTCTATCCTTGATGACTGCATGACACAAAGCTTTACGCCTTGCCGGGCTCGTCAATACCGACAATGGACTGGAACCGTGTTGCCTGGTCGGACGAGTTTCGTTTCAAATTGTATCGACCGATAGACGTGTACGGGTATGGAGGCAACCTCGTGGATCCATCGACCCTGCATGTCAGCAGGGGAATGTTCAAGCTGGTGAAGCTCTGTAATGCTGTGGGGCGTGTGCAGCTGAAGTGATATGGGACCCCTGACACGTCTAGATACGACTCTGACAGGTGACACGTACGTAAGCACTCTGTCTGATCACCTGCGCCTGTTCATGGCCATGTCCATTGTGCATACCAACGGACTTGACCAATTCCAGCAGGGCGATGGGACACCCTACACGTCCATAATTGCCACAGAGTGGCTCCAGGAACACTCTTCTCAGTTTAAATACTTCCGCTGGCCACTAAACTCCACAGAGGTGGACATCATTGAGCAAATTTGGGATGTCTTGCAATGTACTGCTCAGAAGAGGCCTCGTACTGTTACGCATTTATCGGCAGCCCTGCACGATTCACGCCACGTCGTGTTACGGCACTTCTGCGTGCTTGCGGAAGCCCTACGCGATATTAGGCAAGTGTACCACTCTCTTTTGCTCTTCAGTGTATTTTTTAAATGTGTATCATATTATAGAAACTTCCATATAATATAAAAAGGGGAAACGTTGTTAATCAAAAGTCTCGAGAAGTTCCGGACCGATTTACCTCATATTTTTGATACGATATTTCTGATGCAAACAGCATACAAATTTGAAACTTCCGGACCGAGACTCGAACTCTGGACCTTTGCCTTTCTCGGGCAAGTGGTGTACCAACGGAGCTACCCAAGCACGACTCACGTCCCGTCCTCACTGCTTTACTTCTGCCAGTATCTCGTCTCCTTCCTTTCAAGTTTTACAGAAGATCTCCTGCGATCCCTGCAGAACTAGCACTCCTGAAAGAAAGGCATTGCGGAGACATGGCTTAGTCACAGCCTGGGGGATGTTTCCAGAACGAGATTTTCACTCTGCAGCGGAGTGTGCGCTGATATGAAACTTCCTGGCAGATTAAAACTGTGTGCCGGGCCGAGACTTGCCCACGAAAGGCAAAGGTCCCGAGATCGAGTCTCGGTCCGGCACACAGTTTCAATATGCCAGGAAGTTTCATATCAGCGCACACTCCGCTGCAGAGTGAAAATCTCGTTCTGCAAGCATACAAATTTGTTTAAAAATATGACACATATACAAGGAAAATGTTGTCAGCAAAGGTCTCAAAAAATTCTCGGCCAATTTGCTTCAAACTTTTACATGACAGTCTATTAAACAATTGCAAGGTCATGGGATGTATATTTTTCAATATTTATAATGTATAACTACATGCAGGACACTGAGCTGCCCCTACCGCTGTTGTTTTATGCAACCCGCAATGTTATTCCTTGCCCTCAGAAACGACGCAAGTGATTTTCATATTCTCTCGTTCGCTACGAATGATCTATTAGTCGTACACATAAAATGAAGCTGGCCACTGTGGCCGAGCGATTCTAGGCGCTTCAATCCTGAACCGTGCTGCTGCTGCTAATGTCGCAGGTTCGAATCCTGCCTCGGGCATGGATGTGTGTGATGTCCTTAGTTTAGTTAGGTGTAAGTAGTTCTAAGTCTAGGGGACTGATGACCTCAAAAGTCCCATAATACCCAAAGCCATTTGAACCATTTTGAGATAAAATAAACGACATCTTTTTGTAGAAAATTCAATGTAGTTGAATTTTGTACTTTGGTACCTTTCCGCTGGAGGGCACGGTTCTCAAGTTATTCAAGGAAAACCTTCCGACGCACCTCCACCCCTACACTCGTTTCTCACCAGTCCGGATTTCTATTGTGTTGCTCGTCGCACTCCCTCCTACCACTGTACCAAAAATTTACGGCTACACGAACTATTCCTGATATTCGAATTTTTTTTGGTTTCCATTGATGGGGCTACTGTATCACCAACATAGTCGGTTCTTTGATTATCATGATTAAATACATGCCTGTGAGAGTAATGAAAGAAAAACGACTTTTCTGAACGTTACACTAAATCTAGTTACGTTGAAAATTCGATCCAAACTTAATCCTCAGAAGCTCAGTAGTTTCGTGGTTAGAAGACCTGGTGAAAACGACGATGTAGTTGTTCATTTTATGCTGTAAAATTCCCACAAACGTCAGTTTTACTCATTGTAGGTATTCGGTAACGTAATAAGCCCAGTCAATGAGGACCAAAAAACGTCGAATATCGGGAATAGTTTATAAAGTCGCAATTTTTTGTACAGTTGTAGGGTGGAGTGCCACGAACAAAATACTAGAAATTGTGGTTGGTGAGGGCTGAGTATGGGAGTGAGATTGAAGGCCACTTTTGTACGTTTCTCTGAACAACTGAAAAATTACGGCCTCTAGCGAAAACGTATCCCAGTACAAAATTTAACTCCATTAAACATCCCACGTAAATGTCGTTTTCACCTTTTCCTGTAGGTCTAGTCTAGTAGTCTGCTAGTCGCGAACGAGGGAATGTGAAAACTTCGCGCTTGGTGTGTGAAGGGAAGGTGTAAAATTGCAGGTTGCGTAAAACGACAGCGGAAGGGCAGCGGAAGGGCAGCTGAATCAACCTGTGTATATAACACAGAGAGGTCAAACGTTGTTAACAAAACTTTTCAAAAGTTCTTAGGATATTTATTTCAGATTTTTACACGACACTATTAAACGTTCAGACGGACACGAGCGATATGTTCAGTTAAAACCAGTTGCGAGAAGAAATTGTATGGTTTCGTTTTCTTCCGGACAGTCGCTTTTAATCACAGTAGCGGGTCGTGTAAAACATTAGGCAAATTTATTATTTCTCATGTACAAATTATTTCTTCTCATATACAGCTTTAAACAAATATTGTATACAGGGTGGTCCATTGATCGTGACCGGGCCAAATATCTCACGAAATAAGCATCAAACGAAATACCTGCACAGAACGAAACTTGTCTAGCTTGAAGGGGGAAACCGGATGGCGCTATGGTTGGCCCGCTAGAGGGCGCTGCCATGCGTCAAACCGATATCAGCTGCGTTTTTTAAATAGTAACGCCCATTTTTATTACATATCCGTGTAGTACGTAAAGAAATATGAATGTAATATTCAAACATATTTCTCACACCTTTAGACGAACAGTTGGTAACAGGTAGGTTTTTTAAATTAAAAAACACAATGTAGGTACGTTTGAACATTTTATTTCGGGTCTTCCAATGTGATACATGTACCTTTGTGAACTTCTTTCTGAGCTGTTACAGCGTGATTACCTGTAAATACCACATTAATGCAATAAATGCTCAAAATGATGTCCGTCAACCTCAATGCATTTGGCAATACGTATAACGACATTCCTCTCAACAGTGAGTAGTTCGCCTTCCGTAATGTTCGCACATGCATTGACAATGCGCTGACGCATGCTGTCAGGCGTTGTCGGTGGATCACGATAGCAAATATCCTTCAGCTTTCCCCACAGAAAGAAATCCGAGGACGTCAGGTCCGGTGAACGTGCGGGCCATGGTATGGTGCTTCGACGACCAATCCACCTGTCATGAAATATGCTATTCAACACCTCTTCAACCGCAAGCGAGCGATGTGCCGGACATCCATCATGTTGGAAGTACATCGCCATTCTGTCATGCAGTGAAACTTCTTGTAGTGACATCGGTAGAACATTACCAGTACGTAGGAAATCAGCATACATTGTACCATTTACTAGGTGCATTCAAGTTCTAAGGCCTTCGATTTTTTTTCTCCGGACTGGGAAGAGAGAGAAACATGCGCATTGTTTTAAAATGAAGCCGCGTTCATTGTCAATACGTCCTAGAGATGGCAGCACCGTACGGCAGATGGAATTTTACCGCCAGCGGCGAGAATGAGAACTGTTTTAAATACTTAAAACGGCGACGTTTTCCTTACTTGAACAGCGTGCAATCACTCGTTTTCTGAATTTGCGTGGTGTGAAACCAATTGAAATTCATCGACAGTTGAAGGAGACATGTGATGATGGAGTAATGGATGTGTCTAAAGTGCGTTCGTGGATGCGACAGTTTAATGAAGGCAGAACATTGTGTGACAACAAACCGAAACAACCTCGGGCTCGCACAAGCCGGTCTGACGACATGATCGAGAAAGTGGAGAGATTTGTTTTGGGGAATCGCCGAATGACTGTTGAACAGATCGCCTCCAGAGTTGGCATTTCTGTGGGTTCTGTGCACACAATCCTGCATGACGACCTGAAAATGCGCAAAGTGTCATCCAGGTGGGTGCCACGAATGCTGACGGACAACAACATGGCTGCCCGTGTGGCATGTTGCCAAGCAATGTTGACGCGCAACGACAGCATGAATGGGACTTTCTTTTCGTCAGTTGTGACAATGGGTGAGACTTGGATGCCATTTTTCAATCCAGAAACAAAGCGCTAGTCAGCTCAATGGAAGCACACAGATTCAGCGCCACCAAAAAAATTTCGGGTATCCGCCAGTGCTGAAAAAATGATGGTGTCCATGTTCTGGGACAGCGAGGGCGTAATCCTTACCCATTGCGTTGCAAAGGGCACTACGGTAACAGGTGCATCCTACGAAAATGTTTTGAAGAACAAATTCCTTCCAGCACTGCAACAAAGACGTCCGGGAAGGGCTGCGCATGTGCTGTTTCACCGAGACAACGCACCCGCACATCGAGCTAACGTTACGCTACAGTTTCTTCATGGTAACAACTTTGAAGTGATTCCTCATGCTCCCTACTCACCTGACCTGGCTCCTAGTGACTTTTGGCTTTTGGCTTTTGGCTTTTTCCAACAATGAAAGACACTCTCCGTGGCCGCACATTCACCAGCTGTTCTGCTATTGCCTCAGCGATTTTCCAGTGGTCAAAACAGACACCTAAAGAAGCCTTCGCCGCTGCCATGGAATTATAGCGTCAGCGTTGTGAAAAATGTGTAAGTCTGCAGGGCGATTACGTCGAGAAATAACAAAAGTTTCATCGATTTCGGGTGAGTAGTTAATTAGAAAAAAGATCGGAGGCCTTAGAACTTGAATGCGCCTCATAGATTGCCATCGATAAAAAGGGGGCCAATTATCCTTCCTCCCATAATGCCGCACAATACGTTAACCCGCCAAGGTCGCTGATGTTCCACTTGTTTCAGCCATCGTGGATTTTCCGCTGCCCAATAGTGCATATTACGCCGGTTTACGTTACAGCTGTTGGCGAATGACGCTTCGTCACTAAATATAACACGTACAAAAAATCTGTCATCGTCCCGTAATTTCTTTCGTGCCAGTGGCATAACTGTATACGACGTTCAAAGTCGTCGCCATGCAATTCCTGGTGCATAGAAATATGGTACGGATGCAATCGATGATGTTGATGTAGCATTCTCAACACCGACGTTTTTGCGATTCCCTATTCTCGCGCAATTTGTCTGCTACTGATGTGCAGATTAGCCGCGACAGCAGCTACAACACCTACTTGGGCACCATCATTTGTTGCAGGTCATGGTTGACGTTTTACATGTGGCTGAACACTTCCTGTTTGCTTAAATAACGTAACTATCCGGCGAATGGTCCGGACACTTGGATGATGTCGTCGAGGATAGCGAGCAGCATACATAGCATACGCCCGTTGGGGATTTTGATTACAAAAGGCATGCATCAACACGATATCGACCTTTTCCGCAATTGGTAAACGGTCCATTTTAGCGCGGGTAATGTATCACGACGCAAATACCTTCCACACTGCGGAATGTTATTTGATACCACGTACTTACATATTTGTGACTATTATAGCGCCATCTATCACAAAGCGAAAAACGTGGTCCAACTCCAACATTCATATTTCTTTATGTACTACACGAATATGTAATAAAAATGGGGGTTCCTATATTTAAAAAGAAACTCAGTTGATATTCGATTGACTTATGGCAGCATCTTCTAGTGGGCCAGCCATAGTGCCATCTGGTTTTCCCCTTCAAGCTAGACGAGTTTCGTTCTTTGTAGTTTTTTCGTTTGATGCTTATTTAGTGAGACATTTGGCCTGGTCACTATCAATGGACCACCCTGTATATAACAATTGTCGTTCCTCGCCGTCAGTTTTACAGACAATATGAACGTTGTATTTATGGCTTATCGACTTATAATTAAAATACTACTACAGAATCTGAATAACCCGAGTCTTTGTAATCCTACTCGTTCACACATTAAAATCATCAAAATACTGTGATTCAACTTCCTGTACTCACAGATATAGCAAACAGCGGAGGTCTCTCATTACCTCGTTTACTAACGATTCCAACCGAGGTACCCATGCATTTTAAGCGACTTCAGTTCCCTGTCAAGTTTTCGTTTGCAGTAACAATAAACGATGCTCAAGGTCAGAGAGAAGGGGGGGGGAGGGAGATGGAGAGTGAGGGGAGGGGAGGTGGGAGAGGGGAGGGAGGTGGGAGGGGGTAGGTGAGGGGGAGGGGGGAAGGGGATGGGGGAGGTAGGAGGGGGGAGGGGAGCGGGAGATGGAAAGAGAGGGGGGAGCGAGAAGGAGTTTAGAATGTGTATCCAGTCCCATAGATATTTAGCAATTGCGAAGCATTTCCGAGTTCAATAGATTTTATTATAAACTTAGCGACGTGCACCAGTGGTACCCAGTGAGAAACACTCACCTGAACTTGAATGAATGGCTGTCAGGTTAGGCACTGTGACAAGACGTCGACGTCACCCAGCTGCAAACTGGGAACGTAATGGAGAAGAGGAGACCAGGGGACCATTCTGGTGAGCCAGGACTGTCGCTGTCGTCTAATTTCGCCTAGAGGCACTACAGTGCGCTCAGACTGACACGTTTTTAACAAACCAGTGTCTCTATTGTGGAATTACACTCCTGGCCATTGAAATTGCTACAGCAAGAAGAAATGCAGATGATAAACGGGTAATCATTGGTCAAATATATTATACTAGAACTGACGTGTGATTACATTCCACCGCAATTTGGATGCCTAGATCCTGAGAAATCAGTACCCAGAACAACCACCTCTGGACGTAATAACGGCCTTGATGCGCCTGGGCATTGAGTCAGACGGAGCTTGGATGGCGTTTACAGGTGCAGCTGCCCAAGCAACTTCAACACGATACCACAGTTCATCAAGAGTAGTGGCTGGCGTATTGTGACGAGACAGTTGCTGGGCCACCATTGACCAGACGTTTTCAATTGGCGAGAGATCTGGAGAATGTGCTGGCCAGGGCAGCAACCCACATTTTCTGTATCCAGAAAGGCCCGTACAGGACCAGCAACATGCGGTCGTGCATTATGCTCCTGAAATGTAGGGTTTCGCAGGGATCGTATGAAGGGTGGAGCCACGGGTCGTAACACATCTGAAATGTAATGTCAAACGTTCAAAGTGCCGTCAATGCGGACAAGAGGTAACAGAGACGTGTAACCAATGGCACCCCATACCACCAAACCGGGTGATACGCCAGTTTGGCTATGACGAATAAACGCTTCGAATGTGCGTTCACCGCGATGTCGCCAAACTCGGATGCGACCATCATGATGATGTAAACAGAGCCTGGATTCATCCGAAAAAATGACGTTTTGCCATTCGTGCACCCAGGTTCGCCGTCGAGTACACCATCGCAGGCGCTCCTGTCTGTGATGGAGCGTGAAGTGTAACCGCAGCCACGGTCTCCGATCTGATAATCCATGCTGCTGCAAACGTTGTCGAACCGTTCGTACAGATGGTTGTTATCTTGCAAACGTCCCCATCTGTTGACTCAGGGATCGAGACGTGGCTGCACGATCCGTTACAGCCATGCGGATAAGATGCCTCTCATCTCGACTGTTAGTGATACGAGGCCGTTGGGATCCAGCAAGGCGTTCCGTATCACCCTCCTGAAACCACCGATCCCATATTTTTCTAACAGTCATTGGATATCGACCAACACGAGCAGAAATGGCGCGATACGATAAATCGCAATCGCGATAGGCTACAATTCGACCTTTATCAAAGTCGGAAACGTGATGGTACCCATTTCTGCTCCTTACACGAGGCATCACAGCAACGTTTCACCAGGCAATGCCGGTCAACTGCTGTTTGTGTATGAGAAATCGGTTGGAAAGTTTCCTCATGTCAGCACGTTGTAGGTGTTGCCACCGGCGCCAGCCTTGTGTGAATGCTCTGAAAAGCTAATCATTTGCATATCACAGCATCTTCTCCCTGTCGGTTAAATTTCGCATCTGTAGGACGTCATCTTCGTGGTGTACCAATTTTAATGGCCAGTAGTGTACGTTTTCCATAGACATATGAGTCTCAACTTTATCTTCGATAAAAATAGAAGCTGAAGCAATGGATTAAAATTTGTGGCAATGCTGGGACTTGAACCCGAGTCTGCTGCTCAGTAGGCAGATTGGCTAGCCACTAATGCACCATAGCTTTGCTACCAGATCTGCATTGATCACTTACGCCCATTGTCAACCTAACACAAACTTCGATTCATAGGGGAAAATAGGCTGAAGGTGTGAATCAAAGTCTCTGTTAGGGAAGGCATTGGGCTGAGGTATTCTGTACACCGACGGTAGCCACAACGCTGTGCCTAGTAAGCAGGAGCCCCGGTTCAAGTCCTTTCCGTGGTATAGATTTTAATTCATTGCTTCAGCTCCTATTGTTATCCTGTTATGGTTTAGTAAGGTTGCAACAGTTTTCGCGCGAGTTTCGTAGTGTGCCTATAAAAGAGAGCGAATTCGCTATGCTGTTACAGCTTTCTGGACCATTTTCAACTAAACTAAGTCTCTGATATTTTTTCCTTCAAAATCAACATCAAGTGCCTCTAAATCATCACGTTCTTAGCTATCTTTGTATACGATCACCTCAAAAAAAGTAATAAAATTATAAACAGCCGACCAATTGCGATGGATAAAGAAATTATTTACCTAGGTTTCGACAAATATAAATTTGTCTTCTTCAGAAGACAACCTAAGTGCAATGAACATCATAGCTTACATTAGAAAAGTATGGAACTTATAATCAAAGAATAAATTTTAGACAAACTAGAGAACTCTTGCATTACAGAAATATGACGACGACTGGTACTTACAGTTTTACATTAGTAAGGACTAATGTACCATCGCCGTTTTTACAATTGTCGGCACAGATCCATTTGTCAAAATTAAAATATTGCCTTAGAATTATTGTTTGTCACGTTAATGTAAAATAGCTCATGGATCTTGCAGAGCTCACAAGCGACTTAGTGTAATCGGCGAGCGTAGTTACTCTGAAAACAGGGCAGGTGGCGCTAGTGCCGAGAAACATGTGTCAATTGGCGTACAAAGGCAACGTGTAAATTATCTGTATTAATAACGCCCTTAGGTAGAGTAACAATAAAAAAGGTAGGAAATTAACAGTTTTATTACAACAGTATGGGAGCATTGGTGCAAATAATGTAGTTATACATAAAAAAAGCAGGTGGCGCTTACGCCGAGAAACTTACGCCCAGTTGCATATACAGCCAAAATATAAAAAAATATATTACTATATTAGTGAGACCCACAAACGATATGTATGTCAGAACTTTACAATTGACAATAACGGCTCTTGCCAAGAAAGAATTACGAACACTGGTACACGATCCTGTTAATTCACATTCACAGGAAAAACAAAATTTTAGAGCCAGGCAGAATCACGTAAGGGCCAATGTAGTAGAAAACATACATCGTGACAAAACCACCATTACATAAGGGGTAGTGAGCTTAAAGCAATGAAGGTGCATCATAGCTTCCTGAGGAAATAAACCACTAAGGTTGCCAGCATTAATGTTGTACCGTAAACAGTACAGGTTTAAAGCCGTCGACAAATTGTCTACAAGCAATGTTCAACTGGTCGTTCAGTATATTACCGTCCTTGAGTTCAAGATGTTTGAAAATTTGTAACTCTTCCCACAGATCTGATCTACGCCCTTTGTCTTCTCTGTGTAGGATAACACTGTATTCTAAATGTTTTGGCGTATGACCGGCTATCAGGAGGTGTTCAGAAAAAGTAGAATAGTGTATATTCGCTCCTTTTTTTAAAAAAATGGCTCTGAGCACTATGGGACTTAACATCTATGGTCAGCAGTCCCCTAGAACTTAGACCTACTTAAACCTAAGTAACCTAAGGACATCTCACAACACCCAGCCATCACGAGGCAGAGAAAATCCCTGACCCCGCCGGGAATCGAATCCGGGAACCCGGGCGTATGAAGCGAGAACGCTACCGCACGACCACGAGATGCGGGAGCTCCTTTTTTACCTAATAGGTGTTCTTTATATCTTGTTTTCACAGCTCTGTCTGTTTGACCAATATAATATGAAGGACAGTTGTTACATGTTAGTTTGTAAATATTGTAAGAAAAGTGTTTACCGTCGTTACTAAATATTTTCTTACGTTTGTGGCGGAATAGTCTACTGGCTCAATCCGCTCCTCTACGGTCGCCTTTTATTCTTCAGTTGACGAATTCTACAGCGTGGTTTGCCTTTATCTTTTGCATTTGGTGTCTCATTACGTACCGAAAACGGAGAGAGAAAACTGATCCACGAAAACTACGGAACAAACAGTCGAATCGGAAATTAATAAAATGATGACCCACGAAAAAGCATCGAAAAAATTTGCCGTGTCTTTGACTACCTTAAAACGATACGTAAAAACGAAAAAGGGCTATTCCTTTTCTGTAACTGGCAAAACCTGTGGAAAATGTCAGTGTGTTTTCAGTACGGTGCAAAAGTTAAATCTTCTTAAACATCTTAAGGATCTGCAAAAGCGATGCATTAGTTTGATTAAAAAGAAGTGCGCGGTTTAGCGTATCGAATCACAGAACGAAACGGATGCTCGCGCCAGTTTCACAATGAAACGAAAATGGCTGGAGAAATTGGCTCTTCGGAATTCTGGTTCGCCATCCTGAATGTTTCAGGAATCAGTGGAAGCAGTGAGCGCATTTCTCGTGCGCTGGCATAGATAGTGAGGATGATGAAGGCCAGCTTACTTGTAAGATGTGTCATCGAAGAAATTATAAAAAAAATTAATCAATTCCGCCCCGTGCACGGGTCGAAAGGACTTTAAGACTCTTAGTTTAGTGATACAACAAACGAAATAAATCATTTTATATTATCTTAATTTGCATCCTTTGCAAATTTCATTACTGTAATGTTTTTATGAACTGTTCCTAATTTATCTAAAATTATTTTTCATCATCAGTGAGACCTCCAAAATATGCTCCAAACGTTAGACGGAGTGTTCCCTCCCCCCCTCCCCCCACTCCTGCCATCCCCTGTCCCCTCCTCCTCCTCCCCCCTCCCCGCTACCTATGATACTCTTCAGTCCCGCACAGATAGTGCAGTTAATAAAATCACGTTGTAACAACAATTTGCACGGGAGGTACAAGCAGTCATTACTCTCAATCTCCACACTTGAATAACAGGGTAGAATCCATAACGTATGGTCCAAGTGCAAGTATCCTCTGCCATTCACTTTACAGTGATCCTCTGAGTATACATACACATGTGGATATCATTATACGTAAGTCACAAAACAGGAAATCATTTGACTCTTGTCTGCCTTTCGTGGCCGTATTTTCATTCACTGAGATAACGCTGGTAATGGATTCCGACGCCTGTCATCTCTTTAGCGACGTTCCTTTCTCAATGTTCGGAGGTATACAAAAGTTCGCCTCAAGTTGAGGAGAGAACGCTTCCACAACGCTGACGAATTTACCATACACATGTGTAAGGAGACGGCTTATCAAAACCCTTACGAATTCCCTATCCCAAAACTTCGAAGTAGCCCTTCTCTCTCAGAGTAAACTCTATCTTCTGTATAACACATTCACTGAGAAAAAATATGTTTGCCATTAACAGATTCTTCCAGAACAAGACCGACAGAGAATGAACTTCTTGAGGATCACATGAAACTAGAAATGGAATTAACCACAGTTTACCAAATGATAAAGCGGCTGTGCAAGACATGACGGTTCTAAACCACTGTATGACTCCAGCTGACAGTAGACCCGTCAGCTGCAGAATGAAAGTAGAAAGCTCGAAATAAGTTGACTCATTAGCCAGAAAGTCAGAAATATCGAATTTGGAAATACATTTAATAGTGGGGAGGTATACTAGATTACGTTAAGCAACAAATTCAGCATCTTACACAGTAAAGTTACACAGAACCAAGCGATAGTAGTAATATTTTAATAAACGATCATAAACATAGATCAAAAAATGATGCAAGTATGACAAAAACGGAAGATGAGAAGATGAGACGATCTAAAATGGAATGACGTAGGTATTAGTGACGAAATGAAGAAATAATTAACAATACTATTCGGAACTAAGTTCGGCAGTATAGATGAACAGTCATCGAAAATCTGGTAAGAGGAAAAAATGGAAGCAAGAAAGTGTCCAGGAAATAAAACGGAAAGTAATTTTGGGCAGACACATCATTTCATCACTTTGAAAGTTTTTTGTTATAATTCGCTAACTTCAACACATTATGTTTTTACGTGTCTACTACTCGCGAACTTCCTCTGCTGGTCAAACCTGCACCCACTGACTCACCTTGCATATACTGACTACTGCGTCTGCTTGCTGAAAACATACCTACTAATTTTTATGTGAAAATTCTTAAAGCTTTTCTAGTAAGACCAATTTCGTTGACGTTCTACATCTTTGTTGTTCATGTCTACACATGTTTTTCTCAACATAGTCACTCTGCCAACGAACAGATTTCTCGCAAAGACACCCGTATGTTGGTCCCATCACTGTAGAATGTTTGACTTGGTGATGGAACCAGAACCTCATCTCTGCTTTCCCCACTTCATCACTATCAAAGTGTTCTTTAAAAGTTTCGAGATACTGGTGAATCAGATCGGGCCCAATCGGAATTGTATTGGACGATGGTCGATGGCAGTGAACCAAAGACGTCGGACTGTTGGAGATGGCATAGTGCTCGTGTGTTGTCTGGGCATTGTCATGCTTAAGGAGAGCGTTGTCTGTGTGTTGACCAACTCTTAGAATTCGAAATACGGTTACAGCACACTGTCTCTCACGCACCGACAGTTACGTTACACACAGCCGTGTTTCACGTTATAATTTGGAACCACCGAATCGGGGAAGTCGACCGAATGATACTCCGAGGTGACAAAGGTCATGGGGTAGCGATGCGCACATTTACAAATGGCTGTAGTATCGCTCAAGGGCAGTGAAATGGCGAAGCTGTCATTTGTACTAAGATAATTGTGGCCGCACGACGGGAGTTAACGGACTCTGAACGCGGAGTTATAGTTGGAGCTAGTCGCATGGGATTTTCCCTTTCGAAAATCGTTAGGGAATTCAATACTCCTTGCTCCATGGTGTCAAGCGTGTGGCGAGAATACCCCGTTTCGAACGCTACACAAGACAGTGGCTGACGGCATTCACTTAGCGACCGAGAGCAGTGGCGTTTCCGTAAAGTTGTCAATACTAACAGACAAGCAGCACTGTGTGAAATAGCCACAGAACGAATGTATACGTTAGGCAGTGCTGCGAAACTTTAAGTTAATGGGCTTTTGCAGCAGACGACCGACGCGAGTGCCCTTGCTAACAATACAGCATCGCCTGCAGCCCCTATCCTGCATTCATGACAGTATCAGTTGGACCCTAGGTGACTGGAGAGGTGTAGGATGGTGAAGGTGAGTCTCGAGTTCAGCTGGTAAGAGCTGATGTAGGATTCGCTTATGGTGCAGACCCCACAAACCCAAATTGTCAACAAGTCACACTGTAAGTAGGTGGTGCCTCCATGATGGTGTGGGTTGTGTTTATGTGGAATGGACTGGAAGGAAGAAGAGGAGTAGGAAGAAGAGTAGGAGTAGGAGGAGTGGGGAAGAAGAGTAGGAGTAGTGGCAAGAAGAGGAGTAGTAGCAGTAGGAGTAGGAAGAGGAGTAGTAGTGGCAGTAGGAGTAGGAAGAAGAGTAGGAGGAGGAGGAGAAAGATTAGGAGGAGGAGGAGGAGGAGGAGAAAGTTTAAGAGGAGGAGGAGGAGAAAGATTAAGAGGAGGAGGAGGAGAAAGAGTAGTTAACATCCCGTCGACAACGAGGTTATTAGAAACGGAGCACGGGCTCCAATTGTGTCAAGGATTGGGAAGGAAATCGGCAGTGCCCTTTCAAATGAACCATCCTGGAATTTGGCTGGAGTGATTTAGGGAAATAAAGGAAAACCTAAATCTCGATGGCCAGAAGCGGATTTGAACAGTCGTCCTCCTGAATGCGAGTCCACTGCTTCTCCTTGCTCGGGAATGGACTGGGTTCTCTGTTCCATCTGAACCAATAATTGACTAGATATGGTTATGTTCAGTTACTTAGAGACGATTTGCAGTTATTGATGGTGTTCATGTTCCCAAACAACTATGGTGTTTTCATGGACGACAATGCGCCACGTCGCCGGGCGACAGTTGTTTGCTACTGTTGTGAAGAATATTAAGGATAATTCGAGCCAATGAACTGTCCACCCAGATCGTGCGACATGAACCATATAGAACATTCATGGGACGTAATAGACAGGTCAGTTCGTGCACAAAATCCATCATCGCAACACTTTCGCAGTTATGCATGGCTACAGAGGCAGGATAGCTCAGTCTTTGTGCAGCGGACTTCCAACGATTTGTTTAGTTAATACTACGTCGTGTGCTACCCTATCCCAACAATATCAAGAGGTATCCCACAATTCTTGTCACCTTTTGAGGTGGCTGTAATTTGGCACCTTACAAGCACTCATCTCCATACTTTGCCGTGATTTACAATCGGAATTAGGTATCATTTGACAAGTTGTACATCGTATATTTGGATATTTAAGGAAGACTGGCAATGTCATGTAAACCTTGTAAATACACTCCTGGAAATGGAAAAAAGAACACATTGACACCGGTGTGTCAGACCCACCATACTTGATCCGGACACTGCGAGAGGTCTGTACAAGCAATGATCACACGCACGGCACAGCGGACACACCAGGAACCGCGGTGTTGGCCGTCGATTGGCGCTAGCTGCGCAGCATTTGTGCACCGCCGCCGTCAGTGTCAGCCAGTTTGCCGTGGCATACGGAGCTCCATCGCCGTCTTTAACACTGGTAGCATGCCGCGACAGCGTGGACGTGAACCGTATGTGCAGTTGACGGACTTTGAGCGAGGGCGTATAGTGGGCATGCGGGAGGCCGGGTGGACGTACCGCCGAATTGCTCAACACGTGGGGCGTGAGGTCTCCACAGTACATCGATGTTGTCGCCAGTGTCGGCGGAAGGTGCACGTGCCCGTCGACCTGGGACCGGACCGCAGCGACGCACGGATGCACGCCAAGACCGTAGGATCCTACGCAGTGCCGTAGGGGACCGCACCGCCACTTCCCAGCAAATTAGGGACACTGTTGCTCCTGGGGTATCGGCGAGGACCATTCGCAACCGTCTCCATGAAGCTGGGCTACGGTCCCGCACACCGTTAGGCCGTCTTCCGCTCACGCCCCAACATCGTGCAGCCCGCCTCCAGTGGTGTCGCGACAGGCGTGAATGGAGGGACGAATGGAGACGTGTCGTCTTCAGCTATGAGAGTCGCTTCTGCCTTGGTGCCAATGATGGTCGTATGCGTGTTTGGTGCCGTGCAGGTGAGCGCCACAATCAGGACTGCTTACGAGCGAGGCACACAGGGCCAACACCCGGCATCATGGTGTGGGGAGCGATCTCCTACACTGGCCGTACACCTCTGATGATCGTCGAGGGGACACTGAATAGTGCACGGTACATCCAAACCGTCATCGAACCCATCGTTCTACCATTCCTAGACCGGCAAGGGAACTTGCTGTTCCAACAGGACAATGCACGTCCGCATGTATCCCGTGCCACCCAACGTGCTCTAGAAGGTGTAAGTCAACTACCCTGGCCAGCAAGATCTCCGGATCTGTCCCCCATTGAGCATGTTTGGGACTGGATGAAGCGTCGTCTCACGCGGTCTGCACGTCCAGCACGAACGCTGGTCTAACTGAGGCGCCAGGTGGAAATGGCATAGCAAGTCGTTCCACAGGACTACATCCAGCATCTCTACGATCGTCTCCATGGGAGAATAGCAGCCTGCATTGCTGCGATAGGTGGATATACACTGTACTTGTGCCGACATTGTGCATGCTCTGTTGCCTGTGTCTATGTGCCTGTGGTTCTTTCAGTGTGATCATGTGATGTATCTGACCCCAGGAATGTATCAATAAAGTTTCCCCTTCCTGGGACAATGAATTCACGGTGTTCTTATTTCAATTTCCAGGAGTGTAGATGTTAACGCTTACTGCTTGAAAGGTGACGGATTGCCTTTATTATCAAAATGGCGTAATGAATGATTGCTTACACTAGCAGAGGTTGGAACGCCAGTGGAAATCGGACGGCAGGAGTGACTTAGGCCCTGGGTGGGAAAGCCCCCACAGGTGTGTTTGTCTGCTTAATACAGGAAGTATCCCAAGATGGGCAGTTGGGGCACCTGAGCATTGAAGCACAATACAGCGGCGACTGGCAGGTGTTGCAGTAGGGCCGGGTGGATAACCAGGTAATAATTTGGAAACAGAGAGCAACGAGAAAAGGTTACCTCGGAAATCACGCCGACTGGGTTATTCCCGAGGATTTTTACTCGTTTTTAGTGATGAGAGCAGATTTCACCTGTGGCCGCGTGATGGACGTACACGTGCCTGGCACAGATCTGGTGAGCTGCCTGTTACGGAGTGCATTCGCCCACAATGCACAGGTCCCGTCCCAGGCTTTTAGTGAGAGTGGCCATCTGAAACAACTCGCAGTAGCATATGGTGTTTCTGCAAGATGAAGTAAGCAGTCTGCACAGGGTATAATGCTCGTGCTACTGCTATTTCTGTGACAGGAAGGCGTCTGCCTTTTCAGCAGGACATCGTACATCCACATACGGCTGTTGTGACCCAACCTGCCCTTTGCGGTGTGCGACAACAGCTCTGGCCAGGAAGATCACCAGATCTCTCGCCAACTGAGCACGTATGGTAGATGATGAACCGTGAACTAACTCATTCTCCAGGTCCTGTAAGAACCACTGCCAAATTGCAACAAAAGGCTCAATATGTTTGGGACAGCCCATTGCGGGGTGCCATTTGGCACCTTTACGATCGTCTGCATGCGAGAACACACTCCTGCGTTGCCGCCAGAGTGGGGCGCTTTTTATATTGATGCGACCATTTGGACAGACTTTACTGTGACACTCGTGTTTCATTTGCTCTCTGTATCTTCTCATATAGTCCTACGTGTCACCTCACTCGGCTCGGATGGGTTGGGTTGACTTGGTGGAAGAGATCAGACAGTGAGGTCATTGGTCTCATCGGATTAGGGAAGGATGGGAAAGGAAGTCGGCCGTGCCCTTTCAAAGGAACCATCCCAGTATTTGTCTGAAGGTATTTAGGGAAATAATGGAAAATCTAAATCAGGAAGGCCGCACGCGGGATTGAACCGTCGTCTTCCCGAATGCGAGTCCAGTGTGCTCACCACTGCGCCATGTCGCTTGGTCACCTTAATCGTTAGTAGAATTATCTTGACGCACTACATTTTTTCCAGCAGCGTATATTTTTAACAGCAACGCCTCTGTGACACTCCTGTAAGGGTCCTTACGCTCTTAGACCCGTGGTATGTAGAGCTCCATCTCGTGGGAAGTACCGAAAGCCTTCACCAAGGTGCCCACACATTCCTTAACGCTAGGTGCCACTGTGTCGGCACAGAATGACGTGAAAGCGATGCAGCTTCGCTGTCGGTTGTAGCAGCCCAGCCTACAGTATTGTGTGGTCGGCGGCATTGTGCGGCCCACACGAGCAAGGGCGGGGGTGGAGGGGGTGGTTAAGGGACAGCTCCTTCCCGGTCGCCGAGCCCATTCATCCCTCCTGCTGGTGAGGCTGGCACTGCCTCAGAACACTACCGTTGACGCCCCCACGGCGGGTGGCCATGGCAGTGACAAATTGTAGGGTAACTTCGCGGGTACGCCTGACGTTGCACAGAGCCGCCAAGACGTAGCTGTCTGTCTGCAGTGTGTTTTAGTCGTAACGGCAACCACTTCACTTGAAGTATAACAAATTCCGGCGCAGTCTCCATACCTGCCGAATCTGCAGGGTGTTTGAAAAAATTTTCATCGGAAATTTATAAGACTCCACTATCTGATCGAAAGGACCCAGAGAGCAATAGGAATATGGCAGCACACCATGCCTGGTACATGCAACGCTCGGCGGCCACAGCACTGCTACAACACCTGAGGATCGGCTTATAACAGTCCGAAACCAGTCGTGTGAAAATTAAGTAATTTACAACTGAAACGATATTTTCAACCTCTGCAATATGGAATTAGCTCAAAAATGATTTAAATGGCTCTCAGTGCTATGAGACGTAACATCTGAGGTCATCAGATCCCTAATCTTAGAACTGCTTGAACCTAACTAACCTAAGGACATCACACACATCCATGACTGAGGCAGGATTCGAACCTGCGATCGTAGCGGTCTGCCGGTTCCAGACTGAAGTGCCTAGAACCGCTAGGGTACAGCGGCCGGCTGGAATTATCTACTAGATGTCATTAGAGGCGCAGCCACCAGTATAAAAGAAGGTGGGAAGTGTTGTGTAGTCGGTGGAGGAGCAGGAATAGCTGAATGGGTCGTTTAGGAGAACTCAGTCATTAGATGGAACCTGAGTAACAAATCCATCAGGGACATTCGAGATTTTTTCAAGCTGCCCACCTTGATGTTGGTGCTCTGACTGAAGTATAACCGTGAAGGAATGAACACAGATAAAGCAAGTCGAGACATATCTCAGGTACAGATCGACTGGAACCGTTGTGCTTGGCAGAGGGTTGTTGAAGAAAATCACGTATAATCAGCAAAAGCAATCATTCGTGGATTCCAAAGTGCTACCAGAAGTCCAACTAGAGCAATGACTGTACATTGGAGTTAAAAACGAATAGGATTTAATGGTTGACCAGTTCCTTATAAGCCACAAATTTCTATGGTCGTTGCTAAGCGACGCTTGAGGTGGAGTAAAGTGTGACGCCGCTGGGCAATGTATGACTGGAATCAAGCGATTCGGAGCGACGAATCACATACATTGCGGCAACTTGATGGAAGTGACGTTACCTGTCATCATAGGTAGTGCCAGGGCTTAATGTCGGCCGAAATGGCGATTCGGAACATTTCAGGGAGTTTTTTTGATCTCAGTGGACCAAGTCCTCACCGGAGATTTAGAATACTATGTGTGTATTAAAGCACAGCGTGATTATAATTTGCCGCTGCGCTGGCACAAACGAATAGGTGAATGGGTGACCTATTTGATGCGATAGGCAGGTCTGTGTGCGTGCGTGTGCGTGTGCGTGCGTGTGTGTGTGCGCGCACCGTAAACCCAAGATAAGTTCAGCTTCTTTCTGAAACTATGATCGGTACATATAGATGACCTTCGCATTGATTGTCTTTAACCTACGACTGCCACCAACCTCAAAGGATCTACAGATCTTGTTGTTGTCATCATACCGAAGGCTGGTTTGAGGCAGCTCTCCATGCTGCTCTATCCTGTGCAAAGCTCTTCATCTCCAAATAGCTACTGCAACCTACATCTTGCTGAATCTCCTTACTATATTCAACGCTTAGTCTCCCTCTAGGATTTTAACACCCCCACACACTTCCCTCCAACACAAAATTGGTGATCCCTTGATGTCTGTGAATGTGTCCTATCAACAGACCCCTGACGCCAGGTTGCGCCAAAAATTTCTTTTCTCCACAATTATATTCAGTATCTTCTCATTAGTTACGTCATCTGTCAAAGTAAGCTTCAGCATTCTTCCGTAGCACCACATTTCAAAAGCTTTCTAACCAAGCTAAAAATGGGAAGAACTCAAAGGCATCGCTCAAGATGCCTTAGACACTTACGCTCCGAGCAAGGTCTTCAGGGATGGGAAAGACCCAGAGTGGTTTAATAGCCGCGTTAGAAAATTGCTCGGTAATCAAACACATCAGATTCAAGAGAAGTCAAACCCTATCAGGCAATCAAATGGCGAACGATGCGAAAATGAGCGTAAGGAGAGCGATGAGAGGAGCCTTCAATGACTCGAAAAGTAAAAGTCTGTCAACTGTTCTGAGTAAAAACCCTAAGAGGTTTTGGTATTACGTATAATTAATAAGCGGATGGAGATTCTTTATTTATTCACTCAGTAACAATGTGGACATGGAAACTGAAGATAACAAAGATAAGCCGAAATACTGAATTCGATGTTCCGAAATGATTTCACCGCGGAAGATTATATCATCATCTCTCCTTTCAGTCACCTTACATTTATCCTTTCATCATTTTGTGGGAGTAGGCAGCGAGAAAAAGTTTCCTAAAGGCTTAAAATTTTGTATAAAGTTTCTTGCAAGTTACTACAGGGTGTTTCAAAAATGACCGGCATATTTGAAACGGCAATAAAAACTAAACGAGCGGCGATAGAAATACACCGTTTGCTGCAATATGCTTGGGACAACAGTAAATTTTCAGGCGGACAAACTTCCGAAATGACAGTAGTTACGATTTTCAACAACAGATGGCGCTGCGGTCTGGGAAACTCTATAGTACGATATTTTCCACATATCCACCATGCGTAGCAATAATATGGCGTAGTCTCTGAATGAAATTACCCGAAACCTTTGACAACGTGTCTGGCGGAATGGCTTCACATGCAGGTGAGATGTACTGCTTCAGCTGTTCAATTGTTTCTGGATTCTGGCGGTACACCTAGTCTTTCAAGTGTCCCCACAGAAAGAAGTCACAGGGGTTCATGTCTGGCGAATAGGGAGGCCAATCCACGCCGCCTCCTGTGTGTTTCGGACAGCCCAAAGCAATCACACGATCATCGAAATATTCATTCAGGAAATTAAAGACGTCGGCCGTGCGATGTGGCCGGGCACCATCTTGCATAAACCACGAGGTGTTCGCAGTGTCGTCTAAGGCAGTTTGTACCACCACAAATTCTCGAAGAATGTCCAGATAGCGTGATGCAGTAATCGTTTCGGATCTGAAAAATGGGCCAATGATTCCTTTGGAAGATATGGCGGCCCAGACCAGTACTTTTTGAGGATGCAGGGACGATGGGACAGCAACATGGGGCTTTTCGGTTCCCCATATGCGCCAGTTCTGTTTATTTTCGAAGCCATCCAGGTAAAAATAAGCTTCGTCAGTAAACCAAATGCTGCCCACATGCATATCGCCGTCATCAATCCTGTGCACTATATCGTTAGCGAATGTCTCTCGTGCAGCAATGGTAGCGGCGCTGAGGGGTTGCCGCGTTTGTATTTTGTATGGATAGAGGTGTAAACTCTGGCGCATGAGACGATACATGGACGTTGGCGTCATTTGGACCGCAGCTGCAACACGGCGAACGGAAACCCGAGGCCGCTGTTGGATCACCTGCTGCACTAGCTGCGCGTTGCCCTCTGTGGTTGCCGTATGCGGTCGCCCTACCTTTCCAGCACGTTCATCCGTCACGTTCCCAGTCCATTGAAATTTTTCAAACAGATCCTTTATTGTATCGCTTTTCAGTCCTTTGGTTACATTAAACCTCCGTTGAAAACTTCGTCTTGTTTGTCCGCCTGAAAATGTACTGTTGTCCCAAGCATATTGCAACAAACGGTGTATTTCTATCGCTGCTCGTTTAGTTTTTTTGCCGTTTCCAATATACCGGTCATTTTTGAAACACCCTGTAAGTGGTCTCATTCTCAAACACTGTATGAATAAAGTCTGGATGTCCACACGTCTTTGAACTACGCCTTCTTTTCACACTCATCCCCTTGATAGGTAGGTAATTCTTATGCACACAGCGATCTTTGCAGATGGATGTGCAGCACATTTGATCGAGATCTTTCCATTACGGAGGAAATGTGGAACATACACAAGTACATACATACATACGTAGATACATGCACACGTACGGACATCCACTTTTATAATACTTGCAAATACACTGAAGCGCCAAAGAAACTGGTGTAGGAATTAATATTCAAATGTAGAAATAAATAGGCAGAATACGGTGCTGCAGTCGGCAACTCGTGTGTAAGACAAGTTGTTAGATCGGTTACTACCGCTAAAATAGCAGGTTATCGATTGTATTTGAAGATGGTGGTGTTGTCGGCGCACGAGCGATGGGACACAGCATCTCGGAAGTGGCGATGAAGTCGGGATTTTCCCGTACGACCATTTCACGAGTGTACCGTGAATATCAGGAATCTGGTAAAACATCAAATCTCCGACATCGCTGCGGCCGAAGAAAGATCCTGCAAGAATGGTACCAATGACGACTGAAGAGAATCGTTCAACGTGACAGAAGAGCAACTCTTCCGCAAGTTGCTGCAGATTTCAATAGTGGACAATCAACAAGTGTCAGCGTGCGAATCATTGAACGAAACACCATCGATATGGGCTTTCCGAGTCGAAGGCCCAATCGTGTACCCTTGATGACTGCACGAGACAAAGCTTTACGCCTCGCCAGGGCCCGTCAACACCGACATTGGACTGTTTATGACTGGAAACATGTTGCCTGGTCGGATGAGTCTCCTATCGAATCGTATCGAGTGGATGGACGTGTAGGGTTATGGAGACAACCTCATGAATCCATGGGCCTTTCATGTCAGCGGGGGACTGTTCAAGCTGGTGGAGGCTCTGTAATTGTGTGGGGCGTGTGCAGTTGGAGTGATATGAGACCCCTGATGCGTCTAGATACGACTGACAAGTGACACGTATGTAAGCATCATGTCTGATCACGTCCACTGTGCATTGCACCGGACTTGGGAATTCCAGCAGGATAATGCGACACCCCCACATATCCAGAATTGCTACAGAGTGGCTCCAGGAACACTATTCTGAGTTTAAACACTTCCGCTGACCAGCAAATTACCGACACATGAACATTATTGACCGTATCTGGGATACCTTGCAACGTGCTGTTCAGAAGAGATCTCGACCACCTCGTACCCTTATGGATTTATGGTGTCAGCCCCCACCAGCACAGCTTCAGACATTAGTCGAGTCCATGCCACGTCGTGTTGCGGCACTTCTGCGTGCTCACGAAGGCTCTGCACGTTGCAGTTCCTTTGGCTCTTCAGTGTATACAGTGTATACCAGAAGTGCACAAAGCCAGGTGTACTGGGTGTCTGGCAGCCATGGGATGCAGTTAGCGCACACGTTCGAGATTTGTGTAGACTAAAGACAGTAACTGTTATTGTTATGAAGTGCCACATGTGGACTTACGTTAGGCTAGTTGGAATCTGCGTAAGGCCTGGTTGATATCACGAGATATGTATGTTTTCAAATTAGTATGTCAGCTGATAGTCCTAAATGTACTTGAGATACAATGAAACTTAAATTCAATTGTGTTGTTTCAAGTTATTTGATAATCATTCAAATGATTTATGTAGTATTCAGCAGGCCATGATGAAGAACTGGGAGTATTATGAGGCGTCGAAATAAACAGATCGGTAACGTTATAAAATATCAAGCGTGACGACAAAATTGCCCCTTTGTTGGTTTTAACTTTCTCAACGATAACTGCTGTGGAATATAACTAATTGACTAGAGCCGTATGTTCTCTACTTTTTTTTGTTATATCGAGTCATCAATCTAATTACTTCTGAGGTCATCAGTCGCCTAGAACTTATAAACTACTTAAACCTAACTAAACTAAGGACATTACACACATCCATGCCCGAGGCAGGATTGGAACCTGCGACCGTAGCGGTCGTTCGGTTCCAGAATGTAGCGCCTAGAACCGCTCGGCCACCGCGGCCGGCTCGAGTGAACAGCCTCGTATGAGTGTGCATAGAACATAATATTTCGGCAATCGACCACGTTGCCATCATCAGGTGCGCTGGTCGATTGCCGAAATATTGTGTCATATGCACACTCATACCAGGCTGTTCACCCGAGATTTATTTCGTCGTAAAATACGCCTGTAGAAATTGAAGAATCACGACTAGTTTGTTGCCGCCCGCCACGAATTTCTCTCCTGCGCCAATCTCTTTATCTCAGAGTAGCAGTTGCAAACTACGTCCTCATTTATTTGCTAGATGTACTCCCATCTCTACCTTCCTCTACAGTTTTTGCCCTCTACAACTGCCGCTAGTACCATGGAACTTATTCCATGATGTTTTAATACATGTCCTATCATCCTGACGTTTCTTCTTGTCAATGTTTTCAACATGATACTTTTTTCGCCGATTCTACTGAGAACCTCTTCATTCCTTATCTTATCAATCTACCTAATTTCCAATATTATACTGTAGCACGACATCTTAAACGCTTCGACTGTTTTCTGTTCCGTTTTTCCCACAGGACATGTTTCACTACCATACAATGCTGTGCAGTAAATTTCTTGCCATAATGCCCTTTTTACCAGTGCTAGCCTACTTTTCATGTCGTCCTAGCTTCGTCCATCGTTAACACACTGTATAAACATATTCACCCCACAGTTAAGCGAGGAATAGAGTCCACAAGTTTCTTCAGGTATGCCAACTGCATCTCACTCCACACACTGATGTTTAGACAACGTAGGACTACCAAACCACGTGAAGTTGATTGTTATAACTCACCCATTGTTCCACACAGCTCCAGATTTTTTTATTTTTTTGTGGTATTGCGATAGGGTAGTTTTCGTGCCATTCGATAAGGTGCCTGGGTGTGAATGCTGATCTTTGTTTGATACTAGCAAACTTCTGTTGGCCAGAATGCCCTTTTTGCCAGTGCTAACCTTAACAAATCTGTATTTGCAATTCGAGTGTTAGCAGACATAGGTTACATAGAAATGAAAAAGCTTGCATACTTTGCCTACTTCGATTCCATAATGTCATATGGTATAATATTTTCGGGTAACTCTTCAAGTCAAAAGTTTTCAGAGTGCAAAAGCGAGTAATACGCATTATTTGTGGAGTAAATTCACGGACGTCCTATAGAGACCTGTTCAAAGAACTGGGTATACTAACTACTGGCTCTCAGTATATTTACTCCTTAATGAAATTTGTCCTAAATAATATATCTCTTTTTCCAACAAACAGCTCAGTTCATACATACAATACCAGCAACAAAAACGATGTGCACAAGGACTTAAAAGCACTTACTTCAGTTCAAAAAGGGTTCCACTACTCAGGAACACTCATCTTCAATAATTTGACAGCAAACATAAAACATTTAATTACATATAGAGATCAGTTTAAAAGGAGCCTGAAAGACTTACTAGTGGCCAACTCCTACTCCGTTGACGAATTTTTTAAATAGAAACAAATGATGTACTGTATATATTCATACTATTAGTATCGTTATTTCAGCTTGAAAAAAAAATAAAAATAAACTGGCATGTTCCACATCCACGAGGATCTCCTCAGCACCGATCTATGGAACGTAAAACTAATCTAATCTAATCGTCCTAGCTTCATCCATCATAATTTATTTTGCTGACTTGGTGACGGGTTCCTTAACTTTATATACTTCCTGATCCCCATTTTTGACGTTAAGTTTCTTGTTGTTCATATTTCTGCTACTTCTAATTACTTTCGTCTTTCTTCGATTTACTGCCAAACCGTATTGTGTTGTTATTAGACTGTTCATTCCATTCAGCAGATTCTGTCGTTCTTCTTCACTTTCACTGAGGATAGCAATGTCATCAGCGAATCTTATCGTTGACATACTTTCACCTTGAATTTCAATCCCACTCGCTCACCTTTCTTTTATTCCCGTCATTGCTTCTTCAAATGGTTCAAATGGCTCTGAGCACTATGGGACTTAACATCTGAGGTCATCAGTCACCTAGAACTTAGAACTACTTAAACCTAACTAACCTAAGGACATCACACACATCCATGCCCGAGGCAGGATTCGAACCTGCGACCGTAGCGGTCTCGCGGTTCCAAACTGAAGCGCATAGAACCGCTCGGTCACTCCGGTCGGCATTGCTTCTTCGATGTATAGAATGGACAGTAGGGGCGAAAGGCTATATCCCTGCCTTACAACCTTTTTAATCCGAGCCCTTCGTGCTTGGTCTGCCCCTCTTATCCTCTCCACATTGAGAGGGAGAAATTCCTACTGACTACTGTGGTCAGCGCTTGTGACCTGGGACGCAGTAGTTCGGTCGGAGCCCCAGGCCTCTCTTATGCTCCGGATCGTTTTGATCCTCCCGTAATTTCAGGACGCTGATGGAAAGGGACGAAGGTTTGCTCCATTGTCGCGGGGGGCTTTCGGAATGGCAGAAATGTGGCGATGAAATTTCTCGCCCTCGCCAACCCGCCTAAATTGCTTCGCAGCAACATCGGACAGCTCCTATTGTAAGAGTCACACGCGGGGGCGAATATATGCGGGGTCATAAAGAGACTTTAATTAACCACGCCCTCTTAAAACGCGCTGCGGCGAGGCGCATTGCGGGCAGCGCCCCTGTTGTCTTCGGGGTCAGCAGTCGGCGTGAATGCGCCGTCACCCATGCGTGTCAAACGCGCCCCTACAGGTGACAAGGCAGCCCCGTCGACGCCCATCGTCCCCTGCGCTCTCCGCCCTTTCCTTCTGCATTTCCATTCCGACTGCGTCGGCGCCGCCCTTATTTTGGAGTTAAAGCACCGCGTCCTATGGGCGCTGTGACGTCATCGGTCATTCTTCATCTTACCCCTCAGTTTCCCCTCCCTCCTCCCCCCCGCCCACCACTTCCTCCCCTCCGTCACCCCTCCGCTATATAACCTCAAGCCGTTCACTCTGGGCTGAGTGGAAAATCAAATATATCTTATTTGCTACAGTTAGCTACACCTTCCAGCTACTTCTCCACGTAGCCGCCGTTCGGACTTAGGCACTGGTCATAGATTAACTTTCCTTTAATTTACGTCTACGGCCCCAAACGTTTTGTTAACAGATCACCGGTTTCGGTCTATAATGACCATGATCAGATCTGTTTTATAAAAACGAAGTCCTAATGTACTTTGTTTTTATAAAAAGAGATCTGATGATGTTCATTGTTGATCGAAACCGGTGATCTGTTACACTACTGGCCATTAAAATTGCTACAGCAAGAAGAAATGCAGATGATAAACGGATATTCATTGGACAATTATATTATACTAGAAATGACATGTGATTACATTTTCACGCAATCGAGGTCAGCAAGGTCATGCGGTAAGTCCATTAATAGAAGAAAACTGTTGCATCCTTGAGCCCCCCGGTTCGTGATGTACCATTGTCCGGTTAATGGCTGACGCTACAGATCAGTTTGCATAAAGATTACTTTATCTGTGAAAATACAAAGTACAGTCACCAACAAACTTTACATATTCACACTCCTTTGCCTTTAACCCAAAGGAATACAGACTCATTTAGAGATATTTTCCTCTTATTACGAGTATGCAAAGACAATGCTGAAGTAGACATATAAGCTGATTTACCAAAGCCTTTATTATCAAGTTCTGCCATATGGTAGGTACGATAGGCAATATTATGTGTATCAACAAAACTTTCAAGTGCAGGTACGTTAGGAACCATCGAGAACATCGAGTTCGCTACCACAGCTGGAGACAAGAAGAACCGCATACAAGTTAAGAGTGTTACTGCTACTGCACTTGTCGACGGACCTTGTGTTTTCTGTGGTTCTAGACTTAATTTTAGTATTGATATTAATACTTTTGATCATGGTAATGGTTGGCTCACTCTAGAACAACCCAGTGTGCGCGTACGGGATAACGTTCCGTTGGCACTGTGAAAATATTCTAAGTCCAAGCTACTGCATATACTATATAAGCGAGCGAGAGCCGTGCAGAGGCTCATTCGCGCTGCTGCTGTTGCTGCTGCTGCTGCTGCTGCTGCTGCTGCACACGCAACTGCATTGAACGCCGCTACGATGCCTTACAGGAGAATTCGTCACCGTTCTAAACAGACAGCATATAAAATCATCGAGAACATCGAGTTCGCCACCACAGCTGGACGCCAGTATGACGATGACGAATACAACGCTTCGAATGTGCGTCTATCGCAGGTGCTCCTGTCTGTAATGCAGCGTCAAGGGTAATCTCAGCCATGGTCTCCGAGCTGATAGTCCGTGCTGCTGCAAACGTCGTCGAACTGTTCGTGCACATGGTTGTTGTCTTGCAAACGACCCCATCTGTTGACCCAGGGATAGAGACGTGGCTGCACGATCCATTACAGCCATGTGGATAAGATGCCTGTCATCTCGACTGCTAGTAATACGAGGCCGTTGGGATCCTTCACGGCGTTCCGTATTACCGTCCTGAACCCACCGATTCCATATTCTGCTAACAGTGATTGTATCTCCACCGACGCGAGCAGCAATATCGTGATACCATAAGCCGCAGTCGCGATCGGCTACAATCCGACCTTTGTCAAAGTCGGAAACGTGATGTTACGCATTTCTCCGCCTTACACGAGGCATCGCAACAACGTTTCACCAGGCAATGCCTGTCAACTGCTGTTTGTGTATGAGAAATCGGTTGGAAATTTTCCTCATATTAGCGCGCTGTATGTGTCGCCACCGGCGCCAAACTCGTGTGAATGTTCTGAAAAGCTAATTATTTGCATATCACAGCGTCTTCTTCCTGTCGGTTAAATTTCGCGTCTGTAGCACGTCATCTTCGTGATGTACCAATTTTAATGGCCCGTAGTGTATCCGATACCATCGTCATAGAAGGCATCCGCCTGTCATTTCCAACAATTCTCTACGCTGGTGTGCAGTTCGTCGTCTGTCATAGCCAGCAGTTCATGCGTGCTGAGATGAACACCAGAGTGAGCCATGTTCAGGCTGTATGGTGAATGATCGAACACTACGGATCGATAACGCTACAGGGCGTTCTCTTTGCCCCTGAAGAGTCATGAGTAAGGAAACGCTTGACAGTTATGTCATGTAAGGTTGCACCAAATCAGGCGAAACCTCGCCGTGGGTACCAGTACCTGGCGGGAGACACTGTTGTTGTTGGGTGGTTGTTGTTTTTCGGGAAGGAGACCAGACAGTGAGGTCATCGCTCTAATCGTATTAGGGAAGGAAGTCGGCCGTGCCCTTTCAGAGGAACCATCCCGGCATTTGCCTGGAGTGATTTAAGGAAATCACGGAAAACCTAATTCAGGATGGCCGGACGCGGGAATGAACCGCCGTCCTCCCGAATGCGAGTCCAGTGTCTAACCACTGCGCGACCTCGCTCGGTCACTGTTGTTCCAGACATCTCTACGTGTTCACTGTGCGCTCATTACTGGAAAGAGCGTTGTGACATGTTCGATGGGCGTACTGGAGACACTGTCCAACACTTGTGGGCAAAGCAATGGATTTTCGCTGTGATTTCCATTTCGTCGCAGTCGAACCTTACCCTCCGAATAGCCCTCACAGATTTTCAAAAAGAATTTGACACGATGCCCCACTGCAGACTCAAAGATACGAGCATACAGGATAGGTTCCCAGATATGTGAGTGACTGCAGTGGGTCTGCAGGATGTTATCCTCGACGGCGAGTTCATCAAAGGCTAGTATTATCGTTAAAAGTCGGCCGGAGTGGCCGTGCGGTTCTAGGCGCTACAGTCTGGAACCGAGAGACCGCTACGGTCGCAGGTTCGAACCCTGCCTCGGGCATGGACGTGTGTGATGTCCTTCGGTTAGTTAGGTTTAAGTAGTTCTAAGTTCTAGGCGACAGTTGACCTCAGAAGTTAAGTCGCTCAGAGCCATTTGAACCATATCGTTAATAGTACTAGGGGAAAGTATGATACGACCGCTCTTGTTCTTAATATACATATATTATTATCTGACGTAGAAGGATACAAGACGACGTAAACAAAGTTTCTAATTGGTGTCCATGAATGGCAGCTGGCTCTAAGTACAGAAACATCTGAGTTAATGTGGATGAGTGGGGAAAAACAAACTCGTAATGTTTGGATGCAGCATTAGTTGTGACCTGCTTGACACAATCACGTTTTTCAAATATCTGGGCGTAACGCTGTAAAGCGATATGAGATGGAACGAGCATGCGAGGATTGCGGTAGGGAAGGCTAATGGTAGAGTTCGTTTTATTGGGAGAGTTTTAGAAAAGTGTCGTTCATCTGTAAAGGAGAACGCATATATGACGCTGGTGCGACCTGTTCTTGAGTACTGCTGGAGTGTTTGGGATCTGAACCAGGTCGGATTGAAGGAAGACATCGAAACAATTCAGAGGCGGGCTGCTAGATTTGCTACCGACAGGATCGATCAACACTCAAGTATTAGGGAGATGTTTCGGGAACTGAAATGGGAGTCCCTGGAGGGAAGACGATGTTCAAAATGGTTTAAATGGCTCTGAGCATTATGGGACTTAACATCTGTGGTCATCAGTCCCCTAGAACGTAGAACTACATAAACCTAACTAACCTAAGGTCATCACACACATCCATGCCCGAGGCAGGATTCGAACCTGCGACCGTAGCATTCGCGTGGTTCCGGACTGAGTGCCTAGAACCGCGAGACCACCGCGGCCGGCCTAGGGGGACGATGTTGTTTTCGAGTAACAGTATTGAGAAAATTTAGAGTACCGTCATTTGATGTGGACTGCGGGACGATTCTACTGCCGCCAATATACATCTCACGTAAGGATCACGAAGATACCAGAAATTAGCGTTCTTAGATGTACTTAAGGGGAAGGCGTATCAGAAAATACGTGGGAAAATAAAGCTAATGTACGGGGTATTCAAAAAGTCTCTCCGCAGTGCCGTATCATTGCTTAGCCGCGCGTGCCGTATTCCGCAGTGAATATACCGAATTGAAACGCAGTGTAATACAAGTTATTAATTTATTGAATATTCATGTTTACTTACAAATTTTCACATTAAATGTTGAAAGTGGCCCCCCTGTTCCAAACACAAGCTATAACATTTCTTCCGTAACAGAAGCAGTCAAAGTGGATATTCCAGATTTCAATTCATCGATGGATTTTGTACGGTTTTCATACACAGTTTGCTTTCGCTGTACCCTAGAAGAAAACGTCATGTGATGTTAGCTCAGGCCAGAGTCCCTGTGAAATTGTGTGATCACCAAAAACATCAGCAAGCAGTGACATTGAAACGCGAGCTATATGCGCGTTTGCACCATCTTGTTGAAAATAAAAGTTCAGTATTTCACTTAACACAAGTTCTCCTATGAACGGGTACAGAATATCACTGCAGTATCTTTGTGCGTTCATTGTTTCGTTGAAAAATATGGGATCCACAATCCGGCGTCTAGAAACTGCAATTCAAACTCCTATTTTCACAAAATGAAGTGGTTCCTCATGAATACACAATGAACTTGCAGTACTCCACATACAAGAATTTTGCGAGTTCATGTACCTGGATGAATGAAACCTCGCGTCATCAGTGAAAAGATTTCATTAAAAACATCCCTTCCATTTTGTTGAATCAAAATTTTGAACCATTGACAATAATGCAGTCTCTTGCCATGATCAGTATTTTTCAATTCTTGCACGACTGTCACTTTGTATGTGGAAAGTTCTAATTTTTTCCTTAGAGCTCTGTTGGCCGTTCCCTGGGCGAGTTTTCTTACTGACTTGATTGGACTCACGGATATTTTGTCGGAAATATCGATTAGTTTATCCTCAGACAAAACGCTAGGCCGACCACTTCTCGGTGCATCTGTCACTGAACCTGTACTTCGAAATTTGTTACTCAAATCTTGCACAGTATTGCGATGTGGGAGTGTTGTCTCCGGGAAAACTGAATTAAATGTTTGACGAACTGAAAATTTGTATTTACCGCCAACTTTTAACACTTGTTCGACTAAAAACACACGTTCTTCAGTGGTTAGAATTTTAACAGTGACGAAAACGAAACATACGAAGAAAGGGACTAAACTTAAACGTTCACGTCAACACGTAACAACACACACCAAGGATACTACTGACGCTGGCTGAGATAAACGAAACAGTGGAATGTTGGGAGAGTCCACGTCAAGGGAAGTAACGCTGGCAGGCGAACAATCGTACAGTACTGCGGAGAGACTTTTTGACCACCCCGTATTTTTTATAGTTTTTAGAGATATTTACACCAAATTTTGCACATATTGCCATTCAATATTGCTCACCCCTGGGGAGTTTGGTGGCCAGCGGAAGTTTATAAACTCGGAAGTGTGTTCCTGGAGACACTCTGTAGCAATTCTGGACGTGTGGCGTGTCGCATTGTCCTGATGGAATTGTCCGTCGGAATGCACAATGGACATGAATGGATGCAGGTGATCAGACAGGATGCTTACGCACGCTTCTCCTGCCAGAGTCGTACTTATCTGGACATAGCAGGGCTCCCATATAACTTCACTTGCACATAATTCGTGAGGTTGTCTCCATACCCGTACGCGTCCATCCGCTCGATACAATTTGAAACGAGCCTCATCCGACCAGGCAACAAGTGTCCAGTCATCAACAGACCAATGTCGGTGATGACGGGTCCATGCGAGGCGTAAAACTTTGTGTTGTACAGTCATTAACGGTACATGAGTGAGCCTTTGGCTCCAAAAGCCCATATCGATGATGTTTCATTGAATGCTTCGGACGCTGACACTCGTTGATGGCTCAGGACTGAAATCCTCAGCATTTGCGGAAGGGTTGCACTCCTGCAAGAACGGGACCAAAAACGACTCAAAACAATCGCTCAACGTGACAGGACTCCTTTTCCGGCCGCAGGGATGTCGGAGATTTGATGTTTTACCGGATTTCTGATATTCACGGTATACGCGTGAAATGGACGTACGGGAAAATCCCCCATTTCATCGCTACCTCGGAGATCCTGTGTCCCGTCGTGCCAACTGTAACACCACTTTCAGAGTTACTTTAAGTATTGATAACCTGCCATTGCAACAGCAGTAACCGATCTAACAACTGCAACAGACACTTGTTGTCTTATATAGGCGTTGGCGACCCCAACTCCGTATTCTGTCTATTTACCTATTTTTTCTTTTTTTTTGTACGCATGCCTATACCAATTTCTTTGGCGCTTCAGTGTATATCGAGGCACTTCAGCAGTTCTGTTGTGTGCTTGTCTGAACTGGGTTGATTAACAAGTTACAAACAGAATAATTTAACACTGCCTGAGCCCCTTACAAGTTTTAGACTGTGTGTTATCTGTCTTTTCAATGTTCAGTGACAAAGAATAGGTTAGGAACTAAATTTAGTTATCCGATCTGCAGATGCTCAATATGTCGTAGCGAATAGCAAGTACTTAATGTAGATGATCATTATTTATATTTCGATTCTTAATTCTTCACTTCACTACAGCGTTTTTGTTACGTACACAAAATATGAACACATTGTTTAGCGGTGCTGTTCGGTCCACGTTCGAACTGCTGCTCTGTAATTCTAATTACTAGCATGTTTGTCCTGCTTTGAATATCCCCCGGGTTCCATACCATTTGCATACTTTCATCATTCACAAACAGGCAGCTCGTTGTATGGCCTATGTATTATTTCACAGGGCTATTCGAGGATGACAATGTTGTAGCGGAAAAACCTCAACGCTACAAAATTGTGACGAAGAGCAGGGAAGATGGCAGGGGATAGACATATAGTACAGGAACTGGCAGCAGACACACAACACAAATGCAACGCCTTTAGCATAAGTAGGTGGAGGAACGGTTATTGCGTCATTACAAGATTATGGACCAATAGCTGGAAGTAGGCACACCCATTAAGTATCTGGAATTTTGCTTCTGGGGCTAATTACAGTGGTAGACTTCAAAATGGCTCTGAGCACTATGGGACTTAACATCTATGGTCATCAGTCCCCTAGAACTTAGAACTAGTTAAACCTAACTAACCTAAGGACAATACACAGCACCCAGCCATCAAGAGACAGAGAAAATCCCTGACCCCGCCGGGAATCGAACCCGGGAACCCGGGCGTGGGAAGCGAGAACGCTACCGCACGACCACGAGATGCGGGTTGGTACACTTCGGTTTATTGGTAACACAATGGTGAAGTGCAATGTAATTACAAAGAGGGCTGCTTACAAATCACTCGTAGACGGGCCCTGTGACCGAGCGATTCTAGCTGCTTCAGTCTGAAACTGCGCAACCGCTATGGTCGCAGGTTCGAATCCTGCCTCGGGCATGGATGTGTGTGATGTCCTTAGGTTAGTTAGGGGACTGATAACCTCAGATGTTAAGTCTTATAGTGCTCAGAGCCATTTGAAATCACTTGTGCGACCGATTCTAGAGTATTTACCAAGAAAGTGGTACCCGTGCCAGATAGAATTAACAGGGGATATTGAACGTATACAGAGAAGGTAAACACGAATGGTCACAGGTTTGTTTAATCAGTGGGAGAGTGTCACAGAGATACTAAAAGAACTAACTGGAAAATTCTTGGACAGACGTACCGAGTGAAGTGGCGTCGTGGTTATGACACTGGACTCGTATTCGGAAGGGCGACGGTTCAAACCCGCGTCCGGCTATCCTGGTTTAGGTTTTCCGTGATTGCCGTGATTTCCCTAAATCCCTTCAGGCAAATGACGGGTTGATGTGTTTGAAAGAGCAGGGCCTATTTCCTTCCCCATCTTTCCCTAAGCCTCTCTGTTTGATCCCCCCCTCTGGTGTCAACCAACCTTACAGGATCGTTTTGTTGCCCGTCTGTTTGACTGTGCTTCAGTCTGTGTGTCCGTCTGCTAAGAACCCTGTATCTCAGAAACGGGTAGACGAACCAAGTTGATATTTATGTTACACACTAGGGTCTGTGGTCCCTTGGCGGGGGTAAAATTTTAAGTTTCTCGGTCAATGAAATCAAACGATACCGGCATTCACGTGACATGCTGGAAAAATGGAAATGAGCGTTTGGCGTCATTGGCCTGGAGACCCCCTAACGGGGCAGGTCCGGCCGCCTTGGAGCAGGTCTTATTACAGTCGACGCCACATAGGGCGACCTGCGCGCCGGATGGGGATGAAATGATGATGAAGACAACACCACACCCAGTCACTGAGCGCAGAAAACCCCCGACCCAGCTGCGAATCGAACCCGGGCCTCTTAGGACGGCAGTCCGTCAAGAGGACCATTTTCTAAATTTTTAAAATTTTTTAAAAAATTTAATTTCATTTTGTTCGTTTTCGTTCGTTGTATCTGCTCGGAGCGGACGTCGCAAGACACCCGTTTCAGTTCATCGTTGATCCATCAACTCAGTTTCTTACAGAGGGCAGCTAACCCTCTGACTCACCATTCAGCAGTCGGGGCGGACATATAACATCTTGATAACCGCAAACTCACTCATCAAAACCTGTACGGTACTTCCCGCTGGTGTAGAATAATGAAATTTGGCAAGAAGCAATGGTTTACAGCACAAGGAAAGGAAAAATATTAAAATTGTTAATATGTAATTACCCATCTATAGAAAAAATAGAACATCTTCAATGACTGAATGACTACAGACCGGACTTTCATATTCACAAGACACGTGCATTAGTGTGTTCACCTCGGCCAGCATGTGGATTGTTGCCTAGTAGGCACAGTGTCCGCCTTGGACCCCGATAATTTGTTCCTCCGGGATGGCATCGAATGGCGTCCTGTGGTGTAGTCATCTATGCTGCATTCGCCCGGTTCCAAAGTTCATCTGGGGTGGTTGGCATTGTGTCACAGCGCTGCAGGCATCGTTTCACCTTATCCCACACTTTTCGATTGGTGACAAGTCTGGTGAACCGAGCGAGGTGGCGCAGTGGTTAGACACTGGACTCGCATTCGGGAGGACGACGGTTCATTCCCGCGTCCGGCCTTCCTGATTTAGGTTTTCCTTGATTTCCCTAAATCGCTCCAGGCAAATGGCGCGATGGTTGCTTTGAAAGGGCACGGCCGCCTTCCTGCCCCGTCCTTCGCTAACCCGATGAGAGCGATGACCTCGCTGTCTGGTCTCCTTCCCCAAACAACCCAACCCAAGTCTGGCGATATAGGAGGTCAGGGCAAAAGGTTGACATCCTGTGATGCTAAGAAGGCACGTGTTCGTGCAGCAACATGTGGTCGCGCATTTTCTTGCTGAGAAATGGAGTGCAGAAAGAGTATGGCTACTGATCGCAGGATGTCATTCACGTAGGTCATACTGGTCGCAGAGCTCTGGACACGCACCAACTGTGAGTTGTGGTTGTAAGGCCTCGAGCTGGCGATGTACGTATTGTGCGAATGCAGTCACTGGGATGTCTCTTCCGCTGCCTGCGGCGAACCAAATTGCGGGCATCACTTTCAAAGAAACAGAACCTGGATTAGTCCGAAAACCGTATTTGATGCCATTCCTATCCCAAGTGACGTCGTTACATACAGCATTGCCGTCCATCTTGTTTATGCACATTGATCAAAGATAGGCAGACAACTGGACGATGTTCACGTAAGCCATGCCGTAATAAATGGTGACGGACTGTCACCCTTGATAGGGTACGACGTGTTGCACTGTTCCACTATTGCGAAAGAGCCGAGGACGACGCAGACCTGTCCCGGAATGCTATTCGGAAGAGGTGTCTGTCTTCCCGGGGATTGGTGGTCTGGGTGGTGCGGCCTTCCGTGAACCATTCTGCACACACCCGCTGCACTGCCGAAACACTTCCTCCCACAAGAGCAGCCATTTCCCGGATGGATGCGTCACATTTCCTCCTGCCAGTAATGAGGCCTCTTCCAGACTCACTGATCTGACGGTGCGTTCCGTCCATACGTCTGAGAGGCACTCTGCATATCTGTTCAAGTCTGCTCTGTTACCTTCAGCCGGCCGCTGTGGCCGAGCGGTTCTAGGCGCTACAGTCTGGAACCGGGCGACCGCTACGGTCGCAGGTTCGGATCCTGCCTCGGGCATGGGTGTGTGTGTGTGTGTGTGTGATGTCCTTAGATTAATTAGATGTAAGTAGTTCTAAGTTATGTCCCATAGTGCTCAGAGCCATTTGAACCATTTTTTGTTACTTTCAGTTTGTAGCGCCACCAAGAGCCGCAGGCACATTTTACCGATAGGTGATGTTGCGCGGCGGTATCGATGTTGACCTTTAACCCGCAGGCCGACATGCTAACCATTTCTGCAGAACATATTAATGTGCATGTTTCGTGAATACGAACGTCCTACCTCTATCTTAGAAGAAAGACTAAGAAAAGGCACACCTACGTTTCTAGCATTTGTATACTTAGAGAAAGCTTTTGACAATGTTGACTGGAATACTCTCTTTCAAATTCTAAAGGTGGCAGGGGTAAAGTACAGGGAGAGTAAGGCTATTTACAATTTGTACAGAAACCAGATGGCGGTCATAAGAGTCGAGGGACATGAAAGGGAAGCAGTGGTCGGGAAGGGAGTAAGACAGGGTTGTAGCCTCTCCCCGATGTTATTCAATCTGCATATTGAGCAAGCAGTAAAGGAAACAAAAGAAAAAATTGGAGTAGATATTAAAATTCACGGAGAAGAAATAAAACCTTTGAGGTTCGCCGATGACATTGTAATTCTGTCAGAGACAGCAAAGGACTTGGAAGAGCAGTTGAACGGAATGGACAGTGTCTTAAAAGGAGGATATAAGATGAACATCAACAAAAGCAAAACGAGGATAATGGAATGTAGTCAAATTAAATCGAATGATGCTGAAGGATTTAGATTAGGAAATGAGATACTTAAAGTAGTAAAGGAGTTTTGCTATTTAGGGAGTAAAATAACTGATGACGGTCGAAGTAGAGAGGATATAAAATGTAGACTGGCAATGGCAAGGAAAGCGTTTCTGAAGAAGAGAAATTTGTTAACATCGAATATAGATTTATGTATCAGGAAGTCGTTTCTGAAAGTATTTGTTTGGAGTGTAGACATGTATGGAAGTGAAACATGGACAATAACTTGTTTGGACAAGAAGAGAATAGAAGCTTTCGAAATGTGGTGCTACAGAAGAATGCTGAAGATTAGATGGGTAGATTACATAACTAATGAGGAGGTATTGAATAGAATTGGGGAGAAGAGGAGTTTCTGGCACAACTTGGCAAAAAGAAGGGACCGGTTGGTAGGACATGTTTTGAGGTATCAAGGGATCACAAATTTAGCATTGGAGGGCAGCGTGGAGAGTAAAAATTGTAGAGGGAGACCAAGAGATGAATACACTAAGCAGATTCAGAAGGATGTAGGTTGCAGCAAGTACTGGGAGATGAAGAAGCTTGCATAGGATAGAGTGGGATGAGAGCTGCATCAAACCAGTCTCAGGACTGAAGACCACAACAACAACAACAACAACAACCTCTAGTCGTTCAACGTGTCCTGATTTTTCTGAACATGAGTGTGTGTCACACGAAAGTCTCTGAATTCCGGAGAACGATATCTTCCCGGAATCGATATCGACAACAGGGGAAAAATCGTGGAGATTCTCGATACCCGGGATGGATGAGCTGTCTATATACGTGATTATGTTTGTACAGAACTCGCAGAGCGCCAATCCTGTTCGCACCTGGACGATTCTTTTTACTGATAACCCCGTACAGACCTGTAGTATCAGTGCCGTAGCTGTGGTGACCAAAATATTTATTTTGAATGCTTATTCGTTAAATTTTCAAGCTTTCAAGTATTGTATTATTATATAAAACAGAAAAGGTGAACTGTTATATGTTAATAATAACGACGTTAGTTGGTAATTGAAAATAAACTCTTGAAATAAGAATTGGTACAGCATTGCTAAGACGATAATGATCCTCTCGTCATGTACGACCTAGAAGTAGTGATCCTTTTGTTCTTGGAAGCAGGGAAGATTGTGTATGTCGGGTCATGGACATAGAGATGTAAGGAGATTATGTATATATATACAGAGAGAGAGAGAGAGAGAGAGAGAGAGAGAGAGAGAGAGAGAGAGAGAGAGAGAGAGAGAGAGAGAGATATGATGGAAAAATATAGGAGAGACGAGGAAGAGAGAGAGAAATAGAAGATGAGGAGGAAATCGACAGAGACAGAAAAGGAGATTAGGACGTATATCCAACTGCCATACATATTTTGCAATCACGAAACATTACCAGCTTGTCCAATACCATTAAAGAAGCAAAAGTGAAGCTTTACTGAAAGAGTTTATGTCAATAGAGTTTACGCATTAGAACCGCCATCACTGGTACGATAAAGTTGCGCCGGCCATGGTGGACGAACGGTCCTAGGCGCTTCAGTCCTGAACCACGAGGCTGCTATGGTCGCAGGTTCGAATCCTGCCTTGGGTATGGATGTGCGTGATGTCCTTAGGTTAGTCAGGTTTGCTTACTTCGAAGTCTAGGGGACTGATGACCTCAGATGTTAAGTCCCATAGTGCTTCGAGCCATTTGAACCATTTTGATAAAGTTGCCTCTTACGCGGATGGCCCGAGATAAAAGCACATAAGCAAGAGAAAAAACTGAAATTCCTCTCCTGCCTACCTTCAACGTGAAGGAAATAGACGGACAAGACCTGTGAGTGCAGAAGTCGGCTCCTCCCTTCCACCGCCTCCGCGTGTTGTCTGCTCCGGCTCCACAGCAGTATTGCCTATCAAAGAGGCCCCCATACTTCATTAAGCTAAGTGGCTGCGCCACGGAAATACGGACACTCAAACAAGGACGACTGCTTTCCTTCCCCCTTCAGCATCCGTCGGCAGCTCAATCGCCTTTCTGGCGGTTCTAATGAAGGAGCAGCTGCGACGTCACTATACATATATTTTGTGTCTTATCGAGGATGTTACACACAATATTATGTGCAATGGAGAATTCCTGACGTTCGGAAGTAATGTTCAGCGTTTGTACGACACAGATTGTTTTTGTTCCTAATGGAACTATATTTTTTCCTGTGATATTTGAAAGAAGCTTCGAACAGAACTTCAACGACATAACGTGTGTGGAACTTGATCAAATAGTACAGAGATAGTAGCCCCGTCAGAAAAATAGGTTCTATAAACTCCTGCCGTGTTACACGAAATGTACTAATGATGCCGCGTATAACTGCCCACGCCGTGTTGTGCCGACTCCACTGTAGCTTGAATGGATTTTTAAGTTTCTTTTATATGCCCGACTTCTAATTTCACCACACAAGTCTCCAGGGTTGAGCAGTTATTGCCGAAAGGCGACACGCAATACAGTTTGTTAAAGCGGAGTTATTAGTTATGTTTTTAGATTTAATTTTATTACTCGTACAGAGACTCAACGTTCCTTTGTTTAACAGCGCGTCGTCAAAATAAGTATGAAATGCTAATGTCTTTGCATTACATAATGTCGACTATTGAGTTAAAGTTCGTACCTATTTTGCCATTTTAGAGAAGAGAAACCTTAAGCGCTTCTGCTTCTATAGTCTCAGTATCAAATGTTCACTAATTTCAATTTACTTCCTATCTCAGTTCAGTATTGAACACAAATTATATATGAATGTAATTTCAGAGATATTACGTCGGTTCCACACTAACGGAGTAACACGTAATTATCATTTAACATCACTTTTATTAATAATCCTTTTTATTATGACGTAAATGTTAATGAATGATCACTATCTAGGAGGAAAGAGGGATTGATCCTAATCATGAGATAATAGCTTTTAATGAGCCCGCAATCGTTCATTAAATAAAAAGTCACGTTCGAGGATGATATGCGAAGAACTTTCGTTACGTCCGTTTTCACGTATCTGTCAAAACTAATCCTGTCGGCCACAAATCAAATTAACACTGACGTTAACCCCTTTTGTCGGGACATCGAATCGTAACTATTACGTGAAAGATTATTCTAATTCCCGAATTAATTCCTTTCAGATACGCGCACGACCGAACAGCAGAACGGAACACAAACGACTTGTTCAAACAACCGAACAACGCAATGACGTTACACTACGACAATGTCCGCCCAATGAACACCTCTTTGACTTTTTCTTCTCTACTGTGCTTAATTAAATTATTCCTTATTACAATTCATTCAGTTATTTAACGAAAACATCTAACAAAAAATGAAATAAATTTATCCCAACGAAAAGATCCGTTATAGTGCACAGTTAACTAACAGGAAGGAAAATATGCATTGCCAGTCAGACATATGTAAGGTATGATTCCCTTGTTTATAAATACTGAAAGGTAGGAAAGGTGAAAAGGAGCTACGTTTGCAAAACACCCTATCGTCATCATTGAAAGTACAAAGTGAAATAGGTTACTGAAACAACATCGTTCATAACGATACGAAACACAAATGAGCAGGAACTCGAAGAATGGTATGAAACCCAGTTAATACAGTAAAAGGTAGTCAGTGGTGTAAAATAAATACATATGAGTTAATTCATTAATCTACTCATTCCAACAAGAGAAATGTAAGCTAACATGCAGCCAAAATGTACCATTTCGATGTCGATGCCTCATTGAATGCAGTAACCCAGGTCTAAAATAATCTAATTCTAATAGGCCTGCATTAGTAAAATAACGATCAAGTACATATCAGTGCTCCAAATAGAAGTAAACAGGGTGTTGCCAGTCAAAACAGTTCGTCACATATGTAAAATACTTGTAGTCTCTCTAATAACTTATTACTAAAGAAGGGTACACAGCAAGGTATACAAAGTATAATGCTCGTATTGTTACACATAATCTAGTCAGGGGTTGACGTACGTCAACAACAATCACTGAAACGCCTGATCACCCACTTACTTGGGCGACTAAAGTCTAACATTTATATTTATCCCAACGTAAAAGATCCGTTATACGCGCTGCACGACAAGGTGTCGAAGGGTAAACAAAATTTCTAGTTGCTGTAATGGATGTAAGCTAGCTTTAAATCTTGAAAAATGTAAGTCAAGGCGGATGAGTGGCAAGAACAAACCTGTAATGTTCGGTTGCACTATTCCTAGTACCTTGTTGACACAGTTAAGTCGTTTAAATATCTTGGCTTAAGGTTGCAAAACGTTATCAGATGGAACGAGCATGTGATGTGAGTACAGTGATAGGGAATGAGAATTGTCGACTTCGGTTTATGGTGAGAATTTTGGAAAAGAATGGTTTGGAAATTTGTGGAAAGCTTGCAGAATGAGAAAGTTTCCAGAATAGAAAGTTCCTACGGGACCAATATGCTGAGGTCATTGGCTCCTAGGCTTGCAAAATACTTATTCTAACTTAAACTAACTTACGCTGAGGACAACAAACACACACCCATAGCCGAGTAAGAACTCAAACCTCAGACGGGTGAGCCGCGAGAACCGTGACAAGGCTCCCTGGCCCGCGTGGCTACGTACCTATACAGAAGACCGCATATAGGACGCTGGTGCGACCTATTCCTGAGTGTTTCGGATCCGCACCAGGTCGCATTGAAGGAAGACATAGAAGGAATTCAGAGGCAGGCTGCTAGATTTGTTATCAGCAGTTTCGAACAACAAGTTACGGAGATGCTCCGCGAACTCAAATGGGAGCCCCTGGAGGCAACGCGAAGTTCTATTCGAGAGAACACTGTTGGAAAAATTTAGAGAAGCGGCATCTGAAGCTGACTCCCGAACGAGTCTACTGCTGCCAAAATACACTGCACGTAAGAACCACAAAAGGTAACATTCCAGAAACTAGGGCCCATACGGAGGCATATACATAATCGTTTTTCCTTCTCTCTATTTGCGAGTGGAACAGGAAAGGAAATGACTACAAGTAGAATAAAGTACCCTCCGTCTCGCATTGTGCGGTGGCTTGCGGAGTTTCCATGTACAGTCGTGGGAAAAACGAGCGAGACCCCTCCCCTTTTCACTATGCTGATCCGCACAGCTTTACAGTCTGCTACACAGCATAACAGGCAAGGCGACGAAGTGCTACCAACATACTATGCATAGGCGTGAAACTGAAAACTAGCAGAATATTCTCGGTTGTCACTCATGTGTTTCACTATATTAATGCTGTAATGCAGATTAGTGTGTTAAACACAACACGTAAATATAAGATATAAATGAAGGAAGAAAAGCTAATTAGTACGAACTGTACTAATAAAAATGAATTTCAGTTTATCTACATCAACATCTATATCTATATCTACATGATTACTCCGCAATTCACATTTAAGTGCTTGGCAGAGGGTTCATCGAACCACAATCATACTATCTCTCTACCATTCCACTCCCGAACAGCGCGCGGGAAAAACGAACACCTGAACCTTTCTGTTCGACCTCTGATTTCATGATCATTCCTACCTATGTAGGCTGGGCTCAACAAAATATTTTCGCATTTGGAAGAGAAAGTTGCTGACTGAAATTTCGTAAATAGATCTCGTCGCAACGACAAACGTCCTTGCTTTAATGACTTCCATCCCAACTCGCGTATCATATCTGCCACACTCTCTCCCATATTACGTGATAATACAAAACGAGCTACCCTTTTTTGCACCCTTTCGATGTCCTCCGTCAATCCCATCTGGTAAGGATCCAACACCGTGCGTGCAGCAATAGTCTAACAGAGGACGAACGAGTGTAGTGTAAGCTGTCTCTTTAGTGGACTTGTTGCATCTTCCAAGTGTCCTGCCAATGAAACGCAACCTTTGGCTCGCCTTCCCCACTATATTATCTATGTGGTCTTTCCAACTGAAGCTGTTCGTAATTTTTACACCCAGGTACTAAGTTGAATTAACAGCCTTGAGAATTGTACTATTTATCGAGTAATAGAATTCCAAGTGGTAATTCAGATCCGAGTATTAATGCCACCGCGTTTTAGAAGTGCGTGCATTCCCATTGCTAGGTAGCTTAAGAAATACTTCGCCTATTGAATATTTTCTGGCTGTGGCGAGTCTAATGGAGATAACATATCTGTTTTAGGGAGACGAAGTACCCCAGAACGTTACGAATTAACAAAACGGGTTTTTTAGGGCTGGGTAGACAGATAGACGGTCAAGAAAGTAAGACTACTGGAACTCCATTTTTACCGATTTAGGTGACGAAATCCTAACAACGAAAATAGCTACTACAATTACTGAATAATTCCCCCTCCCCTTTTTCGAAATGTTCTAGTTTCAGCATATTACTCGTAGTTATGCTTTCGATACAAATCATGTTTACAGGAATGCAAATAAAATCCATTTGCCCATCCAAGTGGTAATTCAGATCCCAGTATTAATGCCAGCGCGTCTTGGAAGTGCGAGCATTCCCATTGCTAGGTAGCTTCAGAAACACTTCGGCTAATGAACGTTTTCTGGCTGTGGCGAGTCTAATGGAGAATTAGAAACATTGTAGATACGTTTGGCAGCTATGTAGCCGTTTATTTCCTGGGGGGCGGTGCAGAACTATCATACTAAATTTACTCGCTAATAACATTATTTTGTTGTTTCGATAAACATCACATAAGCAGTGACATAAAAGTAGAAAATTCTTGTTTTTGAGTCCAGAAAGCTCCATGCAACAGAAACTGCAGATCATTTTGCCATTTTCTTTGCGAAATTGCCGTCTTATTCAAGTCTGCGGTAATAATAGAGGGTTGTTTGCCTGGGTTGTGTGCTAGCGTAATGAAAGGTGTTTGTTACAGCAAGGGAGGTCTGGTTTGTTTTCGGTTCTAATCTCGATGGAGGCAGATCGACTATCAGTAAAGCAATTTTAAGAAATTCTCACACCCTCAATACGTTTTATTGCTCCCTTTATTCTGTACCGGCGCCCTGTGGATGTAAATATGAAGATCTTCTAGAATTTCATACTTGTTACTGATTACTTTTTCCGCTTCTGTCAATAATTGAATTGACTTACGTGTGGCACTGAATGATTTTTAACTGAATTTCGTTATGAATCTTCACTCATTGTTAAATTTTCACACCTTCATGGTAGGTCAGCAACGGTAATCCAGTTTGAGTGGTCTGAACGTTGACACGGACCAAATACGCACAATACTTTGCTAATTCGTAACGATCTGGGGTACTTCGTCTTACTAAAATATTTAGCTATTTTATCTCGATAAGCCGAAATTCATTTTTACTGGTACAGTTCATACTAATTAGCATTTCTTCTTTCATTTACATCATATACTTACGTGTTGTGTTTAACACACTAATCAGCATTACAGCATTAATATAGTCAAACACATGATTGACAACTGAGAAAATTCTGCTAGTTTTCAATTTCACCCCTGTGCATAGTATGTTGGTAGCACTTGGTCCCCTTGCCTGTTATGCTGTACAGCAGACTTTAAAGCTGTGCGGATCAGCATAACGAAAAGGGGAGCGGTCTCGCTCGTTTTGTTGACACTGAGCTCTATGGGACTTATCGCTCGTTTTGTCCACGACTGTTTCATACACAAGGCCCTTCAGATACCCGCACAGGAAACAATCGATTGTGGACAGATCGAGTGATCGTGGTGCCTTGCGACTAGTCCAGCGCGACCAATTGGGCGGGGCCGGGAAAGGTTGCCTGGAGATGTGCTCTCACCTGTTTGCCGAACTCTAATATGGCGACGAATAGGCATGGGAAAATCATTCAGTACGACTGCCAGAACTTCTCGCGAGGATGCGAGGGAAGAACGTAGAGGTAAAATTGTGTTATGAGGCATACAGACGTGAAGCATGTGAGCTCACATGCTCTCACGTATGCAGCTTGTGAATGTTGCTCACACCCTCGAATGAGAATGTAGTGAGGACACTGTCTATGAAGCTTCGGTATCGTGACCGTAACCAAGCACGTGGCGTTTGCGACCACGCTTGCAATGTGGTTACTGATCCTTGTTCATCTGCATCTACATTTATACTCCGCAAGCCACCCACCGGTGTGTGGCGGAGGGAACTTTACGTGCCACTGTCATTACCTCCCTTTCCTGTTCCAGTCGGGTATGGTTCGCGGGAAAACCTCCTTGCGCGCTCGAATCTCTCTAATTTTACATTCGTGATCTCCTCGGGGGGTATAAGTAGGGGGAAGCAATATATTCGATACCTCATCCAGAAACGCACCCTCTCGAAACCTGGACAGCAAGCTACACCGCGATGCTGAGCTCCTCTCTTGCAGTGTCTGCCACTTGAGTCTGCTAAACATCTCCGTAACGCTATAACGCTTACCAGATAACCAGGTGACGAAACGCGCCGCTCTTCTTTGGACCTTCTCTACCTCCTCTGTCAACCCGACCTGGTACAGATCGCACACTGATGAGCAATACTCAAGTATAGGTCGAACGAGTGTTTTGTAAGCCACCTCCTTTGTTGATGGACTACATTTTCTAACGACTCTCCCAATGAATCTCAACCTGGCACCCGCCTTGCCAACAATTAATTTTATATGATGATTCCACTTCAAATCGTTCTGTACGCATACTCCAATATATTTTATAGAAGTAAATGTTACCAGTGTTTGTTCCGCTATCATATAGTCATACAATAAAGAGTCCTTCCTTCTATGTATTCGCAATACATTACATTTGTCTATGTTAAGGGTCAGTTGCCACTCCCTGCACCAAGTGCCTATCCGCAGCAGATATTCCTGCATTTCGCTGTAGTTTTGTAATTCTGCAACTTCTGTGTATACTACAGCATCATCCGCGAAAAGCCGCATGGAACTTCCGACACTATCTACTAGGTCATATATATATATTGTGAAAAGCAATGGTCGCATAACACTCCCCTGTAGCACGCCAGAGGTTACTTTAACGTGTGTAAACGTCTCTCCATTGAGAACAACACGCTGTGTTCTGTTTTCTAAGAACTCTTCAATCCAGCCACACAGCTGGTCTGAAATTCCGTAGGCTCGTACTTTATCAGGCGACAGTGAGGAATTGTATCGAACGCCTTCCGAAAGTCAAGGAAAATGGCATCTACCTAGGAGCCTGTATCTAATTTTTTTGGGTCTCATGAACAAATAAAGCGAGTTGGGTCTCTCACGATAGCCGTTTCCGGAATCCACGTTGATTCCTATAGAGTAGATTCTGGGTTTCCGGAATGACATGATGGGCGAGCAAAAAACATATTCTAAAATTACACAATAGATCGATGGTGTATGACCGATTTGCCATGTCACTTTGTAAACAGTTTTTTTTAATCAGCCGCTGCTTATACATTCTGGATGGATCTGGGGTAACCAGTATAAACTGCCTCATTCTGTATAGTTGCATGTTGCGATGCTCTGAAACTGAAAAGCTGTTCCAACTGCTTTCGCCAATGTGGGCCGCGCATGGCCCGTGTCTAGCAGCAGAGTCTGTAAACTGGGTTTCGCAACGTATTGTCTTGGTGTAGAGATCGGTTCACAGGCAAGCGAGACCCGCCAGACGTCGGTACGCCACGACCTGCCGCCGACCTCTGGGTGTGTACACCGCAGGCTGTTGGGCTGCCCGCAGCAGGAAATGCAAGCCCTCCACACATACGTGGCTGAATGACAAGTGACGAGCGGCCAGGTCGGCGGCGCTAATGCGCTCTGCCGGTCTTGTGTCGGCCGCTGCTAACGAACCAATCCGCGGACATTCAGACGCCCCGGGCGGCTAATCAGCGCATTGTCACAACTCCAGTGCTCGCACACACACACACACACACACACACACACACACACACAGGCGCTGACGCAATCACGCGCGATTCTGAGGCCAGCCGTCAAAAAGAGTATGTGGCACTGGACAAGCAGAGGGGATTGGCTGAAGAGAGGAATTACATGTTGCTGCAGTTAAGGGGACGACATTGCAAGGAATACTGGAAAGGTACGGAAGAGGCTTGGTTGTGAAGAATTCCTAGGAGGACATGGGACTAATGTTTTAATACTCTTTTGTGGGGAAATTCTGGCCCAACACTGGTAGAATACACTGATTAGCCAGAACATTACGACCACTGACCTACTAAACATATAAGCCCGTCCAGGCGATAGCAGCATCACTTCCCGTGGAATGAATGTTTTAGACACACGTACGGTGCATTTAGCATCAGTGAGCGTGCTGTCCATGTGTAGAATGGGGAAGGAGTGCCATCTATCTATAGTACTGGCCATTAAAATTGCTACACCAAGAAGAAATGCAGGTGATAAACGAGTATTCATTCGACAAATATATTATACTAGAACTGACATGTGATTACGTTTTCACGCAGTTTGGGCGCATAGATCCTGGGAAATCGGTACCCAGAACAACCACCTTCAGCCGTAATAACGGCCTTGATACGCCTAGGCATTGAGTCAAACAGAGCTTCGATGGCGTGTACAGGTACAGCTGCCCATGAAGCTTCAACACGATACCACAGTTCATCGGGAGTAGTGACTGGCGTATTGTGACGTTTTCCATTGGGGAGAGATCTGGAGAATGTGCTGGCCAGAGGTGACCGAGACGTGTAACCAATGGCACCCCATACCACCAAGCCGGGTGATACGCCAGTATGGCGATGACGAGTACACACTTCCAATGTGCGTTCACCGCGATGTCTCCAAACACGGATGCGACCATCATAATGCTGTAAACAGAACGTCGATTCATCCGAAAAAATGGCGTTTTGCCATTCGTGCAGCCACGTTCGTCGTCGAGTACACCATCGCAGGCGCTCCTGTCTGTGATGCAGCGTCAAGGGTAACCGAAGCCATGGTCTCCCAGCTGATAGTCCATGCTGCTGCAAACGTCGTCGAACTGTTCGTGCACATGGTTGTTGTCTTGCAAACGACCCCATCTGTTGACCCAAGGATCGACACGTGGCTGCACGATCAGTTATTGCCATACAGGATAAGATACCTGTCATCTCGACCGCTAGTGATACGAGGCCCTTGGGATCCAACACGGCGTTCCGTATTACCCTCCTGAATGCGCCGATTCCATATTCTGCTAACAGTCATTTGATCTCGACCAACGCGAGCAGCAATGTCGCGATACGATAAACCACATTCGAGATAGGGTACAATCCGACCTTTATCAAAGTCGGAAACGCATTTCTCCTCCTGACACGAGGGATCATAAAGTTTCACCAGACAACGCCGGTCAACTGCTGTTTGCGTATGAGAAATCGGTTGGAAACTTTCCTCATGTCAGCACGTTGTAGTTGTCGCCACCGCCACCAACCTTGTATGAATGCTCTGTAAAGCTAATGATTTGCACATCACAGCATCTTCTTCCTGTCGGTTAAATTTCGCGACCGCAACACGTCATCTTTGGGGTGTAGCAATTTTAATGGCCAGTAGTGTATAAGCCCATCCAGGGGATAGCAGCATCATCTGGAGTGGAATGACTGTTAGACACACGCACGGTGCATTTAGCATCAGTGAGCCTGCTGTCCATGTGTAGAATGGGGAAGCAGTGCCATCTATCTACGTTTAACTGCGGAGAGATTGTGATGGTCCGGGACGGCTCGGCACGAGCATTTCGGACACTGCACGACATAGGTGGGTAGATCACGTAACTAATGAGGAGGTATTGAATAGGATTGGGGAGAAGAGAAGTTTGTAGCACGACTTGACTAGAAGAAGGGATCGATTGGTAGGACATATCCTGATGCATCAAGGGATCACAAATTTAGTATTGGAGGGTAGCGTGGAGGGTAAAAATCGTAGAGGGAGACCAAGAGATGAATACACTAAGCATACTCAGAAGGATGTGGGTTGCAGTAGGTACTGGGAGATGAAGGAGCTTGCATAGGATAGATTAGCATGGACAGCTGCATCAAACCAGCCTCAGGACTGAAGACCACAACAACAACAACAACAACAACAACAAAGAAATGTCGGGTGTCCGATGAGTGCTGTGGCGAGTGTCTTCATCCCCTGCTCCCTTCAGTTATTTTCCTGCCGAAATTTCAGATCTGGTCTACTGCTTTCGTCCTCCCATTTGCTGATCTAGTTCCCTCACTACCATTTACATAATTCTTCTAAACATGGTCTTAGACTTCCTTTGAATCAGTAGTCTACTGTCTGTCACGAACTCACGAAATCACGAAATCATTCATATTTCGAGGTCTTCCAATATTTGTTTTTCTCTCGTTTAGCTTGTTATCTAGGATCTCCTGGGAAATTCTACGACCTGGCGTTCTCTTGCGCTGCCTTCAATTTTAACGATCTTCTGAATTTTTTCATTCATGTTAAATAAATTTATGTATCAATCCACTTCTATCTACATGGAGACTGCGCATATCATACTTAAGTGCCTGGCAGGCGCTTCATCGAACCACCTTCACAATAATTCTCTATTTTTCCAATCTCGAACAGAACTTGGAGAAAAGGAACAGCTACGTCTTTCTGCGCGTGCTCTGATTTCCCTTATTTTATTAGGACGATCGTTTCTACCTATATAGGTCGGCATCAACAAAGTATTGTCGGATTCAGAGGAGAAAGTTGGTAATTGAAATTTCTTGAGAAGACTCCGCCGCAACGAAAAACGTCTCGATTTTAATGATGTCCGACCCAAATCTTGTATCATGTCAGTGACACTCCCCTATTTCGCGATAATACAAAACGTGCTGCCCTTCTTTGAACTTTCTTGATGTACTCCGTTAATCCTATCTGGTAAGGATCCCAGACCGTGTAGCAGTTGTCCAAACGAGGACGGACAAGCGTAATGCACGCAGTCTCTTTAGTAGATCTTTTACATTTTCTATATGTTATGCCAATAAAACGGCCTTTAATTTGACTGTTTTTACAGTGTAACCGAAGTGTAACAGTTTCCTATTAGTACTCATGTGAATGGCCTCACTCTTACTTGTGTTCTAATACCTTCTTCTAATACCTTCAGTTTGCATCTAAGTATCTATGCTCTCTTTTCCTTTTATGAACGTTCATTTTATAATCTGTTTTCCAGATTTTCTGATCAACTGGTCTGCCAAGTCCTTTGCCCGCTGACAGAATTGCAATTTCATCAGCAGACCACACAAAATATTTGTTTATTCTCGAAATTAAATTCATGCCTTTCAGATCGGCGTTTAACGAAGCAACAATAAAGAATTGATCTTACCAAAGGGTAATAAACCTCAGACGAATTCGGTACGATGTTGCATGTAGTTCGAGCTACTCTCATCGAAAGAGTTATCACGGATGCAGGTGCATCAAGAATCTAGCAGTTTTTGCCCTCTCGAAATAACCTATCTGAGTAATTAACAACAGAGTCCTATCAAGAGGTTTAACGATACCGAATTGAGGCAACTCGCTACAAAGCACATCACGTTATTATTGTCGGCGAGCGCGAAGCGATGAAAAAATAACATTAGCCCTTCAGGACTCGACGCTGCGCCCGATTCTTGTTATTAAATTAGCCGATTGCATTAAACTCTTTCCGAGGCGGGCTCATCGCAGCGACAGTAATTAACACACCAATAATATTGGAACAGTGACATTTCGCTCTGAAATGAGCGCTAGCTATGGAACAGCTCCAAGTAAAATGAGCTATTGTTCTCCAATGCGACACGGCACACAAGAAAATTCGCGACAAAATATTTTTTACGTTATTTAAAGGATCAGGACTGTTTCACAATACGCAACCACCTGTGTTGATGTAACAGGGCTACCGGTAATCAGAAAGTTTTTTTCCACAAATATATGTTGTGCCGAAAAAATAGCTCCAATATGAAAGTCAACACGGATTCTGCAATTACTAATTGCGTGATATTGAACTACTTCGTTCTAATCATAGGAACAAGAATCCTGTAGGTTTTGGCCCTTGGGTGGTAGCATGATACCGAATTTCTGGAAAATTTGGATTAAATGTGTAGCTCCGTCAAGGTTATCGTTTTAAGAAGCTCATGGAGAGTAAACGAGGCGACAACATCTTCAGGATGGGAACTGTCATTAAAGGAGTACCACAGGGATCGATATTGGGTCCACTCCTGTTTTTGTTACTTAAAGAGCCATAAATATTTCTTTTGCCTGTGATGCAAGCATTTTAATTAAACCCCATGAAGATATTTCAGCACTTGGAACCATAAATAACATTTTCTTGAAAATTAGTAACTGGCTCCCTGCAAATTGACTTTCATTGACTTTATTTAGAACTACACATAAAACCCAGTCTCGCATTAGGCCAGACGACACCATCAGAAATAATGTATGAGGGCAAAATATTGGAACAAGTTCTAGTAGATTTCGCACTCAGAGTTACATACACACTTAAATGTGTATATAGATGGTTCACCTTCAGGTTTTGATAAATCATTTTGCGAGTATCAAAATATGCGACCTAACTGACCTTACTTTTTCGTTGCATTGACTTAGAAGCGGTTTTCTTTTTACATTGCCAAGGGACGGTGGACCTTTGTATTTCATATATAATTCCACTTTATATTTCTACCCGTTCCTGAGACAGAGGGGTCTTAACGGATGGACACAGAGGCAGACAGACAGACAACAAATGACAAAAAGTATTTCTTATGTGACATAATTACAAATTTAATACTTTTCGGATTTTTCCTATAGTTGTACTGAAAACAATGCTTCTTGCCAGGTTTAATGATTCTGTGTCAACGAGAAGTACCCTACAGATTTCGATGAGTGAGTTTGCAAGTGTGAAAGTATGTGAAACAATTGACCATATATACCGATTGCACTGATGTGGAGCCTTAAATTTTTTACACCTTTATGTTGACCGTTGATATTAGTATTAGGCCCAAATTTCGACTTCACACCTATGCCAGTTACTGAGAAAAATGGGTCTTAACAGACAGACGGACAGAAAGAACAGACAGACAGACAAACTAAAAAGGTCCGTTGTACCGTTTGAGGTACGAAACGCTAAAAACGCCAATATCTAATGGAATATGATCGGTACGGGCTTACGGAGCTGAAGTCCCATTCGTGTACCCTTGATGACTGCATGACAAAAAAAACCTCACGCCTTGCCTGGGCCCGTCAACCGACATTGGACTGTTGATGACCAGAAATATATTACCTGTCCGGACAAGTCTAGTTGCCCATTGTATTGAGCGCTTGGACGTGTATTAATTAATGACCGAGCACTGAAATCTGCAGCTGTTTGCCAAAGTGTTGCACTTCTGTCACGTTGGACGATTCTCTTCAGTCGTTGTTGGTCCCGGTCTTGCAGGATATTCTTCCGGCCGCAGCGATGTCGGAGATTTGATATTTTACCGGATTCCTGATATTCACGGTACACTCGTGAAATGGTCCTACGGGAAAATCGCCACCTCATTGCTGCCTTGGAGATGCATCGCTCGCGCGCCGACTACAACACCACGTTCAAACTCACATCGTGATAACCTGCAGTAAACGATCTGTCAACGGCGCCAGACACTTGTTGTCGTGTATACGCGTTGCCAACCGCAGCGCAATATTGTAGCTGTTTACGTATCTCTGTATTTGAATACGCAAGCCTATACCAGTTTCTTTGGCGCTTCATTGCAAATATTAATGCTTCAGCACTAACACTTAAGGACACGGGTGAGAAGATACGATCTCCTCCCACACAGGCCATGAAGGCCCAAAGGTACCGACCGGCCGCCGTGTCATCCTCAGCCCATAGGCGTCACTGGACGCGGAAATGGAGGCTCATGTGGTCAGCACAACGCTCTCCCGGCCGTATGTCAGTTTACGAGACCGGAACCGCTACTCAGTTTGCCTCACAAGGGCTGAGTGCACCCCGCTTGCCAACAGCGGTCGCCGGCCGGAGTGACCAAGCGGTTCGAGGCGTTAAAGTCTGGAATGCCTCCAGCATGGATGTGTGTGATGTCCTTAGGTTCGTTAGGTTTAAGTAGTTTAGGGGACTGATGACCTCAAAAGTTAAGTCCCTTAGTGCTCAGAGCCATTTTGAACGGCAGGTCTCAGGCGCTGCAGTCATGGACTGTGCGGCTGGTCCCGGCGGAACGTTTTTTTTGTTCTTTTTTATTTTTATTTTTAGCAGTGGTCGGCAGATCGAATGATCACCCATGCAAGTGCTAGCCCAGCCCGACATCGCTTAAATTCGGTGATCTGACGGGAAGCAGCGTTACCACTGCGGCAAGGCCGTTGGCGACAAGATACGATGGCGTCCTGCAAAGTAATGCCTCCGAATTTGTTACGTGAAAACTGTCAAAGCTTTTACCGGCTTGTTAACATTCTACAGATTTATAATTCGAATCTGCATATTTATTTCCCCACATAGTCACCCGATAGCGCCGATCACATTTCTCCCAACGAGAGACCGTGTTGCTGATACTATTGCAGTGGAATGTTTGACAGTATGAACGGAGCCACAACCTCACCTCTGCTTGTACCACTTCGTCACTGTCAACGTGAAGGACACAAAGGCGTTCTTTAGTTTTGGAACCAGATGAAAATCGGATAGAACTATGTCAGGAGCGTATGGAGGATGATCGATGGCGGTGAACTCGAGGCGCCGTAATCTTGCAGATGCCGCAGGGCTCGTGTGTGGTCTGGCACTGTCGTGCTGAAGGAAACGGTGCCCACCGCGTGGCGAACTCTTCTAGTTCTAATTCACGCACCAGTATAGATACACTAATGACCATTAAAATTGCTACACCAAGAATAAATGCAGATGATACACGGGTATTCATTGGACTGATATTATACTAGAACTGACATGTGATTACATTTTCAAGCAATTTGGGTGCATAGATCCTGAGAAATCACTACCCAGAACAACCACCACTGGCCGTAATAACGGCCTTGATACGCCTGGGCGTTGAGTCAAACAGAGCTTGGATGGCGTGTACAGGTACAGCTGGCCATGCAGTTTTGAACACGATACCACAGTTCATCACGAGTAGTGACTGGCGTATTGAGACAAGCTAGTCACTCGGCCACCATTGACCAGACGTTTTCAATTTGTGAGACATCTGCAGGGCAGCAGTCGAACATTCTCTGTATCGAGAGAGGCCCGTACTGGACCTGCAACATACGGTCGTGCATAATCCTGCTGAAATGTAGGGTTTCGCAGGGATCGAATGAAGGGTGGAGCTACGGGTCGTCACACATCTGAAATGTAACGTCCACTGTTCCAGAGTGCCGTCAATGCGAACAACAGGTGACCGAGACGTGCAACCAATGGCACCCCATACCATCACGCCGGGCGATACGCCAGTATGGCGATGACGAATAGACGCTTCCAATCTGCGTTCACCGCGATGTCGCCAATCATGGATCCGACCATCGTGATGCAGTAAACAGAACCTTGATTCATCCGAAAAAACGACGTTTTGCCATTCGTGCACCCAGGTTCGTCGTTGAGTACAGCATCGCTGGCGCTCCTGTCTGTGATGCAGCGTTTAAGGGTAACCGCAGCCACGGTCTCCCAGCTGGTAGTCCATGCTGAAACTTCCTGGCAGATTAAAACTGTGTGCCGGGCCGAGACTCGAATTCGCGACCTCTACCGAGCACTTGCCCGCGAAAGGCAAAGGTCCCGAGTTCGAGTCTCGGCCCCGCACACAGTTTTTATCTGCCAGGAAGTTTCACATCAGCGCACACTCCCCTGCAGAGTGAAAATCTCATTCTGGATAGTCCATGTTGCTGCAAACGTCGTCGAACTGTTCGTGTAGATGGTTGTCGTCTTGCAAACGTCCCTATCTGTTAACTCAGGGATCGAGATGTGGCTGCACGATCCGTTACAGCCACGCGGATAAGATACCTGTCATCTCAACTGCTAGTGATACGAGGCCGTCGGGAACTAGCACGGCGTTCTGTATTACCCTACTGAACCCACCGATTTCATATTCTGCTAACAGTCATTGGATCTCGACCAACGCGAGCAGCAATGTCGCGTTACGATAAACCGCAATCGCGAATGGCTACAATCCGACCTTTATCAAATTCGGAAACGTGATGGTACGCATTACTCCTCCTTACACGAGGCATCACAACAAAGTTTCACCAGGCAACGCCGGTCAACTGCTGTTTGTGTATGCGAAATCGGTTGGAAACTTGGCTGATGTCAGCACCGGCACCAACCTTGTGTGAATGCTCTGAAAAGCTAATCATTTGCATATCACAGCATCTTCTTCCTGTCGGTTAAAATTCTCGTCTGTAGCACATCTTCGTGGTGTAGCCATTTTAATGGCCAGTAGTGTACTTACGCACGATAACGTGTTCTGGTGTTCACAGGTTTTCGTGCGACCATTTTATGGAGAGGTAGACGTGTTTTGCACGCGGTGGATTGACAGGACTTGTTTGCAGGTTACATAGCATCCCACGACACCTTGGTCGATCACCGCGGATGGTCCCTCTGCGACGTAGCGAGTAGGGAAATGCCGAGCGAAGATGTCGACCAGAGGCGGTTGCCAAGTCTTCCGGAAGTGACTCCCACAGCGGCCAACCAGTATGCGGGGGGGGGGAGGAGGAGGAGGAGGAGGAGGAGGAGGAAGAGGCCATCAGAAGTTCCCTCATCCACCGCCAGAGGTCTCGAGGGAGCTCTTGTCTTCACACACTGTCGCGTGACTGCCCGTCTTACACAGATTTCTCCCAAATCTCTTTACGCCAGTCACAGCGTATGACGACAACTCGGTTACTATCCGTCTCCACGGAAGTTACTAGCAGCGTAACGAAAGAGGCACTACTTATTTTATACCAACATTTGACATTTTGGTTCGACAGTGAAAGCAGGTGCTGACAGATGTGAAAATTGCCGAACTATTAGTTTAATAAGTCACGGCTGCAAAATACTAGCACGAATTCTTTACAGACGAATGGAAAACTGGTAGAAGCCGACCTCGGGGAAGATCAATTTGGTTTCCATAGAAATACTGGAACACGTGAGGCTATACTGACCCTACGACTTATCTTAGAAAATAGATTAAGGAAAGGCAAACCTACGTTTCTAGGATTTTTACATTTACAGAAAGCTTTTGACAGTGTTGATTGAAATACTCTCCTTCAATTCTGAAGGTGAAAGGGATAAAATACAAAGAACGAAAGGCTATTTACAATTTGTACAGAAACCAGATGGCAGTTATAAGAGTCGAGGGACATGAAAGGGAAGCAGTGGTTGGGAAGGGAGTGAGACAGGGTCGTAGCCTCTCCCCGATGTTATTCAGTCTGTATATTGAGCAAGCAATAAAGAAAACAAAAGAAAAGTTCGGAGTAGGTATTAAAATCCACGGAGAAGAAATAAAGACATTGCTGTCTCTGACAGATTTACAATGTCATCGGCAAACCTCGAAGGACTTGGAAGAGCAGTTGAACGGAATGGACTGTCTTTAAAGGAGGATATAAGATGAACATCAACAAAAGCAAAACGAGGATAATAGAATGTAGTCGAATTGTCGGGTGATGCTAAGGGAATTAGATTAGAAAATGACACTTAAAGCAGTAATGAGATGATGGTCGAAGTAGAAAGGATATAAAACGTAGACTGGCAACGGCAGGAAAAGTGTTTCGAAAGAATAGGAATTTGTTAACATCGAGTATAGATTTAAATTTTAGGCAGTCTTTTCTGAAGGTATTTGTATGGAGTGTTGCCATGTATGGAAGTGAAACATGGTCGATGAACAGTTCACACAAGAAAGAATCGAAGCTTTCGAAATGTAGTGTTACAGAAGAAAGCTGAGGGTTAGAAGAGTAAATCACGTATCTAATGAGTAGGTACTGAATAGAATTGCACAGAAAGGAAATTTGTGGCACAACCTGACTTGAAGAACGTATCGGTTGATGGGACACATTCTTTGACATTACAGGATCACCAGTTTAGTACTGTAAGGATGTGTAGGGGGTAAAATCCGTAAATGAGGACAAAGAGATGAGTACAGTAAGCAGATTCTGGAGGATGTTTCTTGCAGTGGTTATTCGGAGATGAAGAGACTTCCACAGGCTAGAATAGCAAGGAGAGCAGCGTTAAACCAGTCTTCGGACTAAAGACTAAATGGCAGCAGCAACAACAACAATGACAGTAGTATATTCCTATGGCAGAACGGTGAATTTGAGACAGAATTCCCAGAAGCTTTTGAGTGGATGAGAAGGGATGCCATTTGCGCAGCAGTTTAGCCGTTTAGTAATTTAGATTCACAGACAGAGTCACGTGTAAGCGAGGATACTCCCGTAAAATAGTATATTGTCTGACTAAATAAACAGACAAGTATTTCTTACATTTTGCTACTCACCCTTTGATATAGTAGGTGGTGGGAGATTATGTTTACTTTCATTTAGATACAGCAAGCTTGAATGCGATCGTACTGTATCTTTGCTTCATAAATTGTCATCAAGAGAATTTCTTTCGTATGGAATTCTAATGAGGTAAAACAAAGTAGAATTTTGAATATGTGCTAGTAAATTTCTTTCATATATTAGATCCACTCCAAGCCAAAGTTATCTATGATTTTGAATTGTGGGATTTTAATAATATCACTGAAAATATTTGATAGTGCCGCCTATGACGAAAATCGTGCAACTTCTTTAACGTAATGTTGAAAATTTCAGATTGTTTCTTCAGATATGCAGTACGTTAAAAATCTTGTTTTCAAATATATGCCTCTTGCCACGCAATAGTATTCCTTATATAATGCACACGACTTTGAATAACACTTTACTTTCAGATTACATTTTCAACATAATCTTATATTAATTCAGCCACGTAGAACAAGCAGAGTCAGATCAGCAAAGGAATGCGATGTGAATGCGAATGCTAATGAGTCTACATTGTTTCGTGGTTTACATGTCAACTGCGTAAAAATACTCCCGGCAAGTAGTGACGTAGTTCATATTGTGTCTCTAAGTATGCTGTTACATAATCATAGCCAGTATTTCGACATTAACTATTATTACTTATACGTAACTAAGAAACTATGAGAGCTACGTAAAAACTCTTAAATTCAAGGAAAGATGAGCCACAGTTGGTTACTGGGTCGGTAGTATGGTGCGGTGTCTAACAGCTTTTCGAAACGTAGTGCGCAAAATATCGATAAATACCGTGTGGGTTTCACGCGTGGAGAACCAGTACGGCTGCGGGAAAACCTAGCTTCCATGTCAGGGCGCGGGTAGCGGTCGATCCTCTGGAAAAGAACGTCGCTTAGCGCGGTTCGAGTGCTGTCGACTGCCATCGAGTATCGACTGCGGCTCTCGACCTTGTCGGGGACGCCCCCCGTAGAGCACTCGATTTGCATTCCGTGTGACGTCACGCGGCGAGTGGAGATGAGCCGGCGAACTGCTCCATTGCTTTCAGTTCGTCATATGCTGAGCTGGCGATGACGTCTATCTCATAACGTCATTCTCTGATTCCGTAACTACCGAAAAGAGTCTTTTAGACTAGGTAGTGAATTTGTGACACAGTCCTCGACACCTGGGCCCCTCATGTGTTTACTATGGTGCAACATTTAGCTATCTATGTAAAAGATGAGTGCGCAAGGTGGTGTCCAAACAACCCGGAACTGTTTATTAAAGGCTATATACAGAGTGATTCAAAAAGAATACCACAACTTTAGGAATTTAAAACTCTGCAACGACAAAAGGCAGAGCTAAGCACTATCTGTCGGCGAATTAAGGGAGCTATAAAGTTTCATTTAGTTTTACATTTGTTCGCTTGAGGCGCTGCTGACTAGGCATCAGGGTCAGTTGATGCTAAGATGGCAACCGTTCAACAGAAAGCTTTTTGTGTTATTGAGTACGGCAGAAGTGAATCGACGACAGTTGTTCAGCGTGCATTTCGAACGAAGTATGGTGTTAAACCTCCTGATAGGTGGTGTATTAAACATTGGTATAAACAGTTTACAAGAATGGGTGTTTGTGCAAAGGGAAAAGTTCTGGACGTCCGAGAACGAGTGATGAAAATGTAGCACGAATCCAGCAAGCATTTGTTCGCAGCCCAGGAAAATCGACTCGCAGAGCTAGCAGAGAGCTGCAAATTCCACAATCAACTGTATGGAGAGTCCTACGAAAAAGGTTAGTTATGAAACCTTATCGTCAACTACCCGAGGCGATGGATCGGCCGCCAGGCAGCCCGTGACAGAGCACTTCATCACTGGCCTCCAAGATGCCCTGATCTTACCCCTCTGCGATTTTTTCTTATGGGGGTATCTTAAGGATATGGTGTTTCAGGCACCTCTCCCAGCCACCATTGATGATTTGAAACGAGAAATAACAGCAGCTATCCAAACTGTTACGTCTGATATGCTACAGAGAGTGTGGAACGAGTTGGAGTATCGGGTTGATATTGCTCGAGTGTCTGGAGGGGGCCATATTGAACACCTTTGAACTTGTTTTTGAGTGAAAAAAAAACCTTTTTAAATACTCTTTGTAATGATGTATAACAGAAGGTTATATTATGTTTCTTTCATTAAATACACATTTATAAAGTTGTGATATTGTTTTTGAATCACTCTGTATTTTCAAATTGCATACGAAACAACGTTATCGCCTTGAAAATAACTCTCCATTAGAACTAATGCATTTTTCGCACTGGTGCTCCCACTGTTCGATACATTTTTTTTTAGTCATCATTAGAAATGGCTGACAGCTGTTGCCCAGTTTTTATCTTGCTTCTATAACGCTGTCAAATCGGTATCCTTTTATGTCCCTTTTCGCCCGTGGAAATAGAAAAATCCGGCCACTGTGGCCGGTTCTAAGCGCTTCAGTCCGGAACCGCGCTGCTGCTGCGGTCGCAGGTTCGAATCCTGTCTCGGGCATGGATGTGTGTGATGTCCTTAGGTTAGTTAGGTTTAAGTAGTTCTAAGTTCTAGGGGACTGATGACCACAGCAGTTGAGTCCCATAGTGCTCAGAGCCATTTGAACCATTTTTGATACGCAGTCAACATGGGTTTAGAAAGCATCGTTCCTGTGAAAAATAACTAGCTCTTTTTCACATGAAGTGCTGAGTGCTATTGACAAGCGATTTCAGATGGATTCCGTATTTCTGGATTTCCGGAAGGCTTTGACACAGTACCACACAAGTGGCTTGTAGTGAAATTGCGTGCTTATGGAATATGGTCTCAGTTATGTGACTGGATTTGTGACTTTCTGTCAGAGGGGTCACAATTCATAGTAATTGATGGAAAGTTAGCGAGTAAAACAGAGGTGATTTCTGGCGTTCCCCAACGTAGTGTTATAGGCCCTTTGCTGTTCCTTATCTATATAAACGATTTGGGAGGTAGAGCAGCCTCTAGGTTTTTTTGCAGATGACGCTGTTTATCGACAAATAAAGTCATCAGAAGATCAAAACAAATTCAAAGGAGATTTATAAAAGATATCTGTATTGTGCGAAAATTGGCAACTGGCCCTAAGTAACAAAAGTGTGAGCTGATCCACATGGGTGCTAAAAGGAACTCAAACTTCGGTTACACTATAAATAAGTTAAATCTAAAGGCCGTAATTTCAACCAAATACCTAGGAATTACATTAAGAACAACTGAAATTGGAAGGGACACACAGAAAATGTTGGGGGAAGGCTTACAAAAGATTGCGTTTTATTGGCAGGACACTTAGAAAATGCAACAGATCTACTAAGGAGACTGCCTATACTACGCTTCTCCGTCCTCTTTTAGAATACTGCTGCGCGATGTGGGATACTTACCAGATAAGATTGACGGAGTACATCGAAAAAGTTCAAAGAAGAGGAGAGAGTGTCCCTGAAATGATACAGGATTTTGGATGGACATCATTAAAACAAAGGCGTTTTTATTTCGGAATTTCTCCTCTGAAAGCGGAAGTGTTGTTGACGCCGACCTACATAGGCAGAAACGATCACCATGATAAAATAATAAAATAAGGAAAATCGGTGCGCGTACAGAAAGATATAGGTGTTCGTTCTTTCCACGCGCTATGTGGGATTGGAATGATAGAGAATTGTGAAGATGTTTCGATAAACCCTGTGTCGGGCACTTAAATGTGATTTGCAGAGTATCAATGTAGATGTAGAAAAATGTGCGCTGAGCGATGTGCCCTGAAACGCGTGTGTCGGCACCAGCATTGCACTCTGTTGTCATATCTGCCTCTGAAAGGGCTCCTTTGAAAAGGAAGCGAGCCTTCAACGTCAACGTTCCCTTAGCAGAAGAAATTTTAAAAGTCGATACAAGGGCTACACAGAGATAAGAAGAAAATACGTAGGAAGTAAATCCACCTTCGCCCGGTATCTCATACAGACTAGTCACACGATACATAGTAAGAAAATCTTCTTACAACGAGGAAGTCGTACTTTATGGACATATGTGGTCCAGTCACATTAATTTGACAGCCGTCTGTGTTTGACGTTAACGAGCAATATTCTCTCTCAGACGGTAAGTGGCAGCAGTAGCAGTGGAGGTATACGAAGTGCGACAATAAAGTAATGAGACTGATTTTCTTTGCCACATGTGACAACCCTGCAGGCTTGCGTACGCACAATATCTTCGACCTTGGTCTATCAGCTGCTTCTAGTCCAAGTGGCACATCGATGCAACTGCTCAGTCGTGAGTTGTGCTGTAGTAAGTTAACACGTGTTTGTGTCTCTCGTCACGGATATGGAACCGCATAATATTGCGCAAAGGTATGCCATTTTTAAGTAGGTTGTTTAGGTTTTTTTTACTGGTAACGCCACATAGCGCTCTGTATGAAAAATCACTGGCTGTGCCGTGTGCTGTCTGTGGCTGGTTTGCATTGTCGTCTGCCATTGTAATGTTGGATGCTAACAGCGCGTAGCGTTGCGCAGTCGGAGGTGAGCCGCCAGCAGTGGTGGACGTGGGGAGAGAGATGGCGGAGTTTTGAAATTTGTAAGAATGGATGTCACGAACTGATTTATATATTATGACTATTAAGGTAAATACATTGTCTGTTCTGTATTAAAATCTTTCATTTGCTAAGTATGCCTGTCAGTAGTTAGTGCCTTCAGTAGTTAGAATCTTTTATTTAGCTGGCAGTATTGGCGCTCGCTGTATTGCAGTAGCTTGAGTAACGAAGATTTTTGTGAGGTAAGTGATTTGTGAAAGGTATATGTTAGTGTTAGGCAGGGCCATTCTTTCGTAGGGATTTTTGAAAGTCAGATTGCATTCCGCTAAAAATAGTGTGTGTCAGTTTAAGCACAGTTATTCATTAATTGTTCTAAGGGGACGTTTCACATTTCTTTTTGCGTTATATAGGGTGAAAACGCGACAACTTACAGTAAGCTTCAGAAGGCTTTTGGAGAGGAGGTTATGTCAAGAGCTCAAGTTTTTCGTTGGCATAAAATGTTTAGTGAAGGAAGAACGAATGTATAAGATGAAGACCGCAGTGGAGGAGTATCAACCTCTTGGACAGATGTTAACTTGGCCAGGATGCGTCAACTCGTACGATCTGATCGAAGATTATCAGTGAAAATGATTGCAGCAGAACTGAACATCAGTTATTATTAGATGAACCATTTCTCCATTGAAGACCTCGGTATGAGAAAGATTTGTGCAAAAATGGTCCCCAAAAATCTCTCACAACAACAGCGAGAAAAGTGGAAAAAATGTGGCAGCTAATCTATTAGAGCAAACGGAAATCAATTCAGAGTTGTTGAGCCGTGTTATCACTGGTGATGCAAGTTGGTTTTTTCAGTGCGATCCAGAGACAAAAAGCCAAAGTTCGCAATGGTTCTCAACGGGATCACCCAGACCAGACCAAAAAAAGCTCGCATGTCAACGTCAAAAGTGAAATGCATGCTTGTGTGCTGCTTTGATTCCAAGGGAATTGTTCATAAAGAGTGAGTGCCTCCTGGCTAAACAGTTAACCAATATTACTACAAAGAAATTTTAGAAAGACTCTGTAAAAGAGGTATTCGAGTCCGTGCCAACATTGCTGATAATTGGATTCTGCATCACGATAATGCTCCATTCCGTAATGCTCTGTCAGTACAGCAATTTTGAACCTCAGAACAAATTTCAGTACTACCACAGCCACCTTATTCACCAGATATCACTCTGTGCGACTTTTTTCTATTTCCAAGAGTCAAAACGGCGGTAAAGGGACACCGTTTTCAAACAACACAAGATGTCCAAAACGCTGTGACGAGGGTCTTGGAGAATATTACAGAACATGAGTTCCAGAAATGTTACCATCAATGGCGGAAGCGCTGGAAAAAGTGTGTGAAATCAGAAGGGGACTACTTTGAAGGAGACAACACTAAACTTCACTAAAACGGTAAGCAACATATATTTTTTTCCACATCAGTCTCAGTACTCTACTGTCGCACCTCGTATACCGCGTGTCGGGAGGCGCGGGTAAGCTGACAACAGTGCAGTTTTTGTCGTAATGTGGAAACGAAGGGAACTGATTTACCTGGCGTCGAAAAGGACATAGTCAAGGGCTTCCAGGCTGCACGGTGCACATGGTTCGCGCGGCTCCCCCCGTCGGAGGTGTAAGTCAGATTAAGTTGTGTGTGAGCCTAGGGACTGGACAACGGCCTTGCCACAGTGGATATACCGGTTCCCGTGAGATCACCGAAGTTAAGCGCTGTCGGGCGTGGTCGGCACTTGGATGGGTGACCATCCAGGGCGCCATGCGCTCTCGCCATTTTTCGGGCTGCACTCAGCCTCGTGATACCAATTGAGGAGCTACTCGACCGAATAGTAGCGGCTTCGGTCAAGAATATCATCAGTACGACCGCGAGAGCGGTGGGCTGACCCCACGCCCCTGCTATCCTCATCCTCCACCGAGGATGACATGGCGATGGGGTGGTCCAGGTAGGCCTAGGGGCTGATGGCCTCAGCAGTTTGGTCCCACAGGAACTTACCACAAATTTCCAAATGGCTTTCGGGCCGAGGGTGGAAGCATTTCCGAAACGGGTAACGTTGTTAACTGTTCCTATGCCACCGTGGTTAAAGTATATTGTGCATGATATAATGGCGCTGTCCAAAGCCTGCGCCGAGACAAGTGTGGTACACCAGGGGCCACAATTTAACAGGGGTCAGCGACGGCTATGGAATGTGTACAAGCGAACCATGGATGAAGGGTATCAGACGGATGCCATATTCCTTGACTTCCGGAAAGCGTTTGACTCTGTGCCCCACTGCAGACTCCTGACTAAGGTACGAGCATATGGGACTGGATCCCGAATATGTGAGTGGCTCGAAGACTTAAGTAGCAGAACCCAGTACGTTGTCCTCGATGGTGAGTGTTCATCGGAGGTGAGGGTATCATCTGGAGTGCCACAGGGAAGTGTGGTAGGTCCGCTGTTGTTTTCTATCTACATAAATGATCTTTTTGATAGGGTGGATAGCAAAGTGCGGCTGTTTGCTGACGATGCTGTGGTGTACGGGAAGGTGTCGCCGTTAAGTGACTAGGAGGATACAAGATGACTTGGACAGGATTTGTGATTGGTGTAAAGAATGGCAGCTAACTCGAAATATAGATAAATGTAAAATGATGCAGATGAATAGGGAAAAGAATCCCGTAATATTTGAATACTCCATTAGTAGTGTAGCGCTTGACACAGTCACGTCGATTAAATATTTGGGTGTAACATTGCAGAGCGATATGAGGTGGGACAAGCATGTAGTGGCAGTTGTGGGGAAGGCGGATAGTCGTCTTCGGTTCATTGGTAGAATTTTGGGAAGATGTGGTTGATCTGTAACGGAGACCGCTTACAAAACACTAATACGACCTATTCTTGAGTACTGTTCGAGCGTTTGTGATCCCTATCAGGTCGGATTGAGGGAGGACATAGAAACAATTCAGAGGCGTGCTGCTAGATTTGTTACTGGTAGCTTTGCTTATCACTCGAGTGTTACGGAAATGCGTCAGGAACTATGGTGGGAGTCTCTAGAGGAAAGGAGGCGTTCTTTTTGTGAATCGCTACTGAGGAAATTTATAGAACCAGCATTTGAGGCTGACTGCAGTACAATTTTACTGCCGCCAACTTACATTTCGCTGGAAGACCACAAAGATAAGATAGATTAGGGCTCGTACAGAGGCATATAGGCAGTCATTTTTCCCTCGTTCTGTTTGGGAGTGGAACAGGGAGATAGGATGCTAGGTGTGATACGAGGTAGCCTCCGCCACGCACCGAATGGTGGAGTGCGGAGTATGTATGTAGATGTAGAATGTGACTGTGCAGTGTATATGAACAAATAGAAATGTACGCACACCTGAAGAAATCCGGGAAAAATCACTGCAAGTGCAGTGTCCGCTAAGAATTACCAATTTCTCGGACGTATGGCGTCTCGCTATCGACACCTAGCTTTAAAGTCACTCCTCACGTTCGTAGCTGCATCCAGGTTTTATTAAAGATGTTGAGTTGCGTCCAAGCCGCGCTAGTTCCGTGTACAGTTCACTGTGTTCTAACTTTTGTCCGCTCAAGCTAGGGCACAGGTACTATTCGGAAATCGTATCGCATATTCTGATAATTTCTCTACGCTGATGGGGCTCATTATTTCCGCGTCTGAAACTGCGCAATTATAAACGGGATATTCCGCGTGCAGAAAAATTGCATAGCATGTCGACGCCACCACCGATAGCTTTTTCTATTTTTTACTTTTTATTTTATTTTTTCCGACGGTCGTCATTGCTCGTTACGTGCTCATAACAGGTGTCAAATGCATGACTTCACATGCAGATTGTGTGTGTGTGTGTGTGTGTGTGTGTGTGTGTGTGTGTGTGTGTGAGAGAGAGAGAGAGAGAGAGAGAGAGAGAGAGAGAGAGAGAGAGAGAGAGAGACAGGACGGTGGGATAGCTCTTCGCGCCCCCTCCATTTTTAACCCGTTTCTCTTTTTTATTTATTTTTTGCCATCTGCGGTCGTGGCTTTTAACTGCCGTACACCTCTGCAACCGCAGCGGGCGATTCGGAAAAGTGTCGGAAATTGCGAACCCCGTTTAAACGCTCTCTGGCCCCCTCGATACAGACGCCTGCAGCCAGAATTTTTGAAGTGCACAATTCAGCTCACCGATTTGCCACCGAAATCCTTCCTCTCTATTATGCCCAGAAAGTGCTGTGAGAGACGAATACGGCGCCAAAGTTACGCTGTCCGGGCAAACTGCGGGACACACAAGGTAAAACACGGTATGGAGCTCTACAAAAGTCTCGAAATGTATGTTTCACATGAAAGAAAATGTCTGCCACGAAAAGGTACCTCGTAACACCATTAACACCTTTAGAAGTAATGTTTCTGAATGTTGGACAGAAATATGGAACCGATGTAGGATATAACTGACAAGAGCGAGAAAGGGCCACAATGACAGATTAAAAAAAATTGACTTGCGTTGTGCTATGAAGATCTGCTAAACGTTATTTTACGTCACCGCGAAAAAACTGTCTAAATACAATTTCTGGAAAAAAATTAAAACTCCTAGAGGCGACGGAAAAAACGAAATGGAGGTTCACATGTTGGGAGGGTGTGAAATGTTATTTCAGAGATTACAAAATAAGGTGAAATTTACAAATAACTCAGCAGTATGAATTCTCTTAGTATGCTGTTGCGTTACCACCGGATTGGAGGCATCCACTGTTTTGGTTGATAAGGGTTTCACTGTATCGTCTCCTTTGGCAATTTGGTCCACAGTTTTTGTCAGTGTCCCGACTGCTGGATACACAAGCTGGCCTTCGTTTCCGGACGGCCAAATCGATGACAGTTGTTGATGGCACAGCACTGAAATTTGCAGCAATTTGCGGAAGGGTTGTACTTGGGATCCCTGGAACGATTCTTTTCAATCGTCGTAGCTCCGATTGTTACAGGATCTTTTTCCAGCGCAGCGATGTCGGAGATTTGATGTTTCATAGGATTCCTGATATGCACGGTACACTCATGAAATGGTCGTACAGGAAAATCCCCTCTTCATCGCTGCCTCGGAGATGCTGTGTCCCAACGCTCGTGCGCCGACTGTAGCACCACGTTGAAACTCACTTATATCTTGACAACCTACCATTGTAGCAGCAGTAGCCGATCTAACAACTGCACCAGTCACTTGTAAATAGGTGTTGCCGACCGCAGCGCCTTATTCTGTCTGTTGTCATATCTCTGTATTTGAATACACATTCCTGTACCACATTCTTTAGCATATCATCTTTGGTGTTTCATACATGTATTACAATAATCTCGCTACTTCATCACAGAATTCCTTTCGTTTTTGTCATTAGAGATGGATGTCCGTTGCGTTGCTATCGGGGGTGTTGGAGCGACTTCATGAAAGCTGATGCTACTGTTCTTATATGGATTAGGAACTTAGATATCGATGTTTGGGGGTTGGGTTGGGGTTGTTCTGGGGAAGGAGACCAGACAGCGATGTCATCGGTCTCATCGGATTAGGGAAGGACGGGGAAGGAAGTCGGCCATGCCCTTTGAAAGTAACCATCCTGGCATTTGCCTGGAGCGATTTAGGGAAATCATGGAAAACCTAAATCAGGATGGCCGGACGCGGGATTGAACCATCGTCCTCCCGAATGCGAGTCCAGTGACTAACCACTGCGCCACCTCGCTCGGTTCGACGTTTGGCTAGTTTTATATGTCGTTTTGGCTTTCTGTATTGTTACTATAGACGTATACTAATATTATATACCTGTATTTTTACACTAAATGTGAGCAGTACGAACAAATAAATCAAAAAAATTGGTTTCGTTGTGGGATTTTCTGCAAATTATATCAAAAGGACTGAGCATTCGTTTTCCGACGGACAGCAGTCAAACCCCCATCCTGCCTCACATTTATTTTAAAAACAAGCTACAAACGGTCTCATCTGCAATAAAACAATTATTTCAATTGCTACTGGTTTCGGTTAATAGGCGACCATCCTCGGGCCCCTATACTATGGTTGCAGCTGACAGCGGATTTGCTCTGTTCACCGCCACCAGCTACCGTCATGGTGTAACGGCCTGGTGATTGAGAGATATAATCAAAAGTATCCGGACAACCCCAGAAGCATTCGTTTTTCATATTAGGTGCATTGTTGTACCACCTACTGTCAGGTACCCCATATCAGCGACCTCAGAAGTCGTTAGCCATCGTGAGAGCAGAATGGGGTGCTCCGAGGAACTCACGTACTTCGAACATGGTCAGGAGATTGTGAGTCACTTGTGTCATAGGTATGTACGCGAGATTTCCACATTCCTAAACATCCCTAGGTTACTGTTTCCGATGTGGTAGTGAAGTGGAATCGTGGAGGAACACATACAGCACACTAAAGTACAGGAAGACTTCGTCTGTTGACTGACGGAGACTGCCGACAGTTGAAGAGGGACGTAGTGTGTAATAGGCAGACATCTATCCAAACCATCAATCAGGAGTTCCAAACTATATCACGATCCATTGCAAGCACTTTGACAGTTAGGCGTGAGGGGGGAAAATTGGATTTCATGGTCGAGCGGCTGTTCATAAGCCACACATTACGCTGGTAAATATCCGACGACGCCTCACTTGGTGAAAGGAGCATAAACATTGGATGATTGAACAATGGAATAACGATGTGTGGAGTGACGAATCACGATACACAAAGTGGCGACGCGATGGGTATGGCGAATGCCCGCTGAACGTCACTGTCAGCATGTGTAGTGCCAACAGTAAAATTCGGAGGTGGTGGTGGTGGTGGTGGTGGTGTTGGTGTTGTTGTTATGGTGTGGTCATGTTTTTCATGGAGGGGCTTTGTACCCTTTGTTGTTTTGCGTGGCACTATCACAGCGCAGGCCTACGTTGATATTTTAAGCAATGTAGTATCTCTTTATATTCTACTAATTATCACTGCACAATTCTATGAGTGAATTATGTTTCCTGCTTGACCATCTATATACTCGCAGAATCGATGCGCAAAGTAGTAGTTCAGTACTATTACTATTCCATGAGCGCATAATTACTCTTTGTAATTTTCTGTCTGGTGTGTTGAGGGGACTTCTATGATTTTCTCCCTGCCGAATAGCCGCAATGAATTATTGTAATTTTGCTATCGAGATAACTGGAAGGAAGAGACTGAAAATATACTGTATGCTACTCGAGAAAATATATACTGAGCATTTACGTCAAAGGTGTGTAAGGTATCTCATTATATATGTATTCTCTAATTGGAAATTTGCACGGAGGTGTCGTTTCGTTGGTGATCAGAAGGGAACATCGGATGAATTGGAAACGAACCTGCAATTACCAGATCCAAGAGCTTCATTATTTCAGCGGATAATTAAATTCTATCAAAGCTAACTTTCCGCTTGATCTGAGGTTTCCTGGCTCACTACGCAACGCAAAAAAACCAAGGCATTTAATTTACACAGGATTGCAGATCGCTTCGAATCATCGAGACTGCGGACAGGGAGAGTCATCGTCCGATTCTGATGAAACAAGTAAAGCTTAATTATAACTTTCTTGAGCGACTGTGATGACTGGCTGCTTATGAACGAGATCATTAATAAAATTCTAATAACTAACTTTCCTCCTCACCAGCAACCAGTATAAACACAATATTAATTAATATTATAGCACCTACTTGCTACCCATTGTTGAAGAGCAATTCGGGGATGGCGATTGCAACTTTGAACACGATAGAGAACCTGTTCATAATGCACGACCCGTGACGGAGACGTTACACGACAATAACATCCCTGTTATGGACTGGCCTGCACACCTTTGCGATGTTTTGGATCGCCGACTTCGTAACATGCCTCACTGACCAACATCGATACCTCTCCTCGGTGCAGCACTCTGTGAAGAATGGGCTCCCATTCCCCAAGAAACCTTCCAGCATCTGACTGAACGTATGCCTGCGAGAGTGGAGGCTATCATCAAGGCTGAGGGTGGGACAACACCATATCGAATTCAGCCAGGTTTCCGGATACTTTTGATCAAATATATATAATGACCTAGACCGGTACCCATTGAAATGTTTCATTGGGGTTGAGACTGTTTTAATGCAATTTTTAAAGTACTTTTAGCCAACCGCCGTTTCTCCACTAGAAATCTCAAAAATTACTCGGATTTATATTTTTGTGATGCCCCGATTAATAAAGGCAAACGCTTGTATGTTTCCTTCGGGAAGAAAGAATAAAGACACCCATTTCCTCCCTGTAGTAGGCCTTGTGCTCCATTTTTAATGTCCCCGCATCGACAGGATTTTAAGTCGAGATCTTCATCTTTCGTCAGCTTGAAGCATCATCAACACAAGAGGCGCAGTATACGGAGACGGCAGGTGTAATGCAGAGGAATCGTAAATTCTGCCACGTATAGGAAGTAGGAGGGGTGTGCAGCGAAGGACTGGGAAGGGGGGAGGGGGGAGGGGGGAGGGGGGAGGTGAACTTCTGTTGTGGGCGTGAGGAGAGGGCGGAGTGATGGAAGAGCGTGTCCGCATGACGGATTGGCCGCCAAGTTTTAAATGAAACAACTTGTCGCGTGGGCAGCCATAAGCCTGTGTGTTTGCCGTGCGGATCGCGCACCGCGAATTTCACCACCCGTTCTGATTGAGGTGTCACCGAAATCAAACGCAACGGGGCTCGGGGTTTGTTTTGGAAGATTGTCGGGAACATTTTTTATACGTGCTGCAACGTCCGCTACAGTCGTCAGCGCATGCTGACTTGCTGCGGGTGGGCGGCAAGTTCTCGATTTGTGTCTGAATAAACAGGTGCGCGGTGCAGCGATTTTTTAAACAGTGGAAGGTGCGATTCTCCGTCCGGCCGTACTGCTTCTAACAGTGGATGGCACACGCCCGCCAACACCTACTTCGTCCAGATTTCTGGTACATGCAGGACTTGGCCAGAAATGAAGCTGACAGAAGTGGAAGTTCCAGATGGCCAAGAATTTAGAAACTCGCGGACTCACGGTTCTGCCGGCCGTTGTGGCAGAGCGCTTATAGGCGCTTCAGTCCGGAACCGCGCTGCTGCTGCGGCCGCAGGTTTGAATCCTGCCTCGGTCATGTATGTGTGTGATGTCCTTAGGTTAGTTAGGTTTAAGTTGTTGTAAGTCTAGGGGACTGATGACCTCAGATGTTAAGTCACATAGTGCATAGAGCCATTTGAGCCAGTTTGAACTGATGTTCCTGTACACAATTATGTGCATGTAGGCAGTTAATCCATTCCAGGAATCATGCATCTCGACGTTGATACTGGCAAGTTTATAGCACCTAGGAATTCCAAGACTTTCTAATATCTTTTCATTTGAAGTTTGAAGTCGTGTAACAACTAACAAAAGGAATGTTTTTCGTATGATATCATTACAAATTAACGATTTTCTGATATTTTCTCTTTAGTTCCACAGTCAAACGTTTCTTCTTGCCAAATTTCAACATTATTCAAAAAGAATGGCTCTGAGCACTATGGGATTTAGCATCTTAGGTCATCAGTCCCCTAGAACTTAGAACTACTTAAACCTAGCTAACCTAAGTACTCCACACAAATTCATGCCCGAGGCAGGATTCAAACCTGCTCGGCCACTTCGGCTGGCTTCATGATTGTAAGCGAAGGAGAAGTGACCTGTAGGTTTTACTGACTGAGTTTGGGAATATCGAAATATGTTTTTATAAATGGCCATTTCTTTTAATTGCACTGACTCAGAAGCATAATCTTTTTACTCCACCAGAGTACTGTAGTCATCAGTACGTCACATAAATGTCAATTTATCACGTCCACTCGTTCCTGGAAGAAACGGGTCTTAACAGACGGACGGACAGATAAACGAGAAAAAGAAAATTTTAGTATAGTTTCAAATTCCCAAAATGGCTCTGAGCACTATGCGACTTAACATCTATGGTCATCAGTCGCCTAGAACTTAGAACTAATTAAACCTAACTAACCTAAGGACATCACACACATCCATGCCCGAGGCAGGATTCGAACCTGCGACCGTAGCAGTCGCACGGTTCCGGACTGCGCGCCTAGAACCGCGAGACCACCGCGGCCGGCTCAAATTCCCAATTTTCGGGTTTTCCCCCAATTTCTACAGTTAAACCTTGGTTGTTGGTAGATGTCATGGTTTGAGGTCAACGGGAAGTACGCTGTAGGATTTGATGACAGTTTGCGAGAATCAAAAAATGTGAATACATTCCCACTGCATTCTTATCGTTGCACACCTAAATTTTCCTCACCGAACACTTTAGATTTTTATTCATATCTTGCTACGCAGTGTGGGATCCGCACCAGGTGGGTCTGACGGATGCCATCGAATAAGTACAAAGAAGGGCAGCTCGTTATGTATTATTGCGAAATAGGGGAGATAGTGCCACAGACACGATACGTGAATTGGAGTGGCAATCATTAAAACAAATGAGTTTTTCATTGCGACCTTCTCCTCCGATTGCGAAAGCATTCTGTCGGTACCCATCTACATAGGGAGAAATGATGATCACTATAAAATAAGAGAAATCAGGGCTCGCACAGAAAAATTTAAGTGCTCGTTTCCTTCGCGCACCTTTCGAGAGTGGAACGGTAGGGAGACAGCTTGAAGGTGGTTTGTAGAACCTTTTGCCAGGCACTTCATTGTGAATAGCAGAGTAATCACGTAGATGTAGATGTAGGCTACCTCAAAGTCGTACACACAGGATTCATTTATGGTACTAATACACGAATCCAACGAATTATGGATATTTAAGCTTCTGAAACATATTGTGGAAAAAAAATTGTGCCTGCCATACTTCTTTAAGTACGTTTGTGAACTGTGGCAACTTAAACAATAGCCATATCCAACACAGTCACTACGCTACAGAACATTGTTTAATATGTGCCTATATGGGAGATTCAGCTGCCCCTACCGATTCCATTTAATGCAACCTGCAATGTTATGTCGTCCTTGTTGAGAGTTAGCGCATGATGTTTCTCCGGTTTCCCTGCATGCAGTATAAATCTTCGATACATATCTTCTTGAGACTACATACTCCGGCTACCGTGGTTACGAAAGCGCGCTCTCTACGAGCACCAACTATTTGTCCACATTCGAATTCCGATACAACGCACCCAAAACTATACTACCACAGTTCTGACCGCGAATGACACTTGCAAAGTACTGAGGACACTGGACGGGTGCCGGCCATGGCCAAATACACTCCTGGAAATTGAAATAAGAACACCGTGAATTCATTGTCCCAAGAAGGGGAAACTTTATTGACACATTCCTGGGGTCAGATACATCACATGATCACACTGACAGAACCACAGGCACATAGACACAGGCAACAGAGCATGCACAATGTCGGCACTAGTACAGGGTATATCCACCTTTCGCAGTAATGCAGGCTGCTATTCTCCCATGGAGACGATCGTAGAGATGCTGGATGTAGTCCTGTGGAACGGCTTGCCATACCACTTCCACCTGGCGCCTTAGTTAGACCAGCGTTCGTGCTGGACGTGCAGACCGCGTGAGACGACGCTTCATCCAATCCCAAATATTCTCAATGGTGGACAGATCCGGAGATCTTGCTGGCCAGGGTAGTTGACTTACACCTTCTAGAGCACGTTGGGTGGCACGGGATACATGCGGACGTGCATTGTCCTGTTCGAACAGCAAGTTCCCTTGCCGGTCTAGGAATGGTAGAACGATGGGTTCGATGACGGTTTGGATGTACCGTGCACTATTCAGTGTCCCCTCGACGATCACCAGAGGTGTACGGCCAGTGTAGGAGATCGCTCCTCACACCATGATGCCAGGTGTTGGCCCTGTGTGCCTCGGTAGCATGCAGTCCTGATTGTGGCGCTCACCTGCACGGCGCCAAACACGCATACGACCATCATTGGCACCAAGGCAGAAGCGACTCTCATCGCTGAAGACGACACGTCTCCATTCGTCCCTCCATTCACGCCTGTCGCGACACCACTGCAGGCGGGCTGCACGATGTTGGGGCGTGAGCGGAAGACGGCCTAACGGTGTGCGGGACCGTAGCCCAGCTTCATGGAGACGGTTGCGAATGGTCCTCGCCGATACCCCAGGAGCAACAGTGTCCCTAATTTGCTGGGAAGTGGCGGTGCGGTCCCCTACGGCACTGCGTAGGATGCTACGGTCTTGGCGTGCATCCGTGCGTCGCTGCGGTCCGGTCCCAGGTCGACGGGCAGGTGCACCTTCCGCCGACCACTGGCGACAACATCGATGTACTGTGGAGACCTCACGCCCCACGTGTTGAGCAATTCGGCGGTACGTCCACCCGGCCTCCCGCATGCCCACTATACGCCCTCGCTCAAAGTCCGTCAACTGCACATACGGTTCACGTCCACGCTGTCGCGGCATGCTACCAGTGTTAAAGACGGCGATGGAGCTCCGTATGCCACGGCAAACTGGCTGACACTGACGGCGCTGTGCACAAATGCTGCGCAGCTAGCGTCATTCGACGGCCAACACCGCGGTTCCTGGTGTGTCCGCTGTGCCGCGCGTGTGATCATTGCTTGTACAGCCCTCTCGCAGTGTCCGGAGCAAGTATGGTGGGTCTGACACACCGGTGTCGATGTGTTCTTTTTTCCATTTCCAGGAGTGTATAACGACGCAACCTGCAGGCTTGGCTAGCATTTACACTATGTAATCAAAAGTATCTGGACACCCCCAAAGACGTACGTTTTTCATATTAGGTGCATTGTGCTGCCACATACTTCCAGGTACTCCATATCAGCGACCTGATTCGACATCGTGAGAGGGCAGACTGGGGCGCTCCGCGGGACTCACGGACTTCGAACGTGGTCAGGTGATTGGGTGTCACTTGTGTCATACGTCTGTACGCGAGATTTCCACATTCCTAAACATCCCTAGGGCCACTGTTTCCCATGTGATAGTGAAGTGGAAACGTGAACGGACACGTACAGCACAAAAGCGTACAGGCCGACCTAGTCTGTTGACCGACAGAGACCGCCGACAGTTGAAGAGGGTCGTAATGTGTAATAGGCAGACATGTATCCAGATCATCACATAGGGAGGTCAGAAAACTTTGATTTCATGGTTAAGTGGTTGCTCATAAGGCACACATCACGCCAGTAAATGTCAAAAAGACGCCTCGCTTGGTGTAATGAGCGTAAACATTGGACGATTGAACAGTGGAAAAGCGTTGTGTGGAGTGACGAATCACGGTACACAATGTGACGATACAATGGGTGTGGGTATGGCGGATGCCCGGTGAACGTCATCTGCCAGCGTGTGTAGTGCCAACAGAAATATTCGGAGGCGGTGGTGTAATGAAGTGGTCGTGTTTTTTATGGAGGCGGCTTGCCTTTCACCCCTATTTGTTTTGCGTAGCACTGTCACATCACACGCTTACAATGATGTTTTAAGCACCTTGTTGCTTCCCACTGTTGAAGAGCAATTTGGGAATGACGACTGCATCTTTCAACACGAACGAGCACCTATTCGTAATGCACAGCCTGTGGCGGAGTAGTTACACGACAGTAACATCCCTGTAATTGTCTGGCCTGCACAGAGTCCAGACCTGAATCCTATAGAATACCTTTGGAATGTATTGGAACTCCGGCTATGTGCCAGGCCTCACCGACCGACATCGATACCACTCCTCAGTGCAGCAGTCCGTGAAAAATGGGCTGCCGTTCCCCAAGAAATCTTCCAGCATTGAACGTATACCTGCGAGATGGAAGCTGTAAAGCCAACACCATACTGAATTCCAGCATTACGGATGGAAGGCGCCACAAACTTTTAAGTAATTTTCTGCCAGGTGTCCGGATACTTTTGATGACGTAGTGTATGTTCGAGCATGCATTTCATGCAGTGTTACCATATTTTTGGGCAATCTATGCATGTTGTAGCCATACAGACTGTGCTTTTTCTGCCTTAGCTACCAATTATTTATATTACACTTCCCTTACGTTTTTTTATCACGTATTAAATTTAAGTCTCTGAACAATAGTTTCGTTGTCTTAATCATTAACTGAAGTACGTAGAACGCCTTATTCGATGTAGGCAGCCGGCCGAGCGGTTCTAGGCGGTTCAGTCTGGAACAGGGCGACCGCTAGGTCGCAGGTTCTAATCCTGCCTCGGGTATGGACGTGTGTGATGTCCTTACGTTAGTTGGATTTAAATAGTTCTAAATCTAGGGGACTGATGACCTCAGTTGTTAAGTCCCATTGTGCTCAGAGTAATTTTTTTCTATGTGGGAGAGGGTATCATCGTCCAAATCTTGCTGAGTTAAATTAATCAGTAAATAAAAATAAAAGCAACTAAAACAATCTAGTCTATAGAGACTGAAATTTGCGTGGGTACGCTTTAAAAAAAAAAAAAAATAAGCGGGTGTGAAAAATGGGACCTCAGTAGATGAGCACTGAGGAAGAATGGGTGTACAATTTGCTTGAAACAACCGCATGCAGCTTTTTATTAAGGGAGATTGCTGAGGAAATACGTAGTTTCACGCCACGTTAAAAGCGAATAACAACAAAGCGTTATTCAATAACTGAAGCGTGCCGCAACAAGTGGGAGATTTCATTACAGTTTAATATATATATAAGGCGCGTGGGCCGCGAGAATTCTCGAGCGCGGAATTGGGTCTAATAGGCGTTAAACTGCAAAATAACCGTGGCACGTGTGTTAATTTCTGTCCGCGCCGATGGCGGATTTCGGCCTCCACGCGCGCTGTAAAAACTGGACAGCTTTTTTCTCGTGTTATTTTGGAGCTTGGAGGCCTAGCATTGCGCAAAGTCTGTCAATGTTATGGGAAAAACGCCTGCCTTGCCCGGAGGACACAAGGCGAATGAATGGCGGTGGACTTCATTATGCATAAGACATATCATGTGGTATAGGGACAGTTACAAGGGCATGTCACGATGTTGGGATTGTGGATTTATTTGAAACTTTGTACACCTTTAGTGGGCTTTAAAACAACATAATATGGAAGTAGGTAGGTGCACTACTCCGGCAATTTCGAGAAGATCGCAAGAGAAATTGCGCGCGTCTGTCATGTAAGTATGGACCTGTTTCAAGCGGCTGGCCGAAAGAAGTCATTGTGTCATGAAATTAGTGTTCACGTTAAAGAGAAAGTCGTAGACGAGGCGACATTTCGATTTCTTCTAACTCTAGTTTTTTTAATCTATATTTTTCATCATTGGTCACATTATTTAATTTATATGACATTCGAGATGTAATACCAGGTGATCAAAAAGTCAGTATAAATTTGAAAACTAAATAAATCACGGAATAATGTAGATAGAAAGGTACAAATTGACACACATGCTTGGAATGACATGGGGTTTTATTAGAACTAAAAAAATACAAAAGTTCAAAAAATGTCCGACAGATGGCGCTTCATCTGACCAGAATAGCAATAATTAGCATAACAGAGTAAGACAAACAAAGATGTTCTTTACAGGAAATGCTTAATATGTCTACCATCATTCCTCAATAATAGCTGTAGTCGAGGAATAATGTTGTGAACAGCACTGTGAAGCATGTCCTGTGTTATGGAGAAGCATTGGCGTCGGATGTTGTCTTTCAGCATCCCTAGAGATGTCAGTCGATCACGATAGACTTGGGACTTCGGGTAACCCCAAAGCCAATAATCGCACGGACTGAGGTCTGGGGACCTGGGAGGCCAAGCATGACGAAAGTGGCGGCCGAGCACGCGATCATCACCAAACGACGCCCGCAAGAGATCTTTCACGCGTCTAGCAATACGGGGTGGAGCGACATATGCATAAACATCGTATGTTCCAGCAGGTGTTTATCAGCCAGACTGGGGATGATGCGATTCTGTAACATATCGGCGTACCTCTCACCCGTCACGGTAGCAGTTACAAGACCAGAATCACGTATTTCCTAGAAGAAAAAAGTCCCGATAACAGCAGATGTGGTAATTCCAACCTATACCGTGACTTTAGTCGTGCAATGGAGTTTCCACGACAGTTCTAGAATTTTCGGTAGCCCAAATTCTGCAGTTGTGGGCATTGACAGACCCTCCGAGCGTGAAATGAGCTTCGTCCGTCCACAACACGTTACTCAACCAATCGTAATCTTCCGCCATCTTTTGAAGCGCCCACACCCCAAATGCCTTCCACTTCACTAAATCACCAGGTAACAGTTCATGATGCCGATGGATTTTGTACGGATAGCAACGGAGGGTACGCCTCAGTGCCAACCAAACAGTAGTGTATGGAATGCCGGTTCGACGTGCGACTGCACGAGCGCTGACTTCCCCGTGCATAGACGAACCCGCTACAGTCCCCATTTCTTCCTGAACTGTCTCAGCAGCAGTACGCCTTGTGCTGGGTCGGCCACTACGGGGTCTATCGTCCAAACAACCGGTGGCTTCGAACTTCGAAATCATTCTCGCCACAGCTGCATTTGTCAACGGACCTTTACCCGTTCGAATCTCGTTCCTATGGCGATAGGATAGTAACGCTGAACTAACACATTCCCCATTCTGATAATACAGCTTCACTAAAAGCGCCTTTTCAGGGTCAACATGCTGCGACTGCAGGCGCATTTGATTCTCTGACTCATAACAGCTCCTTTTATACACGATTGTCATGCGCAGTCACTGACGTCTTGCTGTCCAGCGACATCAGTCGGACATTTTGTGAACTTTTTTTGTTCTAACGAAACCCCATGTCATCCCAAGCATGAGTGTCAATTTTTACCTCTCTATCTACATTATTCCGTGGTTTATTAAGTTTTCAAATTTATCCTGACTTTTTGACTACCCGGTGTAATGAAAAAAATAGTCCTCGAATATTTTCAAGAAATTGTAGTTAATTTCATGTTATTTTGCTATTTAATATTTTTAATTAAATTTTCAAGGATGAGGGACAGAGATGGAAAGCTCAAGTCAGACCTTGATAAATAATGATCGAATGACGTTACTCACATTGTGTGTCATACCGTAAGAGCAATGTACAATAACTCGTCGGATATGCTCTCGATATGACACGTTGCAGAATGATGTTTGTCGTACAGACAGGGAAAACAAAAATTGGAACAGCGTCTACTAGATGTACTGAATACTGTTTTCCCGTATTTATAAGGAATGTTCCGAGTTTCTATGGAAAAACACAGCTCGTCGACATTTTGAAAATCTCTCTTTCTCCTGACAGTTTGGATGCAAACCATGGCGTAACGTAACATTTTGGCAAACGTAAATGCTGACAATTGGTGATGTATGATGGAATGGATTTTAATAGCATCTTTAGGAGAAGCAATTTCTCGGTCGTTTCCAATCAGAAACGAACAGTTCTGAAGGTCCTTGATAAAGTTTTTTTACTTGCCAATAGAAATAAACGTCGTAAATTTCCAAATCGCAGTACATTTTGGGGACATGACTTTAATTATGCAAGTTGGAAGACCAGCGTCATTGGTAAAGATATCATCGTATAAATCAGGACGCGTTTCTTCGTTTACTTGTCGATCGCTATAAATATGTCTATTCTAATAATTAAATTTAATTAAAATAGTATATAGTAAAGTACAGACGAATGGAAAAACTGGTGGAAGCCGACCTCGGGTTTGGATTCTGTAGAAATGTTGGAAGACGTGAGGCAATGCTGACCCTACGACTTATCTTAGAAGATAGATTAAGGAAAGACAAACCTACTTTTCTAGCATTTGTAGGCTTAAAGAAAGCTTTTGACAATGCTGACTGCAATACTCTTTCAAATTCTGAAGGTGACAGGGGTTTAATTCAGGGAGCGAAAGGTTTTATACAATCTGTACAGAAACGAGATGGCAGTTAAAGAGTCGAGGGGCATGAAAGAAAAGCAGTGGTTGGGAAGGGAGTGACAGGGTTGTAGCCCATCCCTGATGTTATTCAATCTGTATATTGAGCAAGCAGTGAAGGAAACAAAAGGAAAATTCGGAGTAGGTATTAAAATCCATGGAGAAGAAATAAACACTTTGAGGTTTGTCGATGACATCGTAATTCTGTCAGAGACAGCAAAGGATTTGGAAGAGCAGTTGAACGCAATAGTCAGTGTCTTGAAAGGAGGACATAAGATAAACATCAACAAAACTAAAACGAGGATAATGGAATGTAGTCGGGTGATGTTCAAGATATTAGATTAGGAAATGAGACACTTAAAGTAGTAAAGGAGTTTTGCTATTTAGGGAGCAAAATAACTGATGATGGTCGAAGTAGAGAGGATATAAAATGTAGACTGCCAATGGCAAGGAAAGCGTTTCTGAAGAAGGGAAATTTGTTAACATCGAGTATAGATTTAAGTGTCAGGAAGTCTTTTCTGAAAGTATTTGTATGGAGCGTAGCCATGTATGAAAGTGAAACATGAACGATAATTAGTTTGGCAAGAAGAGAATAGAAGCTTTCGAAATGTGGTGCTACAGAAGAATGTTGAATATTAGATGGGTAGATCACATAACTAATGAGGAGGTATTGAATCGAATTGGGGAGAAGAGGAGTTTGTGGCACAACTTGATAAGAAGAAATGATTGGTTGGTAGGACATGTTCTGAGGCATCAAGGGATCACAAATTTAGCATTGGAGGGCAGCGTGGAGGGTAAAAATCATAGAGGGAGACCGAGAGATGAGTACACTAAGCAGTTTCAGAAGGATGTAGGCTGCGTTAGGTACTGGGAGATGAAGAAGCTTGCACAGGATAGATTAGCATGGAGAGCTGCATCAAACCAGTCTCAGGACTGAAGACCACAACAACAATATAGTAAAATAACATGAAATTAACTGAAACGTCATGTCAACATACGTGATTTTTTAAAGTTATATTACCTCTCAAATGTCATAAATTAAATAATATAAGCACTGATGAAAAAAAAAATAGATTAATAATTAAGTTTGAGCGGGAGTCGAACCATCGCCTTAAACGAGTCCGTCTGACGAAACTCCAGCTCTAATCACTTGACCACCATGAATTTTGAATTCCGGCTCCTATGTACCTATGTACAGATAGATAAGCCACATAACAGACTGGTGAAACTTCTCGAGATTTTCTCGAAATTGCCACGGTAATGTACCTTACTATTTCCACATTATTTTGTTTGAATGGTCTACTAAAGGTGTATAATGTTTGAAGTAAATCTGTGGTCGCAACGTCGTGACCTCCCTAGTTAGTGTGTGTCGGATTTGCCGCAAAACAACGTACGCATACAGTGCTTGGAATAAGGCACAGATCACTCCGCTGTTTGCCAGATCTTGAATGATGTAGCCTTAGAGATCGCCCTCAAAAATAAATTTTATTTGTTTTTGAGTGTCGAAGCTGGTAAGCGATGTGCCTTTCAGAACAGGCTTATGCTTTTAGATGCTTATTTAACATACCAAATAAGCCACCACAACAATATCTTAAGGAAAAAACACACAAACATAATAATAAATCGTCAACAACACTAAAACTCTTTCCCAACACAGAAGAAAGCATGTGGCGTCGCAACTAGTGCGAGCGCACAGTTTTCTATCAAATATTTACTGTGAAATGTAGACAGACTGTAAAGTAGCCATCAGATTAGCATATGTGCTGTAGCGGGCAGATTACCGGTGTCCGTTCGTCTGACGTCACGACCATATGGCATGTCTGTACCGTGAGAATGTAAGACCTGTGCGCTAACTAGCCGCGTGTATAACGTGGAACTTTCATCTTTAATAACTTCTAACTGAGGAACCTGAGGAAATTAAAAGTTAATATACTAGTTTCTGTTATGAATAAAAATAAGTCATCCAAATTTGAGCTTTGAAACCTGCATATTTTGGAAATTAGAAAAATCTTACAGAAAACGCAAATTTCTACAATTTTCGAGTCTAAATAAATACCATTATGTATAGATCACCTTCAGTGACCATCCAACTATGAAACAAAATCACCTTCCGTGCTTTTGTATTTATTTTGAGAATTTTACTTTTAGAAATTCACCTATAACTTTGTTAAAACCATAAATGTTTTGAATTTTTGTGAACAGTTATTTTATATGAGTAGGTGAGAGTGAATGAGTGTGCCTGAGTGAATGAAAGAGGGACATTCGCCATTCTTTGCAAGTGTATAAAATCTAGGTTGGAACTCGCAAGTGTTCAGACGATGTAACCGTGGGAACAGAGTCGCCAGTGGTTCCCCATCTTAGTGAATGTCGGATGTCCAAGAGTGTATGGTATTGTACAAGCAGCCAGAACGTTCGCGAGTATTTAAATAATTTCTGGAAATAAAGTAAAGTCTAGTTTTCCTTTCGGTTTGTTAAATTATACAGTAAATTTTGTGTAACAAGAAATCATGACGTAAATGATTCAGAAGTCATGACTGGTGCGTGCTAGATTTTGGCGCGAGGCGCACCCAAAGAGTTAATTCTGATTGGCTGTGTGATGTGTGAGCCAATGAGATGCGAGGACGGTTAGCAGACTAGGAGAGTGAGTCGCGAGTGGATGAGAGTCGCGAAGGAACTGTGATCGAGAAGAGACATGCTTGATGTGTCCTCGCGAATAATGTGTAAAATGAAGTCATAAAACGGCTTCATCGGTTCGGTACTGTGCGATTTGAGACTGGAAGAGTCCAGTAACGCGCAGTGTGAGTTTGAGCGAGTTGTGACTTTTCGTTCCGCGAAAGACGCGAGTAACTTTAATAATTAAAAGCGTGGCGGTACTTCGTAAACTTTTACTAAGTGCTTATGGCGAGCATTAACGTTAAAAAACGAACTATTATTGAACATCGACTGCAAACGTGTATGTTAGAAAATCGTCTGTGTTGCAGTTAAGTAAATTCCGTAACTTTGAAAGCTAATTCTGGCGGGGTTTGAGTGTGGATAGAATTGTGAACTGAACTTTCTTCAAACGTAGATTAGCGGGCTGATGATCAGGCTTAAAGACAATAAAGAGCTTAAATAGAATTACCAACTTCGCGTTCTCGTTTGAGTAAACAATTACTACCATTCCAATAACTCAATTTATTTAGGAAGATTGCTCATAGATTGTATTTCAGCAAACATGTATCGCGGCCTCCGGTGAGCGGCTATTAAATTGCAGTTTCTTCAACACTGCTTTTCTGCAATTTTTCCAGTAGCTGCTATCAGGAGAGGCGAGTGCAGCAACTACCTAAGAAACGAGGTAGGTGGATTTTCTTTCAGGGAAAGGAAACTGCGCGATAAGAGCCTGACCCGTCGCAAGTGGTGCATCGGCCCGGGAAATAAAAATAGTAAATTCCAGTGAATTTCAAAAAAAAGCAGTAGTGACAATTACCGGACAATACAGAAGTGCTCGCTATGTGTAGGAACTGTGTAGCGTACAAATTGATATCGCCACGTGAATAGGAAGGACAGTGAAAGTGTCCGTGAACTGTAATGTGTTGTACGGAACGGAAGAATTTTTCGGTGACTACGCGCCGATTGGAATAGCAGTCTACGACGGCGTCTGGCAGACGACGAGCTACGGAGACTACGCAGAGGCGACGACAGCAGTGGCAGTTGGCAGCGCTGATTTGAGCGGGGGCCCGGAAACTGGTACAGCATTGCAGTGTATGGTGAACGGACCCGCAGTTTCATCTAGCAGCAACGCAGCACGCCGAAGCACAAAGTTAAGTACAGTGCTTTTGAAAACTTTGTGTGTTTGTGGAGTCAAACTGAGAAAAATGGCTGAGTTTCAACCAAGTGACAAAAAGGCGGAACTAAGTTGTGATAGTGGGATGGAGACAGGGGAAAATGACCCCATGAATTTTAGTTTAGACGTGTCTCAACCCAATTTCAGTAGTAGTTTGACTGATTCATCCTATGTTAATTATAGTTTGGAGTCAGATCCAAATATGTCAGTGCCCAGTGAGTTACAGTTACCCATGCCGGTAGTTAATGTTAATAGGGACATTGTATCAGCAAATGAGGGGGCGAAGGATAATGTCGCCAGTATGCTGATGAATCTATTAACTAAGATGAACGTGTTGGATTCCAATATGTCAAGTAAGATGGATTCCAGTATATCAAAATTGGAAACTAATATGTCACAAATGGAAACTAATATGTCAAGTAAAATGGATTCAAAAATGTCTAAATTAGGATCTGATTTAAGTAATGAGATGACTAAAATGGGCGCTGATTTAGATTCCAAAATATCCGATCTCAGAGACTGTTGGAAGCAAGATTTAGCAGTGCTCAGTAGTAAAGTAAATGTTGAAATACAGCAGGTTAAACTAGAATGTACAGAAAATATTGTTCAAGTGCAAAGTGAATTGACGACACGAATCGAACAGGTTACTGAGGATCAACAGCAATTTAAATCCCATGTTGATGCAGAATTAGATAAAGTATGTGAGCACATAAAAGTGGTAGAGAATTCCAATGAAATTAATCATGCCGCCTTAGAATGTAAAGTAAATGATACCAAAATTCGGTGTGAGAAACTTGGAGAGCAAGTTGTAAATAAGGTCAATAATTTAGAGACTCACATAAGCCATTTCAGTGAAAGTGTGAATGAGCAACTTTGTGGGCATGAATGCAGACTAACCAAAGTAGAACAGTGTGTTTCTAACCATAGTGGTAGTATAATTTCCAGTGGAATAATTGAATCTACCGAGGTTGCGTATGTTACCCACAGACAGTTTTTAAAATTTGACCCAAGTAAGAACATGCACCCCAGAGAATTTTGGAACGATTTTGAAGACGTTTTGCCGAAAGTATGGAGCGATAAACAAAAGATAGGCTTTATCACTTCAAATTTGATGGGAGAGGCCAGAGTATGGGGGAATTTAGCCTCTGGAAAATACGCGAAATTGTCAGAATTTAAATTAGCGTTCTTTGAGGAATACTGGGGAAAGAGAAAGCAGATGGATGTTCTTAATCGGTTCTGGTCGGGAGAGAAGTATGACCCCAAGAGAGAGGGCATCAAACGATTTGTTCAAAGGTGGGTAACAACTCTGTCCTACCTTAGTAATAAGTTAGAAACAGAACAGATCATATTAGGGGTAGAAAATAAGCTACCGTGGAACTGGAAAACTAAGATCATATCTGCGCCCCGAGATAACATTGACAAGTTCGTACAGTATTTAGAAAGGGTTGAATCCGTCCAAAAAGAAGAAGAAAACATGAGGAGGGAGCATCGCCCGCCTGCTAGGCAGAATGACAATCGCGCGGATGTAAACATTAATAGGATGGGTGTTCAGAGAGGCGGCGGATACCGTGGCAGTTCACGTGGTAGAGGAAGAACATATGTTAACAGGTTCAATGAACGCGAGCAGTATGACAGCGGCCGACAGATGTCAGGAGGTGAGGCGGTCAGCTGGAGGCATAGTGATGACGCACCGCGCTCGGAAAACCATTAATTGTCTACGAGTGTGCTGGCGATCGTAGGCAACAGCGTTTAAAGTTAAATCCGCTGGCAAAACCATTCATAAGAAAGCAGCCTGAACGACCACCTAACATAAATGTTGTTGCTACAAAATTTAGGGAGGATAACGTAAAACAGACAGAGATAGTAGCTTTAAGTCAAGTGGAGGTTAATGAACCAATTAACTGTAAGAATAATCATAAGAAGCCACTTATTGAAGAACTAAGTACTAGTTATAAGGGTAATAATCAGAAAGACATTATGCACAGTAAAACTAATGAAGAGCTGTCGGATAGGGGTGAGAACAGTAATAATGGCAGGGTTGTGACTGTGCTTGATAAGATAATTGATGTTGTAGATAGTTACGAAGAAGAGGATAGATTAGAGGAGGAGGTAGAGGTTAATGACGACGCCTTGGATAGGGTCGTAGAAAAGGAGGTTAATGAGAAAGAGGGGGAAACATTGGAAAAATGTTTTGCTTAGCAATAGTGGATAGGCTAATAGGAGCTGCCACTAGAATTGAGGGTGATAATAAGCATGAAATAAACCCTGTAAGTGTGAATGTGATTGCCACCCAAAAGACAGGCTTCGAAAGGAGAGAAATTGTGCAAGATTTATTGGAGGAAGCAGAACCCAAAATAAATAAAGAGTACTTAGGGCAACCGATTGTAGAGCTAAGAGTATTAAATGAACCAGTTAAATGTTTGATAGATACTGGATCGGAAGTCTGTGCAGTATCCCAGAACTTGGTAAATGAACTCCCTAACAGTAAACAGATTGTTAAGATGCCAGTAAGTGGCTTGAACATTGTAGTAGCAACCGGTAAGACTAAGAAGACAGTAAAACAGGAAGTGTTTCTACCCATAGCATTTAAGGAAGTAGAAATAAGACAGAACTTCTTAGTTATAAATGGACTGAGTGTAGACATATTGGTGGGGGCTGACTTTTTGAATAAATATGAAGGATGGGTGAATTTTTCTACCAATGATGTTATGGTAAAAATTAAGGGTAAACTAATTACTATACCTTTCATCGGTAAGCAGCTATGTGAGGATCCTGAGCAGAATGATTTTCCTATATGTATTTGTAAAACAGAGAAATTCTTGGAGGGCTATAATGAGTACGGTGGCAAAAAAGTAGAGGATCCGTCTGAGCTTGTGAGTGTCAGAAATAGGATCGAGGAGAAATTACTAAAGAGAGACGTGGCCAGGAGTGAGTAAATACCTCAGAGAGCTTTGCACTCTTTGCAGAGCTAAGTGCGTGACGAGCACTAGGTCTCGAGTCGTTTGACAATATTTCTTCCACTTTCTTTTCCGTATTGTCAACCTACCTCTTCTTTCATTCAGAACTAAAATTCTATCGTCTTTCCTTCTTCTCTATCGTAGTTTTTAAGTGATAAAGTGTTTAAGTAATGAGTAGGAAAGAACCTCAGTGCAGTATAGGTTAAGCGTAAGGAATGAGTGTAAGAGAAAATCAAAAAGGATTAAGATACCTCAGATAAGTAATAAGTCTCAGTAAAGTAAATGTTTGGCCTAAGGTGTGAGTAATGCCCTTAGAAAGGTAAAATAACTAAGAAATGTAAGAGCCTCAGAAAATATGGTGACGAACATTGAAGCTGTTTGTTAAGTAACAGAACGATATGTTAAGACGTAGCATTAAGCTAATGTTTAGGAAAGGAAATGGAGCAGTACAGCAAAACTGTCTGTTCAATGAAGTCAGAGCCTCAGGAGGTGATTTAGTGGTAAAATGAGTAAAGGTACAGTGCAACAAGGTTGACTGTCAAAGGGGTAAAGGAAGTTAAGTTAAAGGGACAGTGCAGCAGGACTGACTGTCAAATGAAGAGAAATATGTGAGAAAAGGAGAAAGAATGAGCATAGTGTTTGGCTAGCTCGATATTAGGAAAAAGTGAGGCTACGAAGGTGAGTAAATAAAAAGCTTAATGTTGGTAACCAGAGGTGGCGTTTGTTGGTAAACAGAGGAGATGTTTGTAAACAAAAGGAAGTGAGGCTACGAATGTAAACAGAGCTGAGGCGACGTTGGTAACTCAGGAGGTGGATGTATGTTAGAAAGTATGGGTAACGAGGTTTCGCAGATTAGTAGGAAACGCTTTAACAAATACTAACCTGAGTGTGTGAAGTATGAGTATGAGAGTTGTAAATTAAACCCGAATGTGACTAGAGAAAACCTGATGTTGACAAGAAATTGAAGTAACTCCAGATATGTGAGATGAGGAAAGTACCCATGACATCGATTCCATTTTTGACCAGAGACACACAAAGCTCCCCAAGTTTGTCGTAGAGATTAGTATAAGGATTGTAGTGTTGATAAATGAATAAGTAAATATGTATTTTTCAGTGTTTAATTTATGATACAGGACTACAGGAGATTGCCTGGAGACAGAATTGTAATATTGATAATTTTGTGTATATTTTATATTGTTGTGTATTGTACAGGAACTGGAGAGTCACCAGTGCTGGCGGAGATTTATTATGTATTTGTGAACTATTTGTAGGAATTGTTTTTCTTAGTATTTCTTATGTAACCATAACTTGTTTGATTATGAGATGAAGAAGTAATTAAAGAGTAAATGTGCCACTTCGGTACTGCATTAGGAAAGTCAATTCACTTTTCACTTAAAAAAAAAAAAAAAAAAAAAAAAAAAAAAAAAATAATTTGAAAATTGTACATACTGTAAAGTAAATTTTATCAAAAATATGAGACTTTAGAGTCAAGCAGATAGCGCCATTTATCGCTGCTGTAGGTTAAGACGTAGCAGTTAGAAAGGGAACTGAGGCCAGCTGATGTTTCAGGTGCGCCGAAGTAAACAGAGGTGGTAGCACGAGACTTGAAATGGACCTCCCAAGCAGGACCCGGTCGAACTACGAGTGCTATCAAAATCTTAAGTGTAAGTGGTAAAAAAGTGACGCTCACCATAGCGATAGTAGTGTTAGTGTGCGTGTGACGTACATCAAGATAGTATTTAGGTTTGTTTTCTCTTTCAGGAATTTGTAAATAGAATTTTGTAATCTGAAAAATTTTTTTTTGAATGATGATAAAAGTGCATGTTTAGATATAAGATGTTTTGTAGGTCGTCAGCCCTAGGTATAAGTAGATGATTGATGTACAGGAACTATAAATGTTAAATAGCTGTTTGAGTAAATCTTTAATAGAAATTTTTTTAGAAAACTAAAAGTTTGTCATGAATGAAAAAATTTAGTTTCCTCAGGAGGTGTGTGGCGTCGCAACTAGTGCGAGCGCACAGTTTTCTATCAAATATTTACTGTGAAATGTAGACAGACTGTAAAGTAGCCATCAGATTAGCATATGTGCTGTAGCGGGCAGATTACCGGTGTCCGTTCGTCTGACGTCACGACCATATGGCATGTCTGTACCGTGAGAATGTAAGACCTGTGCGCTAACTAGCCGCGTGTAGAACGTGGAACTTTCATCTTTAATAACTTCTAACTGAGGAACCTGAGGAAATTAAAAGTTAATATACTAGTTTCTGTTATGAATAAAAATAAGTCATCCAAATTTGAGCTTTGAAACCTGCATATTTTGGAAATTAGAAAAATCTTACAGAAAACGCAAATTTCTACAATTTTCGAGTCTAAATAAATACCATTATGTATAGATCACCTTCAGTGACCATCCAACTATGAAACAAAATCACCTTCCGTGCTTTTGTATTTATTTTGAGAATTTTACTTTTAGAAATTCACCTATAACTTTGTTAAAACCATAAATGTTTTGAATTTTTGTGAACAGTTATTTTATATGAGTAGGTGAGAGTGAATGAGTGTGCCTGAGTGAATGAAAGAGGGACATTCGCCATTCTTTGCAAGTGTATAAAATCTAGGTTGGAACTCGCAAGTGTTCAGACGATGTAACCGTGGGAACAGAGTCGCCAGTGGTTCCCCATCTTAGTGAATGTCGGATGTCCAAGAGTGTATGGTATTGTACAAGCAGCCAGAACGTTCGCGAGTATTTAAATAATTTCTGGAAATAAAGTAAAGTCTAGTTTTCCTTTCGGTTTGTTAAATTATACAGTAAATTTTGTGTAACAAGAAATCATGACGTAAATGATTCAGAAGTCATGACTGGTGCGTGCTAGATTTTGGCGCGAGGCGCACCCAAAGAGTTAATTCTGATTGGCTGTGTGATGTGTGAGCCAATGAGATGCGAGGACGGTTAGCAGACTAGGAGAGTGAGTCGCGAGTGGATGAGAGTCGCGAAGGAACTGTGATCGAGAAGAGACATGCTTGATGTGTCCTCGCGAATAATGTGTAAAATGAAGTCATAAAACGGCTTCATCGGTTCGGTACTGTGCGATTTGAGACTGGAAGAGTCCAGTAACGCGCAGTGTGAGTTTGAGCGAGTTGTGACTTTTCGTTCCGCGAAAGACGCGAGTAACTTTAATAATTAAAAGCGTGGCGGTACTTCGTAAACTTTTACTAAGTGCTTATGGCGAGCATTAACGTTAAAAAACGAACTATTATTGAACATCGACTGCAAACGTGTATGTTAGAAAATCGTCTGTGTTGCAGTTAAGTAAATTCCGTAACTTTGAAAGCTAATTCTGGCGGGGTTTGAGTGTGGATAGAATTGTGAACTGAACTTTCTTCAAACGTAGATTAGCGGGCTGATGATCAGGCTTAAAGACAATAAAGAGCTTAAATAGAATTACCAACTTCGCGTTCTCGTTTGAGTAAACAATTACTACCATTCCAATAACTCAATTTATTTAGGAAGATTGCTCATAGATTGTATTTCAGCAAACATGTATCGCGGCCTCCGGTGAGCGGCTATTAAATTGCAGTTTCTTCAACACTGCTTTTCTGCAATTTTTCCAGTAGCTGCTATCAGGAGAGGCGAGTGCAGCAACTACCTAAGAAACGAGGTAGGTGGATTTTCTTTCAGGGAAAGGAAACTGCGCGATAAGAGCCTGACCCGTCGCAAGCAGTTCCAAAATTGTTACTAAATCCGAGTCACAAACGGTAAGAATCTTCAAAACATTCGCTTTCGAAGCAAAAGTAATCACATTAAAAAAAATATCCGTCTATTAGAAAGCCGACTGACGTAAGAACGAAGTTGTTTAGTGTCAACTGGAGTGCGTATGATAATAACGATAGACAACAGAAATATATGCTTTTCATGAACGAAATAAGTGTTTATATTCTCTTACTTTTAGTGGAATAAGCAGCAAATAGACACACATTCGAAAGTATTTCTTCATGAAAAAGTTTTAGCTCATGTCATTGAATCACTGTGATTCTGTTAATTTTAAATGCATTTGTCGATGATTCATATCTCTTGGTAATTAAATGACGCTCGGAACGCAAAAATGTAACAACTATTTCATTAATTAAGTAGAAAATAATTAAAAACAAACATCATTCTTACGATGCATGTGAATGCTTTCTCACCGCTTGGAGCGCTACTGTCGCTCCATTTGTCGAACAGTAACAATTTTCACAGCAAGGTGTCGTGGCTGTATGAATCAGACTGTGATACAGCTTTGATCATAGCTGAAGCTGTAAGCAATAAATATAGTCTCTGACCATAGTTGTATTTTTCGGATGTAACCGAAGATGTCTGCCGGCAACATGGCGGATACTAGGCTGCTTTTGTGCAAAATAGAAAAAGTGTGTGCCGCATCCGTAAACGCGAAAATCAGAATTACGAGCAGTTTAGAAAGTAAGTGCACCTAATACAGCAATATATCGTAAATATAGACCTCGCGAACTGTCGTAGCTAAACAAAATTCTTATTCTGCGCAGTGCAGCTGTAGCAAACAATTTGCTGTCGATGCTGTAACTACCTACGGACTGAGGACCCAAAAATGTATTACGCTAAAAGAAAATGGCTCAAAGCACGAAACGCGTATTTGCTTAAGCAAAGATACACAATGGGGCTAGTGGCTGAATTTATTAAAATATATTTTAGTAGTTAATGTAGACTGTATCTGTGTTTCCGCCATATAATCCAGTCAACAAAGGAAAATTTGAGGAACAATTCTTGTTGTCGTAAATTTTTGTACTGTGATAGAGAGGAGTGTAATGATGAACATACTAAAAGTCTGGACCGGGTGAAGTGTATGGGGATGGGGGAGCTCTTTTTCTTGACTATCTCGAAAACCGTGGTTTCTAGCCAAAATGTTTCCTAATACAAAATTAAACTAAGTCAAATTTCCTGCACAAAAGGTCCCATTCATTATTTTTAAAGACTATTAGCTTTGGCTTTGCAGGAGACGGAAAGATCGCAGATTAATGAAAATAGTGTTTTTAATGACATGAAATTCATATTTATTGTTAAATAATGTTGATAAAGAACGAACATTAAATGTGAGTTCCACACCTAAGTGCAGTAGAACCGCATTAAGTGATAAACTGTGTAACATGGCTTAGCCACAGCCTGGGGGATGTTTCCAGAATGAGATTTTCACTCTGCAGCGGAGTGTGCGCTGATATGAAACTCCGCTGCAGAGTGAAAATCTCATTCTGGAAACATCTCCCAGGCTCTGGCTAAGCCATGTCTCCGCAATATCCTTTCTTTCAGGAGTGCTAGTTCTGCAAGGTTCGCAGGAGAGCTTCTGTAAAGTTTGGAAGGTAGGAGACGGATACTGGCAGAAGTAAAGCTGTGAGCACCGGGCGTGAGTCGTGCTTTGGTAGAGCACTTGCCCGCGAAAGGCAAAGGTCCCAAGTTCGAGTCTCGGTCGGGCACACAGTTTTAATCTGCCAGGAAGTTTCATATCAGCGCACACTCCGCTGCAGAGTGAAAATCACATTCTGGAATTGCCATTATGTTTTTTGCCAAAAAGGTCCTGGTGAGCACGGACGTGTGACAGGGCGCGTTGTCGTGATGCAGAAGCCAGTTGCCTTGACGCCAAAGTTCGGGCCGTCGTCACCGCACGTTTTCACGAAGCCGTCGCAAAACGCCACAGGAGTACGCGGAATTCACTGTTTGGTTGGGTGGGATGAATTCTTTGTGAAAGAATTCCTTTGGTATCAAAGACAACGATGATTATGCTGTTCACTTTGCTCTCCACCTGTGTCCCTTTTTGGGTCTTGGAGAGCCCGGGCTCTTCCATTGGGACGATTGTTGCTTTGTCTCTGGGTCATAACCGTAAATCCAGCTCTCGTTGTCGGTAATAACCCGTGACAAGAATGTTGGATCCTCAGATGCGATCTGAGGAAGGTCCGTGTACACTTCAACACGCTGTGCCTTCTCATCGGCAGTCAAGATCCTTGTCCAAATTCGCCAGTCAACATGCGTTGACATGTCCCATAACCATCCGCACGGTCTTGAATAGTTTGAGATCGATCCGCACGAACCAAGTTTAGCAACGGGCCTTCCAGTGTGAGCATCATCTTCGACGTCTGTACGGCCGGCCCTGAACTGAGCATACCACTCAAACACACGCGTACAGCTCATGCTCTGTCCCCCAAACACTTGTTGAGTCATTGCAAGGGTCTCCATAGCACTTTTCCCGAGATTCGCACAGAATTTTATACGCACGTGCTGTTCTGTTCGCGGATCCATTGTAAAATCGCCACTCAACAGAGTATTACGGTAATCACTACACACACGCAACACGTCTTACCAGCTGAATGTCACTCCGCACACTGACTTATTAGACGTGCAGCGCCGGCCGCGGTGGCCGAGCGGTTCTAGGCGCTACAGTCTGGAACCGCGGGACTGCTACGGTCGCAGGTTCGAATCCTGCCTCTGGCATGGATGTGTGTGATGTCCTTACGTTAGTTAGGTTTAAGTAGTTCTACGTTCTAGGGGACTGATGACCAAAGATGTTAAGTCCCATAGTGCGCAGAGCCATTTGTTATTTCTAGACGTGCAGCTCTCGCCACATAGCTGTGCTAAGATCTACTACTCCTACTTTTCAGTTGGAAGCACCAGTCCCGAAAATTTTGGATTCCATCTCGTATGTAAAATCCTAAATCACTGAGAGAAATATTAAGAAAAATGTTAAACCCAATTAAAATTGAGAACAACACGAAAGACGTTATAAAAATGATATTAACGTAAATATTGAAAGAAATACAGGTACAATCTGGGAGACAGGAATTATTTTTATGGTTATATTCAAATAATGGATCACGAAAGACTCACTAAAGGGCAGAGGCCCAATTCGTGAATCAGGGAAAGAGGAGTATCACAAAAAGAAAAGTTATGAAAATGTTCAAGTTTTCAGGAGACGTCTACAACCAACGTTGTTGCAACTTGGACGTAAACTAAAAGAAATCAAAACCCTGAATGAATCAACGAAATTTGGAGGAGAATGAAACAAACAATTGACATTAATATAGTCATAGCGACTAATACCAATAAAAATACTGTATTGCCTATAGTAAGCAATAAATAGTTACGACTTCCTTTAGGTTTCAGATATATCTATGCCACCAATAAAGTTCAAGATATAAAAAAATTGTGCTGATTCTTTGTCGGGCTTCTTTGCTGGCAACTTCCTACACGACGGCGTGGGTGTGCGGCGGTAGCTAGGGGAGCGGTCATGAATACGGAAGACGGAAGCTAATTTTTGTGGGATCAGCGACGCAAAGTGTTCTCCGGCTGAGCAAGCTGCGTCCTGCGAGATAAGTTAAAGTTACCGGAATGAAGCGAAGCCCGTCTTCAGTTCCGTATCAGGAGGTAACCTTATTACACCATAGAACGTGCCAAGTATCGGTTAGGAGAAGAAAAACAGTAATAAAAAACAGCAATACCTCGAACAGATAATCATTATTTGCTTGTGTAACATCTTTTCACGCTGGTCTTTCTCCAGACATTCCAATACTCAGTGGTGACGCTTCCACTATAGAAACAGGAAAAAGATAGTTGTTACAGATGAGTATCATTTAATTTAGGTCTGCGCTGATACGAACGGCATCGAGAAGTCTGCTGATGGTTTACCGGCGAGATAGTTTTCAGAATTTTTTTTCTTTACTTTAACTGCTACTCTGTTGTAATATATTTCGTGACTATCAAAGTAGGTTTCAACGCAGTCTTCTATTGTATGTTTTGCGAAGACATGAATACACTATGTAATGATTTAACATTAACAACTAATTGCTATTAGAAGTAAGTTACAGAGTTCGTAGTCAATCAGTCTATGAAAATATTCTAAGGGAAAGTATTATATGCTTTATGAAGAAACAAAACAAATTTATAACTTATTTAGAAGAGGATAATGTATTCGGTAGAAATAAAAAGGTATTCTGTTAAGTAAATTATTGCTGTAGAAATTGCAGCAGAAAGTTTATTTTAGGTTTTTGAAACGTGTATCAAATTTTTAATGAAATACTGCGTACGTAATTTTATTTATTATTAATAAACGAGATTTTATTTTTCTGTTGGTAGATTTATGACCAAGTAATGCGCAGCGAAGTGATAAACTACACAACGCCCTCATTTCTGATATGTGGAACGGTTGCGCTGGCAGATAATGAAGAAAAATGGTCGGGCTGACCTTTCAGAATATCGTATACTTTATACAAGTGACGAATGCTTACCAGTCGCTCTGGTCAGAAATTTTTTCTTTAATTACTGTCAGACGCTGATGTTTAGGCAAGATGCGTGTTTGCTTTAACACAAATTTATCGGATACTAGTTCGTGATAAAAAGCCAATTCGTTCACGTGAACTTCACAGATTGCGAACTCATACAGTGTTTTATGTTGTTAAGCGATTTGTTTAACACCGAAATTGGAGGCGGCACATTGGAGGAAAAAGTAAAGGAATTCCCATGTTTACGGAACTAGGTGACATAGAACGCTGAGGAAACTGTCGTGGAAGATATTTACAACTGAAACTGAATGGTTCCAGAGTCCGTTTCAAGTCTCAAACGTCTTTGATTTACACTACTGGCCATTAAAATTGCTACACCAAGAAGAAATGCAGATGATAAACGGGTATACATTGGACAAATATATTATACTAGAACTGACGTGTGATTACATTCTACCGCAATTTGGATGCCTAGCTCCTGAGAAATCAGTACCCAGAACAACCACCTCTGGCCGTAATAACGGCCTTGATACGCCTGGGGATTGAGTAAAACAGTGCTTGGATGGCGTGTACCGGTACAGATGCCCATGCAGCTTCAACACAATACCACAGTTCATCAAGAGTAGTGACTGGCGTATTGTAACGTAGCCAGTTGTCCGGCCACCATTGGCCAGACGTTTTCAATTGGTGAGAGGTCTGGAGAATGTGCTGGCCAGGGCAGCAGTCGAACATTTTCTGTATCCAGAACGGCCCGTATAGGACCTGCAACATGCGGTCGTCCATTATCCTGCTGAAATGTAGGGTTTCGCAGGGATCGGATGAAGGGTAGAGCCGCTGGTCGTAACACATCTGAAATGTAACGTCCACTATTCAAAGTACCGTCAATGCGAACAAGAGGTGACCGAGACGTGTAACCAATGGCACCCCATACCATCACGCTGGGTGATTCGCCAGTATGGCGATGACGAATACACGCTTCCAATGTGCGTTCACCGCGATGTCGCCAAACACGAATGCGACCGTGATGATGCTATAAACAGAACCTAGATTCATCCGGAAACATGACGTTTTGCCATTCGTGCACCCAGGTTCGTCGTTGAGTACACCATCACAGGGGCTCCTGTCTCTGATGCAGCGTCAAGGCTAACCGCAGCCATGGTCTCAGAGCTGATAGTCCATGTTGCTGCAAACGTCGTCGAACTGTTCCTGCATATGGTTGTCGTCTTGCAAACGTCCCCACCTGTTGACTCAGGGATCGAGACGTGGCTGTACGATACGTTACAGCCGTGCGGATAAGATGCCTGTCCTCTCGACTGCTAGTGATACGAGGCCGTTGGGATCCAGCACGGCGTTCCGTATTACCCTCCTGAACCCACTGATTCCATATTCTGCTAACAGTCATTTGATCTCGACCAACGCGAGCAGCAATGTCGCAATACGATAAACCACAATCGCTATAGGCTACAATCCTACCTTTATCAAAGTCGGAAACGTGATGCGACGCATTTCTCCTCCTTACAAGAGCCATCACAACGACGTTTCACCAGGCAACGCCTGTCAACTGCTGTTTGCGTATGAGAAATCGGTTGGAAACTTTCCTTGTGTCAGCACGTTGTAGGTGTCGCCACAGGCACCAACCTTGTGTGAACGCTCTGAAAAGCTAATTACTTGCAGATGACATCATCTTCCTGCCGGTTAAATTTCGATTCTGTAGCACGTCATCTTCCTAGTGTAGCAATTTTAATGGCTAGTAGTGTATATATCACGACTGAAGTGACGAATGAAAATTTATACCAACGCTGGGATGCGAACACGGGTCTCCTTGCTCACTAGGCAGACCCATTTGCTAACCACTACGCCACCGTGGCACAGTGGCTTTGCACAACTGCACGGACTACCCCAGCACGCCTCGGTCCAAATTCTAACTCAGGTCTCAGCCCACTTGGTATTCCCTCTGGGGAAAGCAAATTCGCAATGCCCGTTCAAAGGAACCACCCTGTTATCTGACTCCTTTCTGGAGGACGTTTTAATAAGGATCCCTGGCGTAGAGAATCATTTGATAGAGTTGATAATTCAGTTTTAGTGAGAGGACCTTGTAGCATTGACCCTCAACTTGTTGCTGTGGTCTTCAGTCCAGAGACTGGATGATGCAGCTCTCCACAGTCCTCTACCTGTGCAAGCCTTTTCGTCTCTTGAATACCTACTGCAACAGACATCCTTCTGAAGCTGCTTTGTGTATTCATCTATAGGTCTGCCGCTACGATTTATACCCTCCACGCTGCCCTCCAGTATTAAATTAGTGATCCCTTGATTCCTCAGAACGTGTCCTACCAACCGATCCCTAGTCAAGTTGTGTCACAAATTCCTCTTCTCCCCGACTCTATTCAGTACCTCCTCATTACCTACGTGATCCACCCATCTAATCTAAAGCATTTTTCTGTAGCACCACATTTAGAAAGCTTCTAGTCTCTTCTTATCTAATCTATTGGCTCAAATTGCTCTGAGTACTACGGGAATCAACATCTATGGTCATTAGTCCCCTAGAACTTAGAACTACTTACACCTAACCTAAGGACATCAACACCCAGTCATCACGAGGCAGAGAAAATCCCTGACCCCGCCGGGAATCGAATCCGGGATCTAAACTATTTATCGTCCATGTTTCACTTCCACACGTGGCTACACTCCACGAAAATACTTTCAGGAAACACTTCCTGACACATCTATACTAGATGTTAATAAATATCTCTTCTTCAGAAATACTTTCTTTGCCATTGCCAGTCTACATTTTATATCCTCTCTACTTCGACCATCATTAGTTATTTTGATACTCAAATAACAAAACTCATCTTCTACTGTAAGTGTCACATTTCCTAATATAATTCCCTCAGGATCACCAGATTTGATTCGAATACATTCCATTATCCTCGTTTTGCTTTCGTTGATGTTCATCGTATTTCCTCCTTTCAAGACACTGGCCATTCAGTTCAACTGCTCATCCAAGTCCTTTGCTGTCTCTGACAGAATTACAATGTCATCGGCGAACCTCAAAGTTTTTATTTCTTCTCCATTGATTTTAATACCAACCCCGAATTTTTCTTTTGTTTCCTTTACTGCTCGCTCAATATACAGGTTGAATAACATCGGGGAGAGGCTACAACCCTGTCTCACTCCCTTCCCAACCACTGCTTCCCTTTCATATCCCTCGAATCTTATAACTGCCATCTGGTTTCTGTACAGATTGTAAATAGCCTTTCGCTTCCTGTATTTTACTCCTGACAGCTTTAGAATTTGAAAGAGAGTATTCCAGTCAACATTGTCAAAAGCTTTCTCTTAGTCTACAAGTGCTAGAAAAGTAGGTTTATCTTTCTTTAATCTACTTTCTGAGATAAGTCGTAGGATCAGTATTGCCTCGCATGTTCCAACATTTCTATGGACCCAAACTCATCTCCCCCGAGGTCGGCTTCTACTAGTTTTTCCATTCCTACTTAGCTTTCATTTATCGCGAATTTCTCGCCCAACGCAAAGACTCAAGCGACTTGAGAAAAGCGCAAGTGACTCCCGTGTACGAGAAGGGAAAAAGAACGGACATCCATTATTACGGACGAATATCCGTAACATCGATTTGCTCTAGAATTATTGAACATATTGTCAGTTTGAATGTAATGAAATTTCTTGAGAGGGAAAAGCCAGTGTGCACAAATAAGCTCACATTTAGAAAGTATCGGTCATCCGAAACTCAGCTTGCCGTTTTCTCGCGAGACACCCTGGAGCCATGGATGAAGGGCAGCAGGCAGATTCCACATTCCCAGCGTTTGACACGATGTCCAACGGCAGAATATGGACGAAGGGACGAATATAGAGAATAGGATCACAGATATATTAGTGGCTTGAAGTAGGAGAACCCAGTATGTTGTCGACGACTGGCGAGCGTTCATCAGAGACAAGGGTATCGTCAGGAGTGGCCTAGGCGGACAGTGTGGGCACCAGTCTGTGGCAGTTTACTGATGATGCAGTGGTGTATGTGAAGGTATCGCAGTTGAGGGACTGTAGGAGGACAAGAGACCACTTTCTAGTTGGTGTGACGAATAGCAGTAAGTTAACGCAGGTGAGTAGGTAAAACACGAAATGCTCCAATGTAGCATTAGTAGTCTGCTACGTGACACAGTCAGACAGATTAAATATCTGGGCACAACGTTACAGAGCGATATGAAATGAAACGAGTATTTAAGGACGATAGTAGGAAAGGCGAATGGTCGGATTCTGTTTATTGGGATAATTTTAGGAAAGTGTGGTTCATTTAAAGTAGAATTTTGCACAGGGCATAACTTAATCATAGCTGACAATTGGTTCAAGAATCATAAAAGAAGGTTGTATACATGGAAGAAGCCTGGAGATACTAGAAGGTGTCAGATAGATTATATAATGATAAGAAAGAGATTTAGGTTTTAAATGGCAAGACATTTCCAGGGGCAGGTGTGGACTCTGACCACAATCTATTGGTTATGAACTGTAGATTAAAACTGAAGAAGCTGTAAAAAGGTGGGAATTTGAGGAGATGGACCTGGATAAAATGGCTAAACTAGAGGTTGTACAGAGTTTCAGGGAGAACATAAGGGAACAATTGGCAAGAATGGGGGAACGAGATACAGTAGAAGAAGAATGGGTTGCTTTGAGAGATGAAGTAGTGAAGGCAGCAGAGGACCTAGTATAAAAAGACAAGGGCTAGTAGACATCCTTGAATTTAATTTATGAAAGGAGAAAATGAAGAAATACAGTAAATGAAGCAGGCAAAAAGGAATACAAATCTCTCAAAAATGAGATCGACAGGAAGTGCAAAATGGCTAATCAGGGATGGCTAGAGGACAAATTTAAGAATGTAGAGGCTTATCTCACTAGGGGTAAGATAGATACAGCCTACAGGAAAATTAAAGAGACCTTTGGGAAAAAAGAGAGCCACTTGTATGAATATCAAGAGCTCAGATGGAAGCCCAGTTCTAAGCAAAGAGGGGAAAGCAGGAAAGTGGAAGGAGTATATAGAGGGTCTATACAAGGGTGATGTACTTGAGGACAATATTATGGAAATGGAAGAGGATGTGGATGAAGATGAAATGGGAGATACGATACTGTGTGAAGAGTTTGACAGAGCACTGAAAGACCCGAGTCGAAACAAGGCCCCGGGAGTAGAAAACATTCGATTAGAACTTCTGACGGCCTTGAGAGAGCCAGTCCTCACAAAACTCTACCATCTGGTAATCAAGATGTATGAGACAGGCGAAATACTGTCAGACTTCAAGAAGAATATAATAATTTCATTCCCAAAGAAAGCAGGTGTTGACATACATGAAAATTACCGAACTATCAGTTTAATAAGTCACAGCTGCAAAATACTAACGCGAATTCTTTACAGACGAATGGAAAAACTGGTAGAAGCCGACCTTGGGGAAGATCAGTTTGGATTCCGTAGAAATGTTGGAACACGTGAGGCAATACTGACCTTACGATCTATCTTAGAAGAAAGATTAAGGAAGGGGAAACCTACATTTCTAGCAATTGTAGACTTAGAAAAAGCTTTTGACAATGTTGACTGGAATACTCTCTTTCAAATTCTAAAGGTGTCAGGGGTAAAATGCACGGAGCAGAAGGCTATTTACTATTTGTACAGAAACCAGATGGCAGTTATTAGAGTCGAGGGCATGAAAGGGAAGTAGTGGTTGGGAAGGGAGTGAGACAGGGTTGTAGCCTCTCCCCGATGTTATTCAATCTATATATTGAGCAAGCAATAAAGGAAACAAAAGAAAAGTTCGGAGTAGGTATTAGAATCCACGGAGAAGAAATAAAAACTTTGAGGGTCGCCAATGACATTGTAATTCTTCAGTGACAGAAAAGGACTTGGAAGAGCAGTTGAACGGAATGGACAGTGTCTTGAAAGGAGGATATAAGGTGAGCATCAACAAAAGCAAAACGAGGGTAATATAATATAGTCGAATTAAGTCGGATGACGCTGAGGGAATTAGATTAGGAAATGAGACACTTAAAGTAGTAAAGGAGTTTTGCTATTTGGGGAGCAAAATATTTGTATGGAGTGCAGTCATGTATGGAAGTGAAACATGGACGATAAATAGTTTAGACAAGAAGAGAATAGAGGCTTTCGAAATGTGGTGCTACAGAAGAATGCTGAAGACTAGATGGGTAGATCACATAACTAGTGAGGAAGTATTGAATAGAATTGGGGAGAAGAGGAGTTTGTGGGACAACTTGACAAGAAGGGACCGTTTGGTAGGACATGTTCTGAGACATCAAGGGATCACAAATTTAGCGTTGGAGGGCAGCGTGGAGGGTAAAAATCGTATAGGGAGACCAAGAGATGAATACAGTAAGCAGATTCAGAAGGATGTAGGTTGCTGTAGGTACTGGGAGATGAAGGAGCTTGCACAGAATAGAGTAGCATGGAGAGCTGCATAAAACCAGTCTCAGGACTGCAGACAACAACAACAACAACATCAACAACATGGTTCGTTTGCAAAGGAAACCGCATATAGCACGCTAGTGCGTCATATTCCTGGGTGCTGATCGAGTGTTCTGGACCCGTACAAGGTCTGATTAAAGGAAGACATCGAATCAATTCAGAAGTGGGCTGCTAGATCTGTTACCGGTAGGTTCGAAGAACACGCAAGTATTTCGGAGATGCTTCGGGAACTGAATTGGGAATCCCGGACGGAAGCAGCTGTTTTCTACAAACTTCATTGAAAAAAATTTGAGGCTGACAGCAGAACGATTCTACTACCGCGACCGTACATATCGCGTAAGAACCGGGAAGATGAGAGAACTAGGGCTCGTACGGACAGTCGTATTTCACTTGTTCCGTTTGCGAGTGGAACAGCAAAGAAAATTTCTAGTAATGATCCAAGGTACCCTCCGACATGGACAGTAAGCCGGCCTGCGTAGCATGTATGTATATACACGTGTATAGATTAAACACTTAAAGAGCTTGCAATCGCTAGATATTCTTTTAACTGGCCTGTATTTTGGGGTGTATCGAGGAGAGTGCCAGTCTTGGTCAAAGACATACGCAACGTAAGCGCAAATAGAAATCGGTGATCTGCTACAGAAAGCTTAAATACTTGGTTTCTTCACTGCCGGCCATCGCAGTACTTGAGACAACTCGCCCGTTTCATTAGTCTCGACTTTAAACCCGTTTCCAAACTCCAGGAAGGAGCAGCCCTTTGAAGCGCCAACTTCGGCCATTCCTCAGTCTAATTCCGCAGTTGCTTTACGATTCTCTTCCGTCTGGGAATTTGATTAACTCGCCTCTGCGAAGCGTTTACTTTTCATTGCCGCGCTGATGCCGTTCTGTGAATTTGTTAGCACCCATCGCCGCCGATTGTAGCAGTTATCGCTGCTGAAAGTTGGCCACTATAACCTGTGTGTTCGTCTTTCAAAACAATGTAGCACGACAGTAGAATCTAGAACGTTCGTACCTAAAATAACTTACTGAAAGAATAGTGTGCATCGCTTAAACGTTGTATGGTTGGAAGTACAGAAGATTTTCGTTTGCTTGTACACTGAGAAACGGAGTTGAAGAACTTTTTTGTATTTTCTATATTGCAGTACTGTCAGCAGTCGTGGTAGTCTAATATATAAGAAACTGTCAGCCTCGGTTGCGGTAGTGAAACCAACCTTTACCTAGGTTTCAGCCCAAGTAATTAAGTCTCTTTCAAAAGATATGCCTGAATCTATAATTTGTCTAGGAGGGCATGGTCTAGTAATAAAAAATACTCAGGCTGTTTTAGTTTTATTTCTAGACCATGCCCTCCTAGACAAATTATAGATTCTACTGAAGATGGCTCAATTTCTTTGGGCTGAAACCTAGGTGAAGGTAGGTTCTATTACCGCAATCTAGACCGGTAGTTTGTTATATATTAGATTTAAAGAACTACTTTTACAAAACCCAGTAATTATTTCTATTTGCGATGAATAAAATTGAAATTCGTCACAAAGGTGATGCAAAAGCTCCGATACATAAAAAAAAGGCTAGAGTGCAGAAGTTCATTTGAGTGTGAGGTTAATCAGTGATGTCTCGTTGGTACCAAATTTCACAAGAATTATCCCCAACGCCACCTCTAGTGTGTTACACTATGAAAAGGTCATAGAACCCTCTCTTATTCACATTTCATCCTCCTTTTAACGCCTCCACGATGGCAGTGCCCTATGTTGAAATGACGCAGCTTTCAAATGGTTCAAATGGCTCTCAGCACTATGGGACTTAACTTCTGAGATCATCAGTCCCCTAGAAGTTAGAACTACTTAAACCTAACTAACCTAAGGACACATTCATGCTCCAGGCAGGATTCGAACCTGCAACCGTAGCGGTCGCGCGGTTTCAGAATGTAGCGCCTAGAACCGCTCGGCCACCCTGGCCGGCGACGCAGCTTTCTAGTGTGGTCGAGAAAGATATTGCAGACACACCGCCGCTCAACTTCGACACGGAAAGGGCTCAGAGAGTGGCAACCATGGGGAGCGAATGAAACCATCCCTACTCTTGAGGCGTTGATTCCACAGATTTTGCAGTCGAAAATGAGAGTCCACAGTGCGACATGTGACAGGAGGGCGTTCTTGATAATCTTTGACACTGCCAGCACCTCAAAGACGCTTCAAGCCTTGGCCTAAGAGATCATCGGCTAACAGCCCAACTGAACGTGTTCGTACCCCGTTGAAGTGCAAATTTCACTCTGGTGTCCCGCACGACAAAGGACTTTTGAAGAATCTTAAGCAACAAGTGGCGCTTCTGCTATTTCAGCCCTACTTAGGCGTGACCATAGAGGGGTGTCACATTGATACATGCGTGAATAGAACAGCTATGTGTTCCCAGTTCGGCAACACCCTCCGTGTCACTTGGCTATGTTCGTTTAGACTTCAAAAGCTGCACAGAGAAAACTGTTTGTGAGAGTCCTATGCGCCTGCAGGTAGATAACCATTTGACACCTACCCACTGCGGCACGACTACTAACAGGCAAAAGGACTCTCATGGGTTTTCTATGTGCATGTGAATTTTTAAAGCGCTCAAGATTTGCGGGCGGGGGGCGTTGACAGTATTGCCGAACTGAAGGAGTCTTAAAGCGACCATTCCCCATTTTATTCACGCATGTATCAATGTCGCACTATTCCACTGTCTCGCCACAGGAGGCCGCAAAACAGGAGCTGAAGAAGCATGAGCACACTTGACCGCTTCGAATAGCTTTCAAATTTTGTCAAATGGTTTCACACTGAACACCAGAGCAAAAATTGCATACGGACTGCTATCACGTTCAACCGGATTGGTAGTCGACGATGGCGGTAGAGAAGGGTTGAAGCATCCCAGGAGTATCACCAGTGCCACAGAACATCTGTTAGTCATCGCGCGTGAACTGTCGTTTTCTACCGTTAAATGTGTGGAAATCAACGTCTCAAGGAAAGGGGTGGTTTCATTGACACCATTTACGTCATCTCCTGAGGCCTTTTCGAGTTCGATTCTTGGTGGCGGTGAAACGTTTAATTCTTGCCGTCATAAGAAAAATGAGTCGTGGTTCTAATCTCCGTCGTAGAAGCGTCAAAACAAGGGGCGAAATGTACACTACTGGCCATTAAAATTGCTACACCACGAAGATGACGGGCTACAGAATCGAAATTTAACCGACAGGAAGAAGATGCTGTGATATGCATATGATTAGCTTCTGAGAGCATTCACACAAGGTTCGCGCCGGTTTGAAACCTACAACGTGCTGACAGGAGGAAAGTTTCCATCCGATTTCTCATACACAAACAGTAGTTGACCGGCGTTGCCTGGTGAAACGTTGTGATGCCTCGTGTAAGGAGGAGAAATGCGTACCATCATGTTTCAGACTTTGATAAAGGTCGTATTGTAGCCTATCGCGATTGCGGTTTATCGTATCGCGACATTGCACCTCGCGTTGTTGGAGATCCAATGACTGTTAGCAGAATATGGAATCAGTTGGTTCAGAAGGGTAATACGGAACGCCGTGCTGGATTCCAACGGCCTCGTATCAATAGCAGTTGAGATGACAGGCAGCTTAACCGCATGGCTGTAACGGATCGTGCAGCCACGTCTCGATCCCTGAGTCAACAGATGGGGACGTTTGCAAGACAACAACCACCTGCACGAACAATTCGACGACGTTTGCAGCAGCACGGACTATCAGCTCGGAGACCGTGACTGCGGTTACCCTTGACGATGAGTCACAGACAAGAGCGCCTGCGATGGTGTACTCAACGACGAACCTGGGTGCACGAATGGCAAAACGTCATTTTTCGGATGAATCAAGGTTCCGTTTACAGCAATGTGATGGTCTCATCCGTGTTTGGCGACATCGCGGTGAACGCACATTGGAAGTGTGTATTCGTCATCGCCAATCTGGCGTATCACCCGGCGTGATGGTATGGGGTGCCACTGGTTACACTTCTCGGTCACCTCTTGTTCGCATTGACAGCACTTTGAACAGTGGACGTTACATTTCAGATGTGTTACGAAACGTGGCTCTACCCTTCATTCGATCCCTGCGAAACCCTACATTTCAGCAGCATAATGCACGACCGCATGTGGCAGGTCCTGTACGGGCCTTTCTGGATAGAGAAAATGTTCGACTGCTGCCCTGGCCACCTCATTCTCAAGATCTCTCACAAACTGAAAACGTCTGGTCAATGGTCATAATACGTCAGTCAATACTCTTGATGAACTGCATGGGCAACTGTACCTGTACACGCCATCCAAGCCCTGTTTGACTCAATGCCTGGATTACGGCCAGTGGTGTTTGTTCTGGGTACTGATTTCTCAGGATCTATGCATCTAAATTGTGTGAAAATGTAATCACATGTCAGTTCAAGTATAATATATTTGTGCAATGAATACCCATTTATGATCTGCATTCCTTCTTGGTGTAGCAATTTTAATGGCCAGTAGCGTAGGTATGAGGGGGTGTGTCGACCTTCCCATCAAGTGACACGACCACGATATTGTGGGGCAGAACTCTGTTGAATTTTGGTGCCAATGTGATATAAAATACACACCTTATAACCCACATCAACTTCCGGCTTCGTATGTGTTGAAACCTTGCTGTTCGAAGCGTGGCTAAGCCCGAAGGTGAGGTCTCAGGGCTCCAAGCTTTTCCGCCATTAGATGACTGTCGTAGGCACATGTGAGCTAAGTTTCAAACTTGTACGTCACAATGGCAACTATTACAGGGTTTCGAAAGAGTGATCCCTTAATTGTGTTGTGCAATGTATCAAACGACTGAATTAAGGACATCCCTGCTTATAGTGAGCGAAATACAGTGATAAAAAAAGTAAAAGATGCACAGATTACGGGGAGATATTAAAAAGAAAGGGTGTATGAGTATTAACATTTTAGTCTTTTTCCTGTCAGGAGCCCCTTGGAGTGTGTCCCTTTACTTGTCTGATTGACGAAAGGTTAATCCCTTGCATATCTGAGAGCGTCAGTTTGTAAAAGTAAACAGGGTGGTCCATTGATAGTGACCGGGCCAAATATCTCACGAAATAAGCGTCAAACGAAAAACTACAAAGAACTAAAGTTTTCTAGCTTGAAGTGGGAAAACAGATGGCCCTATGGTTGGCCCGCTAGATGGCGCTGCCATACGTCAAATGGGTATCAACTGGGTTTTTTAAAATAGGAACCCCCATTTTTATTACATATTCGTGTAGTACGTAAAGAAATATGAATTAGTTGGATCCCTTTTTCCGCTATGTGATAGATGGCGCTGTAATAGTCACATACGTATAAGTACGTAGTATCACGTAACATTCCACCAGTGCCAACGGTATTTGCTTCGTGGTACATTACCCGTGTTAAAATGAACCGTTTACCAATTGCGGAAAAGGTCGATATCGCGTTGATGTATGGCTATTGTGATCAAAAATCCTGAACGATGTCATCCAAGTGTCCGGACCGTTCGACGGATAGTTACGTTATTTTTAGGAAACAGGATGTGTTCAGCCACATGTGAAACGTCAACCACGACCTGCAACAAATGATGATGACCAAGTAGGTGTTTGAGCTGCTGTCGTGGCTAAATCGCACTAGTAGCAAACAAATAATCTGTGCATCAGTAGCAAACAAATTGTGCGAGAATCGGGAATCTCCAAAACTTTGGTGTTGAGAGGAATGTCGCTACACGTATTGCCAAATGCAGTGAGGTTGACGGACATCATTTAAAAATAGCTCTGAGCACAATGGGACTTAACATCGGAGGTCTTCAGTCCCTTAGAACTACTTAAACCTAACTAACCTAAGGACATCACACACATCCATGCCCGAGGCAGGATTCGAACCTGCGACCGTAGCGGTCGCGCGGTTCGAGACTGATGAGCCTAGAACCGCTCGGCCACGGCCGGCGGCATCATTTCCAGCATTTATTGCATTAATGTGGTATTTACAGATAATCACGCTGTAACAGCATGCGTTCTCAGAAATGATAAGCTGACAAAGGTACGTGTGTCACATTGAAACAACCGAAATAAAATGTTCAAACCTGTTACCAACTTTTCGTGTAAAATTGTGAGCTACATGTTTGTGACTATTACAGCGCCATCTACCACAAAGCGAAAAAAGTGGTCCAACTAAAACATTCATATTTCTTTACGTACTACACGAATATGTAATAAAAAATGGGGGTTCCTATTTAAAAAAAAAACGCAGTTGATATATGACCTATGGCAGCGTCATCTAGCGGGGCAAACATAGCGCCATCTGGTTTCGCCCTTCAAGCTAGGCAACTTTCGTTCTTTGTAGTTTCTTCGTTTGACGGTTATTTCGTGAGATAATTGGCCGGGTCAGGATCAATGAACCACCCTGTATAAGAAAGATTATGCACCGGATTTCTCATACGAAAATCGTATTTGAGTTTTGATTGTTTGTGAGACGATCGTGTTACGTCCCTTATCATTTGACAGTGGCCAGGGAGTACTTTTTGGAAACCGGCTGGTGTTTTAAGCACTTGAGACTGGTGAAGGCCGGAAGATATTTTATTGAGTGTAACCATTAGGATTAGGAAATGAGACACTTAAAGTAGTAAAGGAGTTTTGCTATTTGGGGAGCAAAATAACTGATGATGGTCGAAGTAGAGAGGATATAAAATGAAGACTGGCAATGGCAAGGCAATCGTTTTTGAAGAAAAGAAAATTGTGAACATCGAGTATAGATTTGTGTGTCAGGAAGTCGTTTCTGAAAGTATTTGTATGGAGTGTAGCCATGTATGGAAGTGAAACATGGACGATAAATAGTTTGGACAAGAAGAGAATAGAAGCTTTCGAAATGTGGTGCTACAGAAGAATGTTGAAGGTCAGGTGGGTAGATCACGTAACTAATGAGGAGGTATTGAACAGAATTGGGGAGAAGAGAAGTTTGTGGCACAACTTGACTAGAAGAAGGGATCGGTTGGTAGGACATGTCCTGAGACAACAAGGGATCACAAATTTAGCATTGGAGGGCATCGTGGAGAGCAAAAATCGTAGAGGCAGACCAAGAGATGAATGCATTAAGCAGATTCAGAAGGATGTAGGTTGCAGTAGGTACTGGGAGATGAAGAAGCTTGCACAGGATAGATTAGCATGGAGAGCTGCATCAAACCAGTCTCAGGACTGAAGACCACAACAACTACAAGCCATTGCGAGACTCTGCATCCTCACAGAGCTGACGTTGAAGTGTCTTTCTTGGCCTGTTGGGGCTGTATCTTTCGTAACCTCGCAGTGGAGGGGGCAACGACGAGTTGAGATAAGGAGAGTGGGTGTTTAGCCGACGTGCCAGACAAACGTCCGCTGCAATTCGCGCCCGCGGCTGCCTGGAGCCTCACCCACTGACCGCAGCGCCACACGCGGAGCGCAATCAGCCCCTCTGATTGGCTAACGAGGCGCGAAATGCGGCCGACCGCCTTCAGCGCGCCAATCCCGGGTCGCGTAGCATAGCGTTCGCTGCCGTGCACTGCCGTGTCGCACTTTTGCGCCAGACTGCGCCCATTAATTAATCTCCGCGCCATTACCTGCCGTGATGACGGGGCGGCGAGGAAACCTACCTACCTAACCTGTCACCGGCGCCGGGCGACACACAGCGTTCTGGCTAGAGGCTGTGTTAAGGGGTGTAGGACGTCAAAAGGGCCGACTTGGAGCACGAGATGCACCAGAGGACATTTTAATTTTAACTGTCCATACTTTTACTAATAAATTCATAAAACTTTGACAGCATGACCAGGAAGGATTCAGGATTCACACTCATAATAGTGGAAGTTCAAACACACAAAAGAATATTTTTTTGTTTTGCTTGTCAAATTTCAACATTTTTTTCACTTACTATTGGCTGCATTTGTTGCTATAGGTACACTTTTCTTCATAAGTAAGCGAGATTGTTTGATGAATTTTGCACAGCATACAAACCATCCTTACAGGTGTATGAAACTCTACAATTTTCCAAATCTATTAAAAACTGTGGTAAGAACTGAGGTAATTAACTATAAGAGTTGAGTTTTTTTCTTAACATGAAGTTCAATTTGCAACAGCTCATTCATTTTTTCATAAAATTCTAGAGTTTCTTATACCTTTAAGTATGGTTTGTGTGCTGTGCAAAATTCATTGAAGAATCTCTCTTATTTACGAAGAAAAGTGTACCTATAGCAACAAATGCAGCCAGTAGTAAATAAAAAAAGGATGAAATTTCACATGTAAAAAAATTATTTTTTATGTTTTTGAACTTCCACTACTATGAGTGGGAATCCTGAATCCCTGATGGTCATGCTGACAGAGTGTCACGAATTTATTTGTAAAAGTATAGACAGTGGGAAGTAAAATGTCCTCGTGTGCCTGTCTGCCTCCAAGTCGGGCCGCTTGACGTCCTATCCTAGCTAATGATTTTTATCAGTCAAGCAATGAGAGTTTTCACCGTTGCACAGATACTACATGAGTCTATTGTCGGGTACAAGTTGATCATACTAGGGTAGGAAGGGTAGCGGGTACACGATTCCGAAGTACAACTGAGGTCTTCGGCCTTCTTAACAACAGGGTGCCGCAGAGACAAGCAGCCTGTGTAAGTATAAAGGAAATGCAGTGAATCACAGAAACGAGGAGCTGAAATCAGTTTTTTTTATAGTGAAAAACACAGTGAAATTTACATTTATGGAAGATGTCGAAAGTGACCCCTGCAGCATAAATACACAGCATATGCGGTCAGTGTTTGTATGACGTTTCTATTAATATCGCCTGCCAGGTCGTTAATATATAACATGAACTGCAAGGGTCCCTGTGGCACAACTGCTGTTACTTCTACACTGATGAGCGAAAACATTATGACTACCTGCTTAATAGCGCGTCATTCCGTCTTTGGAACGAAATGCACCACTGATTCTGTGTATCAGAGATGCGACAATTTGTTGGTACGTTTGTGGAGGTATACGCCATTAGATGTCTACGCGGAGGTCATGCAATTCGCATAAATAATGGGGCGCTGATTTGCGTACGCGATGATTGCTTCCGACAGCGACGTCCGCTGCTCGTGGTTTATTGGCTAGCGTTGCTGCCTCCGGATCAAGAGGTCCGGGGTTCGATTCCCGGCCGGCTTGACGATTTTCTCTGCCCGGTGACTGGTTGTGTGTGTTTCAACCACAACCACCACCACAACCACCACCACCACCACCACCACCACCACCACCACCACCACCACCACCACCACCACCACCACCACCACCACCACCACCACCACAACCACCACCACCACCACCACCACCACCACCACCACCACCACCACCACAACCACCACCACCACCACAACCACCACCACCACCACCACCACCACCACCACAACCACCACCACCACCACAACCACCACCACAACCACCACCACCACAACCACCACCACCACCATTGGTGACAGTGGCTAGATTGGAATGTGTAAAAATTGGGTCGCTGATGACGACGCAGTTGAGCGCCCCCACAAATCCAACATCATTATCCGATGGGTTTACACTGGACGAATTTGGTCGGCGAGAGATGAATGTGAGCTCATTATAATGCTCCTCAAACCTCTGAGCACGGTTAAGGTTCCGAGACACGGACAATTACACTGATGAAGGACGACATCGCCGTCGAGGAGGAGATACAGATGGTTCGCAGCTGCCAGCGTGTCTTCGATTACTACCACAGACCCCAGGCAAGCGCAGGAGAATGTCTCCCCTAGCACAATACTCCTCCCACTACCCTGCTTACGGAGCGCGCTGCACGTTTCGACCCATTGTTCACCTCGATTCCAGCTTTTATGGGGACGACGAGCGACTGAGTGTAGCAAAAACGTGAATCAACCGAAGAGCTGACACGTTTCCATTGATCGACGGTCGAATCCCGATGTTGCCGTGCCCACTACAATCGTAATTGACGATGTCCTTGGGTCAACATGTGAGCACGTAGGATTGGTATGCTGTGCAGCTCCATGTTCAACTATGTTTTATGAACGGTGTGGTCCGAAACACTTGGGTGCACCAGGATTCTGCTCTTTCCTCAGAGATACCACAGATCACCACCTGTCCTACTTTACAGAGCAGACAGGTCTCCGAACCCCACACTCGGTGAAGAATCGTGGACGTCCGAGTATTTAGCGCCTAGTGGTAGTTTCCCTGTAGCTCTACCTCTGTCTGTAGGTACTTGAGCATGCGACCAGTTTCGCCGCTTCCGATATACTCGTTTACAGGCTCTGCCCAATGATAATCTTCCCTTTGTCAAAATCGTTTATCTCAATCAATTTCCCCATTTGCAGGCCATATCTTCGCTATGGCGATCCCCACATCCATGTCTGCTCCGTTTACTCACTTTTGTTACTGTATCATGTGCCCGCAACGCTACCAAGCGCCATGCAACGTCGTAGTGAGCAGTAGTCAATGTTTTGGTATGTCAGTATACACATATTGCCTGATAAAGGTGAGTGAAGCACCCAGAAGGTAAGCGCCGTAGCATTAGATTCGACGCTCAAAACAGTCTCTTCTCACTGACCACTCCCATCCCCTCTTTCCATAGTTTTAAAGGAAACTAATGGAGAATCACGACCGAGAGTTCAAGAGTCTCTTTTTGGAAGCCCTAATGTTCTTGTGACGACATTAACATCTGGAAAACTAACGTCTGATCACGTCAAAACATGTTTGACACAATGTTTCCATTCCCAGTGTGGGGAAAAAACTGCGTGATTACTCAATTCTTCTGATCGCTGAAGACTTGGTGGGATACTTACAGACCTCGGATGTATATGACATTTGATGCTGAAAGAACTTTGTTAGAAGATTTACGGATCTAGCTCTGCTGAATCATTATTCTGTCGGTGTCCACTTGAGACACACTATAATCAAGCTGAAGTCACAAGAACGAAATCAATTGTCTCTCCCCCCCCCCCCCCCCCCAATGTTTTCCAGTGTCCTAAAATATGCTTCGTACAATTCATGATATTTATAAGATCGCTGGCCACAAATAGGAATCATACAGAATTTTGTTTTATATTGTGATGTTCGTCGTGTGTATTTGCACATCTCATGAGCATGGTCTAAAAATATATTTTAAGCATTTATTTGCACATAATTATTACTGTAATAATTTATATCATAGTAAGCTATATATAAGTAAAATAAAGAATAATAATGAATGTATGGATATTTTAATTACATATGTTGAAAATATTCCGACAGCACATTGTGTGCAGCTTATTTTCCTAGAATAGTGTTTCAAAAACCTACTGTATTACGCATAAGTTGATGTTGCTTAAAAGCTTTTTAATTTTTGTGACAAAGGTTTTCATTTTTAAAATTTAATTGTTACTAGTGGGGCATTTTCCAAAATTTCAAATTATTCCTAAACATGGTTATACACTGTGAAGTATTCACTCTTCAGCAGAGTGTGCGTTGATATGAAACTTCGTGGAAGACTGAAAGTGTGTACCAGGCCAAGACTGGAACTCGGGACCTTTGTCTTTCGTGGGCAAGTGCTCTGCTATCTCACATTGCCCACGAAAGCTTGAAATTGTGCGCTTATGGAATATCGTCTTAGTTATGGCACTCGATTTGTGACTTCCTGTCAGAGGTCAGCGTTAGTATTAATTGACGGGAAGTCATAGAGTAAAACAGAAGTGATTTCTGGCATTCATAAGGTAGTTTCATAGTCCCTTTGCTGTTCCTTATCTATATAAACGATTTGGGAGGCAATTTGAGTAGCCGTCTTAGGTCTTTTTGCAGATGACGCTGTCGTTTATTGACTAATAAAGTTATCAGAAAATAAAAAAAAATTGCTAAACGATTTAGAAAAGATATCTAAATGGTGCGAAAAGTGACAGTTGACTCCAAATAACGAAAAGTATGAGGGCACCCACTTGAGTGCTAAAAGGAACTCGTTCAACTTCGGTTACACGATCAATCAATTAAATCTAAAGGCCGTAAATCCAACTAAATACCTAGATATTACAATTACGAACAACTTAATTTGGAAGGAACACATAGAAAATGTTGTGGGGGAAGGCTAAACCAAGACTGTGTTTTATTAGCAGGACACTTAGAAAATGTAAGAAACATACTACACTACGCTTGTCCGTCCTCTTCAGATAGAACTGACGGAGTACATCGAAAAAGTTCAAAGACAGGCAGCACGTTTTGTATTATCGCGAAATACAGGAGAGTGTCACAGTGATGATACAGGATTTCGTTGCGACGGAATCTTCTCACGAAATTCCAATCACCAACTTTCTCCTCCGAATGCGAAAATATTTTGTTAACACTGACCTACATAGGGCGAAACGATCACCACGAGAAAATGAGGGAAATCAGAGCTAGTACGTAAAGATATAGGTGTTCGTTCTTTCTGCTCACTATACGGTGAGGGGAGGGGGGGGGGGGGGTTCACCAGAGGCCGAACCGCACAGTAACCCTGAAAGAGTGGTTCGGAGTGGGGCGGCCGAGGGGTGAAGTGCGCTGCGGTAGTCGTCGTGGGGTTCTGGACCACTGCGGCTGCGGCGGGGACGGAGCCTCTCCGTCGTTTCTAGGGCACCAGTTAACATACAACTTTTCCCTTACAACGTTTTTCAAATTAGTTATTTACTCACTGCAAAAAAATGGTTCAAATGGCTCTGAGCACTAGGCGACTTAACTTGTGAGGTCATCAGTCTCCTAGAAGTTAGAACTAATTAAACCTAACTAACCTAAGGACATCACACACGTCCATGCCCGAAGCAGGATTCGAACCTGCGACCGTAGCTACTCAGTGCAAAGGTGCGTTATAGGACAACGTCCCCTTTTCTTATTAATCTTTTCTTTTTTTCGCTGTCTTTGTAGATAATCTGATGACAGCCCAAAAACGTGAAAGCGTTATTTAATAATCATTTTCTGCAACCAAGACTGTTTTCTTTTTCAAATAATCCGCCAAAGCCAGCCAATACAGTGAAAAATGTTTGATCTATTATTTTAGTATTTTGTATGACGACATGGCCGTCCTTCCAAAATGATTATAACAACATCTATCACAAGGTGCGAAAGACAAATAATGAACAGAAAGTTTAGTGCAATTGCTAAAGTATTATTATTTATTTACACATATATTAATTTAATTATCTGACGGGCAATTAAGCCACATGTGGTACCAGAAGAAGCCTTTCGTGCAATATTTATAGCGATCTAACAGCCATGCTACAACATAAGCCTTGTGTGTAAGCTGGGCGTCTCCACGTGGTAAAGAAAAGGCCAAATAAACAACTGAAACGCAAACTACTAGCCGCTCTGACAGACCGAGCTATCGACACACAACACAACACCAAAGCGACACAGAAGAAGACACACAGCAGCACGAGGAAGTCCTACCTGCTCTGCGGACCTGAATGTCTCCCGGTCTGCGCACTCCGTAGGAGCCTGCAATGACGAAACACGACACTCAAAGCCAGCACACAACAGGCGGGGCACGAGGCCGCGACGACCACGACATTGACTGCTCGCGCCGCGCAACACGAATACAGCACAGGAATTCACAGGTTGCTGTTAAAAGCCTGGTAGAAATTCAGCTCCCAAAGGTACCTCAAATGCCTAGCCTATAACGGCTACGATGTCCAAGACTGCTAACATGCGTAAAAGTGTATCACTGTTTCGAAACCTTGCAATTGTCTCCCATTTGAAATTTGGCTCAAAGTGCCTTCAACCTTCCTTTGTAACGATGCAAAAGTGTGGACCCCTGCGCTGTTACCCTCTGGTCCGAAGATGGTACAAATGTCAAGGTGACAACACAAGGGACACGAAGATCATAACTCAGTTCATTTGAGCTGTAAGGCAGGTTAATGGCGTCACGCTGGCACCAATTTCCCCCTATTCTACCCAACGCCATCGTTAATGTGCCACGTGATGAGAAAGTCGTCACACACCGTCTTACCCCCATTCTGCCCTTACTTTTGACGTATCTTTGTCAGTGGTAACACTGGTGCCCGTCAGATCATCGAAGTTAAGCGCTGTCGGGCTGGGCTAGTACCTGGACGGGTGACCATCCGGTCTGCCGAGCGCTGTTGGCAAGCGGGGCGCACTCAGCCCTTGTGAGGCAAACTGAGAAGCTACTTGACTGAGAAGTAGCGGCTCCGGCCCTGTAAACTGACATATGGCCGGGAAAGCGGTGTGCTGACCACATTCCCCCCCCCCTCCCCCCCATATCCGTATCTGGTGACGCCTGCGGGCTGAGGATGACACGGCGGCCGGTCGGTACCAAAATGTTCAAATGTGTGTGAAATATTATGGGACTTTACTGCTAAGGTCATCAGTCCCTAAGCTTACACACTACTTAACCTAAATTATCCTAAGGACAAACACACACAACCATGCCCGAGGGACGACTCTAACCTCCACCGGGACCAACCTTACGGTCCATGACTGCAGCGCCTCAGACCACTCGGCTAATCCCGCGCGGCCCCGGTCGGTACCGTTGGGCCTTCCAAGAGCTGTTCGGATGGAGAGTTTCACGCATCTGTCTTGGTACTCAGACCTGCGATGCCCAATTTTGAAACCACATAGTTTACTTATGGTGGCTGAGGAAAACATTTCAGACACACTGCAGCTCAGAATCGACACGAAAGGTCCTCAGGAGGTTGCATAACGGACGTCAGTGGAACCGCCGCAATGAAACCTCCTAAAGGGAGCCAAAGGGGTTGCCTGCCCACAGGGGCTAGAGCATCCGCGAGGCACTGCTCTGCCGAATGGGTGTGGAGGTCTGGACAGGCACATTTTTAACCTGCGCTACGAAGGTGCGTAGGTGGCACTAAGATTGCTGCCGAACTGGGAAGTAAGAGGTTGACCTACAGAGACCCTTCGCCGTTTAATTCACGCACATGTCACTGTCGCATCACTCTGGGATCGCGCCACAGGAGAGCCGGAAACAGGATGGCTGAAAAAACAGTAACACTCTTTGCTGTTTTGGATCACGCTCAGATTTCAGCGAATTGTTTTGAACGGTCACTAATGGTTCCACCACGTATACAAGAGAAAAAATTGCAGTCGCACTACACTCCAGAGGGGTCATATCACGTTCAGTGGGGTTTCAGCCCTGTAATGCCCTTAGAATAGGGTTGAATCGTTCAGGGATGGGGAGGGGGTTGTCAGTAGTGTCTAACATTGTCTAGAACGTTCGCAAAGCGAACTATAGTTTTATATTGAATAGTGTGGGAATCAACATCTCAAGGGAGGGGGTGGTATCATTGATGTCCTTCATGCCAACATCTGAGGGCTTTACGTGTCCATTCTGAGCTCCATTGTATATGAAATGCTTTCCCCGGCCACCCATAAGAAAACAGCGTTCTTTCAGCCCTGGGCATCGCGGTTCTGATCACCATTGTAGAAGTGACAAAAGAAGTTGTGTTATGTGGTAAGAGGGGGCGTGCCGACTTTCCTATAGCGTGCCACGTCCACAGTGGCGTTAAGTAGAGCTGTGTTTAAATTTGTGACTCCATTAATCCACCTTACACGTCACATGAACTTCTGCGATGGGACCTTTTTCCTCGCGCGTGTCGACACCTTGCTGTTTGAGGTGCTGGCCTGCCCGATGGTGAGTCGCAGGGTGCCACGCTTTTGTTTCATTACACAGGAAGGCTGTGGGAACTTTCAGCCAGCAATTACGGCTTTTCTGAGAGGAAGTAGCTTTTTTGCGCAGTATATAGCTTTCCTCCCTGTCCCTGCCCAAAGGCCAGAATCTCTGAAAGCGATGTCCTAACCTACAGTTTCTGGTGCTATGTAATACCTTCAACTCATTACATCCAATAAATGTAAGGCAAATCTTCTCCCATCGAACCTAAATTAACTGTCGCAGTCTGTTCCATATCAATGCTGCTCACCCAAAAATAATCATTACATCCCATTTCGTAATCTCTTTATACGGGGGTTGCGCTGTTTGTCTTTTGAAAAACAGTCAAAGACAAACACTTTTCAGCTTTCCAAAGTATTTGCCTCCAAAATATGTACACTTTTGCTTGCTTTCGAACCGATTTTGGAAACATCTTTTACTCTCCGATTTTGATAAATGTCTAAAATTTGGTTTTGGAAGCATTCAGCAGCATCTTGGTGTTAAGAAAATCGGGTGAACACATCATTGTTTGGCACAAAACTACAAAAATAATTCATCAGGAGATAAAACAGGTTAATACGGGAAGCGTGACAAATTTGTTTTTCTCCGTCAAATAATAGATTGCGCATGCAGACCATCGCTCGACAGTCGCAGTGATAGGGGTAGAACTTAATTTGAGTCACTCCAATGTTCATCAGGTGGTGACCAATGAATTGGGTATGAGGAAAATCTGCTCAAAAATCGTTCCAAGAAACAGGATATGACGGAGGACAGATGCGCTGATAATATTCCATCAAATGAATTTTATTCCATTTCTGGAAAGCAAACACTTTGGGGTCCTGGAGAATATTCAAATAGCTACAACCGATGAGCTGAGGTTATTCCAGTGCCTAGTTCCCACACCATTGTGACGTGTACAAGAACCGACTCCAGCCCCGTATGGCCTCCCAAGGGAACAATCTTCAGTTCTAACGTTACTGGGATAAAACAAATGAAAAAAAATCAGTCTCATTATTTTTGTACACCTCGTATACCATTTAGTGCCATATTCAACCAGTAATTGACGCAGTTGAATGTGGAGAGAAACTCCCAGATGAAGAGCCAAGTGGGCAAAGCAGAAGAAACCGTGGCTGGCTACATCAAATTATATTTCGAACGACCTGTCAGAGGGCCACTTTATGCAGTATTTAGGTGGACTATTACCCTCCATGCCAGCATCTTTCTGTTACACGTCACTATTCCCGCTGTCTGCATCCGCAGCCGAGTGGTCAATGCCAAGCAGTGAACCTCGGTTCAAGTCCCAATAGTGGCAGAAATTATTCCTGGATTGGTGGACGGGAACAGGGTTCCTTCAGCTTCGTGATACTAACTGAGGAGCTGCTTAACCGAGTGCTAGCGCGTCCAACGTCAGGGCGGTCACAACAGCCCAGAGGGTAGGGTGCCCCTCCATACCTCATCCAAATGACGCCTCATGACGGATCATGGGCCTCTGTCCAGTCGTGAAGATAGATGTGACATAACCTGCCCGCGAAAGCAAAGTACGTCAAAGCAAAACTTACGTCGTCACAATCGTATTGCAACAGCAATGTGGTCACGTCAGCCATTAGAAAGCCATACCTAGACGTCACGAAAGCAGTGTAGAAGAACAGACCAGAGCACAAGGCAGTTAGGGAAAATAGAGGTGAAAGTTGCGATAGAACAGAACCGCATGGCTCCAGTAGAAATTAAACTACACGAATGGGTAAACAGCCCAATGGCAACTTGTTCACACACGTCAAAACGTTCTGGACACAGAGGTGTAAACACACAGGTACACTGAAGGCAATATCTTCCACAAGTAACAGTTATCACAGATAATGTTCACATAGTAAGCATATAATTTAACAGCGCACAAAAACGGATACGTTTTGGAACAGGTATGCAGCAAAATTTGTAACATTTAAGCCCCTTATTGTTTCGAGCCATTACCGTTTATGAACAAAACGTTCTGCTTCAAATAGCTGTAAATCGTTAACTGAACGAACTGCAGATCAGGTATGTAAAAACTGTAGCTATAATTGCACAGATGTTAACGCATGAGGAGAGCGGCCCCACAATTTTAAAAGCTTTATTGGCCATAGTAAAGTTATTAAATAACTGGGAATTAAAAGTTTTAAAAAGGAAATATTCGCCAAAAATTTTGACTTCACGTAAAAAACTGTTTGTAATTGAGTATGTAAATTATTTTTTATTTTATTGTTCGATGTTAATACCATGCAGAAAGCACCATGTTACATAAGTGGTACATATCACAGCAACTCCGTCGAATATCCTGGCAGATTATAAATTTCATCCAGACCGATAACAAATTGTGAAATTATATAAAAACCGCAAAGCACCTGATATAATAATAATACGCCCTTATGACAAACGTCAAATTAAGTTCTTTTGGATTATGGAGGAGGAACATTAGAAATCTACTAATTTCATCTCAAGTGACTGCACATTATCTTGCGCTTGTATGTAGGATTTCTCAAGATAAAGAATAATTGATTGAAACAAAGGGTTTACTCTTACCAGTCACTATTTATTTATTTATTTGCATGACACGTTTCAAAGTTTCAAGCCTCTATCATCAAGCGTGTATCTTATTTTATGACTTTGGGGTAAAATGAAGTACTGCCTGGTGGAGAAGAGAGGACCACTGGTTACTCCAAAGTCGTGACACAAAACATACACGTCGTATTAATCCCAATAAATCCAACTGATGAAGGAAGTTTAAATCTCTGAAAAGCGTCGTTGAACTACATAAACAGTGACTGGTAACAATAAATCTATTGTTACATTTGATATCAATAACAGACACCAAAAACGTTCAGATTTAAAGATAAAAGCCATATGTACTCATAGATAAGACGTTAGTGCCTGATAGATTATCGGTTCCGTAGTACGGAATTCTCTGTGGTGGAAGAGACCCAACTAAAGGTGCACACTACAACACTTTTAAAAATGCTTGGTGATTCTGTGAGATGTATAATTTTCTGGTGTGAGGACAGTGGTGATCCAGGTTAGAAATTGATGTTACGACTTTCTTAATGTTTTGCACAAAGTGATTTGATGATTGTGTATCAGTATCAACTGGTGTCTCACATACACTTCACACACAGAAAAAAAGTTGACTATTTTGCAATTAAATTTTGTGTTAAAGCATAGCTTCACTATAAAAAACTGTAAAATATTTAGATATTTATTAAAATTTTACAAATAATATCAGTATAGAGAAGATTTCACAGATCTGTTTGTCTTTTGCGACGCACTAAGCTCTGGGACCTCCATCAGGAAATGTTGCAATGGGAGTAGGGAGGACAAGTTACTGCCATGACACACCTCTTCCAGCTGCCAACAACCAAATCATGTTCTTCAAAACATGTTTATTTTTGTTGCTGTAATATTTATATCATTTTTTTAATCCTTGAAGTTTTACGGAAGTGGCCAGCGAATTCACATCGCCGAGGATGCGTTAACTGGTCTGTATTCGAGTTGGTGAATGCGAAGCAAAGAAAGGTGGAATATGGCTTTATGTTTGACGAGATTTTCACTTTTTGAGACTGTTTTAGAAGTTTTGGATGTTAAAGGTCCGATTTTAAAATAAAATTTAATCTAGTAGAAACCAAATATTACTAATTTAACTGATTTTTTTAACTAAATTTAAAGAGCTTAATTTGCATTTACAAGGTGAGAGTCCAAGTATTCATAAAAACAAAGCGCATCATTTCAGGTTTCCTTGGCAGAACTGAGCTAAGGAAGCAAACCATTGGACAGTGGGAATTTTACCATTTTCAAAATCTGTCTGAGACAAACTGCCCAGATGATAAATCAAGCTACGATCAACATTTAAATATTCTTCACACATATTCTGAATGTACGTTCGAAGATGCTTCAACAATACACACAACGCAGCTGATTGTCAAACCAAAAAACCATGTGATGGTCACATTACAAGAAGAGCTGATCGAAACAACTACCAATGAAGGACTTAACGTGCGGTTTAGAATAAGATATCAGCAATACTGGCTTTATAGAAACATACTTGTTACTTATTTCGTATTATGGACTTTTGCAAGTAAGTTTTTGATACTTTTTCGATCTTCATATCTCGTAGGACGGAGTTTCAGTGTAGTTGAGAATAATTTATGTAAGAATTTTATTTGATCTGCATTTCAGGTAGTAAGTGGATAGAACTTGACATTTTTAAAAGTTTTTCACTCTGCACTTCTACAGTCAAAGTGAGTACTACTGTATCAGCTGTCAAAAACGTATTTGAAATTGACGAATTTGTAAAAATTCAGTATATATAAAGGCGGGGTGTCTGCCCAATACCGAACAACTTGGCAGATAGTCTACGAGGCACCTCAGGTGTAAGGCCTTATCATAAATAAGGTCATTCAAGAAGGAGAACAAAGCTCTAATAGGGGAGAGAGAGAGAGAGAGAGAGAGAGAGAGAGAGAGAGAGAGAGAGAGAGAGAGAGAGAGAGAGAGAGAGAGAGAGAGAGAGAGAGAGACTTCCCTAAAGAACCATTGCAGCATTCACCTTAAGAGATTTAGGGAGATCAGAGGAAGCCTAATGTGGTGAGCTGATAGGCAATTTGAACAGCTGTTTTTGTAAGTAGATGTCCATTGTCCTATCGCTGAGCTACGTTGCTGCCTAAACAGATAGTATGAGGAAGGTCAAATGTACCCTATGTGAGAAAGAGTGGTTGGGAATGGGCGATAGGAAGGACAAGGGTTAGGGGCTGCTTTGCTGCCTATGCGTGGCAGGTGGTATGTTAGATGTAGTGGAAGAGGATGCGGATGTGGGGGGAGGTAGGATGTGTTGGTCATGTCGCAGCAGGACTTCAGGGCTGGAAACTACGGGGATTTTGGAGTCACGCTTGTCGGACGTACCTGGTGTATGGAAGTGCTCATTGTGAATGCAATGGAGGGGAATTCGATGAGTTTGCAAACGGTTTGTGTGCATGAGGGGTAAGTGACAGTCTGGATTGCTTATCCTCTCTCCCAGGAGATGGCGATGAATAGGTTACCGATCATAATCTAATAGCACCTCCGTGAAATAGATGTTTTCGTGTTTTCCATTTAGCAGCGAGCACATCTTTTTGTAACAGTATAGTTAATTAACGAACTAGCGTCTCGCCCAGGCATAGGTTTTGTTGCAACTGACAGTAAACTGTGTTTATTTTTCATGATGGCAGTAGTCGAAACGTTGTAATGAATGTAAAACAAAATTAAGCGATGTAGAAGACTTTATTCTCACAGTGAAATTCATTTGAGACACGTACTCGAGAATAATTCATTATATTCGTTGTTTACAACCAACTGTAGTTGTGATATAATTTTGGCGATTTATGTAGACATGAAACGGAAGTAGTTGCTTTTTAAATTTGATACGATGGAGGGCGGTTGTAATTAAAAATTTGCTATTTGAGTCATAGTAGATGAAAAAGTATTTACACTGTGCGTAGCCCACATTGCAGGAATAATGTTCAGACTGCGTACCGCAGGACATTCGTTGTTAGTGGTGTTGGTGTCATGATGCCAACAGCCGCCGTACTACTTTGCAAGACCGGCTCCTGCCAGGTCCGACACAGTGAGGAAATAAGTCAACAAACCTAACTCCAACGCTTAACAGCAAAAAGAGCGAATGCATCCCAAAACCAGAAGCAACGTAAAATATCTAAAAACCAAAAACAACACGAACACTTGACACCAAAAACATATCCAGTGAAAATGTGATAAACGAGGAAAGCTTTAAGTAAAAAAATGAAACAAAATATAACTAACATTTCTTAATAATTTTTGGTATTTATATATACACACACACACACACACACACACACACACACACACACACACACACACACACACACACACACACACACACATCAAAAAAAGGTTTGCATCACCTCGATTCCGAGAGTTCCGGAACCTGCAGAGAAAACTGGAAGAGAGATCAACATAAACGCCATTTCCGCCCTTTTTTCTGCTCATGAAAACCACACATTGCTTGTTGTACCACCATGCAGAGAGACCTCCAGAGGAGGTAGTTCAGATTGCTCTACACATTGGTACCTCTTAATACCCAGTAGCGCGTCCTCTTGCATTGATGAATGCCAGTGTTCGTCGTAGCATACTATCCACAAGTTCATCAAGGCACTGTTGGTCCAGATTGTCCCACGCCTCAACGGCAATGGCGTAGATCCCTCAGAGTGGTTGGTGGAACAGCCGATTTCAATGTATCCCAGGCATTTTCGATAGGGTTCATGTCTGGAGAACATGCTGGTCACTCTAGTCGAGCGATGTCGTTATCCTGAAGGAAGTCATTCACAAAAGATGTGCACGATGGGGGGCGCGAATTTTCGTCCGTGAAGACGAATGCTTCGCCAATATGCTGCCGATATGGTTGCACTATCGGTCGGAGGATGGCATTCACGTATCGTACAGCCATTACGGCGCCTTCCATGACCACCAGCGGTCTACGGCGGTCCCACATAAAGCCTCCCAAAAGCAGCAGGGAACCTCCACCTTGCTGCACTCGTTGGTCAGTTTGTCTAAGGCGTTCATCCTGACCAGGTTGCCTCCAAACACGTCTCCGACGATTGTCTGGTTGAAGGCATATGCAGCACTCATCGGTGAACAGAACGTGATGTTAATCCTGAGCGGCCCATTCGGCATGTTGTTGGGCCCATCTGTACCGTGGTGCAGGATGTCGTGGTTACAAAGATGGACCTCGCCACGGACGTCTGGTGAAAAGTTGCGCAACATGCAGCCTACTGCACACAGTTTGAGTCGTAACACGACGATATGTGGCTGCACGAATTGCATTACTGAACATGGTGGCGTTGCTGTCTGGGTTCCCCGAGCCATAATCCGTAGGTAGCCGTCATCCACTGCAGGAGTAGCCCTTGGGCGACCTGAGCGAGGCATTTCATCGACAGTCCCTGTCTCTCTGTAGCTCCTCCATGTCCGAACAACATCGCTTTGGTTCACTCCGAAACGCTTGGATACTTCCCCTGTTGAGAAACTTTCCTGGCACAAAGTAACAATGCAGACGCAATCGAATCACGGTATTGGCCATCTAGGCCACCTCCTTCCTGGTGGAATGACTGGAACTGATCGGCTGTCGGACCACCGTCGTCTAATAGGCGCTGCTCATGCATGGTTGTTTACATCTTGGGGCGGGTTTTGTGACATCTCTGAACCGTCAAAGGGACTGTGTCAGTGATACGCTATCCACAGTCAACGTCTATCTTCAGAAGTTCTGGGAAGTGGGGTGATGCCAAACTTTATATATATTTATATATATATATATATATTTGCTAAATTCAATGAAGTCTCATGATGAAATAAAAACCGAATTAAGCAATGAGGGGTCTGGCAAGTAGGTGGATGGGTGACCATTCGAGGAAAACCAGTTGCCATTGGTTTTAAGGACGCTCAAGCCACCCAAGTGGAATCCATTTATATTTACTTTTAGTGTTGTGACTTGCCGTTAGGTGCTGGTACTGGTATGCCGTTTGAAACACAAGGGTCGCTGTGCATTACAGTTACAGCAATGAAACTTCCTGGCAGATTAAAACTGTGTGCCCGACCGAGATTCGAACTCGGTCGGGCACACAGTTTTAACCGGCCAGGAAGTTTCATATCAGCGCACACTCCGCTGCAGAGTGAAAATCTCATTCTGGAGACAGTTACAGCAATCAACATGGGTCAGGACAAGGAGAGCAGGGCTTTGCTCATGAAGCTGTTTTAATAAAAAGAACGGCAACAGTGCTGGGAACTGCTCTTCGAGTATCGGTGCATTGAAGAAAACACCAACTTGTAGACAAGGCTTTGGTGTGGCATTCGTGTCTTTCCTACGTACGTGTGGTAAATGCAGAAGTGTGAACTGGCGACGTTGTTACCAAATGCGTCCAAACAGGACCCACATGCTGGTATTCTTTTCTGGACTGCCGAAGGACAAGCACCGGTAGACATCCGTCAGAGAATGAAGAATGCATGTGGTGTGGCATATCTGACTGAAAGCACCGTTGTGGAATGGTGCGCCAAGTTCCGTACTGACTGCGCTTCAGGACAATACGTCCCATATCGCAAACGTCGTGACGCAGGAGTTACGCCTGCTCAAGTGGCGGACACCCGCTCTATAGTCCTGATCTCTACCCATGGAATTATCACGCCTTCTGTCCCTCAGAAACGGCGTCTAAGGGGCGACGATCGCTGTTGGACGAGGATATACAGCAGGCAGTTTTTGTTTCCTTTACGCAGCAGGACACAGTGTTTTGCCAAACGGGTATCTTCAACCTGACGATTGTCTCAAAGCTTACAGCGATTTTGCCTGCTCGGCATATCGATTCTGGACTAGACAGGCTTCGAACGGTAACTTTGCGAGTCTTGTTGTTGTGTGCCTGTGATACGCCCGTAAAATACCTCTTCGTTTTTTTATGTCTCTGTCGAGATTCGGTAGTATTTCTGTCGTTTTTCGGTAGTGTAGCCTTCATCAATCCTCTTCTTTTGGGGCCAAGTATTTTCCTTACGATTTTACGTCCTTGTTTTAGGATATCTTCCAGATCACGTTTTCTGTGGAATGTTACGTTAGCATGCAAGCTTCAGTCTTCTTAACTGTTTTAAAGTGCATGATTTTTGTGTGTGTGTGGACCTACATTTGTTTTAGATTTCACCATAATCTCTTACGTTTTTGCATCAGAATTGTCTTCACCATCTTGTCTGCCCCTGTAGTTTCAAGGATTTCGCCTGTGCACTCTAAGTATGAAACTATTTAGATTTGCCCATATTTTGCGATCAGTCTTGGAGAAGGGTGTCTTGAGCAGGTGTACTTCGTTTCAGGAAACGATATTTGGAAGCCAACTCTTTCAGTGCATTCCTTGAGAATTTCTGTCTGTTTGATTGCTACTAGATTTACCAGATCATCTGAAAACGCTAGGCACATGCATCACAGACAGGAGCGCCTGCGATGATGTACTCAACGACGAACCTGGGTGCACCAATGGCAAAACGTAATTTTTTCGGATGAATCCAGGTTCTGTTTATAGCATCATGGTCGCATCCGTGTTTGGCGACATCGCGGTGAACGCACTTTGGAAGCGCGTATTCGCCATCGCCATATTGGCGTATCACCGAGCGTGATGGTACGGGGTGCCACTGGTTACACGTCTCTGTAACCTGTTGCTCGCATTGACGGCACTTTGAACAGTAAATGTTACATTCCAGATGTGTTACGACCCCTGGCTCTACCCTTCATTCGATTCCTGCGAAACCCTACATTTCAGCAGGATATTGCACGACCGCATGTTGCAGGTCCTTTACGGACCTTTCTGGATACAGAAAATGTTCGACTGCTGCCCTGGCCAGCACATTCTCCAGATCTCTCTCCAACTGAAAACGTCTGGTCAATGGCGGCCGAGCAACTGGCTCGTCACAATACGCCAGTCACTACTCTCGATGAACTGTGGTATCGTGTTGAAGCTGCAGCTGTACCTGTACACGCCATCCAAGCTGTGTTTGGCGCAATTCCCAGGCGTATCAAGGCCTATGGCCAGATGTGGTTGTTCTGGGTACTGACTTGTCAGGATCTATGCACCCAAATTGCGTGAAAATGTAATCACATGTCAGTTCTAGTATAATATCTCTGTCCAATGAATACTCGTTTATGATATGCATTTCTTCTTGGTGTAGAAACTTTAATGGCCAATAGTGTACATACGTATATACATAGTATATACGGACATCCATTTTTATAGTATGTACGGATTTATTTCTCTTTCTTGAAAAGTACTTATATGGCCGTCCGAACGCAGAATACACAGAACAGACGCTTGGTTATTTTGTGAGCAGACTGAATGGAAGGGTCTGTGCTGAAACCTGCGCCTCCTATAAGCGGCGGCAGGCTGTGTGTATTCTGCGCCCCAAGCAACAAGTGTGCGCAGCGATCGAAGCTTGTTGGGCTGTCGTCAGGCTGGGCTGCGCTCAGCGCACACACAGACAGACAACGGGGATTCCCCCAACCCCACAAGCTAAACCCTCACGACAAGCACTTTGGGTGCACAGGGCGACATTGAAACGCAGCAAAGCCTGTAATGATTAAAAACGTAGGACGGGGGTTGAAGTATTGTGATCACACAGGAGTGCCAGTACCAGATTCGACAGTATTTTTGGTACCGTAAACCAGGTACACTTTGACCCATATTCAGATACAAATGTGCATATCATTACTGTGTTGTGTGTGTTAGTAAACATAGGGTCGTCTATGAAAGGATTACATAATTATTGGTCCAATACATTTTCCTAAATGCAGAGGAATTAAGGGGGAAAAATTGTAGGTGGTCAAATTTAGCATGGGTTTGGGAGTACATTGACACGCCTATACTTCCCCACAATGGACAACTAAAATTCCATTTGTGGTCAATGCTTCAAAAGCTTTTGCCACCCAGAAATAAATTCATTGATATAAAGTTTTCTTAAGCCTCACAGAAAAACTAGTATGGCGCAGAGATAAAAAAACAGTGTGATCCATAATCAGCATTATAAATTTGATGAAAAAATGTAGGATGGAGTACCATACACACAGTTCGAAATTTATGTCCACCATAACATCTTTATACCGTCAAAGATGTACAGTGATTTAAGAGCCGAGTTGCTCAAGTCATACATTAAAATATAAGACATAATGTTCTTCAAAAAGTAACAAAAAGTAACATCGGTGTTACTTATGTTTTGATGTTTGACTTTTTGAAGAACATTGTGTCTTATACACTCCTGGAAATGGAAAACAGAACACATTGACACCGGTGTGTCAGACCCACCATACTTGCTCCGGACACTGCGAGAGGGCTGTACAAGCAATGATCACACGCACGGCACAGCGGACATACCAGGAACCACTGTGTAGGCCGTCGAATGGCGCTAGCTGCGCAGCATTTGTGCACCGCCGCCGTCAGTGTCAGCCAGTTTGCCGTGGCATTCGGACCTCCATCGCAGTCTTTAACACTGGTAGCATGCCGCGACAGCGTGGACGTGAACCGTATGTGCAGTTGACGGACTTTGAGCGAGGGCGTATAGTGGGCATGCGGGAGGCCGGGTGGACGTACCGCCGAATTGCTGAACACGTGGGGCGTGAGGTCTCCACAGTACATCGATGTTGTCGCCAGTGGTCGGCGGAAGGTGCACGTGCCCGTCGACCTGGGACCGGACCGCAGCGACGCACGGATGCACGCCAAGACCGTAGGATCCTACGCAGTGCCGTAGGGGACCGCACCGCCACTTCCCAGCAAATTAGGGACACTGTTGCTCCTGGGGTATCGGCGAGGACCATTCGCAAACGTCTCCATGAAGCTGGGCTACGGTCCCGCACACCGTTAGGCCGTCTTCTGCTCACGCCCCAACATCGCGCAGCCCGCCTCCAGTGGTGTCGCGACAGGCGTGAATGGAGGGACGAATGGAGACGTGTCGTCTTCAGCGATGAGAATCGCTTCTGCCTTGGTGCCAATGATGGTCGTATGCGTGTTTGGCGCCGTGCAGGTGAGCGCCACAATCAGGACTGCATACGACCGAGGTACACAGGGCCAACGCCCGGCATCATGGTGTGGGGAGCGATCTCCTACACTGGCCATACACCTCTGGTGATCGTCGAGGGGACACTGAATAGTGCACGGTACATCCAAACCGTCATCGAACCCATCGTTCTACCATTCCTAGACCGGCAAGGGAACTTGCTGTTCCAACAGGACAATGCACGTCCGCATGTATCCCGTGCCACCCTACGTGCTCTAGAAGGTGTAAGTCAACTACCCTGGCCAGCAAGATCTCCGGATCTGTCCCCCATTGAGCATGTTTGGGACTGGATGAAGCGTCGTCTCACGCGGTCTGCACGTCCAGCACGAACGCTGGTCCAACTGAGGCGCCAGGTGGAAATGGCATGGCAAGCCGTTCCACAGGACTACATCCAGCATCTCTACGATCGTCTCCATGGGAGAATAGCAGCCTGCATTGCTGCGAAAGGTGGATATACACTGTACTAGTGCCGACATTGTGCATGCTCTGTTGCCTGTGTCTATGTGCCTGTGGTTTTGTCAGTGTGATCATGTGTTGTATCTGACCCCAGGAATGTGTCAATAAAGTTTCCCCTTCCTGGGACAATGAATTCACGGTGTTCTTATTTCAATTTCCAGGAGTGTATTTTAATGTATGACTTGAGCAACTTAGCCATTAAATCACTGTACATCTTTGATGATATGTTCTTCATGTAATAACCTCACCTTCTGATGAAGTCACCCTTAGACGTGACGAAACCTGGTCAAAGTACATACAAAATCTATGCAACCAGTTGGCTGATTTTTACATATTTTTCAAATTTGTGTATACGGTTGCTGCAAACGTCAGCCATGTTCAAAGTTTTAAAGCAAAATGCTTGTTTCAAAACATCTGGTGCTGTTAGAACTAACTTTAACTATTCTTCATTTAGTGAGTCAATATCTAGCACTCGTTGCCACACGAACTCTATTCCGTATTTCCAGAAATATTGCGTCAGACACGAATCACTGCCTGAAACACAACAGCTCGCAGTTTGAGCAGTGCATGGCTGACATTTGCTTTTTTTAGTTGTAGCCACATTAACGATTGCAAATGGGCCTTCGTCTGTATACTGAAGAATGTATTTCTTAGTTCCACACTGTCATTGGCATCAACACTGTTTAGTAAATTGTGCACCTGTAATCCTGGAGCAACAGTGACCAGAGGTTCAAAGTAACCTCGAAACAGATAAATCATGCACATGACCTGAGAAATCTTAATGTATTGGTAAATATATAGATGTGAACAAAAAACTAATCACCGGTATGTTTTGAGAATTGATCGTGCTGCCTAGATAATGCAGATGAAAACACCCTGACTGTGCAGTTAGATGATATCGGTGGAGTTTGCAGAACCAGATTTTAACCAATTTCTTCGTACACAATTGTAAGTCACAATAGCTTCGCCAATTGGTGGGCAAGAAAATCGGCGCTACATGGTGCCATCTAGCGTATGTTGCTGAAACTTTACCACCAAACAGTATACACTAAACACAAACCCGGGAGCCAGCAGAAAGCCGTAAAATTTTTGGAGTACGGCTGGTCAAAACCCACGGTGGTCCCAATATACGCAGTTTACGATGCCGCCATCAATTTCTGATACGGCCACCGAAAAGAAGGAAGTAATGCAAGAATTTTAAACCAGCCGCCTTTACAAATTCGCTGGATAGTTTGATTTTAAATCTCCTGTCACCTGTAACTGACCTTTTAGCTATACTTCAATAATCCGCATTTCGACATGGCAAAAGCTGAACTTGGCAGGTGGTAAATCTAACCCAAGTTACAGAAGATGGATTTGAAGTTCGTAAGGTGACAGGAGTGGTATATGTCGATTTATCAGCAGTGTATAACATTGTGAACCACGACCTACTACTAGGCAAGGTCTAAAACCTGATGAATGTGTAATTTCATAACTAGGCTCATCCCCAATCGTTTGCAGAACCGCAAAGCCGGTGGAGACCACAGAAATAAGGTCTGCGTCAGGAAAGTACGCTGGCTCCAATACTGTTCAATATATACACGAACGACCAACCCACAGCATCCAACAGCTGGAGCTTCTTGCATGCCAATGACATTGCTTTAGACACCCAGAGTACACATTTTGTATCAGTGGATAACGCCCTCCCTATTGTCCTTACACAACTTTCAAGATTTAACTTCAATTTCCATATTATATGGATGTTACTTGAGGGCTGCGACTGTATTGTATGATTTTTCTGAAATAATATGTATCGCACGTTTCGGCAGCATGCATCATCAGGTGCATTTACAGTTACTTAACAAAAATGGAATTAAATGCACTAACAAAAAGACTAATCCTGCTTATCATATATTGCACACACTGTAACATATTCATCTTCAACAGGCGTCTTCGTCGGAATATAAACCTCATTGGCACACACAGTAAGGGAAACTAACCTCACTTAACTTCATTTACAATGTAAATGCACCCGATGATCGCAGTATGCTGCCGAAACGCGTCGAGCTAATAAAATATTAGTAACAACTGACTGTTGCAGCATATATTATTGCATAAAAAACTGTCGAGATAATACAACACAACCTTCTTAAACCAAATAACACGAAGACACAAGTGTGTCCTTTTCATTTGAGAAACGGGGAATCTAGTCTCAAATTAAAGGTAGTGTTGTCATATGTCAAAGTTGAACACTGTGAGACTCCAAAATACACTCATGCTCAGAAAAACACATAAGATCTTGAACAACTACAGATAGGACATTCATATTCACAGAACATGTACATTAGTATGTCCTGCAGAGAGCCATGTCGATTAGCGGGGCCAGCCGTTGTGGCCGAGGGGTTCTACGCGCATCAGTCTGGAACCGCGCGACCACCACGATCCCAGGTTCTAATCCTGCCTCGAGCATGGATGTGTGTGATGTCCTTAGGTTAGTTAGGTTTAAGTGGTTCTGAGATCTAGGGGACTGATGGCCTCAGATGTTAAGTCCCATAGTGCTCAGAACCATTTGAACTGGCTGTTTCAAAGTACGGTAGTGAACCTGAAACTCTATGATCCTTTGCAGTGGCACTATGCTATTCTGCCGCAGAGTATGCATGTCTTATTTGGTATAATTCAACATGTATCCAACAGGTGGACAAAGCTGTCAATGACACCTGGATAATAGTGTGAGGCGTGCTGCAGATGTGAAAGGGAGGATCCAAGTCACAAACGGGTAATACTTTAGTCTGAGTAAGCTTTTAAGATCGCGCAGTCTCTCGAGGAATTTCAAACACCAGCTGTGCAATACACTGATCTGATCTGGAGGGCTGTGAAATTTGGAGCGTCCAGGAACAGGGCTTAAATAATCACCTTGTCTTCAAGAGAAAAGTGTTAAGATATATGGTATAGAGCAAGATGAGATTACTGGAGAATGGAGGATTCGGCACATTTGCGAACTCCATGAAACCTACAGTAGACCAAACTAACGAGATGCAAGTGGCTTGTATGTGCAGGACAAGTTGCTATGATGGACACACACCAATGGCCTTTAAAATCCACGCCTTTTACTCCCGGTGGCAGAAGTTCACGAAGAAGGCCAAAGAAAGATGGAGAGGTCGTATTCACAAGGACTGGCTGCACGTCGTCATAGAAGGTGAATGGCGACAGAAGGCCCAAAACAGAATCCAGTGCAAGCGAAATTTTGTAGCTGTACACTGGACGTGAGCGAATAGACTATAAGCAATGAGTAGATTATGACAGCATTTTGAAGTTTTGAATTCGGTGAGTAACCGTATCACAACTATAGACAACCTCCAAGTGCGACTTAGTCGACAAAATTACTTAACAGAGATCCGCATCGGTTGAATTAATTATTTATCAAACAGTGACAAGTTTCAGGATTTTAAAAAAATCACTTCTTCAGGTGTATGAAATTATTGTATTCGGTCGGGCCGGTCAGTGCAAGAGCTCCAATCACTGCATGTTGGAGGAAACTACCCGCCACCAGGTGGCGTTCTTTTGTGTTACAGAATGCAATAATTTTATACACCTGAAGACGGGGTTTTAAAATCCCGAAACCAATCCTGGTTTGAATAAATAATTAGTGCAACTGAGGTGGATCTCTGTAAATTAATTATCACTTGTGACGTCTTACGTACCAAATCTTGGTCGACAAATCCTGTGAATATGTCTTGACTTTCCTTGAATTTTCTTGCACGATTAGTCGCAACGTATAAAGCTAATCTGTTAACGTGTAGTAGGAGGGATAAAACTATTTTCTGTTTGCCTTATTTTCATTTATATAAGGCAAATGGAAAATAGTTTATTATTTCAAAATTCCAGAACAGTGGAAGTAAAGCTCTGAGGACTGGTCGTGAGTTGTGCTTGGACAGTTCAGTTGGTAGAGCACTTGCCCGAGAAAGGGAAAGGTCCAGAGTTCGGGTCTTGGTCCGCCACACAGTTTTAATCTGCCACGACTTTTCTTATTGCATAATTAATCACCCTAACTGTTAATACACTCTACGATAACAAAAAAGGGTACACCATGAAGGAATTATACGAATGGCATGGAAATCGACAGATGTTGTCTATATGTACTCACAAAGGAATGATCACAATTTGAGAAAAATTGGAACATTTATTCAACGGAAAATGCTTCAGGAACTGAGCAAGCCAACAACGCTTTGGTCCACCTCTGACCTTATGCAAGCAGCTGTTCAGCTTGGTATTAACAGAGTTGTAGGATGTCTTATTGAGGTATGTGGTGCAAGGTTCTGCCCAATTGGTGTCTTAGATCGTTAAACTCCCAGGATGGTTGGAAGACCCCGCCCATAATGTTCCTAAGGTTCTCGATTGGGGGAGATCCTACGACCATGCTGAACAAGGCGGGGTTTGGCAAGCGCGAAAATAACCAGCAGAAACTCTCGCCGTGTGTGGGCGGGCATTATCTTGCTGAAATGTATGTGCAAGATGGCTTGTTATGAAGGGCAACAAAACGGGGCGTAGACTACTGTCGACATGCCGCTGTGCTGTAAGGGTGTCGCTGATGACAACAGAAGGTGTCCTGCTGTGAAAAGAAATGGCACACCGGACCGTCACTCGTGCTTGTCGCGCAAAATGGAGGGCGACAGTCAGGTCCGTACCCCACCGCTGTCCAAGATGTCTCCAGACACGTCTTACCTGGTCATCGGCGCTCAGTTCGAGATTGAACTCATCCCTGAAGGCAGTTCTGCTCCAGCCAATGAGATTCCAGGCCGAAGACAAGTTTGGAGACACCGCGGATAGCTGTTGGCTACCAGCCTGGCTGCATTCCACCACACGAGCCGTCAACTGGGACTGTTGGTCTGGGGTGCCATTTCTTTTTATAGCAGGACCCGTTTGGTTGTCGTACGCGGCACTCTTACAGCACAGCGAGACATTGATGATATTCTAAACCCCGTTCTGTTGCGCTTCATGGCAAGCCATCCTGGTTCTTTTCAGCCATAATGGCAACGTTTCTGAACCGCGACTGTGTGGGATAATTATTAATTTCAAGTTTCTGCTACCAGTCACTTTTTATTTTATGCTTAATCTAACATAATGCAATGCGTTTCGAACATGTTCTGTTCATCTTCAGGCGTTTATACATACATACATACATACAGAGAAATGTTACTTAAAAATAAAGTCTTCAACTAGTTTAAGACTGTTTATTTTTAAGTTACATTTGTCTATATGCATGCATGTATAAACGCCTGAAGATGTCTAACATTCTGCGTGGTCTCTGTCTGTTCTATATAGTGTCTCCCTACCACTTTCGCGCAACGACGCTCTGAGCGTGTTTTGTAGGGAATTGACTAGTTTAAAGCTGGGACCTGTTGCTGGTAAGGAGACGCTAGACCACACATGACTTGTAGAATTCAGATAAGTTCAGTGAGACTAGCTATGATATAACCAAATACTTAATGATTTCAGCGTTAGCTCCACAGCACTCCCTGTAAAAGAATCTTAATGCTAACTAAATTTAGTGGAAGGGGTTCAAGGCTTTCCTATTTTTAGTTAGCTGGTAAAATAACGTCGAAAAAGCAGTTAAGCTCACAATTGGAAATTTTATTCTACTCACAAAACATTGTTTATAAATTGCACTATTGATAAAAGGAAATGTTTTAATACAAGATAGCAAAAGCCAACTGCGTTCAACAAAAATGTGAACGAATATTCCCTGAATGGGTTTGCAAGTTCTACAATGGATCGAAGGATGACCTATGCCATATCACATCTATAATCTAGGTTTAAATTAAGTTTCACAAAAGAGAAAACTATCAAAATGGTCTACAGTGACCCTCAATTATCTTTAATTACTTACTTAACTTGTCTTAAATTACAGTGGCTGATGTGGCTTCTCAATACCTATATAAAAGAATAATCATCGCGTTTCAGACCTGTTCTTCAAGTGGCAAATGTGAACACCATGAGTTTTAATTAACGATCGACACTAGTATTACGCAAAAAGGGGGTGTAACAGATGAGACTTCTGCAGTTCTGAGTGAAGCTTTATGCGCTGTTATGCAGCATCGCATGCGTTCATTATCTTGTTGGTGTTCGTCAGGAGGCGGCATGCAGCACAGCTCCGCTCACCTCGCTGTCTCGGAAGCAACTCTCTCCAAACTTCTCCTTACTACAATTTACCGAAGTTGGTTTTAAAAAAAACCATCTGTCTGTGTTTTCATCTGACCAATCAGGGTCTCAATGTTAACCTTAAGCTCCGCCTACAAAAATTCTGTCTATCCAATGAGAAACGTTATACTTTTCGTGGTGGGGCAATGTTTTTAAAGTTTGCAACGTAACAGAGACGCGAAAAAGTCTCACGCCAAAACTTGCAGCTGGTGTGGTCCTTTTAGTGTTATCGTAAGATCTATACTATACTTCTGGAGGGCTCTCTCTTTTAACATGGGCTGAGGGGTGGTCCTTGTCGTAACAAAGACGCGAAAAAGTCTCACGCTAAAACTTGCAGCTGGCGTTGTCCTAGTGGTTAACTGGCGACGTGGGTGTCCAGTCCGTCCATTATCGTAGGGCCTTCTAGCTTAACACGGTTCTGCTCTCGGCTTCTGTTCTCGTTTCTCCCCTCGGAAATGCGTCTGTCTCACAGTGGGAAGGTATGACGTGCATTTAGGCATTCTTGTGTTAGTCTGTGGTATTCCTATTTGCTCATTCGTTACTCGTATTACTTTTGTTAATTTAATGTCACGATTTATTCGGAGCTATGTGACATACTACTGGATTTGCTTGTCATGTCAGGTCAGGGTTTTCATGGAAGGTGTTGGATTTGCCTGACACCTTACAGATGAACAGAACATGTTCGAAACGCGTTGCATTATGTTAGATTAAGCATAAAATAAAAAGTGACTGGTAGCAGAAACTTGAAATTAATAAGTAAGCCATCTGGGGCTTATATTTCAGCAAGATAGTGCCCACCCGCACACGACGAGAGCGTGAGAGTTTCTTCTGCCTGTCTTCATGCTTGACAAACCCTACTTTGACTAACAAGGTCGACGGATCTCTCCACGATTGAGAACGTTTGGAGTGTTATGGGCCAAGCCATTCAACGTATCGTGACTCTGACAATATAAGCCGCTAGTTAGACAGGGTTTGGCACGGTACACTATGTGACCAAAAGTATCCGGACACCAGGCTCAAAATGACTTACAAGTTCGTGGCGCCCTCCATTGGTAATGCTGGAGTTCAGTATAGTGTTGGCCCACCCTTAGCCTTGATGATAGCTTCCACTCTCGCAGGCGTAAGTTCAATCAGCTGATGGAAGGTTTCTTGGGGAATGGCAGCCCATTCTTCACGGAGTGTTGCACTGAGTGCTGCACTGAGAACAGGTATCGCTCTCGGTCGGTGAGGCCTGGCACCAAAGTCGGCCTTCCAATACTTCCCAAAGGTGTTCTATACGATTCATGTCAGGACTCTGCCCAGGCCAGTCCATTACAGGGATGTTATTGCCTTGTAACGATTCCGCCTCTGGCCGTGCATTATGAACAGATGCTCGATCGTGTTGAAAGATGCAATCGCCACCCCCGAATTGTTCTTCAACTTTGGGAAGCAAGAATGTGCTTGAAACATCAATGTAGGCCTGTGCTGTGATAGTGTCACGCAAAATAACAAGGGGTGCATGAAAAACACGACCACACCATAGCAATACCGCCTCCGAATTTTACTGTTGGCACTACACGCGCTGGCAGACGACGTTCACCGGGCATTCGCCATACCCACACCTTGCCATCGGATCGAAACATTGTGTACCGTGATTAGTCACTCCACACAATGTTTTTCCACTGTTCAATCGTCCAATGTTTACGGTCCTTATACCAAGCCAGGCGTCGTTTGGCATTTACCGGCGTGATACGTGGCTTATGAGCAGACACTCGACCATGAAATCCAAGTTTTCTCACCTCCCGCCTAACTGTCATAGTACTTGCAGTGGATCCTGATGCAATTTGGAACTCCTGTGTGATGGTCTGGATACATGTCTGCCTATTACTCACGACGACTCTCTTCAACTGTCGGCGGTCTCTGTCAGACATCAGACGAGGTCGCTCTGGACACATTTGTGCTGTACGTGTCTCTTCGCGTTTTCACTTCACTATCACATCGGAAACAATGGACCTAGGGATGTATAGGAGGGTGTAAATCTCGCGTACAGGCGTATGACCAAAGTGACACGCAATGTCCTGACCACGTTTGAAGTCCGTGAGTTCCGCGGAGCGCTCCATTCTAGTCTCCCACGGTATCTAATGATTACTCAGGTCGCTGATATGGAGTACCTGTAGGTGCCACCACAATGTACCTGATATGAGAAACGTACGTTTTGGGGGGTGTCCGGATACTTCTGATCACATAGTGTTTGAAGTTGAAATTTATGCCGCAACCGAGGCCTATGGGGCCCCTGGCGGTATAAAACAAAGAAGCTTCTGAGTCACTGCAATCAAAAGCTACAGGCATTTACGTCACATATTTTGATACTCGCAAACTCGTTCATCGAAACCCATAGGGAACTTCCTGTTGGCTTAGAATCATGAAATCTACCAATAAGGAAGGTTTCACAGTTGAAGTAAAGGAAGAAAAACCGAAAATTATTAATTTGTAATGATGTCACACGATAAAATACCTGTTGTATCATTTGCTATCTGACGTCAAACTCGAAATTATAACGACCAGTAGTTTTGCATTCAGGCTGAGTCGCAATGGTAGAAAAGTAACATCAGGTGGGGGAATGAATTTATTCCTGGTATGACGGGTTTCCGAATTTACCGATCTCAGATATCCAGGAGCGATTAGAGAATAAATTCCAAAACGCGTCGTATGAACAATGAAGTCATTCCTTGTAATTTCTTAGACATTCCCGGCGATACGGTGTTATCTCGTGGAATCGGATGTACTGCCTGTGATCTGCGTCTTCCCAGCACAACGCATTCCTTGCCTGCTGTTTGACTTTTGCCATTGCCATGCAGTCAGTCTGAATGGAGGCCGGCTGATTACTGTAGTAATGGTCGCGTGCCTCCAGCACGACTTTACATCACATTTATATCATTAAAATTAAAACATTCTCGAAAATTTGGGTGTCCTTGGGACAGATATCTTGCCATTGTCACAGCCGGTAACATGCAAAAATGGTCGAGAGACTCGATTGCTGCTGAGATGGATGACTATCTGTATACATAACTAAGTCGATATGGAACCCACAGTGTGCGAGTCCTGGCTAATTCTCTCTCAGCTGTTTTCATTTGACTCCCACTCGTCCTACGCACTCACTACTTTTTTTAACTCCTCCAAATTGTGGTCTACAGAGGGTGCGCCATGCTAATGACGGGCTCCCCGAGATCAGCAGAGGCACAGGTGAGGGGTGAGTGGGCGGGATGACCGATTGATTGACAGATTGATTGATCGGACGTGTCACCTGGAACGCGAGCACGACCTCCGTCTAAGCAATATCGGGCGCTTTGGTGAGTGGTCGAAGATTCGAAGGCAAACGCAGTCCGCTGTGCAGAGAAACCGAAGGACGCCATCCGCAATAAGCTGCTTGCAGTTCAGAACTTTTAAGGGTTGTCCCACGAGTATATGCCTAACATACGATGACAAGCAGTTAGAACAAGTGGACAGTGTTAAATTCTTGGGTTTACAGCTTGATAATAAATTCAACTGGGAGGAGCACACCACAGAATTGCTGAAGCGTCTTAACAAAACTCTATTTGCAATGCTTACTTTCATTCCATAATGTCATATGAGATTATTTTTTTGCGTAATTCATCAAGCCAAGCTAAAGTGTTCCGGGCACAAAAACTTGCAGTAAGAGTTATATGTGGTGTGGACTCAAGAATATCCTGCAGAAACTTGTTTATGGAACTAGGGATACTAACTACTGCTTCCCAATATATTTATTCTTTAATGAAATTTGTCATTAAAAATATATCACTTTTTCAAACCAACAGCTCAATTCATGGAATCAATACTAGAAATAAGAATAATCTTCACAAGGATTTAAAGTCACCTAGTCTTGTACAAAAGGGTGTGCATTATTCATGAACACACATTTTCAATAACTTGCCAGCAGCCATAAAAAGCTTAACAACCAATGAAATTCAGTTTAAGAGAAGCCTAAAGGATTTATTGGTGGCCAACTCCTACTCCATTGATGAGTTTCTCAGTAAAACTAACTGATTATATATATATAAACTTCTGCGCAATTTCAGTGCAGTAATGTGTTCATTGTAAATAATTATTATAGGAGTTGCATTACACGTTTATTACCTTATAAATAAATAAAAAAACTTCTTTTATTTTCAATTCAGGGCATTAGTATTTCTAAAATTATTCTTCATATAGTCTTCGTTAAAAAGTGACGATCATTCTACTTGAGACCTGTGGAATGGTACATTAGCTTATTTGCTTGAGTTGTAAATATTTGTCTTGTTGTTTTTCTGACATATTCCACATCCTGGAGGACCTCCTCACTACGGATCAATTGGAATGAAAGTAAATCTAATCGGTATCTGATCTTATAAATACAGCGTTATGTACGTTGTAAGACTGCCTTGCTTTCCACGATGATGGTCTTTGAAAACATTTAACTCTTATTTCTGCGCTCCGAGAATTCACTCAGGTATTTAAGTCTGCCTAGGAGTAGATGAATCATTTTGCCTCGGCCGATAGAAGAATCTGTAGCGAGGTTCAAACTGAAAGACCTCGCCAGTAAAGAACGATAAGCGACACTGTATGGGAAACTCAGTTATGGCATGCAAAACATGGTGTGCTTTAGTCGTGTAAGTTTGCAGTTCCACGGTAATCCGAGGGATAGCAGCTCTGTCTCGAAATTCAAATTTTAGCTAGTGGTGACTTCGTCATGTAAAAACTAGTAAGTTACAAACGTAGCAGCGTTTAAGACGTAAAACGTGCGATGGTCGTGCCAGGAAAATAATTTCCGAAAATGAGCTGTACGAATCGCAGGGTCTTGTGGATACATATACGGATGAGCCAAAACATTATGACCACATGTTAAATAGCGTGGTGTTCCAGTTTTCAAAAACAACACAACAGAGATTCTGATTGGCATGGATCGTGTAAGTCCTTGACAGGGTTTCAGAAGTGTGTGGTTCGAGATGTCCACCCACAGACAATTCCCGCAAATTACGGGATGGTCGTTTACAGGCATGTGAATTCACTAAAATGCCCCTTAAACCACTGTAGCACGATTCTAACCTTGCAGCACGGTTATCCTTCTGGAATATGTCATCCCGTAAAAAGAGGCCTCAAGCATGAAGCGATGCAGGTGGTCCGCAATAATGTTCACGTAGTTCTTAACTGTCATGACCCCTTCGATTATCACCCCAGATCCCATACAAGCCCAACTCAGTACACCCATAACATAATTCTGCCCTAACCGGTCTGCACGTGTGGCGTAGTGCATGTTTCGTGCAGCCGTTCGCCTGGATGACGGCATATGAGGACCCAGATGACTTGGACAGGATTTGTGATTGGTGTACAGAATGGCAATTACTCTAAATATAGATAAATGTAAATTAATGCAGATGGATCGGAAAAAGAATCCTGTAATGTTTCAATACTGCATTAGTAGTGTAGCGCTTGACACAGTCACGTCGATTAAATATTTGGGAGTAACATTGCAGAGCGATATCAATTGGGACAAGCATGTAATGGCAGTTGTGGGGAAGGCGGATAGTCGTCTTCGGTTCATTGGTTGACTTTTGGGAAGACGTGGTTCATATGTAAAGGAGATAGCTTACAAAACACTAATACGACCTATTCCTGAATACTGCTCGAGCGTTTGGTATCCCTATCAGGTCGGATTGAGGGAGGAAATAGAAGCAATTCAGAGGTTGGCTGCTAGATTTGTTACTGGTAGGTTTGATCATCACGCGAGTGTTACGGAAATGCTCCAGGAACTCGGGTGGGAGTCTTTAGAGGAAAGGAGGCGTTCTTTTCGTGAATCGCTACTGAGGAAATTTAGAGATCCAGCATTTTAGGCGGACTGCGGTACATTTTTATTGCCGCCAACTTACGTTTCGCGGAAAGACCACAAAGATATGACACATTAGGGCTCGTACAGAGGCATATAGGCAGTCATTTTTCCCTCGTTCTGTTTGGGAGTGGATTAGGGAGAGAAGATGCTAGTTGTGGTACGAGGTACCCCCCGCCACGCACCGTATGGTGGATTGCCGAGTATGTATGTAAATGTATATGTAGACCAGGTGAAACAAGAAATCCGATTCGTTTCACCGGCAGCACGTTTCTATCAGTCTACGGCGAAAACTTAGTGGTGTTATGCCGACTGCAGTGGTAATTGACGATGTCGTTGGGTCAACACCGGAACACGTAAAGATCGTGTGGTGTGGAACTCCATGTTCAACAATGCCATTTTGACGGTGTGCTCCGAAACATTTGTGCCCGCACCAGCGTTGTGCTCTGTCGTCAGACCCGCCACAGACCTCTGCCTGTCCTGGATTACACAGTGGACGATCCTCCAATATTTACGTCTTATGGTGAGAAGTGGTCGTCCAGTACCAAACGGCTTGCTGGTTATTCCGACATCCTTCAACCACTTTCCATAGGTGCTCACGAGAATAGTACGCAAACGGGCGACCGGCTTCGCCGTTTCAGAGATTCTTGTGTCCAGCCGTAGAGGCACGAGAATCCGCCCTTTGTTAAAAGCGCTAACACTAGTGCAGTTCCGCATTTTCGGCCCGTACCTTCGCTATAAGGACTGCCCATTCGTCTGGCCGGCGTTCTTTTCGTGATTCGCTACTGAGGAAATTTAGAGAACCAGCATTTGAGACCGACTGCAGTACAATTTTACTGCCGCCAACTTACATAGGATGCTAGTTGTGGTACAGTTGTGGTACGAGGTACCCTCCGCCACGCACCGTATAGTGGATAGCGGAGTATGTAGATGTAGATGCAGAATTCTCGCTTGGTGGTGCTGTTTAGCTCGTTTTGGATCCGGTGTGAACCGGGTGTGAGACGCCGCCGGCTCTGACATTCGCGGCCTCACACTGCAGCACGTGTCTGCCGACACGTGTCGCGTCTGCGCTGATTGCGAGCCGACAGTCCGGCCTGACGGACGGCAGCCAGCGGGGGGCGGCGGGGGCGGCGGGGGCGGCAGACAGACACCTGTTAGCCGCGCGCCAATCTCGCGGCCCTATGGGCGCAGCGGGCGGCGGGCGGCGGCCTGCTGATGGGACGCCCCTGCCACTGTGTCGCACACAACGCGGGAGCGCCCACAACCACGGCCAGCTATACCAGCGGACGACGGTGGGGAAAAAAGTGCAGAAGGGTGAACAGGAATTTACGAGCTCGGACGCCACAGCGCGTCCCCCTTACAGAGCAGCAGTACAGAAGCATGACTTGAAAATGATGTACCGTGCATATTCAAACTGCTTCTCATACACAGTTTCTTAGCCGGTAAGTGTCACGCAGGCATCTTAGTTCAACCCTGTGCGTCAAACGAAACTACAAGGGATTGGCAAAATAACGCAAACAGTGGCAGTAATGGGATGGTTGTGTTTGACGGTCAACGACGCAGGCAGCGGTGCGAGTTGAAGGCAAATACGAACTGCGCACTACTCGTTAACAGAGGCCGAGGTCGATTTGCAATGAAAGACCTACACTACTGGCCATTAAATTTGCTACACCACGAATATGGCGTGCTACAGAAGCGAAATTTAGCCGACAGGAAGAAGAGGCTGCGATATGCAAATGATTAGCTTGTCAGAGCATTCACACAAGGTTGGCGCCGGTGGTGACACCTACAACGTGCTGACACGAGCAAAGTTTCCAACCGATTTCTCATACACCAACAGCACTTGACCGGCGTTGCCTGGTGAAAAGTTGTTGTGATGCTTCGTGTAACGAGGAGAAATGCGTACCATCACGTTTCCGACTTTGATAAAGGTCGCATTTTAGCCTATCGCGAATGCTGTTTATCGTATCGCGACATTGCTGCTCGCGTTGGTCGAGATCCAATGACTATCAGCAGAATTTGGAATCTGTGGGTTCAGGAGGGTAATATGAAACGTCGTGCTGGATGCAAACGGCTTCGTATCACTAGCAGTCGAGATGACAGGCATCTTATCCGCATGGCTGTAACGGATCATGCAGCCACGTCTCGATCCCTGAGTCAACAAATGGGGACGTTCGCAAGACAACAACCATCTGCACGAACAGTTCGACGACGTATGCAGCAGCATGGACTATCAGCTCGGAGACCGTGGCTGGGGTTACCCTTGACGCTGCATCACAGACAGGAGCGCCTGCGATGGTGTACTATCACGAACCTGGGTGCACGAATGGCAAAATGTCATTTTTTCGGATGAATCCAGATTCTGTTTACAGAATCATGATGGTCAGATCTTACATGTCAGATGTGTATCGACCCGTGGCTCTGCCCTTCATTCGATCCCTGCGAAACCCTACATTTCAGCACTGAGCGAGGTGGCGCAGTGGTTAGCACACTGGACTCACATTCGTGAGGACGACGGTTCAATCCCGTCTCCGGCCATCCTGATTTAGGTTTTCCGTGATTTCCTTAAATCGCTTCAGGCAAATGCCGGGATGGTTCCTTTGAAAGGGCTTGGCCGATTTCCTTCCCCATCCTTCCCTCACCCGAGCTTGCGCTCCGTCTCTAATGACCTCGTTGTCGATGGGACGTTAAACACTAAGATCCTTCTCCTCCTACATTTCAGCAGGATAATGCACGACCACATGTTGCAGTTCCTGTACGGGCCTTTCTGGATACAGAAAATGTTCGACTGCTACCCTGGCCAGCAGAGTCTCCAAATGTCTCACCAAATAAAAGCGTCTGGTCAATGGTGGCCGAGAAACTGGCTCGTCACAATACGCCAGTCACTACTCGTGATGAAATGTGGTATCGTGTTGAAGCTGCATGGCCAGCTGTACCTGTACACGCCATCCAAGCTCTGTTTGACCCAATGTCCAGGCGTATCAAGGCCGTTATTACGGCCAGAGGTGGTTGTTCTGGGCACTGATTTCTCAGGATATATGCACCCAAATTGCGTGAAAATGTAATGACATGTCAGTTCTAGTATAATATATTTGTGCAATGAATACCCGTTTACCATCTGCATTTCTTCTTGGTGTTGCAATTTTAATGGCCAGTAGTGTAACAGAGTTCCAAAGAAATATTCTGGGCTCTCGATTAGCTGGCGCATCAGTAACCAAGACAGCAAATTTTCGAATGTTTTAAGAACAACTGTTTCAAAACTCATGACAGCCTACACAAAATATGGAAAGACATCATCGTGTAAAAGTGATGGGGGGCGCAAATCGTCGTAGACTAACACGAATTGTGTCAAAACAACACAAAACTACGGCGGCTAAAGTGCCTGAAGATGTCAACCATCTTCGAAACGCCGTATCTATCGACACAGTCCACCGAGAACCATATAAAGCGAACATTCGTGGACGAGCTGCTACACCGAAACCATCAGTGACGACAACAGACGCAAACAAAGAATCGTAAAACGTGATGTCAGGAGCATACATCCTATACTGCTGATCAGTGGAAACACGTCATATGGTCCGACGAGTCAACGTTTTCCATTGTTTCTACCATCGGGTAGGGTTTACGCTTGGAGAATGACAAAAGAAGCCTACAATCCTGATTGCTTGACTCCAACGATTAAGAGTGGAGGTGGAAATGTAACTGTGTGGGCAGCCATACCATGGTATTCTGCTGGTCTCATCATTACTCTGAAAGGTCGCGTTACAACCAACGACTATGTGAACATTTAAGGTGATCAGGTGCACCGCATGATTCAAATGTTGTTCCACGACTAATGTTGCCATATTTGAGGACGATAACGCACCCTTTGACATAGACAGGACGGCACAATTGTGGTTTGGGGAGCATGCAGCTGAACTGAAATGTCTTTCCTGGGCAGCACAGTCCCCGGACTTTAACATTATGGAACCCTTGTGGGCGGTATTGGAGCGCAGACTCCGGAGCAGATTTCCGCCTCCCTCGTCACTACAGGAGTTAGAAGAGGTTCTGATCGAAGAGTGGCATAACATCCCACTGGAGAATATACAATAACTATATGCCAGTGTTCCAAAAAGAATCGCAGCTGTATTACGTTCAAAATGGCTCTGAGCACTATGGGACAACTTCTGAGGTCATCAGTCACCTAGACTTAGAACTACTTAAACCTAACTAACCTAAGGACATCACACACATCCATGCGCAAGGCAGGATTCGAACCTGCGACCGTAGCGGTCGCGCGTTTCCAGACTGAAGCGCCTAGAACCGCTCTGTCACCCAGGCCGGCTAGCTGTATTACGGTCAAATGAGAGTCCAACCCCTTTTTAATAAACCATCCTCAAGTAATTACAAGTGTTCACATGTCTCACTTTCACAGCGCACTATTGGCTTGATGATGGTCTGACATATTCTTATTTTTGCCTCCCTAGATAGTAACTTCGATCTTATGATGTTATGCATAGTTCCTAGACTTCTCTCCCAGCTTGAATTCTTGTTACTATCTCGTGTTCTACATGCTTTTGTGGTTGATGCTGACACCGAGGTACGTAAATGTGTCGATCTCCTGTATTGTTAGATTTCCGATTTTTAGATTGTTTGGTTCTAAGTGACGTCTTCCTACTACCGTGAACATTGTTTTACTTTCATTTATACTTAGTCCTACTTCCTTAGCTGCTTCCATTGGCACAGTCCCCATTTTCTCCAGATCTTCTTTGTTCTTTCCTATCAGCACAATATCATCCGTAAAAGGCAGGACATTTATCTTTTTCCTATGGTGACTCCTGTACTTTCACATATTACTCTCCTCAGGGTGTCGTTGAGGTCCGAACTGAACAAGGTTGGTGATAGACCTCCCTGTCTCACACCTGTTTTTACTTCAAATGGAGCTGCGTTAAGCTATCTACGAGGGTCACTCCAAAAGAAAGGCGCACTATTTTTTTTGTATAAATACAGTTTTCATTCTGCATGTATGAAAGGTTTACAGCGTATAGATACATCCTTCTCAGTTGTTTTCAAACTGTTCAACCTGTTCCAGTGAGTTGCGCCGTCACAGCATGTCTTGAATATGGCTGCTACACTTTACGTTCGTCAGAAGAAATGTGCAGTCATAGAATTCCTGTGCTGTGAAAACGAGACAGCGGGAAACATCCAGAAGAGGTTGAAAAAGGTGTATGGAGATGCTGCTGTCGATCGCAGTACAGTTAGTCGGTGGACGAGCAGGTTACGTGACGAAATCGGGCACGGCAATATTGAGGATTGTCCTCGCAGTGGCAGGCCTCGTACTGCACACACTCCAGACAATGTGCAGAGAGTTAACGAATTGGTGACTGCTGGCAGATGCATCACAGTGAACGAATTGTCACGCTACGTCGGGATAGGGGAAGGAAGTGTTTGCAGAGTACTTAAAGTGTTCGTGTTAATAAAGGTTAGTCAAAAAAACAATGGAAGTGATCACAAAACTTGGATGGACAACACTGAAAAACCCGACTAACATTTCTGACCTGGCTCCATGTGAGAATCATCTCTCTGGGAAACTGAAAGACTCTTCATGGAAGAAGGTTTGAAGATGATGACTCCCTTGTGCATGACGTCAAGCCGGCCAGGGTGGCCGAGCGGTTTTAGGCGCTACAGTCTGGAACCGCGCGACTGCTGCGGTCGCAGGTTTGAATCCTGTGTCGGCCATGGATGTGTGTGATGTCCTTAGGTTAGTTAGGTTTCAGTAGTTCTAAGTTCTGGGGACTGATGACCTCAGAAGTTCCATAGAGCTCAGAGCCATTTGAACCATGATGCCAACAAGTGATTCCAAGAGGTTGGTCCAGAATTTTACTGTGCGGGTATACAGGCGCTGGTTCCAAGATGGCGTAAGACAGTTGAGAGGTACGGGAATTATGTGGAAAAAAGAAAATATTGTTCCTAAAGGATGTATGTGCACACTGTAAAACTTTCAAACAAGTACGACAAAAGATGGACTTTATTTTTAAAAAATAGTGTGCATTTCTTTTGGAGTGACCCTCGTATTTTCATAAGACAGATATTTCAGCCGGTAAATGGACACGGCGGTTTATCGGAATCCGTGCAACTTGTGGCAGTTGTGCGACAGGTCTAGTGGATATTAAGGAAAGCCGCTGACCACTGGAATGGCTCGCTGGTAATAACGCACCGAGTTTCTGTCTGAGGCGCGGAAACTGCGGGGGAGGACCGCTGGATCGATTGAAACGTCTGCAAAGTGGGAGAGTCTTTACTCCGCTTAATAGCCCCATCTGCGTTGGCTGTACAATTGTGTGTGTGTGTGTGTGTGTGTGTGTGTGTGTGTGTGTGTGTGTCAGGGGTAGCAAAGCAGCCGATGGGGAGTGTGTGCACTAATCACCGATTCAATCGCAGTCTCGATCATTACAGCTCCGCGAGAACTCTTAAGCCTTCTTTACATTTAAGCGAATTCCAGTTGACGTGCAAAAGCGAATGATGATCCTGTCTTGTGCAAACGCCAGATACACGGGGGCAAATTCCAATCACTCAAGTACGGTTCACATTCACTTGTGTTGCGCTGGTTGTCTGTCTTTCAACAACCCATCGAAAGAAGTTCGCTTCCTTGCCTCTTCGATCCTCTAGGAGTCTACAGTGCTTTCGTCTGCTTTGTCTATTTGCTGTTGACGTGTTGTGTGTTCGAGGGAATGGTCCGAAGACATCGTAATTTTGCTGACTCAAGAGTATAGATATCATACGTGTGTTGGCGTACGCTTTCGCCAGCATACCGATCAGCACTAGGAAACATTGTAGAACAGTCGCTGAACTAAGCGCGTCTATGACAAGAGAAGACCACAACATGCCCCCAGGATGTGCGCCGATAACGCCACCTGGGCAGCGTGCATATAGACCACCGCCGTCGACTGAGCTGTCTCAACCTCTCAGTACGAGGTCGTTTGAGAAGTCCGGGCAAAGTCCGAGAGATGACACCACCGGCGCGTATCGAGGCCATGTTTAGTTAGTAGCGTCTTTTTGAAAGCCATATTGGTCTATTTCTTTGTTTTTGGCATTCGTGTGAATAAAGGAAGTCGAGTGATTGTCAAAAAATGGGTTAAAAAGAATTTAGTGTGGTGATTAAACATTAATTTATGAAAGGCAAAACGCCTCAGGAGACTAAACAGAAGCTTGATAAACATTACGGTGACTCTGCACCTTCGATTAGAACAGTTTATAAGTGGTTTCAAAATTTTTCGGAGTGGCCATATAGGCAACAGGGATGCTGAACGTTCTGGACGCCCTGTGTAGGTTACTACTCCAGAAATCATTGATAACATCCATGATATGGTGATGGATGACGGAAGAGTTAAGGTGCGTGAGATTGCTAGTGATGTGGGCATCTTGAATGAACGGGTACATAATATTTTGCATAAACATTTGGACATGAGAAAGCTATCCGCAAGATGGGTTCCGCGATTGCTCACGCTTGATCAGAAACGGAATCGTGTGAAGTGTTGCAACGATGGTTCAAATGGCTTTGAGCACTATGGGACTCAACTGCTGTGGTCATAAGTCCTGTAGAACTTAGAACTACTTAAACCTAACTAACCTAAGGACGTCACACACATCCATGCCCGAGGCAGGATTCGAACCTGCGACCGTAGCAGTCGCACGGTTCCGGACTGCCGGCTGCAAGGATGGTTTGCAGCTTTTCAGGAAGAATCTGCAGGACTTTAAGCGTCGTTTCGTCACGGTGGATGAAACATGGATACATTACTATACTCCTGAGACCAAACAACAATTTAAACAATGCGTTACAAAGGGAGAATCTGCACCAAAAAAGGCGAAGACCATTCCTTAGGCCGGAAAGGTGACGGCGACTGTATTTTGCTATTTGTAAGGGATAATCCTCATCTGCTATCCGGAAGAGGGTTAAACTATCACAGGTGCATACTATTCATAGTTATTGGACCGTTTGAAAACCGAGCTGTAAGAAAAACGCCGGCGATTGGACCGTAAAAAAGTCCTTTTCCATCACGACAATGCACCAGGACACACCTCAGCAGTTGTGGTCGCAAAATTAATGGAAATAGGATTCCAACACGTTTCACATCCCCCCCCTATTCTCGAGACTTAGCTCCCTCGGACTACTATTGGTTCCCCAATTTGAAGAAATTGTCTGGCGGGACAAAGATTTTATTCAAACGAGGAGGTGAGTGCAGCAACTAATAGCTATTTTGCTGACTTGGGGAATTCCTATTATTCGAAAGGGATCAACAAATTAGAACAGCGTTGGAGAATGTGTAACTCTGAAAGAAGGGTATGTCGAAAAATAAACACGTAAGTAGTTTTTATTTTCGCACGGACTTTTCAAACGCCCCTCGTACGTTGCATCGGGACTCAGTTCGCGTTGGACTTCAATACGTAGCACTGCGCTCTAGTCTTCCACAGTGACAATCGTCGCCTCGCATCTTACCTAGCTGTGAGGGTGTGTTAGTTGTTGTATATAGTTATGACGTGGAAACGGACAAGATTCAAGAAGACGTACATTTTATCTGATTTCTGTTAACCACAGAACTTCAAATTGGACATCATTGAAGTTAAGTACTCAATTGGATCCTGTAATAAAGTGTGTTGTAACCACGTGTCCATTTTGTGTTTTAGTGAGAGGAAACCGGCCACCCGCCTATCATAGCATCCTCTTCTCATCCAGCCAGGACGCACGAAACACCACAAGAGGACACAGAGACAGCAATACGTGCTTCTGGGAACCAAAAATTACGCAACACAAATGCTGAAGGAGAAGAAATATTGTGATTGGTAGAAAATTATCGAAGCACTTAAAGGTCCAAGGGGATACATGAGAAAGACGATAAATTCATTAGACCCTTGCATCAGGCGGGAATGGAGTGCAGACAAACTTTATAATTTTTTTTTCATTAAAGAGTAAAATCAAAATTCCTTGAAGGTACCTTAGCGATCGTTGCTTCGCTCAGGTTTGCATAGCAATTATAACAAAAATAATTTTATGAACATAGGTCTACTGAAAAATGAATGTATTAAAGAGCTGTTTCTTTTCCTACGCAATTCTGACGAAGGTGATAAGTGTCTGCGACTGTGAAAGAGCTTTCTTTGATTTAGCTCACAAACTGCAAGATTTTCATGTTAATTGACGCCATAGAACCATGGTCTTTTCCGAATGTACTTCTCAGCAAAAAGAGTTTCGGGAACCTGGAGTTGGCTTTTATTAATCCTGCCTTTTTGAGTTCTTGTGGTGGTACTTCAAAAAAACTTTCATCCGTTTCACTAACAGAGAACTAAAGTATCAGTTTTTTATAGACATAGCTTTAAAATGGTTTCCATAATGAAATATTTTCATAAAACTTTTCATGCACTGCCTTAACCAGTTAGTGGTTTAAATTCCGAAAAACGCTGTGACAGTTACCTTTCTTTTTTTTCCACGCGGAAGGTCTCTGTTGCCACTTTCATAAATGTAGGTTTAAACCACTTTAGTAGTTCTTTAAAAGTGATTTATCCTTAAAAAAGTTTCGCCTATTGTTTCACCGCCTTATAAGTTGAATTCATAAAATGCTGAAACACTTTAATTTCTGGCCGTGAAATACCAATTTACGTTGTTATAGCTTTCAAATTGTCTCACTAGGGCCATATTTTCAAAAAGCCTTTCATCCCTTATTTCACCCCAGTAGGGGTGGAGACTCGAAAAATTCCTTCTTAAACGACGCCTACAAAGGCAAGTCATCACCTTCTACAAATTTCAAGTTTTGATTCTTACCTTTCATATATAGAAATTATGGTCAATAACATTAAAAACACGAGAAAGACTTGATCGTTCTCGTTGCATCGGTTGAGGAAATTTATAATTACGTGACTGACGTTTCAGCGTTATGTTAGATATTTGTGATGATGGTTCGTTACCTCTGACAAACTACATAGCACAGAATTTATCGAGCGGTCTAAGTGACAGGTCGTGTGTATATTTCACATTTCATTAACCATATTTTATTGACATTACCTTCCGTATTGTTACTTTACTGAAATCCTTGACGTGCTTCGCATACGTCATTGCAGACATCAGAAACTATCAAAGATATAGGAGCTATTGAAATGCGAAGCAGTCATTAACGTAAATGTCTGCAGTTAGTAATAACCAGAGTGTAAATGGCAGCCGCTCTTCAGGTTTTGTTGGCCATCTATATTAACGTTCGCTTCTTCTGCTGAAGAGTAACGAGAAGCCAGGGAAAAGCTTCAACTGACGTGTGCGTAAAATCTTAGACTAATTCTAAGGGAAGGTGGAGTTGGAATTCAATGTTATGTGCACTACCTCCACGTTTCTAACGTTTAGGCGCAAATTCAGAGTCCTAAATCCTTTTTCCCTACGTTATTTTGTCTACTTGCCATTAAAAACACACTGAGGTGACAGTCATGGGATCACTGCGTAGGGGTTGTGCAGTAGCTCGACTTGGTAGGGCTCAACAGTTCGTCGGAAGTCCTTAGTAGAAATATTCGGGCATGCTGCCTCTGTAGCCGTCCACAATCGTGAAAGTGTTGCCGATGAAGGATTGTGTGCAAGAACTGACCTCACGATTGTTTCCCATAACTGTTCGATGGGATTCGTCTCCGGCGATCTGGGTCACCAAATTATTAGCGCGAACTGTCTACAATGTTCTTCACATGGTTCAAATGGCTCTAAGCACTATGGTACTTAACATCTGAGGTCATCAGTCCCCTACTTAAACTAACGTAAAGACACCACACACATTCATGCCCGAGGCAGGATTCGAACCTGCGATTGTAGCAGCCGTGTGGTTCCGGACTGGAGCGCCAAGAACCGCTCGGCCACAGCGGCCAGCTAAGTGATTTAGGGAAATCACGGAAAACCGAAATCGGGATGACCGGACGCGAGTTTGAACCTTCGTCCTCCCGAGTGCGAGTCCAGTATACTAACCACCATTGCGCCACTTCGCTCGGTCAAATATTATGTTGAAATTCATTACTTAGCTCACTTTCCCTTAAAAAAACAGGAATTCATTGTTTACGACAGCGTGGTTCCGGACTGAAGCGCCTAGAACCGCTCGACCACAGCGGCCGGCATACAACGTTCTTCAAATGTGAGTGAGTGACATGTTCGGAAACATGAAGTCAGTGAATGGCTGCAAATGGTCTCAAAGTATCCGAACATATCCTTTTACAATCAGCGATCGTTTCAGTTGGACCAGAGGACCCAGCCCACACCATGTAAACACAACCCAAGGCACTGAAAGTGTAATACTAATACATTCAGTCGTTACGATCGGTGCTTGACGTCAGCTACAAATAAGAAAAACTGTGACTGTCAGCTGTGCTTCGCAAAGTGCGTGATGACATAAATACTGCTTTTTGCCCTCCTTCACGTGACGGAAGATGTTTCGGAACTTAATACGTCAGGGAGAGAAGCGTGCGCGTACAGTATGTATCTATAGACCAAGCCGCTTGGCTTCGAGATACCACGACACGTGTAGCACGTCACTGGACCGTAAGACGTTCTCCCAGAAGGCGATAAGTTGCCTCAATTAGGTCATCCCACCCGGCGGCCCCTTAACTGGTACAGTTAGGCCTGCCCGCACAACCCGTGTTCACCGCTGCCCCAGTGCTCCCGGCAACGTGTAACGTCCCGACGCTCGTAGCGGCCAACGCAACTTCTCCTCGTCCGCTCGTAATCCCGTTACCACAAGGCGGTACGTGTCCGCAGCTTCAGAGAGGAAGAAAGACCAGTTAGTAATTGTGGGACGGCACAATTATCGGAACTTCCGTCGACGACTGACGAGGAGTTAGCTTTCGTTTACCAACCTCTGCCGCTAGTGCGCCGAGGGATTTACTTTATCGAAGTTTAAGTCGATAAATTAATTGTGTTATGTAGCGGCACTTCTGCAAAGAGCGGCCGAGAATGCAGCGGGTGATGGACGGACTCAGAGGCAGAAAAATGAAGCACTGCACGTTTGTCCGACAACGTCCATTGAACAAGTTATAAACGTCTCACATAACTTATAACCTGTTCACAGTGCAGTTTCGGACGGATGGTCCTGATATTATCACTACTCTACACTGAAAATCATTTTGCGTCAAAAGCAGTTAATTCCCGTGCATTTCGATGTGAAATAAACAAATATGATTGTTGGTTAGTTGATTTGGGGGAGGATACCAAAAAGAGAACTCATCGGTCTCATGAGATTAGGAAAGGAAGTCGGCCGTGTCCTCTCAAAGGAACCATCCCAGAATTTGCATGAAGTGATTTAGGAAAATCACGGAAAACCAAAATCAGGATGACTGGAGGCGGGTTTGAACCGTCGTTCGCCCGAGTGCGAGTCCAGTATATTAACCATTGCGCCACCTCGCTTGGTCAAATATGATGAAATTATTTACTTAGCGCTCTTTCCCTTCAAAAAACAAATGCTGTCAACATTGAGTGCCCCATATTTTGTTCCTATAAAATCCATTCTATACATGCAAATTTCTTTTGATTTTCTTAGGGAACCCATCTGCTTTTTTCTCAGAAATTTCCTGTGTCTGAATTTAAATTTCACAGGCAAAATAAGAAATCTATCTAAAACCTTTCTTTACCTTGTTGGCCCAAAAGGTATTCATAATTTATATTTTCTTAAGGGGGGTAGGACGTCAAAACGGGCCGACTTGGAGCAGGAGAGGCATCACTGGACATTTTAATTTCCACTGTCTATAGTTTTACAAATAAATTCATAAAACTTTGTCAGCATCACCAGGAAGGATTCAGAATTTACACTCACAGTAGTGGAAGTTCGAAAACATAGCAAAATAATTTTTTTTTACACGTGAAATTTCATCATTTTTTCACTTACTAATGACAGCACTTGTTTCTATAGGAACACTTTCCTTTATAAGTAACAGAGATTCTTCGATGAATTTTGCACAGCAAACAAACCATACTCAAAGGTGTATGAAACTCTAGAATTTTACAAATCTATTAAAAACCGTGGTAAAAATTGAGATAATTAACTAGAAAATGTTTTTATCTAAACATGAAGTTTAAAAAATAACAGCTCATTCGTTTTTTCATAAATTAAATACATTCTAGAGTTTCATATACCTGTAAGTATGGTTTGTATGCTGTACAAAATTCATCGAACAGTCTCTCTTACTTATGAAGGAAAGTGTACCTATAGCAACTAATGCAGCCATTAGTAAGTGAAAGAATGATGAAATTTCACACGTAAAACAAAAATTATTTTGTTATGTTTTCGATCTTCCACTGCAATGAGTGTGAATCCTGAATCCTTCCTGGTGATGCTGACAAAGTTTTATGAATTTATTTGTAAAAGCATAGGCAGTGGAAATTAAAATGTCCTGTAATGCCTCTCCTGCTCCAGGTCGGCCCGTTTGACGTCCTACCCCCCCCCCCCCCCCCCCCCAAGTAAATTCATTCTGTTAACATTTTCCATTAATTCAACTTTAAGATGCCATTTAAATTTGTTAACAGTGTGAAAATCTTTTGCTTCTCTCCAAAGTAGGCCGGACAGGCTCAATAATATTGAGATCTGGAGAGAGTGGTGGCCAGGGGAGACGCGACAATTCATGCTCGTGCTCACAAAACCATGTCTGGATGATCGTAACTGTGTGAGAAGGGGCCCTGTGGTCTTTTAACACAGCGTCACCACTGGGTAACAAACAGTGTACCATGGGATGGATCTGACCAGCGAAAATGATCACAAAATCTTTGGCAGTAATGGGACCTTACAGTACACCCATGGGTCATGTAACGCCACAATGTTTTTGTTCACCGAGCTCCAGCATTGTTCCACTCTTGGGACTTTAAACTCGACCAAATGCCTTTCTTCAGTTGCTGCCTAGTCCAGGTTTTGTGGTTTCGGCGCCACGTTTTCCTGTTGGGGGCTTTTCCGACACTGATGATCAGTTCTGGAATTCCAGCTCGCCGTGCAGATCCTGCCTCTGGAACCCCCTCCGTGCTGTTTTGGTGCCGACAGGTTTCGCGATGGTCTACACTGATTTTTGCACCTGTCGTCGTCGTCGTCTTTATCGTCACAATCCTTCTCAATGGACATTTATCACGATCACCCAACATACACGTTCGTCCGCGTTGTGACTTAGCGCATGACGTATTCCGGTATAAATCTGCGATGTGGTGCGTCTTGAAACACCAAACACTTTGGCTAGCTTCGTTACGTAAAAACCCATCGTACGAGTATCAGCAATTTGCCCACGTTGGAATTCACTTGGCTCCAATACAATGCACTCACAACTATACAGAAAAGTGTTCTGGCCACAACTGCCACTTGCAACGTACTGAGGACATTGCACAGGTGCCGTCCGCGGTCAAATAGAATAAATTGTACGAGGGTCATTCAGTAATTAAGAAGACAAACTGGTCTGAGGGAAAAACTGTTAGTAGGTAAGTTTGGAATTTTTATGGCTTTGAGTTGGCATTACTGGGATGAGCCCTGATCAGCTGATGTATCAACACTGTTTTGTCTATAACCTAAAAAAAATAATTCAAGATGGCGAGTCCGCTTGAAACGTCCACATTAGTTGAACAACATTCTGTTATTCGTTTCTATTTGCTGAAGGGGAGAAACCAATGATTATATATTGTTTAATGTAAAGTTTATGGTGAAATCGTGCAGCAGGTCGGTATCCAAGTGAACCACAACTTACCGAGGAATCAATGGTATATTGCTGTATTTCGTTGAAAAATGTGTATTTTCTTGTTTTGTGTCCTCAGTCTTCTAACTGGTTTGATGCGGCCCGCCACGAATTCCTCTCTCGTGCCAACCTATTCATTTCAGAGTAGCACTTTCAAGCTACTTCCTCAATTATTTGCTGTGTGTATCCCAATTTCTGTCTTCGTCTACAGTTTTTGCCCTCCCCCGCTCTCTCTAGTATAATAGGAGTCATTCCCTGACGTCTTAATGGGTGTCTTATCACCCTGTCCCATCTCCTTGTCAGTGTTTTCCACATATTCATCTCCAATTCAGCGCAGAACCTCCTCATTCCTTACCTATCAGTCCAGCTAAGTTTCAACATTCGTCTGTAGCATCACATACCAAATGCTTAGATTCGCTTCCGTTCCACAGTCAATGTTTCACTCGCATACGATGCCGTGGTCCAAACGTACATTCTCAGAAATTTCTTCCTCATACTAAGGCCTATGTTTGATACTGGTAGACTTCTCTTGCCCACAAATGCACTTTTTGCCTGTGCTATTCTGCTTTTGATGACCTCCTTGCTCCGTTCGTCATAGGTTATTTTGCTGCCTAGGTAGCAGAATTCCTTAACTTAATCTACGTCGTGACCGTCAATCCTGATGCTAAGTTGGTGGCCTCATTTCTGCCACTTGTCATTACGTTCGTATTTCTTCGATATACTCCCAGTCCATATTCTGTACTCATTAGATTATTCATTCCGTTCAGGTTATCATGTTCTTCACTTTCACTCAGGATAGCGATGTCATCAACGAATGTTATCACTGACATCCTTTCACTTTGAATTTTAATTCCACTCCTGAACCTTTCTTTTATTTCCATGAATGCTTCTTCGATGTGCAAATTGAACGATAGTGGGGAAAGGCTACATTCCTGTCTTACACCCTTTTTAATCCGAGTACTTCGTTCTTGGTCATCCACTCTTATTATTCCCTCTTGGCTTTTGTACATTTTCTGTATGACCCGTCTCTCCCTATAGCTTACCCGTATTTTCTTTAGAATTTCCAACATCTTGCACCATTTTACGTTGTCGAACGCTTTCAGCAGGTCGACAAATCCTACGAATGTGTGAAGTTCCACGGTAATTATATGATGCTCATCAAATTTTCTCTCGTCAGTGTGTTCATGTACACGAAAATATTCCAAGATCGATCGAATCGTGTAGGAGAAAAAATGGCCAGGTGAGATACTGGAAAATTCGGTCCTAGGAATTTCAAGATTTTAGAGTATGTTTTAATTTTAAATCTGAAGTCGGATAACAAAAATCTTTATTGTGATGTAATTACAAATTAACAATCTTCGAATTTTTTTCTTTACTTTTACCGAAAAACTTTGCTTCGTACCAAATTTCATAATTCTAGGTCAGCGGGAAGCACCCTGTAGCTTATGTTGAGTGGGTTTGCGAATATTGAAATACGTGAAAAAATTGTATCTTTTGACTCCATTGACTTAGAAGCTGCAGTTTTTTTTATAGCGCCAAGGGATTATACGAGGTGCATTCAAGTTCCAAGGCCTCCGATGTTTTTTCTCCGGACTGGAAAGAGATAGAAAAATGTGCTTTGTTTTAAAATGAGGCCGCGTTCATTGTCAATATGTCCCAGAGATGGCAGCACCGTACGGGAGATGGAATTTTATCGCCAGCGGCGAGAATGAGAACCGTTTTAAAGACTTAAAACGGCGACGTTTTCCTTACTTGAACAGCGTGCAATCATTCATTTTCTGAATTTGCGTGGTGTGAAACCAATTGAAATTCATCAGCAGTTGAAGGAGACATGTGGTGATGGAGTTATAGATGTGTCGAAAGTGCGTTCGTGGGTGCGACAGTTTAATGAAGGCACAACATCATGTGACAACAAACCGAAACAACCTCGGGCTCTCACAAGCCGGTCTGACGACATGATCGAGAAAGTGGAGAGAATTGTTTTTGGGGATCGCCGAATCACTGTTGAACAGATCGCCTCCAGAGTTGGCATTTCTGTGGGTTCTGTGCACACAATCCTGCATGACGACCTGAAAATGCAAAAAGTGTCATCCAGGTGGGTGACACGAATGCTGACGGGCGACCACAAGGCTGCCCATGTGGCATGTTGCCAAGCAATGTTGACGCGCAACGACAGCATGAATGGGATTTTCTTTTCGTCGGTTGTGACAATGGATGAGACGTGGATGCCATTTTTCAATCCAGAAACAATGCGCCAGTAAGCTCAATGGAAGCACACAGATTCACGGCCACCAAAAAAATTTCGAGTAACTGCCGGTGCTGAAAAATGATGGTGTCCATGTTCTGGTACAGCGAGGGCGTAATCCTTACCCATTGCGTTCCAAAGGGCACTACGGTAACAGGTGCATCTTACGAAAATGTTTTGAAGAACAAATTCCTTCCTGTACTGCAACAAAAACGTCCGGGAAGGGCTGGAAGTGTGCTGTTTCACCGACACAACGCACCCGCACATCGAGCTAACGTTACGCAACAGTTTCTTCGTGATAACAACTTTGAAGTGATTCCTCATGCTCCCTACTCACCTGACCTGGCTCCTAGTGACTTTTGGCTTTTTCCAACAATGAAAGACACTCTCCGTGGACGCACATTCACCAGCCGCGCTTCTATTTCCTCAGCGATTTTCCAGTGACCAAAACAGACTCCTAAAGAAGCCTTCGCCGCTGCCATGGAATCATGGCGTCATCGTTGTGAAAAATGTGTACGTCTGCAGGGCGATTACGTCGAGAAGTAACGCCAGTTTCATCGATTTGGGATGAGTAGTTAATTAGAAAAAAAATCGGATGCCTTAGAACTTGAGTGCACCTCGTAGTGCTTAGAATGTAGCGTAAATTTCAACTAGGTTCATCTACCTGTTTCGGAGGAAAATGCTTTTAAGAGTCAGTCAGACAGACAGACAGACGACAAAGCGATTTTGAAATAGTTATGTTTCTACCGATTGCAGTACGGAACCAGAGAAACATCGTAGTATAGTTGTTAGCAGATAATGCGGTATAGTATGGAAGATCTTCGGGAAATGCAGAAAATTGGAATGCACGTAATTGTCTGCCTCTTGCGTCAGCAGGATATCCTGTGTGGATCAACCAAACCGTGCGTCAGAGCAGAGCTGTAATATTGACAGCGTTATTGGCGAGAATTGACCCCGAAACTGTCAAATGCGCGTAGCAGGATGTGCGGCTGGCTGCGTACGGACGGCCGACACGTCAGACGGCGTCGGCCTCCGCTGACTGATAGCTGCCATCAATTAGCTCAGGGGCGCCACAGATGGCTGCCTGCGAAAAATGGCGGCTTTGCTCGCGCGCGACAATTTATACTGCCCCGCTGTCAAGCCGCGCACTCCTGCAAATACATTTGCGGGATTGAGTTCTGCGGGCGCCTCGCAAATGAATCAGAGCGCTAAAAGAGTAATTAAAAAATAAACCACCTCTATCAGCCGCCCCCATAGTCCCTAAATAAATGAAACGTGGTCCAGGCCATTGTTAAAGCAACCGCGCTATTCACGCGCTAGTTAAGCTGAACATTAAGCGGTGTCGGTACAAGTTTCAAAAAATAAAGCTCTGGAAAAATGTGGATCACTACAGCGACGCGAAAAACGTACAGATTGGTCTCGTCACTAAGGTGGTATCTGGCGTGGCGCACCGGTGGTTCTCAGCTACACTGAAGCACCAAAGAAACTGGCACAGGCATACGCTATCAAATACAGAGAGATGTAAACAGGCAGAACACGGCGCTGCGATCGGCAACGCCTATATAAGAAAACAAGTGACTGGCGCAGTTGTTAGATCGGTTACTGCTGCTACAGTGACGTATTATGAAGTCAGTTTGAACGTGGTGTTATAGTCGGCGCAGGAGCGATGGGACGCTGCGTCTCCGAGGTAGCGATGAAGTGGCTATTTTCCCGCGCGGCCACTTCACGGGTTTACCGTGAATATCGGGAATCCGGTAAAACATCGCTGTGGCCGGAAAAAGATCACGCAAGAATGGGATCAACGACCACTGGAGAGAATCGTTCAGCGTAACAGAAATGAAACCTGTAAAGGAACTGAAAATATTGTGATTTAATCGCAGAGGTGCTGAAAAATTGTTCCAGTGACACCAGAAAAATATCTGGTAAACTTTTTATCTTTGAGAGACATAGGAACAATTTCGCCCTTCGTTTTTTATTTCTTGTAGGAACGACTAGTTTTGTTCTGATGGGCTGGTGGGATGTCGTACTGTCTAATTACTAGTGTGTGTGTGTGTGTGTGTGTGTGTGTGTGTGTGTGTGTGTGTGTGGTAAATGAATGAGTTAAAAGACGCAATATGTGTTTTATATTATTTTCATCGCACAACAAGCCTTATTCCCATGCCTATGGAGTATTTATGTTAAGCAGAGAAGGCGAGTTTTAGATGGAACCGAAGATCTTCAAAACGGCGCTGCTCAACAATAGAGGTACGTGATTGTGCTCTCTACTTTCCTCTCGTGGCCGCCAAAATTACTTCCGATTCGTTTTGCCGAGACATTCAGAACCTGCAATCTTCTTTTTCTTATAAAAATACTAGTCCGATGCAAAATAAATACTCTTAGATTTAAATAATTGCCATTCTTTTACCCAGGCCACGGGGAATGATAGAACGTACGTGCCTCTACTCAGAATGTACGTTCGCAATCTCCGAGTGTGTTACGACGAAATTATTTCACAATGAAAATTTCTCATCAGACCGCAACCACTCGCACGCGAATGTACGTACCCTCTGAATGTATCTAGTCAGTCACGCGCGTTGTTCAAAAGCTTTACTTTTAATATTCAGTGGATTACATTTCCGAAATTAATTTTTGTTTATGCGGCAAATCATACTTCACGCGAAGTATTTATTACGTAAGTTTCAGGCTCAATTTAATAAAAAAAAAAGATTCCGAATAATAGAAATAAAGAATAATAATCAAACAAATCAAACCTAAATAAACAGAAAGAGGGAACGTTACAAACCCTTCCGCAAATTACTGCAGATCTCAATACTGAGCCATCAACAAGTGTCAGCGTGCGAACCTTTCAACGAAACATCATCGATATTGGCTTTCGGAGCCAAAGGTCCACTCGTGTACCCTTCATCACTGCACGATACAAAGCTTTACGCCTCGCCTGGGCCCGTCAACACCGACATTGGGCTGTTGTTGACTGGAAACATGTTGCCTGGTCGGACGAGTATCATTTCACATTCTATTGAGCGGGTGGACGTGTGCGGGTGTGGAGACAACCTAATGAATCCATGGACGCTACAGATCAGCAGGAGACTGTTCAAGCTGGTGGGGGGTATAATGGTATAGGACGTGTGCAGTTGGGGTGATATGAGATAAGATTCTGGCAGGTGACACGTACGTAAGTGTTCTGTCTGATCACCTGCATCCGTTCATGTCCAGTGTGCATTCCGACGGAATTGGGCAATTCCAGCACTACTTCAGACATTAGTCGAGTCCATGCCATGTTGTGCTGCGGGACTTCTGCTTGCTCGCATGGGCGCTACACGATATTAGGCAGGTGTACTAGTTTCTTCGGCTTTTCACTGCAATTTACTGAAACACCTGCACATATAGATTAACGCGCAGTGAACTTGTTTTTGAGAGAAGGAGGTGATACGACTTAGATAGAACACTCGTGGTGGATTAACTTCTTTTAGATGGGTCCAAGCTCGATCTCAGAAAATACGATACACAGTCAAATTTCGATAACACACAGAACAGAGTATATTTGGAAAGTAGAACATGATCTGGTTTGTTTTGTTTTATGAACTGGGTCTGATAATTGTGTGGGTCACACAATTAGTAATATGAAATTACATCACACGTTTTCACAACTCCTAGCCAAAGTCCACTGACATCGAAATCCTCCGCCATATTGTGAATATTCATGGCATACTGCACGTCAGGTGAATAATTTACAATAAAAAAACTCAGTCGGTTGAAAATGGGTGTAGAGCCAAAACCGTAATCGAATGGAGAAGAACGGTTACATCGGGAAACTTATCACTCAGACTATTCTACACACCTGGAAATGGAAAAAAGAACACATTGACACCGGTGTGTCAGACCCACCACACTTGCTCCGGACACTGCGAGAGGGCTGTACAAGCAATGATCACACGCGCGGCACAGCGGACACACCAGGAACCGCGGTGTTGGCCGTCGAATGGCGCTAGCTGCGCAGCATTTGTGCACCGCCGCCGTCAGTGTCGGCCAGTTTGCCGTGGCATAAGGAGCTCCATCGCAGTCTTTAACACTGGTAGCATGCCGCGACAGCGTGGACGTGAACCGTATGTGCAGTTGACGGACTTTGAGCGAGGGCGTATAGTGGGCATGCGGGAGGCCGTGTGGACGTACCGCCGAATTGCTCAACACGTGGGGCGTGAGGTCTCCACAGTACATCGATGTTGTCGCCAGTGGTCGGCGGAAGGTGCACGTGCCCGTCGACCTGGGACCGGACCGCAGCGACGCACGGATGCACGCCAAGACCGTAGGATCCTACGCAGTGCCGTAGGGGACCGCACCGCCACTTCCCAGCAAATTAGGGACACTGTTGCTCCTGGGGTATCGGCGAGGACCATTCGCAACCGTCTCCATGAAGCTGGGCTACGGTCCCGCACACCGTTAGGCCGTCTTCTGCTCACGCCCCAACATCGCGCAGCCCGCCTCCAGTGGTGTCCCGACAGGCGTGAATGGAGGGACGAATGCAGACGTGTCGTCTTCAGCGATGAGAGTCGCTTCTGCCTTGGTGCCAATGATGATCGTACTCGTATGCGTGTTTGGCGCCGTGCAGGTGAGCGCCACAATCAGGACTGCATACGACCGAGGCACACAGGGCCAACACCCGGCATCATGGTGTGGGGAGCGATCTCCTAAACTGGCCGTACACCTCTGGTGATCGTCGAGGGGACACTGAATAGTGCACGGTACATCCCAACTATCATCGAACCCATCGTTCTACCATTCCTAGACCGGCAAGGGAACTTGCTGTTCCAACAGGACAATGCACGTCCGCATGTATCCCGTGCCACCCAACGTGCTCTAGAAGGTGTAAGTCAACTACCCTGGCCATCAAGATCTCCGGATCTGTCCCCCATTGAGCATGTTTGGGACTGGGTGAAACGTCGTCTCACGCGGTCTGCACGTCCAGCACGAACTCTGGTCCAACTGAGGCGCCAGGTGGAAATGGCATGGCAAGCCGTTCCACAGGACTACATCAAGCATCTCTACGATCGTCTCCATGGGAGAATAGCAGCCTGCATTGTTGCGAAAGGTGGATATACACTGTACTAGTGCCGACATTGTACATGGTCTGTTGCCTGTGTCTATGTGCCTGTGGTTCTGTCAGTGTGATCATGTGATGTATCTGACCCCAGGAATGTGTCAATAAAGTTTCCCTTCCTGGGACAATGAATTCACGGTGTTCTTATTTCAATTTCCAGGAGTGTATAACGGCGTGGTCCTTGAAACAGGAAAGTGTTAGGATGATAATGTACGATGGATAATGTTACGTTTCAGACGAGACAGCAGAGTGTGTGGGACAGGGGGGAAGCCGTGTGGGAACGCAGACAGGAGACAGAGGCCAGAAGACGGGTGGCCGCTCTAGAATCGTGTTCCTTAATGACGCTCCGCCGTCGAGAGCGGCCAGCCCGCTACTCTCAGCTACGCCGCGTAATGAGACAGCCGGCCACACGCGGGCGCGCTGTGGGTTGCCGCGCTACAAGGGGCGTCCTGTTTCTCTGCGGCGCGTTCAGGCAGTGGCAAAAGGCCGCGCCGTAGCGGCAGGAAGGTGGAGCCGTTATAAAGAGCTAATGACTATAGGTCCGACCGCAGCGTCTCAGGGATACCTGAGGCCTTGTAGTCGCAGCCGGTGTCACCTCACCAACGCGTTTCGAGCCCTTGTCACAGACTGAACCTGCCGCTTAAATTATTACGCAGCGATAGGGAAAATAAAACTGACTCCTCCACAGTGTTAGAGTTGTTGTGGCAGAAGGTACTGTCTGTCGACTGCGTCAAATTTGTACCAAATTAGAAGGCTATTAATTGAAAAGTTAACATTTCAAATAGATTTTTACTAACCAGGATAATATTTCGTACACAGCCAGCGGCGTCTTGGAACCACACGTATCCAGTTATCTCCAAAAGCTTGATTTGTGGACATATATTTACTTGACGGTTTTGGCATGAAAGCGTCTATCTGCTCGGCGATCGAATCTTACGTGACAAAATACTGTCGGGTTTGAATAGTTAATAACCTATTGAATCATCAGTCTTCTGGTTGATTTGATGCGGACAGCCACGAATTCCTCTCCTGTGTCATCATCTCTGGTAGCACTTGCAACTTCCGTCCTCAATTATTTAATGGATGCATTCCAATCTCAATCTCTACACTATCTACCCTCTGCGGCTCCCTCTAGTATCATGGAAGTTATTCCATGATGCCTTAACAGATATATAGTCCTATCCCTTCTTCTTGTCAGTGTTTTCCATCCAATCCTTTCCTCACAGATTCTGCGAAGAACCTATCAGTCAACCTAATTTTCAACATTCTTCTGTCGCATCATACCTCAAATGTTCAAAATGTTCGAATCTGTGTGAATTTCTAAGGGACCAAACTGTTTAGGTCGTCGGTCGATAGACTTACACACTGCTTAAACTAACTTATGCTAAGAACAACACACACGCACCCATGCCCGAGGGAGGATTGGAACCTCCAGCACGAGGGGCTGCGCAGTCCGGAACATGACGCCTCAAACCGCGAGGCTACTCCCCGCGGCACGTCGTGATCACAAGTGCCGATGTTAAGATTCTCAGTACTTCGGTCTTTCTTTGATTATTCTCAGTCTATATTCTGTACTCAGACTGTTCGTTCCATCGGGCAGCTCTTAATTCTTCACTTTCACTGAGGATAGCAAAGTCATCAGCGAATCCTATCACTTACTTCCTTTCACTATGAATTTTAATTCCATTCTTGAACCTTGCTTCTATTTCCGTTTCTGCTTCTTCTGTGTATAGATTGAACAGTAGGCTCGAAAGACTACACCCTTGAAACTGCCTGGCAGATTAAAATTGTGTGCCGGATCGAGACTCGAACTCGGGACCTTTGCCTTTCGCGGGCAAGTGCTCTACCAACTGAGCTACCCAGGTACGACTCACGCTCCGTCCTCACAACCTTACTTCTGCCAGTACCTCGTCTCCGACCTTCCAAACTTAACAGAAGCTCTCCTACATACCTTGCAGAACTAGCACTCCTGAAAGAAAGGATACTGCGGACACATGGCTTAGCCACAGCCTGGGGGGATGTTCCCAGAATGAGACTTCTTGTATTCTCTCCTGAGGGCTGTGAGGACGGGGCGTGAGTCGTACCTGGGTGGCTCAGTTCCTACAGCACTAGCCCGCGAAAGGCAGAGGTCCCGAGTTCGAGTCTCGGTCCGGCACACAGTTTTAATCTGCCAGGCAGTTTCATATCAGCCCACACTCCGCTGCAGAGAGAAAAATCTCATTGTGATTACACCCTTGTCTTACACGCGTTATAATCCGACGACCTCGTTACACGATACTAATAATGCGGAACAATGGAAGAGCACAATGAGCAGATCAATTTACTATGGGGTGTTCGTAGCGCAGTACTGATTTTGCCTGTGACGTCGTCGTACAACTATATGCTCATGAGCGTGCTTGTTACGAATTAGCTTTGTATAAAGTTACAAATTGGCGTAGCGTCGAAACGCATTTGGCTACGAAATTAACTCAGGTGTCATTGTGAAAAGCTTGAAGCGCACTGTTGGAGCCCAAAGTGAGACTCTAAAAATATTCTCCGAAGTGAAAATTCGTATTAAATTTAAAATTACAAAATAAATAAAGATATCTGTTTATACGACTGATAGTAAAGCTCGGAATTACAGGAAACTCAGGGAAAAGCTCGTATCGAAAGGAATACAGAGAGCCTAAAAACTTCAGTACCGAACGAATGGGAAACCTTGGGCAGCGTCGAAGAGAAAAGGAAGAAACGGAGCGAAGCGAATAAGTAGTTGCGTCGTCGGGCATACAGCGGGTAGCGACAGACCGTACTTGAGGTTTATCTATACTGTAACCATTTTACTACTCTTACCAACCATTATATTAAAGAGTTTGATAAATTACATATTAATGCGAAATACTTGTTACGATTTTTATCCCGAAGTTACTTCGAAACAGAAAAATTTTTTATTGCTTGTCTTATCGTATATTTTCAGCCCGTGTCAGCTTCCACCAGCAATCGTCTTCCATCCTGTATGCTTGGAGTGACTGGTACCGAAATACTCGTGAAATTATATTCTGGTGCTCTCCAATCGGTTTTTAGCCTGTTGAAAATAATTCAGGAACATTTAAGGCAACAGAGACAGGAGGTATATAATTTAGTTAAAAAAAAAGTAGACGATATCAATGAGGCAGTTTCTAGTCATGCACACAATTTCATCACTTGTTTCTATTTTAATAACATATAACTATCTAGAAGAAATTTTTCAGTCTACAGCAGACTGCGCGCTGATATGAAATTTCCTAGAAGAGTAAAGCTGTGTGTTGCACCGAGACTCGAACACGGAACCATTGACTTACGCGGGCAAGTGCCCATTGGTAACGTACTTGCCAGCGAAAGGCAACGGTCCAGAATAGAGTTTCGGTGCGGCACATAGTTTCTGCCAGGAAGAGTCTTAAAATTACGTTTGTACCTCGAAATTTAGCGTAGGTGATCGACAAAGGCTTGCTAAGCTAACGAAGCCGTTCAGAACTAACGGGGAAAAGAGACCATGGTATTTCTCCGAGATGGTGTCATTAGCTGTCCGGATTAAGGCGGAACTGGTACTTTGTCTACGCTGTGAAGAAGAGAACAAAAAGATGATGAAGGACAAGTATCTCAGTGTGTGAACAATGCTGTTGCCAAACATGCTAAAGACAGTTTCGCTCCAGTAACGATGGATTGTACGTACACGACTGGCCGTTAAAATTGCTACACCACGAAGAAATGCAGATGATAAACAGGTATTCATTGCACAAATACATTATACTAGAACTGACATGTGATTACATTTTCACGCAATTTGGGGGCAGAGATCGTGAGAAATCAGTTACCAGAACAACCACCTCTGGCCGTAATAACTGCCTTCATACGCCTGGCCATTGAGTCAAACAGAGATTGGATGGGGCGTACAGGTACAGCTGCCCATGCAGCTTTAACACGATACCACAGTTCATCAAGAGTAGTGACTGGCGTATTGAGACGAGCTAGTTACTCGGCCACCATTGACCAGACGTTTTCAATTGGCCAGGGCAGCAGTCGAACATTTTCTGTATCCAGAAACGCCCGTACAGGACCTGCAACATGCGGTTGTGCATTATCCTGCTGAAATGTAGGAGGAGAAGGATCTTAGTGTTTAACGTAGGGTTTCGCAGGGATCGAATGAGGGGTAGAGCCATGGGTCGTAACACATCTGAAATGGCCACTGTTCAAAGTGCCGCCAATGCGAACAAGAGGTGACTAAGACGTGTACCCAATGGCACTCCATACCATCAGGCTGGGTGATACGCCAGTATGGCGATGACAAATACGCGCTTCCAATGTGCGTTCACCGCGATGTCGCCAAACATGGATGCGACCATCACGATGCTGTAAACAGAACCTGGATTCAACCGAAAAAATGACGTTTTGCCATTCGTGCACCCAGGTTCGTCGACGAGTACACCATCGCAGGCGTTCCTGTCTGTGATGCAGCGTCAAGGGTAACCGCAGCCATGGTCTCCGAGCTGGTAGTCCATGCTGCTGCAAACGTCGTCCAACTGTTCGTGCAGATGGTTGTTGTCTCGTAAACGTCCCCATCTGTTGACTCCGGGATCGAGACGTGGCTGCACGATCCGTTACAGCCATGCGGATAAGATGCCTGTCAAATGGTTCAAATGGCTCTGAGTACTATGGGACTTAACATCTGTGGTCGTCAGTCCAATAGAACTTAGAACAACTTAAACCTAACTAACCTAAGGACATCACAAACATCCATGCCCGAGGCAGGATTCGAACCTGCGACAGTAGCAGTTAAGACGCCTGTCATCTCGACTGATAGTGATATTAGGCCGTTGGGATCCAGCACGGCGTTCTGTATTACCCTCCTAAACCCACCGATTCCATATTCTGCTAACAGATATTGGATCTCGACCAACGCGAGCAGCAATGTCGCGATACGGTAAATCGCAATCGCGATAGGCTACAATCCGACCTTTATCAAAGTCGGAAACGTGATGGTACGCATTTGTCGTCCTTACACGAGGCAACACAACAACGCTCAACCAGGCAACGCTGTTTGTGTATGAGAAATCGGTTGGAAACTTTCCTCATATCAGCGCGCTGTATGTGTCGCCACCGGCGCCAAACTCGTGTGAATGCTCTGAAAAGTTAATCATTTGCATATCACAGCATCTTCTTCCTGTCGGTTAAATTTCGCGTCTGTAGCACGTCATATTCGTGGTGTAGCAATTTTAATGGTCAGTAGTGTAGTATGAACGTAGGTATAAATAAGTAAGCAAACCAATAAAGAGAGATGATACATAACATAATGACAAACGTTCTCCACCCAATGTACACTGCTCATATTTACCACACACACACACACACACACACACACACACACACACACACACACACACACACACACACACAGGGTGTGTTTGTCGGCCACCTTTCGCCCCACATTCTACTAATACCCGCAATTTGTGTAACGAGGGGCGGATTGCCCGATATGCCAATTTGCTGGTCATTACACGTCGAATTCCGTTAACGCCTAATCGGCGACCACTTGCGGCGCGTCATTCGATTGTCAGTCTGTAAAGGTTCCATTAGCGTGCGCTCCGATGCGTCATATGGGTCGTCCCCATCGCCGCAGAACAATATACCCAGATTAGCGAGACTGTTTTGAAAAATAAATACTTTTTAACCTGAAAAACCTTTACCAGTGTCCCAGGACCTGTATCATGATATACAAGGTAGTGGACAAAAATATGGGAACACAACACGTTACCATGCCCAATAAGGTGTGGGAGAAACGATGGCATTCGAAACAGGTTCCAGTCGTCTCAGAATGAACACAGGTCCAGTTTTCAAGGGAATCTCACGCCAGTCTTCCTGCAAAATAGTGGAGAGTTCAGATAACAATGGAGGTAGACAGCGACCACGCATCCTTCTCCGCAAAGTACAGGGTGATTCAAAAAGAATACCACAACTTTAAAAATGTGTATTTAATGAAAGAAACATAATATAACCTTCTGTTATACATCATTACAAAGAGTATTTAAAAAGGTATTTTTTCACTCAAAAACAAGTTCAGAGGTGTTCAATATGGCCCCCTCCAGACACTCGAGCAATATCAACCCGATACTCCAACTCGTTCCACACTCTCTGTAGCATATCAGTCGTAACAGTTTGGATAGCTGCTGTTATTTCTCGTTTCAAATCATCAATGGTGGCTGGGAGAGGTGGCCGAAACACCATATCCTTAACATACCCCCATAAGAAAAAATCGCAGGGGGTAAGATCAGGGCTTCTTGGAGGCCAGTGATAAGTGCTCTGTCACGGGCTGCCTGGCGGCCGATCCATCGCCTCGGATAGTTGACGTTCAGGTAGTTACGGACAGATAAGTGCCAATGTGGTGGCGCTCCATCCTGCTGAAATATGAATTGTTGTGCTTCTTGTTCGAGCTGAGGGAACAGCCAATTCTCTAACATCTCCAGATACTGTAGTCCAGTAACAGTAGCACCTTCGAAGAAAAAGGGACCAAAAACTTTATTGGCTGAAATGGCACAGAAAACGTTCACCTTAGGCGAGTCACGTTCATACTGAGTTGTTTCCCGCGGATTCTCAGTGCCCCATATACAGAAATTGTGACGGTTGACTTTCCCGTTAGTGTGGAAAGTTGCTTCATCACTAAACACACTCTTTGAAACGAAAGATTCATCTGTTTCCATTTGAGCAAGGATAAAATCACAGAAATCGATTCTTTTAATCTTATCAGCTGCAGACAGTGCATGAACCAATTTCAGACGATAAGGTTTCATAACTAACCTTTCTCGTAGGACTCTCCATACAGTTGATTGTGGAATTTGCAGCTCTCTGCTAGCTCTACGAGTCGATTTTCCTGGGCTGCGAACAAATGCTTGCTGGATGCGTGCTACATTTTCATCACTCGTTCTCGGCCGTCCAGAGCTTTTCCCTTTGCGCACACACACACACACACACACACACACACACATACACACACACACACACATTCTCTGTAAACTGTTTATACCAACGTTTAATACACCACCTATCAGGAGGTTTAACACCATACTTCGTTCGAAATGCACGCGGAACAACTGTCGTCGATTCACTTCTGCCGTTCTCAATAACACAAAAAGCTTTCTGTTGAGCGGTCGCCATCTTAGCATCAACTGACGCTGACGCCTAGTCAACAGCGTCTCAAGCGAACAAATGTACAACTAAATGAAACTTTATAGCTCCCTTAATTCGCCGACAGATAGTGCTTAGCTCTGCCTTTTGTCGTTGCAGAGTTTTAAATTCCTAAAGTTGTGGTATTCTTTTTGAATCACCATGTACACGTCAACTGTTCAATAATATTGAGAAATCTGGTGACAGCTCGTACTCGTGCTCGCAAAAGCAGCCCTGGACGATGCGAGCTGTGTGGGTAGGGGCATTGTCATTTTGCAACACGCGTCGGAATAAAGATTGTACCATGGGATGACCTGATCAGCCAAAACGGTCACATAGCCCTTGGCGGTAATTCATCCTTGCAGAGCAACTATGGGCTCATGGAATCCCAGCGCATGCCTGCCCAGATCACCGCAGAACGTAGCCATGTGTCACTCTTGGACAGAAATTGGAACAGTGTGAAAGGAGACTCACCTGACCTAGTGACTTTCTTCCATTAGTCCGTAGTCCAGGTTACATGGCTTCGGCAACACGTTTCCCTGGTACTGTTGTTTGTATCACTCAGCTTGCCCTGAACTTCCCATCTTGTGGAGCTCCCTTCGTGTTGTTTTGGTGCTACAGGGTTATGTTCAGTTCTGCCATGACTTCCGCAGCTGTCGTCCCCTTATTAATCGTCTCAGTCCTCTTGGTGAACATCTGTGACGATCACTCAACACACACACATTCGTCAACGTTCTGAGTTAGGGGATGGTATTTTCCCGCTTTCCCTGTGTGCGGTATAAATCTGCGATACGGATCCTCTTGAAATGCCAAACACTTTGGCGCACTGGTTACGAAGGCATCCACCATACAAGCGCCGACAGTGCCCCCACATTCGAATTCACTTAGCTCCGACTTAATGCACTCAGAACTACTCAGAACACTGTCTACGTCTACATCTACATCTACGTGATTACTGTGCTATACACAATAAAGTGCCTGGCAGAAGGTTCAGTGAACCACCTTCAAGCTGTCTCACTACCGTTCCACTCTCTAACGGCTCGCGGGAAAAACGTGCACTTAAATATTTCTGTGCTAGCCCTTATCGTGATCTTCATTTCTCCCTATGCAAGTGGGTGCCAACAGAATGTTTTCACAATCGGAAGAGAAAACTGGTGATTGAAATTTCATGAAAAACGCCTTTGTTTTAATGATTGCCACTCCAATTCAAGTATCATGTCTGTTGTGACACTATCCTCCCTATTTACCGCAATACAAAACGAGCTGCCCTTCTTTGTACTTTTTCAATGTCATCCGTCAGTCCCACCTGATGCGGATCCCACGCCGCCCAGCAATACTCCAGAACAGGACGGACAAGCGTGGTGTAAACAGTCTCTTCAGCAGATACGTAGCACCTTTTAGTGTTCTGCCAATGAATCGCAGTCTTTGGTTTGCTCTACCCACAGTATTATCTATGTTATCGTTCCAATTTAGGTTATGTGTCCCGCGGGATTAGCCGAGCAGTCTAAGGCGCTGCAGTCATGGACTGTGCCGCTGACCCCTTCGGAGGTTCGCGTCCTTCCTCGGGCATGGTTTTGTGTGTTTGTCCTTAGGATAATTTAAGTTAAGTAGTGTGTAAGCTTAGGAACTGACGACCGTAGCAGTTAAGTCCCATAAGATTTCACACACATTTGAACAGTTTTTTAGATCATTTGCAATTGTAGTCCCTAAGTACACTCCTGGAAATGGACAAAAGAACACATTGACACCGGTGTGTCAGACCCACCATACTTGCTCCGGACACTGCGAGAGGGTTGTACAAGCAATGATCACACACACGGCACAGCGGACACACCAGCCACCGCGGTGTTGGCCGTCGAATGGCGCTAGCTGCGCAGCATTTGTGCACCGCCGCCGTCAGTGTCAGCCAGTTTGCCGTGGCATACGGAGCTCCATCGCAGTCTTTAACACTGGTAGCATGCCGCGAGAGCGTGGACGTGAACCTTATGTGCAGTTGACGGACTTTGAGCGAGGGCGTATAGTGGGCATGCGGGAGGCCGGGTGGACGTACCGCCGAATTGCTCAACACGTGGGGCGTGAGGTCTGCAGAGTACATCGATGTTGTCGCCAGTGGTCGGCGGAAGGTGCACGTGCCCGTCGACCTGGGACCGGACCGCAGCGACGCACGGATGCACGCCAAGACCGTAGGATCCTACGCAGTGCCGTAGGCGACCGCCCCGCCACTTCCCAGCAAATTAGGGACACTGTTGCTCCTGGGGTTTCGGCGAGGACCATTCGCAACCGTCTCGATGAAGCTGGGCTACGGTCCCGTACACCGTTAGGCCGTCTTCCGCTCACGCCCCAACATCGTGCAGCCCGCCTTCAGTAGTGTCGCGACAGGCGTGAATGGAGGGACGAATGCAGACGTGTCGTCTTCAGCGATGAGAGTCGCTTCTGCCTTGGTGCCAATGATGGTCGTATGCGTGTTTGGCGCCGTGCAGGTGAGCGCCACAATCAGGACTGCATACGACCGAGGCACACAGGGCCAACACCCGGCATCATGGTGTGGGGAGCGATCTCCTACACTGGCCGTACACCTCTGGTGATCGTCGAGGGGACACTGAATAGTGCCCGGTACATCCAAACCGTCATCGAACCCATCGTTCTACCATTCCTAGACCGGCAAGGGAACTTGCTGTTCCAACAGGACAATGCACGTCCGCATGTATCCCTTGCCACCCAACGTGCTCTAGAAGGTGTAAGGCAACTACCCCGGCCAGCAAGATCTCCGGATCTGTCCCCCATTGAGCATGTTTGGGACTGGATGAAGCGTCGTCTCACGCGGTCTGCACGTCCAGCACGAACGCTGGTCCAACTGAGGCGCCAGGTGGAAATGGCATGGCAAACCGTTCCACAGGACTACATCCAGCATCTCTACGATCGTCTCCATGGGAGAATAACAGCCTGCATTGCTGCGAAAGGTGGATATACACTGTACTAGTGCCGACATTGTGCATGCTCTGTTGCCTGTGTCTATGTGCCTGTGGTTCTGCCAGTGTGATCATGTGATGTATCTGACCCCAGGAACGTGTCAATAAAGTTTCCCCTTCCTGGGACAATGAATTCACGGTGTTCTTATTTCAATTTCCAGGAGTGTATTTAGCTGAATTTACAGCCTTCAGATTTGTGTGACTTACCACATAATCGAAATTTAGCTGATTTCTTTTAGTGCTCACGTGAATAACTTCACACTTTCTTTATTCAGAGTCAATGGCCACTTTTTGCACCAAACATATCTAAATTGTTTTGCAATTCGTTTTGATCATGTGCCTAATACTACGAACTGTGACCTTTCTGACAGGAAATCACGAATCCAGTCGCACAACTGAGGCGATGCTCCGTAGGCACGCAATTTGGTCAGAAGACGCTTATGAGGAACGGTGTGGAAAGCCTTCAGGAAATGTGAAACTACGTAATCAATTTGATATCCCCTGTCGATAGCACACGTTACTTAATGAGTCGTGTTTCACAAGAACGATATTTTCTGAATCCCGGCTGACTGTGTCCTGACTACGACTGACATGGCCAGGAGCCGCTCATGGTCATACACGACAACAGATCCGGAGGCTTGGTTAGTATTTGCATGTCTATCCATGGGTGAATTTCTCGGGTGTTTCGATATTTTGTTCCAACCCCTGCACAAATGACAAAGATCATAAATTAAGTACTACAAGACGTATTTATATTCCAGTAAACTATAGTCCGCCTGTGCTCACGATCATCCAATACGCATGCGCTATTACTAGACACATCGCTTACAAAACCCGAGGTCGAAGAAATTTGAGAATTGTTAGTCAGTTGGGTAGTGTTCAACCTTTACATCGAAGAAGTGATGATAGAAATAAGGGGAAGAGTTAGGAGAGGTACCAGAATTAAGTGTGAAAGGAGATCAATGATTTGTTCATGATATTGTCCCCAGGAGTGAAGGTGAGGTACATTCAAAGAGGCTGTCCAATGGTCCCAACAGTGAATAGGTAGACCGAATCTCGTGGTCTTGCGGTAGCGTTCTCGCTTCCCTCGGACGGGTTCCCGGGTTCGATTCCCGGCGGGGTCAGTGATTTTGTCTACCTCGAGATGACTGGGTGTTGTGTGTCCATCATCATTTCATCATATTGACTCGCAAGTCGCCGAAGTGGCGTCAGCTAAAAAGGACTTGCAATACGGCGACCGAACTCCCCGCATGGAGCCTCCCGGCCATCAATGCAATCAAATCATTTCCATTTCAGTGAATATGTACAGAATATTAATTAAAAGTAAACAAAAGGAAGGCGAAAATAATGAGGAGAAGAACGAGATCAGCGATAACCTTAACATCAAAACGGGGGAAGGTAGGGGGTGGGGGGTGCTGAAGAGGAAGTAAAGGAATTCTGCTGTCTTACAAACGAAGCAGTCCGTGACGGACGAAGCAAGTGGGACATAAAAGCGGAGTAGCATAGACAAAGACGGCACCCTTCACCGTAAGAACGTCTATTAGTATCAAACACGGGCCTTAATTTGAGCAAGAAATTCGTCAGGATTTACGCCTGGAGCGTAGTATCGTATGGAAGTATGGAAATACCGGAAAAGAAGAGGATCCAAGCGTCAGAGAGCTGGAGTTAGAGAAAGATGTTGAAGATAAGATCATGTGATTAGGTAATAAATGAGGAGTTTCTCGATAGAATCGGCCAGGAAAGGAAAGCACAGACAAAAAGGTGTGTGACAGGATATCGTTAAGAAATCAGGGCATGATTTCCACTGTAATAAAGGTGCCTGTAGAGGGTAAAAGCTATGGGGGGACGAAAGAGATTGAAAAGTATCCAACAAATAAGGTTGTCTACAACTTGCACTCAAATTTCAGTTATAAGACACAAAGGCAGTGAAAGACAAAGGGTATCTGAATAAGCAACGAGGTGATGTTGCAGTCTATCCCCAATGTTACACTACGTGTAAACCGGCACGCAGCCGCTGTAGAACGAGCAGTGGAGCAGTAACTACGGAGTCCATCAGTGTTCACTGTACTCGGATTACATAACCTAGTTGACGTCGGTAGGATGTTCATTTGAGACAGTTTTAAAAATTTTAGGCAAATGGCTAGCATAATGCGTAGCAAGCAAGGAGACTTGGGACCAAGTCCCGGCCATGACACAAATTTTAATTCATTTCTTCAGCTTCCGTCATTATCGTAGGTTTCATGCAGCGTTGTATCCTGTTCATTGAGATTAATGGCCATCTACCGGCCGTCCATGGTTCCCGTTTACAGCACCACACCAGACGCCGCCTTTTGTGTTGTGGAGTTAACGGCAGCCTACCCGTCGGACGATAACACCCTGGTCCGGCAGCTGCTAGAATCCGACCAATAGTGCGAGATGAGACAGAATGTTGCGACAAGTCCATTACCTGTTCTCGGACGGCGGGCGTGACTGAATGGTTTACAGTGTGCTTGGTACAGCGACTAGGAGTACGCCTGCCCTCATGTTCCCATCGCGACACTGTCACATCAGTATAATCTACCAATATGAGTGTTGCACGACTCAACCGTCTGCCTAAATGGACACCCACAGTAAGGCGCCTTTCAAATTCTGTGGCGTAATGGTAACTCTGTCTCACAGGATGGATGGATATGGTGTTATGGGCGCTCAACAGTGTAGTCTTTAGCGCCCGTATGTCTCACAGGAATACTCTACGTGACTGATCATTTGCGTGCTCGCCTATGGTGATGGTGACTGACCATGTGTTCCAGCTACTTCATTCACTTTGTCAGGCAGTGTAGTTGCTATAAGGCGGAAGTTGTGAGGGCAGGTGTTGAGTCGTGTTTGGGGTAGCTCAGGAAGTTTCAGGCGGAAGTTGTTAATGCCTGTAAAAAGACACATCAAATACTGTAAAGAGGGGTCCAGAAAAATGTAGACAGTCTTTGACAGCCAAACAATCCTGTAGAAGTCAAGGTGTAAGGTCTGGACACCGTGGTGGGTACTCAACAGCTCGTCTTCGACTTATCCATCGTCCAGGCAGTTTTCATGCAAGTAGGCTCTGACATCTTTGTCGTACAGAGGTGGAGCACCATCTTGTCGCAGGTAACATCCGAACTTGGACGGCAGGTAAAATCGATGTTTGCAGCATATCAAGATATGCCTCACCAGTTACGAAACCTTCAAAGAAAAATGCATCAACCAAACGCCGCAATGGCAGGCCACACCACACAGTGCACATGCACTCCGTCTTCAGGCCACAAGCGGCCCATCGGGAGCATCCGACCGCCGTGTCATCCTCAGTTGAGGATGCGGATAGGAGGAGCATGTGGTCAGCACACCGCTCTCCCGATAGTTATGATGGTTTTCATTGACCGGAGCCGCTACTATTCCGTCGAGTAGCTCCTCAATTGGCATCACGAGGCTGACTGCACCCCTAAAAATGGCAACAGAACATGGCGGCTGGAAGGTTACTCATCCAAGTGCCGGCCAAGCCCGACAGCGCTTAACTTCGGTGATCTCACGGTAACCGTTGTGGCCACTGCGGAAAGGCCGTTGCTTTACACCACACAGTAATACCTGGTAAACTGACATGTTTGTCCTCGTGAACGTGAAGATTTTCAGGAACCCAGTACACACAGTTATGGCGGTTTGCAGTACCGTCCTGTTTGAATTGCGTCTCTTCAGACCAGATAACCATCCCTGAAAACCGAAGCATGCCTGCAAACCACTATCAGTACATCCTTCGATCCTAGCCGTTCTCGTTCATAGCGTGCAGCGATCTTGGCATGTACACTTCCCACTTTGCAGTCTCCAGAATTCGTCGCCTGCTTGATCGGGCTTACCCCGATTTCACGTGCACCCTGCTTCACAGATTTTTGAGGTGACCCAGTGAAACGTTGCAACACAGCACCGCTGGAAGCCCGTTGTTGCTGGTCGGATAGAGCTTTCCTTATGCACATCCTGAACAATATTGCCTGCTTCAAATTTAACCCGAATGCAGAAAATTCTTGTACGTGTTGGTGGCTGAATTCCGTACACATTACGCCATTGCCGTTGTACCTCCATCATGCTTTCGTACTTCCATTACCACTTCAGTACGACCTTTCGTTGCTCAAACGACAGTTTGAGCTTCATTCGTTGCTGGACTGTCATCTGCTGTATAACGCGCCAATACCTGTAGAGAAAACAATGGACTAAGCTACCGCGCAAAATTGCAACGATGTCATTTTGCTCCAAAGAAATTATCTATCAAAGGCGGTCTACATTTTCCTGGACCATTCTGTAAATTCATTTCTGACCATCAGTTTGAGAATACTCATCTATCACATGCCGAGTTTCTTGCTTAAAGGCAGCGAGACACCGTCTATGGCGACCTCATTTCCACGCGTCGCAACTATTAAAATAATGTTTGTGTCTGTAACTGCGCCACGCTTACTGAAAATGCGACCGAGTAAATCGCTTATCAATAACCAGTTCTGGAAAAGAATTGTGAAAATGGCCCTCTCTGTTGCGCAGAAAGAGGTTAACGGTAGGTTCACAAGAGCCCCGCTGGGAAAATGAAGCGAAAAAATACGGAGTGGAGAAATATTGCAGAGCAATTTGCTGATTACGGAGAGAGAATCGACTTTTCCGTCGTACTCGGGGAATAACCGACCCTCCCATTCTTCCCTCCACTCATCCATCCGTTTTTCGTTGTCCTCCCATTTACCTCCTCTCCATTCCCACAATTCAGTCGTTTTATAGTCGATACCTAATAACAAATTTGCTATCTTAAAAAACAGACTTAATTTATACTTATGCCTAGCTTTTTCGAGTGTATTAATTAAATAAAAATTCTGAATATAAAAAGCTTGTGATTCCTATACCGTAATTTTCATTATACAGTCAAAGCACGATGACTAGTTTCGGTTGCTTTCTACAACCATCTTCAGATTCCGGCTTACAAAGGAACGATCCATCACGGCGCATAAAATAATCATCCTTATAAAGTGTGCACAATTGAAAACCGCACACTATTTAAAAGACACACCAAATCCACACGAAATTAACAAATTTACTATTAAGTACTTTGAGTTATAGACATTTAACTTGTTTTATGGAATTCAATAATTTTCTTTTCAAAAAATAATATACGTTCCTTATTCTCAGAAAATATTCTGAGAACTTTCTACAAAATTTACTCTGTTTAATCTTTTTGCACTTAGTAAACTGCTCTCATGAGGTTTTTATAGTGTATCGAATAGGAGAGTTTTAATAACTTTTTAACTATAGTTCTGTAAGAACAATATAAAAGATTTCCATCACTTTGCCCATACCTCAGCTTACATTCAGAATTTCAAAATTTATTCTTGAGAAAGCGTTTTAAGGGTGCAACATGTCATAATTGTAGTCTTTTTAGATTCTGAGAAATACGTACATAAAAATTTAAAAAACCGGATTTTTCAGAAAATGCAATTTAAAGTTCAACCCTACGTATTTTCTTTTGTCGCATCTTCAGATGGGCCCAGATTTGTTTTTACATTCCTCTGTCCCTTCAGGGCTTCTCTTCTGGTTTCTTGCTTCCTGCCTTGTTTCCTTTTCCAGGTCTTTGCTTTTCAGTTGCAGAGAGGCGCTCTAAACCTTTTTTTCTCAAGACATTGAATGAAATTTCCTATCCTACAGGCCATTCTCTCCAGTACCTTCATCCCCCTACGTTCTCATTATTAAATACAAAAAGTAGCAATTCTGAAAACTGTAGCAGATGAAAATTTGGTTTTAGAGCATCAGTTCCATGTGAGTGACTTTAAAGTCTCATTAGGATTCTGGGTTTTGCCACGAACACACCTTTTTAGAAGTTCAGGATTGTCCAGAAACCTGAAGTGGGCTTGCGAACGTCCAGGACACAATTTGAAAGCCTTTCCTTGTTATCCCTCTGAGCCTGTAAATATTTACAACTGATGTGTCACAGGTGATGAATGAGGTGTTCATTTGTTGACACACTGTGGAAACACGTAGCCAATATTGCGCTCTTAATGTCACTTGCACTGGATAGGCTCAGTCTGATAGCCTCGCCACAATATAATTGAAGAGCGTCTATCACCATCTTTGTGAGTCTGTTGTGTCCACCAATATCTATCTTCCAACTTTTTGCCCTTCGCATCACAGACAAAGTTGCTTATTCCAATTTACAGGGTGAACACGATTAAAACCGGCCGATGTCAGGGAGGGATTCCTAACTGGAAATGAAGGAAAAAAGGTCCTGTGAATGTGTGTCAGGAAGCGGATGTTGTGCGTGGAAAAACAACAAATCGTGCCGGAACACAATACAAGGCTGCCACATCACAACAGATTTTCAATGTGGGTTCCACGGGCTTTCAGGTGATGCGGTTGTGGTGCAGGATACACATAAGCGTACGTTGGCTTACACGTGTTGGCGGGCCACTTGCCCTGAGCTAGAAGTATGGTGCCTTTCAGTATCTATAGAACCTGGTCCTCCAGATCTGGTGTACCCACAGTCCGCCGTCTCCCTGGTCGTTCGTCTATCTGAAAGGACTCATCATCGCACTAATGCCCAAAAAGGGCTTATAATGTTATATAACGTGGTTGGTGTGTGTGAGGGTACCCGTTTTCGTTTAGCCGCGCTGCCTGTCAACTGTTTCCATCTCCTTCCTCGAAACACAGAATAGTAGTTGGAGTTAGACGCAAGGCACATTCATTTTCGGAAATAGTTACGGAATTCAATATCACGAGGTCGGTGTCAAGAATGTGCCGAGAATACCGAATTTAGGCATTTCCTCTCACCACGGATATAACAGTGGCCGACGGCCTTGGCGTAACGGCAGAGAGCTGCGGCGCTTCCGTAGAGTTGTCAGTGCTAACAGACAAGCACCACAGCAGAAACCAGTGTGGGACGTACGACGAACGTATCCATTAGAGATGTTTAGCAAACTCAAGTGGCAGACTGTGCAAGAGAGGCACTCTGCATCGCGGTGTAGCTTGCTCGCCAGGTTTCGAGAGGGTGAGTTTCTGGATGAGGCATCGAATATATTGCTTCCCCCTACTTATACCTCCCGAGGAGATCACAAATGTAAAATTAGAGAGATTAGAGCGCACACGGTGGCTTTCAGACAGTCGTTCTTCCCGCGAACCATACGCGACTGGAACAGGAAAGGGAGGTAATGACAGTGGCACGTAAAGTGCCCTCCGCCACACACTGTTGGGTGGCTTGCGGAGTATAAATGTACATGTAAATTAGGACAGTGCCGCGGAATGTGGCGTTAACGGGCTATAGAAGCAGGCTACTGACGCGAGTGTCTTTGTTAACAGCGCGACATAGGGTGCAGCCCATGCCCTGGGGACGAAACCATAACGGTTGGATCGTACATCTACGTGATTACTCTGCCATTCACAATAAAGTGCCTGGCAGAGGGTTCAATGACGGGGGAACCGTGGCCTGGTCAGGTAAGTCCCGATTTCTGTTAGTAAGACATGATGGCAAGTTTCTAGTGTGGCGCAGACACCTCGAAGCCATGGACCCAAGTTGTCAACAAGACGCTGGCGGTAGCTCCATAACTGTGTGGGCTGTGTTTACGTGCAACGGACTGCGTCCTCTCGTCCAACTGAACCGGTCATTGACTGGAAATGTTCGGCCATTCATCGACGTCATGTTCCCATACAACAATGGAATTTTTATGGACGACAGCGCGCGATGTCACCAGGCCACAACTGCTCGCGATCGTGCCTGAAGAACGTTCTGGACAATTCGTGCGATTTGGCCACCCAGCCTGGGAGACCTGAACCCTATCCAACATTTATGGGACAGTCGACAGGTCAGTTAGTGCCAAAATCCTGTACCGGCAACAATTTCTCGATTGTGGGCGGCTATAGAGGCAGAATGGGTCGGTATTTGTGCAAGGAACTTCCAGCGACTTGTTGATTCCATGCCACGTCAAGTTCTACATCTACATTTATACTCCGCAAACCACCCAACGGTGGATGGTGGAGGGCACTTCACGTGCCACTGTCGTTACCTCCCTTTTCTGTTGCAGTCGCGTATGGTTCGCGGAAAGAACGACTGCCGGAAAACCTCAGTGTGCGCTCGAATCTCTCTAATTTTACATTCGTGATTTCCTCGGGAGGTATAAGTAGGCGGAAGCAATATATTCAATAACTCATCCAGAAACGCACCCTCTCGAAACTTGGACAGCAAGCCACACCGCGATGCAGAGCGTCTCTCTTGCACAGTCTGCCACTTGAGTCTGCGAAACATCTCCGTAACGCTATGACGCTTACCAAATAACCCTGTGACGAAACGCGCCGCTCTTCTTTGGATCTTCTCTATCTCCTCTGTCAACCCGACCTGGTGCGGATCCCACGCTGATGAGCAATATTCAAGTATACGTCGAACGAGTCTTATGTAAGCCACCACCTTCGTTGATGGACTACTTTTTCTAAGGACTCTCCCAATGAATCTCCTGGCACCCGCCTTACTACACCGGGAAAATGGAGGTTCAAATGGTTCGAATGGCTCTGAGCACTATGCGACTCAACTGCTGTGGTCATCAGTCCCCTAGAACCTAGAACTACTTAAACCTAACTAACCTAAGGACATCACACACCTGCATGCTCGAGGCAGGATTCGAACCTGCGACCGTAGCAGTCGCACGGTTCCGGACTGCGCGCTTAGAGCCACGAGACCACCGCGGCCGGCGGAAAATGGAGGTCCGACGCAATTGTCGCCTAGTTTACCGCGTCTGCTTCTATGAAAACAGTTGCTGCCTCCTCAGTTATCCGATTCAGATAGGCCTAATAATTACTTGATTACGCCCCTGATACTTATCAGTTCAAAAATGGTTCAAATGGCTCTGAGGTCATCAGTCCCTTAGACTCAGAACTACTTAAACGTAGCTAACCTATTTACATGACACACAGCCATGCCCCAGGCAGGAATCAAACTTGTGGCCGTAGCAGCAGAGCGGCTCCGAACTGAAGCGCCTAGAACCGCTCGGCCACTGCGGCCTGCTCTTATCAGTAAGCTTGATTTTCTTCATCCTTCTATAAAACACCACACATCCAACTTTTAGATTCTCATCTTCTCGGGTTTCCCCTACAGTCCATAAATTACTACTTCTTTCTATATAATTTCATAAATATTGTCAGTTTTGTATTTCTGATTTTTCTCAGGTGCATTTTCTATTCGTTATTTGCTTTCTCCTGAAAGATTACCTTTTTGTGACTGCCGGATACGATTCTTCATTGCATAATGAAATGTCCAAATTTTATCTTTCAATTCAGTTTTATTCTTACTAAGTGTATTTATAGCAGCTATCTTCTTTTATTAGCGGTTGAAGAGGTGGGCGTAATTTCCGGCAGCTGTGGTGACCAAACGAAACAGTGCGGCGTTTTGGTGAAGACGCGACGTGGGACTTGTCCAGAGAAGCGCGGTCTGCTACGAGATGAGCCCGTGGACGATTACCAGGCGTATCGATTTTACATTCAGAGTGATTAATGGAGGTGTAACCTGGAGGTCAGGCAGGATGGACGGGAGAACAGGTAGTTGAAAAGTTAGGAACTCTTCGAGTCGTGGAGCAAGGCAGGACAGTTCTATAGCTATGAGAGGGTCATAAAGACCGTTATAATTACGTATAATAGCTCCGGGAATATAGGAGGATAGCGTTAGTGATACGCCAATTGCTAGCAAAAGCTTAAGTCACATGCGTGTGCTTGCTTGCAGTGCAAGGAAATTAGCTAACTTTTTGTGAGTATTGTCATGTACTGACGTTAGCAAGTAGAGCTAAAGTAATGCTTCTTTATGAAAAGATGTTACGAATCCACTTGGGCTCTATACTATTTGCATACAATCCGTTATTCAGTAATATTCGCCACTAGTAAGAATCCAACAGCGGAGAAATATGAGGTCATGAACGTGGAGAATTGTGTGCCAGCGTGGTTAAAATTATAGTGGAGATACAAAAGTCCAGTGTGTGCTGTATTTCCCGTGTCAGCGGAACTTGGTAGGTATGCTAATGCGGAATCAATTTACGCTGGCAAAAAAAAAAAAAAAAAAAAATTGTTCCAGACTTGAGCACCAAGTGAAAATGTGGCGCAATGTATGCTAGAAAGACGCGTAGAAATAGTTTCAATTGTAATCGATTAGGAAGAGCAGAAAAGATCAAAGAAATTAGAAAGGCATCATGTTTATTTTACTAGCAACCGCCTTTTACACAGTTTCTTCAATATGGGCGCTAGAGACGTCGATGAGTTGCTACATCCGTGAAACGACATGGTAAACAACTGCTCGCAGCTGGTGGAAACTGAGGAACATCTCCAGAGCTGGTAGAGACCAAACGTCGTCGTGATAAAGGCGTTGTTTTAGATCTCTTCCAATGGTTCAAATAGCTCTGAACACTATGGGCCTTAACTTCTGAGGTCATCAGTCCCGTAGAAATTAGAACTACTTAAACCTAGCTAACCTAAGGACGTCACACACAACCATGCCCGAGGCAAGATTCGAATCTCCGACCGCAGCGATCGCGCGGTTCGAGACTGAAGCGCCTAGAACCGCTAATTTTAGATGTCTCCAGAGACATATGTTGCATGCATTCAGATGGAGTGATCTTGCAGGTCATTCATATTGAAAACCTCTGGAGATAACACGCCCGTGGAAGGTTAGTTAAGCAGTTCCTGGGCGAGGGACATGAGGTGTTGCTCCATACTGCATGACCGAGCGAGGTGGTGCAGTGGTTAGTACACTGGACTCTCATTCGGGAGGACGACGGTTCAATCCCGCGTCCGGCCATCCTGATTTAGGTTTCCCTAAATCACGTGAGGCAAATACCGGGATGGTTCCTTTGAAATGGAACGGCCGACGTCCTTCCCCATCCTTGTGTAATCAAACGACACCGATGACCTCGCTGTTTGTCTCTTCCATCAAGTCAACCCAACCCCTCCACACTGCATGAACACAGTGGTTTCCACACAGCTGCGTTCTTCCAAACCGTGAATCACGTGATGTAAAAAGAGGCCTCGATGAGGTGCAGACGGAACGGTACATGTGACAAGCCATCTGGGTGTAAAACCCATCCAGTATAAAGGAAGGTGCTGGAGGATTCACAGCCCCAGTCACATACGAGTTCAATGGCTCTTTATCCACAGCACATGGTTTAACAGTGCCCCAAATTTGGCATTTCGGTGTACTCACTGCACCCTGTATAGTAAAATGTGGCTCGTTACCCGATACAGTAATAGTCAAGTTAAATCAGGTGGTGCTGAGGGAATTAGGAAATGAAACACTTGAGGAAGTAAAGGAGTTTTGCTATTTGGGGAGCAAAAAACTGCTGATGGTCGAAGTAGAGAGGATATAAAATGTAGACTGGCAATGGCAAGGAAAGCGTTTATGAAGAAGAGAAATTTGTTAACATTGAGAATAGATTTGTCAGGAAGTCGTTTCTGAAAGTATTTGTATGGAGTGTGGCCTTGTATGGAAGTGAAACACGGACGATAAATAGTTTAGACAAGTAGAGAATTGAAGCTTTCGAAATGTGGTGCTACGGAAGAATGCTGAAGATTAGATGGGTAGATCACATAACTAATGAGGAGGTATTGAATAGAAGTGGGGCGAAGAAGAGTTTGGGGGACAACTTGACTAGAAGGGACCGGTTGGTAGGATATGTTCTGAGGCATCAGGAGAGACAAATTTAGCATTGGAGGGCAGTGTGGAGGGCAAAAATAGTAGAGGGAGACCAAGAGATGAATACATTCAGCAGATTCAGAAGGATGTAGGTTGCAGTAAGTACTGGGAGATGAAGCTTGCACAGGATAGGGTAGCATAGAGAGCTGCATCAAACCAGCCTCAGGACTGAAGACCACAACAACAACATCAACAACAGCCCGATACAGCATTGGCCAACCACATTTCACAAATGGCGATTCGTGCCAGCAACCGTAGGGAGACGAGTGAGAATTTTAAAGTCAGCGTGGATGAAGGTGAGTGGTCGTAAATCGTGAAGCCTCTTGCTGTTTTTTAGGAATGGTACAATAATTCCCTCCTTAAATATAGGAGGGAAAGCCTGGTTAGCTAATAACTCATTGTACATATCTGTGAGCTCATTCGCTATTATATCCCACATGCGTACATAAAATTCGACCGGGAGCCCATCGGGACCAGCTGTCTTGTTTCTCGGAGCGTCGTTACTTATGGTTTTTATTTCGTCCTGAGTTGTATGTTCGATTAGACGGGCATTATCCTCCTCACGTATTCCCGTCGTAACGTTTGCTAGAAGTTCTTCACCGTCCAGTCTATTTCCGTTCCAGCGTAGAGATCCCTATAATACTTCGCCATATATTGTTTTATGGCTGTCTGAGTAAGTATAGTCTCCTCCGGCATCGCCCGCCAGCGTGGTTATTATTCTTTTTTTTCTCTCTGTGTGTCTCCCTTATCACATGGTATAACGACGTTCGTTCATGTGTAAGATCGTCCTTGTTTCGAGCTCACGTACGCATCACGTCCAGACGCTGCCGGGCTAGGGCCTTTATTTTCGACTTAAAGCGTTTCAGTTTGATTATGTTAGCAGAAAGGCCATCTGGTTGTTTATAAAGATCTCGCAAACAAGAGAAGTAACATTCCGCCGTTTGTTTGCGCCAATATGTTTGGGCTTTTGCATACCGTATAACGCATTTACGAAGTACGGGTTTTGCGTATTCGTTCCAAATCATCCGCTCCCGATACCTTGATTGGGAGCGTAAGCATTTTTGCCAAGTCTCTTTAATCTGTTGCTTAAGTTCAGCATCCTGTAACAGTGAGACGTTAGGGTGCCATACGCCACGGCCACGAAAGGTTTTTTTGGCGGATATACCTGAAAAATATGGTATGCACAATGGTCGGAGAGGTTTATAGGCCACATCTCACTATCATCAATTTGCGCATGAATTCCTTAGTAACAGATTCCATGTAACCTACTTGCTGACGTGCTACTGACGTAAGTGCATCCGGTATGGTAGGGACTGAAGTAAGTTCAGGTGTCTAGCAGTTCTAATTCAGTCACGAATGTTTGTAGCTCTTGGCAGGTGTTGAAATTGGGTGCCTGACCTTCACGGCACAACACACAGTTAAAATCTCCGGCAAGCAAGACGGCAGCCCCAACGTTCTTTCACAGTTCAGCTACCCCAGATAAAAGTCACTTCTGTGTCGTCTTTCATTAGTCCCAGATGGTGCATGAGCAGTGTGTGCCTCATGTTCTCGCCATCATGTATTTTACACCCTGCTTTTAACGTACTTCCACCTCACTGCGTTGATTTAAATTACTGCCGTCACTGAGTTGCTGCTTTGTCTGACGTGACCGGCGCTAGCAGCACGTATCGATATCCCCCCTCTCGTAGTATCCTTGCTCGACTGCTATTACTTCCCTGTCGGCTCAACAAAAAAGTACAGATAGTGTTGAGGATCAGTGGACAAAGTTCAAAACCATCGTACAATATGCGTTAGATGAGTATGTGCCAAGCAAGATCGTAAGAGATGGGAAAGAGCCACCGTGGTACAACAACCGAGTTAGAAAACTGCTGCGGAAGCAAAGGGAACTTCACAGCAAATGTTAACATAGCCAAAGCCTTGCAGACAAACAAAAATTACGCGAAGCGAAATGTAGTGTGGGATCCTTACCAGGTGGGATTGACGGAGGACATCGAAAGGGTGCAAAAAAGGGCAGCTCGTTTTGTATTATCACGTTATAGGCGAGAGAGTGTGGCAGATATGATACACGAGTTGGGATGGAAGTCATTACAGCAAAGACGTTTTTCGTCGCGGCGAGACCTTTTTACCAAAATTCAGTCACCAACTTTCTCTTCCGAATGCGAAAATATTTTGTTGAGCCCCACTTACATAGGTAGGAATGATCATCAAAATAAAATAAGAGAAATCAGAGCTCGAACAGAAAGGTTTAGGTGTTCGTTTTTGCCGCTCGCTGTTCGGGAGTGGAATAATAGAGAGATAGTATGATTGTAGTTCGATGAACCCTCTGCCAAGCACTTAAATGTGAATTGCAGAGTAGTCATGTAGATGTAGATGTAGTGTGAGGAGGGCTATGCGAGAGGCTTTCAATGAATTTGAAAGTGAAGTTCTATGTACTGACTTGGCAGAGAATCCTAAGAAATTTTGGTCTTATGTCAAAGTGGTAGGTGGATCAAAACAGCATGTCCAGACACTCTGTGGCCAAAATGGTACTGAAACAGAGGATGACAGACTAAAGGCCAAAATACTAAATGTCTTCTTCCAAAGCTGTTTCACAGAGGAAGACTGCACTGTAGTTCCTTCTCTAGATTGTCGCACAGATGACAAAATGGTAGATATCGAAGTAGACTACAGAGGGACAGAGAAACAATTAAAATCGCTCAAAAGAGGAAAGGCCGCTGGACCTGATGGGATACCAGTTCGATTTTACACAGAGTACGCGAAGGAACTTGCCCCCCTTCTTGCAGCGGTGTACCGTAGGTCTCTAGAAGAGCGTAGCGTTCCAAAGGATTGGGAAAGAGCACAGGTCATCCCCGTTTTCAAGAAGGGAATTCGAACAGATTTGCAAAACTTATCTCTAACGTCGATCAGTTGTAGAATTTTGGAACACGTATTATTTTCGAGTATAATGACTTTTCTAGAGACTAGAAATATACTCTGTAGGAATCAGCATGGGTTTCGAAAAACAAGATTCGTCCACGAGACTCAGAGGGCTATAGACTCGGGTTCCCAGGTAGATGCCATGTTTCTTGACTTCCGCAAGGCGTCCGATACACTTCCCCACAGTCGTTTAATGAACAAAGTAAGAGCATACGGACTATCAGATCAATTGTGTGATTGGATTGAGGAGTTCCTAGATAACAGAACGCAGCATGTCATTCTCAATGGAGACAAGTCTTCCGAAGTAAGAGAGATTTCAGGTGTGCCGCAGGGGAATGTCGTAGGACCGTTGCTATTCACAGTATACATAAATGACCTTGTGGATGACATCGGAAGTTCACTGAGGCTTTTTGCGGATGATACTGTAGTATATCGAGAGGTTGGAAAAATGGAAAATTGTACTAAAATTCAGAAGGATGTGTTCTAATTGAAGCATGGTGCAGGGAATGGCAATTGAATCACAATGTAGGAAAGTGTAAGGTGCTGCGAATACACAGAAAGAAAGATCCTTTAACATTTAGCTACAGTATAGCAAGTCAGCAAATGGAAGCAGTTAATTCCATAAATTATCTGGGAGTAGGCATTAGGAATGATTTAAAATGGAATAATCGTATTAAATTAATTATCGGTAAAGCAGATGCCAGACAGATTCATTGGAAGAATCCTAAGGAGATGGAATCCGAGAACAAAGGAAGTAGGTTACAGTACACTTGTTCGCCCACTGCTTGAATACTGCTCACCGGTGTGAGATCCGTACCCTATAGGGTTAGTACAATAGAGAAGATCCAACGGAGAGCAGCGCGCTTCGTTACGGAGATGATAGATAAACCCCAGTGGAAGACTCTGTAGGAGGGACGCTCAGTAGCTCGGTACGGGCTTTTGTCGAAGTTTCAAGAACATGCCTTCATCGAGGAGTCAAGTAGTATATTGCTCCCTCCTACGTATATCTCGCGAAGAGACCATGAGGATAAAATCAGAGAGATTAGAGCCCACACAGAGGCATACCGACAATCCTCCTTTCCACGTACAATACGAGACTGGAATAGAAGGGAGAACCGATAGAGGTACTCAGGGTACCTCCGCCACACACCGTCAGGTGGCTTGCGGGGTACGGATGTAGATGTAGAAGTCAGTTCGGGTCGGGTGTTTGGGCTGCCAGTCAGCTGGAACGTGTGCGGACCTGCCAGTCGGGGAGATGCAGTGCGGCACTAGTGCAGTCGGGTTGGCTTGTGTTACAGATGCCGGGCGGCCTTAGCTGGGCATACTGGTAAAACCGGTCAGGCGGAACTAACATCAGACTTTAATGCTGGGAAGAGTGCAAGTGTGTCTGAACACAGTGCACCGGACACTCCTAGCAATGAGCGCCTGCAGCCGACGCCGTGCATGTGCCAATGTTAACACCACGACATCGGCAATTTCGACTGACATGGGCACGTAACTATCGGCACAGGACTTTGAGGTAGTGGCGGAGAGTCGCGCGATCTGACGAATCCCGACACCGAAATTTGGTAGAAAATCCGAAGAAATTCTGGTCGTATGTAAAGTACACAAGCGGCAAGACGCAGTCAATACCTTCGCTGCGCTGTGCCGATGGTACTGTTATCGACGACTGTGCCGCTAAAGCGGAGTTATTGAACGCAGTTTTCCGAAATTCCTTCACCAGGGAAGACGAATGGAATATTCCAGAATTTGAAACACGAACATCTGCTAGCATGAGTTTCTTAGAAGTAGATACCTTAGGGGTTGCGAAGCAACTCAAATCGCTTGATACGGGCAAGTCTTCAGGTCCAGATTGTATACCGATTAGGTTCCTTTCAGATTACGCTGATACTATAGCTCCCTTCTTAGCACTCATATACAACCGCTCGCTCACCGATAGATCTGTACCCTACAGATTGGAAAATTGCGCAGGTCGCACCAGTGTTCAAGAAGGGTAGTAGGAGTAATCCATTTAACTGCAGACCTATATCATTGACGTCGGTTTGCAGTAGGGTTTTGGAGCATATACTGTATTCAAACATTATGAATCACCTCGAAGGGAACGATCTATTGACACGTAATCAGCATGGCTTCAGAAAACATCGCTCTTGTGCAACGCAGCTAGCTCTTTATTCGCACGAAGTAATGGCCGCTATCGACAGGGGATCTCAAGTTGATTCCGTATTTCTAGATTACCGGAAAGCTTGTGACACCGTTCCTCACAAGCGACTTCTAATCAAGCTGCGAAGCTATGGGGTATCGTCTCAGTTGTGCGACTGGATTCCTGATTTCCTGTCAGGAAGGTCGCAGTTCGTAGTAATAGACGGCAAATCATCAAGTAAAACTGAAGTGATATCAGGTGTTCCCCAGGGAAGCGTCCTGGGACCTCTACTGTTCCTGATCTATATAAATGACCTGGGTGACAATCTGAGCAGTTCTCTTAGACTGTTCGCAGATGATGCTGTAATTTACCGTCTAGTAAGGTCATCCGAAGACCAGCTGCAAAGCGATTTAGAAAAGATTGCTGTATGGTGTGTCAGGTGGCAGTTGGCGCTAAATAACGAAAAGTGTGAGATGATCCACATGAGTTCCAAAAGAACTCCGTTGGAATTCGATTACTCGATAAATAGTACAATTCTCAAGGCTGTCAATTCAACTAAGTACCTGGGTGTTAAAATTACGAACAACTTCAGTTGGAAGGACCACATAGATAATATTGTCGGGAAGGCGAGCCAAAGGTTGCGTTTCATTGGCAGGACACTTAGAAGATGCAACAAGTCCACTAAAGAGACAGCTTACACTACACTCGTTCGTCCTCTGTTAGAATATTGCTGCGCGGTGTGGGATCCTTACCAGGTGGGATTGACGGAGGACATCGAGAGGGTGCAAAGAAGGGCAGCTCGTTTTGTATTATCGCGTTATAGAGGAGAGAGTGTGGCAGATATGATACACGAGTTGGGATGGAAGTCATTACAGCATAGACGTTTTTCGTCGCGGCGAGACCTTTTTACGAAATTTCAGTCACCTACTTTCTCTTCCGAATGCGAAAATATTTTGTTGAGCCCAACCTACATAGGTAGGAATGATCATCAAAATAAAATAAGAGAAATCAGAGCTCGAACAGAAAGGTTTAGGTGTTCGCTTTTCCCGCTCGCTGTTCGGGAGTAGAATAGTAGAGAGATAGTATGATTGTGGTTCGATGAACCGTCTGCCAAGCACTTAAATGTGAACTGCAGAGTAGTCATGTATATGTAGACCGTTTTTATCATGCCGATGGGAGGACGCGAATCCACCGTCTGCCAGTGAAACAGTTCCTTGATACCAGTACTGCAGGATGGAGACAAGCTGGCGGCGGCTCCATTATGCACTAGGACACATTCACTGGGCATCAATGGGTCCAGTGGAGCTCGTGCATGACACCATGGCGGCCATCGAGTGCCGTACCCTTGTTGCAGATCACGTACACCACTTCGTGACGATCATGTTTTCCGACCGCGGTGGAATTTTCCATCGAGATAACGCGCCACGTCGCAAGACCAGGAGTGTGATGGAGTGGTTCGAGGAACACAGTGACGAGTTCCAGTTGACGTGCTGGCCCCACAACTCGCCGTATCTGAACCCGATCTGACACATCAGGGACATGTTTGAACGTGGCGTCAGAGCTCAGCGCCTCCCTCTCCGTAATTTATGTGATTTAGGTCACTTGAGTGTGCAGATGCGGTGCTAACTTCCTCCAACGACCTACCAAGTGCTCATTGCTTCCATGCCACGAGGCGTCGCCGCTGTTTTCCGTGCGAAATATGGAAATACCAGCTTTCTACATACACTCCTGGAAATGGAAAACAGAACACATTGACACCGGTGTGTCAGACCCACCATACTTGCTCCGGACACTGCGAGAGGGCTGTACAAGCAATGATCACACGCACGGCACAGCGGACACACCAGGAACCGCGGTGTTGGCCGTCGAATGGCGCTAGCTGCGCACCATTTGTGCACCGCCGTCGTCAGTGTCAGCCAGTTTGCCGTGGCATACGGAGCTCCATCGCAGTCTTTAACACTGGTAGCATGCCGCGACAGCGTGGACGTGAACCGTATGTGCAGTTGACGGACTTTGAGCGAGGGCGTTTAGTGGGCATGCGGGAGGCCGGGTGGACGTACCGCCGAATTGCTCAACACGTGGGGCGTGAGGTCTCCACAGTACATCGATGTTGTCGCCAGTGGTCGGCGGAAGGTGCACGTGCCCGTCGACCTGGGACCGGACCGCAGCGACGCACGGATGCACGCCAAGACCGTAGGATCCTACGCTGTGCCGTAGGGGACCGCACCGCCACTTCCCAGCAAATTAGGGACACTGTTGCTCCTGGGGTATCGGCGAGGACCATTCGCAACCGTCTCCATGAAGCTGGGCTACGGTCCCGCACACCGTTAGGCCGTCTTCCGCTCACGCCCCAACATCGTGCAGCCCGCCTCCAGTGGTGTCGCGACAGGCGTGAATGGAGGGACGAATGGAGACGTGTCGTCTTCAGCGATGAGAGTCGCTTCTGCCTTGGTGCCAATGATGGTCGAGGGGACACTGAATAGTGCACGGTACATCCAAACCGTCATCGAACCCATCGTTCTACCATTCCTAGACCGGCAAGGGAACTTGCTGTTCCAACAGGACAATGCACGTCCGCATGTATCCCGTGCCACCCAACGTGCTCTAGAAGGTGTAAGTCAACTACCCTGGCCAGCAAGATCTCCGGATCTGTCCCCCATTGAGCATGTTTGGGACTGGATGAAGCGTCGTCTCACGCGGTCTGCACGTCCAGCACGAACGCTGGTCCAGCTGAGGCGCCAGGTGGAAATGGCATACCAAGCCGTTCCACAGGACTACATCCAGCATCTCTACGATCGTCTCCATGGGAGAATAGCAGCCTGCATTGCTGCGAAAGGTGGATATACACTGTACTAGTGCCGACATTGTGCATGCTCTGTTGCCTGTGTCTATGTGCCTGTGGTTCTGCCAGTGTGATCATGTGATGTATCTGACCCCAGGAACGTGTCAATAAAGTTTCCCCTTCCTGGGACAATGAATTCACGGTGTTCTTATTTGAATTTCCAGGAGTGTAGATTGCAAATCGCATTAAAGTCCCTGACAGAGGGTTCATCGAACCTCCTTCACAGTTGTCTATTATTCCAATGTACAGTGCGCGGAAAAAAAATGGCTCTGAGCACTATGGGACTCAACATCTGAGGTCATCAGTCCCCTAGAACTTAGAACTAATTAAACCTAACTAACCTAAGGACACCACACACATCCATGCCCGAGGCAGGATTCGAACCTGAGACCATAGCGGTCACGTAGTTCCAGACTGAAGCGCCTAGAACCGCACGGCCACACTTGCCGGCCAGCTTGTCCGCTTAAAATCGCTTGCGCTATGTGGTCGATTATTAATTTTTTGAACACCCTGGCGCTACCAGCGGGCTGTGCACCAAGCTGTAACCTGAGCTGACACCACTTCATTCATCGCTCGCCTTTGCCGCCCCCGCTCTCGTAGGAGTCGTCTAATCCAGCGGGCGGCTCGTTGCGCAGGTTGCGACCACAAACACACACACACACAAACGCGGCTACAGCTGTTTTGCTCCTCCTTTTGCTTTTCGCTTTCGCAGGCCGCCCTCATTCGGCGCTCACCTTTTGTCCCCGCAGGTGACAATGGGGCGTCGATCGCTGTCGCCAATCGCCGGCTGGAACAAACGCTTCTGCCCGCTGCGAGGGCGCGCTGGCGACGCCGCAACGCGGTTCGTCCCCCGCTGAAAGCCGGCGGCCGATTGCCACTTTAGAACATCCACCCGCATCCCTAAGACCAGTGCACCCCACTTGTTACCTCGGGAAGGTGACATCGGGGGCTAAGCCGTTACAGTAGTACGTTATCTGGCACCTTTCCGGAAGACGGGGGTCTTCTGATGCCCCCTTCCTCCAGTCCAATAGTTCTCAACGTGGGGGTAGTTTTGTGAGGGGTGAAAGCTAAACGACTATTTTGTTTCAGTCACGAAACTAAATTATTTTCAAAAAGATCGTTACTACTATCACAATTTTGTATGACTAACATTGATTATACAGGTTATCAATAATTACATTTTTTTCTATAAATTCTTTACAGACGAATGGAAAAACTGGCCGACCTCGGGGAAGATTAGTTTGGATTCCGTAGAAATATTGGAACACGTGAGGCAATACTGACCCTACAACTTATCTTACAAGAAAGATAAAGGAAAGGCAAACCTACGTTTCTAGCATTTGTAGACTTAGAGAAAGCTTTTGACAATGTTGACTGGAATACTCTCTTTCAAATTGTGAAGGTGGCATGGGCAAAATAAAAGGAGCGAAAGGCTATTTACAATTTTTACAGAAACCAGATGGCAGTTATTAGAGTCAAGGGGCATGAAAGGGAAGCAGTGGTTGGGAAGGGAGTGAGACAGGGTTGCAGTCTCTCCCCGATGTTATTCAATCTGTATATCGAACAAGCAGTAAAGGAAACAAAAGAAAAATTCGGAGTAGGTATTAAAAACCACGGAGAAGAAATAAAAACGTTGAGACTGGCCGATGACATTGTAATTCTGTCAGAGACAGCAAAGGATTTGGAAGAGCAGTTGAACGGAATGGACAGTGTCTTGAAAGGAGGATATAAGATGAACATAAAAAAAAGCAAAACGACGATAATGGAATGTACTTGAATTAAATCGGGTGATGCTGCCGGAATTAGATTAGGAAATGAGACGTTTGAAGTAGTAAAGGAGTTTTGCTATTTGGGGAGCAAAATAACTGATGATGGTCGAAGTAGACAGGATATAAAATGTAGACTGGCAATGGCAAGGGAAGCGTTTCTGCAGAAGAGAAATTTGTTAATATAGCTTTAAGTGTCAGGAAGTCGTTTCTGAAAGTATTTGGATCGACTGTAGCCATTTATGGAAGTGAAACATGGACGATAAATAGTTTAGACAAGAAGTGAATAGAAGCTTTCGAAATCTGGTGCTACATAAGAATGCTGAAGATTAGATGGGTAGATCACACAACTAATGAAGAGGTACTGAACAGAATTGGGGAGAAGAGGAGCTTTTGGCACAACTTGACAAGAAGAAGGGACCGGTTGGTAGGACATGTTCTGAGACAAAGGGATCACCAATTTAGTATTGGAGGGCAGCGTGGAGGGTAAAAATCGTATAGGGAGGCCAAGAGGCTGGTATATTTCTGCACAAACATTTATTATTATTATTATTGTTAGAGTGGTTGGACACATTAACAGCGTGAAGCCATCTAATTTCTGCCAGTTCAGAAGCAAGGAGTGTAGCAATGATTTACAAACAGTAAGTACAGTGCACACACCCGAACTGTTTGATGTAAATGGGGTTGTAGTAATGCAGATCAAGCAAGTGCTGTAATGGAGAGGAGTAATGCAGGGGAAGCATGTTTTGTAACAAGTGTCTGTCCCCACTGTGGACTGTTAGATTTCTTATCTGAGAAAGAGTTGTAAGAGCACTTGGGATGCGCCGCGGATTCGCTCATCATTCATGACACAAGAAAAAAAGGAGAATAAAGAGAAAGACAGAGGATAGTAAGTGAAACACACAGGGGAAAGAGAGAGAAAAACAATGGACAAAATTTCATGGAAAGTAGGATGTAAGGCTATGGAAAGGTAGAGCGGAGACAATGGAGACATAAACGAAAGGCAACGGAAAGAGGGGAGGGCAAAAATAAGAGCAGACAAAGAATATATATAGTCCAGAATGAGATTTTTCACTCTGCAGCTGAGTGTACGCTGATATGAAACTTCCTGGCAGATTAAAACTGTATGCCCGATCGAGACTCGAACTCGGGACCTTTGCCTTTCAAGGGCAAATGCTCTACCATCTGAGCTACCCAAGCACGACTCACGCCCGTCCTCATAGCTTCAATTCTGCCAGTATCTCTTCTCCTACCATCCAAACTTCACAGAAGCTCTTCTGCGAACCTAATATACGTAGTGCTCTAAAACTCCCCGTACAAACTTCTACGACTTGTAGAGAAGACAGTAGATATTTTGAATTGAACCCCTTGCTTCACCTATCTGAAAACCTGAAAACGTGTTTGCTAGGTAGGTAACCAAATGGGGAAGTCATGGTAGCGGAGAGGGTGCTTAGATCGGATAGCCTCATGTTATTTGACTTCTCTCCTACCTCTCTGGCCTGGTTCGAGCTTCATTCGAGTGTCTGTGAATGTTAGAGCAACATCGCTGAGGACTCCTTGGCAGAACAGAACATATGGACCAACGATTCGGACACAAATGGACATGCTGAGTTGGTTCTGTCGCATGGCCTCCACGATCACGGATTTGACTCCATTGTACTTTTTACCCTGGGGTCGAAGGAAGAGTTTGCTTTATGAGACTCCTGTAGAGACAGAAGATGATCTGGTGGAACGAGTTGTTGTCGCTGCAGGACAGATTGCAGACGCACCTCGTGTGATAGTGCGTGTCCACCATAACATCATTCGTAGGTACCGTGTGTGTGCGACGAACTTGGTGGTCGCCACGTTATTTGTGGTGGATTAAATGTTAACCCTCGTTTGAAAAGAACAACAGTGTTTGTGAAAACTGGTAAAGTTTCAAAATGGTTCAAATGGCTCTGAGCACTATGCGACTTAACTTCTGAGGTCATCAGTCGCCTAGAACTTAGAACTAATTAAACCTAACCAACCTAAGGGCATCACACACATCCATGCCAGAGGCAGGATTCGAACCTGCGAAAGTAGCGGTCGCGCGGTTCCATACTGTAACGCCTAGAACCGCACGGCCACCTCGGCCGGCTCAAATAGCGCAGTACATGACTTAAGTTCACGGCTTGTAGAAAATAAGCAAACGCTAAATGACAGTAAGACTCAGTTTTTACGGTTTCTAACACACAATTCAACAAAACCCGAAGTTTTAATTTCACAGAATGGGCATATGTTTAGTGAAACTGTATAGTTCAAATTTCTAGGTGTTCAGATAGATAGTAAGCTTGTTCAAAGACTTAATACTGCCATTTTTACCATTCTAACGGTATCAGAAGTGACTGATCGTTGTACACGAAAATTACTTTGCTTATTTTCATTCGCTTATTTCATATGGCATTACATTTGGAGTAACTCTTCCCATTCTAAAAGGAAATTTTTGGCTCAGAAGCAGGCGGTTCGGGCAGTAAGTGGTGTGAGTTCACGAACCTCTTGTCGACCTCTGTTCACGAGTCTGGGTATTTTGACATTGGCCTCTCAATTTGTATATTCCTTATTCTCGTTTCTTGTTACCAGTATTAGTTTATCCCCAAGAATAAGGAGCTTTCGCTCGGTTAATACTCGGCAGATATTAAACCTGCATTTGGATCGGACTTCCTTAACTCTTGTGCAAAAAGGTGTGCAGTATACTGCTGCATCCATTTTCAATAAGATGCTACTCGAATTAAAAAATCTTAGCAGTAACCATGCCCTTTAAAATCCAAACTGAAGAGTTTCCTCATGAGTCACTCCTATTCTGTCGAGGAGTTCCTTGAAAAATTAAGCTGATTCTTGTTGTATTGCTGATATCGTTTAATTAAACTTACGGACTAACTTTTTTCAGGTTCATGAACATTTATTTTGAGCTGTTGTTACTTCTATGTTGTAATTTCATGTACTGACACGTTCCATGACCTTGGAGATTCGCTCCTGAATTTGGTCCTACGGAACTAGACTTGTAAATAAATAAGTAAATAAATAAATAAATAAATAAATAAATGTTACATTAAAGCCTAAATTTGAGCCCAGTTACATTGTAACTTACTCGAAAAGATTACATTTCAAATATATTTCTGCTAGTAGGGCGGTATTTCATACTGAATTTACCACAGATTGACAGTTATCTCGCAAACCGCTCGTTTGGGAATGCATGTTTACTGGGACGTTTCTGCTTCCCTTATCGGACACTTTCACGTCCGCGTGCTTTCCCTACTAACTGAGATCCAGGCTGTATATGAAGCCTATATTAAAACGTATACTGCTGCAAAAATGTATACTGTTACAGATTTATTATTCTGTTGCCTCTGAATGATTTGAATAGAACTTCAGAGCCAGTTGCACTTTTCTTTGTGAACACGACAGGTTTCCGCCCGCAGGACCATACTTAGTCTGGCTAACTCAAGCATCATGAATCTGTTTAGGTGCAATATCAGAAGAGAAATATTTATACGGAGATTTTCGGCAACTTCTTTATACTTTTGACCAAATTTTTTGTTACTTGTTTATTTCTTGCTGATTACGGTAAGTTCACGACAAGCTTGTTCCGGCTTAAGTGCCGTTATTAAGTGTTACTGTTGACATTACATTTATATATCATTTTATTCTAAGTCTAATAATACTATGAGATTGCATCTTGTAACAGTAATTACGTCTACATGGAGCGACGTCCAGAAATCATCTTGGAATATAAGTTCTTATATGTACCATGTTGTCAATAAAAGCCACATATTTACTTTCTATAGAAAATAAAACTGAAATTTAGTGTTACTTTGACAGTTGTAAAACGACAGACAGTTCCAATGATGCTTTATATTTAGAAATAAATTATACCTTAGGTAGCCAGAGACGTTTTCTTTCAGAGATATTCTATGTTTCGAAGATGTGAGGTTTCAGTGAGGTCTATTGCGTGTTGTTTCTCGTGTTGCGTGTATTCCTTTTCTTTCTCTATTATGTCAATAAAGTTTTCCAGATAATTTTTACGTTTGAGGTCCGTGCGTTCTTTTAGGATATCATTCGGTTATTTATTTGTGTGTGCATGAATTTCGAGTAGTTCCAAGATGTTCATTGTTCAACGTTTTGGTATCCTGTGTAGAATTTCTGTTATCTTCTCTCTATGACTTATTTTTTAAGTCTAGGTAAAAACTTGATTGGTTGCTTTGTGTGTTTTTTTTAAATCAGATATTAAAACTTCATCCTGTATGTTCGATGTAAAAACTATTGCAGTTGTTGCAGGAAATTCTTTATGCACCTGGATCATTTTTCCGGACCAACTTCGTCTGTAACGCGAATTGGTACTTGCATTTTCGAATTTTGTTAACAACTTGTTTATTTTATATCATACGTTGCCTATGTATGGCGCTGGTACATAGCTCGGTTTGGCTCCTGTTTTGCATCTCTTTTCAGTTTTAGGTTTGTATGTATGTTATCTGCTGTACTGTTAGTATAGTCTTTGCAGACTTTGGGTACAATGTCTGGGTCGAAATTATTTTTTTTGTACTATGTATTGTACCGCAGTGAATTCACTTCTTATTGCATGTTCGTCCAACGGTAAATTTCTATTGATCATGAATATAAAGTATGGACATCTATTCAAACTGAGGTGGCACAAGTTTTTGGGTGTGGCACGAGTTTTTGGTTGCTGGTATCAGTAATTGTAGGTTTTCTGTAAATTTCAAATTTGTGTTGGCTCTAATTAAGGCTCATTTTTGGGTGAACTTCACAGACGTGATTTATACATGTACTTTCAACAGGAATACTTAACAATGGCACATATACGACGGAACACGCTTGTTGTGAACTTATTTTATCACCAATAAATAAAAAGTTTCTAGATAAATTTGTCGAAAGTATAAAGAATGTTTCACAGGATGACCTTATGCCACGCGGGGTAGCCGTGCGGTCTACGGCGTCTTGTCACGGTTCGTGCGGCTCCCCCCGTCGGAGGTTCGAGCCCTCCCTTGGGCATGGATGTGTGTGTTGTCGTTGGCGTGAGTTAGTTTAAGTTAGCCTAGGGTCCGTTGACCTCAGCAGTTTGGTCCCATAGGAACTTACCACCAAATTTCTGTATTTCTACAAAGTTACTTATAATCCGTTTCGGTTGCAGAATGTTTATTCACATGACCTGTTTCGGTTCCTCTAGAACCATCTTCGGATCTGCAATTTCGGTTATGTGAATAAACATTCTGCAATCAAGATGGATTATAAATAACTTTGTAAAACCACTGATTGCGGTTATCCCATCAGACATGATGTCTGTTTTAGCAAAGTTTCTACCACCTTACGCAAGCTGCGGGCACAGCAGAGAAGAACTTTAAGGGCGAATTAGGGTGCTTTGAGTATTGCACACTTTATATCGCCAAGGTTCTGCTTTTTCTTATTTACCACGAAAGTGATTTGTGAATGTTGAGCATTTGTGTTCCGGTTTCATTAATCCTGTATGCATGACGCCGAAGTAACCGCTCCGTAATACTTCTGTTCCACTCCGTACCTACCTGACAGTTGTTGTTAATGACCCATCTTCAATTTGTATGCAAATTTCCCCACGTGCAGTGTTCAAATAGCAGTGTAGTGGGCACTGGGGTACTGACTGCCTGAAAATCGTAGTGTGACGCACATAAATGTACCGAAGAGCCGTATCTGCTTGACTCGATTTCAGAGAACTTTCGCTGCAGTCCACATCAAAAACAATGAAAATCGTTTGGACACCGGTTTCCGAGGTTATCATGCCGTTGTTTTCTGTCTGAATTACAAGAGCAAAGTACCCCCGCTCGAATCATGGTAAAGGAAAACATTTTCGTAGCCACAGGCGAGAAGAGAGAGTATTCGCGTAGCTCAAATACATAATGGAGGAAGACATTTTGTACGACATTTCGGGTAAATTTCTTGGTCATGTTGTAATTCTGGATGGAGATTTTAACATACCAGCTATAGACTGAGAGACTCGAGTGATTAGAACGGGTAATTGGGACAGAGAATCATTTGAAATTGTTGTAAGTGCCTTATCCGATAATTACCTTGAGCAGTTAAGCACAGAATCGATAAGTGAAAATAAAGTCTTAGATGTGCTGATGAGAAATAGACACTAATTTTTTTGACTCGTTTAGCGCAGAACAGGGAGTCAGTGATCATAAGGACGTAACAGCGTCGCCGAGTTCGCATGTAAGTAGGTACACAAGAGAACACAGCAAGAGCGGCAACACAGAGATTTCAGGTTATATGACAAGTTGCCACGAAAATTTCATGTCTAGCGCTTGTAATGTGGCGCATCAATGGAAAAGTTCAAAAATATTTTACAATTCACTTCAGGCGTGTATGCATCGAGCAGAATCGCGAGGGATAGATAAGACGCGCCTTGGTTCAATAACCGTGTTCGTAAGCTGCTATGAAAGCGAAGAGGTCCACTGCAACATTTCTAAAGCTTCACAGACACACAAAAAAAAAAAAAAAAAAAAAAAATTAAACGAAGCCTAAATTAGCGTAAGAAGGGCTATGCGTTGAGCGTTCATCGAATACAGAAGTAAAACTGTAGCTACCAGCTTGACAGAAAATTGTAAGAACTTGGCCTCATGTTAAACCAGAAAATTTATCTGTGGAGGCACTCTTTGGCCATAATGTCACTGGAACAACGAATGACACAGAACAATCCAGAGACACCAAATTTTTCCAAAACTCCTTCAAACAAGAAGATTACACGGACGACAAAATGACAGGTATCGGAGTAAGTGAGCAAGGGATATGAAAGCAGCTGAAATCGCTCCAGAGATGAAAGACCACTGGAGCTGAATGCTGACCAATATGACTCTACACTGAATCGCCAAAGAAACTGGTATAGGCATGCGTATTCAAATATAGAGATATGTAAACAGGCAGAATACGGCACTGTGGTCGGCAACGCTTATATAGCACAACTAGTGTCTCTCACAGTTGTTAGAACGGTTACTGCTGCTCAAAGGACAGGTTATCGAGGCTTAAGAAAGTTTTAAGGTGGTGCTATAATCGGCGCACCAGCGATGGAACACACCAGCTCAGAGGTAGCGATGAAATGGGGATTTTACCGTATGGCCATTTCACAAGTGTACCGTGAATATCAGGAGTCTGGTAAAACGTCAAATCTCCGACATAGCTGCGACCGGAAACAGATCCTGCAAGAAAGGTACCAACGACGACTGAAGAGAATCTTCTCTCTCCCTCCTCTTTCTGTCCCGTTCCTCCTCTTCCATTTATCTTTCATTTGTCGCCACCTCTCTCTGTCTATCTACTCTCCCCATATCTGTGTCCAGCTCCTCCTCCTCCCCCCCCCCCCCCCCCCCATCACTGTCCTCGCCCCTTTCTCTTGCCACGTTATAACACCCATCCCAGTCGGAGCTGCTGGTACTTACCCAAACAGTATTTCCTTCCAGAGAGTGAGTAACATGTGTGCCAGTGTAGGTTGAATTCGATCAGACAGACAGGGAGCAGTATGTGGTCCTGAATGGGGTGACTTCAGCAGAAAGAAGCATAATTTCAGGTGTCCCCCAGGGCAGCGTAATAGATCCGCTGCTTTTTACCATTTACATAAACGATCTGGTTGATGGTATTGACAGCGGCATTAGACTGTTTGCCGATGATGCTGTAGTATACAGAAAAGTAGTAACACACGAAAGTTGTGAACAGGTCAATGTGGATTTGCAGAAAATAAATGGGTGGTGTAATGGCTGGCAGTTATTTCTCAATATTAGTAAGTGTAACCTATTGCGTATAACACGGCGAAAATCCCCATTAATGTACTAGTACAAAATAAATGTCCAGTCTTTGGAAGCTGTAACCTTCGTCAAGTATCTGGGTGTGGCTATTCGAAATGATCTCAAATGGAATGATCAGATTACACAAGTAACGGATAAAGCGCACTCCAGATTGGGGTATATTGGTAGAATCCTGAAGCTATGCAGTCCTTCAACAAAGGAAATAGCTTACAATACGTTAGTTCGTCAAGTCTTATTGTTCGTCTGTATGGAACCCTTACCAGTTGGGTCTGATTTAAGAGATTGGGAAGGTCCAAAGAAGAGCGCCAAGATTCGTGACTGGTACATTTAGTCATCGCGAGCGTTACAAATCTCATAGAAGTTTGAAGAGGGATACACTTGCAGTTAGACGACACCTAAACACAAGGGGCTGCTCACTAAATTCCGAAATCCGATCTTGGTCGAGGATGTAGAGCACATATTATTACCACCAACTTGCAAATCGCGCAATGACCACCATTCAAAGATAAGGGAAATTAGAGCTCGTACTGAGGCGTTCAGTCTTATCTCCCAAGCGCGATCCGCGAGTGGAACAGACAGGTGGAAGTTGACTTTGGAGTGAATTGTGCCCTCAACCACACACCGCTTGGTGGCTAGCTGACTATATATGTAGATGCAGAAAGGGCTTAAACGGACATTTTCACCCGCGGATCTGTCTGCATATGCACTTTTCACATATATTCCACATACATTTAATGTATGTCACACATTCGTACACGCATTTCACCTGTATCTCTATCAAGTTTCGTCCTGCAGTTTCGTTTTCACGCAGTTCAATGTTTATGACGCAGTATGTCATGAAGTGTGTATCGTACGATGATTTAATTTGGTTTGTACATTCAACGGCTGCATGCAGAACTGGTTGCGAATGGAATTAGTTGCAGAGAAGTGTTAAATTAAAACGTCTTATTTGATGTATCAATATTACTGTATGAACAACGAAAACGTAGCAAGCGATGAATTTGTTCCCTCTCAACATTCTGTTGGGGTTGTCAGCAGGAACAAGTGTCGTAAACGTTTGAAATTGTATAAGTTTGTTGCAAGTCACTAGGAGCACTCGTTCTCAAATATTGTATAAGTAACGTTTGGGAGTTCACGCTTCGTTAGCTATACTACTTTTTCGCTCCCACCGCCACCCGTTGGACAGGTAAGTGGTTAATTCCCAACCTCCCCCCACCCTCCACCCCCACCACCTCATTAGCGAATCTTTCCAGACAGTAAGTGAAATGTGTACCAATTCTGATTGAATCGGGCTATTGGTTTACGAGCGGATGTGGAACATACATACATACATACATACATACATACATATTTATTTTATAATGCGAATGGATTACGAACAACTATTTTGATTTTTTGCAATAACAGATTTAGTACTAACAGAAAATGACTTTTCTAAAGCACTGGAAATAAAATGAATGTTTATTTTAATTAATTAATCTGATGATGTCACCACCACCTTGAGCTTGATGTAAGAGTATGCGGAAAGACTTGATTGAACCACAATACTGTTTCCTATTTTTTCTTCCTCTGTTTTCTGACTTTTTTTTGATGCGATCCACCGAGAATGTGTGTCCTGTGTCAACTTCTTCTCCCACCCAACATCCTCGATTGATAGTTGTTAGACGGCGCCCTTATGAAGCGCGGGTTTTAATATTGACACTGAACTTAATTTCGAAAGCTCAAAATTTTTTGAAATGTAGCGATGGCACTAGCCGAAACGGCGTAATATCTTGAAAAATTTATGTAGCTGTCTATACGGTTGCACTCGCAGAATCATCATGCTGCCTATGTTTTATAACAATGTAAAAAATAGTTCTAGTCTGTGTATGTAGCGCATCATTCCACGAAACAATTTCATCAATGCTTAAACCGATGGTATTAACTTCATATGTGGTATTCGACATATACAAAAATGTAAGTCGGTCACATGAAGAAAGCAGCACGGTATAAATGAAGCTAAATGTGGTTGTCATGCGCATCTTTTTAAAAAGTTCTATTTTTTGTGTAAAATATTCTCTGCGCGTCTGTGTTATTGTGGTGTTCATCTCAAGTTCGCCAGAAACACCGTTATAGAGTTAGAAGACGATTTGTGGAAAATAACATTCGATGTGTAATTTCAACGACGGCCTAGCAGCCATTATGGGAACCAGAGATCTTATCGTCAAGTTACAAGTTGTGCAGAAAAGCGGATGAAAACCGTATGGAGCGAGCAGAGCAGCTGATGACAAAAGCTGCCGGAGAGCCCCGTAAGACCACCATAGTGACGAAGGAGGTGTAGGAAGACCTCGTGTTGCATCTGGGAGGTTAAGTACAAAAAATGTAATCCAAAATTTGAAAAACTTTGTTCTCGAAACCGTATTTTTCCACATTGGCGGGAAGCATAACTTGAGAACGGTATACACGATTTGGTTGAAGTTTGATGCCGTCATTCCAAATTGAATACTATACCTCCGGACGTAGCCCTTTTGCGATATCTTCAAAACTCTGTTTTTTCGCTGCACGCTTGTCTCTCTATTTTGTGGGAGAAGAAAATGACATTTTCTTCGACACGTCATCGTTTTGTTAGAACTTAATATTTGTCCATTACCCTTTGTGTCTTTATAGAAAAATATTGAAAAGGACTTCTACAAAATTACTTTTTTTACAGATCCAGCAGGAAGGCTTCGGAAATTTTCGTCGATGACCATCTTCCCGCTGCAAAGAATACTCCCACCTGGTGCATAGGTTACTGGGAGCCTCCGATGTGGACACGGAAGTGGTTTCTTAATGACAACAGTGTAAGAAATGGCACTCTCATCAGATTTATCATCACTTTTTATTTTACTACGAATAAAATAACGTAAACAATTTTTCGTATGTTGAAGGAGGGCTGTCCCCTTTGTGTGAAAAAAGAACTACAACTTACAGAAAAACAGTAAGTGAACCCAACAAGTAATTACAAATAAATACACAATTCGAGGACATGGTAGCTAAACTAACTTGTCCAGGGCATCTCTAACGTACAAAATGCAGTCGACAGAAACCTTGTAGTGGCATAAATAAAAAACAGTGATTGCTGTATTCATTCAAGCAAAAGATCAAAGAATTCGGAGTTAAGGATAGAAGCTGAAGCAATGAATTGTCCCATTGCCGGAACTTGAACCCGAATCTCCTGCTTACTTGCAGCTGTGATAACCCCTATACCACCATAGCACTGTGGCTTCCACAGCTGTGTGGACTATCCTAGTCCAATGCTCTCCGTAACACGAACTTCAATTCACACCTGTAGCTCATTTTCCCCCCTCTTAAATCGTCATTATTGCTAAGGCTCTCCGACAGTGATAAAACACCCCAGCTTGATACGTACTGGGGAAATATTGCCTGTATCCCAAGTGTAGGTAATCTATTGATGTGACAGAATTACATTTTCCTGTAGATGTAAGAGTCTCAACTTTGTCTTCGAAAAGGATAGCAGCTGAAGCAATGACTTGAAATTTGTACCCACAACCGAGATTTGAACCCATGTCTTTTGCTTGATAGACACATGTGTTATCCACTACATGACCATTGTATTAAGGCTGCGACAGCTGCGTGGTGGCATAGTGATTAGCATATCTGCCTAGTAAGCAGGAGACCTGTGTTCAAGTCTTGTCTGTGGCCCAAATTTTATATCATTCCTTCAGCTGCTATTCTTATAAGATGACACTCACGTGTGTCCACGAAAACTTAATTGCATCAGAATGTCGAGTTGTTGTATATCCTACAATATTAGGCGATATTCAGATTCTCGAGTTAAGCGAGAGATGATCGTTCAATCACGAACAAGAGTTAATTTCGTAGCCACGTACGAGTAAGAGAACGTCTTGTTTGCATAATTCCACCTATCCGTCATTGCAACTCGCTAATCGGTTGGCGCCGACCCGGCGCCCCGGTTCTCCTGAAAGTTATGCAACCCTTCCGTCACGCCGGCTGGGCGGAGCAGCCGACCGCGCAGGCGTAACGAGCCCCCGTCGCGGGAAGAGAAACGGCACAACACGTGGAGGCGATGAGCGGCAGACAAGAGGGGTAAACACGGCGAGGGCCCAGAAATTAATACGGCCGCCGCATCCGCCGCGAAACCCGCGCCGAGCAAACACTGCTCCAGGGATTGCTATCAGCCGGCGCTTTCTGCGGCGGGCGAGCCCGCGCTGGCTGGGAGCGCCGATGACGACGAGATGAAAGCCGCCGCGTCTGAGGACGGCGACAGATGGGCGCTATTGTCGCGTAGAGACAAACAGCGGCGCGCATCATCGCCGGAGTGACGCGCCAGGTATAGGCAGCCGTCATCGCAGGTGGACAATTGGTGCCGGTTCGCGGTAGGCTACGTACAATGGCCGGGCATAGCGTGCGTTCGCGGCGTGAAAGGAGGGGTGGGGGGGAGATGCAAGGTGATCACATACGGCCCGGGAGGATGGGGAGGGGGGCAGCGCGGAATGTATCTCTACCGGCAACTGCACTCCACGTTGCAATTGCATGTGACAGGCGTATGTGGCAGCGTTTCTAGTAAGCTATACTAATTCAGGGTGACTATTTTGAACTATATGTAGTAAAATCGTAGTAACATCTGGACGGTTTGCGTCAGGACGTTCAGACTCCACGAGTGGCCGCTGGCATGATTGGAATTGCTATGCGGATCCGCAAACGCTTTATTGTTGTCGGTCATTTGCATGTGAAAATGTCACGGTACAGCGCGCCTGAGCGTGAAGCGGTTGTGAAGGCCCATTATGCGAGCAATAACAGGCGACCTGCTGCTTGCAGGAAGTTTGTGACCAAGTTCAAGCTAACGGCAACCGGTCCAAGAGCGCCAAAAATCCAGAATTTTATTTGCAAGTTTGAGAGAACGGGTAGTGTTCGCGATGAGAAGTGTTGGCAACGTCGGTCGTCCAGAAAGGGTGAAAACGTCTGTAAACATCGAGGAGACGCGCGCTGTGTTTCAAACCGGCTTTAGGTAATCGATCAGACGAGCTGCACAACGGGTGGGAATCTACCAGGAGGCACTGCGACAAATTTTTGTTGAATTTTAGAATTGATTTCAACAGCTTCAGCTGCGTTAATATATACCAACGGGGACAGGTGGAATATGTGTGCCCTGACCGAGACCCGAACCCGGGATCTCCTGCTTACATGGCAGACACTCTATCCGTCTGAGCCACAGATGAATAGCACGACTGCAGGGACTATCTCGCACACGCCTCCCGCGAGACCCACATTCTCACCTTTTATGTCCACACACTACATTCGTAGTGTTGTAAGGTGTCAGGCAGATCCAACACCTTCCATGAAAACCCTGACATGATAAGCAAATCCAGTAGTATGTCACATAGCTCCGAATAAATCGTGACATTAAATTAACCAAAGTAATACGAGTAACGAGTGAGCAAATAGAATACCACAGACAAACCCAAGAACGCCTAAATACATGTCATACCTTCCCACAGTGAGACAGACGCAGTTCCGAGGAGAGAAACGAGAACAGAAACCGAGAGCAGAACCGTGTTAAGCTAGAAGGCCCTAACGATAAGGGACGGACTGGACACCCACGTAGCCGGCCTACCGCTAAGACTACGACCCGCACGTTTTAGTGTGAGACTTTTTCGCGTCTCTGTTACGTCAAGGACCATCCCCCAGCCCATGTTAAAAGATAGAGCCCTCCAGAAAAACAATATAGATCTTACGATAACGCTAAAAGTACCACACCAGCTGCAAGTTTTAGCGTGCGACTTTTCCGCGTCTCTGTTATGTTGCAGACTTTAAAAACATTGCCCCACCACGAAAAGTATAACGTTTCTCATTGGATAGACAGAATTTTTGTAGGCGGAGCTTAAGGTTAACATTGAGACCCTGATTGGTCAGATGAAAACACAGCCAGATAGTTTTTTTAAACCAACTTCGGTATTTTGTAGTAAGGAGAAGTTAGGAGAGAGTTGCTTCCGAGACAGCGAGGTGAGCGGAGCTGTGCTGCATGCCGCCTCCTGACGAACACCTACAAGATAATGAACGCACGCGATGCCGCATAACACCGCATAAAGCTTCACTCAGAACTGCAGAAGTCTCATCTGTTACACCCCCTTTTTGCGTAATACTAGTGTCGATCGTAAATTAAAGCTAATGGTGTTCACATTTGCCACATGAAGTAAAAATCTGAAATGCAATGATTTTTCTGTTATATAGTTACTGAGAAGCCACAACAGCCACTGCAATTTGGGACAAGTTAGATAAGTAATTAAAGATAATTGAGGGTCACTGTAGACCATTTTGATAGTTTTCTCTTTTGTGAAACTTAAATTAAACCTACATTATAGATGTAATATGGCATAGGTCATCCTTCAATCCATTGTAAAACTTGGAAACCCATTCAGGGAATATTCGTTCACATTTTTGTTGAACGCAGTTGGTTTTTACCATCCTGTATTGAAACATTTCCTTTTATCAATAGTGCAAATTATAAACAATGTTTTCTGAGTAGAATAAAATTTCCAATGGTAAACTTAACTGCTTTTTCGACGTTATTTTACCAGCTAACTAAAACATAGGAAAGCCTTGAACCCCTTCCACTAAATTTAGTTAGAATTAAGATTCTTTTACAGGGAGTGCAGTGGAGCTGACGCTGAGATCATTTAGTATTTGGTTATATCATAGCTAGTCTCACTGAACTCTTCTGAATTCTACAAGTCATGTGTGGTCTGGCGTCTCCTTACCAGCAACAGGTCCCAGGTTCAAACTAGTCAATTACCTAAAAATCACACTCAGAGCGTCGTTGCGCGAAAGTGGTAGGGAGACACGATATAGAACAAACAGACACCACCATGAATGTTTAGAAGCTTTGCGAAAGAAGCGGCGACACTTTCTGCGCAACCCACCCACGACAAGGCACGGGCGCATACAGCGCAAGCTGTGGCTGCTCTGTTCGGTCGATGGGAATGGAATGTACTGTACCATCCACCATACTCCCCAGACTTAAATCCTTGTGACCTTGATTTGATTCCGAAGATGAAGCAACCACTTCGTGGCATTCGCTTCAGAACTGCTCCAGAGATTCGACAGGCAGTAGACCACTCAATTTTTTTCATATAGTTCAAGGAGCAAGGAGTAGTCAGTCATTAGAATTTACATCTACAAGCCATCATTACAATGGATATTTCATTTTGCCGCCATGAAGTTTGTATATTAATTTAACATTACATAATTCTATTCGACCATCACACAATAAGCTTAACACCTGACGCATGCAAGTTGGTGAGAAGACTTATATAAAAAAGGACGGAAAAGAAAATTTGGAATTAGATGGCAGAATGGTAGAGTACTTGCCCCTGAAATGCAAATGTCCCGAGTTCGAGACTCACTTCAGCACAGTTTCGAGCTGCCAGAAAGTTTCATATCAGCGCACACTCACCTGCAGAGTGAAAATTTCATTGTGGGGACATCCTCACAGGCTGTGGCTAAGCCATGACATAATATCCTTTCTTCCGGGAGTGCTACTTCTGTAAGGTTTGGAGGAGAGCTTCCGTGGATTTTGGAAGGTAGGAGACTAGGTACTGGCGGAATTAAAGCTGTGAGGACGGGTTGGGAGTCGTGCTTGGGTAGCTCAGATGGTAAGAGCAGTTGCTCGCGAAAGAGAACGGCCTGAGTTCGAGTCTTCGTCCGGCACATAGTTTTGATCTGACGGGAAGTTTCATATCAGCGCACACTCCGTTGCAGAGTGAAAATTTCATTCTGGAGATGAGATCAATCTGACTTCAGGAAAGGTAAAGGCACTGGTAGGCGAGCTATGAACGTGTGCTTGATAATAGGAGCACTATTTAAGAAAAATCACAACACTTTCATGGAATTCATCGATCTACAAGACCGTGTAAAATGGTGCAACATATGCGAAATTCTCAGAAAAACAGATGTAAGATAAGAAAGTAGAGGTAATACACAATATGAGCAACAATCAAGAAGCCAAAGAAAGAAAAATGGAAAGGAAGACCAAGGAAGACCAAGGAAGAAGTGTTCGGATTAAAAGGGATGTATGACAGATGTAGTCTTTCGCCCTTATTGTCTAATCTATGCACAGGCGAAGGAAATACGGAAACACAAAAAGATTGAAGAGGAAGATTTAAATTCAGAGCGAAAGGAGATGAGTGGCAAGATTTGCTGATGACATTGCAGTTCTCAGTAAAAGTGAAGATGTAATGGAGGAAGTGTTGAATGGAACACACAATCTAATGAGCACACCGTATCGATTAGGAGTAAATCGAAGACAGACGGAAGTGATGAGAAATGGCATAAATGAGATTAGCAAAAACTCAACAATTTAGGAACGGAAAGTAGACGAAGTAAAGAAATTAGAAGCTTTACGACACATGATGGACGAAGCTACGAGGGCGTAAAAAAAGTAGGCTAGGACAGGCAAAGAGGGCATTTCTGACCAAAAAGAAATATGTCAAATATTTGTCTTAAATTTAGGGACCATTTTAGCAGAATATACAGCTGGATCACAGTCTTGTATAATAGTGAGTCATGGACTGAGGCGATATTTAAGAAGAAGATAACTAAGGCGTTTGAGATGTGGTGCGATAGAGGGATGTTGAAAATTATGTGAACTAGATAAGAAATGAAGAGGTTCTCTGTAGAATGGCAGGGACGAGAACTACCAGAAAACACTGACAAGAGGATAGGAAATTACTGTAGGATATGTGTTAAAACATCAGGGAATAACTTACATGTTGTTAGAGAGAACTGTAGATTGTTTTTGGAAGACAGATACTGGACTATATCCAACAAATAATGGGGACATAGGGTAAAGTGCTGTTCACATAAGACGACACTGAAAAGAATACATGGCCGGCCGTATCAAACCAATAAGAAGATACGGCATAAAGAATTGTTGAACACCTAAAGTTTCGTCAGCCACAGACGACTGCAGAAGAAAGAGCTGCCCGGTGACGCTGGAGGAACTTATCACGTTTTATCAGACACGTCGCGTTTTCTGAATGAGCCTCACGTACGGCGAGCAGATGAACGGCCATCCCTCACGTGGCACTCCAGATGTGGGTCACTTGAGGAGAATCGGCGGCAGCACTGGTGACTCATGAACACACTGGAGGCATACGGACAGACCAACCGTCTAAGAATTTAAATTTCTTGTCTAACTCCATGCATTTACGTTTCACATTACTTTAGAGAGGAAGTAGTTTACAATATTTAAATGTAAAAAATCATGATTTAGCACAATAGCTGTATGTCATATTATTACAACTGTGAAACTAAAACTATCAAACAAAAGCCCATCCTCAGGGACTGATATGCAACGAGAAAGACCATATGTAAATTTTATTAAATTACAATTTATAGCATTTACTTTATTCACATGAAGTGCTTGCTATAGACAAGGGATTTCAGACTGATTCCGTATTTTTGGATTTCCGAAAGGCTTCTGACACTGTACCACACGGTCTGTAGTGGAATTGCGTGCTTATGGAATATCGTCTCTGTTATGTGACTGGATTTGTAATTTCCTGTCAGAGGTCACAGTTCGTAGTAATTGACGGAAAGTCATCGAGTAAAACAGAAGTGATTTCTGGCGTTTCCCAAGGTGGTGTTATAGGTCCTTCGCTGTTCCGTACTTGTATAAGCGTTTTATGACACAATATGAGCAGCCGTCTTCGGTTGTTTGCAGATGACGCTGTCGTTTATCGACTAATAAAGTCATCAGAAGATCAAAACAAACTGCAAAACGATTTAGGAAAGATATCTGAATGGTGCGAAAAGTGGCAGTTGACACTCAATAACGAAAAGTGTGAGGTCATGCACATAAGTGCTAAAAGGAACGAAAAATCAGTCTAATCTAAAAGCCGTAAATTCAATTACAATTACGAAAAACTTAAATTAGAAAGAACACACAGAAAATGTTGTGGGGAAGGCTAACCAAAGACTGCGTTTTATTGGCAGGACACTTAGAAAATGTAACAGACCTACTAAGGAGACTGCTACACTACGCTTGCCCGTCCGCTTTTAAAATACTGCTGCGCGGTGTGGGATCCTTACCAGGTAGGACTGACGGAGGACATCGAAAAAGTTCAAAGTAGGCCAGTTCTTTTTGTATTATCGGCAAATATGGGAGTGTGTCACAGAAGTGATACAGGATTTGGTTTGGGCATCATTAAAAGAAAGCCGTTTTTCGTTGCTACAGTATCTTCTCACGAAATTCCAATCACCAACTTTCTCCTCCGAATGCGAAAATATTTTGTTGACGCCGACCTACATAGGGAGGAACGATCACCAGGATAAAATAAGGGAAATCAGAGCTCGTACGGAAAGATATAGGTGTTCGCCCTTTCCGCGCGCAATACGAGATTGGAATAATGGAGATATGTGAAGGTGGTTCGATGAACCCTCTGCCAGGCACTTAAATATGATTTGTAGAGCATCCATGTGCATCTAGATATAGATTTACATTTTAGAGAGTGTGTTAAAAGGGCGAGATACGAGTACAGACTGAAGTGGCGACGGACAGTGAAATACTCTATCGCAGTCGCTTTTGTATTACAATTCTACGCTTTTCGGCTTTAAGCCAACTTTAGAGTCTAAATTTCTCACCTAGGTAAGCGTTTATGCAGGACACTTAATGTATATCATAGAATAAATATCGGTACGACGAGATGCTGCAAGAGATAGCAGTATGCAGTATTGCGCTGAAGCTAAACTGTAGCTACAGATTGCTTACTTGAGGTACTCCCCTTGGAAAACGAGTGACCATACAACAATGAAAGTTTGTGGAAACATTGTTAAGGTCGTGCGGAAGAGAAATAACGAATAATCCGTTGGACGGACCAAATTTTATAACGGGTGATCAAAAATGATTGAAATGGCTCTGAGCATCAGAGGTCATTAGTCCCGTAGAACTTAGAACTACTTAAACCTAACTGACCTAAGGACGTCACACACATCCATGCCAGACGCAGGATTCGAACCTGCAACCGTACCAGCAGCGCGGTTCCAGACTGAAGCGCCTAGAACCGCTCGGCCACAGCGGCCGACTGGTGATCAAAAAGTTTCCCTTCGAAGGCCACATTGATTCCTTGCCTACATGTCTCTGCTAATATAAACATAATGCAATATGAGTAGCAGAAACGCCCTCAAACAAACTTTTTGATCACGTACTTTCCACCTGAGAAGGTAGATAGGTTGGTTGATTTGGGGTGGGGACCTAACACGAGGTCATTCGTCGCCTCGGAGGAAGGAAAGATGGGGAAGGAAGTCGACAGTGCCCTTTCTAAGGAAACATCGCGGCATTTGCCTGGAGCAATTTAGGGAAATCACTTAAAATCTAAATCAGGATGGCCACACGCAGGTTTGAACAGTTGTCCTCCCGAATGCGAGTCCAGTGCGCTAACCACTGCGCCACCCTTCCCTGTAGGGATATGTGAACAGGCAAAATACGGCGCTACCGTCGGCATCGCCTATAAATGACAAGTGTGCGGCGCAGTTGTTAGATCGATTATTGCCGCTACAACTATCAAGATTTAAGTGAGTTGGAACTTTGTGTTGTAGTCGGCGCACAGGCGATGGGACACATCTCCGAGGTAGCAATGAAGCGGGAATTTTCCCGTACGACCATTTCACGAGTGTACCGTGAATATCAGGAATCCGGTGAAACATCAAATCCCCCCCACATCGCTGTGGCCGGAAAAAGATCCTGCAAGAACGGGACCAGCGGCGACTGAAGACAATCGTTCAACGTGACAGAACTACAACCCTTACGCAAATCGCTGCAGATTTCAATGCTGGGCAATAGGCAAGTGTCAGCGTGCTAAACATTCAACGAAATATCATCTATATAGTCGTGTACCCTCGATGACAGCACGACACTAGGCTTTATTCCCCGCCTGGGCTCTTCAGTACCGACACTGGACTGTTGATAACTGGAAACAAGTTGCCTTATCGGACGAGTCTCGGTTCGGATTGTATCTAGCGAATGAACGAGTTTTATCATGGAGACAACCTCATGAAACCTTGGGCCCTGCATGTCAGCAGGGGACTGTTCAAGCTGCTGGAGGCTGTGTAATGGTGTGGGGCGTATGCAATTGAAGTGCTATGGGACGCCTGATACGTCTAGATACGACTGACAGGTAACAGGTCATATATGATCATCTCCGTCCATTCATGTCCTCTGTGCATTCCGACGAAAGTTGGCAATTCCAGCAGGATAATGTGACACGTCCGGAAGTGCTACACAGTGGCTCCAGGAACACTGTTCTGAGTTTAAGCACTTCCACTGGTCATCAAACTCTCAGGCATGAACATTATTGAGCATATCTGGGATGCCTTGCAGCGTGTTCAGAACGGATCTCCAACCCTTCGTACTCTTACGGATTTATGGAAAGCCGTGCATGATTGATGGTGTCAGTTCCCTCCAGCACTACTTCAGACATTAGTCGAGTCCATGCCATGTCTTGCTCTGTACTTCTGCATGTTCACCGGGGACCTACACGATATTACCAGTTTCTTTAGCTCTTCAGTGTACAAGCAGTCCACTTTTAGTCTTCTGAATGTAGCCTCCTCTGCCTTTAGTCACTTCTTTGCATACGCGAGGCATTCTCGCTGTTAGCTTCATCAGAGTTTCCACGGTGATACGTCGCCATTCCTGTTGTAGTCTGGTACAGAGATGATGTTAGTTGGTAATAGGGCTTGATTTAACTGTTCTGTTCCAGTGAACCCTTAGCAGTTGAATAGGATTACAGTCGGGAGATTCGGACGGTCAAATCATATTTTTCAGTTACTTTTTTTCTAAGTTTTCCAAATACTCTTTACACAGTTTTGAAGTTTGTGTAGAGTTATTATCTTGCTGTAATCCGCCCCCGGTACCTGAATGGTCAGCGCGACAGACTGTCAATCCTAAGGGCCCAGGTTCGATTTCCGGCTGGGTCGGAGATTTTCTCCCCTCAGGGACTGGATATTGTCCTAATATCATCATTTCATCCCCAACGACGCGCAAGTCGCCGAATCTGCGTCAAATCTAAAGACTTGCACCCGATGAACGGTCTACCCGACGAGAGGACCTAGTCACACGACATTTACATTTATCTTGCTGTAGGACGAATTCTTTGGCAATCAAATGTCTTCCACACGACTTTGCATGATACTGTTGAATGCGATGGTAATCCTCTTTCTTGACTGTTCCCTTTATTTGTACAAGATCAGAAGTCTATCCGTCTCCAAAACATAATTAGACCGTGAGGGAACCCCTTCCATCAAATGGTTCAAATGGCTCTGAGCACTGTGGGACTTAACTTATGAGGTCATCAGTCCCCTAGAACTTAGAACTACTTAAACCTAACTAACCTAAAGACATCACACAACACCCAGTCATCACGAGGCAGAGAAAATCCCTGACCCCGCCGGGAATCGAACCCGGGAACCGAATCGGAGAAACAGGGCGCTGGCAGCGAGAACGCTACCGCACGACCACGAGCTGCAGACGAACCCCTCCCATGTTTTGATGTTTGAGAGATACTTATTGGTGTAAAATTTGCTCAATTGGAAACCGGCGAACAAATCTGCATCGCTTTGTGCCAAAGACCTCAAATTCGGCTTCGTCAGTGAAAAAGTACCTTTTCCACTAAATTACCGCCCAACTTTCATGTTGTCTTGATGAGTGTAGCCTCTTCTGCCTATTAATAGCCACCAGTAGTGGTTTCTTTGCCGCGATGTGCCCACTGAGGTTCACTGCCTGAAGTAGTCTTTTTCACAGCACCTACACTCGCCAGCTTTTCGTATTAAGGTTGATTCCTACGGCTAAAAGTGGCACTGTTTTGAAGCGATGACGTTTACTTCTGAATACCGTGTATTTGTCGTCACTCTTGAACAATGCTGGACGTGTTCTCGTGTGGTGAGAGGTGGAAACAGATTATGTACCCAGAATCAGTGTCGAACATGATCACTTTGGAGGTCCAGATGTTGTGATGTGGAGACCCATGACGTCGTATGGGAGTACTGACTTCCAAGTCTTTGAACACGAGACAGCCATTGGTCAGCGTTATTGTGACACTGTACTCCATCCCCATGAGCGTCTTTTCAGGGATGCATTCGGTCCTAACCTCATTTTTCTGGAGGACAAGACGCGACCGCATCGAACAGCTTAGGTGGAGGAGCTTCTGGAACGGGAGGCTATTCTGCCCGTTCTACCCATTTACACCCCACTGAGTTCGTGCGGGATTCATTGGGGAGGCGTAGCGTACTGCGGCGCGTCCACACTCAGCAACTTCCGTCCAGTAGTTGTCAACCTCACTGGTGAACGAATGAAAAACCGTACCACAAGAATTCCGGACACATTCTCGTAGCCAGCATGGGAGCACGTTTTATTTTATTTAATCGTACGGCTAGGGCACCCTTCGGCCAGACCGTTCGCCTGGTGCCGGTCTTTCAATCTGACGCCACTTCGGCGACCTGCAGTCGATGGAGGATGAAAGGATGATGAGGACAGCACAACACCCAGTTCCTGGGCGAAGAAAATTCCCCGACCCAGCCGGGAATCGAATCCAGGCCCAGAGGACTGACAATCTGTCACGCTAGCCATTCAGCTACCGTGCGCGGACAGGGGAGCACATTTCGGATCGTGCATAACCGTCCGTAGTGATCACACACCGTATTAAGAGCCATATCCAGCTTTTGCTATGTCCTGCGACAATCACAAATTCCCGTCACCAGAGTAATTACTGCCTCTAAATGAAACTATCTTTTCTGTCCGTCATATTGCAGCCGACCGCCGTGAGAACGTGGTTCTAGGAGCTTCAGTCCGGAACCGCGTCACTGTTACGGTCGCAGGTTCGAATCATGCCTCGGGCATGGATGTGTGTGGTGTCCTTAGGTTAGTTAGGTTTAAGTAGTTCTAAGTTCTAGGGGACTGATGACAGATGTTGAGGCCCATCGTGCTCAGAGCCATTAGATCCATTTGAACCGTCGTATTGCACATTTCTTTCAGATTTCATCAATGCATTCATGTAATTTGATTAGTCCATCTGGGCAACGGATTCACTTTTTTCAGTGTGGATGCACAAACATTTCTGATGATTATGATGAAGATCGTATTGTAGGGCGCTCAACTGCGTAGTCATTAGCGCCCGTGCAAAGTCCCAAATTTTGCACTGTTCAGTTTTTACACAGGCCAATATTGCCACTTTCACGAATCACAATGATGAAGATGAAATGATGAGGAAAACATTAACACACAGTTCCTGGGCAGAGAAAATTCCCAACCCGGCCGGGATTCCGTGATACAGAGGCAGCAACGCTAACCACCAGACCACGAGCTGCGGACGAATACGTGTACCTGGTGTGGGACTCTCAGAGAACGAATCTGGATGAAATCAACAGGGCAGATAGGTGGCGCTAGATGGGAGTGTGGAGCGTCGGGGAGGCCTGCCGAGGTAGTCCGAGCAGTTGCTATGCACACTGCATGCCGCGTGGCGCAGCTCCTGTCTGGGGATACGCTGCGCCTACACGCCTGCGCCGTCTGCAGCTCATCCAAATAAAATACTCAAAATCGCAGAACCCGTTTATTCTGAATCTGGGGAACTATGACCACAGCCGTAAATGGAAACATAAAAGACCAAAAGACATACTTGTAAGTACCTAACATCTACGGCCAAGCACGCGCAAACTCAACGGTACAGGTGAGCCCCTGTTAATCAGACGCCATTACTGGATACCCAGCTGGAATACACTGGCGAATAATTGGCACCCCACAGGGAAGCCCTACCGTACACTGCATTCAGACATGCTCCACACATCCCCCACACAGTGAGATGATCTATGGCCGATCTCCCACTACTGTATAACGATCTTGATTGTTCCAGGAATGTAGCGGCTGCAGCATCTGGGATACATCGCCATCGCTTGCCACGGTAATGATGCATGATACCCATACTAACAAATCCAACCTTGCGTTAACTATCGCAGCTAGTAAGCCACTACTGCTCTTACTACCCATCCCACTGTCGCAGAGGTTTTTTTCCCCACAGCACGAGCTTTGGCACTTTTTTCCCTCTGCTCTTCAAATTGCTACACTCACTCGCGTTTCGTCCACTATCACCTGATGGACCCTGTTAAACCGTAGTCTTACCCAGACGCACGGATAACATCACAGCCCAGTATCCTGTGATCCACTTACTAGATAACATGTTGACGGAGGTGACAGTAGAACTTTTGGTATGGTCACCACGTTGGTGCGGGCATGGAAGGGCTCCATCTTAGTTGTTAAAGCACCTGCCTATTAATGTCCGCCACTGGTAACGCATCGGAATGTCATACCTAACGGCCCGGGTTTGATTCACGGCTGGGTCGGGGATTTTCTCCTCTCAGGGACTGAATGTTGTGTTGTCCTTATCATTAGCGGCACGGTAGCTCAGTGTGTTCGGTCAGAGGGTTAGCTGCCTTCTGAAATAAAAAAAAACTGAGTTAATGAATCAACTATCAACTCTAACAAGTGTCAGTGCACGTCTGCCTGAACAAATAGAACGAACACTAAAGAACAAAATGAGATTAAAAGAAAGTAAGGAGGAGGTCCCGGGTTCGAATCCTGGTCCGATACACATTTTCACTCGTCGCCGCTGATACCGTGTTATGCCCTGATGCTACTGACAGCAGTGATCCCTTTCCTTTCCCTTCTTCCTCTCTCCACCTTCAATTTACATATACTATTCCTTTTAGCTACATTCTGCACAATAGTGAAACCTTTCGATGCGTGGTCGAAGTCCATGAAGCTTTGTTACTTCACAGTGTTACATATCTTTTACGTAGCAGTACCATAATTCACTGCAACTAACATTTTTTGGCATTGTTTCTTCGGTACAAGACGCTACATATCGGTCTACAGGACGTGTTTCTGCGTAAAGAATAAATTTGAATACGGTAACTGCCATGCTAATAATATGGCACAAAAATAACAGTACGGTCGCAGTCCGAGGTTCGATTCCTGTCGTGGCCAGCAAGTTTCAAATTATCTCACCTCCACTTCACAGCGAAAATTCATTGCGAAAAATGCCGTCTACAAATGGTAGGCCGACTCTAAACGCGTTTCAGCCTCTTGATTCTTTAAAATATTTCCCACTTCTGCTTTTTTAACACTCCCCGCGAAGACTATCCCAAACACTTCACACTTGCACATCTACAATCTCTACTTCTTTCTTTCTTATTTTACAGAACAGAAAGCCGGTGCCCTCGACAATAATTGTGTGACGTGAATGGGGGACGCCGTCTGTTTATCCTCGCCGCCTTAATTGTTTACCTGAGCACAGTAATGGCGCCTGCACTTTGTGTAACGACCGATCATTACGACAGCTTGTCTGCAAGCGTGACAAGACGATCTTTTTTTTCTTGTTTCTGCATTATCGCGGCAGGAGATACTTCATGCAACTGCGTAAAGTGTAGAAGGGAGCTTCTGCAAGGTACTCATAAATCTTAGAACTGCAAATACCACACTCGTCATATAAAGAAGGGCAGGGGGGCGAGGTAGATTAAGAAAGGGCACTTTCTCACTCACTCTCTCTCTCTCTCCCCCCCTCCCTCCCTCCCTCCCTCCCTCCCTCCCTCCCTCCCTCCCTCCCTCCCTCCCTCCCTCCCTCTCCCCTCCGAGAATCTGGAGCCTAGGGAATTCTTACACACAGAAGAGCCAGAAAAACTGGTGCACCTGCCTAATATCGTGTAGAAATGCCGCAACACGTGGCATGGACTTGGCTAACGTCTGAATTAGTCCTCAAGGGAATTGACACAATGAATTCTGCAGGGCTGGTACCACAAACCTTAAGAGTACCAGGAGGCGCACATCTCTTCTGAACAGCACGTTCCAAATTATCCCAGAAACATCTACATGGATACTCGGAAAATCACATTTAACTGCCTGGCAGAGGGCTCATAAAACCGCCTTCACAATTCTATTACTCCAGTCTCGTATAGCGCGCGAAAGAATGAACACCTATATCATTCCGTACGATCACTGATTTCCCTTATTTTATCTTGGTGATCGTTCCTCCCTATGTAGGTCAGTGTCAGCATAATATTTTCGCATTCAGAGGAGGAAGTTGGTGATTGGAATTTCGTGAGAAGATTCCATCGCAACGGAAAACGCCTTTCTTTTAATGATGTCCATCACGAATTCTGTATCATTTCTGTGACAATCTCTCCCATATTTCGCGATAATACAAAACGTTCTGCCCTTCTTTGAACTTTTTCGATGTACTCCGAGAGGCCTATCTGGTAAGGATCCCAAACCGCACAGCAGTATTCTACAACTGGACGGAGAAGTTTAGTGTAAGCAGTCTCCTTAGTAAATCTGTTACATTTTCCAAATGTCCTGATGATAAAACGCAGTCTTTGGTTAGCCTTCCCCACAACATTTTCTATGTGTTCCATCCAATTTAAATTGTTCGTAACTGTAATACCTAGGTATTTGGTTGAATTTACTGCTTTTAGATTTGATGAATTTATCGTGTAACCGAAGTTTGAGTTCCTTTTAGCACTCATGTGGATCACCTCATACTTTTCGTTATTTAGGGTCAAATGCCACTTTTCGCACCATGCACATATATTTTCTAAATCGTTTTGCAGTTTGTTTTGGTCTTCTGATGACTTTATTAGTTGATAAAGGACAGCCTCATCTGCAAACAACCGAAGACGGCTGCTCAGATTGTCTCCAAAATAGTTAATACAGATAAGGAACAGCAAAGGGCCTACAACACTACGTTGGGGAACACCAGAAATCACTTTCGTTTTACTCGATGACTTTCCACCAATTACTACGAACTGTGGATTCTCTGACAGGAAACAACAAATCCAGTCACATAACTGAGACGATATTCCATAAGCACGCAATTTCCCTACGAGCCGGTTGTGTGGTACAGTGTCAAAAGCCTTCCGAAAATCCAGAAATACGGAATCGGTCTGAAATCCTCATAGCACTCACTACCTCATGTGAATAAAGAGGTAGTTGTGTTTCACGGGAACGATGATTTCTAAACACATGTTGACTGTGTGTCAATAGACCGTTTTCTTTGAGGTAATTCGTAATGTTCGAACACAATATATGTTCAATAATGTTAACGTCTGGGTAGTTTGTTGGCCAGCGGAAGTGTTTAAATTCAGAATAGTGTTCCTAGAGCCACTCTGTAGCAATTATGGACGTGCGGAGTGTCACGTTGTCCTGCTGGAACTGTCCTCAATTGACATGAATGGATGCAGGTGATCAGACAGGATGTTTACGTACGTGTCACCTGTCACAGTCGTAACTAGATGTATCACTCCCAATGCCCACGGCCCACACCATTACAGAGCCTCCACCAGCTTGAACAGTCCCCTGCTGACATGCAGGGTCAATGGATTCATGAGGTTGTCTCACCTTGTGTTTAATATTTTAATATTGCACACCACATCCATCATGCCCCGCGGCCACCCACGTAGTTTGAGCGTCCTCATGCAAATAGTTCAGAGGTTATGACGATTTCATTTCATGCACGTCAATAATAGTAGCGCTGCAGTGTCGTTGCACGAAAGAAAATGGGAGTTTGCAGTTCACAAATGTGGCCTACGCAGGCCATCACATGGCTTGCTGTGGGCCAGGCCGTATGTTCATGCAGACACACATAACATACTAGAGAGACCACAATAACTAGACCAGTCCCCACAGGTAGTATTGAAGTTGTAAAGGAGAAGAATCTCCGGGATTTGAATCACAAACGGCGGAAATGCGTCACTACTAAATACGTGCAGCGAAAACACAAGGAGCGGCGATGAGACTGCATTGTAGACACCTACAAGGTAATTTCTGGCGACGCAGATCGCATCGTTTCAGCCTAATCAAATACGGACGTGCTAGGACCATTCTACCGCGAACGTCTTGCCTAACGCTAAATGTTGCAGCGTATAGTTGCTTCCAAGCTGACTGAAACAAAGGCATGCACCGTGAATAAGGCGGCAACTATAATCTGATTTGTTCGTTGTGTCTACGTAATATGCCTTTATCCGTCTGTAGCCCCTAAACACTGGCAAATTAACACGAAAAATACAATTCTGCAACCTCAGTTTCCACTCTATGACACTGATTATTTCTAATGCCCAGGTAGCGGTAGGGTACTACACTACAACATGACTTTTGAGCCGAGTTTCAAAAAATTAGAATCAGTAGGAGAATTCTGCTGATTTCTTTTAGTACTCTACGACTTATTACTTTTCGAGAAAAGCAGAGGAAGATGGATGGGCTAACGTTTCTTTTAATGAATATTTGGATTCTGTGTATCTTAAAACTGAAAGGGACAGAATTCTTCAGTCTTCATGATTTCAACGTTTATTACAGGAAATAACAGGAATAAAAGAAAAAAATTGGTTATTTTGAACGGGCTTAACACTGTGGTTGAACTCGTACTGAAATGTGCTAACATAACTGAAAAGCGGTTGTAGTACTTTCAGCCCAGGTTTGATTCCCGAACGGGAAATTTTCTCCGCTCGGAAACCAGTCTTGCGTTGTCTCTACAATGGTATCGCCATCACGTAAGTTACCTCAAACACACTGTCGTATCGTCTTTCCACTATTTAGATGTCTGTATGGGCACTAACTGAAAGTCACTAAACTGAACTTCAAATTCAAATTGAAATGTATAATTCTTTCAGAGGCAGCAAAGGAAGTGGAAGAGCAGTTCAATAGAATAGTTGTGTCTTGCAAAGGGGTTACAGGGTGGGAAGTTCATTGAATTGAGTATGCAATGAACTGTGGATGAAGCCCGACCAACATGCATTACATGCACTGATCAAAAATGACAGTGCATTGAGAATGGCTGGTTTCTAACTGAAATCTAGATCTGCAAATAAAATTTCAAATGAACGACTGATAGCTGAAACCTATTATTTACAAGCCAGTCGCTCTGTGCAACAGCCTCTGAATGGAGGGTAACCTCATTTCTGTCTGTGTCCGCCGCCGTAGGTGAGCCGTCAGGGCAGCCGGCAGCCATGCGGAAGACCTGGCATCGATTCCCGCTACTGCGAAGTAGTTTTCCTTGGTGGGATTCCCTGTACAGAGCGCTCTCAGCCTCGTGATGCGAATGGAGGAGCTGCTTAACCGAGAACTGATAGCGGGCGGAAGAGCGTTGTCGCTAAGCCCTACCTGACGCTTCCAATTACTGGCAAAGGGTAACATGGCGCTCGGTCGGTACCTACGGATATCCTGGGACCAGCTACATCTACACGATTTCTCTGCAATTCAAATTTAAGTGCTTGGCAGAGGGTTCGTCGAACCACAATCATACTATCTCTCTACTATTCTACTCCCGAACAGCGCGCGGGCAAAACGAACACCTAAACCTTTCTGGCGGAGCTCTGATTTCTCTTATTTTATTTTGATGATCATTCCTACCTATGTAGGTTGGGCTCAACAAAATATTTTCGCATTCGGAAGAGAAAGTTGGTGACTGAAATTTCGTAAAAAGATCACGCCGCGACGAAAAACGTCTTTGCTTTAATGACTTCCATCCCAACTCCCGTGTCATATCTGCCACACTCTCTCCCCTATTACGTGATAATACAAAACGAGCTGCCTTTTTTGCACCCTTTCGATGTCCTCCGTCTATCCCACCTGGTAAGGATCTCACACCGCGCCGCAATATTCTAACAGAGGACGAACGAGTGTAGGGCAAGCTGCCTCTTTAGGCATGTTCTAAGTGTCCTGCCAATGAAACGCAACCTTTGCCTCGCCTTCCCCACAATCTTATCTATGTGGTCTTTCCAACTGAAGTTGTTCGTAATTTTAACACCCAGGTAATTAGTTGAATTGACAGCCTAGAGAATTGTACTATTTATCGAGTAATCGAATTCCAACGGATTTCTTTTGGAACTCATGTGGATCACCTCACACTTTTCGTTATTTAGCGTTAACTGCCACCTGCCACAGCATACAGCAATCTTTTCTAAATCGCTTTGCAGCTGATACTGGTCTTCGGATGACCTTACTAGACAGTAAATTACAGCATCATCTGCGAACAACCTAAGAGAACTGCTCAGATCGTCACCCAGGTTATTTATATAGATCAGGAACAGTAGAGGTCCCAGGACGCTTCCCTGGGGAACACCTGATATCACCTCAGTTTTACTCGATTTGCCGTCTATTACTACGAACTGCGACCTTCCTGACAGGAAATCACGAATCTAGTCGCACAACTGAGACGATACCCCATAGACCCGCAGCTTGATTAGAAGTCGCTTGTGAGGAACGGTGTCAAAAGCTTTCCGGAAATCTAGAAATACGGAATCAACTTGAGATCCCCTGTCGATAGCGGCCATTACTTCGTATGGAGCACAAGAACGATGTTTTCTGAAACCATGCAGATTACGTATCAATAGATCGTTTCCTTCGAGGTGATTTATAATGTTTGAATACAGTATAAGCTCCAAAACCCTGCTGCAAACCGACGTCAATGATATAGGTCTGCAGTTAGATGGATTACTCCTACTACCCATCTTTAACACTGGTGCGACCTGCGCAATTTTCCAATCTGCAGGTACAGATCTATCGGTGAGCGAGCGGTTGTATGTGATTGTTAAGTAGGGAGGTATTTTACTAGCGTAATCTGAAAGGAACCTAATCGGTACAGAGTCTGGACCTGCAGGCTTGCCCGTATCAAGCGATTTGATGGTGATTGCGTTACTTGTATCTGTAGCAAATGTCGCGTCCATTGTGGTATTGGAGAGTGTCTGTACAAGGGTTTAGGTCGAACGTATTGCTGAGCTGCACTGGGAGGCAAGGCTGGATTGGCGTAAGTTTTCACGCTTGCCACGGGGCGAGGTGAGAGAGAGAGAGAGAGAGAGAGAGAGAGAGAGAGAGAGAGAGAGAGAGAGAGAGAGAAGATGGGTGGGGGGCTTGGGGGGGGGGGGGGGGGGAGGCTGCCCCTCGTGCTTCACGATGCTAATGAGGCGCGGCGCAGCCTGTTGACACGCCAGCCGCAGCCGCAAGTCCGATGCGCGCTCACTGGCAAACGGTCCCCTGGTGTACACAACAGCACGATCAGGAAGACCGCACGGTCAGCACCTGCCTCTGCAAGGGGCTTTCAGTAAGTAATGCAGCACATTTCTTTTCTCCACCAATTCGGTTGCAAAAACTGAGGAATTTGCTGTCGCACACCGTGGAATATTCCCTCTTCAGTCTTCAGCCCCTATAGTTTCGGTAGGCGGCGACGCCATACGTCCCCTTCAAAATTGCGTCTGTAACGAAGGTGCATTCCAAGGAGAAAGCTGTTCTGGAGATTCTTTTAACAGAAAACCAGAGCAGATATTCATAGGCGCTTCTAGAATATCTTCTAATACCTGACAGTGAACAAAAGCACAGTGAACCGTTGGCGAGCCATCTGTTATCATCGCATACCTCTCAAATACCGGGTGATGAAAAAGTCAGTATAAATTTGAAAACTGAATAAATCATGGAATAATGTAGATAGAGAGGTACAAATTGACACACATGCTTGGAATGACATGGGGTTTTATTAGAACCAAAAAACACAAGCGTTCAAAAAATGTCCGACAGATGGCGCTTCATCTGATCAGAATAGCAGTAATTACCATAACAAAGTAAGACAAAGCAAAGGTGATGTTCTTTACAGGAAATGCTCAATATCTCCACCATCATTCTCAACAATAGCTGTAATCGAGGGATAATGTTGTAAACAGCACTGTAAAGCGTGTCCGGTGTTATGGTGAGGTATTGGCGACGGATGTTGTCTTTCAGCATCCCTAGAGATGTCGGTCGATCACGATACACTTGCGACTTCAGGTAACCCCAAAGCCAATAATAGCACGGACTGAGGTCTGGGGACCTGGGAGGCCAAGCATGACGAAAGTGGCGGCCGAGCACGCGATCATCACCAAACGACGCGCGCAAGAGATCTTTCACGCGTCTGTCGGACATGAACGCTGTTTTTCTTTTTGGTTCTAATAAAACCCCATGTCATCCGAAGCATGTGTGTCAATTTGTAGCTCTCTATCTACATTATTCCGTGGTTTATTAAGTTTTCAAATTTATACTGACTTTTTGATCACTCAGTATCCTGCGTGCCGATCGGCCACTCATAGCTGCGACTCCTATGTTGGAACGTGCGGACACTCTCTCTTGAGGTAATCGACGGTTAACAAATACGTCGCTGCTCAACTGAACTTCTCTGTCGGTAGTGCTAACACGTTTCGTCCGTCAGTTGCAGTACTGAAAGGGGGGAAGCATCCATAAGAAATGGTCGGATGTCAATGCTACTTATTACACGTACTTACCATCGGCGGATATGTAAATAATCAGAGTTGGAATTCTCTGCGACATGTACACCGATCACCTAAGTGCTTTAGTGTTGTTCGTGGTTAGTGTCAGCGCCAGGCATGATAGGGTATACAGGGCGGTCCATTGATAGTGATCGGGCCAAATATCTCACGAAATAATCATCAAACGAAAGAACTACAAAGAACGAAACTTGTCTAGCTTGAAGGGGGAAAACAGATGGCACTATGGTTAGCAATCTAGATGGCGCTGCCATAGGTCAAACGGATATCAACTGCGTTTTTTTAAATAGGAACCCCCATTTTTTATCACATATTCGTTTAGTACGTAAAGAAATATGGATGTTTTAGTTGGACCACTTTTTCCGCTTTGTCATAGATGGCCCTGTAATAGTCACAAACGTGTAAGTATGTGGTATAACGTAACATTCCGCTAGTGCGGACGGTATTTGCTTCGTGATACATTACCCGTGTTAAAATGGGCCGTTTAGCAATTTCCGGAAGCGTTGATATCGTGTTGATGTATGGCTATTGTGATCAAAAGGCCTGGACGACATCATCCAAATATTCGGACCGTTCGCCGGATAGTTACGTTATTTAAGGCAACAGGAAGTCTTCGGCCACATGTGAAACGCCTGCAACAAATGATGATGCCCAAGTAGGTGTTTTAGCTGCTGCCGCGGCTAATCTGCACATCAGTAGCACACAAACTGCGCGAGAATCGGTATCTCAAACACGACGGTGCTGAGAATGCTACATCAACATCGATTGCACGCGTACCATATTTCTATGCACCAGGAATTGCATGGAGACGACTTTGAACGTCGTGTACAGTTCTGCCACTGGGCACAAGAGAAATTACGGGACGATGGCAGATTTTTTGCACGCGTTCTATTTAGCGACGAAGCGTCATTCACCAACAGCGGTAACGTAAACCGGCATAATATGCACTAGTGTGGAACGGAAAATTCACTATGGCTGCTACAAGTAGAACATCAGCGACGTTGGCGTGTTAATGTATGGTGCGGCATTATGGGGGGGGAAGGATAATTGGCCCCCGTTTTATCGATGGCAATCTAAATGGTGCAACGTAGGCTGATTTCCTACGTAATGTTCTACCGATGTTACTACAAGATGTTTCACTGCATGACAGAATGGCGACGTACTTCCAACATGATGGCTGTCCGGCATATAGCTTGCGTGCTGTTTAAGCGGTATTGGATAGCATATTTCATGACAGGTGGATTGGTCGTCGAAGCACCATACTATGGCCCACACGTTCACCGGATGTGATGTCCCCGGATTTCTTTCTGTGGGGACCGTTGCTATCGTGATCCACTGTTAACGCCTGACAACATGCGTCAGCGCATTGTCAATGCATGTGGGAACATTGCGGAAGGCGAACTACTCGCTGCTGAGAGGAATGTCGTTACACGTATTGCCGAATGCATTGAGGTTGATGGACACCTTTTTGAGCATATATTGCAGTAATGTATTTATAGGTAATCACGCTGTAACAGCATGCGTTCTCAGAAGTGGTAAGTTCTGGAAGGTACATGTATCACATTGGAACAACCAAAATAAAATGTTCAAACTTACCTACGTTCTGTATTTTAATTCAAAAAACCTACCTGTTACCAACTGTTCGACTAAGATTGTGAACCATATATTTGTGACTTTAACAGAGCCATCCATCACAAAGCCAAAAAAGTGGTCCAACTACAACATTCATATTTCTTTACGTACTACACGAATATGTAATAAAAATGGGGCTTCCTATTTGTAAAAAAATAGGCATTTGACCTAAGGCACCGCCATCTAGCGGGCCAACCCATAGCGCCATCTGGTTTCCCCCTTCAAGCTAGACGAGTTTCGTTCTTTTGTAGTTTTTTCGTTTGACGCTTATTTCGTAAGATATTTGGCCCGGTCACGATCAATGGACCACCCTGTATATTCTGTTTCATCTCGTCACAATCAATGGCAGACTAGCAGCAGCCAGGCCAGGGAATGACCGTCACATGTGCAGGCGACTGGCGTTAACAACACAACAGAGAAGACTGCGTTTCGAGTTTCTTTTTGGATTTCTTTTTCGATTTCTTCACGTTCTTCATGCACTGGCTATTTATTTCATTCCTGAGGGACTAGTATTCCCGTATTCCTGAGTTTCCCCTGAACATTTTTCCTTTACAAATATCTATGTTTTCTTTCAAGCTTTCGTGACTGCCCCTTTTAGATATGTCCTCTGTAACTGATCTGCCTACTGAGCTATTCCTTATCGCAGTATCTACGGCCTTACAGGACTTAAAGTGTACGCCTTCATTCCTTAGTACATCATACCCATTTCTTTGCATATTGATTCTTCCTGACTAGTTTCTCAAATTTCAGGTTACTCTACGTCACTACCAAATTGTGACCAGAGTCTATATCTGCAACTGGGTTCGCTTTACAATACAGTATCTGATTTTGAAATCTCTGCCTGACTATGATGCAATCTAATTGAAATCTTCCCGTATCTCCCGGCCTTTTCCAAGTATACCTCCTCCCCTTGTGATTACTGAACATAGTATTCGCTATTTCTAGGTGAAATTTATTAAAGAAATCCATTACCTTTCTCCTCGCTCATTCCCAGTACCACTCCCATATCCTCTCGTAACCCTTATTCTACTGCTTCCTCTACAACCACATTCCAGTCCACCATGAGTATTAGAATTTCATCTCCATTTACGTACCAAATTACTCGTTCAGTGGCGCCATGTACTTTCTACCTATCTTGAACTTGTGATGTCGGCGCCGGCCGGTGTGGCCGTGCAGTTCTAGGCGCTACAGTCTGGAGCCAAGCGACCGCTACGGATACAGGTTCGAATCCTGCCTTGCGCATGGATGTGTGTGATCTCCTTAGGTAGTTAGGTTTAAGTAGTTCTAAGTTCTAGGCGACTGATGACCTCAGAAGTTAAGTCGCACAGTTCTCAGCCATTTGAACCATTTTTGTGACTTCGGAATGTATAACTGAACTATCCTTGTCGGTCTTGTTTTGCTGTCTATTCTGATCAGAACAGCACTATTACTGAATTGCCCTATCTTTGTATTCATTGGCCTAGTAGAACTATACAGCGGTGTCAACAATCACAGATTTTGAGTTGAAAGTGTGATGGTCACCGATATGCCACATACTCGTGTGAGACAGTGTTATCAGCGCCTGACAGAGTTTGAAAAGGACCTCATTGTGGATTTTGATTTGCCCAGCTGCTCGAATCGTGTGATCTGCAGACTTGTGGGGTATACGAATGTGACACTGTACCAATGTTGGACTGCGTGGAAACGTATTGTCAGGCATACCCTTCTCCTTATCAAGGCTCCTGTCGACCTGATCTGAGCACTATAAAGGAAGGCAGCCAAATACCTTCACAGCCGTGCCTGCCGTCCAAGAACAGTTAATGTTATGTATCATGCCGCATCGTTGGTTGGAGACTAGCCAAAGCTGGATTAGGGCTTTGGTGTCCCACGTTGCTGCTGTCCTCAACACCACCGGAAAACACGGATTTTGTTGAAAGGCATCGCACTGTGATGAGCGATAAATCATGGTTCTGCAGTACCCTGGATGACCAACGTTGGCATTTTGGTATTCCTGGAAATGAACGATCAGTCCGGCTAGCCACGATGGCCATCAGAATGCCAATTCTGGAAACGTGGGTCCCAGAACTGGACCTTCGGTCGTTTATAGGTCATCGATTACTGGGCGCCTGGAACTCATAATGGTCTGCCCTGATCTCCCCAAACAAACGGAGGACAATTAAGGGGGCCATGACCATTTCGCATACTTCTCACAGGGAATCCACCGTCCTCTGTCGACTGCATTGGCCACAGCCGGCCGGGGTGGCCGAGCGGTTCTAGGCGCTTCAGTCTAGAACCGTGCGACCGCTACGGTCGCAGGTTCGAATCCTGCCTCAGGCATGTATGTGTGTGACGTCCTTAGGTTAAATTAAAAGGAAGGTCTGTGTTGGCTGTAATATTGATGTTTTGTTGATAGCAGATTTAAGAAGTTTTAAGTTCTAGGGGACTGATGACCTCAGACGTTAAGTCCCATTTGAACCACAGGCCACACTTGGGTGGCTCATGGCCACATACTCTGACGTGAGAATCCCCCTCACTGTGGATCACTCCTTACAGTGGTCCACTTTTTTTTTTTTTTTTTTTGTCATCAGTCTACTGACTGGTTTGATGCAGCCCGCCACGAATACCTTTCCTGTGCAAACCTCTTCATCTCAGAGTAGCACTTGCAACCTACGTCCTCAATTATTTGCTTGACGTATTCAAATCTCTGTCTTCCTCTTCAGTTTTTGCCCTCTACAGCTCCCTCTAGTACCATGGAAGTCATTCCCTCATGTCTTAGCAGATGTCCAATCATCCTGTCCCTTCTCCTTATCAGTGTTTTCCACATGTTCCTTTCCTCTCCGATTCTGCGTAGAACCTCCTCATTCCTTACCTTATCAGTCCACCTAATTTTCAACATTCGTCTATAGCACCACATCTCAAATGCTTCGATTCTCTTCTGTTCCGGTTTTCCCACAGTCCATGTTTCACTACCATACAATGATGTAATCCAGACGTAAATCCTCAGAAATTTCTTCCTCAAATTAAGGCCGGTATTTGATATTAGTACACTTCTCTTGGTCAGAAATGCCTTTCTGCCATAGCGAGTCTGCTTTTGATGTCCTCCTTGCTCCGTCCGTCATTGGTTATTCTACTGCCTAGGTAGCAGAATTCCTTGACTTCATTGACTTCGTGACCATCAATCCTGATGTTAAGTTTCTCGCTGTTCTCATTTCTACTACTTCTCATTACCTTCGTCTTTTTCCGTTTTACTCTCAAACCATACTGTGTACTCATTAGACTGTTCATTCCGTTCAGCAGATCATTTAATTCTTCTTCACTTTCACTCAGGATAGCAATGTCATCAGCGAATCGTATCATTGATATCCTTTCACCTTGTATTTTAATTCCACTCCTGAACCTTTCTTTTATTTCCATCATTGCTTCCTCGATGTACAGATTGAAGAGTAGGGGCGAAAGGCTACAGCCTTGCCTTACACCCTTCTTAATACGAGCACTTCGTTCTTGATCGTCCACTCTTATTATTCCTTCTTGGTTGTTGTACATATTGTATAAGACCCGTCTCTCCCTATAGCTTACCCATACTTTTTTCAGAATCTTGAACAGCTTGCACCATTTTATATTGTCGAACGCTTTTTCCAGGTAGACAAATCCTATGAACGTGTCTTGATTTTTCTTTAGCCTTGCTTCCATTATTAGCTGTAACGTCAGAATTGCCTCTCTCGTGCCTTTACTTTTCCTAAAGCCAAACTGATCGTCACCTAGCGCATTCTCAATTGTCTTTTCCATTCTTCTGTATATTATTCTTCTAAGCAGCTTCGATGCATGAGCTGTTAGGCTGACTGTGCGATAATTCTCGCACTTGTCAGCTCTTGCCGCCTTCGGAATTGTGTGGATGATGCTTTTCCGAAAGTCAGATGGTATGTCGCCAGACTCATATATTCTACACACCAACGTGAATAGTCGTTTTGTTGCCACTTCCCCTAATGATTTTAGAAATTCTGATGGAATGTTATCTATCCCTTCTGCCTTATTTGACCGTAAGTCCTCCAAAGCTCTTTTAAATTCCGATTCTAATACTGGATCCCCTATCTCTTCTAAATCGACTCCTCTTCTTCTATCACATCAGACAAATCTTCACCCTCATAGAGGCTTTCATTGTATTCTTTCCACCTATCTGCTCTCTTCTCTGCATTTAACAGCGGAATTCCCGTTGCACTCTTAATGTTACCGCCGTTGGTTTTATTGTCACCAAAGGTTGTTTTGACTTTCCTGTATGCTGAGTCTGTCCTTCCGTTAATTATACCTTTTTCGATGTCTTCACATTTTTCCTGCAGCCTTTTCGTCTTAGCTTCCCTGCACTTCCTATTTATTTCATTCCTCAGCGACTTGTATTTCTGTATTCCTGATTTTCCCGGAACATGTTTGTACTTCCTCCTTTCATCAATCAACTGAAGTATTTCTTCTGTTACCCCTGGTTTCTTCGCAGCTACCCTCTTTGTACCTATGTTTTCCTTCTCAACTTCTGTGATGGCCCTTTATAGAGACGTGCATTCCTCTTCAACTGTGTTGCCTTCTGCGCTATTCCTTATTGCTGTATCTATAGCGTTAGAGAACTTCAAACGTATCTCGTCATTCCTTAGAACTTCCTTATCCCACTTCTTAGCGCATTGATTCTTCCTGACTAATGTCTTGAACTTCAGCCTACTCTTCATCACTACTATATTGTGATCTGAGTCTATGTCTGCTCCTGTGTACGCCTTACAATCCAGTATCTGATTTCGGAATCTCTGTCTGACCATGATGTAATCTAATTGAAATCTTCCCGTATCTCCCGGCCTTTTCCAAGTATACCTCCTCCTGCTGTGATTCTTGAACAGGGTATTCGCTGAAAGTTGTTACATAACTCAATTAGTCTTTCTCCTCTTTCATTCCTTGTCCCAAGCCCATATTCTCCTGTAACCTTTTCTTCTACTCCTTCCCCTACAACTGCATTCCAGTCGCCCATGACTATTAGATTTTCGTCCCCCTTTACATACTGCATTACCCTTTCAATATCCTCATACACTTTCTCTATGTGTTCATCTTCAGCTTGCGACGTCGGAATGTATACCTGAACTATCGTTGTCGGTGTTGGTCTGCTGTCGATTCTAATTAGAACAACCCGGTCACTGAACTGTTCACAGCAACACACCCTCTGCCCTACCTTCCTATTCATAACAAATCCTACACCTGTTATACCATTTTCTGCTGCTGTTGATATTACCCGATACTCATCTGACCAGAAATCCTTGTCTTCCTTCCACTTCACTTCACTGACCCCTACTATATCTGGATTGAGCCTTTGCATTTCCCTTTTCAGATTTTCTAGTTTCCCTACCACGTTCAAGCTTCTGACATTCCACGCCCCGACTCGTAGAACATTATCCTTTCGTTGATTATTCAATGTTTTTCTCGTGGTAACCTCCCCCTTGGCAGTCCCCTCCCGGAGATCCAAATGGGGGACTGTTCCGGAATCTTTTGCCAATGGAGAGATCATCATGACACTTCTTCACTGCAGGCCAAATGTCCTGTGGATACACGTGTCTTTAATGCAGTGGTTTCCATTGCCTTCTGCATCCTCATGTCGTTGATCATTGCTGATTCTTCCGCCTTTAGGGGCAATTTCCCACCCCTAGGACAAGAGAGTGCCCTGAACCTCTATCCACTCCTCCGCCCTCTTTGACAAGGCCGTTACCAGAATGAAGCTGACTTCTTATGCCGGAAGTCTTCGGCCGCCAATGCCGATTATTTATCAAAATTTAGGCAGTGGCGGGGATAGAACCCGGGACCGAAGACGTTCTGGTTATGAATCAAAGACGCTACTCCTGGATCACTTACTCATAGACTGCCCTAATTTGGCTGCTTTGAGGCGGCATCTCAACCTTCCTGACACACTATCTCTGGTGCTACAGATGACGTCAAAGCCTCTGATCTCGTGTTATATTTTGTCCTCATAGGTGGTTTCTATTCATCCCTGAAAGGTAGGGCTTTTTTGGCCTCGTAGACCGCCTGAGGGGTTGATGGGAGACCCCTCTCTGTCTTTCCCCACCGCCATGTGTCCCTTGTCGATCCTTGCTTGATGGCCCTGCCTGGCTTCTCCCTTTCCACCTTTTTATTCTCTCTATTCTTTTTCATTTCTTGTTTTTAATGCCTTGTCACGACTGATCGTTTGAGAAATTTTTTTTCAAATTTTATTAGTTACATTTAGGCTTTCTGTTATCCGCCTTTCACCTCCTTCCATTGACGACTACTCTTGATGTGTCACTTAATGGATGAAGGGACTGATGATCTTGCAGTTCCTCTCATTCCAAGGCAACCAACCAACCAACCAACCAACCAACCAACCAACCAACCAATGAACCAATGAATGAATGAATGAATGAATGACTGTTGGCGAGTATGGCGCCAACCTGGGGAAAGGCGTCATTCTTTCAATGTTTTGGAGAGGCACAGCAGTATTAATCTAGTCATCATGGAGTACAAACGGCCTTGACTTCGGGTAACAGCTGATAGTGATTGAATGAACTCAGAGTATGACAGTGCATCATGGATATCGTGCATGTCAAGACGAAAATCCCCATCCACGCATGTAAAATGCCTCTACGAAGTGTCTGCAAGATGTTGTGGGGCAGCATGACCCCAAATCAGTCCCAAATGAAGCATGTGTCTTGTCAGGTTGGACATCAACCCCGTCCCAGTACCGATACCTGAAATATCAAGGACCAGCCCCTGCATCTGTGGACTAGGCTGCTTGAAGAAAGGCTGGAACGGCTTTTTGACTTTGTAGTTAACCGTATCAGTGTATGCATCCAGGACAGTGTGTGCAACGCATGCCAGTAAGTGGGTCCATATTACAAATTTCTGCGCAAGTCTGACCCGATTTTTTAATCACTGAAGTAACGTCACGTGCCAACGGCCTTGCCGCAGCGGTAACACCGGTCCTGCAGATCACCGAAGTTAAGCGCTGTCCGGCTGGGTTACCGCTTGGTTGGGTGACCATCTGGTCTGCCGAGCGCTGTTGGCATGCGGGGTGCACTCAGCCCTTGCGCGATAAGAGCTACTTGATTGAGAAGTAGCGGCTCCGGTCTCGGAAACTGACATACGGCCGGGAGAGCGGTGTGCTGACCACATGACCCTCCATATCCGCATCTAGTGACGCCTGTGGTTGAGGATGACACGGCGGCCGGTCGGTGCCTTTTGTCCTTCATGGTCTGGACGGGAGGAGAAGTGACGTCAGATCCACTCTCAAGCCGGGAAGTTCCATTTCGTTTCCTGTCCTTCAGGGTTTTTCACTTTTTTTTAGCAGGCAGTGTAGATAAACTTGAAAAACGGGCCATTTCAAAATTTAATGTTTGAATTATTAATCTCCAAGAGAGATACCTCCTATGTTGTTCAGTAGTTAGGTAATTCGTTCAAACCTGGGTACACTTTTACTGAAGATGAACCACAAGAAGACGTCGTAACTCTGCGAGCACAGATGAAAGCTATGGTACTGGGGATTTTTGACGTGTATTGCTTCGGAGCGCTAACCGCATGCAGCTGCCGCAGTGGAGCCCAGTGGACTTGATTTCGGCGTGTGGTGCAGCCATCTCATAAGGGCGGTAATAAAATTCTTCCGCTAATGCCCCCTAATACTACGCTTGTTGCGGAAATGAAGACTTATTGCGAAGGATCTTCTAGGTCCGATATTGCTCGCCACGAACTGAGCAGTAAATTAATTTGGACTTTTTTTTGCTGTTTTTACGTTCCTCCTTATCGTTCGCAGAACGTAGTGCTGAAAGTACATCGAAATTGCAGCCTTGGCAACACTAAGATACAATGACATGCCAAAACATGACCACTGTCCACCACGGCGTTGGATGGCGCCTGGTGGGGTTGCGGACACGTCATTTGGCAACAGAAGTACAGTACTGGCCATTAAAATTGCCACACCACGAAGATGACGTGCTACAGACGCGAAATCTAACCGACAGGAAGAAGATGAGGTGATATGCAAATGATTAGCTTTTCAGAGCATTCACACGAGGTTGGCGCCGGTGGCGACGCCTACAACGTGCTCACATGAAGAATGTTTCCAACCGATTTCTCATACACATACAGCAGTTGACCGGCGTTGCCTGGTGAAACGTTGTTATGATACCTCGTGTAGGGAGGAGAAATGCGTACCATCACGATTCAGGCGTCGATAAAGGTCGGATTGTAGCCTATCGCGATTGCGGTTTATCGTATCGCGACATTGCTGCTCGCGTTGGTCGAAATCCAATGACTGTTAGCAGAATATGGAATCGGTGGGTTCCGAAGGGTAATACGGAACGCCGTGCTGGATCCCAACGGCCTCGTATCACTAGCAGTCGAGATGACAGGCGTCTTATCCGCATGGCTGTAACGGATCGTGCAGCCACGTCTCGATCCCTGAGTCAACAGATGGGGACGTTCGCACGACGACAACCATCTGCACGAACAGTTCGACGACGTTTGCAGCAGCATGGACTGTCAGCTCTAAGACCATGGCTGCGGTTACCCTTGACGCTGCATCACCGACCTGAGCGCCTGCGATGGTGTACTCAACGTCGAACCTGTGTGCACGAATGGCAAAAATCATTTTTTCGGATTAAATCCAGGTTCTGTTTACAGCATCATGATGGTCGCATCCGTGTTTGTCAACATCATTGTGAACACACTTTTGAAGCGTGTATACGTCATCGCCATACTGGCATATCACCCGGCGTGATCGATGGTATGGGGTGCCATTGGTTACACGTGTCTGTCGCCTCTTGTTCGCACTGACGGCACTTTGAACAGTGGACGCTACATTTCAGCTGTGTTACAATCCGTGGCTCTACCCTTCAATCGATCCCTGCGAAACCCTACATTTCAGTAGGATAATGCACGACCGCATCTTGCAGGACCTGTATGGCTCGTCACAATACGCCAGTCACTACTCTTGATGAACTGTGGTATCGTGTTGAAGCTGCAGCTGTACCTGTACACGCCATTCAAGCTCTGTTTCACTCAATGCCCAGGCGTGTCAAGGCCGTTATTATGGCCAGAGGTGGTTGTTCTGGGTACTGATTTCTCAGGATCTATGCACCCAAATTGGGTGAAAATGTAATCACATGTCAGTTCTAGTATAATATATTTGTCCAATGAATACCCGTTTGTGATCTGCACTTCTTGGTGTGGCAATTTGAACGGCCAGACACGGCGAAGATACGGGCTGCAAATGGGGAAATCCTTTGAAATAAGCGACTTTGACAAAGGGCGGATTATTATTACGCAGAGCCTGTGAACGAGTACCTCGTAAACGATGAAGCCAGTGGAATGTCGACGTGCTATTATCGTGAGCATCTACGGAATGAAATAGAAGCGGAGTAATAGTACCACCTGACGCTAAATGGCTGGACGTCCACTACACAGAACGTGCGGTTCGAAGGCTTGTCTGCTCTGTAAAGTAGGACGGATGTTAATCTGTGTCATCTCTGCCGAAAGAGCACAACGCTGGTGCACGCCCAATTGTTTCGGAACACACCGTTCATCGCACATTGTTGCTGATCGAGGAGCTCTGAAGCAGACCACCCCTACGTGTTCAGATGCTGACCCAGTGACGTCGTCAGTTACGATTGCAGTGAGCACGGCACCATCGGGATTCGACCTTCGATCAATGGAAACGTGTCAGCTCTACGGATGAATCACATTTTTACTACACTAAGGCGATGATAGTCTTCAAAAACGCAGTCATCGATGTGAAAGTAGGCTAGAATCGTGGAGCGCGCCAAGGATGCAGGCCGGTGGGAGAAACATTATGCTACGGAAGACATTCTCCTGCGCTTGCTTCGGACCTACGGAGGCAATCGAAGACGCGCAGACAGTTGCGAACCACCTGCATTGCTTCACGCTTGGTCTCTTCCCCGATGGCGATGACATCTTTCAGCAGTATATCTCTGTCTCCGAGCCAGAACCGCACTATAGTGGTTTGAGGAACAGTATACTGAACTCACGTTGATGTCTGGCGACCAAATCCGCCTGACGTTAAACCTGTGTAACCCTCCTGGGCCTCTATCGGACGCCATCACCACATACGCAAATCACTAACCCGTTATTTACGCAAACTACATGACTTGTGCGTAGACATTTGATGCCATGTATCTCCACAAACCTACCAACAAATTGCGGGATCCCTGATATGTCGAATCAGTGATATATTTATTTCCAAAGACGCGCAAACAAGCTATTAAGCGCATAGCCATAATGTTGCGGCTCGCCAGTGTACGTGAGCCGTGTTCGAGCACCGTTTCAAAAACAACAGTGACAACAACAACTGCGTAAAAGTGTTTTCTTCTTTTTTCCCTCCGTCAATATGTGCTTTCAAAAGCTAAACAGTTTGTAAGATTTTCTACTGTGGTATTCCTGTGTTTTAAGTCTTTCCTACTTTCTTGGAACGAGCTGCTTTTCACCTCCTTTGAGTTAATAATGTTCATCGGTTTTTGGTGAATTTACTGGTATCCATTCTATAAATATGAAGTTAGAATTTCCAGCGTCTTTTGAGAACTGTGTTGGATGTATCTATTAGTCTGTAGAGGTCACGCGTCCTCGATTTCAAATTCCATTTTTTTTGTGACGCGCCACATATTTTCGAAGGAATTTTCCACTATTATTTTTCAGTTTCAACACCTACGGACTGCTCTCCAACTACTGTGGTATCGGTTATAGACCTCGTTTCCGGTAAAAAGAATTCTCGCGTGATGTCGCCGTTTCGCACTGCGCAATTTTTTTCTTCTTCTTCTTCTTCTTCTTCTTCTTCTTCATTTTGTAGAGGTTACATCTGATTCTGAGTGCCTTTTGTAGTTTGGTAGCTCATTCTAAGTTTGAACGAGTGTACAATCCTAATGACGGTGTCACCGTGTCTAAAGGAGGGCATCTCTAAAATCATCCAATATTCCACCTTTGGGGAATCCCCGCAACTTTTGAAGCACACTTTCCATGTAACGTGTTATCTTTTAAGATATCTGTTCATTAACTTTTTTCGTTTTTCTATACCTGTGGTTAATTTTCAAAATATATGTATTATAAACTGGGGTGAACAGGAACACGGAGTGCATAGCAAGACTTTCTACAGAAAGAGATTTGAACTTTGTTAGCACATCTGCTGTTAGAATATGGCGTTTTCTTTTTTTTTCATGTTTCCTCACCCGATTACCTGCCTAAATAATTGCTTTCTGAAGTTATTGAGATTGTATGAATGCCGTTTTAAAAAAGAAGTAGGATAAAGCTGCTTCCAGATCCAGTAAGTTTTTGATGGTAAATGAGCAAGTGTTTTAAAGAACACACAATGTTTAACAGAATATATAAGTACGAACACAATGGTCAATATAACCTCACCTTTCATAAAAAAAACAATTATTCTGTAATTAACAGAAAATAAATTAAAATGGTCTTGTTAGGAACATTGAAGAAATAGAATTCAGAAGACACTGAATTATGTAAAATCAGGCTCAAAAGTAAATTTATGTATATTTTATAGCGTAGAAGATCCATCTGAAACAATAATGTGTGAAGGTGGACGAACTAAATTGACAGAAAAAAAACAGCAACACGAAAAAATAATGTATAATAATGAAATTTCGGCAATTCATTTCTCTAGGTAACGTATTTAAGTGATCATGTTGCAAAATCACAAGTTAAAATGGTTCAAATGGCTCTGAGCACTATGGGACGTAACTTCTGAGGTCATCAGTCCACCAGAACTTAGAACTACTTAAACCTAACTAACCTAAGGACATCACACACATCCATGCCCGAGGCAGGATTCGAACCTGCGACCGTAGCAGCAGCGTGGTTCTGGACTGAAGCGCCTACAACCTCTCGGCCACCCCGCCGGCCGCTGCCATCAATCATGCACAGTGGCTGCATTCATGCCAAGCCTTTCTGCAATATGGCAGCTTCTCGTAGACCTGTTACACGACCTCGTTTAAACTCAGTAAGGTGTTGTTAAAGGCGTCTTTGTTGACTACCATCAACTCAGCACGTCCCATCTCAAAGGTAACTCACGCTGACGACCGTTAGAACGTTTATTTAAAGCACGTCTGATTTGCATCCTTAAAGTGGGGCCACAAGTGCCAATCTTACGCGACTAGCCTGAAATTTGAATAGATGTAGAAACACGGGTACCAACTTTCGTTCACATCGCACAACGGCCTCTTGGTGTTGCGATTTTTTTTCGGTCAGTGTACTTTGAGCGCTGAGGTGGACTGGCTTATAACACGTTCTCATTTGGATTGTCTCTTAGATAATTAGGCGCATTGTTAAGGCTTACCTTGATAGAAAAAACATCGCTGACAAATTCGAAGGCAGGTTATGACTTTGACCTCAGCTATCTCAAATGTCACAAAAGTGTTGCACGGGACAAATGTGGCAGAACATCAACGACGTCGGGCTGCTGCCTCTCATGTGGATAAACGAAGGTATTTTGTAAAGTTAGTTGAGCATTCGCAAGGCGTTCCCGCCTCACAAAGAATGTTAAAGTGGAAACTTACTCAAGTATGTGCCGACGAAAGTTCAGAAAGAACAGATTTCTAAATGGTCGTATAATGAAGACTTGGGTGATACAGATAAACGTTGTGTTCAAATATGTGTGAAATCTTATGCGACTTAACTGCTAAGGTCATCAGTCCCTAAGCTTACACACTACTTGACCTAAATTATCCTAAGGACAAACACACACACCCATGCCCGAGGGAGGACTCGAACCTCCGCTGGGACCAGCCGCACTGTAAATGTGGTTAAACATTCCGCACTATTAAGAAGGGAGCTTATGAAATTTAATGCAGCTTTTTATGAGAAACTGGAGAAAGCTGGTACTTATTAAAAATTTCAGCCTTCACACTTCTTCGATTTACCTTCGTAAAATATCTTTTTCAAAGTGGCTTCAGTGTTACTATTCACCACAGAGGAAGCAGATTAAAAACACGAAGATAGATAGATATATCTTCCTATTGGCCTCGGCACTGACGTGAAGGGGAAGACCGACTGGTTACACAATACAGCACCGGTACTCGGTTGCTCCTGGAGTACTGTTTGTTGCATATCGTGTTTTACTGTCCCCTATAATGTGTATCGATAAAAAAATATCGCACTAGACTAATCTGTGGGCGCTCTATCGGGTGAATTCGTGGAAGTCAGAGTTAAAAATAAACTTGTTTGTAAATAAATGTCATGTGACGAGGGCCTCCCGCCGGGTAGGCCGTTCGTCAGGTGCAAGTCTTTCTATTTGACGCTACTTCAGCGACTTGCGCATCGATGGGGATGACATGATGACGATAACCCAGCAGGCTATTAAGAAGGGAGGGAGCAGAGAAAATCTCCCATCCAGCCGGGTATGGAACCTGGGCCCTTAGGATTAACATTCTGTCGCGATGACCACTCTGCTATCGGAGACGGACATTTTGTTTGTAGTGGGAAACAACCACCGGTCCGTTGACAACGTGCGGCACATGAAAGACGTGGTGAGCACTATTTGCCGAAACACCAGAGAAAATGCGGTTGGAGTTTCCTAGGAGGAACACCTGGTTCGTGAATTAGAGTGTAAAGCACTCCGTCTTCAGGCCACGAGTGGCCTACCGGGACCATCCGACCGCCATGTCTTCCTGAGTGGAGGATGCGAATAGGAGGGGCGCGCAGGTCAGCACACCGCTCTCCCGGTCGTTATGGTGGTATTCTTCGACCGGAGCCGCTACTATTCGGTCGAGTAGCTCCTCAATTGGCATCACGAGGCTGAGTGCACCCCGAAAAGTGGCAACAGCGCATGGCGTTCTGGATGGTCACCTATCGAAGTGCCGACCACGTCCGACAGCGCTTATCTTCGGTGATCTCACGGGAACCGGTGTATCCACTGCTGCAAGGCCGTTAGAGTGTAAGCCTCAATTTTCTATGGATGACTGTTGTTACTGCAGTTATCTGTGTAATTATCTGAGCACTTAGGTCTCACTGTTCACGCATCTGTTTACATAGCTTTAGAACTGTATTAATCTGATACGTCCTACAGTCTAGATACGCACCCCTGTCACGTACCTGTGACACTCAAAAACTGTGGTCCACTGTAGAAACTTGTTGTGTGACCCCCACTATCTTCTGTCAAGTCCCTGTGATGTGTTGACCCTGGGGGTGTGAACTGCACGCACGGCTATTGCTGGGAATTCCCCAGTGGCCGCCACAGTTGCTCGTGGCAAGATGGCGGCGGCGTAGCTCATTCTCTCGTAAAGCGGCGGTCGTTCGCGGCTGCATATTGAGTTCTGTGGCGGCCATTATGGCGGGGGCTGCTGTCGAGGAACGCCCGACACAGCGCAGCGAAGAAAGAAAAGGAATAAAGCAAAACAAAACTCCACGTAACGCAGCGCAAGTTCGCGCTCGCGACCGAAGTAAACCGAACTGCACTCTTCATCTGCACCTCCATATACATCCACATACACTCTTATCAGCCAGCCCAGCTACTGTCGATATAAACCCATCCAGGCGATAGCAGCGTCACCTCACGAGGAATGACTGATGACACACACACACACACACACACACACACACACACACACACACACACACAGCCGCACGGGATTAACCGAGCGGTCTCAGGCGTTGTAGTCATGGACTGTGCGGCTGGTACCAGCCGAGGTTCGAGACTTCCGTCAGGTATGGGTGTGTGTGTGTGTGTGTGTGTGTGTGTGTGTGTGTGTGTGTGTGTGTGTGTGTGTGGTTCAAATGGCTCTGAGCACTATGGGACTTAATGTCTGTGGTCATCAGGCCCCTAGAACTTAGAACTACTTAAACCTAACTAACCTAAGGACATCACACACACATCCATGCCCGAGGCAGGATTCGAACCTGCGACTGTGTGTTTGTCGTTGGGATATGACCGAGGGCAGGAGGTTCGGCACGTGCATTTTCGGAAACTGCAAGATTTGACAGGTGTTCGAGCATTGCTGTGGTGTCTTCAGCAGGTTGTGTAATGACCGCGAGACGTCGTGGGGTTGGGCGGCCATCTCTCGTTACAGATGTCGCACGTCGTAGGCTAGGCAGACTGGTAAAAGGAGAACTAACATCGGACTTTAATGCTGGGCGGAGTGAAGAGTGACTGAACACATGGTGCACCGTACTAACGATGGGTGTCCGCAGGCTATGAATGCACCAGTGTTAATACCACGACATCGGCAACTATGGCTGAAATGAGCATTGGATCCAGAATGAGATTTTCACTCTGCAGCGGAGTGTGCGCTGATATGAAACTTCCTGGCAGATTAAAAGTGTGTGGAGAGTAGGAGACGAGGTACTGGCAAGATACTGCAGGTAGTGCGAATACAGAGAAAGAAAGATCCCATATTGTTTAGCTACAATAAAAGAGGTCAGAAACTAGAAGCAGTTAATTCCATAAATTGTCTGGGAGTACGCATTAAGAGTGATTTAAAATGGAATGATCATATAAAGTTGATCGTCGGTAAAGCAGATGCCAGACTGAGATTCATTGGAAGAATCCTAAGGAAATGTAGTTCGAAAACAATGGAAGTAGGTTACAGTACGCTTGTTCGTCCACTGCTTGAATATTGCTCACTAGTGTGGGATCCGTACCAGATAGGGTTGATAGAAGAGAGAGAGAGAGAAGATCCAACGGATAGCAGCGGGCTTCGTTACAGGATCATTTAGTAATCGCGAAAGCGTTACGGAGATGCTAGATAAACTCCAGTGGAAGACTCTGCAGGAGAGACGTTCAGTAGCTCGGTACGGCCTTTAGTTGAAGCTTCGAGAACATACCTTCACCGAGCAGTCAAGCAGTATATTGCTCCCTCCTACGTATATCTCGCGAAGAGACCATGAGGACAAAATCAGAGAGATTAGAGCCCACACAGAGGCATACCGACAATCCTCCTTTCCACGTACAATACGAGACTGGAATAGAAGGGAGAACCGATAGAGGTACTCAGGGTACCCTCCGCCACACACCGTCAGGTGGCTTGCGGTGTATTGATGTAGATTTAGAAGTAAAGCTCTGAGGACGGGGCTTGAGTCGTGCTTGGGTAGCTCATATGGAAGAGCACTTACCGGAGAAAGACAAAGGTCCCGAGTTCGAGTCTCGGTCCGGCACACAGTTTTAATCTGCCACAAAGTTTCATGAGCAGTGATGTTGACGCAGTGGTAGAGCATTGATGATGTGATGAATCCCGATACCTACTTCACTGTGTCGATGGGAAGGGGCGAATCCGTCGGCTTCCAGGGGAGCAGATCCTGGATACCTGTACTGCGGGACGGAGACAAGCTTGTGGCGGCTACATTATGCTCTGGGGAACAATCACGTGGGGATCCAGGGTGCCAGTGGTGCTAGGTCGAGACACCATGACGGCCAAGGAGTATCGTACGCGGATTGCAGACCACGCACATCTCTTCGTGACGATCATGTTTCCCACCGACGGTGGCATTTTTCAAAGACGTAATTCGCCGTTATACACGGCTAGAGCGCGACGGAGTGGTTGCAGGAACACAGTGGCGAATTCCATTTAACACTACTGGCCATTAAAACTGCTACACCAAGAAGAAATGCAGATGATAAACGGGTATTCATTGGACAAATATATTATACGAGAACTGACATGTCATTACATTTTCACGCAATTTGGGTGCATAGATAATGAGAAATCAGTACCCAGAACAACCACCTCTGGCAGTAATAACGGCCTTGATTCGCCTGGGCATCGAGTCAAACAGAGCATGGATGGGGTGTACAGGTACAGCTGCCCATGCAGCTTCATCAAGAGTAGTGACTGTCGTATTGTGATGAGCCAATTGCTCGACCACCATTGACCAACGTTTTCAATTGGTGAGAGATCTGGAGAATGTGCTGGCCAGGGCAGCAGTGTCCACAAAGGCCCGTATAGGACCTGCAACGTGCGGTCGTCCATTATGCTGCTGAAATGTAGGGTTTCAGCAGGGATCGAATGAAGGGTAGAGCCACGGGTCGTGACAAATCTGAAATGTAACGTCCACTGTTCAAAGTGCCGTCAATGCGAACAAGAGGTGACCGAGACGTGTAACCAATGGCACCTCATACCATCACGCCGGGTGATACGCCAGCATGGTGATAACCAATACACGCTTCCAATGTGCGTTCACCGCGATGTCGCCAAACACGGATGCGACCATCATGATGCTGTAAACTGAACCTGGATTTATCAGAAAAACTGACGTACTGCCATTCGTGCACCCATGTTCGACGTCGAGTACACCATCGCAGGCTCTCCTGTCTGTGATGCAGCGTCAAGGGCAACCGGAGCCATGGTCTCCGAGCTGATAGTCCATACAGCTGCAAACGTCGTCGAACTGTTCGTGCAGATGGTTGTTGTCTTGCAAACGTCCCCATCTGTTGAGTCAGGAATCGAGACGTGGCTGCACGATCCGTTACAGCTACACGGATAAGATGCCTGTCATCTCGACAGCTAGTGATACGAGGCCGTTGGGATCCAGCGATACGATAAAACAATCGCGATAGGCTACAATCCGGCCTTTATCAAAGTGGGAAACGTGATGGTACGCATTTCTCCTCCTTACACGAGGCATCACAACAACGTTTCACCAGCCAACAACGGTTAACTGTTTGTTTATGAGAAATCGGTTGGAAACTTTCCTCATGACAGCACGTTTTTTGTTGTTGCCACCGGTGCGAACCTTGTATGAATGCTCTGGAAAGCTTATCATTTGCATATTACAGCATATTCTTCCTGTCGGTTAAATATCGCGTCTGTAGCACGTCAGGTTCGTAGTGTAGCAATTTTCATGGTCAGTAGGGTATGTTTCGAATAGAGGGAGTAGTAAAGACGTACTAAATTATGCCTGAGGTTGAAGTACGCTGAGCCGACGAAAGTAGTGGGATAGCGGTATGCGCATATACAGACGGCGGGAGTATCACGTACACCAAATGAAAAGTTTTCCGTCGAGATTATGACCTCACGTGGGGAGGTAATAGACTTTGAACGTGGAATAGTAGCTGGAATATTCTGCAATCCACTGCGTCAAGACTGTGCCGAGAATAGCAAATTTCAGGCCTTCACTTAACGACCGAGAGCAGCGGCGTCTGTGCAGAGTTGTTAGTGCTAACAGACAAGTAACACTGCGTGAAATCGATGTGGGACGTGTGACTGTAGTATCCATTAGGACAGTGCGGCGAAATTTGTCGTTAATGGGCTACGGCAGCAGACGACCGACGCGAGTGCCTTTGCTCCCAGCACGACGTCATCTGCAGCGCCTCTCCTGGGCTTCTGACCGTTCTGGACAGCTGGGGAAAAAGGTTTGACCACCCAGATCGTCCTACATGAATCCAGTCAAACGTTTACAGGACATAAGCGAGAGGCCAGTTCGTGCGCAAAATCCTACACTGGCAACACATTCGCAATTACGGACAGCTATAGACGCAACATGGTCAATCTTTCTGGAGGGGACTCCCAACCACATGATGAGTGCGTGCCATGTGGAGTTGCTGCACTCCGTCGGGGTAAAGGAAGGTTCGACAAGATGTTAGCAGGGATCCTGTGACCTTCGTCACCTCGGTGCGTACTGCATTAACATCGAAAACGAGTTTTGCTTTCCTTTGTTTCGTAGGTGCTGGGAGGTGTAGGTGGTGAGAAAACGAGAAAAAGTTTTAAACTAGCTGCGAATTTTGTTTCAAATCGCTAAGTGACTCATTCTGAAATACTGGATGAATGCAGTCTGGCTAATTTGTGAGCTGTACCACGTCCAAAGAAAGCAGGTGTTGACAGATGTGAAAATTACCCAACTATCAGTTTAATAAGTCACGGCTGAAAAATACTTACGCGAATTCTTCACAGACGAATGGAAAAACTAGTAGAAGCCAATCTCGTGGAATCTTTGGTTTCCGTAGAAATGTTGGAACACGTGAGGCAATACTGACCCTACGACTTATCTTAGAAGAAAGATAAAGAAAAGCCAAACCTACGTTTCTAGCATTTGTAGACTTAGAGAAAGCTTTTGACAATGTTGGCTGGAATACTCTCTTTCAAATTCTGAAGGTGGCGGGGTTAAAATACAGGGAGTGATAGGCTATTAACAATTTGTACAGAAGCCAGATGGCAGTTATAAGAGTCGAGGGACGTGAAAGGGAAGCAGTGGTTGGGAAGGGAGTGAGACAAGGTGGAAGCCTATCCCCGATGCTATTCAATCTGTACATTGAGCAAGCAGTAAAGGAAACCAGAAAAATTCGAAGTAGGTATTAAAATCCACGGAGAAGAAATAAGATGAGGTTCGCCGATGGCATTGTATTCCTGTCCGAAACAGCAAAGGACTTGGAAGAACAGTTGAATGGAATGGACAGTGTCATGAAAGGAGCGTATGAGATGAACATCAACAAAAGCGAGGATAATGGAATGTAGTCGGTTTAAGTCGGGTGACGCTGGGGGAATTAGATTAGGAAATGATACACTTAAAGTAGTAAAGGAGTTTTGCTATTTGGGGAGCAAAATGACTGATGATGGTCGAAGTAGAGAGGATATAAAATGTAGACTGGCAATGGTAAGGAAAGCGTTTCTGAAGAAGAAAAATTTGTTCACATCGAGTATAGATTTGTGTGTCAGGAAGTCGTTTCTGAAAGTATTTGTATGGAGTGTAGCCATGTATGGAAATGAAACATGGATTATGAATAGTTTGGACAAGAAGAGAATAGAAGCTTTCGAAATTTGTTGCTACAGAAGAATGCTGAAGATTAGATGGGTAGATCACATAAATAATGAGGAAGTATTAAATAGGACTGGCGAGAAGCGAAGTTTGTGGCACAACTTGACTAGAAGAAGGGACCGGTTGGTAAGACATGTTCTGAGGCATCAAGAGATCACCAGTTTAGTGTTAGAGGGCAGCGTGGAGGGTAAAAATCGTAGAGGGAGACCAAGAGATGAATACACCAAGCAGATTCAGAAGGATGTAGCTTGAAGTAGGTACTGGGAGATGAAGAAGCTTGCACAGGATAGAGTAGTATGGAGAGCTGCTTCAAACCAGTTTCAGGACTGAAGACCACAACAAGAACAACCACGTCTACAGATATGAACAGTTTCTAACGTAAATACTTGTTTCTCTGCGTGAAGCCTCTAACATAGGATTATACATTGATGGGCAAAAACATTGTGACTAACTGCCTAATAGCGTGTTTGTTCGCCTTTACAACGATACTCATCACTGTTTCTGCGTATCATGGATCAGACAGTTTGTTGGTAGGTTTGTTGGCATTAGACATCTACGAACAGTTCATATAACTGACGTAAATAGCGGGCCGGTGATTTACGTACGCTGTGGGGGCGGCCGATAGCGATACAGACTGCTTCCACAGGATTTTCATCAGGCGAATTTGGTCGGCTTGACAGCAACTCGAGTTCATTAAAATGCTCCTCAAACCGTTGTAGCACAGTTATATTGCTGAAGTATAACGTCAACGTCGCGGAAGACATAAAGCACATAGGGATGCAGGTGGTTCGCAGCTGTCAGCGTGTCTTCGATTGTTACCACAGGTTCCATGGAAGCGCAGGGGAACGTCTCCCATAGCACAATACTGCTCCCTCCCACCAGCCTGCATCCGTGGTGCGCTGCAAGTTTCGAGCCGCCCTTCATCCCGATGACGGCGTTTGTGGGGATGAGCAACGACCTGGAGTAGCGAAAATGTGAAACATCCCAAGAGTCGACACGTTCGCATTGATGGACGCTTGAATCCCAATCGTCTCGTTGGATCATCTTGTGAACAAGTAGGTGTGGTCCGCTGCGGAGCTCCATGTTCAACAATGTACGATGAACGGCGTGTACCGGAACACTTCGGCGTGCACTAGCAATGTCCTCTTTCGGCAGAGATGCCACGGATCACCATATATCCTACTTTACAGAGCAGACAAACCTCCGAACTCAACGTTCTGTGAAGAGTGGTGGGGGTCAAACCATTTGGCGCCTACTAGTAGTCCCACAGTCCTACCTTTCTGCGTAGATTCCTACGATAATAATACGTGATCATTCGACCAGATTAGTCGTTTTCGAGATATTCTTATACTTTTGCCAGCGCGTCACTTGTCTGAAACAACACCTGGAGGCATCAAATCTTGCTGTGGGCACTGGTAGGTTTTGGTTTATCAGTGTACCTCGGGCATATGAAATATTGATGATAAAAATTTTATCGGCCCTGGGAGACGTTAGATAGGAAACCTGCAACGGTATCTTTGCTCCATGCACCGGGTTAGCCATTTAGTGATATTGAGATCAGTGACTTATGCACGAGCGACAGATGGCGTCATGTGTCAAAGCAGAGTGGATGTATCGGCAGGCCCAGTATGCCCTATTTCGGCAGCCCTCAGCTGGGCGGAACAGCGCTCCGGTATGCGCTCACTGGCTGCCATCTACAATCTACAGGCTAACCGACGCCTTCCTCCCCTGTCTTGCGCTGTGCTGGACACGGACCGCGGCTAATGCCGAGACAATGCGTAACGCACAATGGGAGCGTGTTTCCCCAACAGCGGAGAAGCGCGCGCACTGCCGCTCTCCTGGCCGGACCGGAGCTGACGTCACAGTTCCGGCAGACGGTAGCTCGCCTGTGAAAGATCAACAGCGCCCTGTCAGAAGCGGGCTGATAGCTGCGTGCACGTGAGGATGTTTCCAGGTGTTGCATTTCTCGTTTGAGATGCAGGGTGAAGCTTCGACAGTTCCAGCCACTCGCACTGGCGAAGCGTCAGAAAAATCATTAGATGAAAGTCGGCCGAAGAACCTGAGACAGAAGCCAATAGGCAGTTTGACAGACTGAACTATGTAATATTTATTGTGGGACTATTGGTGCTGCTATCATCTGGTGTGAGTGATACATTACGCTAAGAGTATAGAAAGTGGTGCTGAATAACTCGAGAAGAGGATAAAATTTTACTGAGTTTGGAGAAATCACGAATTTGTAGTTCCACAGGGTTCAATTTTGTGTCCGCTCCTATTGATTAAATTTGTGAATTACTTTCCACTTGACATATACCTCCCAAGGCTTACCTTACACAGATGACACAGCTGTAACAATACGTTTGTGGACAGAGCAACAGGAGTATTTGTCAACAATGTTTTGCAAAGAATTGAGAAATGATTATCTGCAAATGGGCCCTCCTTTAATCATTACCTTTTACAAACAGAATAACACCAGAAATTAATGTTATACAGAACCGGAAGTCGGCGAGTGTTTTGGGAGGAAATCTTAACTGGAAAGCACTTGTTATCCAGCTTCGCAAACAGTAAAGTTCAGCAACTCAAGTTCTTGCTGTTACTTAAGGTAAGGAAAAAACCGATATTTGGTCGGTATTGCCATTCACTACTATCTGGTGACGCATTTTTCTGCGGGAACTCACCATTTACGATGAAAATACCTCAGAATTGCGAGAAGTGAGAGAAATATGTCAGGTTCACCTTGTCGGCGCGTCTTCAAGGAGACTGGGATTGGAACTGCAGCTAAGACAGGCCCTTCTCAAATACACTGCTGTGCAAAACTTAAGGACGGAAGTAATTTTCGCACGATGTGTCATTGTCAAGGAACATAGCTCGGGAAAACTTGGACCATATATATCGACAACTGATACTCTATAGCAGAGAAGGTACCTGGAGGTAATGACACGGCAATAACATCGCTGAAGCCACCGCGATTCATAATGGTACGCTCGACATTACAAAAGGCAAGACGTGGTTGTTAATGTCGTCTGTTATCACCAAAGACGGCATGCTGACTAGGAGGTGGGTAAGGAGATGTCGTGGCAGGTCGTTTCATTCCTCCAACAGCGCGGATGACAATTCCTAGGTGGTTGTTGGTGAATGTGAACGTGTTGCCGTACGTGTCCCCAAGGCATTGTACACCTGATCGGAGTGATGTAAGTCGGGGAAACGGACAGGACAGTCCAGACGCCGAGTATTCCCTCGTTCCGAGCGCCCCTCCACCTTCGCTGCGGGCAGCCATTGTCATCCACAAAAAGGAAGTTACGGCCGAACACTGGGAAATGCAAGTGCAGAAGTTCAACCCGTTCGTATTGAGGGTCAGTAAAGTGAAGTGGAAAAAGGTTGAAGATTTCTTATCAAACGGACATAGGGTAATTTCAAAAGTGGCAGAAAACAGGATTCTTTTTGAATAGCAAAGTACAGAAGAGAGTACGCTACTGTGAAAAGTTCAGTGATAAGATTGTTATCACCAGATTCGACAGCAAAGCAACACCTAAAAGAATAGGTCATATATACATGTAAAAGTCGCAAGTAGAAGGTAAAGAGATATAGAAAGTATATGCGGATACTGCATTCGCCATTCAGTACTCAAAGGCAGCACAATATATAATGATCATAGTGGATTGGAACGCTGTCATAAAAGAAGTAATAGAAGAAAGGTTTACGAAAGAAAAGGGTTTGGCAGGAGGAACGAGAAAGACTGAGTTCTGCAATAAATCTCAGATGGTTCAAATGGCTCTGAGCACTATGGGACTCAACTGCTGTGGTCATTAGTCCCCTAGATTTTAGAAGTACTTAAACCAAACTAACCTAAGGACATCACACACATCCATGCCCGAGGCAGGATTCGAACCTGCGATCGTAGCAGTCGCACAGTTCCGGACTGCGCGCCTAGAACTGCGATACCACCGCGGCATACAAATCTCGGATGGTATTAGTGAATATTCTGTTCAAGAGTCGCAACAGAAGGTGTACTTGACAAGACCTGGCGACACTTGATTTCAGCTGGATTAGACCAAGGTCGGCCAGAGATTCCGAAATCAAATGTTGGAATGTCAGGAACAGATATGGACTCAGGTCACAGTTTAGTAATGATGATGATGATGATGATGATGATGATGATGAGTCCCATACTCCGTTTACCGAGCGTAGGGGAGCGACGCGGGAGACCCGCGCCGCCATACTAGGCAAGGTCCTAGTGGAGGTGGTTTGCCATTGCCTTCCTCCGACCGTAATGGGGATGATTGATGATGATGATGAAGACGACACAAACACCCAGTCATCACGACGCAGGTGAAAAATCCCTGACCCCGCCGGGAATCGAACCCGGGACCCCGTGCTCGGGAAGCGAGAACGCTACCGCGAGACCACGAGCTGTTTAGTAATGATAAAGAGTAAACTGAAGTTTAAGAGATTCGTTCGGAAGAATCGGTGAGATAGGAAGTGGGATACCGAAGTAAAGAGGAACGATGAGAGGTCTTTGGAGCCTGTTAAGAATGTGGTTGCTGCGATACGAAATTCCAGAGTAGTCAGTTGAAGAAGAGTAGACAATCAAAGATGTTAGACAATGAAACATAGGCACAAGGAAGGCGATTGCAAAGAAATATTGGGTGACAGAAGAAGTACTTCAATTTATCGGCGAAGAAAGGAAGTGGTAAGGTAAAGACAGGAACTTTCTTCGGTATGAAATAAACAGGAAGCGCACAGAAATTAAGTCGAAATGTCTTCAGGAGAAACGGGAATATGCCGACTCAGCATACAGGAAAGTCAAAACAATCTTCGGTGAAATTAAAAGCAAGCGTGGAAAGCTTAACAGTGCAATGGAAATTCCATTGTAAAACGCAGAGGAGAGAGCTGTAATGTTGAATGGGTATACTTAAGACCTCTATGGAGGAGGAGGAATTGTCAGATGACGTGATAGAAGAAATTTGAGTCTCTGTGGAAGACAGAGGGTCCAGAAACCTGGGTCAGAAGTTAAAATTAGGCAGAAGAGATACACAAAATTCCATTGGAATTTCTAAAATTAATGGGCGAAGTGGCAACCAAACGACTAACAAAGCTGGTATGCAGATATATGAGACTGGCCACATACGATAAGACTTTCAGGAGAGGTAAGGGCACCACGAAGTAGTTCTGACGTTGCTGTTAATGATGGAAGTAAGACTGAAGAAAAATCAAGACACGTTGTTTTGATATATCTGCGTAGAAAAACGCACATGACGACATAAAATGGTTGAAGACGTTCGAAAGTCTGAGAAAAATATGAGTTAACTATAGAGACAGACGGGTAATATACAATCTGCCCAAGAATCAAGAGGGAACGATAAGACTGGCAGACCAAGAACGAAGTCTAGGATTAAAAAGGGTGTAAGACAGGGGTGAGGTATTTCACCCTTGTTTAGCCTGTACATCAAAGAAGCAATGCGTGAAATAAAAGAAAGGTTTAGGAGTGGGATTAAAATTCACCCCGAAAGGATGACAATGAAAATATTCGCTTATGACAGTGCTGCCCTTAGCAAAACGTAGAGTTACAGGATCTGTTGAACGGGATAAGCAATTTAATGAGTACTGGATGTAGAGTCAGAATCAATCAGAAAAAGTAATGAGAAACAGCAGAAGTGAGAGTCACTAGAAACCTAACATCAAAATTGATGATCACGAAGTTAAGGATTTTTTGTTACCTTAGAGACAAGGTATAAAAAGCAGGCTAGCACTGCCAAAAAGGGAGTTTTTGGTCAAGTCAAGTACGTTTGGGGGCACAGCATTGTGTGGTAGCGAATCATGGACTGTGGAAACCGGAACTGAGGAGATTCGAAATGTTTGAGCTGTGATGGGCGAGAAAAGGAATATATGGAAAACACGGACATGATGATAGGACATGTGTTGAGACATCTCGGCATAACTTCCATGGTACTAGAGAGAGCTGTAGAGGGTAAAGACTAGGGGAAGACACGGATTGAATACATCCAACGAATAATTGAGGATGTAGGTTGCCCAGTGCTACTCTGATACGTAGAGGAACAGAACATTTAAATTAAGTAAATAACAAGCATCGATTGTTTCCAAGATTACATTCTCACTTAGGTGATATGCAGCGCATATCTGTTAAAAACTTTACCAGGATGTGCGAAATAGAGGTCCAGCTGATCCCTTTACAGACGTGGTAAGATGTAGTTAGCAGCTCGTCCACAGCTGGCCTAATTTCCGCGCAGTCTGCTAGCTGCTACCGAACGTTAAACAACCTTCGTCCGCGACGATAATGTGCCATGGTAAACACCGGTAGGGCAAGCTTCGCAGCGGATAAGGCCAGGGCGAGATTTTTTAATAACGGCGCGTAGAGCTGTTAGGCCGCATTATGGCCGTTCTGCGTGCTTTATTAAAGACTGGCTCAACACACAAAACACATCACGCGCTACACACATTTGCCTCGTGCATCGACAAACAAGCGCACGGGAGAGTCTAAAGAGTAGCTTGCTCCCGACGTAAACAATTCGAAACGTGACTGCGCGTGGATCTAGTTATCTCGAGGGAAGATTTAGTCCGAGCTTCAATGATCTGCTGTCACAGTAAAAATATTTAAGACTTTAGATACTCTTCCTCGAAATCTAGAAAGAGAAATAATTCTCATAACCGACCTAGTGGCATTTTACATCTTATTCAACACGAAAGTATTTATTCCGTATTTACTTAATTACCATTTTCATTCAATGAATATTTTGTTAATTTTCCTTACTGTTCTTTTACTTCCTACTCGTTCTCTTATTTCCTGCTATTTCCCTTATATCTTATTATTTATCCTGTTTTCATATACACTCCTGGAAATGGAAAAAAGAACACATTGACACCGGTGTGTCAGACCCACCATACTTGCTCCGGACACTGCGAGAGGGCTGTACAAGCAATGATCACACGCACGGCACAGCGGACACACCAGGAACCGCGATGTTGGCCGTCGAATGGCGCTAGCTGCGCATCATTTGTGCACCGCCGCCGCCACTGTCAGCCAGTTTGCCGTGGCATACGGAGCTCCATCGCAGTCTTTAACATTGGTAGCATGCCGCGACAGCGTGGACGTGAACCGTATGTGCAGTTGACGGACTTTGAGCGAAGGCGTATAGTGGGCATGCGGGAGGCCGGGTGGACGTACCGCCGATTTGCTCAACACGTGGGGCTTGAGGTCTCCACAGTACATCGATGTTGTCGAAAGTGGTCGGCGGAAGGTGTACGTGCCCGTCGAACTGGGACCGGACCGCAGCGACGCACGGATGCACGCCAAGACCGTAGGATCCTACGCAGTGCCGTAGGGGACCGCACCGCCACTTCCCACCAAATTAGGGACACTGTTGCTCCTGGGGTATCGGCGAGGACCATTCGCAACCGTCTCCATGAAGCTGGGCTACGGTCCCGCACACCGTTAGGCCGTCTTCCGCTCACGTCCCAACATCGTGCAGCCCGCCTCCAGTGGTGTCGCGACAGGCGTGAATGGAGGGACGAATGGAGACGTGTCGTCTTCAGCGATGAGAGTCGCTTCTTCCTTGGTGCCAATGATGGTCGTATGCGTGTTTGGCGCCGTGCAGGTGAGCGCCACAATCAGGACTGCATACGACCGAGGCACACAGGGCCAACACCCGGCATCATGGTGTGGGGAGCGATCTCCTACACTGGCCGTACACCTGTGATTCCTTGTTACACAGGCTTTTTGTTAGTTGGAAAGCCACCTCTATTTTCCTTGTCCTTGCTAAGTTAGCTTCTTTGTCCAAAGAATTTCATTGTATTATTTCAGTTAGACACTTAAATCTTTTAGTCTTGGTTATTCTTTCGTAATGTTTCCACGTTTTTGGTGTCTCCTTCAGATCTGTCATACTCTGTTTTTTCAGAAGATGCACACGGGCCTGCTTTTGAAGTTGTCTCCTGTAAGAGATTTACGTGCGTTATTGCATCTTCCATAGGTTGAGGTAAGATCGTCTGCAAAAAAAGAATCATAACTCGATGTATACTTTTCTGCCAATTGTGATTTCGCAATTTGTTATTTTCCTGCAATTTTGTCATATGATGACATGGTTGGAGACCGTGGCTGTTATTTGAAAATAAATGTTGATGGTGTTGAGACAGTAACCAGCCATCAATTTATTTTAAGTTCCTATATTCAAAAGGTACCATTACCGGTTTTCGAATCATTGCAATAGGTCTATACAAGGGCGATGAACTTGCGGACAATATTCTGGAACTGGAAGAGAATGTAGGTGAAGACGAAATGGGAGAGACGATACTGCGTGAAGAGATGACAGAGCACTGAAAGACCTGAGTCGAAACAAAGCCCTTGGAATAGACAACATTCCATTAGAACTACTGACGGCCTTGGGAGAGCCAGTTCTGACAAAACTCTACCATCTGGTGAGTAAGATGTATGAGACAGGCGCCATACTGTCAGACTTCAAGAAGAATATAATAATTCCAATCCCAAAGAAAGGAGGTGTTGACAGATGTGAAAATTATCGAAATATCACAGTAATAAGTAACAGCTGCAAAATACTAATACGAATTTTTTTTACAGACGAATGAAAAACGTGGTAGAAGCCGACCTTGGGGAAGGTCAGGTTGGGTTCCGCAGAAATATTGGAACACGTGAGGCAATAATGACCCTACGACTTATCTTAGAAGAAAGATTAAGAAAAGGCAAACCTACGTTTCTAGCATTTGTAGACTTAGGGAAAGTTTTTGAAAATGTTGACTGGAATACTCTCTTTCAAATTGTGAAGGTGGCAGGGGCAAAATAAAGGGAGCGAAAGGCTGTTTACAATTTGTACAGAAACCAGATGGCACAAGAGTCGAGGGGCATGAAAGGGAAACAGTGGTTGGGAAAGGAGTGAGACAGGGTTGTAGCCTCTCCCCGATGTTATTCAATCTGTATATTGAACAAGCAGTAAAGGAAACAAAAGAAAAATTCGGAGTAGGTATTAAAAACCACGGAGAAGAAATAAAAACGTTGAGACTGGCCGATGACATTGTAATTCTGTCAGAGACAGCAAAGGATTTGGAAGAGCAGTTGAACGGAAAGGAAGGCGTCTTGAAGGGACATCAACAAAAGCAAAACGAGGATAATGGAATGTAGTCGAATTAAGTCGGGTGGTGCTGAGGTAATTAGATTAGGAAATGAAACACCTAAAGCAATAAAGGAGTCTTGCTGTTTGGGGAGCAAAATAACTGATGATGGTCGAAGTAGAGAGGATATAAAGTGTTTACTGGCAATGGCAAGGAAAGCGTTTCTGAAGAAGAGAAGTTTGTTAACATCGAGTATTGATTTAAGTGTCAGGAAGTCGTTTCTAAAGGTATTTGTATGGAGTGTAGCCATGTATGGAAGTGAAACGTGGACGATAAATAGTTTGGACAAGAAGAGAACAGAAGCTTTCGAAATGTGGTTCTACAGAAGAATGCTGAAGACTAGATGGGTAGATAACAAAACTAATCCTCATTAATTATGTCATCTATTCCATCTAATCTTCAGAATTGAATAGAATTGGGGGATGGGGGGGGGGGGGGAAGGAGTTTGTGGCACAACTTGACCAGAAGAAGGGACCGGTTGGTAGGACATGTTCTGAGGCATGAAGGGATCACAACCTTAGCAACTGAGGGCAACGTGGAGGGTAAAAATCGTAGAGGGAGACCAAGTGATGAATACACTGAGCACATTCAGAAGGATGTAGGCTGCAGTAACTACTGGGAGATGAAGAAGCTTGCACAGGATAGAGTAGCATGAGGAGCTTCATCAAACCAGTCCCAGGACTGAAGACCACAATAACAGCTTAATTTTAACACTGTACTTTTAATAGTTTCAAAAAATTGCCTCATCCCATTCTGCCCCTAGCCGGCTGCGGTGGTGGAGCGGTTCTAGGGGCTTCAGTCTGGAACCGCGCCACCGCTACGGTAGCAGGTTCAAATCCTGCCTCGGGCATGGATGTGTGTGATGTTCTTAGGTTAGTTAGGTTTAAGTAGTTCTAAGTTCCAGGGGACTGATGACCCCAGGTGTTAAGTCTCATAGTGCTCAGAGCCATTTGATCAGTTTGAACCATTCTGCCCAGTGAGTGGTGCAGAAAAGAAAACGGGCAACCATTCCTTTGAAAAAATGTAAAAATACATAACACAGTTTTAAGTGATTTTTCAAGTATTATGCATTAGGTTATGACAAGTTGATATACGTTTAAGAGGTGTTTCAACGTGTGTGTTTATTTAAAAAAAAAAAACCGTATCCCGCTTTGCCCCCAGTCCACCTATATGTACTCCTGTGGCAAAGAAGTTTGTGGGCAAAAGTGGTCATTACACTGGAAAGTGCCAAATTAACTGTGAATGTAGCAGCTGTTACCGTAGGACTATGGACTTATATTCCTTGTAAAATAAATATATAGGAGGCATTAGTTGTCTTTTAGAGTAGTACTTTACGCACGAATCTTTGTAGCTGTTGTACGGTGAATCTGTCACTTTTGCCACTGCCGCCGTGGCTGAGGTAGACATTTAATTTACCCGGCGCGCCACTAACACAGCCACGCAGTGCAGCGAGACGGTACACTGGGGTGAAGCGGATAACACGTGGCAGTCGGAGGTACATCGAGTAAACGTGATAACAGCGGCTCCTCGCTCGGTTAAGACGCACGGCGAAAGGAGTGTCGTGCCGTTACCTCGATGCGCAAACGAGGTTTATGGAGGCAGCGGCCGGTAAACGAATTATAAAACAGCTTAGGGCCGCGTCAGAACCACCTTCAGAGTGCGAGCAGCACTTAGCCACTGTGCGGTTTAGCAGCTCACACGCAACACCCCTCCCCCTCTCCACCCCCACCCCCACCGCCCATCCCATACACACACGTGACATCTCTCTCAGTTTTAGGGACTATATTATTGGAGGGGCGTTCAATAAGCAGCGTAACATATTTTTTTCCTGTAAGTAGGTTGGTTTTATTCTCGATTCCACATTACTCCACACTCTTCTGGGCTACAAAGTCCCATTTTTCAACTTAATCTCCGTTCGAAGTGACATCCTCACGCCAGCCTTCCGCGTGGCGCCACCCCACGTCGGAGCCAACATCTTTGTCCGTCGGTAACCACCTCATCATCCACGTATTGTCTGCCGCGGAGTGCATCCTTTATTGCGCCAAACAGACGGAAGTCGGAAGGTGCGAGATTCGGGCTATAGGGTGGATGAGGAAGTACACACCTTTAAGTTGGGTTGTTTTGGGGAAGGAGACCAGACAGTGAGGTCAGCGGTCTCATCGGATTAAGGAAGGACGGGGGAAGAAAGTCGGCCTTGCCCTTTGAAAGGAACCATACCGGAATTTGCCTAGAGCCATTTAGGGAAATCACGGAAAACCTAAATCAGGATGGCCGGACGCGGGATTGAACCTTCGTCCTCCCGAATGCGAGTCCACATCTTTAAGTACCCCAGCTGGTGTGTCAGCACCACCAAGGGAGACGTCCAGTCGGAGCATCGGGGTGTTTGTTTGTGTTCCGTTGATTACCTCGTATGAGAGTGTCCGCACGTTCCAACACTGCAAGTGTCACAGCTGTGTACGGCCAAGCAGCAAGCCGGAGATCGGACAGATTTGCGCAACCTCACTACGATGGTACAGATGCCTCGCAAAGCGACTCACCGTGCTTTTGATCACCGACAGGACTCTGTAGATATTCTGCAAGCGCCTATGAATATCTACGATGCTCTGGTTTTCCGACGTATAAGACTGTTTCCTTAATATTTGGAATATAAACGAAGACAACTGTTTCGACCGAATCGCTCATCACGTAGCGGAGTGTGCGCTGATGAGAAAGAATGAAGTATATTAAAACTGTAATCCGGCCTGGGAATCGAACCCTGAACCGTCCGTCAACCGTTATTCTGGCATAACAAGATAGCACCAGGTGGCGCCTCTTAGCTGTGACATTGTGGCTGGAAGGTTCGTCTGGACGGCTCTCGAGACGTAAATACGCGACTTCCGGCTGAGGAAGTTTGCTGTCTCGCCAGGGAAACTGCAGACAATTAGATAACAGGCACGCCAGCGGCAAAGGTAGGTGACACGGCTTTACGAAACATTCACTAGTTCTCCACGTTTTCATCTGGGACCTGAAGTTGCAGAATGAAATTAAAAAAATAAGTTCTTCGGCAGCTTTCCCTTGGTTGTAAGGCAACTGCAGATCTTGACAACTATCTCCATAGAAGAAATTCAGAATTTACAATTATAACTTGCTACGATCAGTTTGGCTTTCGGGAAAGTAACCCAAACAAGTTCATAGGGCTTGATCTGCAAAAATCGTTCGGCACGCCACAGTTGCAAAATATCCCCGAAATTCAGAGAAAAATAGAACTGAGGCATAGGAAGAGCAGATAATATAGAAAATGTATAAGAACCAAGAGGGAACACAGAGTGAAAGACGAAGAACAAATTGCTTGTAGTCTGTCACTCCTATTTTCCCACCTACGCACCGAAGAAGCAATGACGGATACAAAAGAAAGGTTGAAGAGTAGGATTAATTCTGGATGATAAGATGCGCTGGTGACACTCCTGTCCACACTAGAAATAAATAAGAACTAGATGACGTCTTGATCATAATTAACGGTCTAATGAGTACGAAATATGGATTGAGATTAAACGGAAGGAAGACGAAAGAAATGATTAATATCAAAAATGAGGTTAGGAATAAATTTAACGTCAAAGTTCAATACCAGTATTTACATCAGATGAAGGAATTCTGATACCTCGAAAGCAAAATAACCCATGCCGGACGAAGCTAGGACGACACAAAAAGCAGACTAACACGGAGAAAGAAGGCATTCCTGGCCAAGAAAAGTCTGTCAGTATCAAACATAGATCTTAAACTGAGGAAGAAATTTCTGTAAATGTACCTCTTGAGCACAGCATTATATGATAGTGAAACATGAGTTGGAGGGGCGGGGGGGCGGAACAGAAGAGAATCGAAGCGTTTGAGATTTGATGCTTACGGAAGAATGTTGAAAATTAAATCAAATTATAAGTAATAAGGTAAGTAATGAGGAGGTTCTCCGCAGAGTCGTCGAGGAATGTTATACATGGAAAACACTGACAAGGAGAAGGGATAGGATGATAGGACCCCCGTTAAGCGGGTACAGAACAACTGCCGTGGTACAAGAAGGAGCCTGGAGGGTAGAAACTGCAGAAGAAGACAGGTAGTGGCGTACACCCAAAAAATAATTTATCAAGTAGTTCGAAAATCTGAGAGGAAGAGGTTGGCGTAGGTGAGGAATTTATTGCGTTCCACATCAGAGCTATCAGAAGACCGATGAACAAAAAGTAAGTAAATAAAATGAAATAATAAAAATGTTCTTTTATTGACAGCGACCATTGCTTGCGTAATTTAGACACAGATTCAATGGACTCACGATCTACGAATTGGGACGCCATGCTACTTGGCTTCCTCAACTAATTTATCATCTATGAAACGATGCTGTAAGGCCCTGCCGTAAGATGTATAGAAAATGGGATATTGCGTTAACTACTGTCATCTATCTACAAAGGTGACATTCTCCAATAGCGCTGATAATTCATCATACAGACATCTGGCATCCATAGCACATGTCAATCTCTTTAGCAAAGCGTATGACACTATTAGACTGTCACCGACAATTCTTGATCATCTATTGATTCTGACGTAATCCTGATGCCTGACCTCTATGACTGATTAGGGAGTTGCATCTGCCATCACATACCTGTTGTCATAATTTTCTATGCCACCTTTCATGAATCCTGCCTCATCTGTCTGTTATACATATAAAATAGTGTGTACATCCAGGATTTCTCCTCCTACCCCTGGATCACTTTCAACCAAATATGGCATAGAAACAGTAAACCGCGTGAGTATGTGCACAGTGGAGTTTATAATCTCCTACAGTTGGAGTCACAAACGATAGCAGTTGCTTCACGCTTGTTCTGTGCATCTACGTCATGTATGCTCTGACAGCCTACAGACGTTCAGTACGTTCCCAGTGATGTGCTGTGAATGCCGTAGCTAATGCGAGTGCTTAACATGATCGTAGCGAGTTGTTTAGCGAATTTCGATTCCGTTTGTTGCGAGTTCTCTCTAATTGGGGCGATAAATGATAACTTCTGCATAAGTATGGGAGACACATAATTTGCAGATAGACTCTTGAAGAAAAGCGAAAAGCAGTGCATGCACATACTGCAACTGTCGCTTGTAATCGTCAACAATGCAAACACCTGCTGTGCCTCGACTTGCGCGAACTGCTATCGTTCATGGGTCGGACTATAGCTGCAATACCAATGGAGATATGGACAAAAGCAAGTTTTTTTCCAGTCGTAGCCTATAGGCTGGTCACCACAAAAGGCATGCTGTGTGGGAACAGTATCGGGCTGGTAAACCAACCTGCTTTGCGGGGCAGCCTACATGTCAGAGGCTGGAGAAAAACATTTTTGCCCATATACGCTCTTGCTGCTGTTGGAGCCAGGAGATTGTAAACCCCACTGTGCTGGTTCTTCTGGGGCCAGCTGTTCCTGCACCAAATTGGGCTGACATTTATACAGGGTTTAGGAGGATATCCTGGACATACGAACATACAGTCTGCTTTATCTACACTCCTGGAAATGGAAAAAAGAACACATTGACACCGGTGTGTCAGACCCACCATACTTGCTCCGGACACTGCGAGAGGGCTGTACAAGCAATGATCACACGAACGGCTCAGCGGACACACCAGGAACCGCGGTGTTGGCCGTCGAATGGCGCTAGCTGCGCAGCATTTGTGCACCGCCGCCGTCAGTGTCAGCCAGTTTGCCGTGGCATACGGAGCTCCATCGCAGTCTTTAACACTGGTAGCATGCCGCGACAGCGTGGACGTGAACCGTATGTGCAGTTGACGGACTTTGAGCGAGGGCGTATAGTGGGCATGCGGGAGGCCGGGTGGACGTACCGCCGAATTGCTCAACACGTGGGGGGTGAGGTCTCCACAGTATATCGATGTTGTCGCCAGTGGCCGGCGGAAGGGGCACGTGCCCGTCGACCTGGGACCGGACCGCAGCGACGCACGGATGCACGCCAAGACCGTAGGATCCTACGCAGTGCCGTAGGGGACCGCACCGCCACTTCCCAGCAAATTAGGGACACTGTTGCTCCTGGGGTATCGGCGAGGACCATTCGCAACCGTCTCCATGAAGCTGGGCTACGGTCCCGCACACCGTTAGGCCATCTTCCGCTACGCCCCAACGTCGTGCAGCCCGCCTCCAGTGGTGTCGCGACAGGCGTGAACGGAGGGACGAATGGAGACGTGTCGTCTTCAGCGATGAGAGTCGCTTTTGCCTTGGTGCCAATGATGGTCGTATGCGTGTTTGGCGCCGTGCAGGTGAGCGCCACAATCAGGACTGCATACGACCGAGGCACACAGCGCCAACACCCGGCATCATGGTGTGGGGAGCGATCTCCTACACTGGCCGTACACCTCTGGTGATCGTCGAGGGGACACTGAATAGTGCACGGTACATCCAAACCGTCATCGAACCCATCGTTCTACCATTCCTAGACCGGCAAGGGAACTTGCTGTTCCAGCAGGACAATGCTCGTCCGCATGTATCCCGTGCCATCTAACGTGCTCTAGAAGGTGTAAGTCAACTACCCTGGCCAGCAAGATCTCCGGATCTGTCCCCCATTGAGCATGTTTGGGACTGGATGAAGCGTCGTCTCACGCGGTTTGCACGTCCAGCAAGAACGCTGGTCCAACTGAGGCGCCAGGTGGAAATGGCGTGGCAAGCCGTTCCACAGGACTACATCCAGCATCTCTATGATCGTCTCCATGGGAGAGAAGCAGCCTGCATTGCTGCGAAATGTGGATATACACTGTACTAGTGCCGACATTGTGCATGCTCTGTTGCCTGTGTCTATGTGCCTGTGGTTCTGTCAGTGTGATCATGTGATGTATCTGACCCCAGGAATGTGTCAATAAAGTTTCCCCTTCCTGGGACAATGAATTCACGGTGTTCTTATTTCAATTTCCAGGAGTGTATATGCATGTGAACAGTATACACCTGGCCTGCGTTGCAGGGTAGCTTACATGTCATTAGCAAGAAATAGTTTTCTAGCCCCTAACATATAGACTGTCCTGCAGACAGATGTATTGCAGTAGTATTGGCCTGGTTTATTGACCAGCTATGCTTGATATCCTGTATGTCAGAGTAAGAAAGTGTTTTTAAGCCCTTGATGTACAGCTAGCCCTGCATGACAGGTGTGTTGGGAGTATAGCTCAGGTGCTACACATGCAGATTAGCGGGTGTGGAGACAGGCTGAGATTGATAGAGTGGATGGACAGAGGGGTGAGGAGGAAATGGACAGAGAGAGGGATGAAAAATGTGCGAGGCAGGCGGAAGGTGTACTAGTTTGGTGGGGCAGATGGGAAAGTAGAGCCAGAGATGGAAAGAGGGCATGAAGGGACATAGTGAGGGGCAACAGGGGATGAAGCGGCAGAGATCAGAGAGGATGAGATAGAGGTGGGAGGATGAGATGGACAGGTAGAGGGAGGGTGGACACAGAGGTTAGGAGGATTTGTGTTAAATATATATGTGGAACATCTATGCAGGCAAAGGCTGGGGAGAAGGTAGTCTGTAAAGAAATGCACGTATTAATGGCGGACCTTTAGCCCGTGGTACAACGGGTACTGGTCACCACATACATAATTAGAGGAACTTTTCTTCTAGTTTTCTCCAGTACTACATCCACTTGTAACATACACTTCTTAAAATCCTATGTGTAAATGATTAATGGATTTCGTCGGCAGCTTCATCTTCGCGGATGACGTAGTTTTATCAGTCACCATGCTAGAAAACTGTAGCGAAACGCGGTAAGACCTTCAGAGCATCTGCACTTAGTTCAGTGACACGCAGTCTATCTTCAATGTAAACAACTGTAGAGCATACTGCACATTTGACGGAGGAAAGACCCATTACTGTATCAGTACACCAAGGGTCAACAATCACTGAAAGCACACTCTTATTAAATACCTGCTAGTACTGCGATGGATTTAAAGAGAATGGACCACCTAAAAATTATTGTAGAAAAGGCAGATGCTATACTGAGATTCATTGTTAGTTTCGTCAGGAAGTGTAGACCAGCCCTGAAGGTGGCAGCTTCCAAAACCCTCGTTTGTCCTAATATCCAGTATTGCGTGTCAGAATGGAGCTCTTATCAGGTTGGATTGGTGGAGGAAACAAGGAAGACCAAAGAAGAACAACGAGTTTCGTCACTGGTTCGAGTAGCAAGAACGAAAGCGTTGCACAGGCGCTCATCCAACTCTAGTGACACACGCTGCAAGAGAGGCGTTGTTCGTCATGGTGTGGTTTATTGTTAACATTTCTAAAGCGTCAGTTCCTAAAAGAGTATATCTATAACTCGTAAAAAGACATTGAAACGCCTAAAAAACTATTATAGGCATGCGTATGAAATACAGAGACATGTAAATAGGCAGAATGCGGCCTTGCGATCGGCAAAGCCTATGTAAGACAAGTATCTGCCGCAGTAGTTAGATCGGTTACTGATGCTACAATGGCAGGTTATCAAGATTTAAGTCAGTTTGAACGTCAGGTTGTGCTCGACACACGAGCGATGGGACGCAGTATATCGGAGGTAGAGATGAAGTGAGGAATTTCCCGTAAGACCATTAGGCGACTGTACCGTGAATATCAGTAACCCGCTGGAACCGGAAAAAGATCACGCTACAGCCGGACCAACGACGACTGAAGAGATTGTTCAACGTGGCAGAAGAGCAACCCTTCCGCAAATTTCTGCAGATTTCAGTGTTGGGCCATCTACAAGTGCCAGTGTGCGAACCATTGACCGAAACATCGTCGATATGGACTTTCAGAGCCGAAGGCCCAATCTTGTACCCTTGATGACTGCACTATCCAAAGCTTTATGCCTCGCCTCGGCCCGTCAACACCGATATTGGACTGTTGATGACTGGCAACTTGTTGCCTGGTCGAACGAGTCTCGTTTCAAATTGTATCGAGCGGATGGACGTATGCGGGTATGGAGACAATCTCATGAATCCATGGACCCTAGATGTCAGCAGGGGACTGTTCAAGCTGGTGGAGGCTCTGTAATAGTGTGGAGCGTGTGCAGTTGGAGTGATGTGGGACTCCTGAAACGTCTAGATACGACTATGACAGGTGACACGTATGTAAGTATCCTGTCTGATCACCTGGATCCATTCATGTCGATTGTGCATTCCGACGAAGTGGGGCAGTTCCAGCAGAACAAGGCGACACCCCTCACGTCCATAATTGCTACATAGTCACTCCAGGAACACTCTTCCGAGTTTAAACGCTTCCACTGGTCACCTAACACCCCAGAAATTAACATTATTGACCATATCTGGATGCCCTGGTACGTGCTATTCAGAAGAGATCTCCAACCCACTATTTATGGACAGCCCTGCAGGGTTCATGGTGTCAGTTCTCTCCAGTAGTACTTCAGACATTAGTCCAGTCCATGCCACGTCGTGTTGCGGCACTTCTGCGTGCTTGTGGGGGACCTACACGATATTAGGCAGAAGTACTAGTTTCTTTGGCTCTTCACTGGACCACGGAGGTTAAATTTGAGGAACTGGAGTTCACATCGGGGCTTACCTCCCATCGTTCTCTCCTCATACTATTTGCGACTGGACCATGGAAATGGGGGAAATGACAGTGATACACAAATTAATTTCCGCAACACACTAAGATGGATTGCGGAGAATGCAGGGTGTACGAAAGAACACCGCCAACCTATAGGGGCAGGTTCCTTATGCAGAAATAAGTACAAAATGTCTGGTAATTGTGGTCTCTAAAATGCGTGCCTGAGGAGGTACGAGCATTGGTTCAGCTTAGTTGCTATCGAACAGGTATCTTCTACTACAAGGATTTTACTTTCCTTAGTTTGGGAGGAGGAAGTATTGACCAAAACAAGAAAAAAGACCAGTAAACATGGGGTCTAAAATACTTACTTTAGGAGCTATGAGCACTTTTTCATCTTCGGTAGTGTGAGGTGTTCATAGGCCTTAACGCATGCAGTTTATAGTCCATGTTTTTGAATTTTTGATTTGTTTTAGTCGATGCTACCTCCTCGCAAAATATCAAAAGCAAGGAACCTGCAGTAGAAGAGAGGTGTTCCACTGTATAGAACATGAGCAAGTGTTTATATCTCTTAAGGTGTGCGTTTCAGAGTCCTGGGTTACCAGGTTTCTTTTTTTCTCTCGTTTTGTTGTAAAGAAGCTGTCCCTGAAGTTCGTCGGCGTTTTCTTGGGACATCGTGTGGATGCAGACAACTCGTAAGTACTGTACAAGCCTTCTGAAAGAACTTGAAAAAAATGGAAAAATAGCTGACAAGAGTCGTCGTCTGTAAAAAATAAGTAAATCAATGGAGAGAGCTTATGGAATAATTAGGAATGTCTACAACAAAAGGTGTCTAGAAATTTGAAGATTGAGCACTACAACACAGTAGTAAAAACAATGTCTTTATGCAAGTGAATGTTTAGTACTGAACTACAAATTACACATACTTTAAGTCCTAGAAACAAAAATCATTCGAAAAATACTTGGACCACCAAAAAATAGAGGTATGGGAATTAAGAAGCAATGAAGAAGTTTATCGCAACATCGAAAACATAAATGAAACACTACGAAAGAGGCGACTGCTATTTTTTGGACACTTATACAGAATAGCAACATGTTAACCAAACAGATTTAAAAATGTCTTTGGGACAAGAAGTCAACAATAGCCTGTATTCATGATGTTAGGAAAGATTTTGAAAGAAACAACATACGTGAAAAAGACGCAACAAGAAGAGAGATTATCAAGAGGGAAGTGTTAAAAATGGAAGGATTCCAAGGCAAGAGGGATAAAAAGACAGGATCAAAATGGTACGAAGAGAGAAAAAGGATACATAGTGAAAAGATGAAAGAATACTGGAGGAAAAAGAAAGAACAACAAAGAAGGAAGCATTGAAATTGATGCGTGGTCCTTAGATGACCTGAACGAAGAAAGAAGAAAGAAGAAATTAAAAAATAGTCAATCGTACGGTAAAAGAAATTTCGCAGTGTACAAACGGCTGGGCCTGAACTACCAGCTGTTTGAGGAGCTAACAAACTTTGTACCGGAACGTGATTTTTGTAATTACAAGCGACACACAGTACAGCAGCTGATTTACAATATCCCCCGCTACTGCTGCTGCAGAAAATTAGTTCGGGTGGTGAATATTTGCTTAGGCGATACCCCATCAGCTTTAGTGACGTTTTGCGGGAAATATGACCGTGTCACACGAACAATTCAAATATTTTATTTTCGCATACGTTTACCTCCATTTACGGCACGAGATGGCTTTTTGCCTGTATGCGCACGCACTGTTTTGAAGTGCGACGTGGAGCTATTGTGTTTGCCGTACACGCTTTCACGGAAAATTTATACGGTTAAATTCTGGATATTTTCTGAAGCGACGTTGAACTTGATTTTTCTGATTCTAATGTTTATGCGCTGGAAAACAGCATCCGAAGGATCGGACTGCTACTACGCTGAACATGATGCTTTTACGCGTGTTACTTTTGTGTCAATCTAAGGGACAAATCATCTTCCTACATCGGCTGCGTTAATGTGATCATTGGAAATCTCGATCCAGTCTCTTGTCACACTTATTATTACCACAGCACATTTCGGTGTGATGCAGTGTTCCATTGCAACACCAAAAGCGGCAGAATGGTGCGGATTTATCAACATTTGGGGTGCCTTCAATCGCGTGTGCGCCACATTTTGTCTGACTGCTTCTGGCATTTTATGTCAGTAAGCAAACGGCGTGAACTCGATACCCGGTCTTTTTACTTTATGATTTCCGTATGTAAACCTTTGAGACACACGCAATGATAGGCCCATCCTAGAAATGTTTTTACTGAACCGACCTAGAAAAAGGGTTCGACAAAGAAAAAGGGCCCAAGATGTCGGAAATTATCAGGAAAATAAGGTGTAAATCAAAAGAAAAAGCAGAAAAAATGAGAAAGGAAGAACAAGAACGAAGGGCTCGGATTTAGAAGAGTGTAAATATATGGCCCCTACTGTTCAATCTACACTCCTGGAAATTGAAATAAGAACACCGTGAATTCATTGTCCCAAGAAGGGGAAACTTTATTGACACATTCCTGGGGTCAGATACATCACATAATCACACTCACGGAACCACAGGCACATAGACACAGGCAACAGAGCATGCACAATGTCGGCGCTAGTACAGTGTATATCCACCTTTCGCAGCAATGCAGGCTGCTATTCTCCCATGGAGACGATCGTAGAGATGCTGGATGTAGTCCTGTGGAACAGCTTGCCATGCCATTTCCACCTGGCGCCTCAGTTGGACCAGCGTTCGTGCTGGACGTGCAGACCGCGTGAGACGACACTTCATCCAGTCCCAAACATGCTCAATGGGGGACAGATCCGGAGATCTTGCTGGCCAGGGTAGTTGACTTATACCTTCTAGAGCACGTTGGGTGGCACGGGATACATGCGGACGTGCATTGTCCTGTTGGAACAGCAAGTTCCCTTGCCGGTCTAGGAATGGTAGAACGATGGGTTCGATGACGACTCTCATCGCTGAAGACGACACGTCTCCATTCGTCCCTCCATTCACGCCTGTCGCGACACCACTGGAGGCGGGCTGCACAATGTTGGGGCGTGAGCGGAAGACGGCCTAACGGTGTGCGGGACCGTAGCCCAGCTTCATGGAGACGGTTGCGAATGGTCCTCGCCGATACCCCAGGAGCAACAGTGTCCCTAATTTGCTGGGAAGTGGCGGTGCGGTCCCCTACGGCACTGCGTAGTATCCTACGGTCTTGGCGTGCATCCGTGCGTCGCTGCGGTCCGGTCCCAGGTCGACGGGGACGTGCACCTTCCGCCGACCACTGGCGACAACATCGATGTACTGTGGAGACCTCAAGCCCCACGTGTTGAGCAATTCGGCGGTACGTCCACCCGGCCTCCCGCATGCCCACTATACGCCTTCGCTCAAAGTCCGTCAACTGCACATACGGTTCACGTCCACGCTGTCGCGGCATGCTACCAGTATTAAAGACTGCGATGGAGCTCCGTATGCCACGGCAAACTGGCTGACACTGACAGCGGCGATGCACAAATGCTGCGCAGCTAGTGCCATTCGACGGCCAACACCGCGGTTCCTGGTGTGTCCGCTGTGTCGTGCGTGTGATCATCGCTTGTACAGCCCTCTCGCAGTGTCCGGAGCAAGTATGGTGGGTCTGACACACCAATGTCAATGTGTTCTTTTTTCCATTTCCAGGAGTGTATACAACCTGTTCAATGTATACAACGAAGATGCAATGACGGAATAAGAGAGGTTCAAGAGTGGAATTAAAATTCACTGTGCAAGTATGTCAACGATAAGATTCGCTGGTGACATGTCTGTCCTCAGTGTTAAGAAGGGAGGAATTACAGAACCCGTTGAAAGCAACGAATGGTCTGTTGTACACAGAATACGGATTGAGAATAGAGCAAAGGAAGACAAAAGTAGTAAGGAGTAGTAAAAATGAGAATAGAGAAAATGTAACATCAAAACTGCGAACCACGAGGCATACGAAGCTTGGAAGCAAAATAACACGTGGCGGACAAAGGAAGGAGGATATAAAGGGTAGACTGGAACAGCCGATGAGGGCATCCTTGGCTGAGAGAAGTCTCCTGCCGTCAATCACTGCTGCTAATTCGAGAAAAAAATGAATGAAAATGTTCTTTTGGAGTACAGCATTGCGGGGAATTGGATACCCGATGTGAGGAAAAACCGAAACAGAACAGAAGCGAAGCAATTTAGTTGTGGTGGAGCTTCAGAAGAACGTTGAAAATAAGGGGGACTAATAAGATAACGAGTGAGGAAGTTCTCCGTATACTTGGCAATGAGAGACACACGCCGAAAACACTCACAAGGGGAATGGAGAGGATGGTAGGCCATAAGACATCAGAGAACAACTTCCGTGGTATTAGAGGGTGCTATAGTGGATAAAAACTATAGAGGCTGAAGAGGAAGACAATGATTGCACTGAAGCGCCGAAGAAACTGTTATAGGCATGCGTAGTCAAATGCAAAGATATGTAAAAAGGCAAAATGCGGCGTTTCGGTCGGCAACGCCTATATAAGACAAGTGTCTCGCGCAGTTGTTAGATCGGTTACAGCTGCTACAATGGTAGATTATCAAGATATAAATGAGTTTGAACGTCGTGTTATAGTCGGCGCACGAGTGACGGGATACAGCATCTCCAAGGTAGAAATGAATTGGTGATTTTTCCGTATAGCCATTTCACAAGTGTTCTGTGAGTATCAGTAATACGATGAAACCTCAAATCTCGAACGTGCTGCGGCCGGAAAAGGATCCTGCAAGAACAGGACCAATGACGATTGAAGATAATCGTTCAACGTGACAGAAGTGCAACCCTTCCGCAAATTGCTGCAGATTTCAGCGCTGGATCATGAACAAGTGTCAGCGTGCGAACCATTCAACGAAACATCATCGATATGGGCTTTCGGAGCCGAAGGCCCACTCGTGTACCCTTTATGACTGCACGAACACAAAGCTTTACGCTTCGTCTGGGCCCGTGAACACCGACAATGGACTGTTGATCACTGGAAACATGTTGCCTGGTCGAACGAGTCTCGTCTCAAATTGCGTCGAACGAGTATGCAGACGACCCCCTAAATCCATGGACCCTGCATGTAAGCCTCCTAGTGGAGGCTCTAATAGTGTGGGATGTATGCATTTGGAGTGATATGGGACCCCTGATACGTCTAGATACGATTCTGACAGGTGACACGTACGTAAGCATCCTGTCGGATCACTTGCATCCATTCATGTCCATGGTGCATTCCGAAGGACTTTGACAATTCCAATAGGACAATGCGACATCCCACACGTCCATAATTGCTACGGAGTGACTCCAGGAACACTCTTCTGAATTTAAACTCTTCCGCTGGCCAACAAATTCCATACACATGAACATTATTGAGCACATCAGAAAAGATATCCAACCCCTCGTACTCTTATGTATTTATGGCCGGCCGTGCAGGATTCATGGTGTCAGTTCCCTCCAGCACTACTTCAGACATTAGTAGAGTTCATGCCTCAGTGTTGCGGCACTTTTGCGTGCTCGCGGAGACCCTAGACGATATTAAGCACGTGTACCAGTTTCTTTGCCTCGAACAAGTTACTAACTTAAGAGCAGTGGTCCCTACAGTCTATGTTCGAGCCTTCATGGTGGGCGAAAGGCGACAGGGCTTTTAAAGATATTGTCATTAGGTTTTCATGATGTTTTGACATGAAATATTTGGTAAGTAATCATTATTATACGCTTAAACTTGCTGTAACTCTGCTTTATAAGCTTTAAAAAGCAAAATGAGTACCCTATTTTATAAATCACCTACACTTTGAATCTGGTGAGCGATTAGAAATTTCACTACTAACACAGGTAAAAAAAGTGGGCGGTAAATTAGATAAAAAAAATCCGGATAAGTGGAGTTAGGACTCGCGTACCGAGAGATCCATAAAAAATGGTTTAAATGGCTCTAAGCACTATGGGACTTAAAGTCTGAGGTCATCAGTCCCCTAGACTTAGAACTACTTAAACTTAACAAACCTAAGGACATCACAAACATCCATGACCCAGGCAGGATTTGAGCCTGCGACCTTAGCAGCAGCGTGGTTCCGGACTGAAGTGCCTAGAACCGCTAGGCCACAGCGGCAGGCGGTTCCATACAAACATAATTATGCATGTAGACAGAAGTTGGAAAGAAAAACATAGGTACAAAGAAGGTAACTGCTAAGAAACCTTGGCTAACAGAAGAAACACTTCAGGTGATCGATGGAAGAAGGAAGTACAGAAATGTTGAGGGAACCTCAGGAATACAGTAATACAAGTCGCTGAGGAATGAAATCAATAGGAAGTTCAGCAAAGATAAGACGAAATGACTGCATGAAAAATGTGAAGAAATAAAAAAAAAGAAATGACAGTTCGTAGGACTGACTCAGCATGTACGAAAGTTAAAACAATCTTCGGCGGAATTAAAAGTAAGGGTTGTAGCATTAAGAGTGCTATTTTAATTCCAATGTTAAATTCAGAGGAGAGAGCGGATAGGTGAGAAGAGTACGTAGAAGGCTTCTAAGAGGGAGAAGATGTGTGTGTCACGTTGTAGAAGAGGAAATAGGAATCTATTCAGAAAAGAGAGGCGATCCAACGTAAGAAACAGAAGTTAAAAGAGCTTTGGAGGACCTAAGATCAAATACGCCAGAAAGGATAGATAATATTCCATCAGAATTTTTAACATCATTGGGGGAAGTGGCAACAAAATGACTCTTCATTTTGTGTGTAGAATGTATGAGTCTAGCGACAGTCGGCCGGAGTGGCCGAACGGTTCTAGGCGCTGCAGTCTGGAACCGCGCGACCGCTACGGTCCCAGGTTCGAATCCTGCCTCGGGCATGGATTTGTGTGATGTCCTTAGGTTAGTTATTTTTAAGTAGTTCTAAGTTCTAGGGGTCTGATGACCTGAGAAGTCCCAGAGTGCTCAGAGCCATTAGTCCTGCGACATACCGTCTGGCTTTCGGAAAAAAGTATCATCCACAGAATTCCGACTACTGCAAGAGCTGACAAGTGCGAGAATTGTCGCACAGTCATCTTAGCAGCTCATTCATCCAAGTTGCGGAGAAAAATAACTTGAAGAAGAATGGAAAAGAAAATTGAGGATCTATTGGAGGATGACCAGACTGGCTTTAGGAAAGGTAAAGGCACCAGAGAAGCAATTCTGACGAGGTTGATAAAAGAAGCAAGAGTAAAGAAAAAAAATCAATACACCTTCGTATCATAATTTTTTGATCTGAAAAAAAGCGTTCGACCATGTAACGTGGAGTAAGATGTTCGAAATTCTGAGAAAAATAGGAGTAAGCTATAGGGAGGGACGGGTAATCCATTACATGTACAAGAGCCAAGAAGGAATAATTAAGAGTGGACGACGAAGGACGAAGAGCTCGGATTAAACATGGTGTAGGACAGGGACATAGTCTTTCGCCCCTACTGTTCAATCTGTACATTGAAGAAGCCATGACGGAAATAAAAGAAAGGTTCAGGAGTGGATTAAAATTCAAGGTGTAAGGACGTGATGCGATTCACTGATGACATTGCTATCCTGAGTGAAAGTGAAGAAGAATTACATGATCTGCTGAATGGACTGAATTGTCTAATGGGTACAGAATATGGACTGAGAATAAATCGAAGAAAGACGAAACTAATGAGAAGTAGCAGAAATAATACTAGCGAGAAACATAACTTCGGGAATAGTGATTACGGAGCAGATGAAGTTAAGGAATTCTACTACTTAGGCATCAACGTAACCAATGACGGACGGAGCAAGGACGACATAAAAAATAGACTAACTATGGCAAAAAGGGCATTCGTGGCGAAGAGAAGTCTACTAATATCAAACATGGCCTTATATAGATGGAAAGGAAATTTCTGAGAATGAACGTTCGGAACATAGCATTGTATGGTAGAGTGACTTGAACTGTGAGAAAACCTGAATAGAAGAGAATCGATTTGAAATGTGATGCTACAGACAAATGTTGAAAATTACGTTGACTAATGAAGTAAGGAATGAGGTGGTTCTGCGCAGAATCGGAGTAAAGGAATATGTAGAAAACACTGATAAGGAGAATGGATAAAACGTTAGGACATCCGTTAAGATATAAGGGACAGACTTCCACAGTACTAAAGGGAGCCGTAGAAGGCAAAAACTGTAGGGATTGGAATACATCCAGCAAATAATTGTTTATGACAAGTCTACTCTGAAAAGAAGAGATTGACACAGGAGAGGAATGTTTGGTGGGCCACACCAAACCAATCAGAAGACTGACAATTCAAAGAAGAAAACAAAAAAATAGTTCAACGTTGTATCAATCACTAAGCATCAGACCTTCGCATTTTGCTATGACCTTTCAATAGTATTGCCTGAAGCAGCATCATAGATATTCCGAAGTCATCTACTAGATCGTTATATGCTGCAAACAGTTCTACTTTTCATCAGTTCTCTGTTTTGAAGCAGCCCGTCACGAATCCCTCTTCTGTGCTAAACTCTTCATCTCTGAGAGAGTAAGATGCAGTTGATACTCAATTACGTGTTCCATATATTCGCATTTCTGTCTTCCTCCACAGTTTTTACCCTCTCCAGTTCCCTCTACTAACGTGAGAGTTATTCCCTGATGTCCTAACGGGTGTCCTGTCATCCAGCCCCGCCTTCTTGTCAGTGTTTTCCATATTTCCTTTCCTCTCCGATTCTGCGCAGAACCTCCTCATTCCTTATCAGTCCACCTAATTTTCAACATTCTACCGTAGCACCACATCTACAATCTTCCGATTCCCTTCTGTTCCAGTTGTACCACAGTCCATCATTCACTACCATACAATGCTGTTCTCCGAACTGCAATACATTGTATTACATCGATTATTTAAGCAATGTAATCGAAGAAGTATGTATATCAGTGAATTTAGTACGCTAGGTCGATGGAATATTTTCGATCTGCTTTTGTAAACAGCAAGAGAGGCTAACGCTAACTAATGATCCTTAGTGTACTTCTCTTGATTTCTTCTCCTTCTGCTGTCTAGGTGCATGTAAGTTAGAAATATTTATAATTTTAAGTTAATTGCGAGTAATGAATTTCCTGATGAGTGAAATGACGAGCTCTTCAGTGAATATATTTCTTATATGTCACTAATTGTTTGTATGAGCTTATTACAGGTTTCAGCTGATAAACTTCGCTAGATGTGATGATTACGTGCTATCAGGCACATATTTGCATCCTCTCTGTAATATTATTTTAACACTAAGCCCCTTTAATTTTGTTGGGAACTGCGACACATTACAGCACATTGTGCTGCATTTTAACACGGTCAGCGATCACCCAACTTGTAGCTCTCCTAAAGAGAGCTCTGCTCCTGGTTTCATCAGAACTGAAAAAAAATCTAAGTTAACAGAGCATGTATTTCGGCTACGTGGGAAGTTTTGTTTGGATCTTCTACTAAATGTAAATTAAACGTTGGTAGTGATATGTCCCAAATCATTAACAGTTAACGTTCTATCACGACTCTAGAGCTTACTTTGTGGGAAGTATCTCACTGGCGACCATGACAGGACATATGTCTAACCAGCATAAATCACAATGTTTCTTACTACTAGACTTCCTTTGGCCACAAATGCCCTCATCCTCTATGCTAGATTATTGAATTTTTTTGTTTGTCTTACATTATTTTCTTCCAAAACAGGACTCAGTCATTCACTTTGTCAACTTCGCGGTGCCAAATTTTGTTTCCAAGTATTTCACTACTGCTACTCGTCATTATTTTTGTTTTTCCTCGGTCTACTCTTATCCATAGCGTGTGCTCAATAGATTGTTCATTAAGCTTAATAAACCATGTAATTATTTCTCACACTCACACATCATTGCCACCCGCAAAACTGACACCCGTTTACCCTGAACTTTAACCATTTCAGTCACTACATCTTGGATACACAGATTGAACAGTAGAAGAGGAAGACTACATCCTTGCCTTGCGTCCTTTTTAATCAAAAGATTTCATTCTTGCATCTACGTTTATATCTCCATGGATACCCTGCTAATCACAGTGGCCGGCAGAGGGTGTATCGTACCACCTTCACAATAATTCCATATTATTCCACTCTCGAACAGCGCGCGGAAAAAAACTATATCTTTCTGGTAAGCTCTGATTTCCCTTATTTTATTGTAATGATTGTGCAACGGCCTTGCCGCAGTGGCTACACCGGTTCTTGTGGGATCACCGAATTAAGCGCTATCGGGCGTAATCGGCACTTGGATGGGTGACCATCCACGCCGCCATGCGCTGTTGCCATTTTTCGGGGTGCACTCAGCCTCGTGATGTCAATTGAGGAGGTACTTGACCGAATAGTAGCGCCTTCGGTAAAAAATACCATCATAACGACCGTGAGAGCGGTGTGCTGACACAACGCCCCTCCTATCCGCATCCTCCGTGAGGATGAAACGACGGTCGGATGTTCCCGGCAGGCCACTCGTGGCCTGACGACGGAGTGCTTATGATGATGATTGAATGTACCTACGGTCGTCGGCGTCAACAAAATATTTCCTCATTTGGAAGAGAAAGTTGGTGATAAAAATTTCGTGAGAAGATTCCGCCGCCGCCGCCGCCGCCGCATTTGTTTTAATGATGTCCACCCCACATCCTGTATCATGTCCGTGACACTCTCTCCCCTATTTTTCGATAATACAAAACATACTGCCCTCCTTTGGACTTTTTCGATGTACTCAGTCAATACTATCTGGTAAGGATCCCACACCGCGAAGAAGCACTCTAAAAGAGGACGGACAAGCGTAGTGTAGGCAGTCTTTCTAGAAGACCTGTTGCATCTTCTAAGTGTCCTGATTTGCCTTCCCCACAACATTTTCTGTGTGGTCTTTCCGATTTAAGTTGTTCGTAACTGTAATTCCTAAGTACTTGAATTTACGATCTTTAGATTTGATTGATTAAGCATGCAGCCGAAATTCATCGGATTACTTTTTGCTCTCACTTGGATGACCTCACACTTTTTGTTAATTAGCGTCAGTTACCAACTGTCACACCATACAGATATCTTTTATAAATCGTTTTGCAAAATTGTTTGATCTTCTGATGACTTCAATAGACAATAAACGACAGCATAATCTGCAAACAATCTAAGACAGCTGCTCAGAATGTCTCCGAAATCGTTTATATAGATGAAGAACGGCAGAGGGCCTATAACACTACCTTGTGGAACGCCAGAAATCACTTCTGTTTTACTCGATGACGTTCCGTCAATTAGTACGAACTGTGACCTTTCGGACAGGAAATTACAAATGTAGTCACATTACAGAGTCGATATTCCATAAGCACACAATTTCACCAGAATCCGCTCGTATGGTACAGTGTCAGAAGCCTTCTGGAAACCTACAAATACGGAATCAATTTGATTTGAAATCCCTTGTCAATAGCACTCAACACTTCGCTTGCGTGTAGAAAGCTAGATGCGTTTCACAAGAACGATGTTTTCTAAATCCATGCAGACTGAGTGTCAATATTCCGTTCTTTTCGAGGTAGTTAATAATGTTCGAACAGTCTTCCATTTTGGCTATTATACAGGTGCTGGGGTTGGATCTGAACAAATTTCAGTTTGAATTTTCCGTCATATTGTAGTTTCACTGGAGGTCGTGATTGGCGTTCTTGAAAGCTATAGGAATCCAGCAAACAGCACCTCAAAATACGAAAATGTTATAGACAAGTGCGGAACACAACGGAAGAGCTGTTATCATCGAAAGGTTCGCTCTGGGTGTTCGCCCCACTGAAACATTTAGATTCTTAGGGGCCGGCCAGTGTGGCCGAGCGGTTCTAGGCACATCAGTCTGGAACCGCGCCACCGCTACGCTCGCAGGTTCGAATCCTGCCTCGGGCATGGATGTGTGTGACGTTCTCAGGTTAGTTAGGTTTAAGTAGTTCTATGTTCTAGGGGACTGTTGACCTCAGATTTTAAGTGCCATAGTGCTCAGAGCCATTTGGACCACTTCATTCTTCGGGTACCCAAGATAACCTGTTTACGACATCGTGGCCAAGTATAATGCATGGAAGTCTGGGGGAAGGTTCCGCTAACACAGCGAGGAAACCTCATTCTAGGAATCTCTCGTCACGAACTGCCGCAGTCATCGAAAAGGCCTTGGCGCCGATTTATGAGGTCTCGGGGCAATCATTCAATGTCAGCGAGCGTACAATGCGTCGGAGAGTAAAGGGGGATCTCATACGAGCCACTTAGTCCAAAAGTGACTATCGGATAACGTTGACATGTTCTGGCCCCAGAATAGCCCACTTTTGAACCCCCTCGACTACCATGTTTGGAGAGTGGTTGAAAGAGCTACCAAATAGACGAGACACACTAATGTCGCATCTCTATGCACCGCTAGCGAAGCGTCATTCGCGACTACGGGCAGCGCTGTTTTTAAGACTGCGTGCGATCGCTTCAGGACAAGATGGAGGCGGTCACTGCGGCTGGAGGGGGTTACATCGAGTAATATTACTCTTGAAAGGCACCACTACTTACACCTACAAGATTTTTCATTTGAGTTTGCATTTTGTTTTAATAAATTTGCTTTTAAAATCACCTTTCTCCATAGCTTACACGTAGTTCCCCGAGAATTTCCATTTTACATTTTCGTACGCTTTTTCTAGGCCGACATATCATATGAAGGCATTTCGATTTTTCGTAAGTTCACTTCCATTATCATGCGCAACTTTAGAACTGCCTCTCTCGTGCATTTACCTTTACTCAAGCAAACTGACTGTCGCCTTAAGAAGTTCTCAATTTTATTTATCGTAGTAATGGCCCTATAACACTCTTGGGATACTCTAGATATTTCGTTTACACCTGTAAATTTTGTGTGTTTTTGGTGTCTGCTCTTCGGACATGTCTCAAAGAACAGACAGCACACATGTGCAAAACTACATACCTCGACGGCCGTTATGATCACTTCCGTACAGATGCACTCTCTCCCCCAACCGCTTGCCGTAATCAGCCCTAAGCTGTGAGTAAGGACTTTGGCAGACATGGCACATTTATGAAGTAGCGTACGACAAGTTGGGAATCTGGGTTGGTTGGGAAGTGTGTTCAGATAACCGAAGCAGTTAAGGCGACTGCTCACGTGACGCGGAAAGTCCAGATTAAAGTCCCGGAGAAGCTCACATGTGCACTTGTCGCTGAATTCATTTCGATACCCAACTGCGGCCGATGTCAAAATTTTTGTTTTCTTTCACCATGTGTTCAGTTCTGTCTACTTTAATCCAGTCACCAATCTGGTCAGATCCTCGGGAAGGGCGAGTTTTCTTAACCAACCGAAGGGTATTCAGTACCTTGCACAAGTCAAGGAACGCGGCATCCACCTGGGTACCTTTGTCTACGGAGCTCTGAACATCAAATCAATGGCGAGACTGGAAAATGAAAAAAAAAAATATTTTCTTCGGAGAAAGGACCGCCGCGAAACGCAGGCGACAACTCCTGGAATATCCCACAGCACTTACAGAATCCTCAGAGCTGCTGTAATGGCAGGCCCTAACCCCTCTTTAGGAGCAATTAGTTGAAACTCCCCTAGAGGCGGGCAATAGCTAAAACATCTTTCGTGTTCTTTGTTACAGGTCGTTTGACGAGAACGGAGCGTTAAATGACCATTCGTTGCTGGGTATAATGTTACCAGGAGGGCACGGTAAACAGACGGCTTACTACATGGAAAGAGATGAAGTGTTCTAACTTGTGAAGGGAAGAGAGACAGAATTTCATGAAGCGCAAAGGAAACGAATTAACCTTCTCAATCGTTACGCAGCGTGCATGCAACATCCGGCATGTAGAGGCGGCGGTGAGGGACAAAAATATCTAAATGCTACGAACAACACACAGTATTAGGTCTAATACCACACTGGAGAGCCAAAGAAACTGGTACGCCTGCCCAAATTCGTTCCCCGCGAGCACTCTGGAGTGTGTTAACACGACGTGCCACTGAGCGAGGTGGCGCAGTGGTTAGCACACTCGACTCGCATTCGGGAGGACGACGGTTCAATCCCGTCTCCGGCCATACTGATTTAGGTTTTCCGTGATTTCCCTAAATCGTTTCAGGCAAATGCCGGGATGGTTCCTTTGAAAGGGCACGGCCGATTTCCTTCCCAATCCTTCCCTAACCCGAGCTTGAGCTCCGTCTCTAATGACCTCGTTGTCGACGGGACGTTAAACACTAACCACCACCACACCACCACCACCACCACGACGTGCCATGGAGTCGACTAATGTCTGAAGTCGTGCTGGAGGGAATTGACACCATGAATCCTGCAGGGCTCTGCATAAATGCGTAAAAGTACGACGGGGTGAGATCTCTCTTGAACAGCACGTTACAAGGCATCCAAGATATTCTCAGTAATGTTCATGTCTGGGGAGACTGGTGGCCAGCTGGACTGTTTAAATTCAGAAGAGTGTTCCTGAAGCCAGTCTGCAGCTATTCTGGACGTATGGGACATCGCATTGTCTTGCTGAAGTTACCTAAGTCAATTGGAATACACAATGGACACGAATGAATGCAGGTGATCAGATAGGGTGCTTATGTACGTGTCACGTGTCACCTGTCAGAGTGGCATCTAGACGTATCAGGGGTCTCATATCACTTCAACTGCACACTCCCCCCACACCATTACAGATCCCCCACCAGCTGTAACAGTCCGCTGCTGACATGCAGAGTCCATGGATTCGTGAGGTTGTCTCCATACCTGTACACGTCCATCGGCTAGATAAAATTTGAAACGAGACTCGCCCAACCAGGGAACATGTTTCCAGTCAACAGTCCAATCTCGGTGTTGACGGGTCCAGCTGAGGAGTAAAGCTTTGTGTCATGCAGTCATCGGTGGTACACGAGTGGGCCTTCTGCTCCGGAAGCCCGTATCGACGATGTTTCGTTGAATGGTTCGCACGCTGACACTTTTTGATGGCCTAGCACTGAAATCTGCAGCAATTTGTCACGTTGGATGATTCTCTTCAGTCGTCGTTGGTCCTGTTCTTGCAGGATCTTTTTCCGATCGCAGCAATTTCGGAGATTTGATGTTTTAGCGCATTCCTCATACTCACTCTACACTAGCGAAATAGTCGTACGGGAAAATCTGCACTTCATCGCTACCTCGGATATGCTGTGTCCCACTGCTCGTGCGCCGACGGGAACACCACGTTCAAATTCACTTAAATCTTGAAAAATCTGTCATTGTAGCAACAATAACGGATCTAACAACTGCGCCAGACACTTGCTGTCTTAGGCTGAGAGGTTCTGCGGTTCTACAGTCTGTGACCGCTACGGTCGCAGGTTCGAATCCTGCCTCGGGCATGGATGTGTGTGACGTCCTTAGGTTAGTTAGGTTTACCTAGTTCTAAGTTCTAGGCGACTGATGACCTCAGAACTTAAGTCCCATAGTGCTCAGACCCATTTGAACCAATTGTCCTATATACACGTTGCCGACAGCAGCGCCATATTCTACGTGTTTACATATCTCTGTATTTGAATACGCATTCCGATACGGGTTTGTTTGACGCTTCAGTGTATATAGCTATTCTGGACGTGTGGGATGTCGCATTGTCTTGCTGTAATCACCCAAATCCATCGGAGGCGCTGCTGGTTGGCATTGAACACCTGTCCCTGTAGTCTCCGAAATACAAGCCCCGTATCATTTTAAAGGGAATCTTATACCATTCTACTCGCAAAACTGTGGCAATCTCAGGTAACTGTGATGGCGATGGATATCGATCACACTCCTTTCTTTCCAAAGTAATGCTCAATAATATCGAGATTTTGTGACTGTGGTGGGCACGAAACCAGTGTAGATTCCACAAAACCGGTACTGGACGATGCAAGCTGTGTGATTTGAGGCCAGTTGACTTTTAGCACAGCATCACGATTGGGGAACAAACATTGCACCATGAAGCGGATCTGTTCACGCAAAACGGTCATGTAATCCTTGGAAGTAACGCCATTTTCAAGAGTAGATACGATGCCCATGGACTCCCAAGATTTGACTGCCCAAACCAGCACCAAACCCCAGCGACCCTTGGGACGTAAAGTTGGCCAGAAATTTTCAGCATTGTGCAACGGAACTCATTCAACCAGATTACATTCTTCCACTGCTTCACAGTTCAGGATTCGGCACCATCTTTCACTGTTTAGGGCACTGATAACTGGATTTGGAATTCCAACACGCCCTGCTATTCGCTGTTTATGGAGCTCACTTTGCGTTGTTTTGGTGCTGACAGGGTTCGCGAGTGTGACATTCATTTCTGCAGTGATTTTTGCAGCTGTCGTCCTCAGACATTTTTCTAATCTCCCCGTGTGCGGTATACAGTCTTCGATACGGTGCCTCTCGAAACACCAAACGCTTTGCCTGTCTTCCTTACGGAAGCAACCACCATACGAGCATGAACAATTCGCCAATGTTCGAACTCAGTTGCGACATAATGCACTCAGAAATACACAGAACACTGTCCACGACAGACTCCTGCAACGTATTGAGGACGCTACACAGGTGCCGTTAGTGGTCAAATACAACACCGCGACATGCAAGCTTAGCCAGCACCAACATTGATGTCCAAATGAGCATTTCTCGCGGTATTTTCGAGATTTTCTCCAACCACTATACTTCACGCTGTGTACTTTCGGCGCATCACTTGTTTCCTTTTCTGCACGTTCCCAGTAGGAGGCGCCATCTGCTTCAAGCAAACTCTTTCATGCAGAACGTCTTCGAAAAAATGAAGGTGTTTTCCGTTTGTTTTCGTTTTGTGTCATATGAGGATAAAGCGTTTAGAATATACTGTAATACGCTAACATATCCTACACTACGGACGTACGATTGAATGAACAACCACTATTTTTATCTTTTTAGTTAATGTATTACGTTTCTCAAAGAACCCACAGTTGATTCAATTAAGCGGAGGTTTACTACCTTTGGCCCAAAAAAAAGCACATTCTTTGAGAAATTTTTTCTCAGGTTGTGTTATAGATATCAGTGGCAAATATGGTCAAAATGTTTATTGATATCTCCACTACAAACTGGAATTTTTTCGACCGGAAACCTCGAAGGGCAATGGCTGTAGTGCCGTTGGAACGAAACAAAATTTGGATGTAGAACTCCACGCGCGGTATGTCACAGGTCAGCCGGCTCGTCTGAAATCAACATTGAGTTGACGTTAGAGATTCTTTAGGAGTTGTCTCGCTTATTTGGACCATAGGAAACAAAACGGCGACCGTTTGAAAAAAAAGTAGGGTTGTTTCATCGAATTTACGACTTCGTCGGCCAAGAAAAAATATTTATAGTTGATGGATAGGGATAAAAGTGGCACAGCTCTTAGACAATTTAGTTAGCTTCGTCGGAATCAAAGAATCGTGCCAATCAGTTCAGTAGATTTGAAGTTCTCATATAGCACGATAAAAAGAAACTTCATTTGGAGAGAAACGCGTTTGAAGTTTTGACTACATATAAATGTAATATTATGCAACTCACGTTCAATCTACAATTCCGGGTCCATAAACTAGTCCTTCCTCATATAGGGCGTTCTGCTCGATCTGGGCCATCATGCGCTGCTCCAGAGACGCTCGTACGGCCGGTGACAAGCCGTTTTCGGCCGCTTGAATCCGGTGGTCGTCCGAATGCTTGGGGAACTGCGTCGAATAGAGTCCCAGGTGACGTCCATCGTTGTCATGGTCTTCGGAATTGCTGAATACCCTTCTCGTTGAAGCTGCTCACTGCCAGGAAAGTAGCAATCTCCACAGTCTTCGCACCAGAATGTAAATACTTGGGGGCTAACTTCCAAACACACACGTTCAAACTTTCATTTGAATTTTGTGTGTTTCCTCCCAAGCACCGGTAATATAACTCGTCCTCCGAAAGAAAAAAAACTGGTGCGTGAAAAAGGCCGATTTCAGGCAGGTGAATTTTTTTTGTTCAATTGCGAATGATAAATATTTCCGTTCTGTATTCGGAAAAACCGTTTCAGGGCTGGATTCTAAACAATTATGGATCCAAAAATGCAATTCAAAAAAATCGTTTTTTTTTTAACCAATAGATGGTATACCTCCCCTTGAAAGCAGTATATGATTGTTCGTTACATCTCGTCACTACTGCGAATATTTTTTTCCATGTAGTACTGGGTGCACATTCAGCAACCAGCAATACTTTCACATTCTAGTGGCACTTTTCTAATTTTCAGGTGTTTTCTGTTCGTTTTGCGTATTTCTATTACTCCTCTAAGATAAACATCGGAGGAAAAAATAAATACGTAGAAATCAATGGTATTCATTTTCAACATTTCCTAAAATATTGATGAATCACACAAACTTTTTGAATTTAGTGTTTTAGTCTCGCTACATCTCAGGAAAATGCATTGACCAGCAATATAAACTTTCCTATTCGTAAAACAAACTCAAATATGAGGAGGTTAAAGATACATGTGCTTGAACAAGAATTAGAGCTGTGTACGGGCTTTGTCAAGATGAGAGGAAAAGTAGGTGGAAGAACAGGCTGGTGTGAAGGCGGGAGTTTTTCGTGTTAAACAACAACCGTTGTGAAACTAAATCTATCTATTTCTTTTTTTCTTCATTTTGCTGCTGCCTTTATCCCAAGTTGAGCGAAGGGTTGGCAGGGTTCAGTACAGAATTGGCATGGTTAATTTTAATGGGTGGCCGGATTCCCTTCCTGTCGCCAACCATACACCCCTCCCCCCCCTCCCCCCCGTGATGGAAGCGGTGTTCAAATGGCTCTGAGCACTATGGGACTTAACAGCTGTGGTCATCGGTCCCCTAGAACTTAGAACTACTTAAAACTAACTAACCTAAGGACATCACACACACCCATGCCCGAGGCAGGATTCGAACCTGCGACCGTAGCGGTCGCGCGGTTCCAGACTGTATCGCCTAGAACCACTCGGCCACTCCGACCGGCCGGAGGTAGTGTACCCCATCTGTCTGCGTCTAGTGTAAATCGTGAAATAGTGTGAATGTGTTTCAGATGTCTGCGAGTCGTGTAACTGAGGCGGGACGTGGGGACCAGCCCTGTATTCACCTAGTAGGATGTGGGAAACCGCCTAAAAACCACATCCAGGCTGCCCGGCACACCGGCCATCGTCGTCATTCCGGCGGGCGGATTCGATCCGGGGCCGACGCGTCAACCGAAGTCCAGGAAGCAGCGCGTTAGCGCTCTCGGCTACCGCGGCGGGTAAAATCTACCTCTGTGCTATGCAAATTAAAGTGTGGGGACGAAAGATACGTGTTGTACCGTGAATTAAACCGCCTTTCGCCACACACTGGACGTCCAGTTACGGCACTGGAGTGCAAATTCCAGCCTTCGTCGGCGATGAACTGCAGTCGACTTGGGTTCATGAAACAGGAGCCTGACGCAGAGGCTCATACACACGAACGCTCGCCGAATGCTCGGTGAAGAGACGCTGTTGTCAGACCCTTGGACCACCTGAGCGATCAGTTGCTCTACAGTTGCGTGTCTATTCGGTCGAACACATCTCCGCAGCCATTGTTCATCGTATCATCTATGGCCAGCAGTGCATTCCAGCTGCCTCGCCGCCAGCTTTGTATAGCGCCTTTTTGCCATACCACAGTGGCACGCGAGCAGTTTACAACCTCAGCGATTCCGGAAATGCTTCCACCCTTGTCCCTAAAGCCAATGATCATGCACTTTTTCAAGCCAGATAAATCGTCCCGTTACCTTATTACCGCAGAGACTGTAGTGTATTCCGTGTCCCCCTGAGACGCTTCTTATACCCTACATTGCTAGCGCTGCAACCTGTAGTCTGTGGATGGTCATTGCACGATGACATCGAACACAGGTGGTGACAGTAATGTCGTTGTACCGTGCATCAGTAATGTTACTACGTTATGAATTCAACTCGTATGATTGTAACTTACTAAGAAGTCGAAATCGACTATGATATCATTTCTGTAAAGCGAGGCTCAAAAAAATTTAAAAACATTGTTTCCGAGGCGGTCAGTGTGTTCTAATATAGCATGTCGGGCCTTTAGCATTATGTCATTGCCTTATTTTAAATCATTCACTAATAGAGCAGTCGCTCGGCAACAGCTACAGTTAGCGAACAATGTTGCGAGAAAGTAAAAGGTGAACGACCTGTGACGTAACGTGTCGAAGCGCCGTCAGAGATGCACTGAGTTATTGACTTGGAAAACCGGAGCGCGAAAAACGGACAGAAGAAGAACACTTTTACACTTTCTTTTTTATGTACGAGATATTCTGGATGAACAGTTACTCATTCTTCTCTTGTCTCTTGTAACTTGTGTCGGACGCGCATGTCTTGCCGCCGTATAATTATCGTTAAAAATAATATTATTTTAGTGTAAAGTAAAAGTGCAATACTAAAAGTGCAATACTGCATAGCAGTAGATTTATTGTGCGACGTGTGTGTGAAAACGTCAGAGGAATTATTTTTATTACGAGAAGAAAAGTGCCAGTCAAAACGGCATCCATGTAAAATCTTTCATTGCAGTGTAAGTTCTTCTATTAATTGCCATAAATTCAGATTTAAATGGAATTGGTGTATGGACTATTTATTTAATATAGAATTTATGTCTCACTCCTTCATGACGTTATTTAATTTTCTTTGTATTTCTGCCAAATAGATAGTTCATAGTCGCGAATTCCTTCGTCGACATCGGACGGAAGTTATATGCGGCGAAATATTTTCTCCGCGCCATATTCTACTGGTAAATGCATGATAAACTACGGTCCCTTAGGAAATTCATGTTGACCTATCCAAAAATAATTATATTTTGAATAGGCATTTACTCTCCTCTGCAATGCAACTTCAGACTGATCAGACGATCCAACAAGAAACAGCCGCACACGGTTGGTGTTCGCAAATACACTCCTGGAAATGAAAAAAAGAACACATTGACACCGGTATGTCAGACCCACCATACTTGCTCCGGACACTGCGAGAGGGCTGTACAAGCAATGATCACACGCACGGCACAGCGGACACACCAGGAACCGCGGTGTTGGCCGTCGAATGGCGCTAGCTGCGCAGCATTTGTGCACCGCCGCCGTCAGTGTCAGCCAGTTTGCTGTGGCATACGGAGCTCCATCGCAGTCTTTAACATTGGTAGCATGCCGCGACAGCGTGGACGTGAACCGTATGTGCAGTTGACGGACTTTGAGCGAGGGCGTATAGTGGGCATGTGGGAGGCCGGGTGGACGTACCGCCGAATTGCTCAACACGTGGGGCGTGAGGTCTCCACAGTACATCGATGTTGTCGCCAGTGGTCGGCGGAAGGTGCACGTGCCCGTCGACCTGGGACCGGACCGCAGCGACGCACGGATGCACGCCAAGACCGTAGGATACTACGCAGTGCCGCAGGGGACCGCACCGCCACTTCCCAGCAAATTAGGGACACTGTTGCTCCTGGGGTATCGGCGAGGACCATTCGCAACCGTCTCCATGAAGCTGGGCTACGGTCCCGCACACCGTTAGGCCGTCTTCCGCTCACGCCCCAACATCGTGCAGCCCGCCTCCAGTGGTGTCGCGACAGGCGTGAATGGAGGGACGAATGGAGACGTGTCGTCTTCAGCGATGAGAGTCGCTTCTGCCTTGGTGCCAATGATGGTCGTATGCGTGTTTGGCGCCGTGCAGGTGAGCGCCACAATCAGGACTGCATACGACCCAGGCACACAGGGCCAACACCCGGCATCATGGTGTGGGGAGCGATCTCCTATACTGGCCGTACACCTTTGGTGATCGTCGAGGGGACACTGAATAGTGCACGGTACATCCAAACCGTCATCGAACCCATCGTTCTACCATTCCTAGATCGGCAAGGGAACTTGCTGTTCCAACAGGACAATGCACGTCCGCATGTTTCCCGTGCCACCCAACGTGCTATAGAAGGTGTAAGTCACCTACCCTGGCCAGCAAGATCTCCGGATCTGTCCCCCATTGAGCATGTTTGGGACTGGATGAAGCGTCGTCTCACGCGGTCTGCACGTCCAGCACGAACGCTGGTCCAACTGAGGCGCCAGGTGGAAATGGCATGGCAAGCCGTTCCACAGCATCTCTACGATCGTCTCCATGGGAGAATAGCAGCCTGCATTGCTGCGAAAGGTGGATATACACTGTACTAGTGCCGACATTGTGCATGCTCTGTTGCCTGTGTCTATGTGCCTGTGGTTCTGTCAGTGTGATCGTGTGATGTATCTGACCCCAGGAATGTGTCAATAAAGTTTCCCCTTCCTGGGACAATAAATTCACGGTGTTCTTATTTCAATTTCCAGGAGTGTATATTTCCACCGCTGATTATAGCTATATGTCACAGCACAAAAGTAAACATATTGTTATAATTAGCGGCTACGAACTGAGACATTTATAACCGTATGTTTATGTATACACATTACGTAAACATATCGGTATAGTCTGTATCAGGCAAATACAGCTTAAACAATTTTAATAAACATTTTTGGAACAGTGATTAAAATTTTTTAAATTTTTTGTTTTTAAAATTCAGAATTCTGAAGCAATAGTAGCATTTGAAACTAAGAATACTTTGCAAAATAAATTAAGACATACTGTAGGTAATGATAACGATATATTTCTCAGATCAGGGGTTTATAAGACCCAGTGTGGTGATTGTAGAATAATGTACGTCGACCAAACAGACCGGAGCTTTACTACACGATACAAAGAACATACATCAGGTATCGCACGAGCAAAGTCAGTCTTTGACCATCACATAACTTGGAATAAGCATGCCTAAGGGACGGTGCAACAGAATTTGCAAGTCCTTCATTACGCTAATAAAGGTTTATTATTAAATATTTTGGAGGAGTTCGAGATATATGCCCACTATAGAGATGAATCGTCAGTGCTTCTCAATGAACAGTTAGATTTTCGTGAAAACATTTTTATAATCTCTTTGACGAAATTCTACGAACACATATGTACTCTTTTGTTCAGAAAATCATAGGACCCAGTTGCATCCAAGGCAGAAATGTACCTTAGGAGAGTACGTAAATATTTATATCACAATTTTAAACTTCCAACTAGAAATATTACGAAATATGACTCCATTTTTAATAAAAAACAGACAATCTAGAACAGATGTATACTTGTAGTCGAGTCACAACTCACATATAGATATCATGCCTCAATGCCAAAGACCTCCACAACATCGTTGACTTTGAAACCATTGTGGTAGTACCACCTTAGCCCATAGAGGGCATACTGACTATACATCGTCTACACAGTTATTTGAAAGCTTTTAATTGATACTTTATACAACATAAGTAATTCCATGGTTGTAAAGCGATATTATAGATGACTATTTTCAAGTTATTATTTTACTTCGTTTTTTTACGTTTTGACGATTATGTGAAGCCATTTTTATACTGATTGGTTGATGTGAGGTGGAAGGAGAAGAAGTAGGCGGAGCATCTTCGTACTTAAGCGTATGCTCTGCACTTGCTGGCACCAGTTGACATCACAGCAGCTGAGAAGAGTGCTCCACCTACCATCTTCGAAGGATGCCATGGGTATAACACATTGTTTTTTATGCTTAAAAAAGCATTTTGTCTTACTTTATTGCAAATCTAGTTGTTTGATGTGGTCTTCAGTCCTGAGACTGGTTTGATGCAGCTCTCCATGCTACTCATCCTGTGAAAGCTTCATCTCCCAATACGTACAGCAGCCTACATCCTTCTGAATCTGCTTGGTGTATTCATCTCTTGGTCTCCCTCTACAATTTTTACCCTCAACGCTGCCCTCCAATGCTAAATTTGTGATCCCTTGATGCCTCAGAACATGTCCTACCAACCGGTCCCTCCTTGTCAAGTTGTGTCACAAACTCCTCTTCTCCCTAATTCTATTCAATACCTCTTCATCAATATGATCTACCCCTCTAATTTTCAGCATTCTTCTGTAGCACCACATTTCTAAAGCTTCTATTCTCCTCTTGTCCGAACTATTTATTGTCCACGTTTCACTTCCATACATGGCTACACTCCATGCAAATACTCTCAGAAACGACTTCCTGACACTTATCTATACTAGACGTTAACAAATTCCCCTTCTTCAGAAACGCTTTCCTTGCCATTGTCAGCCTACATTTTATATCCTCTACTTCGACCATCATCAGTTACTTTGCTCCGCAAATAGGAAAACTCGTTTACTGCTTAGTAAGGTTTCTATTACTTTCTAAATTAAATTACAGGTCTGATGATGGTCATGTGATATGGCCGAAACCGGTCTCCTGTGTTCTTGTAACATACGTAGACAATATTAAAAACAAAAAATTTTAAAACATAGCTTGGTTTGTCATCATCTTACTCACGAGCTTCCATAAGAAATACTGTTCCGTGTATCTTCTTCCCTGCACCTGATTCTCCTCCTCCTAACTTTCTCCGAATGTTTCTGCGTTCTCTGTCAATTCCTGCCTCTTTCCTTTTCTTTCTCAGTCTCTTTTGCTTTTGATTTCTGTCTCTACTTTTCTTATGCTTTCTATTTTTCTTACACACACACACACACACACACACACACACACACACACACACACACACACACACACACACACACACCAGTCGTGAGTCACGACACAAAGAAGGGATTTTTCGCAATACCGGGTTCAATGAAATGCCTTTCGCCTCTCTCGATATGCGGAATCACGCTGCAGAATTTCCTTGCAGTCCAGCGAGGATGCTTCTGGGGTGAGAGGGGGGCGGGGGGGGGGGGGGGGGGGCGGCGGCATGGCTCCAGCTGCAATATGCGACATGCCGCCGACATTGCTTCTTTTCACATCCTCCCCTTCCGCGTAATTTTAATTCATTCAACGGCATGAATCACTCGGCCATATTTGAAAGGTTGAGGTCCTGGATTGATATCGACATTCTGCTCATACTCGTGCCAAAGGAAGGTAATTGTGAGTACTATCGCATTTAAAATCAGGCACTGTACGTGACGGTTGATGTGGCAGATGCAGTTGCTATCTGTTTGTTTTCATACTCCCAGAAAGTGTGGGTGTCGCGGGGCGTACTCAAAAATTGTCTCCGAATTTATGTGAAAAATCTTATAGTTTTTAAAGCAAAAAAAAAAAACGTTAGTAAGATTTTCCATCTTCATTCTTCACGTCCATATACTTTCTGCCGCCTGCTGCTAGAGGGCTCCGAAATGTAGCGCACAACATGGCAGTCATCAAAATTTGTGCTCACGAAGTAGATGAAGTTGAGGAATGCTGTTACCTAAGCAGCAAATAACCCAGAGCAGACGGACCAAGGAGCATATAAAAAGCAAACTGGCGCAGGCAAAAAGGGTATTCCTGCCCAAGAGAAGTCTGCAACGAACCAAACATAGATCTTAATTTGAGGAAAAAATTTCTGAGAATGTGTATGGTAGTGAAACATGGACAATGGGAAATACGGTTAAAATGGCTCTGAGCACTATGGGACTTCTGCGGTCATCAGTCCCCTAGAACTACTTGAACCTAACTAACCTAAGGACGTCACACGCATCCATGCCCAGGCAGGATTCGAACCTGCGACCGTAGCGGTCGTGCGGTTCCGGACTGACGCACTTAAAACCGCTCTCCCGCTCCGGCCGGCGACTGTGGGAAAACCGGAACGGAAGGGTATCTAAGTATTTGAGATGTGGTGCTACAGAAAAATGTTTAAAATAACTGATAAGGTAAGGAGTGAGGATGTTCTCTGGAGAATCAGAGAGCAAAGGAATTTGTGGAGAACACTGACAAGAAGAAAGTACGGCATGATAGGACATGTGTTAAGACATTACGGCGGGGCTGAAAGTGCTATTCTCAACTGAAGACGTAGCCAGAGGAGAGGAATTCGTGGCGGGCAGCATCAACCCAGTCAGAAGACTGATGAGTGAAAAAAAAAAATCCCGGTGTCCAACGTTATGTCCGTACGTGTGGCACAGCATGCTGTAATCGAAATTCAAATTCCGAGAGTCCATCCATGCGTGGAGCATCCTCTCGTTCAGCATTGCAATACGAGACTGCACACGACGGTTGCGACATTATGTTCTGTGCCATCGATCACCCTCAACACAGTCCCGACTTGGCCCCCATCCGATTTCGTCTGTTTCCAAACCTTAAAGAACGCCTTCTACAGCTTCACTTTGATAGTGATGAACCGGTGCAGGCAGAGGTGAGATTGTGGCGACGTCAACAAAGTCAAACATTCTACAGTGACTGTATCACAAACTGGTCTCTCGTCAGAACAAATGCGTCCGTCGTCAAGGTGGCTACGTTGAGAAATAAATACACTACTGGCCATTAAAAATGCTGCACCAGGGAGATGACTTGCTACAGACGCGAAATTTAACCAACAAGAAGATGATGCTGTGATACGCAAATGAGTGGCTTTTCAGAGCATTCACACAAGATTGGCCCCCCTGGCGACACCTACAACGTGCTGACATGAGGGACGTTTCCAACCGATTCCTCATACACAAACAGCAGTTGACCGGCATTGCCTGGTGAAACGTTGTTGAGATGCCTCGTGTAAGGAGGAGAAATACGTACCATCATATTTCCGACACTGATAAAGGTCGAATTGTAGCCAATCGCGATTGCGGTTTATCGTATCGCGACAATGCTGCTCGTGTTGGTCGAGATCCAATGACTGTTAGCAGAATATGGAATTGGTGGGTTGAGAAGGGTAATACGGAACGCCGTGCTGGATCCCATCGGCCTCGTATCACTAGCAGACGGGGTGACAGGCACCTTACCCGCATGGCTGTAACGGATCGTGCAGCCACGTCTCGATCCCTGAGTCAACAGATGAGAAAGTTAGCAACCATCTGCACGAACAGTTCGACACGTCTGCAACAGCATGGATTATCAGCTCGGAGACCATGGCTGCGATTACCCTAGACGCTGCAGCACAGACAGGAGCGCCTCCGATGTTGTACTCAACGACGAGCCTGGATGTAAAAGTGGCAAAACGTCATTTTATCGACTGAATCCAGGTTCTGTTTACAGCATCATCATGGTCGCATCGGTGTTTGGCGACATCGGGGTGAACGCACAAATTGAAAACGTCTTATCAATGGTGGCCGAGGAACTGGCTCGTCACAATACTCCAGTCACTACTGCTGATGAACTGTGGTATCGTGTTGAAGCTGCATGGGTAGCTGTACCGGTACACGCCATCCGGGCTCTGTTTGACTCAATGCCCAGACGTACCGAGGCCGTTATTAGGGCCAGAGGTGATTGTTCTGGGTACTGATTTCTCTGGCTCTATGCACCCAAACTGCGTGAAAATGTAATCACATGTCAGTTCTAGTATAATATATTTGTCCAATGAATAGCCGTTTATCATCTGCATTTCTTCTTGGTGTAGCAATTTTAATGGCCAGTAGTGTATAAACATGATTTTAAGTCGCAGTTGTACTTGTCCAACGACTGAGCGATGCCATGTAAGTCTAGTGCGATATTCGTATTCCCGGTGAGTACTAACAGGGGCAATGCAACACGGAGAGTAACCAGTACGATACTCCAGCAGCGGGAGAAAAGCACTACTGCTCCATGGCGGCAGCAGTCACCGCGTATCAGGGCAGTGCTTTCGCTTCTGGAGTACCGGTTATTCTTTGTCTTCTACTGTCCCAGTTAATATATGTCTGCAAGTAAAATTTTCTTTAAAAATCATTTTGTTTGTAGTGGTCGCTGGGTGTCGTATGTAAGACGTGCTGAGCGGGATGTGTGTCAGCTGACTCGAGCTATACTTTGCAAAAACTGAACTGCAGGTATCTGCAGAAACACCACAGAAAAAGCCTCTGAAGGGTCTTAGGAAAGCATCCGTGTATAATAATTTTTTTATTCTCAGTATATAATGTCTACTGTAACAAGAAAATTGGCTTTCTTAGTTTATTTAGCCCTTTTAGCTATGCGGCAACTATCTCTTTCCCCTTGGGACACGGTTTTACATTATTAATTATTTGAGGGCTTTCCTTTTGTCCAACGACAATAAAAAAATGTCAGGCAGGAGGAAAATCTGAATACCCTGCGACTTTGGAGATCCTAGATCAATTGCAACTCATCTAAAAAAAGATTAGGGTTTCTGCTATGTTCGCCCTCTTCCTGCTTTCCGCCTCAGCCCTGGCGTATCTGAATATTTACGACACAGCAGATACCCACTTAATCTATGACAATTTGAATTAATTATCAAGATTTCGTTGCCATTCTTAACAAAAATATAACATCACGCTAGTCATTGTTGCTATTCTTGGCAAAAACCATATACTGAAATGCGTGACAACTTTACGGGGGGTTTACTATCTGTGGCCCGAAAAATAAAGCATGTTCCTTGAGAATTTTTTTCTCAGGATGTGTTATACATACCAGTGGCAAATATGGTCAAAATGTTTATTGATATTTCCTCTACAAACGAATATTTTTCGACCGGAAATGTCCAATAGCAAAGAAAGAAGTGCAGTCGGAATGAAACAAAATGTCGCTGTAGACCTGTACGCGCGGTATGTCACAGGTCAGCCGGCTCGTCTGGTATCAAAATTGAGTTGACATTAAGGAAGTATATAAGATTCTTTATTAGTTGTACCTCGCTTAAGTTATTTGGACCATAGGAAACAAAATGGTGGCCATTTGAAAAAAAGGAGGGTTTTGTCCATCGATTTTTCGACTTCGTCGGCCAAATAAAAATATTTATAGTTGATGGATCTGAATGAAAGTGGCACAACTCCTAGACAACTTAGTTAGGTTCGTCGAAAACGAAGAATCAAGCCGATCGGTTCAGAAGATTACCATATCGCGTGATGGAAAAAAAAAATTCGATAAAAACGCGTTTGAAGTTTTGACTACATATAAATGTAATATTATGCACCGTACGTTCAATTCGCTATTCCGGGTCCATAAACTAATTCTTCCTCTACCTCACGGAGGGCGTTCTGCTCGATCTGGGCCATCATGCGCTGCTCCAGAGACGCTCGTACGGCCGGTGACAAGCCGTTTTCGGCCGTTTGAATCCGGTGGTCGTCCGAATGCTTGGCGAACTGCGTCGAATAGAGTCCCAGGGTGACGTCCATCGTTCTGATGGTCTTCAGAATTGCTGAATACCCTTCGTTAAAGCTGATTACTGCCAGGAAAGTCGTAACCTCCAGTCTTCACAGCTGAATGCAAATGCTTGGGGACTAACTTCCAAACACACGCGTTCACACTTTCATTTGTATTAGGTGTTTCCTCCCAAGCACCAGTACAATAACTCGTCCTCCGAAAGAATAAAACTGGTGCGTGAAAAAGGCCGATTTTGGACAGGTACATTTTTTTGTTCAACAGCGAATAAGAAACATTTTCGTTCCGAGTTGGAAAAATCGTTTCAGGGGTGGATTCTAAACACTTATGGATCCAAAAAATGCCATTTAAAAAATCTGTTTTTGAACCTCCCCTTAATTATAAAATCCGCTTACTCTCTTTTCAACAGCGTGTGCTGCGGATTTTGATGATTTCTGCCGTGTATGACGTCACAGTCAGTTCCATAGGTTTTTCCACAATTCTCACACCTGAAAGTCGCTTCACTGTTCTCATATATGACAGATCAGCTGTATTCGCAGATATGCTATGTCACCTATTGACATCACACCGAAATGAGGACTTCGATACGTACATTGACGATGTAGGAACGCCTTTGAAGTGGCAGTAGACAAACATTATCAAGTTAGTCAAAATATGTGTGTTGTTGGTTCGCAGTTTCTCCGCGTTCAAAACTTTACGTTTCACTCGCGCAGCTTATATCTTCATCGCGAACCTTTCAACTTCATATACTTTAAATGAACTCCGCTGTAGAATTGATACATACATGGATTATTACGCGATCAGACAACTTGGACGACTGCATTCGTCTAACTCTCTCAAGGCATCTACAAGAATTTTCGAACGTCGTAAAAGGGTGACATCTTTAGTTCAAAAGAGGAAAAAGTTATCTGACATTATTTCTGTCCTTACTCGTATGCTTCCACATTCGGACTTTTACACATCTCAGAATACTTCCCTTGATTAGAGCTCCAGCAATTTCGTGCTACAGCAGAAGTTCCCCAGGATTAGGCGCTATGTATTTGCTGCACAGTTGTTATATGTTTTAATAAATCGTAGGTAAAATACTCACCTCTCTGCGATATTTTTCTCGGGAATTCTATTAGAATCTGAAGTAATTGTCATTTGTTAGGAATATCCACACTTCGTAGGACAATATGAACTAGGTAACAGGTTTTCGTTGACGTCGTCAAAGGAAATGAAGTTAAATATATGTGGAGTGAACACAACCCATTTTGATCCTACAGCCATTATGAATCAAGACAGAAAGGAATTCAAAACATTAGATGCCAGTGGGAATTGATTTATATCAGTGGAACAAGCTGAAAATTTGTACCTCTCTGGGATTCGAAGCGAGGTCTCTCGCTTACTAGGCAGATGCCCTGACGACTACGCCATCCAGACATCTGCCTAGTAAACGGTAGACCTGGTTTCGAATTCCGGCTTGGCACAAACTTTCAGCTTGTCCCATTGATACAAATCAGTTGCCTCTGGCAACTAATGTCTTTAATCCCTTTTTGTCCGGAAATAAAGTTGTTTGAGAGCGTCATATCTATCTCCGTCTTCAATGAACGTCAGATGACAGAACATACTGTTTATCCATTATTCAAAAAATGAGTTCAGAGCACGATATCATCAGTGATATTTAAACGTTGAGTGGGATAGCGTCGCGGATAGACAACGCAGGTGAATTTATTGGCCAAATTCTACAGTCGTCCTAAGAAACGAGGAGTGACGAAGAAACGTAAGAGTGCTGAATACGGGGGAAATGCGCGTCCCTATAACAAATTCTGATAAATCCTTTACGGTTTTCGTAGCGCTTCGTTGGATTTTCTGTTTTCTTCTTTTGAAGTTCACATCAGAAGCTGTCGTGCCGTGTTACCAGGACCCAAAATGTTTTCATTGTCATGGACAACACCGTTCAAGTATTCAGTTTCTTCAACACATATCTTCGCATTTTGGAAAATCCCACACCGGTGCGCCGTGAAAGCTGTATTCTATCGCTAATGACGACTGCTTGTCCTACGAGTATCCCACGCCTATAGCATCAAAGTACCTTCTCGAAGGGGGAGAGTCTGAAGTTTTAGGGGCGTAATGTATGGTAGTTAAACCAAAAAGAGCGAATGCAGTCGTGAACAAAAAACTGGCTGGAAAAGAACAATTTCATGTTTTCCGAGCAGAAACAGCGTATAAAGCCATTCCTGTTGACCAAAGCTGCTAGAACTCTATAATCTTTCGTGGTTATTTTGTTGGTATATTGTGTCGATCTGAAAGAATACCCTTCTTACACTCAAGTTCACTATCGCTGGAGGAATGAAACAAAATTTGGATTGAATAATGGGTGGAACTGAAAGATTGATGTTAATGTCACCGTAAGCGAAAGATTTTATTGCACTTTCTGGTATCAAATATTTTTTTACCATTTTATTATTAAACTTATGAGTTTAAAACTAGAAGTAAGCTCATTGATTGGAAATTATTACAGAAGGCCTCTGGCGCCTGTTCGTACCTCGGTGTACGTAGTTTATCGTCGTTTGGTGGACAGAAATACTCCATACAAAACTTTTGCTTATCGACTGATAAGGACTAGAGTATTTGATTGTTTGACTCAGCCACGTGAAAGACAGCGTTTTCACCGCGCTCTACGACAAGAAATTAAATAATAGAGACGATTTGGAAGCCTGCAGTTTGTTATAAGCCGCTTAAGTACTTCTAGCCACCGAAGTGCACGAATGGACTTACAGGAAGGGAGTTATTACTGTGAATATTTTTTTACAGTCAATACAAGTGATAAAAATATTATTTTCCTCTAACTTCTGAGATTATTAACCGTTTTAACATCATTAGTGTAATTTGTCACTGAAAATGGAAAAATTGTGGCATTTTGCTGAAACAGGACTGGAAGTAAGTCTTTTCGTCACGATAACTATTATGTGGGTACTTTTTAGGAACGTCAATTACCATACAGTTTTTTTTTTTTTGTAACCATTGTTCATCTCGCCAACGATAGTAAAATTCGTTTCATGTTGCCATCGAATCGGTGAAACTAACCAAAAAAAACTGGACCCAAAAAGCAAAAGTGTTTGATTTGGAGAATTTAATTGGACAATATTTTTTGTATTTGACTGTCAGATTTATTTTCAGTTACGACAACTGCAGTTTGGAAGGTAGCGTCGGTACCAAGTAGAAAAGTTTCGAGTCGAAGCACAAACCGGAACCGTTTAAGCGTCCTCTGGCGTGTATTTTTTGATACATGCTCAGACACGAAATTTTTCATCTGAAAATGAATGTACAGTTTCAAACACTGATTTGAAGCTCACAGTGAGAACCGAAGTTACTCAAGATGTCGGTTTTAGACAAAAAAACTTTCATTGGAGGTGCGAAATTTTCCACTAGAAAAGTTACCCTGTCATAGACATTTCAAACTATCGGGTGGAAAATAAATCTGACAGTCAAAGGCAAAATTGTTGTTTTTCAGTCAGCTTTTACATAATTGTGATCACTGCTCGACAGAAGAGCAACGGCAGTGCTTTCATGAACGCTCCCTGTTCGAAATTTTGAAATTCACCTCGTCTCTTCTGTCTCTTAGAGCACTCAAGGAAATGTACAACAAACATTCGCGGGTAGAAATATCGCACTTATTCAAAGTTTAGAGGCTGCTGTGCAGTGGTATTTCTTGGAGCAATTCAATGTTTTGAAGCGATTTATGGAGGACATCTTCAGAAAGGAGTTGTAGCTTCTATGAAAGTCCGATTCAAACCCTGGTTACCCACCTATTTTCTCCAAAAAGTTCATTCGATGGCTCACAGTAGCGCGGAACATATTTTCATACAATAAAAGTTTCCATTTCGAACGGGAAGCATTTTTTTTTTACTGACAAATGAACTGAATCAGTGCCTTATGCACTATCTTCAGACTAAAAAAAGGAAAGAAACAGACGTCCGATGAGAAGACGGAGAATAGTTATGAAAGTATGAAACTCAACTGGACACGTAACATGCCCCGAATGTACGTCACAATACTTAGAAAGCTTGGCCACGAGCAGCACATCGCTGTGAAGTGCACCATTTCACACAGCAGCACAAGGGATCTGCTGCAGTTCACAGCGACGTCCTGTTCGTAGCCTGGTGTTTTACATCTAAAAATGGTGCATAAGGCACTGAAGTTCTGGTCAAATGTGAATATCATAGTTTGCGACCGAGACGGAAATACAAATTTTTATATTAGTAACAGATTGAGACCGCTAAATACCAGCGACGATGAAGCCATTTGAAAATATTAAGCGTAATGTGAGGTCAAGAATTAGAGTAGATACTAACAATTTTACAAATTTTATACAGGAATAGGATCCACGAAACATCTACGATATCTTTGTTCAAAGTTTATCTGCAGACGAGTTTCGGGAAGTTTGTCTCCATTCCTAGTGATGTAAAACGAAAGAAGTAGGTATTATGTCAGTAATAAAAGGTATGAATTGTTACAGATACAAAATTGTAACAATTTTTCTATTGTCATAAAATAATGGGTGTGGTATTACGCCGTGTTCTAAAATAAGGCCAGCGTCACGTCATGATACACTATTAAATTTTGAATTGATCGCAGTTAAAAATAGCCAAATATTAAGAAGTACGTAATATTACATTAAAACTGTCACAGAGACAGAAACATCTGTTCCACGGTGTAGAAGATGCCTGAATATGTGGTATAGCTTACGAAAAAATATGTGCACAAAGTACTATGGAAGTGTGACAGTGTTAATAACCACAACCCGACGTATGATTTAAATGCACCATAGCCACATACATCGTGAAAGTGCTTGATCTGGCTAACATCTTAAAGGCACAGTGCATTTAATTAAAAATGTGTGCTGACGTGCTTACTGGAATCTTTATGTATAAAAGGCAATGTCCCAACTGACTCACTCACTGATTTATCAACGCCCAGCTAAACCGCTAAGGATAGAAATTTGCAGATGGCGTTGTTTTTTTTACAGTAGGCGTCGCCTTAGAAAGGATTTTTCTATATTCCATCACTAAGGGGGGGGGGGGGGTGAGACAGGAGACGAAAAGTTTTGTGAAAGTACGTCGCTATTACGGCAAATCTGAAGCTAGAACTACGAAAACTGGTATTTTGTTCCTCGGTCAGAAATAATACATGTTTCATGACTTTTGGAAAGTAACCCTTATTGGGGTGAAATGCTGGTTGAAGACTTTTTTGAAAATAAATCATTAAAGTATTCTTATAATTACATCTAGGAAAACTGGTATTTAGTTTGTTCATTATTTTTGGAAATTCAACCCCTAAGGGGGTGAAATAGGGCCAGACCGATTAACAGATTCATCATCTCCCAGCCCACACCACTAAGGATAGAAGCTGTAGTTTAGATAGAGTGTTGATCTTATACTGTAGGCGTCATCTAATACGGGACTGCTCAAATAGGGGATTAAAGGCTTTTTCAAAATATCGCTATTAATGCAGTTTTGAACCAATAAATATGAAGACGTATTTCGTTTCACAGTCAGGAATAAAAAAATGAGTGTTTTAGAACTTTTGGAAATTAAACCACTGAGTGGGTAAAATACTGGTTAAACATTTGTTTTGGGAAAAAATTATTACACAAGTACTAAATCATTGTTATAGCGGCGTCTAATAAAACTGACTTCTTGGTTGGCGCTTTGAAAAATGTGTCACTGTTTTTGGAAATTCAAATCCTAAGGGGCTGAAACAGAGGTTGAAAATTTTTAAGTATTTGGTTTTAAAAATTGTTTTAAGGCTCATTCTACGAAAATTGGTATTTCCCTTCTCGGTTGGATATGAAGAGATGTGTGATAGGGGATGAAAGTTTCTATGGAACTATCACCGCAAGAATTCAAAAAAACATGATTAAGAAAAACTTTAGAATATAGATACTAGAAATGTTTTTTTGGTTGGAACTACAAAACCATGTTTCTATGGCCTTCATTAGCATGAAAAGTTTACAAGGCGTTGCAGGGCGTGCACAAGATAAAAGTTAGATTAAAGAAAAGTAAAAACTGTCCACACCATACAATATACAGGAGTGAATCAGTGGGAGCTAAGCTAGTATATTTCTATATTATATTATCATATTAAACAGTGAAGGACATGTTTCTTAACATTAATGTATTTTAACTGTAATGATTTAATAGTTTATTATGAAATGTCATTGGTACTTGTATTAAGAATTACAACACGAAACCCATATGCTTATTTCGTAATTTTAATGTTGTTACAAAATCTCTTACATATAAAAATGCTTACCTTTTGCTATGGACTTAAAAGCATTTTCTTTTCTTTTACAGGATTCAGAATAGAAAAATCTTTCAGAAACAGTCTGCAAATGAATATTCAGTAAAAAGACCTGTAGCTTTCGTTATGAATTCTGTTCTTGTACTAAATTAACAACACAGCTGTATACCCAGGCAAGCCATCCACTACAGGGAATTGCATCAAGACAGGTATTAGTGGTTTTGTAAAGGAGATTTGATTTAACAACAAGGGGGGGGGGGGGGGGGGAAAGAAGCGAATCGTTATGAAGGAAGATAGCTTGTACAGCACGTGTGTTGGATGTCGCTAGTTGCGTTAAATGCGGTGGCGTTTACTCACGTTTTGCGTCGGCAGCCTGCAGCAGCGCCAGCGTGACGGCCAGAGCGAGGACAAGCGCCATGGTCGGGAGTCTAGCGCAGCCTGGCTGGGCGGGGATCTGCTTGGCGGACATCTCTGCTCGGGGTTCGAAGTCGGGCCGGTCTGCTAGGGCGGGTAGGTCGCGCTCGCTCGCTGTCCACAGGACGTGTGGACGCGACGCGCCGGCCGCCGAAGTTTTAAACCGTCCGCGCGCCGCCGGACACGCCCATCGGCCAATAGCAGCTCGCGGCGGCGGCAGAGGTGGTGGTGGTGGTGGGGGGGCTCCCTCAGGCGCGCGCCGTGCTGCTAGTGGGGGAAGGTCGCGCCGGCTGGACGGCGGTGTGGTGGCGACCCCGACAGGACAGCACAGGTGGTCCGTTCTGGTAAGCGACAGCGGGGGCGCAATAGAACAGGAATCACCTGCTATTGGGAGCTGTGTCCCAAAGGTCGCCACGCCACCGCACGATGTGGGCGGTACCGCCGCACTGCCCTCACGGCTGTCAGCGACCACACGTGTAAATCTCAATCTCCACTGGTCAACAGCAACGTCCACTGATTTCACTAGGTGGAACCCCGCAGCTCTTAGATCATACTCATCTCTTATCAGAAAAACACCTATTACCGCCACGTTTCAATGACCACAACTCATTATCAGTCACCTAATTTTTTAAAATGACAGATTTATCGAAAGGAGTTGTAATAGTCTCTTAACCTATCAAAACCAAGGCAGCTTCATTACGCGCACTAGCAACAGGAGGGGGAGGGAACTTGATACCAAAAATTCTTTAATTCTTGTTATGTCAAAAACATACTTTTTAAACAGGTACTGATGTGTGAAGAGGTCCAGAATCCGAAAATACCTTTGAGCACACTGTCAGCAATATCGACACACTTTCAAGAACTTGTTCTACCAACTTTATGATCACCATAACAAAATTTTAAAAATCCATATTTTCTTTATTGTTGTTGGCTTTTACTGTCAACATACTTAATGATATATTGATGTGTAAGTAAAGTTCTGAACCTGGACATATTTAATACGACATTCATTGGGGAAAGTGATATCTCGTGCAGAGACCTAAATTTTTGAGTTAAGTTTAACTGAAAAATTTGAAACATACATGAAATCTGGTAGAGACTTCATTAAAAACAATATTTTTTTCAAAATTTTAAAATATAAAGTACCTGACTATTATTAACTTCAAAAGATGGCCATAAAATACACCCTCTCGAGAAGGTATTGCTATGGTTAAAGAAGTTGATGTTCTTTGGGGTACGTAGTTCACTACACATCTGGTTTAGTTCTGATGCCAGGAACAGAACGAGGAAAGTTACCCTAAGCTTTTCAAGAAATATAAAGATGGGCGCCACATCATCTGCATGGCGACACATTAAAATTCGAGTCCCACAGGATTCGATTATTGGCCTACTGATTTTCTTCCTTTGATAATTCATTTTATCTGAATCAGATGGTAGACTTACCCCTGTTTTCATCATTGATGTGAAGAACAAGCAAACAAGTATAGACAAAGAAAACTGTAAATCGTTTCTGCGAAAATTACTGTTTTGTATAAATGGTCTAGCTGTAAGGAAAGGAAAGAGGAAACTTATAAAAATTTTGCATTACGAAAAATATCCCTCCCGCCCATTAACCTGGTACACGAACAACTAGTTAGAAACGGGATCGAAAGTTCTATGTTCTAGGGTGCATATATAGATGATGAACTAGAACTGGAAAAATCATGAAATAAACCTAGTAAGGCGCTTAAGTTCTTTAGATATAAAAATAACTGACAAGATAGGAGATATACAAAGCAACAAATCAACATATGTTGTAAGATGTCAGGCAAATCCAATATCTTCCATGAAAACCCTGACATGATAAGCAAATCCAGTAGTATGTCGTATAGCTCCGAATAAATCGTGACATTAAATTAACCAAAGTTATACGAGTAACGAGTGAGCAAATGGAATACCACAGACTAACACAAGAATGCCTAAATGCATGTTGTACCTTCCCACCGTGAGGCAGACGCAGTTCTGAGGGGAGAAACGAGAACAGAAGCCGAGAGCAGAACCGTGTTAAGCTAGAAGGCCCTACGATAAGGGACGGATGGACACCCACATCGGCAGCCTACCTCTAAGACTACCACCCGCATGTTTTAGCGTGAGACTTTTTCGCGTCCGTTACGTCAAGGGCCACACCCCCGCCCATGTTAAAAGCTAGAGCCCTCCAGTAAAGCAGTATAGATCTTACGATAACACAAAAAGGGCCACTACCACCTGCAAGTTTAAGCGTGAGACTTTTTCGCGTCTCAGGTACGTCAAGGACCACCCCCCAGCCCATGTTAAAAGATAGAGCCCTCCAGAAGAACAGTATAGATCTTACGATAACGCTAAAGGACCACACCAGCTGCAGGTTTTAGCGTGAGACTTTTTAGCGTCTCTGTTACGTTGCAAACTTTAAAAACATTGCCCCACCACGAAAAGTATAACGTTTCTCATTAAATAGAATTTTTGTAGGCGGAGCTTAAGGTTAACATTGAGACCCTGATTGGTCAAATGAAAACACAGCCAGATAGTTTTTTTAAACCAACTTCGGTAAATTGTAGTAAGGAGAAGTTAGGAGAGAGTTAGTTCCGAGACGGCGAGCTGGATTGCTGGTGCGCCGGCCGCTGTCGCCGACAAGGTAATGAACGCACGCGATGCCGCATAACACCGCATAAAGCTTCACTCAGAACTGCAGAAGACTCATCTGTTACACCCCTTTTTTGCGTAATACTAGTGTCGATCGTTAATTAAAACTCATGGTGTTCACATTTGCCACTTGAAGAACAGATCTGAAACGCGACGATTTTTCTTTTATATAGTTCTTGAGAAGCCACATCAGCCACTGTAATTTACGACAAGTTAGATAAGTAATTAAAGATAACTGAGGGTCACTGTAGACCATTTTGATAGTTTTCTCTTTTGTGAAACTTAAATTAAACCTAGATTATAGATGTGATATGGCATAGGTCATCCTTCGATCGATTGTAGAACTTGGAAACTCATTCAGGGAATATTCGTTCACTTTTTTGTTGAACGCAGTTGGTTTTTACCATCCTGTATTAAAACATTTCCTTTTATCAATAGTGCAATTTATAAACGATGTTTTGTGATTAGAATAAATTTCCAATGGTAAACTTAACTGCTTTTTCGACGTTATTTTACCAGCTACCTAAAAATAGGAAAGCCTTGAACCCCTTCCACTATATTTAGTTAGTATTAAGATTCTTTTACAGGGAGTGCAGTGGAGCTGACGCTGAGATCATTAAGTATTTGGTTATATCATCGCTAGTCTCACTGAACTCTTCTGAATTCTTACCAGCAACAGGTCCCAGGTTCAAACTAGTTAATTCCCTAAAAAACACGCTCAGAGCGTCGTTGCGCGAAAGTGGTAGGGAGACACGATATAGAACAATCAGACACCACCATGAATGTTTAAAGTGTTTCTCTTCAGTGAGTAATGTCTTACGACATATTTATCCAGGGTAATTTCTTGCTTAGACAAAAATTAGTCATGACACAAGGCAAAGTAATTTGAATTATTTTTGGGGTTCACAGATGTAAGTGTTGCAGACATCTCTTTAAGCAGATCTAAATATAAACCACAGCCTCACAATACTTGTATTATTTGCTGTCAACAAGTCATAAGAGACATTCACAAGAATGAGAAATGTTGTGCATTACCTGATAATGAATATAAATTTGGCACAGAAAGAGAGGAGATGTGGAGCTATCAAAGACCTTCATACTCTATCCACTGGAATAAAATGTCTGACAGAGAGATGAAGTGTTTTCAAATGTAGATTAAAGATGTTTCTCCTCAGTTGGTCTTTCAGTACTACAGAGGAATTTCTCAAAACTCCTTTATACAGAAGAAAATGTGTAAATTGCGAACATGTAGACACACAAATATTTTTCATCCTCTTTCTTTCAGAAAAATATCTGCTGAATGTTTGTTAATTGACATGTTTCCCATAACAACGTTCAGCTTGAATATGATCTCTGGAACATGTAACTAACCACAACATGTTTAATGACCTCTCAGGCGAATGGACGTCCCTTAAGTCTCTTGATTTGTTAGGTGTCCAGTCGATTATTTGTGGGTAGTTTGATTGAACGTTAAAGCAGTTAACGTAATACTACCGAAGTAATTTTCATTTTATGCTACTTCATTTTCAACTGACTACATCGATGATTATCAGATTTTATGTAGCGAATTCACATTATCATACAAATCAGTGATCTCTCATAGACTACGATCTGCACACACTTATACGCGTATGTTTGTGTTTTACTCAGTGTTACTTGACTTTGTGGTTGATGTTTTCAGTTGAGGTAAAGCTATAGGTAATAGCATTCCACGATTATGCAGATATTTGCTTCGCCGGCTGGTGCACAGCACTTTGATTGTCACGGCATGACAAAATTGGTCGTAATAAATAAACATCATCAAATGCAGAAGTTTGGAATGAGTTTCAAAATAAAGAGAATAAATTGTTATTCTATGCAACAGTAGTTTATCAGCCAATGTCCCCTTCTCTTCAGCAAAACGGGACATGAAACAAATTGCACCGATAAATGGGAATAATGCGTCGTCCATACTCAATAAACGCCCTGTTAAAACTTACAAGTGATAAAGCTCTGTCACCACGGCAACTGGCTGCAAGAAACATACGCTATGAAAGCGCAGCCAAGTCTGACTCACATGGGACCCTACGTAATTAATTTCGGACGCAGAGTCACTACACGGATATTACGCGATAACAGCTTAGCCCAAACTGAAAGAACTGACACCGTAGTGACTCGCGCGGAACTTTACTTGATGACGACTAAACACAAACTGACTGGCTTCTTGCACAATGCATACATTATGCGGTGCGTACGCCACTTATCATTAAATGTTGAAATGAAAAGTTTTTTAAGAATATTTAGCATATTGCAGCCCCGTCAGCAACTGTGATAGAGTAATATTTTGAAGAATCAGCCTCGGTTGCGCAAATTTTGCGGTCTTTACCAAATTTCGGCTAAATTAATCTAGCCTCCTTCAGAAGCATAAAATTACAACAACATGCCAGAGTAAGTCACAGTCAACATTAAAATAAAAAACCTGTTGTACCGTGGTACCATGTCGAATTTAACTACGTATCTGTCGCTGCCAACCGACCACGTGGTAAAGAGATGCCGAGCCTGGACTTCAGGATTCATAATCATAGTAGTGGAAGTTCAAAAACGTAACGAAATACCTTTTTTTTACATTTGAATTTTCATCATTTTTTCACTTACTACTGGCTGCATTTGTTGCTATAGGTACACTTTTCTTCTTAAGCAAGAGAGATTCTTCGAAAATTTTGCACAGCATACAAACTATAGTCACATGTGTATGAAACTCTAGAGTTTATTTAATTTATGAAGAAATGAATGAACTGTTACATTTTGAACTTCTTTAGAAAAAACTCAAATTTTATAGTCAATTATCTCAATTTTTACCACAGTTTATTAATAGATTTGGAAAATTTTATAGTTTCATACACCTGTAAGTACTGCTTGTATGCTGTGCAAAATTCATCAAAGAATCTCTCTTACTTAGGAAGAAAAGTGTACCTACAGAAACAAATCCAGCCAGTAGTAAGTGAAAAAAAGATGAAATTTTACAAGTAAAAAAACGTAATTTTTCTACGTTTTTGAACTTCCACTGCTATAAGTGTGGGTACTCAATCCTTCCTGGTCATGCTGACCAAGTTTTATGAATTCATTTGTAAAAGTATAGACAGTAGAAATAATGTCCTGTGGTGCCTCTCCTGCTCCAAATCGGCCCGTCTGACGTCCTACCCCTCTCAATTAGTTTTAATTCGCCATGGTACCACGGTACTACAGATATTTTAATTTTGTTGTCGATTGTGACTTACTCTGGCATGTTATAGTAATTTTATGCTCCTGAAGAAGGCTAGATTAATTTAGCCGAAACCTGGTAAAGACCGAAAAATTTGCGCAGCTGAGGCTAAGTCTTCAAAATATTATTTCTTACTTATTGTTTACTTATTTTCTCCAACAGTTTTATGGGTGGTTAGATGTGGCTCGTCACGAATTCCTCTCCCCTGCCAGACTCTTCAATTAACAGCAAGACTTCCCCTAACGTCTTCAACTATTTCTTCGATATCCTCTACAGGTTCCTCAAGTAACATGGACGTTATTTCCTTATGTCTTTACACATGATTTGTCCTCTAGTTCCTTATCCTACCAGTGTTTTCCACATGTTACATTCTTCGCAAATTCTGAAGAGAACGCCATTTATTATCAGTCCACTTAATTTTCAGCGTTCTTCTATAGCACCATGACTCAAAGCGTCTGAATCTCGTCTTTTCTGGTTCCCTCACAGTCAGTGATTCACTTCCACAAAATGCTACATTATCGGAAAATTCCTACTCAAATTGAGACCAACGTTTGATACTAGCAGACTTCTCTTAGTCATTAAGTCCCTCTTTGCCTATAGTAGACTGCTTTTTATGTCCTCTTTGCTTCGTCTGTCATGAGTAAGTGTAGTAGTATTGCACCTTAAATTTGTCCACTACGTCGTGTACAATTCTGATGTTAAGTTAATCGATGATCTCACTTCTCTCATTACTTTCGTCTTTCCCTGGTTTAGTCTCAATCCATAGTATGTGCTCATTAGGCTGTTCATTCCATTAGTCATATTCTGCTACTCTTCTTCACGTTCACCGAGGACAGCAACGTCCTCAGCACATCTTATCATTGATACCCGTTCAACCTCAGTTGTATTCTCACTCCTGAACCTGTGATTTATTTCCATCACTGCTTCTCCTACGTACAGCGTTAGCAGTAGAGACCGAAGACTAAATCTAGTCATTACGTTCCTGGTCTTCCACACTTATTTGTCTGTCTTCGTTCTTGTATGTGTTGTAAATTACTCCCCTTGCAGCCTTGCTTTAATTATCAAATGCATTGTCCGATTGCCGCTGTGGTGCCATTACCTTTCCTGAAGCCTAGCGAATTATCATCCAAAAAATCCTTAGTTTTAATTTCACCTCTGTAGTACAACATGCCAGCCGGAGTGGCCGTGCGGTTCTAGGCACTACAGTCTGGAGCCGAGCGACCACTCCGGTAGCAGGTTCGAATCCTGCCTCGGGCATGGATGTGTGTGATGTCCTTAGGTTAGTTAGGCTTAATTAGTTCTAAGTTCTAGGGGACTGATGACCTCAGAAGTTAAGTCGCACAGTGCTCAGAGACATTTGAACCATGTTTGAACCATTAGTACAACATTCTTGACGTCAGCTTGTATGCATGATCTGTTAAGCCACTGTGCGATAGATCTCGCACTTATCTGGCCTTGCTATTTCGGGACTGTGTGGATGATATTTTTCTGAAACTGATTGCGATCTACGAAACTGGAGATTTGCAAACAACAACATGAGTAGTCGTTTTGTTGCCACTTCCACCAATCATTTTAGAAATCCAGAAGGAATGTTATCAATACCTTCCACCTTATTTGGTTACAAATCTTCGAAAGTTCCCTTAAACTATGTCAATAATAGTGGGTCCCTTCTCCTTTCCTTATCGAGTCCCATATCTTCTTGTATGACGTCGTCACACAGCTCCTCTTCCACACAGAGATCTTCAATACACTCTTTCCCCTGCACACGTAAAACTAACACCTTTGCTATTAAATTCACTTGTCACAATTTGGTTTTCCTATATGATGAATCAGTCTTCCCAAAGATTGTTTCGTGTTCGATTCCTTCAGATTTTTACTGCACCCATTACGCCGTAGCTTCTCTGCACCTCTTCATTCAAATCGCTCTGAGCACTATGGGACTTGACATCTGAGGTCATCATTCCCCTAGAGCTTAGAACTACTTTAACCTATCCAACCTAAGGATATCACACACATCCATGCCCGAGGCAGGATTTGAACCTGCGACTGTAGCAGTCGCACGGTTCCGGACTGAAGCGCCTAGAACCGCTCGGCCACAGCGGCCGGCCCTAAGTGAATTAAGAGATTATGATGAAACATAATGTCTCCGAATTTGTCATTCTGTCCTCAGTATCAGTGGAGTTATTAGGTCATGCGTATTACTCGGCCGCCTTCCCCACTTTGGTGGCGCAAATCTCAATCATGTGCCGCTAGAGGTCTGCGAATTGTAGAGTGTAGCATGGCTGTGTGTAACGTAACAATGTCGGTGTGTAAGGAACAGCGTGCTGTAATAGAAAGAGAGAAAACTCTCCACGCATGAAGCACCCTCTTCCAGAATGACAACGCCGGACCACACACGAGCGCTGCGACATCTGCAACAATCCGACGCCTTAGGTTCGCTGTCATCGATCATCCTCCATATCTTCCCGTCTTGGCCCCATCGGATTTTCGTCTGTTTCCAAACCAAAAGAAGAGCTTCGGCGACTTCATTTGATAGTGATGAAGCAGTACAAGCAGAGACAATATTAACAAACTAATCACTCGTTGGGAGAAATGTCTTTGTCACCAGGGTGACTATGTTGAGAAATAAACAACTGGGGATGAAGAACAAAGAGGCAAATTTTTAGTAACGTTTCTTTTCTTTAAACAGGGTTTTCACAAAATAATTCGGAGGCATTATCTTTCAGAACGCCATTGCTGTAACCTGTCTGGGTCTGGAACTTACTTCTTTCGTTGATCAAATGAACTGTTTCTTCTGTTGTTCACTGTTTCTTCGCAGTTACTTTTCTTGTATCTATATTTGTGTATTCAACGGAAAAGAAAATTGAAGATCTGTTCGATGACGATGATTTGGCTAAAGAAATGTAAAGAAAGCTTCATAATTGAAGCAAGACTGAAGAAAAATCAAGACACAATCATAGGATCTGTCGACCTGAAAAAGCTTTCGACAGTGTAAAATGGTGCAACATGTTCGCAGTTCTGAGAAAAACAGGAGTAAGCTACAGGAAAAGACGGGTAATATACTGTATATATCATAACCACCAGGAAGAATAAGACTTGAAGACCGAGAGCAAAGTGCTCGGAAGAAAAAGGAGCAAAGATAGGAATGTCGTCTTTCGCCCCAACTGTTAAGTATTTACATCGAAAAAGCAATGATGGGAATAAACGAAAGTTTCAAGAGACTGATTAAAATTCAGGCTGAAAGGATATCAGTAAGATTCACTAGTAACAATACTTTCTCTGGTGTGAATGAAGAATTACGAAATACATTGAATGAAATGAACAGTTGGATGAGCACAAAAATAGACAGATTAAGCCAAAGAAAGGTGAAGGCAATGAGAAGTAGCAAAAACAAAAATATTAACATCTAAATCGTCGATCACAAAGTAGACGAAGTTTAAGGGGGTAGGACACGAAACGGGCTGACTTGTAGCAGGAGAGGCACCACAGGACACTTTAACTTTCACTGTCTATACTTTCGCAAATAAATTCGTAAAACTTTGTCAGCATGACCAGGAAGGATTCAGGATTCACACTCATAGCAATGGAAGTTCAAAACTATAACAAAATAATTTCTTTAAATGTGAAATTTCATTATTTTTTACCTACTATTAGCTGCAGTTGTGCTACAGGTATACTTTTCTTCCTAAGGATGAGAGATTCTTGAATGAATTTTCCACAACACACAAACCATACTTACAGGTGTACGAAACACTATAATATATTTAATCTATAAAAAATTAATGAGCTGTTGTATTTTAAACTTCACGTTTAGAAAAAACTCAAATTTTATAGTTAATCATCTCAATTATTACCACAATTATCAATAGATTTGGAAAATTCTAAAGTTTTGCATTAAGGAATTTGTGTTTAATAAGCAGTTTAATAAGTTCTTATATAATATATCTGAAAGAATATTGCGCCAATATGGTAGATAAGCATTTTATTTATTTATTTATTTTACCTAGCAAGATTAGGGCCTTCAGGCCCTCTCTTACACCTAACCAGGCATACTCAGATTGAATGAGTTACAGTTTCTACAGAACATTAAGGACATAACGTATTATACAGTATTGATGTTAAAGAAAAAGTAGAGATTATAACAGTAGTACAATGATAATTATAACAATCAAAAAATAATTATATCAATAATAATAATGACTATGTATAGGAAAGTAAACATACGAGGGTCAGTCAAAAAGTAATGCCTCCTATTTTTTTTCTACGTTTAATTGTCAGGAAATTTAAATGCAATTACATAGGTTGAAAACCACAACATTGAGGATCATTTTGTCATTTTTCAATGTAATCTCCGCCCATCTGTACAGTTTTGGTCCATCTTTGAACAAGGGCATGTATCCCAGCACGGTAAAAATCACAGCTCTGCTTCCTAAGCCATTGACGCACGGATGTTTTGACGGCCTCCTCATCTTCCAAATGAATCCCACGATGAGCTTCTTTTAGTGGCCCGAACAGATGGAAGTCTGATGGTGCCAGGTCAGGGCTGTATGGGGGATGAGGCAAAACTTCCCATCCAATTTTGACACTCTCTTCAAAGGTGTGACGACTGGTGTGTGGTCTTGCATTGTCATGCAAAAGAAGAACATCTGCCATTGATTTTGTTGGGCGAACTCGCTGAAGACGTGCTTTAAGTTTTTTGAGGGTTGTGACGTATTGAACAGAATTTATTGTGTATCCCTGCTCCAAAAAATCAACCAGAATCACACCCTCTGTATCCCAGAAAACTGTTGCCATAACTTTCCCTGCCGATCGCACAGTTTTGAATTTTTTCTTCCTCGGCGAGCTTGTGTGACGCCACTCCATTGACTGTCTTTGATTCGGGTTCAAAAAAATGCACCCATGTTTCGTCCCCGGTCACAATTTTTTTCAGAAACTCATCTCCCTCCAAACGGAAGCGCTGCAAGTGTTGGGAGGCTATTGTTTTCCTTGCCTCTTTATTCTGATCGGTTAACATTCTTGGAACCCACCGTGCACAAAATTTTGAGTACCCCAATTGTTTAATAATCGTGATCACACTGCCTTTACTAAGAGAAATAATGCGACACACTTCATCTGCAGTCACCCGACGGTCACCACGAATGATGTCATCAACTTGCTGAATGTTGTGTGGAGTCACTACACTCACCGGCCTGCCGCTCCGATTTTCGTCAGTCAACGGTGTTTGCCCTTCAGCTTCCTTACAACGACGAACCCATCGTCTAACAGTGCTGACATCCACTGTCACAACACCATACACCTTCTTCAGTCTTTCATGAATGCGTATGGGCGTTTCACCTTCTGCATTCAAGAATTCAATCACACAACGCTGTCTCAAACGAACATCGATGTCGGCCATCTTACAAACTTCTGCTGTGCTGCCACCTGTTGACACAGAAAGTTACTACTGCCGTGGATTGCAGAAGAAGGTTTGAGGAATGGCGCCAAATTCAAATTTTTCACTTAACTTAATTTTTTTAAGTAGAAAAAAAATGGGAGGCATTACTTTTTGACCGACCCTCGTACTTTTCTTTGTGAATGTCAGTCCTATTGTTAGTTGGGAATTTTCTCGTTATGTTCTTGCAGCTTGTGAGTTACTCTCATCGAGCAGAGACATAAGACGATAGAATGGGATGAAAGAGATATATAAGAGGTAGATAGGTTAGAGAAAGAGAAATAGAATGGTAAAATTCGAAGCTGTGATGGAGAGGAGAAAGAAAGAGCTGAGAGGGGCACAACAATGGTGGCTATACCGTCCCTGATATGTAAGTTTTGAGTTCCCTTTTGGTAGGACTGGCTACCGTCTTAACAAAAAACCGGGTTAAGTTTCACATCATAGAGTTTGAAAAAAGACGTGCGACATCCACACAGAAACGCTAAAGAAAAAAAAGACTGAGCAACAGATCGAAAGAAAGAAAATAGTTGTGGTTAAAACACGGGATCGCGAGTTCGGTTCCCGACCGGTTCGGAGAGTTTATCCGCTCGGGGTTGGATGTCACTTTGACCACGTCATCATTTCACTGTCATCGAGATGCAAGTCACGGCAGTGGCGCCGAATAGAAAGAACTGCTGCAGGTGGGTGGACAACCATACGTAGCGTCTTCCGGCCAATTTCATTCCACTTTTCACAGCAAAAATATTCAAATAACACAAAAGTTATTATTTAGGATACCAACAGATAGCAGATAAGTGCACGCAATCAGCTTGGAACAGTCATGCTGCTCTGGCTACTAACAGATGGCGCGATGATGCAATTCCTAGAATAAAGCGAGGACGGTACTTTATGTGTACAGTTAACTGATCATATCTTTTAATTAAATTGTGCCATACCCTTCTCTTCTTCTCTCTTCCCCTCCCTCCCTGTCCCAATAGATTCATTATCTCTTCACCAGACATCCGATTCACCCTTCTAATCTTCAATATTCTGCAGCAGCAGCACAGTTCGAAACGCTTCTACCCTCCTCTTAACCTTTCACACTACATTTTTCGCTTCCATATTAGTTTGAGAAAAGACTTTCTAACACGTTAAATTTATATTCTGTGTTAAGATATTTGTCTTTTGCAGAAACACATTTCTTTTTATTACCAAGCAACAATTTCTACGCTCTCTAAGTCCGCCAACGTGAGTTATTTTGCTCCCCAAGTGTTTGTCACTCAGTACCAACTTTAGTGTCTCATTTGCCCAATCTAATTCCTCTAAATCGACTTATTCATTTCTATTACGTTCATTACCCTAGTTCTAATTTTTAGAGTTCCGTATCTCAATCTTTAAAAACGGAGCCCTTATGGCTTATAGGATCAATTTATTGTCCGTTCATCTGTCTGGCTGTCAAAAACTCTTTTCCTCAGGAACGGCGGTGCGGTGTAATAAATTGAAGCGTCTAACTTAACACACTGAAGAGCTAAAGAAACTGGTACACCTGCCTAATATCTTATTGAACCCCCGTAAGCACTCAGAAGTGCTGCAGCACGACGTGCGAAGGACACTAGAGAGGTGGGGAGGAGGGGGGGGGGGGGAGGGAGATCTCTAAACGGCCGTTGCAAGGTTTCCCAGATATTCTCAATGATGTTCATGTCTGTGGAGTTTGGCGGCCAGTGTTTAATCTCAGAAAAATATGCCTGGAAGCTCTCTGTAGAAATTCTGGACGTGTGGGGTGTCGCATTGTCCTGCTGGAATTGCCCGTCAGAATGCTCAATGGGCATCAGTGGATGCAGGTGATCAGGCAGGATACTTACGTATGTGTTACCTGTCACAATCGTATCTGGACGCATCAGGAGTCCCGTATCACTACAACTGCAAACGCCCCATACCATTACAGAGCCTCCACCAGCTTGAACAGCCCCCGGCTGACATGCAGGATCTATGGATTCGTGAGGTCTCCATACCCGTACACGTCCATCTACTCGATAAAATATGAAAGACTCGTCCGACGAGGCAACATGTTTCCAGTCATCAACAGTCCAATGTCGGTGTTGACGGGCCCAGGCGAGGTGTAAAGCTTTGTGTTGTGGATGATATTTCGTTGAATGGTTCGCACAGTGACGTTGATGACTCAGCATTGAAATCGGCAGCAATTTGCGGAAGTATTGCACTTCTGTCACGTTGAACGGTTCTCTTCAGTCGTCTTTGATCCCGTTCTTGTTGGATCATTTTTCGGCCACAGCTATGTCGGAGATTAGATGTTTTAGCGGATTCCTGATATTCACGGTACACTCGTGAAATGGTCGTATGGTAAAACCCCGACTTCATCGCTACCTCGGAGATGCAATGTCCCATAACTCGTGCACCGACCGTAATAGCACGTTCAAACTCACTTAAATCTTGATAACCTGCCATTGTAGCAGAGGTAACCGATCTAACAATTGCGCCAGACACTTGTTCTCTTATATTGGCATTGCCGACCGCACCGCCGTATTCTGCCTGTTTACACATCTGTGTATTTGAATTCGGATGCCTATGCCATTTCTTTGGCTCTTCAGTGTACAATCAAAAGATACGACAATTTATGTCCTTTTGATACTCGCAAACTCATTCAACATAACGTATGAGGCGCTTCCCGTTGGTACAGAATCATGGAATTCGGCAAGAGGAAAGGTTTTACAGTACAAGTAAAGGGAAAAATCCGAAATTGTTTATTTGCAATTGTATCACGCGAAAAGAATTTGTCATTTATTATACGACTCCAAAATTGAAATTAAAGCATTCTTTAAAATCTTGGAATCCTGTCTGTATACATATAATAAAGTTTGGGCGGAACCCTTAGGGCCAGTTCTTTATGTCCATCTTACAACTTTTTTCATAACACTGCATATCCTGTTCAGCTTCTCTTCCGAGTCGTTTGTCGGTAAACTTCAAAAACCCAATTTTTTCCCTCCCTGAAATTCTTAATTTTTTTCCTTATTTGTTCTTTAATTTTTATCCCTGATCTTTAACTCCTTTTCCTAAATTGCATTTCTTAAATTCCGTTTCCTACATTATTATCCCTGATCTTGAATTCTATTTCCTAAATTTCGTTTTGTTTCCTTTATTGCCTATTACACGCACAGACCGAAAAATCTTCTACTCCAGACATGAAAAAGTTTCCATTAAACATGATGAAGAAATAAAAGGTGTCTCGTTATTATATGAAAATCCACCGCAAGGAGATTCTTTGGGGACAATAAATACGGAAACGTATGTATTTTTGGCCCTACAGTGATTTTTACGGCACCTAGGTGCCCATGTTGGGTCATGACATAAAACGAATACGTTGTTTCCTGATGCGGAGGCAACCCGCATAACCGCTCTGTATTTCCGGCTACATGAAATCCTGGCGAATGCACCAGTGCAAATGCATATTGCCTTAGGATACTGACACACGCTTCCACGACGGCAGTTTGCACTGCGTAACAACCAAGCATTCATTTTCCAAATTAAAAATAATTGATGTATACTTTAGCGGTCAAAGTAGGTCTTACTACGAGAGCGCACTTTTTATTGGCCTTAGACGTTACATCTTGAGGGGTAACGGAATGGCGTTTCAGTTTAAATCTTGTATATAGCGCCACTAGAAGTAATTTACTTTATTTTTTAAATAATTGCTTGCGCAACAATTTATTTGATAGAGAATATGGTTGCATCCTTAGCTGTAAAACCTGTCATCACAGCAGTCTGCCTATTATAGTTACGTAGACAGTAAAACAAGTACTGAAAGACTTGGCAGACATCGATCTACTTGGGAAGTGTTTGCATGACAGGACACAGGGTACAAATGAGTGTGTGGATAGTGTCATTTGGACTCGCTTACCAAAAGTAGTGTTTGTGACCATATCTACTTCACACTTTGGAGTGCATCATGTCGTTGCTACTTTCAATCAAGGCAACATTATATAAATGTGAAATGCTGCAATCTGTAGGATAGGATGTAGGCTGTCGCACTGTTGAGGCAATGGGAAATCTGGAGAGCGAGACACTGAGACATGTAGAAAGCAAGCTAAAGGTGATCTACAGGGATCCAAGACAAACTAAAAAAAATGCCAAGTGCAAATTACCATTCGAAGATGAAGAGGACTGATGATCCAAGCCATGCAGTAGGGATGTTTAGATACCTCAACTTTGGACTGCGTTATGTGGCAGTTTAATTTTTCCAATATAAAAAAATACATTTCCTCAGCTTCAGCTCAAAATATGAAATTTTCGGAACACACACTGATATATATTTTGCATCACCTGAAGTTCATTTTAATAAGGATAGAGCTGTTTTTAACATTTTACCAAGAAAATATAACTGAAATTTAAAAGAAAAAAATCAAGCTTACATGAAAAAATTCATATCATCGTGTAAAAGACTTACTATGAAATTCCTATAACTTCAGCAGTTGCACAAAGTGTGTCGCTGATCACTAAAAATTTCAAAGCTTTTTACATGTGTAATTTCTGAACCCAGTTTTATCCGAATAGGGGTTTCCTCTTCCGCTTAAGAAGTAGTGCATACTGTTTTCACGTTACAAAGTTATAGGAAATTGCAGGTTGCATATCCTTTCATGCTTAAAGGGCTGTTGCCTTTCTACCATCGGGTTGTGTGGTGAAGGATCTTGAATACGAAACTTCCTGGTAGATTAAAACTGTGTGCCGGACCGATACTCGAACTCGGGACCTTTGTCTTTTGCGGGCAAGTGCTCTACCATCTGAGCTTCTGTGAAGTTCGGAAGGTAGGACTCGAGGTACTGGCAGAATTGAAGCTGTGAGGTCGGGGCGAGAGTCGTGCTTGGGTAGCTCAAAACGGTAGAGCTCTTGTCCGTAAAAGGCAAAGGTCCCGAGTTCGAGTCTCGGTCCGGCATACAGTTTTAATCTCCCAGGAAGTTTCATATCAGCGCACACTGCCCTTATGATAAGTTTAGTTGTCTTATCACGCGCTTTCACATTTATCGTAGGATAATAGTCAAATGGAAAGGCAGGTAACATGTAATTTACGTGAGAACGAAGACGGAGGAATATGTATTCCAGAAGCTTTCGTAACAGAATGCGGACAAAGTTGGGATGCTGTCTTTCTCCGCCGCTGTTCAGCCCGTACATCGAAATACCAATGATGCAATTAAAAGAAAAGTTAAAAAGTAGAATTAAAATTCATGGGTAAAGGACATAAATCACAAAATTTGCTAATAACTTTGTTATCCTGATAAAAAGTAAGGAACGACTGCCGGATCTGAGGAACAGAATGAACAGTCATAATCACAGGACACAGGCTGAGTGTAAATCAAAGACAGGGGAAAATAACGAGTAGTAACAGAAGTGAGGTTGTGTTTAGATGACATTGTCAGCAGGAGAGCGATTTCTGAATTTGAATAATGCAATCTTCTTACTAGAGAGGTTTATTTGCCTGCATCTCAAAGCAGATATGGAGATTTAGGGTGCAGATGACGTGATCATTGGTACCTTAATGTGTATCGACTTCACTGTGTTAGTTGTTTTTTTCTGTGCGTCTAACCATCTTCCCACAAACACTTCACATTACTTACTACCTGATGTGTTCTGCTCACTCGTAACTGCATTACAGAGTGGACTATGCCTGCCAGTATAGACTAACCGTTTTGCATCCACCCGTCCACGCTTCAGCACCCGACCTGCTGCACAGGGGAAAATAAGCTTTAGCGTCTTCCTCTTACACCATGTAGTTGATGGTACTAACCAACTTAAAAACATACTACTCCTAACAGACGTAGTTATTCGTGTGCATATAAAGTAAATTCTAATGTTATGTTCTTCATCACTCTGTCCTTAGTCACGAATAAAAATATCTGCCTTTGTACCACTAAAACACTGTATATAGGGACTACTAGTTGCGGGAAGTTGAAGTGTCTCCTCGAGATCGTGTACGTATATAGACCAGTGTGTCATCCTTGTGCAGTGCACAGTCATTTAGTCATGGACATACCTGGGAACAACTCACCGAAGAAGACGCACCTGTGTAACGTTATTGAATAATCTGTAACGTTACACTGGAGAGTCTTCTTCAGTAGGCTGTTCCCAGATATGTCCATGACCAAATGTGTACTACACAGAATGACACAATGGTCTATGTATCTGCACGATCTCAAGATGGCACTATCTTCGCGGAACTAGTAGTCTCTATATACATATATTTGTTACGATTTGGGCAAATAAACGTCTCTGGTAAGAAGATAACATTATTCAAAAATGAGATGGGGGGATAAATTTAACATCAAAATTAGAGAACACCTAGTAGTAGGAATTCTGGTCCCATGGAAGCAAGCTAACCCACGATGGAAGAAACGAGGAAGATATAGGAACTATACTGTCACAGGAAAGGAGGGCATTTCTGGCAAAGAGAAGTCTACTCGTATCAAGCATCGGCCTTCACTTGAGTACGAAATTTCTGAGACTGAGCGTTTGAAGATAGTATTATATAGAAGTGGGCTGTGATAAAATCCGAGATGCAGAGAATCGAAACAATCGAGTTGCGGTGATATAGCTTGTTAAATATTGGGTGGACTGATAAGAAAAGAGGAAATCCCTTGGGGAAAAGAAGAGGAGGAGGAAGAAATGTGAAAAACGTTGGAAACATATGCCCTGCTTTTCCACCAATCCACAAAGCCTCTATTATTGCCGAATACCTGGATTCCTCTCCCTCTGAATTCACCGGGTCACTTTTGTGTGTGCACAAATACAGTTTCATCTCCTAGTGTTAACATTCTCCTATTTTTGTTGTACGTTTGTCCCGTATTCACGTAGGATGGGAGCGGTAAATTTAAGAGGTGCCCTTCCTGTTACCACCTCGTTCCACGCTGTGGCGTATTATACACTGAAGACCCAAAGAAACTGGTAGACCTGCCTAGCATCGTGTAGGACCCCCGCGAGCACGCAGAAGTGCTGTAAATATTTGTAAAGAGTGCAGCCATGTACACCACTGACACATGGACGAGAAACAGAGTACATTAGAATAAAACCTTTTGAAATGTCATGCTACAGAAGAATACTGAAGATTAGTAACTAGTGAGGAGGTACTGAATAGAACCGGGGATAAATTTGTGACACAACGTTACCAAATGAAGGGATCGGTTGATAGGACACATTCTGAGACACAAAGAGATCACCAGCCTAGCACTGGAGGGACGTATGGGGGATAAAAATCGTAGAGCGTGACAAAGAGATGAGAACAGTAAGCAGATTCAGAGGGATGTAGGTTGCAGTAGGTACTAGGAAATGAAGATGCTTGTACAGGAGTAGCATGGAGAGCTGGATCGAACCAGTCTTTAGGCTGAAGAACCCAACAACAACCACCAACAACAACAAAAACAAGTACTGCTTGTGTTCGATGTACAGAGGGTTAAAAGTGGGTGTTTCATTCGTCCCTGTGTTCTGGACCTTTCCCAATACCAGAACATGGGGGAAATCTCTCGCTGTTATCATTCAGAGGTGTTACCCCATCTTTTATTCTATAGGCAAAGAGAAAAATGTCATCCACCGCATCTGCAACGATCGTACTGAACTGTAATTAAATGACAAAATTTAATCCCACATTTCCGAAACTAATATGGCACTGGCGAACTGCAAAGGAAAACTCATGTGAATCGGTACAGCAATAGGGTGGCCGAATTATTGTGATCGTTGCAAAACTTATCTATTCAACATTGTTAAAACTTTAAAATTCCGAAGAGAATATTATTAAGAAAATCAATAAAGATATAACGTCCGAAGCTGAGAAGAAATTACTTGTTTACTTAAAACTCTGTCATGGGATAGTATCACCACGGGAGTACAAAGGTTAAAATTTATGAATCCGTTATGACTCCCTGGCACCCACACTTAGGGCACAAATAAAGGTACAGAAATATGGCTATCTGGTCCGTCTAGTGTTGGCTGGTAGGAGCAGTCTTTTCTATCAAGTAGCTGGTAAAATTCCTGCAGTTTCTTAAAACCCATTATTAATTCTACATCCAATTTTCTATTGAAAATAGTTTGGAACTTGTCAAAATTAAAATACACCAATAACCGATGAAAGGAAATTTATTTCTCTGGATATCGTCAACTTATAAACAAACATACCTATTGACAAAACTATGCACATAATTTAGCGTAATTTAATGGAACAAAACAGACTTTCTAAAAGACAAATAGATGCATTTATTAGGCTACTTACTATAATTCTGAAATTTAACTACTTCAAATTTAATAGAGACACTTATTTTCAAAAAGACGGTATAACTATGGGGAGCTCAATATCTGGAATGCTCCCTAATATATTTAATAATTATCTAGAAAACAGAACCTTTTATGAAAATCCATAATGGGTAGACAAAATTGCATACTACTTCAGAAAGGTAGACGATACCCTGCTGTTCAGAAAGGGTAGCGAAGATTTCATCAGCACTACAGTATCCATTTTTAACAATTTACATCAAACGATTAAATTTACATGCGAGATTGAAACAAATAGCTCTACTGCTTTTCTAGATCCATCAATTCGGAATGAAAATGGCAGTCACACATTTAGTGTATTTCAGAAAGAAACTTGTACCGACGGTATTTTGGATATTACGTCAAACTACCCAGTTCAAAATAAGAAGGCATTTTTCAATGTTGCTATCAATCGGATGTTCAAAATTCCGTTTCAAAAGACGAGCACGATTACGACATGGCAAAAGTGAACACCTATCCACATCTTGTAGGTAATATATATATATATATATATATATATATATATATATATATATATATATATATATATATATATATATATATATAGACATAGCTAATGAATACAAAAATGGCCTCTTTCAATAAAATGGTTTCTAAAGAAAAGTTAGTTTGTTTACCTTACTATGGAAAATTGAGAACAATGTGACAGGGTCTTTTGCAACCAAAATTAACTTAGGATTTATCTTGCAACAAACTGTGAACACACAAAGTCTACGTCATGCTGCTCTAGTTTATAAGATTTATTGTCCGGACTCAGACCTGTTACGTCGGTCAGACAGGAAGTAGACTTGAAATTAGGTTCGGGGAACACGTCACGTCGGATAGAAAAGGTGCCACGGAGAAATCGAGTATGGATGCTCATTTAGTTACAACAAAACGTAAGTTGACGACTTTGACATCTAATGTTAGGTTGCTGCATAAGTGTGTCATCAAAAAATATTAGCTGCAACATGATTAATGAGTCGTCATTATGAACAATGCGCAATTATGAGAATTATTTGAAAGGTGTTTGCAAGGAAACAGTGAAGGATACGACCCGGGTGGTGGTGGGGGGGGGGGGGGTGTACGAAATAGATCCTCCCTTCTTCCCAATATGTAGCAGCCATTAACGTAATACTGTACGGATACGATGGTTGTAATATTGAACGTATAAACCTTTTCCACGTTACATTGGTTTATATGCATATACACTACTCGCCATTAAAATTGCTACACCACGAACAAGACGTATTACACACGCGAAATTTAACCGACAGGAAGAAGATGCTGTGATATGCAAATGATTAGCTTTTAAGAGCATTCACACAAAGCTGGCGCCGGTGGTGACACAGCAACATGCTGACATGAGGAAAGTTTCCAACCGATTTCTCATACACAAACAGCAGTTGACCGGTGTTGCCTGGTGAAACGTTGTTGTGATGCCTCGTGTAACGAGGAGATATGCGTACCATCACGTTTCCGACGTTGATAAAGGTCGGGATGTGGCCTATCGCGATTGCCGTTTATCGTATCGCGACACTGCTGCTCGCATTGGTCGAGATCCAGTGACTGTTAGCAGAATATGGAATCGGTGGGTTCAGGAGGGTAATAGGGAACGCCGTGCTGGACCCCAACGGCCTCGTATCACTAGCAGTTGAGAAGACAGGCATCTTATTCGCACGGCTGGAACGGATCGTGCAGCCACGTCTCTATCCCTGAGTCAACAGATAGGGACGTTTGCAAGACAACAACCGTCTGCACGAACAGTCCGACGACGTTTGCAGCAGCATGGACTATCAGCTCGGAGATCGTGGCTGCGGTTATCCTTGACGCTACATCAGAGACAGGAGCGCCTGCGATGGTGTACTCAATGATGAACCTGACAAAACGTATTTTTTTCGGATGAATCCAGGTTCTGTTTACAGCATCATGATGGTCGCATTCGTGTTTGGCGACATCGCGGTGAACGAGTATTCATCATCGCCATACGGGCGTATCACCCCGCTTGATGGTATGGGGTGCCATTGGTTACACGTCTCTGTCACCTCTTGTTCGCATTGACGGCAATTTTAACAGTGGACATTATATTTCAGATGTGTTACGACCCGTGGGTCTACCCTTCATTCGATCCCTGCGAAACCCTACATTTCAGCAGGGTAATGCACGGCCGCATGTTGCATGTCCTGTACGGGCCTTTTTGGATACAGAAAATGTTCGACTGCTGCCCTGGCCAGCACATTCTCCAGATCTCTCACCAATTGAAAACGTCTGGTCAATGGTGGCCGAGCAACTGGCTCTTCACAATACGCCAGTCACTACTCTTGTTGAACTGTGGTATCGTGTTGAAGCTGCATGGGTAGCTGTACCTGTACACGCCATCCAAGGTCTGTGTGACTCAATGCGCAGGCGTATAGAGGCCGTTGTTCTGTGTTCTGATTTCTCAAGATCTATGCACCCAAATTGCTTGAAAATGTAATCATATGTCAGTTCTAGTATATCATCTGCATTTCTTCTTGGTGTAGCAATTTAAATGCCAGTAGTGTACGTCGTTAATAACAGCAATTCAGTATATGAGTTTTATCTGTTTGAAGTGCCACAGAGGTCAGTACTCTCTACATCCGTTACAAAATGACAAATCACAACAACTCTCTATCTTGCTGATATTGGGCACCATCCATGAACTATTCAGTAAGTAAGGGGAACTACGTACCTCGTTGCGATGATTAAACAAAGAGAAAATTAGTACGAAAGATAAAATATTTAAATCAAATCAATTATAATAGTCGTAGCATACGTCATGTGTCTCCATGTGTTTTTAAAGAATAATAAAATACTAGCTCACAAGGAGTGAAACAGACATTTCTTACATCTTCTAATGTTTACTGTTAAATGAAGCAGTAAATCAGACAGCAACGTGGATAATTTTGCCTGTATTTTATTTTCTGTTATTCGTTTGTAACTATTTATACTATCGCCTGATTATGTTCTTGTATTTTTTAGCATTTTTGATAATGGCTAGCCTGCCGCGGTGATCTCGCGGTTCTAGGCGCACCGTCCGGAACCGCGCGACTGCTACGGTCGCAGGTTCAAATCCTGCCTCGGGCATGGATGTGTGCGATGTCCTTAGGTTCGTTAGGTTTAAGTAGTTCTAAGTTCAAGGGGACTGATGACCTCAGATGTTAAGTCCCATAGTGCTCAGAGCCATTTGAACCATTTTGATAATGGCTAGTTACCAGCTGAACCTAGATTTGCATTAATAAAGCCTGAAAAGAAAGGACGACTTCTTGTTCTCCATTGTTTTGAAAATCATATCATAGTCGAGTGCATTCTACATTCCTAATGGAAGGTAAAGTCGAACGAATGAATTGTTCTCCAGGAATAGTTCGAGTAAGAGGAAGGACTGACATGCGGTACTGGAGTTGCAGACTAAATGTAAGTAAAGAAAAGTTTTTTTCGTTAAGTTTTGGTCAAAATTGGTTAAAACATAATTTTCATTCCGGCATGTTTGATTAGCTGTTTTGACTTCAGATTTGCGTTCAGCGAATCAAAAATATATAATAAATAGAGTTTTATGCAAAATGAACTAACAATAAATATGAAAGTTTTCCCTAAATTTCACACAGTTTTTCACGAGAAACGATATTCAAAAACTGTGTACAGCATAAAATATAAACGTTTCAACCTCTTAACTCCTATGTTTAACCTTCAGAAAAGTAAACACTTTTCCTGGGATCTTATACCTATAATAAATGAAATTTGTTAGTATTAACTATTTTTTTGGAAAGTCGTAAAGAGTGAAAAAAACTAAACTCGAACTTAAATTTAACGGTATGGTGCCAACTCGTACTTTAAGGTTATTTCGTTGTGGTTTGGTATAAGCTCCTATAAATTTAATGTAGTATCGATGGATGTTATCCATTTTTGATTTCAGGTATCTCCTGAAGGACCACGCTGCACGCAGTCAGAGTACTTCAAACTCGCAGGACCTTGATCAAAGCATAATTACGGACACCATTCGGTCTTTTTTGTATTGAGAATCGAAAATAAAGTTCAAAGTATGATCAATCATAATCTCCAAATAGAACATTTGTATGTCTACCCATTGTCTTCTAAAAATTTCCTTACTGTGGCTATTTTTTGTTCATTTGAATGAGAACCTGGACTTCGGCTAAAACCCATTTCGGGTTTTCACCCACCGTCAGTCAGCGTAACACAAATTTGAGTCTACATTAACTACGTAGTTATAACATCGACAGCAAATTGGACGCTGAAGCTGTTTTCCTACTATGCTTGTTTTTATTCCAATTTTTGCCCTTATGGATGTTGTACAAACATTTCTTTCTTTCTGTTTTGCACAAATGCAACCCAGTATCTGCCACTAAGTGTTTGTGCCATAAGGGTGAAAACCGGAATAACAAACAGACTACAAAAGGCCGCTGCAGCATCCAATTTGCTGTCGACGTTGTGACTGTGTACTGACTGAAGACTCAGATCTTCAGTACGATAACTGAAGATGTGAGAGCTCGAGCTTAAATACTAAAACAATACACAATGTATGGTTGCTGTATTTACTAAAATAATATAATCCACAGTCTCAGAGATCAACAGCCAGTTAAGTGGATAAATTATTGCAATCACAAGTTTTAGAATAAGATCTGTGGACACGTAATGGGCTGGTAAGTGGAAACACGCGTGCCTACATCGTATTTGCAAACCACCTCATATAATAGAAAAACTTACTGGCATAAAGTAGCCAGTAAGCAGTAATAATAATCTATAGACATCTAATGCTTACCTACCACAACACGAAAAAATCCACTACAGTAACTTCTTACATACGATACGTCACCCTTCTCACTGGAAGAATTTTTTTTTTTATTATACTTTACTCCTAAATTTCCATTGATTATTTTTGCCTGCTTACGATTTCCAAGAAACCTGCGATTCCAGTCCACAGATTCCGACATATATAACTATGATTGTTTCCATTCTCAGAATGGCACAAAATTCTCATTTCTTGTACTAAACTTATCAGTTTCTCACAGCGCATATTTCATGTGTGCATGTGTGACAAAATTCACCGATTCGACAGAAGAAAGCAAACTGGTATCATTTTCATGGATCGTGGCCCGAAGTCTGTACGTTCGGTCGACGAGAACTGCTGCAATGTGACTGACGTACTGATTTTAAAAGAAGGGCGGTCTTTCGAGCATGTCGGTCGTCGGTGGAATCTAGTGGTGTCTGCGCCACTGTGTCCGAAGTCCAAAGTCTGCGCATTCGGGCGATGATACCGGTTCAAATGGCTCTGAGCACTATGGGACTTAACTTCTGAGGTCATCAGTCGCCTAGAACTTAGAACTGCTTAAACCTAACCAGCCTAAGGACATCACACACATCCATACCCGGGGCAGGATTCGAACCTGCGACCGTAGCGGTCGCGCAGTTCCAGACTGCAGCGCCTAGAACCGCTCGGCCATCCTGTCCGGCCCAAGATGATATCGGCTCCATTGTGTAGATTAGATTAGAGATTCGACTATATTAATACTTGTTCCATAGATCATGAATACGACAGTTCGTAATGATGTGGAACGTTTCAGGTTACTAAAAGATGTCTGATGTCTGTAGAAGATATAACTTTGTACAAAATATTGCATGACACTAATGTTTTTTTTTCCTCCCTTAATTTATATCTAAAAATTCAGCCAATGAGTAGAAGGAGTTGTCGTTTACAAATTCTTTTAATTTATTTTTAAATGTTGGTTGGCTATCTGTCAGGATTTTGATGCTGTTTGGTAGGCGGCCAAAGACTTTTGTGGCAGCATAATTTACCCCTTTCTGTGCCAAAGTCAGATTTAACCCCGTATAGTGAAGATCATCCTTTCTCCTGGTGTTATAGCTATGCACACTGCTATTACTCTTGAACTGGGCTGGATTATTAATAACAAATTTCATAAGTGAATATATATACTGTGAGGTTACTGTGAGGATCCCTAGATCCTTAAATAGATGTCTGCAGGATGACTGTGGGTGGGCTCCAGCAATTATTCTGGTTACACGTTTTTGAGCAATGAATACTTTTCTACTCAACGATGAATTACCCCAGAATATGATACCATACGAAAGCAGTGAATGAAAGTAGGCATAGTAAGCTAATTTACTGAGATTCTTATTACCAAAATTTGCAATAACCCTAATAGCATACATAGCTGAACTCAGACGTTTCAGCAAACCATCAATGTGTTGCTTCCAGTTTAACCTCTCATCAATGGCCACACCTAAAAATTTTGAAATTCTACCTTAGCTACAGACTTCTGTTCAAAGCCTATATTTATTACTGGAGTTGTGCCATTTACTGTACGGAACTGTATGAACTGTGTTTTATCAAAATTTAAAGAGAGTCCGTTCGCTGAGAACCACTTAATAATTTTGTGAAAAAACCCATTTACAATTACATCACTTAGTTCTTGGTTTCTTGATGTTATTACTATACTTGTAGCATCAGCAAAAAGAACTTTGCATCTGCATCAATGTGGAATGGCAAGTCATTAAAGGACGTAAGACCGAACCCTGTGGGACCCCGTACTTGATATCCCCCCAGTTTGAGGAATGAGCTGTTGTGTCCGTGCACGTATCGACGCATTGATTTGAAAAGCTCGGCCATCTTCGTAAGATGTCGGTCGTCGGCAGAATTCAACGACGTCGGTTCAAACGTGTCCGAATGTCATCCGAAGTCTGTATGTTTGGGGGATGATATTGGCTGCAGCGTGACCGTACACGTATCGGCGTACCGTTTGGACGATGTCGGTCGTCGGCGGAATCCACTGATATCGCTGCCACAGTGGTTGATTGTCGTCCGATGGCTGCACGTTCGGACGATGATGTAGACTGCCGTGTGCCCGCGCACGTACTGGCGTACTAATTTGATAAAGATCGGCCGCCTTCGACCGATGTCGTTTGTCGGCGGAATCCACCGACGTCGATGCCATTGTGACCGACTGTAGTCCTATATACCAGTACGTTCAGGCACTGTGGCTGCCCTCGTTTCGGCGCACTGATCGTCTGTTTTCTGCCGATGTTGGTCGTCGGCAGAACAGACTCATGTCGGTGCGCAATGATTGACTGCAGTTAGACGTCTGTACATTTGGACGATGATATCGGCTGCATTGTGACCATGCATGCATTCACGTATTGATTAGATAGATCCTCCCTCTTCGGCTGATATCGGTCATCGGTAGAATCCGCCGATATTGACGTCACATGTGACAGATTGTCTTTCCATATCTCTACGTTGTTGTTGTGGTCTTCAGTCCTGCGACTGGTTTGATGCATCTCTCCATGCTACTCTATCCTATGCAAGCTTCTTCATCTCCCAGTACCTACTGCAACCTACATCCTTCTGAATTTGCTTAGCGTATTCATCTCTTGGTGTCCCTCTGGTTTTTTTACCCTCCACGCTGCCTTCCAATACAAAATTGGTGATCCCTTGATGCTTCAGAATATGCCCTACCAACCGATACCTTCTTCTAGTCAAGTTGTGCCACAAACTCCTCTACTTCCCAATTCTATTCAATACCTCATTAGTTACGTGATCTACCCATCTAATCTTCAGTATTCTTCTGTAGCACCACATTTCGAAAGCTTCTATTCTCTTCTTGTCCAAACAATTTATCGTCCATGTTTCGCTTCCATACATGGCTACACTCCATACAAATACTTTCACAAACGACTTCCTGACATTTAAATCTATACTCGATGTTAACAAATTTCTCTTCTTCAGAAATGCTCTAGTTGCCATTGCCAGTCTACATTTTATATCCTCTCTACTTCGACCACCGTCAGTTATTTTGCTCCCCAAATTGCAAAACTTCTTTACTACTTTAAGCGTCTCATTTCCTAATCTAATTCCCGCAGAATCACCCGATTTAATTCGAATACATTCCATTATTCTCGTTTTGCTTTTGTTGATGTTCGTCTTATCCTCCTTTTAAGACACTGTCCATTCCGTTCAGCTGCTCTTCCAAGTACTTTGCTGTCTCTGACAGAATTACAATGTCATCGGCGAACCTCATTTTATTTCTTCTCCATGGATTTTAATACCTACTCCGTATTTTTCTTTTGTTTCCTTTACTGCTCGCTCAGTATACAGATTGAATAACACCGGGGACAGGCTACAACCCCGTCTCACTCCTTTCCCAACTACTGCTTCCCTTGCATGCCCCCCCCGACTCTAATAACTGCCATCTGGATTCTGTACAAATTGCTCCCTGTATTTTACCCCTGCCACCTTTAGAATTTGGAAAAGTGTATTCCAGTCAACATTGTCAAAAGCTTTCTGTAAGTCTACAAATGCTATGAACGTAGGTTTGCCTTTCCTAAATCTGTTTTCTAAGATAAGTCGTCGGGTCAGTATTGCCTCACGTGTTTCAACATTTCTACGGAATCCAAACTGACCTTCCCCGAGGTCGGCTTCTACCAGTTCTTCCATTCGTTTAGGGCAGGGCAGGCCAAACGTTGCACAGTGCGCAGACGTGCGGAAGTGCTGCACACGTGCGACAGCGACATCTGTTATTAGACATGTGTCCTAAATGAACGGCCGCGGCTCCTCTTCCCTGTTTATGTGTACAAGCAAGAGCGCAACATACCCAGTCTCGTTTACCCCTGGTGACCGTAACCTTAACAGACAAGTAGTGAGAAATGGCAGGCACAGTGAAAAAGCAAAGGACGGCAGATCTATGTTCTAGGTCGTTTCGATCAAGCATCAATGATGAAAATCTGTCGCAATTTCTTGCGTTTGTCGATGAGCCGTCCTTTTGTGTCCGATATTGACTATATCATTTCGCATGACCTGTGATAAACGTGTTTGGATTTATTCGTTTCATAATTAAAAATTAGTGTTTACTAACTGTGCATTATTGCCTCATTCTGTTCCATGTTACATTATTATCAGGAAAATTGGTCAATAAACCGATTGTTGTATACTTACATTTAGGGTTCTTTTTTTTTAAATGTGTGGAGGGTTACGCTCAGTTGAAGTCGACAAAACATAACATTCATCTAATTGTCGGTTATTACGCAGATTTCAGACGGAGCTGTAGAAAGATATAGCAATAATGGTACAGGTGATCATAGAGTGGTCTGCGGTTGTTGTTCTGTTCAGAGGTCAGCGAGACAGAAATTATGTGGGTGTAACTGAAGGCACCGAGAATTAGTTACAGGAAACCTTGCATTGGTTTAATGTTATTTGAAATCATGACTAAGGTTCGTTTGAAGTCGCTAAGTGCTCTCTCTCTTAAATACTAGAGCAAAAACATTTCGCGTGTGTACGTGCCGTCAGTCAAGCTGCCTTAATAAAAACCCACGGTTGTTAACTGTATTACTTGTCTTACTGGGTTAAACTGTTAACATAAAAGTAGACGTCTCAATGAGTAGACTGTGACAGTATTTTAAATGTTTAATACGCGAAATAGCTTCCCATGGTTGGCTTGCAAGCTGTGGAAAGAGCATTAGAATGCGCCGGTACAGAGTACCCCAGCAAGTGGATAAAGCGACATCTGTGCGTAGAAACATGCACTACGTGAACGCTGACGGCTGCGGCGTGCACGCTGTGACCCGGAAGTTGCACATGTGCAGCAGCACCGCACGCGTGCAGAATTTCTGGCCGGCCCTGGTTTACGGAGATGATCTCGGCTACATTGTAGCTGAGCAAGTATGGCGTACCGATTTTGAAAGATCGGAAGTCTTCGGCCGATGTCGGTCGTGTTCTGCCGATGTCGGCAGTGGATCGAACCCAGCGACGCCGGTGCCTGAGTGACCGCAGCTTAAGACGTCGCCGTCCTCTCCGGATGGACTCGGCAGCTAGAGCTGTTGCCCCTGGGCCCGTCAGCAGCCACGTGGGAGTGTGGTGTGGTGTGGGACGGAGTGTAAGCAGCAGCTGTGCTGTGGCCCCCTCGCTGTCGACACGGCGTCGGCATCTGATGAATCGCCGCTTAGCGCCGAGTTTGGCGCCGCCTGAAATTTTAATCAGCGCCTCGGCGCGAGGCGACGCCTGGCTGCCCTAAAGGGCGCCCCACGGCGTGGGCGGAAGGGCTCGAGCAAGGGCAGGCGGCGGAACAAACCGGTTTCCCCCCCCCCCCCCCCCCCTCCTCCTGCGCCCACCTAACAACACACGACGCGCCCCCTGTTCGGCAAAGTGGCTGCGGTCAGCATTCCCTCGCACTGATCAACACACAACTATCATACCGGGCAAAAATTTTTGCACACACACACACACACACAAACTCCCTGTATTAATGACATGGAAGGCAACGATGTTACCTTACACTCGATTCTAATTTCGATTTCATCATCGAAGACGCCACTCTGATGGTCGAGAACAATCGACTGCAAGTCAACAACGTTAACTGATGAACTTAAAGAGCGGCCTATAATTCCTCTCTTGTGTCAACCTCACATTGTTGCGCCTTACGTCTTCAATTCTTTATTCTAATCTCTGCCTTCCCCTGCAGTTTGTATCCTGCATAGCTCCCCCTAGTACCCTAGCCTAGATTTTATTGCCTGATGCTTCAACACATGTCAGTGTTTTCGGTATAAATGTTAATACATTTGTGCCACTACGAGACAAGATGGTCAGTGCCATCATGAAAAAACATTTGCGGTGGCCTGCTTCGATACCACTGGAAGTTTAGCAGATTCTAAATTAACCGATCCACAATATGTAACTGACGAAAGTTAGAAATTATGATTATTTTCTAATTTATGTCAGCAAATTAAGCAAGCAGTAAAGGAAACAAAAGAAAAATTCGGAGTAGGTATTAAAGTCCATGGAGAAGAAATAAAAACGTTGAGGTTCGCCGATGACATTGTAATTCTATCAGAGAGAGCAAAGGGCTTGGAAGAGCAATTGAACGGAATGGATAGTGTCTTGAAAGGAGGATATAGGATGAACATCAACAAAAGCGAAACGAGGATAATGGAATGTAGTCGAATTAAGTCGGGTGATGCTGGGGGAATTAGATTAGGAAATGAGACACTTAAAGTAGTAAATGAGTTTTGCTATTTGGGGAGCAAAATAACTGATCATGGTCAAAGTAGAGAGGATATAAAATGCAGACTGCCAATGGCAAGAAAAGCGTTTCTGAAGAAGAGAAATTTGTTAACATCGAGTATATATTTAAGTGTCAGGAAGTCGTTTCTGAAAGTATTTGTATGGAGTGTAGTTATGTATGGAAGTGAAGAGAATAGAAGCTTTGGAGATGTGGCGCTACAGAAGAATACTGAAGATTAGATGGGTAGATCACATAACTAATGAGGAGGTATTGAATAGAATTGGGGAGAAGAGGAGTTTGCGGCACAACTTGACTAGAAGAAGGGATCGGTTGGTAGGACATGTTTTGAGGCATCAAGGGATCACCAATTTAGTACTGGAGGGCAGCGTGGAGAGAAAAATCGTAGAGGGAGACCAAGAGATGAATACACTAAGTAGATACAAAAGGATATAGGATGCAGTAAGTACTGGGAGATGAAGAAGCTTGCACAGGATAGAGTAGCATGGAGAGCTGCATCAAACCAGTCTCAGGACTGAAGACCACAACAACAACAACAACAACATCAGCAAATTAAACTATATAATTCACTTGCATACCGAAACAACATCATTAACATTATTTCACATCATTTATCTGTAATTAATGGAAAGTTAGAAATCACGATGTTGTGAATTAACATACTTTGGTTATTTTCAAAAAGATTTATAATTTCATTCTCGCGATTGAATGTAATAATTCATATGGTTACGTTAGGAGAACTATCTATGCTGTAATTAAACAAATAACCAATTAACAATATCTGCGAATTTCGACTCACCTAAAAAGCAGCATTCACTGGACAAGCTGTATCGAGGCCTCGGCAAAGTGGCATTTACTGACGGAGACCTGCTGTATTTGCACGTCTAACACGTTTTTACAGAATGGTCGAACTGTGGGCCAATGTTACTTTCACAGATGAACCCCGATTTGGACTTAAGAGTGATTCTCGAAGGATTCGCATCTGGAGGAAACGTGGAACACGATTCTGGGACCCAAACATTGTGGAAAGAGATCGATATCTAGGAGGATCTCTAATGGTGTGGGCAGGGATTCTACTGCCCACCCAAACACCTCATCATGAAATTGTACGAGTCAATCGAGAAGGTTTAACGGCTTTCAGGTATCGTCACAAGATTTTCTGATCCCCTATGCCGTTGTGTCGGGGTGCTGTGGGCCCAGTCTTCGTGTTGATGGACGATAGGGCTAGACCTCATAGACGTTTTCTTGGAAACGGAAGATATTGCTCGCACAGCGTGACCTGCTCGCTCTCCCGATTTGATTTCCATAGAGCACTTCTGGGATGCACCATGGAGACGCGTTGAATCACGTCAGCATCCGCCGACCACTCTCTTCACAAAGAATGGGCGTAATTGCCTTAAAATGAGACTTATGACATCATTCACAGCCTTTTTCGTTGTTGTCAGGCCTGTCTTGATACCAGAGGCGGTGACACCCCATAGTGAGTAAATTAACCAGTTGTGGAATGCGTGTACAAATCCGTTATATTGGAAGAAGCGAACAACATTTTTGTGTATCGTTATGCAGTTGTTAACGTTCTGTGTTCTTTACGTCGTTTCTACTATACTGTTACCTGTTTATATTGTAACGCAACCTTGCAAAATTTCCGTCTGTTGCTTTAATTTTGGACACCAATGTAGAAGCCACTAGCACACCTGTAGTAAAATCGAGAGTTGCTATGTGCTCCACAAGCATAATCAAGAGGGAGCATGTACTCTTACGTTTTTAGTGAGGTTAACTCGAAAATCGAAAGCTCACAGGCTCAAATAGGACAGAAATGAACACAACAGCTATCACATCTCAAAGGATAAGTATCAGCAAATAGCTCGAGAATCGAAGAGTTACGAAGTGCAGTCACCAGTATGAAGTCTATATTTGAACCTTGGTTAAATCAACTTGACATTCGTACGAAAAATGTAGAGATCATAATTGGAGAAATCAAAACAAATGTGGCACTTGAACTTTACGAAAATGATAAGAAATTCCGAAATATTACATCATTTTCATCATTTTTAGAGTCAGAAAATTCCAAACCTCGGATAGAGGTCACACAAAGCAAATGATTTTTCAAACAGAAAGTGGAATCTTGTAAAAGAATAGCCGAGGAAGAAAATTCAAAAATTGACAGTCATGCTTACGATGTAGAAAATTATGTACATGACAACATAGATATTTGTAAAACTGATGTAAGGAAATTTAGCGGAAGGTTAGATAACTTTCAGGAAGATATTTTGCAGAAAAATTTTAATTAGTTGTGGTGTTCAATTAGATAATTTGCCTGTTAAAACTTTCCCTGGCGATAGAAAATTGCACCTCGAAGATTTTATCCAACATTGTAAGGAAAATTTCACTTTTGATATGACAGAAGCAATCAAAATTAAGTATCTTAAAAAGTTAGTGCCATATCTGGCACTATCTTTGAAAATTCCGAAAGAAATTTTTTGTCGAAGTTTTGGTCAAAAATTGAGCAAGCTAGAATCAAATGTGAATTTCTATACTGCCTGAGCTATGAAGAAAGAGATGGAAAAAAGAAATCATTTTGCAAAAAAAAAAAAAAAACAGATACAGAAATCATTAATTTAGACAAACAAATGTTTTTTCCATGATGGCACTGACGATCTTGTCTCGTAGTGGGACAAATGTATTAACAGTTATACCGATTACTTTCTCGTAATAAACAGTTTACTTACTTTTTCTCCACCTGTCGTTTTCATTTGAGTAGACTACACTTTTTTATTGAGTCATCACTCTTCTGACTGGTCTCATGCGGAACGCCAGGAATTGCTATTCAGCGGTCACCTCTTCAGTTGCACGCTGCGTCCTCAGTTATTTGCCGAAATTATCCCAATCTCTGTCTCCCCCCTACTGTCTTTGCTCTCTACAGCTCCCTTTGTCGCCATGTACTCGTAGATTATTCCCCGATTTCATAGAACATGTCCTTTCATCTTGTCGCTTCTTCTTGTCAGTGTTTTCCATTAGTTCCTTTCTTCGTCGATTCTGTGGAGAACTTCCTCGTCCCTTATCAATCCAACCTATTTTCAACATTCTTCTGTCGCATCGCATCTTAAATGCTTCCATTCTCTTCTGTTCCGCTTTTCCCACTATCCAACGCTGTGCTCCAAACGCACATTCGCAAAAATTTCTTGCTGAAGTGAAGGCTGGTGTTTTTAGCCATCAATACCCTGTTTCTCTGTGCTAGTCTGCTTTTGTATGTCGTACTTGCTTCGTCCGTCATCGATAATTTTGCTTCCAAGGTAGCATAATTCCTTAAATTTGTCTACTTCCTGTCACCAATATTGATGACAAGTCTCTCGCCGCTCTCATTTTTGCTGCTTTTCATTACTTTGGTCTTTTTCCAGTTCAGTGTCAATCCTTATTATGTATTCAGTAGACCGTGCATTCCATTCAGCAGAGCCTGTAATTCTCCTTCAGTCTGGTTAAAACAACAGTCGAGATCGCAGTAACATTCGTTTATGTTAAAGTCATTCTCAGATTTTTTCTATCGTACACTTGAATTGAACGATCGTGGTATCACGTGAAAAACCGAGGAGCCGCCAACACCAGCCGTAGGGGGCCCAAAAAATCTGAGGATGTCTTTGACATAATCCGAAACCAGTCATAATAACAAATTTTATTACTATCTCGACTGTTGCTTTAACCAAAGCTAGCACCAGATCGCTACACTCCACGGACAATTTTGCCTAGATTTATGATGTTATTTAATTTCACTGAGGACAGTAACGTCATCAGCAAATCTTATCATTGATATCCTTTCACCTTGAATTTAATTCTCACTCTTCAACCTCTTATTTCCATCATTGCTACTTCGATGTATAGATTGAACAGTAGGAGCAAAACACTGCATCCTTGCCTTACACCCTTTTTAATCCAAGTTTTTCGTTCTTGGTCGTCCAGTTTTATTTTTCCATATTCGTTCTTGTACACATTGTATGTTACCCGCTTTTCCCTATAACTTACTCCTATTTTTCTGAGAACTTCGAACATCTTACAACATTTTTCATTGTCGAACGATTTTTCCAAGTGGACAAGTCCTACGAGCATGTCTTTTTTCCACTATCAAACGCAACGTCAGGATTGCTTCTCTGGCACCTTTACCTTTCGTGGGCGCTGATGACCACGCTGTTTAGCGCCCATAAACCTCAACACACACACACACACACACACACACACACACACACACACACACACACACACACACACACACACACACACACACACACACACACTTTACCTTTCGTAAGGCCAAAGTGACCGTCATCAGACAGACCCTCAATTTGTTTACCATTCTTCTGGATATTATTCTTGTCAGCAGCTTGGACGTATAAGCTGATAAAGTTTCACCCATGCTATCTTCTGGATTGTGCAAATGATAATTTTTCCGAAATTCTGATGGTATATCGTCAGTCTCGTAGATTCTATACACGAATTAGAAAGTCCTTTGGTTGCCATTTCTCCCAACGACTTTGGAAATTCCGCTGAAATGCTATCCATACGTTCTTCCTTGTTTGATCTCAGGTCTTCAAGACCTCTTTCAAATTCGGAATCTAATACTGGATCCCCTATGTCATCCATATCGTCACCCAATCCTCTTATCACGTCATCAAACGAGTCCTCCATCTCAAACAAGCCTTCAGAGTACTCTTTCCACCTATCCTTTCCGTCTTCTGTGTCCAACAGTGGAATTCTCATTGCACCCATAATGCTGCCACCCTAGCTATTATAATTTCATCCTCTACAGAAGTAGTTACTATAATGATCAGGTTGAGTAGATCAGCACTACGCATAATTTGTTGTTAGAACATCATAGAGATGTAGACACAGTGGTTGCCTATACATGTCAATGTGTAACCTGGACTCGGCCCGCATAGGGAGTGATTTGATAAGACTGTTTTTTTTTAAAAAAAATGTTAAGTAAACAACTCACATCTCGACTTCGTCTCCTTTGAGGGATATCCACTTGGTTCAGCGATCATCCAGCTTTTTCATCCCATCGGAAAAATAGGTTCTGTCAAACACTGCAGAATACTTGTTGGCTGCTTCAATTCCTCATATAATGAACATCGCGTCCATGCAAGCAGAAGTTTCGACTTCGGGAACAGGAAGCAGTCACTGTTATCGCTGATGTGTGGGATGGTTCATTATCCTAGTGAAAGAGCACTTTTTGCGTGCCAGACTGTGTTATTTTTCTGCCAACGCAATTTCTAGAAGATCCAGCGCTGAAGTATAATGGCGTCCAGTTATGATTCTACCTTTTTCCGAGTAATCTATGAGGACTATTCCTTGGGAATCCCAAAAAAAAACAGTGTCCATCACCTTACCAGCTGACAGAACGGTCTTTCCATTCTTCCATGCAGTTTTACCAGCCTTAGTCCATTGTTCTGACTGCCGTTTCGGCTCTGGTGTATGATGATGGGTCCAGGTTTTATCAACAGCCACAAATCGGCACAAAAAGTCTTGTGGCTTTTTATGAAACATCGCCAGACGATGTGTTGGAATGTCGTGCCAGGTGCGCTTTCCGTCGACTATGAGCAATCACGACCATCTCTCACGCAGCTTGTTCATAGCCATTTCTCCGCTCCGGATATTATACACTCGCTCGATCGAGATGCCTACAGTATCAGTAATCTCACGAATATTTATTCCGCGGTCTAAAATTTCCATATCATGTATTTTGTCACTCATTTCCTTTGTGGTGACCTACATTGGACATCTGGAGCGCGCTTTGTCTTTGATGCTTGTCCGACAACGTTTAAATTAATTAATCCAAAAGTAAATGGTCTTCAGTGATGATGCAGTGTACGCGTGAGCTTCATCCAGTTCTATACTTTCTTTTTACAAATCAAACTGTCTTTTCCTGCTGCTATTTATTTTATTTAATCCATACGCGTTTCGCCTTCCACTGTTTTAAGGCATCATCAGTGGGATCTATAATGGTACATTTTTGTTAGCTATCGTTTATGATGCCTTAAAACAGTAGAAGGTGAAACGCGTATGGATTAAATGAAATAAATAGCAGCAGGAAAAGGCAGTTTCATTTGCAAAACAAGTATTTATATGCTTGCTGCGGAAGATGGCCATCCAGTTCTGTTTTGATTTCTTTCGGTAGTCGATACCCTTGAAATGAAAATGTTTGACAACAGCACGAAACTCTGTTTTCTCCATTTTCGGTTGCAGTCGACATACTGAGCAATTCAGATTGCCGTCAACAATGAACTGTACGCTGTACATTGTCAAAATTCTTTAAAGGTCCTTGAAATAATCAAGCTTACCAACCACGTAGGCGTGACAAAAATGTTTTATTTTTTTCATGGAAATCTACCAGACTTATCAGACCATCGTACACGAAAGCTCTCCTCCAAGATGGGATTTACGGAACAAACTAATGTGGAAACCACAGCGATGAACCCCGTAGGAGCGAGTGTTTTTTTTTAAGCGTTAGCAGTGATGAAGCTGGAAAGAACGACGCCCCTTGGGAAGTTCACATAGAAGAACTGCAAAGCACAGGTGGAGACTGTACGCCGAGAAAGGTCTTAGAGGGCTGTGGTGGAGGGAGGGAGCAGAGGTCAATCAAGTGTCGGTGCGTTCCACCGATCAGCACCAATAGCCGCCGCTTCCGCACGTGTGAATCGGGAGAGGAGCCACGCAATATTCTGTCCGCCGGCGAGCGGATTCGGGGAAGGCTGTATCCCTCGTCCGTTTTCTTCCTGCAAGCCCACACACTACTGGGGATTTTGATACCTTCTCAAATGAGTAGCAACCGCCTTGCGATACTACTAATGGAATCTACGTCTGCATTCACATCTATATCACACTCCGCATGGCACCTAATGATGTGTGGCGGAGGGTACTTGTGGTATCACTAATATTGCCTTCTGTTAAACATGAAATCTTTTGATTCTTTTATTTGCTTAAATGCTTTTATGTACATGACATGTCTCACATGCACTTACTATTAATTAATTATGTTCCAACACATGTAACAGGATTTACATGCCTGATGATACGTACATCATAAATCTTGCTTTAAACTTCACTGGTTAATTAACGAGTGAGTAGAATAAGTAATTGCACTGTATTGTATTAATTCTTAATTGAGGCAAAATTACACAACATAGAGTTGGCCATGCGTTAATTTCACGTACAAAGCTGTGTATTTATCTACTCAAATGTACTTTAAACTACATCAATCACTAGCTGGGCTTTTATATTTATAGATGCAGCTAATATTATCGAGAGGTTTGTTACTGTTCATGTTTATCAGCAGCCGACTTCACTGTACACTAAGATGGACAGGTACTGCAAAGATGTAACAACGACCAAAGAAAATAGTATTAGTAGAGGGTTTTTTGGGCCCGCTCGGTAACAGGTTGTGACGGGTGTCAAGAAGAGATAGAACGGAAAACACAGGTAACAAGATTGGAAAAATATGTTCCTACCCACACCGAAGCGTGGGACGAAGCGTGTCGTCAGCAGTAAAACATGGAAAACACAGGAAGAACGGGGTAGAGGGAGCTAAAACATAGCAGATGGAAGTGGCTGGCTGACCGCAAAGGAAAAAAGGAAGGAGCCAGACACACTGCAATACACTAAAACCTCAAAGAAAATAAATTGTTCCTAACCTTTTCTATCCTACCGGACACTGAGTCAAAAGACTAAAAGAAGGTCACCTGCCTGTAACAGAAATTTCTTTGACCAAGAGAAATTGACACTTAGCCAACGGTGATTAAATCAACATGGTGTGCTCAATAATGAAACAAAGCAGTAGCCTCTGACAGAAATATCGTCTCATAGACAATGTGTCTAATAGGGTATTTTAATACGACAGTGTGCCATCTTAGACAATTTACAACACTTGTAAGCAAGCGTTACAAATATGGATTGTTATACGGTTATATCACTAGCTATGTATTTCACTGTTATTGTCTAACCTGCTTTCAGAAAGCACTTGATAATGGCTCTTCGAAGCCGAAATCATGATTGTGGAAGTGTAAACGTAATACTGTAAATAAACAACAGTCAAATGGCGGAACTGACTTCTCTGTTCCTCTGGCAAATGGCACGCGGGAAGAATGATTTCGGTAAGCCACAGTATTGGCTCTAATTACTCGAATGTTCTCGTCGGGGCCATTTCGCGAGATGTACCCTGGAGTGACTACACTACTGGCTATTAAAATTACTACACCCAGAATAAATGCAGATGATGAACTGGTATTCATTGGACAAATATATTATACTAGAACTGACATGTGATTACATTTTCACGCTCTTTGGGTGCATACATCCTGAGAAATCAGTACCCAGAACAACCACCTCTGGCCGTAATAACGGCCTTGATACGCCTGAGCATTGAGTAAAAACAGAGCTTGGATGGCGTGTACAGGTACAGATACTCACGCAGCTTCAACACGATACCGCAGTTCATCAGGAGTAGTGACTGGCGTATTGTGACGAGCGAGTTGCTCGGCCACCGTTGAGCAGACGTTTACAATTGGTGAGTGATCTGGAGAATATGCTGGCCAGGGCAGCAGTCAAACATTTTCTGTATCCAGAAAGTCCCGTACGTGACCTACAACATGCGATCGTGCCTTATCCTGGTGAAATGTAGGGTTTCGCAGGGATCGAATGAAGGGTAGACCCACTGGTCGTAACATATCTGAAATGTAACGTCCACTGTTAAAAGTGCCATCAATTTGATCAAGAGGTGACCGAGACGTGTAATCACCTCATAGCATCACCCCAGGTGATACGCCAGTATGGCGATGACGAATACGCGCAGCCAATGTGCGTTCACCGCGATTTCGCCAAACGCGGATGCGACCATGATGCTCTAAACATAACCTGGATTCATCCGAAAAAAATGAGTTTTGCCATTAGTGCACCCAGGTTCGTCGTTGAGTATCCCATCGCAGGCGCTCTTGTCTGTGGTGCAGCGTCAAGGGTAACCGCAGCCACGGTCTCCGAGCTGATAGTCCGTGCTGCTGCAAACGTCGTCGAAGTGTTCGTACATATGGTTGTTGTCTTGCAAACGTCCCCATCTGTTGACTCTGGGATCGAGACGTGGCTACACGATCCGTTACAGCCATGCGGATAAGATGCCTGTCATCTCGACTGCTAGTGATACGAGGCCGTTGGGATCCGGCACTGCATTCCATATTACCCTCCTGAACCCACCGATTCCATATTATGCTAACAGTCATTGGATCTCGACCAAGGCGAGCAGCAGTGTCGCGATACGATAAACCGCAATCGCGATAGGCTACACTCCGACATTTAACAAAGTCAGAAACGTGATGGTACGCATTTCTCCTCATTACACGAGGCATGACAACAATGTTTCGCCAGGCAACGGCGGTCAACTGCTGTTTGTGTATAAGAAATCAATTGGTAACTTTCTTCATGTCAGCACGTAGTAGGTGTCACCACCGGCGCCAACCTTGTGTGAATGCTCTGAAAAGCTAATCATTTGCATATCACAGTATCTTCTTCCTGTCGGTAAAATTTCGCGTCTTTAGCAAGTCATCTTCGTGGTGTAGCAATTTTAAGGGCCAGTTGTCTAATATATTGTCCGACTCTTCCCGGAAAGTGCTCTCTCGAAATTTCAGTAGTAAACTTCTCCGTGATGCACAATGCTCTACTTTAACGTCTGCCACAAGAGTTTGTTGAGCATATCTGTAGCGCTCTCGCGCCGACAACACTATGCCGTGACGAAACGCGCCGCTCTTCTTTGGATCTTCTCTCACACTTTTATCAGTACTACCTGGCAAGGATTCCAGACCGATGAGCAGTACTCAAGAATCGGTCGAATAAGCGTCGTGTAAGCCACTTTCTTCATGGATTAGTTACATTTCCTTAATATTACTCCTGTGAATATGCCTTACATTTGCTACTATGTGTTTATCCAGTCATATTGCGTAACATCGCACTGGATAGTTACTCCCAGACACTTTATAGTAGATATTGTTTCCAGCAATGTGTAATCAGTAGTCTAGTTCTACAGTAGTGAGTTTCTTTTCCTACGTATGTTACTTTCTTCACCTTAGGGGTCAACTGCCAGAGCCTGCGCCATTCCTCAGTCATCTGCAGGTCATTCCGGTCACCGATTCTGTCTTCTGGTGTTACTACTTGCTTATATACATTCGCATCTTCTGCGAACAGCTTTAAAGAGCTTGCGATGCTTTCTACTAGATCATTTATATACTTTGTCAACAGTGACCATTGTATCACATCCTTTGGGTACCCCGGAAATTACTCCGAGAATTACTTTGACAACTGTCCATTTTGTTCCGTTAAGAGAGACGTGTTCAGGTGTATCTGCAAGGAATTTTTGAAATCTAAACACATATCAAATCAGATAAACCGTTTTGCTGGACGGTGTCAAATTCATTGCTGAAGCCATGGGATGCGATATCAACCTGAGCGCTACAGTGCTATGGGTCTATTGGACGAACAGAGTAAGTTTAGCAAGATCTCTGCGGAACACAGGATGATTTTTCTAGGTGAGATTTTCGTTCTCCGAAAACGTCATAATATTGAACATAAAACATGCTCCATAATTCTACAACAGATTGACATCAACCATATAGGCCTATAATTATGTGCATTTGTCTTACGACTCTTCTTCATACAGTGAATAAGCTCCGGTGTGTATCCTTCATTGCTCCAGCAATCTACGATAAAATGTTGCCAGAATAGAAGCGATTTCTTTCGCATTGTGTTTGTAGAATCTTGTAGGTATCTCATCTGATCCTGTCGGCTTTCCACTACTAAGCGATTTTAGTTGCATTTCTCTTCCGTGATCGGTTATATCAGTATGAGCCATTGCGATGTTTGTTCGATGATTGAGAGTAGGAACAGTGCGAAAGACTGAATTGAGTATTTCTGTCCTCTCTCTGTTACCTTCCTTTTTGATGCTGTTAAGGTCACTAAGTGAGGGAATAATAGAGGATTTCGAAGCCCTTACTGATTTTACCTAAGACCATACTCTCTCAGGGTTTTTTTTCCTTTCAGAGTCAATGAACACTTCTCTCATTACTCTCCTTAAGGTCAGTTTCACTTCGTTCAGTTTTTGTTGCAGTTAGGTTTTGGTCTTGAACCTGTGAAGAAGCTTTCTTTGTTTACGTAGCAGTTTTCTAACACGGCTATTGAACCACGGCGGGTCTTTCCCATCCCCTAAGATCTCGCTCGAAACATTCTTGTCTAAGGCGTATTGAACGATACTTCTGAATTTTTTACATTTTCAATTTTTTATATTTGTCCTCCACATCTTCGTCATCAGCACTGATATTTGATGATGATTGCTCAGATACTCTGAAATTTGGATCTTATCACTCTTTCCAGGCGAAAATCTTTTCCTACCTTTCATAACATTCCTTGCAAAACCAGTAGTCATAGTTGGTATCACAGCTGTATGATAACTGCTACACTGCTCTACGTTAACTGACTCTATAGGTTCAGGCCTGTTTCTTGCCAGGATGTTATCTTTACGAGTTGATTTTCTAATTATCTGCTCGAAGTAATTTGCGGGCAAGACAGAACAATGTCACACTAACCCCTGTGTCTGGTATCAGTTTTGGTGGCATGGCTTTTTCAGTCCATACCCGGCAATTTGAAGCCACTCCAGTTACAACGATATATCAAAAGTATCGATACATACTCAAATCGATGATTTTTTTTAATTTTCTTATGCTAATGAAGTAATGCTGAGCATATGCGCTGTTCAAAAGCATTAGGGGAACACGTGAATCAATGTACGGTACATTAAGTCTATTTTGTTACAGATGGTAAGCGTGATCTTTTGCATGGCTTGAGATCGCTTCCAGTGTATGCAACAAATAGTTACTCGCCATCTATTGGCGGTGTTACGGTTAACACTGTAAGGTGACCCCTCAGGGGGAAGTTACCAGTGACGCAGTGTTTCATAGTGAGGTGCATAGATGTATATTGTCATTTGTGGAGGTTGTATTCAAACAGGAAGCTGAACTGACACTTTCCTGATGATATAGGCATAATTATTAATCCAGTAAAAGGAACTCCAATTGAAAATGATAGAAATAAGGTCTTTGGAAAAGTCAGTAACTGATTTTCTGCAAATAAGCTTGCTCTAAACTTTGGAAAAACACAGTACGCCCAATTTTCTGCTGCAAAAAGTACAGTTGCTTTAATAAATGTAACACATCAACAGAAGTCAGTAGACGGGATAGAGCATACTAAGTTTTTGGGTGTACATATATATGAGAACCTTAGTTGGAAAATTTATATTTTGGATCCCCTAAAGCAACTAGGTTCAGCAACTTTTGCAATCAGCATAATTGCCAATTTTGAGGATAGAGAAATTAGTAAGCTAACATACTTTGCATACTTTATGGTGTCATACGGAATAATATTTTGGGGTAACTACATTTAGACAAAAATTATTGACTGCTCAAAAGAAAGTGGTTGGAATAATGTGTGGAGTACATTGTCGCACATCTTGTAGGCATCTTTTTAAAAGATTGGGAATTCTTACAACAGCCTCAGAGTACACTTACTCACTAATGAAATTTTTTTCAACAACAACATGGACCAGTTTACAAACAACAGTGACATTCATGATTATAACACCAGAAAAAAGAAAGACTTACACTATCCTTTACTCAACCTATCTTTGGCACAGAAAGGGGTAAAATATGCTGCTATAAAATTTTTCGAGAAATTACCACATGAAATAAAATGTCTGACAGTAATAGCTTCAAAAATAAATTGAAATCATAGCTCTTTGACAACTCCTTCTATACCACAGATGAATTTTTGAATAGGTATAAATAAATCTATAAAAATAGTATACGCATTTTGTGCCATTAAAGGGAATGGGGTAAATAATACACTACTGGCCTTTAAAATTGCTACACCAAGAAGAAATGCAGATGATAAACGGGTATTCATTGGACAAATATATTATACTAGAGCTGACATGTGATTACATTTTCACACAGTTTGGCTGCATACATCCTGAGAAATCAGTACGCAGAACAACAACCTTTGGCCGTGATAACGGCCTTGATACGCCTGGGCATTGAGTCAAGCAGAGCTTGGATGGCGAGTACAGGTACAGCTTCCCGTGCAGCTTCAACACGATACCACAGTTCTTCAAGAGTAATTACTGGCTTATTGTGACGAACCACTTGCTCGGCCACCATTGACCAGACGTTTCCAATTCGTGAGAGATCCGGAGAATATGCTGGCCAAGGCAGCAGTCAAATATTTTCTGTATCCAGAAAGGCCCGTACACAACCTGAAACATGCCGTCGTGCATTATCCTGCTGAAATGTACGGTTTCGCAGGGATCGAATAAACGGTAGAGCCACTGGTCGTAACACATTTGAAATGTAACGTCCACTGTTCAAACTGCCGTGAATGCGAACAAGAGGTGACTAAGATGTGTAACCAATGGCACCCCATATCATCACGCCGGATGATACGCAAGTATGGCGATGACAAATACACGTTTCCAATGTGCGTTCACCGCGATGTCACCAAACGCGGATGCGACCATCATGATACTGTAAACATAACCTGGATTCATCCGAAAAAATAACGTTTTGGCATTCGTGGATCCAGGTTCGTCGTTGAGCACACCATCGCAGGCGCTCCTGTCTGTGATGCAGCGTCAAGAGTAACCGCAGCCGTGGTCTCCGAGCTGATAATCCAAGCTGCTGCAAACGTCGTCGAACTGTTCATGCAGATGGTTGTTGTCTTGCTAACATCCTCATCTGTTGACTCAGGGATCGAGACTTGGCTGCACGATCCGTTACTGCCACGTGGGTACGATGCCTGTCATCTCGACTGCTAGTGATACGAGGCCGTTGGGATACAGCACGGCGTTCCGTATTACCCTCCTGAACCCACCGATTCCATATTCTGTTAACAGTCATTGGATCTCGACCAACGCGAGCAGCAATGTCGCGATACGATAAACCGCAATAGCGATAGGCTACAACCCGACCTTTATCAAAGTCGGAAACGTGGTGGTTCGCATTTCTCCTCATTACACGAGGCATCACAACAACGTTTCACCAGGCAATGCCGGTCAACAGCTGTTTGTGTATGAGAAATCGGTTGGAAACTTTGCTCATGTCAGGACGTTGTAGGTGTCGCCACCGGCGCCAACCTTGTGTGAATGCTCTGAAAAGCTAATCATTTGCATATCACAGTATCTTCTTCCCGTCGGTTAAATTTTGCGTCTGTAGCACGTCATCTTTGTTATGTAGCAATTTTAATGGCCAGCAGTGTAGAAATATTAATCTTTAAGTCAGTATTATAAAATATGAATATATATATATTAAAAATATTGTTTCATATCTGCAGTTGTTGTGCACCAGACACGTTCCACATCATAACAGCTACCGTACCGTGCGATTGGTCAATGGAACATGCAACCAACTAACTCACTAACCAATCACATGTAACGAGATATCTTAAGGCAGTTCAAGTTGGAAGGGCTTTCTGATCCCAGAAGGATGGACTTTCGGTCTTGTTGTGTCATCCACAGGTTACGGACACGGCTAGAGGGAGACAGGTCAGTACACGAGGCGAGTTGAACAATTTCGTTTACGCATTACAACCCCACATGGAGAGTCTTATCCGGCCACCAGCACGTTGCGGCGTCGCCAGAGCCAGAAGGGCCACTGGAGTGGCTGTGTCCCATCAGGCCGTGATGCACAGATTACAAGAAAGATCCCTACGACTCAGCTGGAGTACCCTACTTGACGAGACATGATCTCGCATCTCGCGTTCAGTTCTGCCATTCTCTTGAGGAACGTGTTATTCACAGACCAGTCCAGACACCCTGTGACACAAGGTGGTGGTCGTGTGTGTGTGTGTGTGTGTGTGTGTGTGTGTGTGTGTGTGTGTGTGTGTGTGTGTGTGTGTGTGTGTGTGTGTGTGCGCGCGCGCGCGCGCGCAGGACCCCTGATGAGCGGTAGCTGCCGAATATTGTCCAGCAAATCGACAGATGTCTAAGGTTCTTTCATGGTGTCAGCAAGCTTCATTGCTGACAGTCATGCGTACAGACCTTGCCGTTATTGATTATCCGCCTTACGGCCAATTAGTCCCTCGAACAGATCCTGCTGGGACATGTGGTGGGTGCTGCATACAGTGGTGGCCCTCAGTTCCTTGTAACACCAGGGCCCATGTGACAGGTGTCAGGTGTCAACAGGGATGTACTGCGAAGCCTGGGCATTGAAGTACTGGAATGTCCAGAGGCGAGTCCCGACCCAAAACCCCAACGAGCATGTGTGCGGCATGTTTCACAGACCTTTCATGGTCGTCTTGCTCCACCACAGTCTCTTTAAGAACTCTCTAGGGATCTCATTTGGGACGGATACCAAAGGGTGAACATTTGAAGTTTAATATCCGCTGAAGAAAATGGTAATGTAAATTTCTCTCCATTTATTTTTCTATCGTCTGTGTATATCTGTGTATATCCATATTCTTTAAGTAAAGGATTTGAAATAATAAACATTACGATTACGTTGAATGAGGTCTGATCTGCGGAATGGATACGGAACTCCAATTGTCGTGTGGCGTGTTGGACGTAATTTCAAGTGCTGTGCCTACTCTGTGTTACTGTTAGCAAAATTTTACACGAATCGACTGGACAATGCAATTCCTAGTACCCATAAGGAATTCAGTCACTGTAAAATACAAGGTTATTACAGATGACTGAAGCGATTTCACAGCTCTACAATAACTTTATTATTTGAGATATTTTCACAATGCTTTGCACACACATACAAAAACTCAAAAAGTTTTTTTAGGCATTCACAAATGTTCGATATGAGCCCCTTAAGTGATTCGGCAGACATCAAGCCGACAATTAAGTTCTTCCCACACTCGGCGCAGCATGTCCCCCATCAATGAATTCGAAAGCATCGTTGATGCGAGTTCGCAGTTCTGGCACTTTTCTTGGTAGAGGTTTAAACACTGAATCCTTCATATAACCCCACAGAAAGAAATCGCATAGAGTTAAGTCGGGAGAGCGTGGAGGCCATGACATGAATTGCTGATCATGATCTCCACCACGACCGATCCATCGGTTTTCCAAACTCCTTTTTAAGAAATGCCGAACATCATGATGGAAGTGCGGTGGAGAACCATCCTGTTGAAAGATTATGTCGGTGTTGTCGGTCTCCAGTTGTGGCATGCGTCAACTTTCCAGCATGTCCAAATACACGTGTCCTGTAACGTTTTTTTTTTCGCAGAAGAAAAAGGGGCCGTAAACTTTAAACCGTGAGATTGCACAAAACACATTAACTTTTGGTGAATTGCGAATTTGCTGCACGAATGCGTGAGGCTTCTCTACCGCCCAGATTCGCACACTGTGCCTGTTCACTTCAACATTAAGAAAAAAATGTTGCTTCATGACTGAAAACAAGTTTCGCACTGAACGCATCCTCTTCCATGAGCTGTTGCAACCGCGCCGAAAATTCAAAGCGTTTGACTTTGTCATCGGGTGTCAGGGCTTGTAGCAATTGTAAACGGTAAGGCTTCTGCTTTAGCCTTTTCCGAAAGATTTTCCAAACCGTCGGCTGTGGTACGTTTAGCTCCCTGCTTGCTTTATTCGTCGACTTCCGCGGGCTACGCGCGAAACTTGCCAGCATGCGTTCAACCGTTTCTTCGCTCACTGCAGGCCGACCCGTTGATTTCCCCTTGCAGAGGCATCGACAAGCTTTAAACTGCGCATACCATCGCCGAATGGAGTTAGCAGTTGGTGGATCTTTGTTGAACTTCGTCTTGTGTCGTTGCACTGTTATGACTGACTGATGTGAGTGCATTTCAAGCACGACATATGATTTCTCGGCTCCTGTCTCCATTTCGTCTCACTGCGCTCTCGAGCGCTCTGGTGGCAGAAACTTGTAGTGCGGCTTCAGCCGAACAAAACTTTATGAGTTTTTCTACGTATCTGTAGTGTGTCGTGACCATATGTCAATGAATGGAGCTACAGTGAATTTATGAAATCGCTTGAATCATTTGTAATAGCCCTGTACTTTCAGCCGCCTAAGCACTGAATCCTAAGGCCCTGTTCGCATAACAAATAAATTGTCTTACCTCTAAAACAGCAACGAAGTAACGCGATACATTCTGGTCTCTCATAAAAATACGAATATACTAACTAAAGGCTCGGCAGTGTGCAATGCTGGCCATACTGGAAATGCACTTGAAATTCTTTTGGTTGACAAAAGACAACATTTAAAATAATTCAACTTCTTTAAAAAGTATATCATCTGGACTGGGAGGTGGTACTGATTACGGTGAATTACTAACACTCACCTTTTAGCCAAATTATACTCTTAAGTTTGGCTTTTCAAAAACATCTGGCAACTGAAGTTACATTACTCAAAACCGACTCACAAACAATGATATTTGAACAGCAAGTATCTAACGTCATTAATCCAGCATAAAAGCAAATCATCAAATTACACATAGCTCTGTTAACAAGTCTTAAAAGCGTTAAAAATTGAAATATTACCTAGTGTCTTTCTCAAAACAGTTTATGTACATTCTGGGATTACTCAACAACTACAAATAATCAGCCAATTCATCTATAGTAACGCGTTGGTAAAAACAGAAATCATAATTATTTAACACTTTTACCTTATTTCCATGTAGACTTCTGCTTCTATGTTAAACAATATTAACATACCTACATTAACCTAACTCTTGGTGGCTTCACAAGTGCACCACAGAAACTGCCTACTCCATCGCCTTTCTCTCACACACTGTGCGCCAAACGCTCTCCAACAAAGCAGTATCTTTGGCACTGCGGTCGCGCGCATTCAGCGATTCACATTATCGAGTCTACCAGAGAATTTCATCGTTTACAGTATCGTAGTTTCATTTTAATTTATTAATATTCCTATCTTATTCTGGTGCCATCTCCAAGTGTCCCCCAGTATACTCCTTTCAATATCACTATCTCATGACTTGTCACATCAGTGTTCATCAACTGTCTGTCTGCAATAACGCGTAAAGGGTAACGATCCATTTCATCATATGCCATGTGGATGAACGAACCTCAACTATGATATTAACTACATTAAATGTTTTCGCAGTTGCGAACAATCATCAGATGCATAGGGAAGGGCGGCAATGAAAATTTGTGGAAACGACGAGATATTTTAGTTTGGGTCTGGCCGTGAAGCGCGGTCGTATAGCCCAGTGGTAAGGTGACTGGTAACGTAAAGTGGGAAATTTGGGTTCGATTCCCGGTCTGGGAAGAATGCATGTCCGAAGGAGCATTGGATCGTTCTTTTTAACAACACAGACACTGCAATATGTTGATACTAATTAGCGGTTTGTGTAGGTATTATAGGCAACCAGAAGATTTTTGAATTCAGTATGATGTGTTGCAGGTTCATCATGAGCTGTAGGTGCTCCAGAAAAATTATTTTCTGGACCATGAGCGAACAGCTATTTGCACCAGCACCACAGCCCTAGCGTCTAACTGCACATGGTACAGAAAACAGCCCCAGTCTAACGATGAACCTGCAGTGCTTTTTAACTTGTCTATAGAAATAAAAGTCGCGTAATATGTTTTAATTGTAAAAATGAGCAGCGATATAAATTGGCGATTCAATAAAAATTCGTGCAAATAGACGTGTCTTTTCATCATATTGAACTCAAATGTAATGTGTACGAAATACGAGTATAATGAGCAGTGTTGAAAAAAGGAATAAACAGTGGGACTCAAATCAGCGATCCACCAGTTACCAACCTGTTAATATCTCCCTCTCCCACTCTCCCTCCCTTCCCCCCTCTCCCCCTCTCCCCCTCCCCCCTCTCCTCCTCCCCCCCCCCCCCCCCCACTTGCCTATAATGCCCAGTCCCACTCGATTCACTCTTTTCCTGAACTTTTCAAAGATATTTTTGTAAAACAGTTGGTTGACAATTTGACCTGGTGAAACAAATGCTTTATGCACATACCCCTATTGTCAAAAAAGTAAATGAGCGTCGTTCATCTTTCATTTGCTCATTAGAGATTTTTTTCAGTCTTATAGATGTTTCAGTGTGCCACTCTCACTTTGCGATTTGGCTCACACTCCTTATAAAAATCCAGGATTCATCATCTCTGACCATTCGTGGTCACTGGCAGTCCTCCCAAGAAGATCAACACAGACTTTTCTTTGAGTGTCGTTCTGCTCAGTTTTGAGGCCTTTTAGCATCATTTTGGCACGAACCGTTCACATTTGAAAAACTTCGGTCAAAATTTGACGTATAGCGAAAGCGATTAAGTTTAAAAGATCACCCATCATTCTTACTGTTGAAATTCTTCAAATCCATATGTGGCATACAGCAAACCAGTGCTTAACAGTATCGGCTAAAAAACAGTCTTGATTGCAATTTTAGTTCTTTATTTTTCAACGACGCGTTTCGCCTTATATAGGCATCTTCAGGTTATCTACATAGAAAACAGGGGACAAATACATCTATTTAAGAATCGCGATCGCGTTATGCAGACTTGGATAACCTATAAACATGTATAAACAGATCACCTACTGAAAGAGCAAATACCTTAATTTTGTATTCTTAGAAGAATCCTTTAGTCAGTGTAGCCAAAGGGCATCGCCAAATGTATCAGGCCAACATCGCCTTCGTTAAACTCAGTAAAAACTAGAAATATAAAGCAGGAAAATCATAACTTTTTCCAGGTTGACGCGAGAGGGACAAAGATCTGCATAACGCGTTCCCGTTCACAGGAGCGAGTAACAGAGTAAGATGGGGTTCAGGTAGTAAGCATAATGGACCACAGCGTCGTGTGCCAGTACTGAAGCCTAATGCAGAATCACCTCAATAGGTGGCGCGGCGAAGCAGCAGTGATAAGAATGAGAGATAGTAAACTGAATATACAAACCCACTAAAACTTTATAAATGTAATGCACGGAAAACACTGATAAGATGGAATTTACTAGGGGGCAACACCTGTGAAATAACTTATCCTAACTAAGGCAGTAAAAAAGAATGCCCATAATGATGTCAGTTCTGAGATCTATAAACAAAAAACTCAAGGATGTGAAGCCCTTGTTACCCGCGCAGGTAAAGGGAACTCAGTCATTATATATGGACAAGTATATGTGGATAAGGTTCTTTCATTCTTCGAAGAGAATAACATCCACCGGTTAGACCACGATCCATCGGAGACTTATGCGAGGGAACTTAAAGATTGTCTTGAAGGATGTTTATCATTCCCGCTAAAAGTCTGTCAATATTGCGTGTTATGAATCCTAAAATTCCTGCATTGAAGGCCCAAATTAAGACTCATAAGGAACGTTTCCCTATCTGCCCGTTAATTAAGGCAAGAGGGAATATAGGTGAACCTGCGCACAGATTTCTCTTGTAGATTTTGAAAAAAGAATTTGTTGTCGAGCAGACTTTAGCGTTAACGAGTCGGAAAGAACTAGTTAAGTTGTTACAGTACCAGGCCTCCCCGACAGGTTGTCGTCTGTTGTCCGTTGACATAAGGAATGTCTACACAAATGTGCCGATAGAAGAAATCATTGTAATTATTCAGGAGAATCTCTTTCGTTAGAAGCGATTGATAACAAATGAAATTATCGAGGTTATCTCTCTTCTTCGAATTATTACGGCAAATAATTGTTTCTCGTTCAATGACAGACAACATGTACAGTCAGAGAGATGGCCTGGCTATGGGCAGCGTTTTGGCTTTTTTTTTTTAGCTAATGTCTTTGCTAACTACATTGAGCTCCAGGTGTTTAAACGCAATTCTTACTTTTGTCAAAAAAAATTATTTTATCGACTTTATGTTGACGACACTCTGGTTGTGTTTAATGACGATGTATCAGAAATTTCGGGTTTGGTTGATGAATTTAATGCCCATCACCCAAAGATGATTTTCACACAGGAGGATATGGATACTGACGGAGTCCTCAATTACGTGGATCTGCGGTTACAGCTACGTGATAAAGTATCCACAGATATTTTTAGGAAACCCACGACCACAGATGCTATTATTCAAACTTCTTCCTGCCATCCTCGCCAGCATAAGATTCGTTTCTTTAGAGCTATGATCACGCGTCTATGCGAATTGCCATTATCTGGAGATGCAGTTAACAGAGAACGTGACAATCTAAAGTATATCGCCCGTAATAATGGCTCCAGTGTTGGGCTCGTTGATAAGATATACCAAGACAAAACAAAGACGCCCCTTCAGAATTCACCCAACGCACCTTCTGTCGCGCAGCACAATTACATTTCGTTGCCATTTATGGGCAATTTTAGTTATGAACTGGTAAAACTTTTTCGGGGAGTGGGCTCTCCTATAGTATTTTCCGCGGCTACCAATCTCCAGTTTATGTACATACATAATGAATCATCTAAAAAGAACAACCTTTTGGCGTCGGGGGTACATCTGCTGGAGTGTCGCGATTGTAATGCAGGATATGCTGGACAAACAGGCAGATCCTTCAAAATTAGATTGCAAGAACATCTTCTTAATAGATGGGGACAGGTAAAACAGAACTGCATTTGCCCAACACCTTAAAGCCAGCGGCCATAGCCCTATGCACGTACAAAATCTTAAGATTTTGCATTTTGCCCAAAAGGGTAAGAAGTTAAACATTTTGGAAGAAACTGAAATATTTAGGCACATGGAAGACAAAGATTTGTCTCTCCTTAACGGCCAAATATCTGACGCCAATCGGACGTTTTTATAACTTATGAAATCGGTGTTACTAATGTAATCCTGGAGCTATGGTAATTCTGCCTAAATATGGTCTTATGTCGTTTCCTTAGCCAAGCCATTAGGGTTTTTTTTTTACTCAACTAGGATAATTGCGCGTTTGTCTCCTTAAATAACGCATTTTGCACGTTACAATGTAGCTATAAAAAAATGGGGAGGAAAGTTTACCCACATAACATCTGTCTTCCACATTGGTGTGTATTTTTTTAAGCCTAATAATTTTACTTCTATTTTATAAAAAAGTTTTCTTTCTAGAAATTCTATCTCCGAATGACGCAGTTGTTGTTGTTGTGGTCTTCAGTCCTGAGACTGGTTTGATGCAGCTCTCCATGCTACTCTATCCTGTGCAAGCTTCTTCATCTCCCAGTACCTACTGCAACGTACATCCTTCTGAATCTGCTTAGTGTACTCATCTCTCGGTCTCCCTCTACGATTTTTACCCTCCACACTGCCCTCCAATGCTAAATTTGTGATCCCTTGATGCCTCAAAACATGTCCCACCAACCGATCCCTTCTTCTAGTCAAGTTGTGCCACAAACTTCTCTTCTCCCCAATCCTATTCAATACCTCCTCATTAGTTACGTGATCTATCCACCTTATCTTCAGTATTCTTCTGTAGCACCACATTTCGAAAGCTTCTATTCTCTTCTTGTCCAAACTAGTTATCGTCCATGTTTCACTTCCATACATGGCTACACTCCAAACAAATATTTTCAGAAATGACTTCCTGACACTTAAATCTATATTCGATGTTAACAAATTTCTCTTCTTCAGAAACGCTTTCCTTGCCATTGCCAGTCTACATTTTATATCCTCTGTACTTCGACCATCATCAGTTATTTTACTTCCTAAATAGCAAAACTCCTTTACTACTTTAAGTGTCTCATTTCCTAATCTAATTCCCTCAGCATCACCCGATTTAATTGGACTACATTCCATTATCCTCGTTTTGCTTTTGTTGATGTTCATCTTATATCCTCCTTTCAAGACACTGTCCATTCCGTTCAACTGCTCTTCCAAGTCCTTTGCCGTCTCTGACAGAATTACAATGTCATCGGCGAACCTCTAAGTTTTTACTTCGTCTCCATGAATTTTAATACCTACTCCAAATTTTTCTTTTGTTTCCTTTACTGCTTGCTCAATATACAGATTGAATAACATCGGGGAGAGGCTACAACCCTGTCTCACTCCTTTCCCAACCACTGCTTCCCTTTCATGCCCCTCGACTCTGACTGCCATCTGGTTTCTGTACAAATTGTAAGTAGCCTTTCGCTCCCTGTATTTTACCCCTGCCACCTTTAGAATTTGAAAGAGAGTATTCCAGTCAACATTGTCAAAAGCTTTCTCTAAGTCTACAAATGCTAGAAACGTAGGTTTGCCTTTTCTTAATCTTTCTTCTAAGATAAGTCGTAAGGTCAGTATTGCCTCACGTGTTCCAACATTTCGACGGAATCCAAACTGATCCTCCCCGAAGTCCGCATCTACCAGTTTTTCCATTCGTCTGTAAAGAATTCGCGTTAGTATTTTGCAGCTGTGACTTATTAAACTGATAGTTCGGTAATTTTCACATCTGTCAGCACCTGCTTTCTTTGGGATTGGAATTATTATATTCTTCTTGAAGTCTGAGGGTATTTCGCCTGTCTCATACATCTTGCTCACCAGCTGGTAGAGTTTTGTCATGACTGGCTCTCCCAAGGCCGTCAGTAGTTCTAATGGAATGTTGTCTACTCCAGGGGCCTTGTTCCGACTCAGGTCTTTCAGTGCTCTGTCAAACTCTTCACGCAATATCGTATCACCCATTTCGTCTTCGTCTACATCCTCTTCCATTTCCATAATATTGGCTTCAAGTACATCACCCTTGTATAAACCTTCTATATACTCCTTCCACCTTTCTGCCTTCCCTTCTTTGCTTAGAACTGGGTTGCCATCTGAGCTCTTGATATTCATACACGTGGTTCTCTTCTCTCCAAAGGTCTCTTTAATTTTCCTGTAGGCAGTATCTATCTTACTCCTAGTGAGATAAGCCTCTACATCCTTACATTTATCCTCTAGCCATCCCTGTTTAGCCATTTTGCACTTCCTCTCGATCTCATTTTTGAGACGTTTGTATTCCTTTTTGCCTGCTTCATTTACTGCATTTTTATATTTTCTCCTTTCATCAATTAAATTCAATATTTCTTCTGTTACCCAAGGATTTCTAGCAGCCCTCGTCTTTTTACCTACTTTATCCTCTGCTGCCTTCACTACTTCATCCCTCATAGCTACCCATTCTTCTTCTACTGTATTTCTTTCCCCTATTCCTGTCAATTGTTCCCTTATGCTCTCTCTGAAACTCTGTACAACCTCTGGTTCTTTCAGTTTATCCAGGTCCCATCTCCTTAATTTCCCACATTTTTGCAGTTTCTTCAGTTTTAATCTACAGGTCATAACCAATAGATTGTGGTCAGAGTCCACATCTGCCCCTGGAAATGTCTTACAACTTAAAACCTGGTTCCTAAATCTCTGTCTTACCATTATATAATCTATCTGATACCTTTTAGTATCTCCAGGGTTCTTCCACGTATACAACCTTCTTTCATGATTCTTAAACCAAGTGTTACCTATGACTAAGTTGTGCTCTGTACAAAATTCTACTAGGCGGCTTCCTCTTTCATTTCTTAGCCCCAATTCATATTCACCTACTATGTTTCCTTCTCTCCCTTTTCCTACACTCGAATTCCAGTCACCCATTACTATTAAATTTTCGTCTCCCTTCACTATCTGAATAATTTCTTTTATTTCATCGTACATTTCTTCAATTTCTTCATCATCTGCAGAGCTAGTTGGCATATAAACTTGTACTACTGTAGTAGGTGTGGGCTTCGTATCTATCTTGGCCACAATAATGCGTTCACTATGCTGTTTGTAGTAGCTTACCCGCATTCCTATTTTCCTATTCATTATTAAACCTACTCCTGCATTACCCCTATTTGATTTTGTGTTTATAACCCTGTAATCACCTGACCAGAAGTCTTGTTCCTCCTGCCACCGAACTTCACTAATTCCCACTATATCTTACTTTAACCTATCCATTTCCCTTTTTAAATTTTCTAACCTACCTGCCCGATTAAGGGATCTGACATTCCACGCTCCGATCCGTAGAACGCCAGTTTTCTTTCTCCTGATAACGACATCCTCCTGAGTAGTCCCCGCCCGGAGATCCGAATGGGGGACTATTTTACCTCCGGAATATTTTACCCAAGAGGATTCCATCATCATTTAATCATACAGTAAAGCTGCATGTCCTCGGGAAAAATTACGGCTGTAGTTTCCCCTTGCTTTCAGCCGTTCGCAGTACCAGCACAGCAAGGCCGTTTTGGTTAATGTTGCAAGGCCAGATCAGTCAATCATCCAGACTGTTGCCCCTGCAACTACTGAAAAGGCTGCTGCCCCTCTTCAGGAACCACACGTTTGTCTGGCCTCTCAACAGATACCCCTCCGTTGTGGTTGCACCTACGGTACGGCCATCTGTATCGCGGAGGCACGCAAGCCTCCCCACCAACGGCAAGGTCCATGGTTCATGGGGGGGATGACGCAGTATTGAGTGTTATATGGGCGGCCTCTTTATCTGAAATTACGGTCCTATGTTTTTAATGTTGTCGTTCTAGTGGTATATGATACGAAAAATCTGTTTATGTACTGCATCTGTGTGTTGAAGTATACATCTTGCTTTCTCATCTTAGATTTACCGCCTTAATTTATATTTTACTTCGTCAAAATTTTAGGATAAGTTATGCACAGGTGTTGCCCCTAGTAATTCCATCTTATCAATGTTTCATGTGCATCACATTTATAAAGTTTTACTGGGTATGTATATCCAGTTCACGATCTCTCATTGTTATAACTGCTGCATAGCAGTGCCACCTATTGAGGTGATTCTGTATTAGGCTTCAGTACTGGCACACGACGCTGTGGTGCATTGTCCTTACTACCTGAGCCCCATCTTACTCTGTTACTCGCTCCTGTGGACGGGAACGCGTTATGCAGGTCTTTGTGCCTCTCGCGCCCATCTAGAAAAAGTAATGATTTTACTATTTTATATTTCTAGTTTTTACTGAGTTTTACGAAGGTGATGTTGGCCTGATACATTTGACGACGCCCTTTGGCTACACTGACTAAAGGATTCTTCTAAGAATACCAAATTGAAGTATTTGCTCTTTCAATATGTGATCTGTTTATACATGTTTATTGGCTATCCAAGTCAGCAGAACGCGATCGCGATTCTTAAATAGATGTATTTGTTCTCTGTTTTCTGTGTAGATAACCTGAAGATGCCTAAATAAGGCGAAACGCGTCGTTGAAAAACAAAACAAAAAAAATTGCAGCCTTGACTATTTTTAACCAATATTCTTACTGTTGATCGTCAGTCTAATCTCACAAGAGCCTACACTCGTTTGTCGTTTTAGTCAGTGTTTGAAGCTCTCCCTGAGCGAGGTTCATCTTCAGCGTGTTCTCGGTCTTCCAAAAGTGATTTGCTTCACCGAAATTCTTGTGCTCTCGATAAGGAATGTCTCCCATAGGCCAGTTTCAAGTGTTCAGAGATCACACTAGCGGATTTCTCAAGCTTAACGCACAACTTAACGGCTTAACGTTGACCTAAATTCCGCTGATCCGTTTCCGTAACACAAACAAAAACACAACCTCATCGAAGGCACTCTCAGAAATCATGTAATGGCTGTACGGAACTGAAACTCGGAATGAGCATCTGGAAGGGATGAACACACCGGTCTACAAGAGTAACAACACAGCGTTGAGCGATCGCTCGCAGTGTTGTCAATCTCATTACTTTTCTCTCGTACCTCGTAGGTTGAAGTGGATGGTTGCGACAGTTATTCAGAGGTGAAGAGGTTTCCACGCTAACGTGAAGAGGTCCATTAAGGAAGTGTTCGCTTTGAAGACCACAACTAGAACATTTTTACTGTCAAAAACAGTCTTGATCACAACTTATTTATTACAGTGACCGGTTTCGACCACTACTGTGGTCATCTTCAGACCAATGAGTAAGAACCTCATCTGCTGGAGAATCAGTAGGGATTCTCCAGCAAAAGGATGTTTTTATTCATTGGTCTGAAGATGAGCACAGTAGTGGTTGAAACCGGCCACTAATAAATAAATAAATTGTGATGAAGACTGTTTTTGATAGTAAATATTTGTAACACATTGATCACTGTTCACTCCCATAATGCATTGAAAAGTAAACAACTAGAACATGCCTTCGGCATATTTCCCGTTAATAAGCGGTAAGAGTCGGCAGTAGGTACTTCGGTACAGGAGTGCTAGTTCTGTAAGGTTCGCAGGAAAACTCCTGTGAAGTTTGGAAGGTAGGAGACGAGGTACTGGTAGACGTACAGCTGTGAGGAGAGAGTGTGAGTCGTGCTTCGGTAGCTCTGTTGGTAGAGCACAAGCCTCTGAAAGGCAAAGGTCCCGAGGCCGAGTCTCGGTCGGGCACACAGTTTTAATCTGCCAGGAAGTTTGATATCAGCGCACACTCCCCTGCAGAGTGAAAGTTTCATTCTGGAAGCATACGTTATCAAAGCCAGCTTCTATATCAGAGCTTAACGGTTACAAAATCCTTAAGTTGGTACATAAATCTGATAAGCTGCTGACATGATGACCACATTTTTTTCTCTCTACATGTACTTTTGACATTCTGGGCAGAACAACTCATTAACTACATGTATGCAATACCCTGTAACTAGTAATGCCACCATTCTTCAAATCAATTGAGGATGAGAATCCTCAACTGTGATTTAAAATGGCTATTTGTTTATGTGTGATATGCAGCCAGTCGCTATTTTGAATTTTATAATATGTGCTGTACAGTTAACTATATTTCGAAGCACTGCATCCGTATCATAAGTAGGAGGAGAAACAGAAGATTGTTTTCTGGACCATACACAGACTATTATGTTGCGAGCATCCACCTGCAGACGGTCCACAAAACTACTTCACTGTAACACCCCCATCAATTGATGAACTGCCATAACCTGAATACCATCTAATGGCACAATAAATGGTGGCAAGTTAAAAGCGACTTGTTGCATATCACAGCCACAGGAAGCGCCTAACAGTGCCCCATACTGTACAAGTAAGTATCAAATAGTTACTATTTGAATCAGTCTTGATCACAAATGTATTTATTCTGTCTGGTAACTGATTTCGACCGCGCTTATGGTCACCTTCAGCCCTACAAGTCAAATAAGTCTAATCAGAGGGCTACATACACTAAATAAAATTATATAAAACTACAAAGTTATAAAACGATGAATTACCAAAATGCTGTATGATCAGTAGCCTCCTTCTGGTGGTAAATCACTGCTACATAGAGCATGTCTTGCGTGTCTTGCTTATATACTGGAGGCTCCGCCCACTTTCGACAGAATAATGTCATCGCTAGCCAATGGGTAAAAGTCAAATAACAACGTAAGATTTCGTAATAAAAAAACAATGACAAGAATGAAAAATAAAAATACATGGAACTTAGCTGGTTCAACAGCTATTGTCAGATAAAATATGTAAAAATATTAAACTTGTAAGATAAATAAAAATCGTTTCGACAGTACATGGGTTGCCCTCTCTGGGCCTGTTGGAAAACCATTTCGAAGCTACTGGTCGCCATGGTAAGTACAGACTCCATTCCAAAGACGTGTCAGCTGGTTACTCTCCAACGAGGTGGTTGTAATATCGATAGGCAAATACTGTCACGTCAGACGACGTACCATGAACAGCAGCATATTGCTATGGAAACGATAGGCGCTCTACCAGGGCGCTTTCCACTAAGGAGGCTGCAAAAATCGTTGACTGACGTGTTGCAGGAAATGCTACACAGATACAATTTCAAGGCGTAACATCTGCATCTACATTTATACTCCGGAAGCCACCCAACGGTGTGTGGCGGAGGGCACTTTATTTGCCACTGTCATTACCTCCCTTTCCTGTTCCAGTCGCGTATGGTTCGCGGGAAGAACTACTGCCGGAAAGCCTCCGTGCGCGCACAAGGGACATCCATTTGTATAGATTATTCGATAGACAATAACTAGTTCTTGCAGATGAAAACTGAGAAAGAAAGTAATGGAGGGGGCACAGTACTTGTGCATATTCTTAAAATACTGCCTCTGACGCTCCTCTATATATTGCAAAGTTTACATGTGACGATATTAAACGGCATTGCTGTGTTTTAATTGCCAGTCTTATAACGAAAAATGTAGTTAAAGTATAAGAAGAAGTAGTAGTAGTAGTAGTAGTAGTAGTAGTAGTAGAAGACCAAGAATAAAACAATGCCAGTGTAAGGTACGGAATTAACAGGTACCTGTGACAAACATTGAAGCAGGTGACATGCAATTATTGGTCAATAAAATATATGCACAAAATTATATACAGGGTGACCAGAAAATGTGTGAAATGCTTGTAGGGATGTTACAGGGCAGGTTGCACTGAGACATAAATGTTACGAAAGAAATTCGATACGTTGCTCCGTTTCCGAGTTATTTAGCATAGAATTGAGCCAATCAAGGCGTCGCGCGCTCACACTCAAGCGGCCTGCCAGGGCGGTGTTGCCCAACGAGTGCTTTGTCTCGTTAGGTGAAACTTGAATTTACGCACGCGACGATCTGATTGGCTAACTTAAATGCTAAATAACTCGGAAACGTCGCAACGTATCGATTTTTTTGTTGTTGTTGTAACATTCATATCTCAGTACAACCTGCCCTGCAGCATTCCTACAAGCGTTTCAGACATTTTCTGACCACACTGTATATATAACAGTTTATATTAATTTTTGTTTCTTTGTAAAATATAAGCAGTGACAGACTTCGTCATAGACCCCAAGCTATGGAGAATACTTTTGACGGTAACGCTACCAATGTCGATCCCACGAACATAATGCTGAATGTGTACGTATTTTATTAGTGTGGAACTGGAAGGTTCACTCGATTTAGTAAACTCTTAGTGCAAGCTAATACGCAACGTTCCTTCATCACTTACTCAAGACAGGAGCAGAAATTGTCACCGTTTGTGCAAATAAACTCTCTCGCAATTGAGTTGAAGTATAATAAGGACAGCTATACTGCCTGCCCTCACGTATGGATCTGCTGCATGGGGCAGCGCCTACTAACAACCCTACCACAACAAAGGTCAAAAATTAATTATGATTGTAGTGTTGCTCATACTGCTAAATATTGCATTTTCTGGCAACAACGAAGTTATATTATGTGATAGGTGTCATTAGAGCACTGTTAATAAAGTCGTTTCTTGAAATAATGGATAAACTAGGCACTCATCTTTTCGTGTTTCCCACGCTGGGCTCCTTGTGAACTCCTGGCTCAATCGTCAAAAATCTATGTAGTGATTATTCCAAGCTCGGATGCAAACAGGCCTAGGTGTTATTCCGCGATATTCAAGAGTTTTATAGATGTGTTTCATAAACCAGTCTTGAAGATTAAACTTTTGCAAGTAATCAGCATTCCGAATTTCAGTTGCACTTCTTTTTTATTACTTTTGTTGCAACATCACGTAACTCGTTCCAAAACATCACTTCACAATATAAAACATACTTGAAAATATCTTCCTCACTGTTGAAGTTCACATTTCATAAACTGACTACAATTTGCGTCTTTTTAACATGACGACCAAAGTTTGACTCCCTAATAACCGCTAACGCGCCCAAAAATCAGAGTTAAAAGTACGACAATGATCATAGTGACGAAAGAAAGAACACACACAAGAATAATATCATTGCAATACATACATATCGATGTATCGAAGTACCTCTACACTAATGAAATCAAATCCGAGTGTTGTCACAGAAATATGTTAACTATTTTACAGAAACAGTAGAATATTGCTGGTATCGAGAGGTTGAGGTGAGATGCCGTAATGGTTACGTAATTCTAGTACCATTACAGCCTGCAGAACAAGGTGCTAAGGTGGAGCCTACACGCACCGCCACTCACGAAAATTGTGGGTCCTCACGAGGAAGCGAATATAATCCCCTCAAGCCGACCATACGCAACAACGCGCGGCGGCTCTATGATAAAGTGGATGCCCTGCCGGACGCTGTCCACGGGTTACGCCACGTTGGGACCACACTTCCACCCCGCTATCATCGAGATCCTCTTCCACTAACCATCTTAGAGGAATCGGATTCCGACCACGCAAACGCTAGGCCTGGCACGCCCACCACGGATGCACCCTTCGGTGGGACTATCCCCCATTCTACGTCCACTACTTTCCCACCATACCTGCCCATGTCGGGCTAAAGTTTCTGCCTGACTGATGTAGTACTGTCGCCGTCAGAAGGTGGTACAGGACTACAAATTCCACCGCCAAACCTCCTAAGTGTATTGCAGTGACGCAGTGTCACTGCCCTGTGGATAGATTTACTGCCTCACCAACACAATTACACCGCAACAGACTGGTGGTGCTGTATTGTAACACATCACAAAAAAAACTCTATGAGTATAATTTCACTATTCGTGATGAAAACACGGCTGGCAAGTGACTGCTTGCTGTGTAACACGACAGTCTCTGGAACCAGGAATACGGTTTTTGCTTTGTGATATCAATGTAATAGTGCCTGTAATGAGCGAGATATATCTCACGTTCGACACTATTTCTTTTTTTTCTGCAGAGTTATTAATATAAACACATAAAACTACCGAAACAAAACAGGTTTGGGACATTATATTTCTTGAGGTTATCAAAATACACAATTGACAAAAGCCAGAAATTGTCTAACAACTTTAAAGTAAGAAACCTTAAGTGGCGTTCTTATCATCGGACTACGAGGAAAAAATGGTGGATATTCAGGAATATGACGGGAACGATCCTTTCAAGCAAAAAACTCCATGCCTTGTCTTCATTGCTGCAAAACAAATATCTTCTACTCGATAAATGCACGTAGCTCTTGAGGTGACCATTTCACAGCTAATGTTTACTAGCCTTTTTTGATTCTAAAGATCGTTCCTGTCATATCCCACAATACCAACCCCCCCCCCCCTTGACAATCTATACAGTAAGCATTTGAGTATTAGGGAAAATGTTGAGTAGAGCTTACTCTGTTACGAGAAAGATGATGATAAATAATAATATCAATTACATCGCCACAAAATGTAGTGTTACTGAGATATCTGTTGGACAAATATCGATTAAATATTCCCAATAATTGATTCCGATTCATCGATATATCGATATATTGCTGGCGTAAATCGCAATCCTGAAACAAATTCTTACAGCCGACTATTTATTACGTCTTCTGGTTGACTTGATACTGGCTGAAACGAATACCGCACCTGTGCCAAACTCTTCATTTCATAGCAAACACTGCAACTTACGTAGTCAATTTCTATTGCTGGATGTATTACAATCTTTGTCTTCCTCTACAACTCCCTATACTGCCATGAAGATTATTCTCTGTTACCTTACACATGTCCTATCATCCTACCACTTCTTCTTGTCAGTGTTTTCCATATTATCAGAAATGTCCTCCTCAAATTATGACTTATGTTTGACACCACTCTGAGGACGTCCTTTTTGCCTGTGCTAGTCTGCATTTTATTTCTTCCTTGTTTCGTCAGCCATGTGTTACTTTGCTTCCAGGCTATCTGAAGGCCGTAGCCAAAGGCGATAGGGTGGGGGGTGGGGGGGGGGAGGGGGTCAAGCGGGCGGGATCTACAACACCCCTGTCTATCGCCTAAATGAAATTATACACGACGTAGTTGCCCTGTAGTGAATTTGAAATATATTTCGATTTTGAATTATACGACGAAAAAGGGATACTCACTATTGGTAATCATTAAGGCCAATGATCTGTACATCCACAGCTATCGTCTATCGCCCATTCCCATTTTAGCTAAGACCCTTTGTTGGTGTTGTTGAAGCTCAGTTGTTGTTTTGTCAATCAGTTCTGTTCTTACTTCCAGCTGAATTTAATGTAATTGTTAACGCCGGCCGCTGTGGCCGAGCGGTTTTACGAGCTTTAGTCAACAACCGCGCACCTCCTACGGTCGCAGGTTCGAATTTTGACTCGGGCATGGACGTGTGTGATGTCCTTAGGTTAGTTAGGTTTAATTAAATCTAAGTTTAGGGTACTGATGACCTCAGATGTTTGACCCATAGTGCTTAGAGCCATTTGAACCATTTTCAATTGCAACGTTTATTATTTTTCGGCTGTTGTGATATTTTCTAATTATGGATAAGTCTGTAAGAAGAAAGAAGAGGAAAATCGATCTGGTTCATCCACAAGCGTTGTGGTAAGTTAGAAATGTGACGCACTACTATAGTACCTTAATTACCTATATAAATCTGCACGTGGTTCGTTATTTGCAGACAGGCAGAACTTTAACGTTGCAATACTTCATAATGCAGTAAATATCATTACAAATGAGATCCATTTAAAATCAGCACATAAAAACTCACTGGGATCTGTCTGTGACTAAAAAGTCGCGATGATCAACAAAAATATTGCACAAACGGTGACAATGTAACTCCTTAATTTTTTGCTCAATACGCTGTCGTTAAAAGGGCAAAAAAATATCGCACAATATGGTGGCATGGGGAAGTATTCAATTATGAAAATTATACGAAATGACGGGAAGTGTTGGTGGAAGAAATGCAGCACATTCTATAGTTCTTTCATTCCTACAAGATTGTTGCTTTGATAATTTATTCTTGATGTCATGTGCAAATGTCTACATAAACATTTCTTGTGATGTTTCACAAAAAAACAGTAAAATGGTTCAAATGGCTCTGAGCACTAAGGGACTTAACGTCTGAGGTCATCAGTCTTCTAGAACTTAGAACTCTTAAACCTAACTAACCTAAGGACATCATACACATCCATGCCCGAGGCAGGATTCGAACCTGCTACCGGAGCGGTCGCTCGGCTCCAGACTGTAGTGTCTAGAACCGCTCGGCCACTTAGGCCGGCAAAAAACAGTAATAGTGGTATTTTTTATATGTGTGGTTCTCTGCATAGGACCTAACGGAGGATAAAAAGTACTTTATAACCTAGAAAAAACAGCTACGGTGCAAGCGACGCAGCACAACACACAAGATCCTGACGTAAATATCTGCGCTTGACAATGAGAATACATTCTCGAAACACGCCATGTTAGCCACGAATAAATACGTAAATCGTGCAGTGTTTCTTTTTTTAACTAACGAGTGACGTTACGGGCTTTCCATATAAACATCGATTATGACGTATTACGTTAGTCACTCGTTTCCATTTCCCAGACAGTTACCAATTCCGCTTACATCTGCAGCTATACATATTGCAAAATTCACATAAAAGTCGACGAGTATTTTGATGCCTATTCTGTATATGTGTCATACAGAAAGGGCAAAAATGAAAGGAAATCCTATAGGTAACAATCCCCGCGTAAGATGTTATGCTCCACATTTTACATTTTCCCGCATTCTACACCATTTTTGTAAAGTCCCGCGAAGAGTGTAAAAGCGGGATCTCATACTTTTAACAATATTTTAGTGAAACTAACACGAGACGTTCGTTCATCATTTTATCCATTTTATCTGGACAGGAGCAGACCTCATTACCGTTGGCGCAAACCAATTCTCTCGCAGCTAAGTTCAGCCACTGTGTTGATATATAAATGTGTCCGTGCCGATTCCAGAGTGTAGTTTTGGTAACATACCATCCTGGAAGTGGTTGAATAATACGAAGCGATTAGTGTATGTGTGTAGAGTATTAGTCTTTCTTCTACGAAATAGGAGAGCAATTGTACTATTCGTTCTAAAAATACGGTTGGCTTCGTGTGTAACACGACAGTTTCTGCAGCTAAAAAATAAGGCATTTACTTGCTGACATCAAGATAAGCACCTGTGGTGTAGGGGTAGCGTCTTTGATTCATAACCAAAAACGTTTTCGGTCCCGGGTTCGATCCCCGCCACTGCCTAAATTTTGATAAATAATCAGCATTGGCGGCCGAAGACTTCAGGCATAAGAAGTCAGCCTCAATCTGCCAACGGCCTTGTCAAAGAGGGCGGAGGAGCGGATAGAGGTTCAGGGCACTCTTGTCCTACGGGTGGGAAATTGCCCCTAAAGGCGGAAGAACCAGCAATGATCAACGACATGAGGATGCAGAAGGCAAGGGAAACCACTGCATTAAAGACACGTAACGTGTATGTGGCCTGTAGTTGAAGAAGTGTCATGATGATCTCTCCATTGGCAAACGATTCCGGAATAGTCCCCCATTCGGATGTCCGGGAGGGGACTGCCAAGGGAGAGGTTACCATGAGAAAAAGATTGAATAATCAACGAAAGGATAATGTTCTACGAGTCGGGGCGTGGAATGTCAGAAGCTTGAATGTGGTAGGGGAAACTAGAAAATCTGAAAAGGGAAATGTAAAGGCTCAATCTAGATATAGTAGGGGTCAGTGAAGTGAAGTGGAAGGAAGAAAAGGATTTCTGGTCAGATGAGTATCGGGTAATATCAACAGCAGCAGAAAATGGTATAACAGGTGTAGGATTCGTTATGAATAGGAAGGTAGGGTAGAGGGTGTGTTACTGTGAACAGTTCAATGAACACCGACTACGATAGTTCAGGTATACATGCCGACGTTGCAAGCTGAAGATGAACAGATAGAGAAAGTGTACGAGGATATTGAAAGGGTAATGCAATATGTAAAGTGGGACGAAAATCTAATAGTCACGGGCGACTGGAATGCAGTTGTAGGGGAAGGAGTAGAAGAAAAGGTTACAGAAAATATGGGCTTGGGACAAGGAATGAAAGAGGAGAAAGACTAATTGAGTTCTGCAACAAGTTTCAGCTAGTAATAGCGAATACCCTGTTCAAGAATCACAAGAGGACGATGTATACTTGGAAAAGGCCGGGAGATACGGGAAGACTTCAATTAGATTACATCATGGTCAGACAGAGATTCCGAAATCAGATACTGGATTGTAAGCCGTACCCAGGAGCAGATATAGACTCAGATCACAATATAGTAGTGATGAAGAGTAGGCTGAAGTACAAGACATTAGTCAGGAAGAATCAATGCGCTAAGAAGTGGGATACGGAAGTTCTAAGGAACGACGAGATACGTTTGAAGTTCTCTAACGCTATAGATACAGCAATAAGGAATAGCGCAGAAGGCAACACAGTTGAAGAGGAATGGACGTCTCTAAAAAGGGCCATCACAGAAGTTGGGAAGGAAAACATAGGTAAAAAGAAGGTAGCTGCGAAGAAACCATGGGTAACAGAAGAAATACTTCAGTTGATTGATGAAAGGAGGAAGTACAAACATGTTCCGGGAAAATCAGGAATACAGAAATACAAGTCGCTGAGGAATGAAATAAACAGGAAGTGCAGGGAAGCTAAGACGAAATGGCTGTAGGAAAAATGTGAAGACATCGAAAAAGATATGATTGTCGGAAGGACAGACCCAGCATACAGGAAAGTCAAAACAACCTTTGGTGACATTAAAAGCAACGGTGGTAACATTAAGAGTGCAACGGGAATTCCACTGTTAAATGCAGAGGAGAGAGCAGATAGGTGGAAAGAATACATTGAAAGCCTCTATGAGGGTGAAGATTTGTCTGATGGGATAGAAGAAGAAACAGGAGTCGATTTAGAACAGATAGGGGATCCAGTATTGGAATCGGATTTTAAAAGAGCTTTGGAGGACTTACGGTCAAATAAGGCAGAAGGGATCGATAACATTCCATCAGAATTTCTAAAATCATTAGGGGAAGTGGCAACAAAACGACTATTCACGTTGGTGTGTAGAATATATGAGTCTTGCGACATACCATCTGACTTTCGGAAAAAGCATCATCCACACAATTCCGAAGGCGGTAAGAGCTGACAAGTGCGAGAATTATCGCACAATCAGCTTAACAGCTCATGCATCGAAGCTGCTTACAAGAATAATATACAGAAGAATGGAAAAGAAAATTGAGAATGCGCTAGGTGACGATCAGTTTGGCTTTAGGAAAAGTAAAGGCACGAGAGAGGCAATTCTGACGTTACGGCTAATAATGGAAGCAAGGCTAAAGAAAAATCAAGACACGTTCATAGGATTTGTGGGCCTGGAAAAAGCGTTCGACAATATAAAATGGTGCAAGCTGTTCAAGATTCTGAAAAAAAGTAGAGGTAAGCTACAGGGAGAAACGGGTCATATACAATATGTACAACAACCAAGAGGGGATAATAAGAGTGGACGATCAAGAACGAAGTGCTCGTATTAAGAAGGGAGTAAGACAAGGCTGTAGCCTTTCGCCCCTACTCTTCAATCTATACATCGAGGAAGCAATGATGGAAATAAAAGAAACGTTCAGGAGTGGAATTAAAAAACAAGGTGAAAGGATATCAATGATACGATTCGCTGATGACATTGCTATCGTGAGTGAAATGATCTGCTGAACGAAATGAACAGTCTAATGAGTACACAGTATGGTTTGAGAGTAAATCGGAGAAAGACGAAGGTAATGAGAAGTAGTAGAAATGAGAACAGCGATAAACTTAACATCAGGATTGATGGTCACGAAGTCAATGAAGTTAAGGAATTCTGCTACCTAGGCAGTAAAATAACCAATGACGGACGGAGCAAGGACGACATCAAAAGCAGACTCGCTATGGCAAAAAAGGCATTTCTGTCCAAGAGAAGTCTACTAATATCAAATACCGGCCTTAATTTGAGGAAGAAATTTCTGAGGATGTACGTCTGGAGTACAGCATTGTATGGTAGTGAAACATGGACTGTGGGAAAACCGGAACAGAAGAGAATCGAAGCATTTGAGATGTGGTGCTATAGACGAATGTTGAAAATTAGGTGGACTGATAAGGTAAGGAATGAGGAGGTTCTACGCAGAATCGGAGAGGAAAGGAACATGTGGAAAACACTGATAAGGAGAAGGGACAGGATGATAGGACATCTGCTAAGACATGAGGGAATGACTTCCATGGTACTAGAGGGAGCTGTAGAGGGCAAAAACTGTAGAGGAAGACAGAGATTTGAATACGTCAAGCAAATAATTGAGGACGTAGGTTGCAAGTGCTACTCTGAGATGAAGAGGTCAGCACAGGAAAGGAATTCGTGGCGGGCCGCATCAAACCAGCCAGTAGACTGATGACCAAAAAAAAAATTACTATAAGAGTGCCTGTTCTGAGTGAGATGTATCACATGTCCAGAATGTAGCATCAGAAGATAAATATCGGTATTCTATGCAAATGAATAACATCTTCCTAATTGGCAATAACGATAATTAACCAAATGAAAAATATCGAATTTCGATATATCTGCATCAAAAATCGAATTTTTTTGTTCAGATCACAACTAAAGGCTGCGCATCTTATTTACGAGGGTGAAATATCTGCTTTACGAATAAATAAATAAATGAGGAAAACCACATTCAATTATACACAATTTTCCATGTAAATAGAGAAATAGCTTCATTTATTTTTTATGATCGTTTTCCTCCTTCCGCAAATGAAGCAACATTTTTTTAAAGCAGCAGCGATGCCTTCTTGCACACAAGCTGAATAAACTGCTGAGGAGGTCGGAGCAGTGACTGCAGTGGAAGTGCAACTGAGAGATATGCTTTCTATACGTGGTAGGACTTTGACGATGGTTCATGTTTGTGGAGCTACCAGAGATTCGGAGAACCCACAGTAACTGCATTACACACTTCTGCTATTGTCCAATTTAAAATGTTTCCACTTATAGCTTCTGAGAGGCTATTTCTTACTTATTTATACTGCAGAGTCATTAATATAAACTACCGAAAAAATACAGGTTTGGAAAATTATATTTCATGAGGTTATCAAAATACACTATTAACAAAAGCCAAAATTTGTCTAAGAACTTCAAAGTAAGAAACCATAGCTAACGTTCTTATAAATGGACTACCAGAAAAAAATGGTGAATATTCAGGAACATGACGGGAACGATCCTTTCAAGCAAAAAAAAAAAAAAAAAATCCACCCCTTAAGAGACATAGGGGCACTTGTCTCCACTGCTTCGAAACCCATCTCTTCCAGTCGGTAAGTTCACGTAGCTCTTGAGGTGTTCATGTCACAGCTCATGTTTACTAGCCTTTTATGCTTCGAAAGATCGTTTCTGTCATATCCCTGAATACTAGCCATCTCTCCTGAGACAATCTACATAGTAAACACTTGAGTATTAAAAAAGATTGAGTAGAGTTAACACACTTACGAGAAAGATGATGATACATAATAATATCAACTATATCGCCACAAAATGTCGTGTTACTGAGATATCAGCTGGAGAAATATAGATTAAAAATATTCAGTAATTGATTCCGATTTATCGATATTTCGATGTATTGCTGTCGGATATCGCGAACCTAAAATAAATTCTTCAGCCCGACTGTTTATTACGTCTTCAGGTTGATTTGATACTGGCTGAAATGAATTCCGCACCTGTGCCAAACTCTTCATTTCATAGCAAACATTGCAACTTACGTCGTCAATTTCTGTTGCTGGATGTATTCGAATCTTTGTCTTCCTCTACAGCTCCCTATACTGACATGAAGATTATTCTCTGTTGCCTTGCACATGTCCTATCATCCTGCCCTTTCTTCTTGTGACTGTTTTCCATATGTTCCATTCCTCGTCGGTTCTCTGGAGAGCCTCCTCATTCCTTACAATATCAATCGACCTTGTAGTTGACACTCTTCTGAAGCAGCACAAATGATTCAATTGTCTTCTGTTTTGGGTTTCCCATTGATCGTGTTCATTGTTGATTACGATACAATGCCGGGCTCAGAAAGTACATGAGAAATGTCCTCCTCAAATTAAGACCTATGTTTGACACCAGTCTCAGTCAGGAATGTTCTTTTTACCTGTGCTAGTCTTCTTTTTGTTTCTTCCTTGTTCCGTCCACCATGGGTTACTTTGCTACCAGGCTAGCACAAGGCGACAGGGTCTGGGGGGGGGGGGGGGGGGGGGATGGGTTCAATGGGGGTCTGCAACAACCCCCCCCCCCCCATTTCCTAAAAGAAATTACACACGACCTAGTTGCCCTGTAGCGAGTCTGAAATATATTCTGATTTTAAATTATACGACGAGAATGGGATACTCACTATCGGTAATCAGCAGGGCCAATGATCTATACATCCATTATTACCCTCTATCGCCCATCCCCATTTTAGCTAATATCATTTGTTGGTCTTGATTAAGCACAACTGTTGTTTTGTCAATAAGTTCTGTTCTTACTTGTAGCTGATTTTAATATAATTGCTAACGCCGGCCAAGCTGGCCGAGCGGTTGTAGGCGCGTTAGTTCAGAACCACGCTGCTGCTACGGTCGCAGGTTCGAATCCTTACTCGGGCATGGACGTGTGTGATATCATTAAGTTAGTTAGGTTTAATTAAATCTAAGTCTAGGGTACTGATGACCTCAGATGTTAAAATCCATAGTGCTTAGAGCCTTTTGAACCATTTGCAATTGCTAACGTCTATTATTTTTCGTTTGTTGTGATATTTTCTAATTATGGATAAGTTTGTAACAAGAAAGAAGAGGAAAATCGATTTGATTCATCCACAAGCGTTGTGGTAAGTTAAAAATGCGACGCTCTACTATAGTACCTTAATTACCTATATAAATCAGAACGATGAGTTTCGTTAATTTTTTTCTCAATACACTGTCGTTAAAAGGTCAAAAGATAAAATATCGCCAAATCTGGTGACATGGGGAGGTACCCAATTATGAAAATTATACGGAATAACGGGGAATGATTGTGCAAGAAATGCAAGATTGCAGGAGATTCCGTAGTTCGTTCGTTTCTACAATATTGTTGTTTTGAGAATTTATTCTTATTGTCACATGCAAATGTTTACATAAGCATTTCTTGTGATGTTTCACAAATAAACAGTAATAGTTTTTTTATATGTGTGGTTCTCTGCATAGGACCTAACGGAAGATGCAAAGTACTTCATAACCTAGAAAAAAGAGCTACAGTGCAAGCGACGCAGCACAACACACAAGATTCTGACTTAAATATCTGCGATTGACAATGAGAATACATTCTCTGGACACGCCATGCTAACCACGGAAAATTTCGTAACTCGTGCAGTGTTTCTTTTTTAACTAATGGGTGACGTTACACTAGGGTGTCCATTCGTCCCGTTTTTCCCGGGACAGTCCCGTTTCTTACCAAAATGTCCCGCTGTCCCGAAAGTTTTTTGGGGACGCTCAAAAGTCCCGTTTTTTATGATTCAGCGTGGCTAGAGTATTTTACGCTACTGGTTGACTTGCTATTAACTGCGCAATTATTTACGCTAGGAAGCGTGTGATGACTTTCAGCATATCCCAAACATGTACCGAACTGTCAAAATTCGCAAGTAATTTTAAACGCACTATAGGTTACGAATAACAACGAGGTTTCTTCTCTTCTAATTCGATCCACTGAATCCGTCCTTTCGGTCCAGAGACACTCTACACCACTGATACTTGCTCTCTGGCTTTCGTCGCCATACTGTTTATGTTTTGCACTGTGCAATCACTGTCTCATTATGCCAAAACGGAAGTGTAATTTTAATAGAAATATAAAAAGCTAGTTTCCTTTCATCACTGGTAGGGGAGAAAGTGTAGGATGTACGTTGTGCAGATCAAAATTTGCTATTGGCTATGGTGGAAGATCTGACATTGTGAATCTCACAAGACGAAGAAACATCGCATGAGTGATCAAACGAAAAGAGCAAATAAATGCGCGAGTGACTACAATGTAAACTTAAAATCAGTAACAGAAATTGACAGGCAGTTGGCAGCACAAGAAGCTACGTTTGCACACCACAGTGCAATACATAACCATAGCTTTAAGTCAATGGACTGTACTACAGCAGTTGTTAAAAAACTATTCAATCCTGAACTCACATGTGGACACACAAAATGTAATGCAATAATTTCAAATGTTATTGCACCGTATACAGCTGAGCAGGTTTTAAACGAACTGAAAAGTGGTCGATTCATTTCTGGAATGATTGGTACATCGAATTGTCTGGATCTGAAGTTGGTTCCTCTCCTTATCAGGTATTTTCACTCTGAAAATGGCACCACGGTGAACGTGCTCGAACTGGTTAATTTAGCTGGAGAAACTTCAGATTTACTTCAGAATTATGTGCTGGAGGTTTTAAAGAAATATGATCACGAGGGAAAGGTGATTGCAGTTTCTGCAGACAACACTAAGACCAATTTTGGTGGTAAGCAGAGGAAAGAAAAAAAAAATTTGTTCTATAAACTGCAACAGAACACATTGAATAATACAGTAGGTGTTGGCTGTCCAGCACATGGGGTGCACAATTCCTTACAAACTGGCTCAGATTGCCTACCCATCGACTGCCAATTAATTGTGAACAAAATCTACCAGCATTTCCACAAATATACAGTAAGGGTTGAATCTCTCAAGTCATTCTGTAAGTTTACTGAAACTGAATACAAAACTGTACTTGGGCACAGCAAGACAAGGTGGATACCTCTGCTACCAGAATTGGAAAGAATTTTAGAATTTCCTGCTTTGAAATCATATTTCATTTCCCTTGATAAGTGTCCCGTTATCCTTAAACAATTCTTTGATAACCCTGTGTCTGTTGTTCTACATTTTATTCTCAGCCAGCTAAAACCTTTCTGCAGAACAATTAAATGCATTGAGAAACAAGAAATCACAATAGTGGAAGTTTATCAAGAAGTAAACAAATTATTGGGCAAATTACAATGTAGAAAATCTGAAAGATTTCTCACATCCTTTGTACATGAGACTCTAAGAAAGTTTGAAGAAGAGGGTGAAATTACTGTAGAGCAATTTCATATTTATGCTGACATCTTCTATGACTCTTCCATTGAGTACATGAAAGAACGGTGTTTACCATTTCTCACAGTTTTTAAAGCGTTTGACTGGGTTAATACTGAGAAGGAGCAGCTACAGTTGAAGTATATTCAGGACTGTTGTGTTTTTGTTAAAAGTATTGTACCAAATTTTGCTGTCGATGAAGACGAACTATTCGATGAATTTTCATGTGCACAGAACTTCATGAAAAGTGAAGAAGGAAACAAAGAAAGTTTTAGTGCAACGTGGTGTAAAATATTTGCTTATTTCAAAAGTAAAAACATTAATATGAAAAACACGATTCATTTGGTGGAATTTTGTCTGTCAATTCGTGGGTCAGATGCTGCTGTGGATCGTGTGTTTTCGTTAGTGAACTCTTTGTGGTCAGGTGACAAAAACAGAATGAAAGTTGAAACTGTGAGGGCCTTGCTCATTGTCAAAACACACTTTAATGGTGTATCGTTTACTGATTTTTATGATACAATTTCAAACGACACTGCACTTCTCGATAAAGTACACAAAAGTGGAAAGTACGGTGATAGTGTGGCAGGATAATTGTAAAAAGTGATTTGGGATCATCTGAGTGCGCGTTGTAAAGGTAAACTTGTATGTGTATTAAATTTAGTCAATACAATATTTATGTCCCGTTTTTTTTTCCTTCATTGACCCAGGTTCTCTCTAATTTGTTTTAAATGTCCCCTTTTTCAATGAAAATGAAATGGACACCCTACGTTACACGCATTCCATAAACATCGAGTATGACGCATGGCGTTAGTCACACGTTTCCATTTTCCAGACAGTTACCAATTCCGTTTGCAGCTAAAAATATTACAAAATTCATACAAAAGTCGACGAGTATTTTGATGCCTATTCTGTACATGTGTCATACATAAAGGGCAAAAATGAAAGGGAATCCTATACGGAACTTTCCCAGCTTATGACAATATGCTCCACATTTTACATTTTCCCGTCGTCTACACCATCATTGTAACGTCCGGCCCTGGATTGGACGGAATTTTAAATGAACATCGTTGCCACCTTCCCCGCACACCACTCGTCTTGTTCACCAAGATTTTGAACTGTTGTCTCACATCTGGCCTTTCCCCCCTCAGTGGAAACAAGCCAAGCTGATTGCTATCCCCAAGAGGTTCAAGGACCCTACAGTCCCCACCAACAACAGGCCCATCAGCCTCCTGAACACTATGGCGAAGGTCCTTCACCGACTTTCCCAACCTCTAGCAGCAGCTGGGACGATCCGTCCTCAACAGTTTGGATTCACTTCGCACGTCTCTGCTGAACTTCAGGTCCTACGGATCACTGAACACATCAGCAAAGGCTTCAATACTGCCAAGTCGACAGCTGCCGTTTTTCTGGACTTGCAAAACGCCTACGACAAGATCTGGCAAGACAACCTCGTACACAAGATGCTGACACAGACCCCTATACCGGATATTTATGTCAAGATCGTGGATGACTTCCTGCGTGGTAACTCTTTCCTATTGGCTCAACGGGGAATGCGTTCTGGCGTTCGCCAATTGTCGGCAGACACTCCACAAGGATCGGTGCTATCTCCCATCCTTCTCAATATCTATGTCAATGATATGCCGGTCATACAATACGCTGATGACACAGCATTATACACCACTGGCCGCATTACTGACGCCGTCGTCGCCCGCCTCCAGCGAAAGGTGGACGCCACCATCGCCTGGTGCCGGACAAACAAAATAGCTCTCAATGCCGCCAAAACTACGGCAGTCTACTTCACGAAACGGCGCCCAGTCCTCCGCCGCAATATCTCGATTGCAGGTGTGCAGGTGTGCAGGTGTGCAGGTGCCCTGGTCCCCGACAACCACCTATCTCGGGGTCCAGATGGACCACAAGATGCTCTTCCACTGTCATGCGGAGTATGTCACCAACAAGGGGCAAAAGCTAGCCAGGGCTTTGTACCCGCTCTTTCGCAGTAGGGAACTTAACCTGCATACCAAGCTCCGCATCTACCGAACAGTTATCCTGCCTGCCCTCACGTATGGATCTGCTGCATGGGCCACGATTAGAGTCACCAGGATGCGGACATTGCAGCGCCTGCAAAACAAGGTGCTCAGGTGGAGCCTGCACGCCCCGCCACTCAGGAGAACTGTCACTCTCCACGAGGAAGCGGATATCGTCCATACGCAACAACGCGCGGCGGCTCTATGAGAGAGTGGATGCCTTGAGGGACACTGTCCGTGGGTTACGCCACGTTGGGACCACACTTCCACGCCCCTGGCATCGACATCCGGTTCCCCTAACCATCCTACAGGAATCTGATTCCGACCATGGCTAACGATAGGTCCGGCACGCCCACCACGGACGCATCGTTTGGCAGGACTAGCCCCCATTCTACGTCCAATACTTTTCAATCATACCTGCCCACGTTAGGCTAAATTTTTCTGCCTGACTCATGTAGTACTGTCACCGTCAGAGGGTGGTACGGGACTACAAGTCCCACCGCCACACCTCCAAAGTGAATTGCAGTGACGCAGTCACTGCTCTGTGGATATATTGATTGCCTCACCAACACAGCTAGACCGCAATAGACCGGTGATGCTGTATTGTAACATATCACAAAAAAAAAGATTACAGCGTGAGTGATTACCGTAACACATCGCTCCACTAGTGGTTATTGTATGATCCAAGGCGATTTGTGTATGTCTGTATTGTGTATTCGTCTGTCGTCAACGAAATTGAGGAACATAATTTCATCATTCGTGCTGTAAATATGACTGGCAAGTGATTGCTTGCTGTGTAAGATGACAGTCTCTGCAGCCAGGAATACGGTTTTTGCTTTGAGATATCTTACATAAGTGTGCCTGTTATGAGAGAGAAATATCTCATGTGCGTACCTTATACATTAGGGATGTGACATTAAAAGATAAATACCGATATTCGATCCAATCGAATAACATCTTCGTAATTGTCAATAAAGACAATTAACCGAATGAAAAAAATCGTTTTCCGATATATCTGCATCAAAAATTGAATTTTGTTGTCAGACCATAACTTAAGGTTGCACATCTTATTAATAGGCTTTACGAATAAATAAAAAGATGAGGAAAACCACATTTAATTATACGTGATTTTCTATGTAAATGGAGTAATCGCTTAATTTATTTTTTATGGTTTTTTCCTGCTCACGTAAATGAAGCAACATCTTTCAAAGTAGCGGCGATGCCTTCTTGCATATAAGGTGAATAAACTGTTGACGAAGTCGAAGCAACGACTGAACTGGAAGTGCAACTGATAGATATGCTTTCTATATATGGTAGGACTTTGACTTTGGTTCAAGTTTGGGGTGCTACCAGAGGTTCGGTGAACCCACAGTAATTGCATTTCGCACTTTTGGTACTGTCTAATTTAAAATGTTTTCACTTATGGCTCTTGAGAGGCAATTTATTATGTTTTTATACTGCAGAGTCATTAATATAAAAGTACATAGAACTACGGAAACACAAAAGGTTCTCAGAACTATATTTCATGAGGTTATCAAAATACACAATTAACAAAAGTAAAAATTTGCCTAAGAACTTTAAAGTAAGAAACTATAACTAGCGTTCTTATAAATGGACTCCTAGAAAAAAAATTGTGAATATTCAGGAATATGACGGGAACGATCCTTTAAAACAAGAAACTGCACCCCTTAAGAGACCTAGGAGCACTTGTCATCTTCACTGCTGCGTAACACATCTCTCCTACTCGATAAATGCACGTAGCTCCTGAGGTTCTAACATTCTGCGTGGTGTCTGTTCGTTCTATATCGTGTCTCCCTACCACTTTCGCGCAACGACGCTCTGAGCGTGTTTTTTAGGGAATTGACTAGTTTGAACCTGGGACCTGTTGCTGGTAAGGAGACGCCAGACCACACATGACATGTAGAATTTAGAAGAGTTCAGTGAGAGTAGCGATGATCTAACCAAATACTTAATGATTTCAGCGTCAGCTCCACTGCACTCCCTGTAAAAGAATCTTAATACTAACTAAATTTAGTGGAAAGGGTTCAAGGCTTTCCTATTTTTAGTTAGCTGGTAAAATAACGTTAAGTTTACCATTGGAGATTTATTCTAATCACAAAACATCGTTTATAAATTGCACTATTGATAAAATGAAATGTTTTAATAGAGGATGGTAAAAACCTACTGCGTTCAAGAAAAATGTGAACGAATATTCCCTGAATGGGTTTCCAAGTTCTACAATCGATCGAAGGATGACCTATGCCATATCACATCTATAATCTAGGTTTAATTTAAGTTTCACAAAAGAGAAAACTATCAAAATGTTCTACAGTAACCCTCAATTATCTTTAATTACTTATCTAACTTGTCGTAAATTACAGTGGCTGATGTGGCTTCTCAATAGTTATATAACAGAAAAATCATCGCGTTTCAGATTTTTACTTCAAGAGGCAAATGCGAACACCATGAGATTTAATTGACGATCGACACTAGTATTACGCAAAAAAGGGGTGTAACAGATGAAACTTCTGCAGTTCTGAGTGAAGCTTTATCCGCTGTTATGCGGCATCGCGTGCGTTCATTACGCTGTCGGTGTTCGTCAGGGGGCGGCGGGCAGCACAGCTCCGCTCACCTCGCCGTCTCGCAAGCAACTCTCTCCTAACTCCTCCTTACTACAATTTACCGAAGTTGGTTTAAAAAAAAACTATCTGGCTGTGTTTTCATCTGACCAATCAGGGTCTCAATGTTAACCTTACGCTCCGCCTACAAAAATTCTGTCTATTCAATGAGAAACGTTATACTTTTCATGGTGGGGCAATGGTTTTAAAGTTTGCAACGTAACAGAGACGCGAAAAAGTCTCACGCTAAAACTTGCAGGTGGTGCGGTCCTAGTGGTTAGCTGGCTACGTGGGTGTCCAGTCCGTCCCTTATCGTAGGGCCTTCTAGCTTAACACGGTTCTGCTCTCGGCTTCTGTTCTCGTTTCTCCCCTTGGAACTGCGTGTGTCTCACGGTGGGAAGGTACGACATGCATTTAGGCATTCTTGTGTTAGTCTGTGGTATTCCATTTGCTCACTCGTTACTCGTATTACTTTGGTTAATTTAATGTCACGATTTATTCGGAGCTATGTGAGCTACTGGATTTGCAAATCATGTCAGGGTTTTCTTGGAAAGTATTGGATTTGCCTGACACCTTACAAGGTGTCCATTTCACAGCTCATGTTTACTATCCTTTTCTGCTTCGAAAGATCGTTCCTGTCATATCCCCCAATACTAACCATCTCTCCTGACAATCTATATAGTAAACACTTGAGTATTAAAAAAAAGGTTGAGTAGAGTTTACTCTGTTACGAGACAAATGATGAAAATAATAATATCAATTATATCGCCACAAAATGTGGAGTTACTGATATATCGGCTTGACAAATATCGATTAAAAATACTCATTAATTGATCCCAATTAATCTATATTTCGATAATTGCTGTCAGATATCGCAAACCTAAAATAAATTCTTTTGCCTGACTGTTTTATTTAGTCTTCTGGCTGATTTGATACTGGCTGAAACGAATTCCGCACTTGTGCCAAACTCTTCATCTCAGAGCAGACATTACAACTTAAGTCTTCAATTTCTGTTGCTGGATGTATTTCAGGCTCTCTCTTCCTCTACAGCTCACTATGCTGACAAGAAGATTATTTTCTGTTGCCTTGCACATGTCCTATCATCCTGCCCCTTTTTCTTGTCAGTGTTTTCCATATGTTCCTTCCCTCGTCGATTCTCTGCAGAATCTTCTCATTCCTTACAATATCAGTCGACCTGATATTTGGCACTCTTCTGTAGAAGCACAAAGGGTTCAGTTGTCTTCTGTTTTGGGTTTCCCATTCTTTGTGTTCATTGTTCATTACGATACGATGCCGTGCTCAAAAAGTCCATTACTAGAAATTTCTTGCTCAAATTAAGACCTATGTTTGACACCACTCTCATGGTCAGGAATGTCCTTTTTGCTAGTCTGCTTTTTGTTTCTTCCTTGTTCCGGCCGCCAGGGATTGCTTTGCTTCCACAGGGTAGCACAAAGCCGTAGCCAAAGGCGACAAGGGGAGGGGGGGGGGGGAGGGAGGGGTTGTGGCCCAGAGCGGGCTGGATCACCATCCTTTATCGCCTGAACGAAATTGCACATGAGCTAGTTGCTCTGTAGCGAATTTTAATTACATTTCGATTTTGAATTATCCGACGAAATATGGATACTCACTATCGATAATCAGGAAAGCCAATGATCGACTTAAACTATCTATACATCCATAGTGATCACCCATCCCCATTTTAGCTAACACCATTTGTTGGTCTTGTTGAAGCAGAATTGTTGTTTTGTTTTACAGTTCAGTTATTACTTGCAGCTGAATTTAAAGTAATTGCTAACGTTTATTATTTTTCGGCTGTTGTGATTCTAAGCGTTATAGTAAGTTAAAAATGCGTTCGCACCACTATAGTACCTTAATTACCTATGTAAGTCAGCGCTTGGTTCGTTATTTGGTGACTGATAGAACTTTAACATTGCACTATTTCATAATATAATTACAAATAACATTAAATTTAAAAGCAGCGCATAAAAACTCACTTGGTTCTGTCTGTGCCGCTCAAAAGTCGCGATGATCGACAAAAATATCGCCCAAACTGCGAGATGAGTTTCGTTAAAATTTTATCTCAATACGCTGTCGTTAAAGGAAAAAAGACCAAATATCGCCAAATCTGGTGACCTGGGAAGTTACTCAATTATGAAAATTATACAGAATGACGGGGAGAGGTTTGTTCATGGAGTACAGGATTACAGTACATTCCATAGTGCGTTCATTTCTACAAATCGGCCTACTTGAATTCCTCCGAGCTTACTGCTCCATGCCTCTCTCCTTCCTCATTTCGTCCAAAATCTATTTACGCTCTAGCAGTACTGTAATGACTGAAGCCAACAATTCCATGCACAAGTAAATCTCAAAATATGGACGCGTTCATGCGCTATCAAATGATCAAACATGCACAATTGAAAAATATGCAATGTCAGATTTCAGCCTTTTGTTGTGATGCCTTTGACTTTACTCTAAAACAATGTACAACCAGTTTTTCCAAATTCTCCACCGACCCGGGATAGCTCTGCGTGCTGGGCCGTTGAGTTAGCGGTCTCTGGAGTTGGGAGGAGAGGTTATTTTAATCCAACAGCCACGAACCTCTGTGGTTAACCATCTACAATACAGGCTAATCCTGTGGTTAGGATCTTACAATAGGCCTTAGCCAGTTCCTTCCGAATTCCGTTCTTTTCTGGAAGATTCTCGAGCGAGGTTGTGCAGTGATTAGCACTCTGGACTCGCATTCGGGAGGACGACGGTTCACACCTACGTCCGGCCATCCTGATTTAAGTTTTCCGTGATTTCTCTAAATCGTTTCAGGCAAATGACAGGATGATTCTTTGAAAGGGCACGGCTGACTTGCCTCCCCATCCTTCCCTTCTCCGATGGGACCGATGACCTCGCTGTTTGGTCTCTTCTCCTAACTCGACCCAGCCCGTTATCGTAGGATTACATCTGCAAATGAGTAGAGCATAACAGCATTTTAAATTTTCATATCCGCTTATTTGTTAGATAAAATACTGCAAACATTTTTGTTGCCCCTGGAATCGTTTAGATAGGAAACCTGCAAAGAGCAGATTAATGTGGATGATGAGTAAAGTAGGGAAAACGTTTAAAGCAAGGATACTGTGTAGTATTTCGGCGAAAGAAATTTGCGATATGGAGTTATGAAACAAACAGTGTGCCGGAATGATTCTGTCAGTCTGTAGCTGAGTGTGCGCTGATATGGAACTTCCTTGCAGATAAAAACTGTATGGAGCACTGGGGCTCGAACCCGGGACCTTTGCCTTTCACGGGCAAGTGCTCTCACCATCTGAGCTATCCAAGCGCGACTCAGGATCTCTTCTGTAAGCTTTCCTCCCGCCAGTACCTTTTCGTTCAGCTCAGTAACTTCACTGAAGCTCTCCTGCGTATTTTGGGGGCTAGCACTCCTGGAATTAGGGCATTAAGGACGGGTCGTGTGTCTTATGTGGAAAACACAATCGCTAAGAATATTACCCTCGAAAGGCGATGTTCTGGCTTCGAGTCTGGTGGAGGCTGCCAGAACTGCAAAATGTCCAAACTTAGAGCAACGATGTCACGTAGAATATTTACTAGGAAGTTCCAAAACAGAGCAGGCTACACTGTAGAGAGAAGGTTTCATTCTGAAAAGAATCCACCAGATGGTGGTTATGGCAAGTCTCTGCAATATCACTTCCAGTTTTCTCTTACAGTACAAAACACTGAAAATAATCTGCAAGTCACGCACTTCCGCTCAAAGAACAAAGTTTGTGTTTGGCACTGTAACATAATCTTTTGAGCAAATTCTCTAATTTGACATACTACGTTATGCGGAATCAGCACAATCACTCTCATATATGATGTACAGAAAATGATGCAATACAACTAGTGTTAATCACGACATGTAAGTTGCTATGGACCACTGTAGTGAAGCAGTCGCTATGAAGTGCATTACTCATGTCTAGCAACAAATGTCACTAAAATATGTTAGATCCCTGCTACGAAATGGAAGACAGCTTAGATACAAATTTAAACATAGTCAAAGCCTTACATGCAAACAAAAATTAAACGATGCCAAGACTAGCGTAACGATGCCACACTGAAGCGTCCAACAATTCTAAGTAAAATTCTGTCTACCGACTTGACAGGGAATCTTAACAAGTTTTTTATCTCATGTTGAATCGGTAAATACACTCCTGGAAATTGAAATAAGAACACCGTGAATTCATTGTCCCAGGAAGGGGAAACTTTATTGACACATTCCTGGGGTCAGATACATCACATGATCACACTGACAGAACCACAGGCACATAGACACAGGCAACAGAGCATGCAAAATGTCGGCACTAGTACAGTGTATATCCACCTTTTGCAGCAATGCAGGCTGCTATTCTCCCATGGAGGCGATCGTAGGGATGCTGGATGTAGTCCTGTGGAACGGCTTGCCATGCCATTTCCACCTGGCGCCTCAGTTGGACCAGCGTTCGTGCTGGACGTGCAGACCGCGTGAGACGACGCTTCATCCAGTCCCAAACATGCTCAATGGGGGACAGATCCGGAGATCTTGCTGGCCAGGGTAGTTGACTTACACCTTCTAGAGCACGTTGGGTGGCACAGGATACATGCGGACGTGCATTGTCCTGTTGGAACAGCAAGTTCCCTTGCCGGTCTAGGAATGGTAGAATGATGGGTTCGATGACGGTTTGGATGTACCGTGCACTATTCAGTGTCCCCTTGACGATCACCAGAGGTGTACGGCCAGTGTAGGAGATCGCTCCCCACACCATGATGCCAGGTGTTGGCCCTGTGTGCCTCGGTCGTATGCAGTCCTGATTGTGGCGCTCACCTGCACGGCGCCAAACACGCATACAACCATCATTGGCACCAAGGCAGAAGCGACTCTCATCGCTGAAGACGACACGTCTCCATTCGTCCCTCCATTCACGCCTGTCGCGACACCACTGGAGGCGGGCTGCACGATGTTGGGACGTGAGCGGAAGACGGCCTAACGGTGTGCGGGACCGTAGCCCAGCTTCATGGAGGCGGCTGCGAATGGTCCTCGCCGATACCCCAGGAGCAACAGTGTCCCTAATTTGCTGGGAAGTGGCGGTGCGGTCCCCTACGGCACTGTGTAGGATCCTACGGTCTTGGCGTGCATCCGTGCGTCGCTGCGGTCCGGTCCCAGGTCGACAGGCACGTGCACCTTCCGCCGACCACTGGCGACAACATCGATGTACTGTGGAGGCCTCACGCCCCACGTGTTGAGCAATTCGGCGGTACGTCCACCTGGCCTCCCGCATGCCCACTATACGCCCTCGCTCAAAGTCCGTCAACTGCACATACGGTTCACGTCCACGCTGTCGCGGTATGCTACCAGTGTTAAAAAGACTGCGATGGAGCTCCGTATGCCACGGCAAACTGGCTGACACTGACGGCGGGCGGTGCACAAATGCTGCGCAGCTAGCGCCATTCGACGGCCAACACCGCGGTTCCTGGTGTGTCCGCTCTGCCGTGCGTGTGATCATTGCTTGTACAGCCCTCTCGCAGTGTCCGGAGCAAGTATGGTGGGTCTGACACACCGGTGTCAATGTGTTCTTTTTTCCATTTCCAGGAGTGTAGATCGAAGGCATCAGTCTGGACTCTCTGTGACCGTGATGGCAGTGAAACACACGACGACACAGAAAAAGTCGAAATACTAAACTTCTTTTTCCAAACGTGTTCTGCAGAGGAAGATCGCACAATAGTACCTCCAAATTGTCACACGAACGACAAAATGACATATCGAAATAAGTGACCATGCGATAGAAAAAACAACTGAAATCGCTAAAGAGAGGAGAGGTCATTTGTGTCCTACAAGTTGGGAAATACCATTATGCATCACTTTTTTAAAAATTATCGTATTAACTGTTGTCCATTGCACTGCACAGATTCAGTAAGTGTAGTCTGAATACTCCGCACAGAGCGGCGCACTATCTTCTCCAGGGTGTTGGTGGTGTGTCCTTCAGTCCGAGTTTTGAGTTGGATGAGGTTTGCAGGTGTCACCTGCTGTACATCGCCGTTCAGACGTCCCCACAGAAGCAACAACAGACTGAGTGGTCTGGAGATCAGGCTGGCCAGATGGTACCAACATTCCTTGAAGTTATGTGATCCAAAACAGACATCCCATCGCAGCCACGAACACCTGGGGAGGATACTGCATCCTGTTAAGACGACCAGATCTGCAAGATCGTGGAGCTACAGAGCCATAAATGTGTCCACTGTGTCGAAGTAACGTTGAAACGTCTCAGTGACGGCGAAGCCTTCTTCACCTCCACAGAAGTGGAGCCTGCCACTCCTTGTCACGACACTGCAAACTGTACAGCAACATCAACACTGTTCATCAGATTATGGTGAAGTGCAGAACAACTTGTTTGTACTGATTATTCACAAAAAATGGTTCAAATGGCTCTGAGCACTATGGGACTTAACTTCTGAGGTCATCAGTCCCCTAGAACTAAGAACTACTTAAACCTAACCAACCTATGGACATCACACACAGCCCGAGGCAGGATTCGAACCTGCGACCGTGGCGGTCGCGCGGTTCCAGACTGTACTCATTCACAGATCCATGTAGATGAGTCTCCTATGCCGTTACCATCTGCTCTTCCTCTTCTTCCCAAAACCTTGTGGTTTTGGAACTCACCTGCTTACTGCCTCCCTTCAGGTGGCCTCCACTTCACATCTCTCCACCACGATTCCGTCTCCAGTCTTTGTTGTCTCCTCCACGTTCTCTCCCGAGACTCCCCCCCCCCTTGGTTAGTTCCTCAGCCACAGATGGATCTTTTCAGTGGTCCAAAAGCCGCCATTGCCCCAGTGGTGTTCTGTTGTTTTTTCCACAGACTCTCACAAGAGTTTCAAGGTGCCACAGTTTTTTGTTTTACACAAGAGGCTCTAAATCTCCCGATCAAGTGAGATGTGCTTTCACATCATCTATTGGCACAGAGCACCATCTCTTGCCTATCCTATGTGAGGTGTTTACTCTGGAATTGATGGTCATCTATTGGGCCCTTTGCGTCATTAAACTACCGTTCCCCATCTGAGTTTCATCATGTACAGACTCAGAGACCTTCGGGCTATCAATGGGTGTTTTCCCCACCAACCTTTGTCTCTACCATCCACGACCTTCTCGTTGGTCTCAGTGTTCCTGGCCACATAAGTTTCCTATAATCTAATAGCGATGGGGGACTAGAATGCAGTTGTAGGCGAAGGAGTAGAAGAAAAGCTTACAGGACGACATGGGCTTGGGACAAGGAATGAGAGAGGAGAAAGATTAATTGAGTTCTACGATAAATTTCACCTCGTAATAGCGAATCACAAGGGGAGGGAGTATACTTGGAAAAGGCCGGGTGACACGGGAATATTTCAGTCATGGCCAGGCAGAGATTCCGAAATCAGATATTGGATTGTAAGGTTTAAAAATGGTTCAAATGGCTCTGAGCACTATGGGACCTAACATGTAAAGCTTACCCAGGAGCAGATACAGACTCACATCACAATATAGTAGTGATGAAGAGCAGGCTGAAGTTCAAGGACTAGTCAGGAAGAATCAATACGCAAAGAAGTGCTAAGGAATAACGAGATACGGTTGAAGTTGTCTAAGGCTGTAGATACAGCAATAAAGAATAACCCAGTAGGCAGTACAGCAGTTACTAAAAATGGCAACACAGAAGTTATAAGGAAAACGTAGGTACATAAAAAGTGACTACGAAGAGACCATGGGTAACAGACGAAATACTTCAGTTCATAGAATAAAGAAGGAAGTACAAAACTGTTCACGGAAATTCAGAAATACAAGTCGGTGAGGAATGAAATAAATAGGAAGTGCAGAGAAGCTAAGACGATATGGCTGCATGATAAATGTGAAGAAATTGAAAAAGAAATCATTGTGGGAAGGAAGGACGCAGCATGTAGGAAAGTCAAAACAACCTTCGGTGAAATTAAAACCAAGGGTGGTAGCATTGGGAGTGCAACGCGAATCCACTGCTAAATGCAGAGGAGACACCGGATAGGTGGAGAGATACATTCAAGGCCTCTGTGAGGGGGAAGATTTGTCTGATGTGATAGAAGAAGAAACAGAAATCGATTTTGAAGAGATAGGGGATCCAGTACTGGAATCAGAATCTCAGAGAGCCTTGGAGGACGTACGATCAAATAAGGCAGAAGGGATAGATAACATACCATCAGAACTTCTAAAATCAGAAGCGATGATGAAATATAAGAAAGGTTCAAGAGTGTAATTAAAATTCAAGGTGAATTCGCTGAGGACATGGCTATTCTGAGGAAAGTGAAAAAAACAATTACATGATCTGCTGAATGGAATGAACAATCTAATCAGTACAGAATATAGACTGAGAATAAATCGGAGAAAGACGAAAGTAATGAGAAGTAGCAGGAATGATAGCAGCGGGAAACGTAGAATGAGGATTGTTGCTGACGAAATAGATGAAGGAATTGTCCTACCTATGCAGCAAAATAACCAATGATGGACGGAGCAAGCAGACTAGCAATGGCAAAAAGGGTATTCCTGCCCAACAGAAGTTTACTAGTATCAAACATGGGCCATAATAGCAGGAAAAAATTTCTGAGAACGTACGTTTGGAGAATAGCATTGTATGGTAGTGAATCTTGGACTGTGGGAAAACCGGAACAAAAAAGAATCGAAGCATATGAGATTGCTTCTAATGGCTCTGAGCACTATGCGACTTAACATCTATGGTCATCAGTCCCCTAGAACTTAGAACTACTTAAACCTAACTAACCTAAGGACATCACACAACACCCAGCCATCACGAGGCAGAGAAAATCCCTGACCCTGCCGGGAATCGAACCCGGGAACCCGGGCGTCGGAAGCGAGAACGCCACCGCACGACCACGAGATGCGGGCTACGCTTATCACATGACCTGTGCGTAGACATGTAATGCCATATACCTTCACAAACCTACCAACCAACTGTAGGCTACCTGATATCCAGAATGAGTGATGTATTTCATTCCAAAGTCGGACAAACAAGCTATTAAGCAGGTGGTCATAACGTGTGTGTGTGTGTGTGTGTGTGTGTGTGTGTGTGTGTGTGTGTGTGTGTGTGCTGTTTCAAAGCACCAGTACGTTGAGGATTTATCGAAAATTCGTAGTTATTAGTACGATATTTTGCAATAAAATGACGGGACATCCTACCTGCAAACAGGCGTTAATTTACATCGTTGGTGACATGTTGAAAATGTGTGTCTCTACCGGGGTTCGAACCCAGGATCGCCCTCTTAGATGGCAGCACGCCTGCAGAAACCCATATCTTGCACGCCCCCTATGAGACCCACATTCCCAGCATTTCCACACAATTACATTCGTAGTGCACCTAATAGATGTGTGTCCATCACACTCCTTACTCGTGGCAGGCTTATCTACCAAGTGCCGCTCATTTCATTCTTGAGAAGCTGCACGGTCATCAGTGGTATCTGTTCATATACCCTCATAGATAGTTATATTTGCCCTCGGTGGCCCATAATGATGCCGGCACGGTAGCTCAGCGCGTTCGGTCAGAGGGCTGTAATAATAATAATAATAATAATAATAATAATAATAATAATAATAATAATAACAATAATAATAAAAACAGAGAAAGGAATCAACGATCAACTTGAACGGATGTCTTGTACGTCCGCCCAAACCAAACGCTGTGAAAAAAAAAATATAAAAAATGGGTAGAGCGTCTGCCATGTGAACAGGAGATCCCGGGTTCGAGTCCCTGTCGGCGTACACACTTTAAACGTCACCAATGATGTATATCAACGTCTGTTTGAAGCTAGGATGTCGATTTAATTATTTCATTCTAGAGAAGCTGCACGGTCATCAATGGTACCTGTTCTTTCGGGAACAGATACTACCTCCATATATTTTCCATATTACATCTGGCTTGTTATGGAAGCACTCCGTTTTACTGCAACAACACACCGAAGATTTATCGTCATTCGCGGTAAGACATGTTATAAACTAGATATTAAAAAAACCATCAGTGATTGAAGAATTCAGAGAATTGTTAGGTAAAATACGAGGCCGATTATTGTAGAAGTTTAGAATACCCCGCTGGTTACAGGCACCAACTTACTAAATGCGAGGACGTCGCATTATTATACACGTATGTATAGAGAGGCAATTGAAATCCACAAACATCAATACAATTATAATCGAAAAAAAAACGGAAGATGTTCTCCGTAGTTGAGAACGAAACGTCAGGGAGAAGAAGTTTTACAGATCGGCCACGGCAATTTAGCCCGGAAGTGTTTACTGATGAAGACGCCGGCCGTGAAAGCCTACATGGGATGATTCGACGCCTCTACGGGGAGGAAATGTCAGCTAGTGTACGACGACGGGAGAACCTACGCAAGAAGAAAGGTCAACGACTTTGCTCACTCACTTTTCTGCCACGCTGTCGTGATACCGGTATAGTTCCCAAGTTTTTAAAAGTGAGAAGAATGTTTCATTCGGCACAAGCTAACCGTATTTATTCTCGTATGGAACTGGCCTTACTACGTGAGCGGATACATCAGTACACAACGAGGACCGGCGGTATGTGATGGTCAGCTGCTAAATCTTCATTTAATTATTAGCAATACTATGCAGTTTTGTCATTGGAACAAAGTGGACAGTTTTACATTTAGATCTTAGCGCAGAAGTGTCTTCCAATAGGCAGAAGGAGAAGTTCGATCGTCTACAAGAGGGTCGACAGGAAACACAGATTCCAAACAATTCCCAAACGTTTATTAATTTATCGGAAAAAGAATTACTTTCTGTTCTGTCTAAAGGAGGGAATTTTGCAATCACTCCATCCACGGTTCCTCTGGAGGACATTATTGCTAATATAGAGGCAGGAATTCGTCAGTTACCATCATATTCTGCTGATGAAATTAGGACGGAAACCTCCAGGATATTACGTAAAGCTAAGCCACCCAGCAGCAATCTGTCTCAAGGGGAAAGGAAGGCATTGCGGGAGATCAATGCAGAGAAGAATGTAAATTATAGTTGCCCGCTGACAAGGGAAATGTTACTGTTTTAATGAATACTGAGGATTATCACTAGAAGATCAGTGATCTCCTGGAACCCAGCACATACAAGAAGTTGAAAAAATATCCGACAACGAATGTGCTGAATGCCACCAATCGTCTGATAAAAGAGTCTTCCATTCCTACAGAAGTTAAGAAGTCTCTTTGTAAAACGGAGGCTTATCCTCCGAGATTATATGGATTACCAAAGATACATAAGCCTGATGTTCCTTTGAGACCGATAGTCAGCGCAATTGGAGCTCCTACCCAAGAACTAGCCAGACACCTTGCCTCTTTGTTACAACCTTACATAGGCAAAACTGAGAGTCACATTAAAAACTGTCTACACTTCATTGAGAAATTGAGGGAAATTACTGTCCGTCCTAATGACATCACTGTCAGTTTTGATATTGTGTCTTTGTTCACTATGGTTCCAGTTGATGAAGCTCTCTCTCATATAGCCGATATGTTCCCTACTGATATAGTGGCCTTGTTCCAACGCTGTCTATCCTCGACCTATTTTCAGTACAATGGTGAATTTTATGAACAAATTGATGGGGTAGCCATGGGAAGCACCCTAAGCCCCGCAATTGCGAATTTATTCATGGAATATTTTGAACATCAAGCACTGCAGTCGGCCACAAAGAGCCCCTCGAAGTGGTATCGGTATGTGGATGACACATTTGTCATATGGAATCATGGGGAAGAGGACTTGAATGATTTCCTGGTGCACTTAAATAGCATCAACCCAAAGATCAAATTTACCATGGAAAAAGAGAATAATGGACAACTTAACTTTTTGGATGTATCAGTTATCAAACGGGCGGATGGGACCTTAGGCCATAAGGTCTACAGGAAAGGTACACATACTGATCGCTACCTCCATAAGAACTCAAACCACCACCCTAGGCAAAAGAGAGGGGGGGGGTCATAAAAACACTAGTGGATAGGGCCTATAATATTTGTGAACCAGGCTACTTACAAGAAGAACTAAATCATTTACGAATGGCTTTTGCGAAAAATGGTTATACGAAAAACGAGATTAACCGAGCACTTCACCCAAGTAGAAAAATGCCTAAAAACAGGAGACAGCAACAATCATCAGCTGGAAAAGTATTTCTTCCGTTCATCCATAACATCACGGATCGCATTGGGCAAGTACTAGCCAAGTTTCAGGTGGAGACTATTTTCAGACCTACTAAGAAAATTAGTGAATGCCTAGGATCAACAAAAGATGCTCGTCACCCCCTACCCACCCTAGGGGTATATAAAATTCCGTGTAGTTGTGGCAGGGTTTACATAGGAACTACAAAAAGAAGCATCAATACACGTTTGACGGAGCACAAAAGAAATTGTCGCTTGGGACATATCGACAAATCGGCAGTAGCGGAACATGTTTTTAAGGATGGAGATCACGAAAAAAATTGTTCAAATGGCTCTGAGCACTATGGGACTTCTGAGGTCATCAGTCCCCTAGAACTTAGAACTACTTAACCCTAACTAACCTAAGCACATCACACACATCCATGTCCGAGGCTGGATTCGAACCTGCGACCGTAGCAGTCGCGCGGTCCCGGATTGTGCGCCTAGAACCGCTAGACCACCGCGGCCGGCGGAGATCACGAAATAAAATTTGGTGAGACAAGCGTGCTAGCGAGGACGTCGCATTAATACACACGTATGTATAGAGAGGCAATTGAAATCCACAAACATGAATACAATTTTAATCGTAAAGAAGAAGGATTAAAATTGGACAAGATATGGCGGTGGACGTTGCATAAATCACGTGACAATCGATTGCCTGCAATCGAGAGAACAGACGACAGCCAGAGATAGCTGCACATCGACGCCACGTGACGTGCGGTGGCGCCCTCTACGATCTCCATATAAGCGGCGGCCCCAGCTCCTAGCAGTCAGTCGTCGACTCACCTCGGAAGATGTTTTCCGTAGTTGAGAACGAAACGTCAGGGAGAAGTTCTATAGATCGACCACGGCAATTTAGCCCGGAAGTGTTTACTGACAAGCTTTATTCGTAGGATCTCCTGATTGTATATTGCCTAGTTCTGATCTTTTTAATGTTTTTGTGTGTTCTCTTGTAAGATTCGTGACGTTAAATAGTTTGATGACTGACAAGTAGGTACACAAATTTTATTCTATTCTGCTCGACGTACAGTGACATTTTTTTTAACGCCACTACTTTAATTTTCTAGCTTTAAGTGCTTTTCTGATTACCTGTCATTCTCTGTAAAGCTTGCTTAGTACACCCTGATATGCACTACGAGTATGATCTTTTATTATACTGGAGTCTGAAGATGCCAAAACTGGAATTCAAAATAAAATAACATCTGAATTGACCAGCTGATGTCCCCTGTCCATGATGGATCAAGAGTGACTGAATCTTGCACCGTGGCTTGTTGACAACTGCGGTCCATGGCTTCGTGGGATGTCACTCACACTCTAACCCTACCATCAGCTCTTACCAACTGAAATCGGGACTCGTCTGCCCAGGCCACGGTTATCCAATCGTCTAGAGTCCAACCGATATGGTTACGAGCCATGGAGAGACGCTGCAGGCGATGTCGTGCTGTTACCAAGATCACTCGCTACGGTCGTCCTTTGCTATAAACCATCAACTCCAAATTTCGCAGCACTTCACCAATGGATTCGTTCGTCGTACGTCCCAGGTGGGTTTCTGCGGTTATTTCACGCTGAGTTACTTGTCTGTTAGCACTGACGATCTTATGTAAACGCCGTTGCTCTCGGTCGTCAAGTGAAGACCGCCGGCCACTGCATTACCCATTATGAGAGGTAATTCATAAAATTTGTATGTTCGACACACTCTTGACGCCGTGGATCTCGGATTATTGAATTCCTCAACGATTGCCGAAATGGAATGTCCCGTGTGTCTAGATCCAACAACCATTCCGCGCTCAAAATGTGTTAATTCTCGTCGTGTGGCATAATCACTTTGGAAACCCTTTTCACATGGATCATCATACGACAGCTCTGCCAATGCATTGTTCTTTTATACCTTATTTAAAGGATACTCCCGCCGTCTATATGTGTGCACATCGCTGTCCCGTGACTTTTGTCACCCCAGTGTCTTGTGACTGACAATTCGCAATTTTTCACGAACACAACTTTTATTGATGTAAATTCACAAGATTGAAGACTTAACAACAAACGAAAGGTAACAATAACGGTGCCAGTAAAAGTCTCCTAACTGAGGCAAACAAAAGTGGACTTCTAACTTTCCACAAAGATTCGTGGTAACTCACACTCACTCACACTCTCTCTCTCTCTCTCTCTCTCTCTCTCTCTCTCTCTCTCTCACACACACACACACACACACACACACACACACACACACACACACACACACACACACACACACACACTAGTAACAGTCCAATTCAGAGACGTTATCTTCAAAAGGTCACAGTACACAAGGTCGGCATCTGGTGTGACTGAACGAGGATGGTTCTAGGCCCTAAATAGCTGTCTCCAGCCAATCAGGTTTTGGCGTAGTGATACTTCCTGCAGGCCGTGGCTCGAGCTCCCCCTGCTCGGAATGCCAGTTTCCATTAGCTTGTATGCAAATAGCCGGTGTTTACCATGGTGCTTTTGGTACGCCTTGGACATAGACAAGCTAGTCCTCTGTGGTGTAATATGGGTTGCCGGCCCTCAGGGGGTACGTTGGCTCCGGTATAACACAGTGTATTCCGAATTCAACTGAGACGTGTTACTTGGCGCTGTCACTTCATGCGAAAGTAACTTTCATCCTTAAGTTTTGCACACCACTGTGCTATTTAAATCAGTATGTCGGAGATGAGTACGTGGTTGGGCGCGTTGCGTGCAGTCCGCGCTCCAAAGCGCTAAATGCAGCGTCAGCTGAGCAGCGAGACGTGCAGGAGGCGAGACAAATGCCGGTCGACAATTTTACGGCTCGCCTGGTGGCGACCTGGCCTCTGCATTCATCTGGTCTCAGGGAGGGAGGGAGGGAGGGAGGGAGGGAGGGAGGGAGTTGCCATTTGGGTAAGTGAGGATCGCCGCGGGATAATTAAGGAAAGGCATCAGCCGCAGACACACAGGGAGCTCAGTGGAGCTTCCGTTATGTGTCGGGGCGACAGACCGCTCTGGGGACGCCACGTGTGGGCGTGTTTTGTGGAATATGGACTGGCTGTCCTTTGTCAGGTCCGAGTGCGGCGAGACGGGAACAGCTGGCGGTGTAGGTGGGGAGACGCTCTGGCTCCAGGATCTAGTTAGCGCAGTTAGGTAGTAGGGCTGTTGATGAAATGTCGATATATCGATATTCCTTCCAAAATATACTGATATTTATCAGTGATACATTTTCTTCCCCGATATATTAATACACAGTTATCGAAATGGCGCTTTCAATAGCCGATTTTTTTCGCTATTTTCGGTAAATATTTGAAGTAGTTCTTTCGAAGTTGTTTAGAACATAATGTTACTTTCACTGCGTGAAGAAGTCTTACTACTTTTGAAGCTTTCATCAGGTCCACCTCTCTCTTTCACTACGTGAAGAAAGTATAGAAGCACAAAGTCCGACTGCAGTGAGGGGTGGCCACGTGAATGGAGTAACAAGTTTTCTGATTTTTAATGCAACTAGTAGATGTAGAGCTACCGTGTGATTTCTGCTCCGGCCGGGGTGGCCGAGCGGTTCTAGGCGCTACAATCTGGAACCGCACTGCCGCTACGGTCGCAGGTTCGAATCCTGCCTCGGGCATGGATGTGTGTGATGTCCTTAGGTTAGTTAGGTCCCATAGTGCTCAGAGCCATTTGAACCATTTTTTTCATTCCTGCACATCGGCATTCTCTGAAAACAGCTGCTGAAACTGATGGACAAAAATCTAAGGGACAAGATTGTTCTTTGCTGTGTGCGGAGACGTGTGAAGGATAAATGATGACGTAATCGGCGCCCGGCGCTACCAACAGAAACTGTAACATCAGACTTCACAATTTTTACACTACAGCTGCTAGATCACTGGCGTTTGCAAAAATAAAAAAAGGTGGGGAAGTCGACACGAAGTGTTCAGGACAAATCCGATACGTAGCCAAACCGAACGACGGACCCATCCCACACCTTTTGTTGTACCACTTACATGCGGTTACCATTGGTAGCAGAGTGGTTATCGCCAAGCGCGAACGAGCATCGTTTTCCTTTCAGCTCTTGCTCTAAGTGTGATATGCACACTGCTAGCTTGTAGATGTACAGAATATCTAGTAATAAATCAATAATTAAATATACAATTCCAAAACCGGAAGTGTATTTAAAATGTGCAGCCAATATTTTCCTAAGTCGGAGCGTCGATATATTTTTCGTCGATGTATCAGTGTATCGATTCTTTTCATCGATATATAACCTAGCTTAAATGTATTTAAATATCGATGTATTGGATTCCCGATATTTTTGAAAATATCAACACTCCTATTAAATGAGGACCTGAGGTCCAGGTAAGCAGACTGCTTTGGAAGGAGTTTCTCTGAAACAACACGGGCTGATAAGTAATGTAAAAAAAGCTTGTCCAGGCGTGAGTGCGCCTCGCACCCTGAGTGTTCGGTACAAACTTAATTATGTGTGTACAGGCAGTTCATCCATTCTGCGAAACGACAATGTCAACAACTTTTGTCCGTTAACAACATTGGCAAGGTATCAGTCGCAGGGATTACAAGACTTTCGAGAACGTTTTAATCTCAAGCTTGAAATCGGATAACAAATACAAAAAGTAGTATTTTTCGTGTCATGTAATTACAATTGGCAATTTTTACATTATTTTACTTTCTTGTACTATTAAACTTTCCTTCTTGCCAAATTTCGCGATTCTATGTAAAGGGGATGAACACGTAAGTTTTTAATGAGTGGGTTTGCGAGTATCAAACTGTGTGACTTACATAACTGTACCTTTTGGCTTGATTAACTTAGGAGCTTCATGTTTTTACATCACCAAATTCAGCTTCATACTTCTACCCGCTTCTGAGAATAAAATCAGAGGTTAACAGACGGATAGACAAACAGATGGCCGGTGATATAATTACAAATTAACAATTTTCTATTTTTTTTTCTTCGGTTGTAGTGTGAATCCTTGCTTCTGGGTAAATTTGAGGATTATAGAATAACGGGAAGTACCCTTGATCTTCTCGGGAAATGTATCACCCTCAAAGGCCAAGATGAAGACACCAGTGGCAACCTGATTATCCCTCGGACGCCGTTGGACACGCCGGGCAAAATGTACTCCTCGCCACTCTAACTTGGCGCGCAGCTCATCGTCAGACTGCGAAGTAACGTCCCTGTGAAATATGATACCCTGAACAATATTTGAGCTCTTATGGGGCGTGATGGCTACAGAAATATCCCCCAGCTTGTCACAAGCGAGTAACGCCCATGACTGGGCGGAGCATGCTGTTTTGATCAACACTGACCCAAATCTCGTTTTCGACAACTTGTCCTCTAAATGCTCAACAAAAAACTGAGGCTTCGTTGTCGTAAAAGATTCTCCCTCAGCTCTCTAGCGTAGACTACTGGCCATTAAAATTGCTTCGCCAAGAAGAAATGCAGATGATAAACCGGTATTCATTGAACAAATATATTACACTAGAACTAACATGTGATTACATTTTCACGCAATTTGGGTGCATAGATCCTGAGAAATAGGTACCCAGAATAACCACCTCTGGGCGTAATAACGGCCTTGATACGCATGGGCATTGAGTCAGAGCAGCTTCAACACGATACCACAGTTCATCAAGCGTAGTGACTGGCGTATTGTGACGAGCCTGTTGCTCGGCCACCATTCACCAGACGTTTCCAATTGGTGAGAGAGCTGGAGAATGTGCTGGCCAGGGCAGCAGTCGAACATTTTCTGTATCCAGAAAGGCCCGTACAGGACCTGCAACATGCGGTCGTGCATTATCCTGTTGAAATGTAGGGTTTCGCATGGCTCGAATGAAGGGTAGAGCCAGGGGTCGTAACACATCTGTAACGGAACGTCGACTGTTCAAAGTGCCGTCAGTGAGAACAAGAGGTGACCGAGACGTGTAACCAATGGCACACCATACCATCACGCCGTGTAATACGCCAGTATGGCGATGACGAATACACGCTTCCAATGTGCGTTCACCGCGATGTCGCCGAACACGGATGCGATCATCATGATGATGTAAGCAGAACCTGCACTCATGCGAAAAAATGACGTTTTGCCATTCGTGCACCCAGGTTCGTAGTTGAGTACACCATCGCAGGCGCTTCTGTCTGTGATGCAGCGTCAAGGGTAACCGCAGCCGTGTTCTCCGAGCTGACAGTCCACGCTGCTGCAAACGTCGTCGAACTGTTCGTGCAGATGGTGGTTGTCTTGCAAACGTCCCCATCTGTTGACTCAGGGATCGAGACCTGGCTACACGATCCGTTACAGCCATGATGACAAGCTGCCTGTCACCTCGACTGCTAGTGATACGAGGCCGCTGGGATCCAGCTCGACGGTCCTTATTACCCTCCTGAACCCACCGATTCCATATTTTGCTAACAGTCATTGGATCTCGACCAACGCGAGCAGCAGTGTCGCGATACGGTAAACTGCAATCGCGATAGGCTACAATCCGACCTTTTTCGCAGTCAGAAAGGTGATGGTACGCATTTCTCCTTCTTACACAAGGCATCACAACAACGTTTCGCCAGGCAACGCCGGTCAACTGCTGTTTGTGTATGAGAAATCGGTTGGGAACTTTCCTCATGTCAGAACGTTATATGTGTCGCCACCGGCGCCAACCTTGTGTGACTGCTCTGAAAAGCTAATCATTTGCATATCACAGCATCTTCCTGTCGGTTAAATTTCGCGCCTGTAGCACGTCATCTTCGTGGTGTAGCAATTTTATTGGCCAGTAGTTTACAAGGTACCGGGACAAATAAGATGTGCTGCCATCCTTAGCCTGGCGTTCCTCCCATGGTGTGGCCAGGGAGGGGAACAATCTGGGGTCGTACTTCTGTGCGGTGAATCGAGCTTGTGATCGCTTAGAGGCTGCTGCTGTTTCACCACCAGCAAGAGATGATGGACTACGCTTCATCGCGTGCCATCCGCCCTGACGCCAACCACTCTGCCGAGGGGCCCTCCCCAAGGGAGCTACCAAGCTGCAGCAAATGCCACCTGGCAGGATGGCCATTGCTGGGAGGCCCGATGCCCTATAGGGGGTGCACATCTACCCCTTGTCGTACGTGGCGAGTTAATGGCGCAGGCATCAGCAGAGCAATTCCTGTGTGGTCAGCCGGCTACAGCCAACAGGGTGTATGGCAGCTCCACCACAACGGACTGGCTACCGTGCTGGATATCAGGTGCAAAGAAGTCCATGGCCATCGTGGACGCAGAACTCGAAACTGCATAGTGCATGGTGGAAAACGCACCCAGGAAGGTGTCCTCCGCCAAGATTTGGAGAATGGGCAGGACTGCAATACTACGACGAGAAAGTAGACTAAAGATCTCAATGTACGTTGGACACGATGCACCTTGTAAGGCGCCCTTCCCCAGTTGGCTCGCGCTTCCGGAAAAATTTGAAGAATGGAGGTCGTACCAGACATGGGACCATCACATAAAGGCCGAAACGTGTAAAACTCCTTTTAGTCGCCTCTTAACGACGGCAGGAATGCCTCGGGGCTATTCTAACCCCTGGATTCGTAGGCGGATTTTCCAAATGTTTTCGAGAGGCAGTGGTGTTCTCGCATCATGGCGTGGGGAGCCATAAGGTATGATTTCGGGCCACACAGCTGGTAGCGACTGAAGAAAATATGAAGGCACAACAGTAAGCCACGAACACCCTGAGGCGGTATGCCACATAACGTGGAAAAAATTGAAGAATTGCACAAATTTAACAAACCTGACGCTGTAATGAAATAAATATTATCGCAGAAAAAGCAAAAAGGCATGCCGTCGTAATAGGGGGTGACTTCAACTTGCCAGGTATATATTGGGAGTGTTATACCATCAACACAGGTGACAGAGACGGGGAATCGCGTGGCACTGTTCTGGATGTCTTGTCCGAAACTTACCTTGAGAAGATAGATAGAGAAGCAACTCGTGAAGGTAACATCTTAGACCTCCTGGCGACAAACAGACCTGAATTTATCGAATCAGTTAACGAAGAGGAAGGTATCAGCTATCAAAAGGCTGTGACGGCATCTATGACTACGGGTCGTACAAGGAATGTTAAGAAACGTAGGAAGATATACACTACTGGAAATTGAAATAAGAACACCGTGAATTCATTGTCCCAGGAAGGGGAAACTTTATTGACACATTCCTGGGGTCAGATACATCACATGATCACACTGACAGAACCACAGGCACATAGACACAGGTAACAGAGCATGCACAATGTCGGCACTAGTACAGTGTATATCCACCTTTCGCAGCAATGCAGGCTGCTATTCTCCCATGGAGACGATCGTAGAGATGCTGGATGTAGTCCTGTGGAACGGCTTGCCATGCCATTTCCACCTGGCGCCTCAGTTGGACCAGCGTTCGTGCTGGACGTGCAGACCGCGTGAGACGACGCTTCATCCAGTCCCGAACATGCTCAATGGGCGACAGATCCGGAGATCTTGCTGGCCAGGGTAGTTGACTTACACCTTCTAGAGCACGTTGGGTGGCACGGGATACATGCGGACGTGCATTGTCCTGTTGGAACAGCAAGTTCCCTTGCCGGTCTAGGAATGGTAGAACGATGGGTTCGATGACGGTTTGGATGTACCGTGCACTATTCAGTGTCCCCTAGACGATCACCAAAGGTGTACCGCCAGTGTAGGAGATCGCTCCCCACACCATGATGCCGGGTGTTGGCCCTGTGTGCCTCGGTCGTATGCAGTCCTGATTGTGGCGCTCACCTGCACGGCGCCAAACACGCATACGACCATCATTGGCACCAAGGCAGAAGCGACTCTCATCGCTGAAGACGACACGTCTCCATTCGTCCCTCCATTCACGCCTGTCGCACACCACTGAAGGCGGGCTGCACGATGTTGGGGCGTGAGCGGAAGACGGCCTAACGGTGTGCGGGACCGTAGCCCAGCTTCATGGAGACGGTTGCGAATGGTCCTCGCCGATACCCCAGGAGAAACAGTGTCCCTAATTTGCTGGGAAGTGGCGGTGCGGTCCCCTACGGCACAAGTAGGATCCTATGGTTGTCGCGTGCATAAGTGCGTCGCTGCGGTCCGGTCCCAGGTCGACGGGCACGTGCACCTTCCGCCGACCACTGGCGACAACATCGATGTACTGTGGAGACCTCACGCCCCACGTGTTGAGCAATTCGGCGGTACGTCCACCCCGCCTCCCGCATGCCCGCTATACGACCTCGCTCAAAGTCCGTCAACTGCACATACGGTTCACGTCCACGCTGTCGCGGCATGCTACCAGTGTTAAAGACTGCGATGGAGCTCCGTATGCCACGGCAAACTGGCTGACACTGACGGCGGCTAGCTGCGCAGCATTTGTGCACCGCCGCCGTCAGTGTCAGCCAGTTTGCCGTGGCATACGGAGCTCCATCGCAGTCTTTAATACTGGTAGCATGCCGCGACAGCGTGGACGTGAACCGTATGTGCAGTTGACGGACTTTGAGCGAGGGCGTATAGTGGGCATGCGGGAGGCCGGGTGGACGTACCGCCGAATTGCTCAACACGTGGGGCGTGAGGTCTCCACAGTACATCGATGTTGTCGCCAGTGGTAGGCGGAAGGTGCACGTGCCCGTCGACCTGGGACCGGACCGCAGCGACCAAGACCGTAGGATCCTACGCAGTGCCGTAGGGGACCGCACCGCCACTTCCCAGCAAATTAGGGACACTGTTTCTCCTGGGGTATCGGCGAGGACCATTCGCAACCGTCTCGATGAAGCTGGGCTACGGTCCCGCACACCGTTAGGCCGTCTTCCGCTCACGCCCCAACATCGTGCAGCCCGCCTTCAGTGGTGTGCGACAGGCGTGAATGGAGGGACGAATGGAGACGTGTCGTCTTCAGCGATGAGAGTCGCTTCTGCCTTGGTGCCAATGATGGTCGTATGCGTGTTTGGCGCCGTGCAGGTGAGCGCCACAATCAGGACTGCATACGACCGAGGCACACAGGGCCAACACCCGGCATCATGGTGTGGGGAGCGATCTCCTACACTGGCCGTACACCTTTGGTGATCGTCTAGGGGACACTGAATAGTGCACGGTACATCCAAACCGTCATAGAACCCATCGTTCTACCATTCCTAGACCGGCAAGGGAACATGCTGTTCCAACAGGAAAATGCACATCCGCATGTATCCCATGCCACCCAGCAAGATCTCCGGATCTGTCCCCCATTGAGCATGTTTGGGACTGGATGAAGCGTTGTCTCACGCGGTCTGCACGTCCAGCACGAACGCTGGTCCAACTGAGGCGCCAGGTAGAAATGACATGGCAAGCCGTTCCACAGGACTACATCCAGCATCTCTGCGATCGTCTCCATGGGAGAATAGCAGCCTGCATTGCTGCGAAAGGTGGATATACACTGTACTAGTGCCGACATTGTGCATGCTCTGTTGCCTGTGTCTATGTGCCTGTGGTTCTGTCAGTGTGATCATGTGATGTATCTGACCCCAGGAATGTGTTAATAAAGTTTCCCCTTCCTGGGACAATGAATTCACGGTGTTCTTATTTCAATTTCCAGGAGTGTAATAGTGATGAAGAGTAGGCTGAAGTTCAAGACATTAGTCAGGAAGAATCAATGCGCTAAGAAGTGGGATACGGAAGTTCTAAGGAATGACGAGATACGCTTGAAGTTCTCTAACGCTATAGATACAGCAATAAGGAATAGCGCAGTAGGCAACACAGTTGAAGAGGAATGGACGTCTCTAAAACGGGTCATCACAGAAGTTGGGAAGGAAAACATAGGTACAAAGAAGGTAGCTGCGAAGAAACCACGGGTAACAGAAGAAATACTTCAGTTGATTGATGAAACGACGAAGTACAAACATATTCCGGGAAAATCAGGAATACAGAAATACAAGTCGCTGAGGAATGAAATAAATAGGAAGTGCAGGGAAGCTAAGACGAAATGGCTGCAGGAAAAATGTGAAGACATCGAAAAAGATATGATTGTCGGAAGGACAGACCCAGCATACAGGAAAGTCAAAACAACCTTTGGTGACATTAAAAGCAACGGTGGTAACATTAAGAGTGCAACGGGAATTCCACTGTTAAATGCAGAGGAGAGAGCAGATAGGTGGAAAGAATACATTGAAAGCCTCTATGAGGGTGAAGATTTGTCTGATGGGATAGAAGAAGAAACAGGAGTCGATTTAGAACAGATAGGGGATCCAGTATTGGAATCGGATTTTAAAAGAGCTTTGGAGGACTTACGGTCAAATAAGGCAGAAGGGATCGATAACATTCCATCAGAATTTCTAAAATCATTAGGGGAAGTGGCGACAAAACGACTATTCACGTTGGTGTGTAGAATATATGAGTTTGGCGACATACCATCTGACTTTCGGAAAAGCATCATCCACACAATTCCGAAGACGGTAAGAGCTGACAAGTGCGAGAATTATCGCACAGTCAGCCTAACAGCTCATGCATCGAAGCTGCTTACAAGAATAATATACAGAAGAATGGAAAAGACAATTGAGAATGCGCTAGGTGACGATCAGTTTGGCTTTAGGAAAAGTAAAGGCACGAGAGAGGCAATTCTGACGTTACGACTTATAATGGAAGCAAGGCTAAAGAAAAATCAAGACACGTTCATAGGATTTGTTGACCTGGAAAAAGCGTTCGACAATATAAAATGGTGCAAGCTGTTCAAGATTCTGAAAAAGTAGAGGTAAGCTATAGGGAGAGACGGGTCATATACAATATGTACAACAACCAAGAGGGGATATAAGAGTGGACGATCAAGAATGAAGTGCTCGTATTAAGAGGAAGCAATGATGGAAATAAAAGAAAGGTTCAGGAGTGGAATTAAAATACAAGGTAAAGGATATCAATGATACGATTCGCTGATGACATTGCTATCCTGAGTGAAAGTGAAAAAGAATTAAATGATATTCTGAAAGGAATGAACAGTCTATTGAGTACACAGTATGGTTTAAGAGTAAATCGGAGAAAGACGAAGGTAATGAGAAGTAATAGTAATGAGATTTAGTAGAAATGAGAACAGCGAGAAACTTAACATCAGGATTGATGGTCACGAAGTCAGTGAAGTTAAGGAATTCTGCTACCTAGGCAGTAAAATAACCAATGACGGACGGAGCAAGGAGGACATCAAGAGCAGACTCGCTATGGCAAAAAAGGCATTTCTGGCCAAGAGAAGTCTACTAATATCAAATACCGTCCTTAATTTGAGGAAGAAATTTCTGAGGATGTACGTCTGGAGTACAGCATTGCATGGTAGTGAAACATGGACTGTGGGAAAACCGGAACAGAAGAGAATCGAAGCATTTGAGATGTGGTGCTATAGACGAATGTTGAAAATCAGGTGGACTGATAAGGTAAGGAATGAGGAGGTTCTACGCAGAATCGGAGAGGAAAGGAATATGTGGAAAACACTGATAAGGAGAAGGGACAGGATGATAGGACATCAGCTAAGACATGAGGGAATGACTTCCATGGTACTAGAGGGAGCTGTAGAGGGCAAAAACTGTAGAGGAAGACAGAGATTGGAATACGTCAAGCAAATAATTGAGGACGTAGGTTGCAAGTGCTACTCTGAGATGAGGTTAGCACAGGAAAGGAATTCGTGGCGGGCCGCATCAAACCAGTCAGTAGACTGATGTTAAAAAAAAAAGAAGCAACGCCAGAAGATAGTAAGAATTTGTACAACGACCTGCAGGGAATTGATGAATGGTGCAGACTTTGGCAGCTCACCCTGAACGTAGATAAAAGAAACATATTGCGCATACATACGAAAAGAAATCCACTACTGTACAGCTAGACTACAGATAACAAACAGCTGGAGACAGCGCCTGCCGCAAAATATCTAGCCGCAACTATGCAGAGCAACCTTAAGTGGAATGACCACATAAACAGATAGGGGGAATAGCGGACACCAGACTCAGAGTCATCGGAAGAATCTACAGGAAATGTAACTCATCCACGAAAGAAGTGGCTTATAAGGCGCTTGTTCACCCAATTCTTGAGTACTGTTCATTCATCTGGGATCCATAAAAGGTAGAACTGATAGAAGAGAGAGAAGATCCAACGAAGAGCGGCGCGTTTCGTCACTGGCAGACGTTATAAGAGAGGCGTTGTGCGTCACGGAGAGAACTACTATTGAAATTTCGGGACAGCACTTTTCAGGATTCGGACAAGATATTACTCTCCCCCCCCCCCCCCCCCCACATACATCTCGTGTATTGACCACGAGGAGAAAACTCGAGAAATTAGAGCCAATACAGAGGCTTACTAACATTCTTCCCACGCACTATTCGCCAGTGGAACAGAAAGTACCCTCCGCCACACATCAAGTGACTTGCGGAGTATGATGTAGATGTAGATATAAACTATTATGATCTGTGAATGTAACTGTCATCTCTGTTTCTTTTGAAAAGGAATCGACACACTTCCCTTTCTTCGTAGTGTAAGGAGAAATTTTGTGACAAGGCCCGACAACGTGTAAGTTTCACGTAATATTTCCACTAAATATAATCAAATATTACGTAAAAGTGTCGCTAATATTGTACTGTACAACTTCTATATTCATGAAGTGATATATATATTAACGATATATTCAAATTCTTTAGGGGAACATTGGTGCAGAGGTCAAAGCCATTGTTCTAAATGATAAAGGCCCAGAGTCGTAATAAATATTTTAGTATCTGCTAATTTTGACAAATAATTAAAAATAAATGTTAATGTAGAAGATTTCACTTGATTAGTGGTTCTTTTCAAATAGTAATAGTGGTCAGTTTTTTTAAATATTGAACCATATTCGATTAACGTGATTTTTAGTTTAATTCCGCTTGTCGTATATTGCGAGAATCTCATCATTGCCTTTTGACAAAAGCAAAACGAAAACTGCAGCATTATATCTGAAATATTGTGTGTTGGTGGTGTCTTTTGATATAAAAACAGTTTGTCGGGCAAACTAATTGCGAGAACTACCATAACTGAGCCCATGGCGTAAATAATTTTCCAGTTGTGAAGCAGCCAGAATAATACTAACACACCAGCTTAACATAAGAAACAAATACCAACAATACACATACGTAAAAAGAACCACCACATCATGCGGCTGTATCATGGAGCCATTTTTAGGATTCTGTGCCTCAGTCGGTAAATGCGGAAATCCTATGGGATCGCATAGTCGTCCGTCTGTCTGTCCGACGTTTCCACAACAACGAATAAAGATACAAGGGAATTGGAAAAGTTTCCGTCTGACGCCGCTAGGCGCGCGCCAATCGCGTATATTTTGGTATGTGCATGTTCGGCTGCTCAGTCGGCACCCATCCGTGATAGCGGGAACGACTCTGTGCGCCTGGTATTCGAATTTTAAATGTGCGCCGAAATCGAAAATCCCGCCAGTTGTGAGGTGCGGTCTGTGATTTTTTATTTTTTTGGCAACAAACATAAAACCTATAGAAATTTATCGTGAACTGTGTGAAGTGCATGGAAACAACGTAACGAGTGAATGTTCCGACCGGAAATAGTGCATTTGGTTTAAAAATGGCCGAACCAACGTTCATGATGAAGAGAAGAGTGGACGCCCGCGAATTATGACTGATTATCTTGTCGCTAAAGTTGATGAAACGATTCGTAAAACCGTTGCTTCACAATAACGGAGCTTTCGCTTTCTTTTCCACAAGTTTCACGGACTTTGTTGTTTGAAATTATCACTCAATAGATTGGCTACCATGGGCGTACCCAGCGAGGGGTAGGGGGGGGCAGGGGGGGAGGGCAACTGCACCCCCCCTTTCCCTACAAGATATTCGCAGTTTTTCACTAGTTTACTGTTTTATTTAGTAAGAAATGCTGCATGTTTTCTCGTATTGTACAGGTGCATTCTTGTATTTAAAATGTTTATTAAAAGCAGTTTTTCACTGCTTTACTGTTTTATTTAATAAGAAGTGCTGTATGTTGTCTCGAGTCTAAACCTGGCGCCCCCCCCCCCCCGCCCCCTCAGTTCAGATCCTGGGTACGCCCTTGTAAAGGCTACCACAAATTTTGTGCACGATGGGTGCCCAAAATGCTTACAGAGCACCATAAAGAACAGCGAATGGCGGCAATGTTGACATTTCTGAAGGCCTACCACAAACACGGTGATTTATTACTGGATCGAATCGTAACCGGTGACGAGACTGGCGAAATACGTCAATTGCGAGACAAAATTACAGTCCATGGAGTGGGGGCACACAAGGTCCCCTCCCCAAACCCAAGAAATTGCTTGCAAACGTTGTCAGCAAAGACGTTGATAACGAGAGTGTGCTGCTTATTTGTTTTCTCGAACGTGGAGCAACCATAAATTCTGCCTGGTACAGTCAAATTTTGCACAGCCTTAGAAGAGCAGTTCAAAACAAACGACGAGGAAAGCTGACGTCCAAAATTTTGTTTTTGCACGACAATGTCCGACCTCACTCTGGAAACCGCACTAAAGAACTCCTTAATTCATTCGAATGGGAAATTTTTCCCTCATCCGCCCTACAGTCCCGATATTGCACCAAGCGACTTCTTCTTTCCCAAGATGAAGAACCGGCTTCCAACGCAGCGCTTTGATGACGACACGGAACTCCAGGAGGGCGTGACTCACTGGCTGAAGTCTCAGGCGACAGAATTTTACGACGAAGGTCTTTCAAAGCTTGTCCACTGCTATGATAAGTGCTTCAATGTGTTTGGTGACTATGTGGAAAAGTGGTATGTCAGTCGCGCTTTCAGATGTATAATTATAATAAAATGTATTTCTTATACTTAGCTTTTTTTAATGCCGAAACGTTCCCTACTTTCTGAATAGCCCTCGTATTAAGTTGGACGATGTGTCACATTCTGAGATCTATGGTCCCTTGAAGGTAAAAAAGAAGTTTATAAGCTGTAATGAAGGATGGCTGCACAACACAACAATGTCTGGACGTGGTTTCGCCACGAGTTGAAGACACTCACCACAGCACTCCTCGAGAACACGAAAAGTCGTGCAGTTTTTAAAACGCTCGTACCGAGCCTCTGGGTCGTCATAACCTGCCCTCCGTCAAACTCAGATAGATCGCGCATCTTCCCCATTTTACACGCATAACAGCACACCCACTGATCCTGCATGCACCATATGTGTGTTTGAGTAGCAGTCGTTCCTCGCTGGCTAAGCTGCCATCGCCTGGACGGGTGTATGTCAATAGTAGGTCGGTGGTCACAATGCTCTGCGTGATCAGTGTGGCTCCACCAACATCAGCGCTCGTGTGTGTGTGTGTGTGTGTGTGTGTGTGTGTGTGTGTGTGTGTGTGTGTGTGTGTGTGTTTGTTTTTAGGACGAGGTTTGTGTGGGAAAATTTCTGGAAACTCCCCCGCAAATTTGGATTTTGTATTAAAATCTCATTGAAATAAATGTGACAGTCTATTTGACTATTCTGTTATATGTTTTCATAACTAAAACACAAACTAAAACACAAAAAAATGCTGACGTTAAGTTTGAGCTGTGGCCGCATATTTTTATAACAGCAAATTCCGCTGTCAGTATTAATATTTTGCGAAAAAGAATACGATTGAAAGCGATAGTTCAATGTGATTGAAAGCGATAGTTCAATGTGATTGAAAGCGATAGTTCAATGTGATTGAAAGCGATAGTTCAATGTGATTGAAAGCGATAGTTCAATGTGATTGAAAGCGATAGTTCAATGTGATTGAAAGCGATAGTTCAATGTGATTGAAAGCGATAGTTCAATGTGCTACCAGAGGTGATCACACCTTTAGTGTGTTGCAAAGATTGAAATGATGCCAGTTGATGGTAATTTTGTATGTTGAAAACATTTAATTAATTCTTTGGAAAAAATGCTACCAGTGAGGCTTCGAATTATCGTTCGGCGTACGTGCATCGCAGGACAGCTACATGATCGTCCAGTCAGTGAGAGTGACAAATGGTGTAGACAACGTTTTGGACGCAAATCTAATGACAATTTCTGGGGCGCGATTACTTACGACTCCGGAACAATGGATACAGGCATACCGTCGAGTTAGTACAAAATAATTTTGAAGTTCGCCAAACTGACGGCTAAACGTGTCATTTCGAATCCGGGTGCAGATACGTTTCAACAGTCTTTTTCGGCGCGGATGTATTGGTAGATTTCGTAACAATGAAGAATGTTTGTCAGAGTTGCAATGCTTTGAGGTTTCGACACGAACCGCCAGGATTATGTGGTGCGAGCGGTAAGGTCAAATTACCACAACTGACACCGCCACCAGCACCACTGGCATCGCTGGTTGTTGCTTTCTGTCCAAGAATATCGATCGAGGCATTTCCTGCAGAATATACGAAAGTACAACAGTTCCTTCAGAATGACATCACTTGCGGGGAATATTATCGAAGAGCGAGGTTTTCACCCAGCTTTTAGTAGCGATTTTAACAACAACAAAAAAAGGAAGTTGTGTTTGAGGCTAAATTTATAAATCTATCTGCTCGGAGTTTAAAACTATGCTACCACCAGCTGGAAACGTCTCTTCCTTATCCCACGGAGTAATGATTCCAACCGATTTACCCGTTCATTTTGACTTCTCTTCGCAGTCAAGGTTCGTCTGCAATAACAATAAAGAAAATCAAAGAAGGGGCAGAGGATGAGATGGACACAGAACGTGGGAGGGAATGGATATAAAGAAGGGAAAGGAGGGTATGGACAGGGACATGAGGGAGGAAGGTTGGATAGAGAGGGAGCAGGGGCGCATCATGGACAAATAGTGGAGGAGGGGGAAGAGGAAGAGGAGGAGGAGGAGGTGATGAACAAATTAAGGGGAAGAGGGGGATAGAGAAATGGAGGAGGAGTTTAGAATGCATATCCAATTCCCATACGTACACTGCTCAGCCCACGTTCCTAGTAGCTGGTATCTACACCTTTGGCATGGATAACAGCTGCGTCTTGGCATGCAATCAATGAGGCCTTGCACCATATCTGAGCACGCGCGCGCGCGCGCACACACACACACACACACACACACACACACACACACACACACACATTTCACCTAATTCCCGTAATTTCCGGGAGCTGGGGGATCACCTCTGACGCTACATTCAGTCACATCCCAGATTTGTTCCATCGGGTTAGATCTGGTGGCTTGGAGGGTGAGCACATCAACTCTGTTCCTCGAATAAGTCCATCTCACTCCTGGTCTTGCGACATGGCGTATTATCTTCCTGAAAAATATTAATGTCATCGAGATACATAATGGTCATGAATGGGTGTACGTGGTCTGCAACCAGTGTACGATACTCCTTGACAGTTATGGTCCCTTGCCGAGCTCTGCTGGACAGATGGAAGGCCAAGTGAATGTTCACCAGAGCATAATGGTGCCGCCGCCAGCTTGTCTCCTTCCCACGGTATAGGTGTCAAGGAGATATTTCCCTGGAAGACGACGGATTCGCGCCCTCCCATCTTAGCACGCAACGCTCTGCCACTATGCCAACGTTCAATGCCGATGTCGTGGTGTTAAAATTGGCACATGCATGGGTCGTCGGCTACGGAGGCCCATTATTAGGAGTGTTCGGTGCACTGTGAGTTCAGACACACTTGTACTCTGCCCAAAAGTCTGATAGTTCCGCCACTGTTCGCGGCCTGTGCTGTTTTACTAGTCTGCCCAACCTACGACGTCCGACATCTGTAATGAGAGGCGGCCACCAAACCCACGACGTCTGGACGTGGTTTCACCATGGTTTCGCCACGCGTTGAAGACGCTCACCGCAGCACTCCTCCAACACCCGAAAAGTCGTGCAGTTTCCGAAATGTTCGTACCGAGCCTCTGGGCCAACACAATCTGCCATCGATGAAACAAATCGCACTCCTTCCCAGTTCTACAGACGGACATCACACCCACTGATACTACATGCAGCGTGTGTGTGATTAGCAGTCATTCCTTGTCTGGACGGGCATGTATAGATAGTAAGTCGTTGGTCTTTATCATCTGGCTGATCAATGCATTTAGCTCTTGTGAAGTAATGTCACGCTCGCTAGTAATTTTATAAAAATTTAATCTCGTCTGTTTCTGATTTACACGTATCAGATATCTCTTGATCGTGACTCAAATGTTATTAACTCGTTCACTTTGTTTTATACATCACAGCTATACGCGAGTTTCTTTGGTGTTGGCGTTTCTACGCAGTTTTGATAAGCTGCAAGCTATGCGATATTAAAAGTCGCCAACTGGAATTAAACTGCTACAGGCATTCTCTTATTAGCGTTACTCTGTCTGCTAAAGCTTCGGTAATTTTAGTGAAGGAAATTATTTCTTCCGTCGTTGTCAGATGCATTTGAATAAATTCTTTTGTTTATTAAAAATTGTTTTCCGAATTTACTGACGTCATCGTTGCGTCAAAGATAACATCGCAGCGAGGCGTAGTATTATGGCGATTATTTCCGCTGCCGGGAGGAAATTCAAATTCAGATGCAATCATCCACTTAACGGAGCACAGCAGGACGATGGGTAACATGTGGTGTATCTGACTTAAATTTTGTTCTGCCATCTGTTGTTGGATAGAAATTGTAGTTGTCGAAATCTCTGCAGCCTGGACCATATAGTGTTTGAAGGCAAGTTCCTTGATAAGATTTATTGTAATGCTATAAATAATATTTAACATAAAAATTAATAGTTACTTTTGCTTTGATTATCGATAACATTAACTTCCAAATCACATTAAAATATTAAACAGTCTTGATCACAAGGATTTATTAAAAACTAAAATCGCACAACAAAATTTTGATTTTTGGTTTTTAATAAACCCTTCTGATGAAGACTGTTGATTATGTTAATTATCTAGCAGATCTTTGTAAATCTCCAGTATTGTTTTCAATAGTTATCAGCACAAAATAGTTAATACATATGTTTTATTTCCGATATTCCGCTGTGTAATCCAGTAGAAATTACATACAGGTATTCTGTGTCAAAGAGAGGGAAATTTTGGACATTATTGGCAAGCAAGTTTGTTGGCACTCCATCATCCGCGGCAAGCTTAGAAATATTGGTTTTGTGAATAAAAAACGCCTTTTTCTTGCTGAAATGAATTTTATTTTCTCCAGACACGTTTCGGCTTTTACTTTAAGGCATCTTCAGTGTAACCTAGAGTGATATAGTTTTGTTTTGATATGCGATATTTGTAGATTGCGAAACAGTTCACGTCTCATTTTTCAGGTAAATAAGTGATACAGTGCTTCGCGTTTTTAACTGGCATCTGCGTTTTCTCTCATCTGGTCGCATTGTAACTCAACTTACGAAACTTAAGTACATTTTTTCACGTTGCTAACGTTTGTCTTCGTAATTTTGTTTTTCTTTGCGCTTATTGCTGTGTGTGTGTGTGTGTGTGTGTGTGTGTGTGTGTGTGTGTGTGTGTGTGTATGTGTGTGTGTAACCAGCCCCACTTGTAGAATGTTGAATGTGAATATAATAGCTCTCACAGAGTTCATCGCCACAAAAGCTGACACCCCAAAACTTTACTACAAAATATGGCCATATCAATAGAGTCCCATATTTTAAATACTTAGGTGAAGTACTTGAACCTACAGGGCGAGAGAGAAAACATTCGCCTGCAAAAACTAAAGAGCCTATGGAAGCACCAACAAGGTGTACAATAAATAATGCTTATTCAGGAACATTAAAATTAGGCATTATAATACAGTATCAAAACCTGAAGTCCCATACGCCAGTGAACCCCTGATAGTCCACATAATAGGTGACCTAGAAAACTTATTAAAGGAAGAACGTAAAATCATCAGAAAGATACTAGAGCCAAATAAAACAGAAGAGGGCTGTAGACGACTGAGAAACTGTCAAACCTTCATCTGACAAAGTAACTTCACAAAATTCAAATCAGACCCAATGCACGGATTCCAGACAGAAGTAAAAAACACTCTGAAAAATATAGACTTTATTCTGGCTAACACAGAAAAAAAGGCTGATACAGAATAATCACACTGCATTTCTCCTCTGAAGCCAACCAAAGATACACAAGCCGAATGCCCCAATTACCCGATAGTGGATTTCGGAGACTCGCTCGCCCACCTATCAGTTTATAGGCCACATGTTAAATTTACTGTCTGAAAATTCAGAATACAAGAAGACAGAACCGTTAAAACACTGTAAAGGTAATACAACAAATAAAAGATTTAAAAAATCCCAGGCACAGCGACACTCCTCTCTCGACATAGAAAGCATGTATCCCAATATACTGGTACCAGAAACAGTAGACATCATAGATAAAAACCTAATAACACCCAATCAAGTCACAGATGAATAGATAAATGAAATACATTAATAAAGATCTTAACAGAACAAACCTGATTCCAGTTCAATAATGAGTTTCATTTAGAAAGATTTTGGATTCCCAATGAGGTCCCGATTTCAGGAGCCTTAGCAAATATGTTTAAAAATCAGATTGAAAATACAACATATAATACCAATTAGTATATGGATGACATCCACTGCTTAAGAGATGAACCACGAACAAAATCAGAGAAACAACATACTGACATCAACAAGGTACATAAAAATATAAAATTCATAACTGAAAGAGAACTGGATAACCAAATTATCTTTTTGGATATATCGACGAAAAATTTATCGTAAACTTGCAGCAGCTGACATTATCATCCTTAAAACATCCATACTTAGAAAAGAAGGCATAACTTTGATATGTGCTCCATGGTCTCAACACAGTGTCACTCAATAAATTAGAAAAAACTAAACATTATAATGCAGATAGCCTAAACCAATGATTACACTAGTAACAAACGCACAAAGCTAAACAACAAAATTAAAATTAAAATAAAAACACAAACCATAGACATCAACACAAATGAACCAAAGATAATTACAGATACTCATTAACACAACAGCTACACAAGATAATCAGGAAAACGTAAGAGAAGACGCAATATGGTACACAATGACATACAAACACAAACTCTCATATAAAATCATCAACATTTTCAAAAGACAGGGAATAAACGTAATACACACTACAGATAATGCTATCCAAAAAGACACAACAAAACTGACATAAGACAAACATATACCAGAAAGCAGATGTATCTATCAATTAGAGAGTAACACTTGTGATGGCAGATGAAACAGAACAAACAGGTAGAACATTTGACGTCAGATACAAAGGACTCATGAAAGCCTGTAAGTATGGGACATACCATCCACTTTTGAAGAACACCCAGTAGAACAAAGTCATAAGCTAACACCTAGAGAAGAAGACATGAAAATAATTAGGATCAACAATAAAAAACACTTTCTAATCCTACAAGGAAATTACCACACAAAAAGCCAATGCAGAAAAGAAAATCGTATTGAATGACTACGTATACATAACAAATAACTGACTGTTTAGATTAATAGGGTAGTAGAATTACACTAACAGATTATCATTATCTTAATAACACCAGCCAACCCTTTTATGCTCACTCTTCCACAAAATATTTAAACCAAACCCTCCCCCTACACACACACACACACACACACACACACACACACACACACACACACACACACACACACACACAGAGAGAGAGAGAGAGAGAGAGAGAGAGAGAGAGAGAGAGAGAGAGAGAGAGAGAGAGAGAGAGAAGAAATGAACAGACTTTAGTTTTGAGCAGACACTAAGTTAAGTTGGCAACACGTACATAAACAAACCAAGTAGGAAGAGACATAAAGTGAACATACAGTAGTTAAGACTTTAAATGACACTTTTCGGTACAATATGTGGAGCAACTGATAGAAGAATAATACTGCTCCACAACATATAGCGCAAACAACACGAAAATTGAGACGAAAAAAGTCCCTAACCTGAAAAAAGTGCTCATGTCTCGTAAGTGAAGTTGTAGTGCTACCTCCAACATGAGATCAGATGAGAGGAAACGCAGATGCCAGCCAAAATCTCTAAAAACTCCAAGTAACCACACATGTACGTAAAAAGCAGGCAAACAATTTTTATGATCTACAAATATCGCATTTTAAAACAAAACTTTATCATTTTAGGTTGCACTGAAGGTACCTTAAAGTAAAGGGCGAAACGCGTCTGGAAGTAATAAATTACACTATATGTAAGGTGGAGGAGGGGGAGAAAGGAAAGGTAAAGGATTTCTGTTGTCAGCTAGATTGGGACGTTACGCAGAACCTGCAGTTACGAGCGAAAATGTGCACTGCACTAGGATTCGAACCTGGTATCTCGTGCTTAGTAGGCAGGTGTGTTAACCAGTGAGCCATCTTGGACACAGCATTATCGCAACTGCGCGGACTATCTCAGCACATCTTCCCACCGACCCACACTCTCCCCAGCGGTATTATCTGCAGTCCCTGTCCATTTCGTCCATGCTCGCTACTCAAATATTCCCCGCAGGAGGTTGGGCATACTTGTGCATCAGCCCATCCAGGCGAATCAAATATATGAATATGTGGTGTCTGTTCTTTTGGACATGTAATGACTCATCGATATTGGTAACGGATTAAAAAATTCGGAGGCTTTGCTTTTCAGCACATCCTCACAGAACTGTGGATGACTGTGTGCGTTACGCATGCAACATCCACAATGCCTGTGCTTCTTACGCCCAGTTAGGATGGTTGCTGCCAGATAAGTTAACTGAGTACCACACACACCGTGTCTGCGTCATATTGGCCAGTTCCCGGGCAAACATTGCGAAGGGAGAAGGGTGACACAGAAAAACTGGAACATTTCCACAGTCCAATAAAACTAGAAGTGATGAAGGAAAGAAATTGCATTCATAGTAACTGAAACCTTACAACTTTGCCATTTACGAAACACTGATGGCACTTTTTTTCTAAGTTACGTCCTTCAGATGGCGTCCTCTTGTACCAATACATTCGGGAAATGTAGTGTTGAGAATCCTCATTGACTGCTGCGACATCTCAGCTACGATATTGTGAATAATCTGTTTTAACTCATCCAGGGTTCTTGGTCGAGTCGTGTAGACTTTGCTCTTGAGGTAGCCCTACAAGAAAAAAGCACGAACGGATAAATCTGGCGATCTAGGGGGCCAGGGAATGTTACCGTATCTTGAGATCACACAGTCGCCAAACAATTCTCGCACATGTGCCATTGACTGCCGTGCAGTGTGTGTTGTTGAAACCAGGATTCTTGAACGTTTGGAAAGTTGTTCAGTGCAGGTGTAACGAAAATTCGTAATACCTGGACGTAGCGATCGGCATTGACAGTTATTGTTTTTCCCTGTTCATTTGTGAAAAAATACGGCACGATAATCTCATGTGATTAACCACCACACAATAGTGTCACTTTACTAGCGTGTAAAGGGCGCTCATGAAAGTCACTAGGATTTGTATTTGCCCAGTAACGGTAGTTCTGTTTATTCATATAACCTGTGAGATGAAAATGTGCCTCATTTGACATCCACAACTTGTTTAGACATCCATCGTCATTGTTTATTTTTGTTATGACTTGTTTACAGAATCGTAAACGCAACTGGTAATCGTTGTCCTGTTGTTGCACCATATGTAGTTTGTACGGATGAAATTTTAAATAAAGATGAAGAATTCTGCGAACACTTTCCTGGCACATTGCAACGACTGCTGCTTGCTTATAAATTGAACGCAGTGGGCTCCGTAAGACAGACTCGTGTACAACATCACTGTCCGCTGGAGAACGCACACTTCTTGGTTGTCCTGTTGGTCTCTTCCAGAGGGCAGATCCAGTCTCTACAAAGTTATTAATCCAATATTTCATCGCGTGTTTCGACGAAACGGCATCATGACGTACTAAATTATAAAAACATCGAAAACCCCTCGGCGCCGCTGCCAAACTGTCATTGTTTTCGTAAACCATTTTTATGGCTAACGCACGCTGTTGCCCGTTCCACTGATCCATGGTTACTGCAATGGCGGTCTGTTTACTCGCCAACTGTCACGAACCCGCAGTGCTGCCACCTGCCCATGGCTGCCACTACTCATTTCAAACATTCCCGTTATTCTGTGTAACCCCGTATACGGCCGTTGGTCACAGCAACACACATCTACATTCTCTCTGGTCAGTTGTTGCTGTTTCTTCTACATCTTGATGGTGTGTTGTGGAAACTTTTATCTTTCAATATGATAACACCCATGTTGACAGTGCTGTACGCATTCGTTCCTAGTTTGGCGAACACTAAGACCTGTAACACCCCCTTATCGGTAAAGCAGCGATGAAGTGCGTCTAAGAATCCGTAACTAATCTCTGTGATATGTTTAAACAAATGAATGCCTGTTTATGTCTCCCTTGCTGCCACGAAGGAGACACACTTCTGTTTTACCTCTTTCCATTACAGGTGTGTTAACATTTTGTAATGTGTAACATTTACGTAAATATCGTAAAATATATTTGAGTTAATTCAGTCAGTTGTTCTAACAATATAGTTATCATTAATCAGCAATAAATTAAACAATTATCCCTGCTTTTCATTACAGCTTTAGATTGGCTGTGGGATTTTTGCCACATGTTGATAACAAAAAAACTGTTCAAATGTGTGTGAAATCTTATGGGACTTAACTGCTAAGGTCATCAGTCCCTAAGCTTACATACTACTTAACCTAAATTATCCTAAGGACAAACACACACACACACACCCATGTCGGAGGGAGGACTCGAACCTCCGCCGAGACCAGCCGCATAGTCCATGATTGCAGCGCCTAGACCGCCCGCCTAATCCCGCGTGGCTCATGTTGATAAAGAGATGCATTTGGCCAGCAGAAATTGTCACTGCTGTTAGTGCAAATTACACGGCCAAAATATCTCAGAGCCTCGTCTTCTCGAACGTTTAGTTCGGCGATTTCAAAGTCCGATGCCTTCAAATTATCCTGTCATTATTTCACTTTCAAATAACACAGTCACTTCATCCCTTTGTTAAACAGACAATGGCACAACTGCTAAAATTTTCTCGATAAAATACAGGTCTTCCAGCCAGTCTGATGCACTTATGTCGTTGCGTAAGTAAGAGGCTTCTTCATATCTGATCCTCGAGTTGAATTTTATTTCAGTCATTAATTCGAAAACCCAGTATCCCAGCATCCAACCACTAAACCTTTCATTGGATCGTCTGTCAAAAATCAGTGCCCCGTTTTCATGTTATCCCCTCTTAGTAAAAAGAACATAATAACTGACGAAATAGGCGAGGGAGGAAGAAACAGTTGTTGCGCTAGACCGCTAAATCACCCCATCTTAACCCCAAAGGAAATTGGTAGGCCTGTTTTGACAAAACTGGCTGAAATTCTAAAAACCAACATCCCCGCAATTTGGCCGATCTACGCAATCTAACAACACTAGAGCGCAATTTAAACATTTTTGTTAGATGATTTGTTGAAGGAAGGTGTTCTTGGATTAAATTTTTATGCTGATTCCAGAAATAACTTACATTTTCGTCTGTCATGTCAGGTTTACACACAAAATAAGAAGTAACGTTTTTGATGACTTTTGAACCCACAAATATATTGAAACCGTATTTTACACATGGTGATTTTGTTATCAAAAGATATTTAAAAATAAAACACATTTAAAAAAAATATTCTACAGGGCTCCCAGATTTTATTTCGTGGATATATCGGGTAAAAACGAGAAGTCAGCACTGTACCATTAATTTTCAAACTTTCTCTTCTTTGACTTCCTTTCAGATCCTCGTATACGAGCACTGTCCCTCTTCAACATCCAACAGCAGTTGGTCATCATAGCTCGCCTTAGTGTCTTGGTAAAAACGTTCACCCTGTTTTCCACTGTAATGTCCCAATTTTTCCGGAGAGTGATCGCTATTTAAGTGCAGAAAGTGGACTTTCAGACTCTTGTTACAACTCTGTTCTTAAAATTTTGCAACATTTTTTTCCAACAATGGCCCTGTAATTACGATCTTTGTTATTCCCCTGAAAGTTCTCAGTAACTGATCAGAAGACTGTTCTGAATCTTTTTCTGTCTTCTTCATAGTCATCAAAATCTTCATTCTTCATCAATTTCTTTATCTGAGGACCAACAAAAATTCCAGTTTTCAATTTGTCTTGTGTGATAAAGGGTAATTTCTTGAAAAGTTACTTGAAGCAGGGTCGACCGTGTGATAGAGTTTTAACAAATTGCTTCATCAAGCGCAATTTTGTGTGTAGTGGTGAAAATAAGATTCTTTTCTTCTACAATCGATTCATGCGGAATATTCTTAGTCCCAGGCACAAATTTTCTCCACTCTGGCCCAACTTTCACACTCCAATGCCTTTGCTATCCCGACTGTCCCATTTGGGTAGAAAGCAAGCATTCTTGTGAACTCATCTTGTTGTCCTAATAGCATTCCGATAACCTGGAAGTTACCACAGATGTGCTATTTGTGTTCCTCATACTAGATACTTGTTAAGAGTAACTTCATGTTCTCATACGTCTCTTTCACTTAAACTGAATGGGGCTCGGGAATAAACCCATACACATTCTCAATATGCAGTAATACGTCTTTTAGGCTCCTTGTTGATAAGTCTAGAAAAAGTCTACGCTGAATAGAACCACGTTCAATGTCGCAGAAGTGAATTAACTTTCTGTTATTGAAGTAAGCTAAGGATTCGTCCTGTGAGACTAAAGGAACTAGTTCTTTCCATCTGTGCGTTTATCATGAGTAATGTTTTCATTGATCCAAAAGATTCTTACTTTTTAAACAGGAGCCAAGTAGTCCCGCAGACTCCTTTAGCAAATTCAAATCTCTTACGAGATCATTAATTCACTCTGAGAGAACAGTTGTGGAGTAAAGTCGCATTCAAGCCTTAGACATCTTCAGTAATTCTATCAACTTCATTTTCATCATCGGCTTCTGCCACGTTCTCTAAAACCACTGGAGGAAGAGGAGTAACCAGATGGCCGAATCAATACGTGGTTACAAAATTAGTTTTTTATTCTAGAATGAGATTTTCACTCTGCAGCGGAGTGTGCGCTGATATGAAACTTCCTGGCAGATTAAAACTGTGTGCCGGACCGAGACTTGAACTCGGGACCTTTGCCTTTCGCGGGCAAGTGCTCTACCATCTGAGCTACCGAAGCACGACTCACGCCCGGTACTCACAGCTTTACTTCTGCCAGTATCCGTCTCCTACCTTCCAAACTTTACAGAAGCTCTCCTGCGAATCTTGCAGTTCAAGTCTCGGTCGGGCATACAGTTTTAATCTGCCAGGAAGTTTCATAGTTTTTTATTTTTTGAATTATACCCCTGCACATTAACTAAACATAAAATAGTCATTTAAGTCACTTGCTAGTGAATCTGCTTCAAAAATTCGAATTCTTTCCGTCTTAAATCAATATTTAGAGTTTTGTGAACAAAATGGCAGCTAAATAAATCGATTCGGGCATCGGGAACATCCTTAGAAACAAATTTAAATATATGTCGGTATGTGGCAACGACAGCGCTTCCGCTGCGGTCGAATGTCAAATGGCGACAATATTATTTTGGCACTTCGAAAAGATACACTGTGTAATTTTTTTTTAGTTGGCAGCCCTGTTAACTCACAAGCTTTCCGAAGCTCCTTCGTTTTCCTTTGTATATCTGTGGTTCTCTAGAGTTGTTCATGTACAAACTTCTCTACGTTGTTGAGTTGTTGGTGCTGTGTCATTCTGGGAAGTATTTATGCCTCCAAAAAAGTGTTTTGGAACAGGAAAACTTAAGTGCTATGGTAATCGGTTTACTTCGTTGGAAAGTAGAGACTGTGTAATTACATTCACAAACCAACTGGATGTTATGTCGACTCTGCCAAGTGCCTCAAGACAGAAGCTAAAATACTTGATTACCCTCAGTGACATTTCTATAAAATACGATCAAAACACTGTAATGGAGTGTGTTTCCATAATTGCTGAATTGATCGCTTTATGTGAGCTTCTAAAGAATGCTGCTGTGTTTGCGCTTCGTGGAAAAGGTGGTATTAAAATCGTCCAAGATTTTGAAGGCAGAAAAGGTGTGGCTAGTAAGTTACAAGTGTTTTGTGATTTCTGTAGGGTAACTAAAACTGGGTATTCTTCTGGATTGTCAAAGGAAGATTTTATAACCCAAGTATCAGACTTGCATATGGAATGAGGTGTATTGGGAAGGGTAGAAAGGCAGCTCAAACATTTTGTGCTATCATGAATTTGCCCCCACCTACAAGATTCGAGAAGTACAAACAGTTACTTCTTGAAAGTCTTGGTCAAGGGAGTGCTGTATCACTGAAGAACGCAGTAGAAAAAACTGTTTTATGCAATGAAGGTGACACTGATATAGCTGCAGCCTTTGATGGGACATGGCAGAAGCGTGGGCACCTATGATTGGATGGTGTTGTCACCACAACGTCCCTAGAAAATGGAAAGGACGTAAAATGTATAACAAAGTACTGCCATGGTTGCAAATGAAATAACCAGGATAATGTTTGTGTTCAGAATTTTTCTGGGTGCAGTGGTGGGATGGAATCAGAGGGAGTTCTCAGAAGGTTTCAAAGGTCAGAAAAGAATTATGGTGTACAGTATGTGAAGTACCTTTGAGATGGAGAGTCCAAAGGGTTTGCAAATGTGTTCGAAAATGTGCCTTATGGAAGAACTGTAAAAATTTAAAAGTTAGAGTGATGATCATGTCCAAAATAAGATGGGCACACGTTTTCGTAGGCTAATAAAAGATATGAAGGGGAAAAAGCTCAGTGATGACAAACCAGTTGGTGGTGTGGTGAAGAGGTGGACAAACTGCAGCTCTCTTATGGTTTAGCCATAAGAAAGAATCGAGACAATATTGAGGCCATGAAGAAAGCAGTATGGGCTACCTATTTCCATAAAGCTTCTACAGATGACCATCCACAGCATACTCTCTGTGGTGGTGTAGACACATGGTATGGATACAAAAAAGCAATTGCAAATGGTGAGACTTATGCACACCAGAACTCCCTGCCATTAGAGGTATTGGAATCAATTAAACCCATATACAGGGACCTAAGTGACACTTAACTATTGTCACTGTGCTTACATGGAAAGACACAAAATGTTAATGAATGTTTCAATTATGTGGTTGGGAACACCTGCCTAAAACTGTGTTTGTTGGTTTCAGTACCATGAGATTAGGTGTATTAGATGCGGTTATTTGCTGTAATGGTGGGTCAGTTAGCAGATATGTTTTAGAGTGGTTGGGACTCACTCCTGGTTTCAATACAAGACAAGCACTGATGACAATTGGTTCCTTGAGAGTGGCCGAAGGTGAAAATGGGTTCTTGAGGCAACTAAAGAGGCCACAATAGCAAAGAGGAGCAAGAGAGAAGATAAGGAACACACAAACCAAGAATATTATGCAACTGGAGGGTTTTAAGAACAACAGATGTAACAGATGAAATGTACCTTTAAACTAAATTTCGCAAGAAACAAATTTTCTGACATGATTATTTTATGGAAAAAAACTATTTGAGCTAGAGGTAATATATCAGGCTACCATTTGGAGAAAAGTAGACTACAGAGACTAGCTTACTGTCACAAGGAGGAAAAATGTACTTTTATTAATTATAAAAATTAACTTAATTTTGATTGTCTAATTTATGTGGACTGATAAGGTAAAGAATGAGGAGGTTCTACGCAGAATCGGAGAGGAAAGGAATATGTGGAAAACACTGACAAGGAGAAGGGACAGGATGATAGGACATCTGCTAAGACATGAGGGAATGACTTCCATGGTACTAGAGCGAACTGTAGAGGGCAAAAACTGTAGAGGAAGACAGAGACTGGCATACATCCAGCAAAAATTGAGGACGTAGGTTGCAAGTGCTACTATGAGATGAAGAAGTTAGCACAGGAAAGAAATTCGTGGCGGGCCACATCAAACCAGTCAGTAGACTGATGACAAAAAAATTATTTATTTCTAGTAAAAAAACTATCGATTGAAATCATTTGATTCTAGTCTACTTTTTACATAACAATGTCAAATATGTGCACGAAGTTTTATGCATCTAAGAAAAGTAGAAATAAGTCTATAGATTGCAAACAGACTGGAAGGAAAAATTTTAAATTACTTACTGACATAAATGTTTATATAATAAATTTGATGTCAAAGCCATTCTGATTATTCTTATACCAAAATCTTCATCCTTAAAACACTTTCATTGCCCTAAAATTTCTTTGTATTCAGAGTTCACATTATGTAGTTAGACCCTCATAAACTTTATGAAAATTTTTATTTTTTTTCCAGCCGTTCACTGGCAAGTTACCTTAAGGTGATTTTTAGGCTGCTACAACCCATCGCAAATGGCATGCATGTTTTCTTTCCTTTTGTCCACAATCTTAACCCTCCAACACAATAGCAGCAAATTGTCTTTCCACCCATCCCTTGTCCTGGTCACGAAGTTTCATTTTAAAATAAGCATAGTAAGTTTCATTCATAATGTCTGCAATTTCCTCTAAGCATTGTATAATTTCTACAAATGTAACAGCAAACATTTGGGTTGTTCACACATTTGCATGTAGATATTGTAACTACAAACATTAGGTGAACTGTTGTATTAATTCTGTATTAAATATATAGAATAATCACAATATAGCACTGCAAGCCTATGTGATAAACAACACCTTCAAGACACACAGTAACAACTAGTATTAACAAGTGTAACATGTAACAGCCTAAAGGAATACAGGGCCGTATTGAGAAATTTCCCTCCAACAATACACGTAACCTACAGCACAACAATATATCATTAAAGTCAAACTACGACAAAAGTGTATGTATCAGGAAAACACTAGAAATAGATTTGGAATCAGCATAAAAATTCTCAGTCATCAGATACTATGTAGACTACTGTAATCAATGAGTGGTCTCGTATATGGTATATTTGAAGAAAACCAAGTCCCATTCAGTCACAAATCGTGATTGTATTTAAACGCAAGACGTATTTCGGATCCTGGGATGTCATCGTCATGTTCTTGGTAAGTATACACCATTTTCCAAATTTAGATTAACACTCGGTAAGCGGTTTTTCTTATTTTTGTCCATACTACCACCTCTGAAAGTTGCCTACCCTACATTCTTAGCAACAACAGCATCGGTACATGTAGCTCACTGTCAGGCGAGTTTTGGAGAGGATGCTAACAGAAAGTGATGTGTTGCTCGATGTTTACTTTCTTTCGTACCCGTCCTGCTACATTAGTGCCATGCTGACCACGAAGCAGGACTTCCCTGCCCGTTCACTTTTCAGGGGTCTAATCCAGGTATTCACAAACACTCAGTCCCAAGTGAGGCGGAGGTCTGCTGTGCTGGAACCATATCGCTTTGCAATTAACAGATTGGATGTTTTCCAGTATGTTTATTCCACTGTCAGAGCTACCAGAACTGTTTTCGCTTCTACCTTTACACTCCGTTTCCGCTACAGAAATCTTCTCTTCAAATTGATTCATTTGTCCATCATCCTCAAAAGCTTGTAATATCATGACGGAATCATCATGTTTACAAACGTTTACAGGCGTCGGCGCATATGACTTTGACTTCCTGTAGCATCGTTGGATGACGTTTCCGGACATGGGTTCCTATTCAAAACATTATGTACACATTCCCCCTCTACAAGCCCTTCAAGTTTGTAACGGAAAATTCCGAACACCATGCATGAACACTTAGCGTCCTACAGCACACTTGTAAACGCAGTTCTAAACAAGCCAGAAAAAATCGAGATGTAAGCAGGGGCGGTGGCAGGGGGGGGGGGGGGGCTATGGAAGCTATAGCTTCCGTTCCCACCCGCCCCCCCCCCCCCAATGAAGTGTCATATTACACAGGATAAAATGACTTCAGAAATCAGCGAATATATTACTTCAACAGATTCAGTTATTCTTTTTAAAATTATGTAGCAATATAGATTGCAATGTATTTCATACACACTTTAACAAAAGAATAAGAGCAGCATATAGCTTACTATCTAAACCAATAAATATCATTAAACTTAAAATGGGCGTCTCCCCCTTAAATTGCTGACCCCAGACAAAAACTTCAAAATCGTCGGTCATCTGGATAAAATATTATTTTCCAGGGCACACACATTCTGTAGACACGTTTTTACCCTGAACTCCAAAACAGTTACCAAAAACTACTTTAAGCAACATCAGATTTTACCGTTGTGTGGCTGGAGAATCCCAACTCTCCCTTTGTTAAGCGATATTCCATTCCCCCTCTCCCGGCCTCCATTAGCCCCAACGCCTTGACCGACTTCTAGAATCGCCCCTTGATCCAAAGATGTTATTTATGTACAATAAACAGGTGGTGTTATATAAAGAAGGTACAAAGACGATACTTTATTAATTAAATGTAGATGCCATTTGTAAACCAAGTGTTTGTCTAAATATTAGGTGTAACTATTGTAAGGTGGGCATGCCATTTTGATTTTTGTAAGTTATCGATGTGCACATCAGAGAGAGAGCAAGTTAATCTTTGATCTTGTTGTTGGTTGGTTGGTTGGGTGTGGGATTGAAGGGACCAGACTGCTAAGGTCATCAGTCCCTTGTTCCATGATAAAATCACACGAAATAAAAACTGTCAGTCGTTAAAAACGGAGAACTGAGACAAGGGACGACACAATACAAGAAAGACAGACAAAGACCAGACAAACGGAACTAAAATCACACCGAGTGTGAAGGTGGTTGGCCGACCATGAAAATAAGGAAAAGCCAACCACCAAATGACATTAAAACCCACAGTTTAAAACCACAGGCCAAAGGCCCAAGTCAATACAGGAAATAAAAGGACAAACACTCAAATCATACGATAAAAACCCCCTGCCCGAATAAAACTCAACACGAGGTCCACCATAGCAACGTCATCACATAAAAGGGCAGGGAGGGTATCAGGCAGCGCAAACGTCTGCCTGAGTCCTGTTAAAAGCGGGCAGTCCACCAAAATGTGGACCACCGTCAGAGCTGCCCCGCAGCGACATAGCGGTGGGTCCTCCCGGCGCAACAAATGGCCGTGCGTCAGCCACGTGTGGCCAACGCGCAGCCGGCAGAGGACGACAGAGTCCTTCCGAGAGGCCCGCATGGAGGAGCGCGACACACCGGTCGTCTCCTTCGCCGCCCGAAGTTTGTTGGGCGTGGGCAGGGTGCGCCACTCGTCACCCCAGGCACCAAGCACTTTCTGGCGCAAAAGCGACAGGAGATCACACTCCATAAGGCCGAGTTCCAGAGCCGGTGAACTCACTGCCTGTTTAGCCAGCGTGTCAACCCGCTCATTGCCCGGGATGCCGACATGACCTGGGGTCCAAACAAAGACCACGGAGCGGCCGCAACAGGCAAGAGCATGGAGCGACTCGTGGATGGCCATCACCAGACGGGAACGAGGAAAGCACTGGTCAAGAGCTCGTAAACCACTCAGGGAGTCACTACAGATGACAAAGGACTCACCTGAGCGGGAGCAGATATACTCTAGGGCGCGATAGATGGCAACCAACTCGGCAGTGTAGACACTGTTCCCGGGTGCCAGCGACCGTTGCTCACAATGATCCTCTAGAGTAAGAGCGTAACCAGTGCGACCAGAGACCATCGAACCGTCGGTATAGGCCACGGCAGATCCGAGAAACTCGGCAAGGAGAGAAACAAAGCGGCGGCGGAGGGCCGGAGGAGAGAGCGAGTCTTTCGGACCCTGTGCCAAATACAGCCGAATGCATGGTCGGCGCACACACCAAGGGGGCAGACGGAGATTGGCCCGGAAAACAGGTGGGAGAGGAAAAAACTCAATCCCACACAGTAGAGCCCGGATGCGAACCGCGATCGTACACCCTGACCGGGGCCGCCTGTCTGGAAGATGGACGATCGAGTGCGGGAACAGGAGACGGTAGTTGGGATGCCCTGGCAAGCTACAAACGTGGGCAGCATAAGCGGCCAGAAGTCGGTCGCGCCGGATCCGCAATGGAGGAACACCAGCCTCCACAAGTAAGCTGTCAACAGGGCTTGTCCGAAATGCTCCTGTGGCGAGTCGGATCCCGCAGTGATGGATGGGATCCAGCAATTGCAAAACTGATGGCGATGCCGAACCATAAGCCACACACCCATAATCAAGGAGGGACTGGATCAGTGCTTGATACAGCCGGAGAAGGGTGGACCGATCGGCACCCCATCCGGTGTAGCTAAGGCAACGGAGAGCGTTTAAATGCCGCCAGCACGTTTGTTTAAGCTGCCTAATATGAGGCAGCCAAGTCAACCGGGCATCAAATACCAGTCCCAAGAACCGATGCGTCTCTACCACAGCAAGAGGTTCACCGTCAAGGTAAAGGCGTGGCTCAGGGTGAACCGTGCAACGCCGGCAGAAATGCATAACGCAGGTCTTAGCGGCCGAAAACTGGAAGCCGTGCGCTACAGCCCACGACTGCGCCTTGCGGATAGCGCCCTGCAGCTGGCGCTCAGCAACTGCAATGCCAGCGGAGCTGTAGTAGAGGCAGAAGTCGTCTGCATACAACGAAGCTGCGACGGACGATCCCACCGCCTCAGCGAGCCCATTGATCGCAATTAAAAACAGGGAGACACTGAGGACAGACCCCTGCGGGACCCCGTTCTCCTGGACCCGGGAGGAACTATGGGACGCAGCAACTTGCACGCCGAAGGAACGAGACGACAGAAAATTCTGAATAAAAATCGGGAGCGGGCCCCTAAGACCCCACCCATGAAGTGTGGCCAGGATGTGATATCGCCAAGTTGTATCGTACGCCTTCCGCATGTCGAAGAAGACGGCAACCAGATGTTGGCGGCGTGCAAAGGCTGTACGGACGGCAGACTCTAGGGAGACCAGATTATCGACGGCAGAGCGGCCTTTACAGAACCCACCCTGAGACAGAGCCAGAAGGCCTCGAGACTCGAGAAGCCAACTCAACCTCCGGCTCACCATACGTTCTAGCAACTTGCAAAGAACGTTGGTGAGGCTTATGGGGCGGTAGCTGTCCACCTCCAGCGGGTTCTTGCCAGGTTTCAACACGGGGAGGACGATGCTTTCTCGCCATTGAGACGGGAACACACCCTCAACCCAGATGCGGTTGAAAACATCTAGGAGGCGTCGCTGGCAATTCACAGAGAGGTGTTTCAGCATCTGGCTGTGGATGCGGTCTGGCCCAGGAGCCGTATCAGGGCAAGCAGATAGTGCACTCTGGAATTCCCAGTCGCTGAAAGGAGCATTGTAAGACTCCACGTGGCGCGTTTGAAAGGAAAGCCTCCAACTTTCCAACCGCTCTTTCCGGGAGCGGAAGGCCAGTGGGTAATTCGTAGATGCGGAACACTGAGCAAAATGCGCTGCTAACCGGTCCGCAATCGTGTCGGAGTCAGGACACACCACTCCATTCAGCGAAAGCCCAGGGACAGAGACAGGCGGCCGATAGCCATGGAGTCGCCTAATCTTAGCCCAAACCTGCGATGCAGAGGTACGGACGCCAATGGTGGAAACATACCGTTCCCAGCACTCCTGCTTCCGTTGGCGAATAAGGCGTCGGGCACGGGCACGGAGCTGTTTAAAAACGATGAGGTTCTCCAAGGACGGGTGCCGCTTATGGCGTTGAAGAGCCCGCCGGCGATCTCTAATCGCCTCTGCGATCTCGGGCGCCCACCAAGGCACAGTCCTCCTCCGAGGGGACCCGGATGAACAGGGAATCGCAGATGCCGCCGCAGAAACGATGCCGGTGGTGACCGACTGAACCACCGCATCAATGGTGTCAGGGGAAGGAGGTGCGATAGTGGCGAGAGAGGAGAACAAGCCCCAATCAGCCTTATTCAGAGCCCATCTGGAGGGGCGTTCAGAAGAGTGACGCTGTGGTAGTGACAGAAAGATGGGGAAATGGTCACTACCACATAAGTCGTCATGGACACTCCAGTGGATGGATGGTGAAAGTCCGGGGCTGCAGATAGAAAGGTCGATGGCCGAAAATGTGCCATGGACGACGCTGAAATGTGTCGGCTCTCCCGTGTTTAAGAGGCAGAGGTCAAGCTGCGAGAGAAGAGTCTCGACATCTCTACCCCGGCCAGTAATCGCGGCGCTACCCCACTGGGGGTTATGGGCGTTAAAGTCGCCCAGTAACACAAAAGGAGGAGGCAGTTGTGCTATCAATGCAGCCAACACATGACGCGAGACATCACCATCTGGCGGAAGATACAAACTGCAGACAGTAATAGGCTGAGGCGTCCACATCCGTACAGCGACAGCCTCTAAAGGTGTGTGAAGAGGTACACATTCGCTGTAGACAGAGTTAAGGATGTAGATGCAGACTCCACCAGATACCCTCTCATAAGCTGCCCGGTTCTTGTAATAACCCCGATACCCACGTAGGGCAGGGGTCCGCATTGCCGGAAACCAAGTTTCCTGTAGGGCAATGCAGAGAAAAGGGTGACTGCTGATGAGTTGGCGAAGCTCAGCAAGGTGGTGGAAAAAAGCGCTGCAGTTCCACTGGAGTATCGCTTTGTCCATGTCCGAAAAAGGCGTGAAGGGACCGAGGAGGCAGATCACGCCACTGGGTCACCTGCTGCCACCGATGGAGGACCAGGACAATCTGCTTCCATGGTGTCTGAGGGTCCGGCGAGATCCAGGTCCTCAGCGGACGCCCGGATCTCCACCTTATCCTCGGACGCAGAGCCTGTAGGGAGCAGTGGGGTGGATGCCACCGCGTGTTCCTTGGCCTTAGAGGTCTTCTTCTTCGTCTTGTCTCTCTGGTCCTTGGGTTTCATTGGCTGGGAGGGCTCCAGCGAGTCAGTCTCCGGGACGGAGGAGGAGCGGGAAGCCCTGCGACCAGCCGCTGGTCTGCTTTTCTTCCATTGGCTGACGTCACCCTTCCCAGAGGCGGAAACCTGGGAAGGAAGGGACCCAAGGGACCCTTTCCGTGCTATTCGAGCCGGGAAGTTTGAGGCTTCCCCAGCTTAGAAGTGGGGACTGATGTCCCCGATGGTTGGGGGGGTTGCTGCTCCTGAGGCAGGTAGTGCAGGAGCAGCAGGGAGTGAAGTGCCCCCCACCATCAAGGGGGCAGGTGTAGCATTCCGGCTCTGAGAGGTGGCAGTCTGAGGGAGAGCTAATGGGGCCATAACAGTAGTAGCCGCGGCGTAAGAGGCAGTCATTCGAACAGGATGGAGGCGTTCGAACTTCTGCCTGGCCTCAGTGTATGTCAGGCGGTCCAGGGTCTTATACTCCATGATTTTGCGCTCTTTCTGGAAGATCCTGCAGTCCGGCGAGCAAGGCGAGTGGCGCTCTCCGCAGTTTACACAGATGGGAGGCGGAGCACATGGAGTATTGGGATGTGATGGGCGTCCACAATCTCGACATGTGAGGCTGGAAGTACAGCGGGAAGACATATGCCCGAACTTCCAGCACTTAAAGCACCGCATCGGGGGAGGGATATATGGCTTGACGTCACAACGATAGACCATCACCTTGACCTTCTCAGGTAAAGTATCACCCTCGAAGGCCAAGATGAAGGCACCGGTGGCAACCTGCTTATCCCTTGGACCACGATGTACGCGCCGGACGAAGTGAACACCTCGCCGCTCTAAATTGGCGCGAAGCTCGTCATCGGACTGCAATAGAAGGTCCCGATGGAATATTATGCCCTGGACCATATTAAGACTCTTATGGGGCGTGATTGTAACTGGAACATCCCCCAGCTTGTTACAATCGAGTAACCGGCGGGACTGGGCGGAGGACGCCGATTTGATCAAAACCGAGCCCGAGCGCATTTTGGACAAGCCCTCCACCTCCCCGAACTTGTCCTCTAAGTGCTCGACGAAGAACTGAGGCTTCATGGGTGTAAAGGATTCACCACCAGCTCTCGTACATACCAGGTAGTGGGGCGAGTATGGTGCGCTGGCATCCTTAGTCTTTCGTTCCTCCCATGGTGTAGCCAGGGAGGGGAACGATTTGGGGTCATATGTAGTTGCGTTGTATTGAGCCCTGGAACGCTTAGAGACTGCTAGCGGCTGGCCGCCAGCAAGAGATGATGTACCACGCTTCATTGCGGGTCATCCGCCCTGATGCCACCTACTCCGACCAAGGGCCCTCCCCACGGGCGCCACCCAGCCTCAGCAACGACCACCTGGCAGGATGGCCATTTCTGGGAGTCCCAATGCCCCAAGGAGATAGACATCTACTCCTTGGCATACGTGGGGAGTTAACGGCGCTGGCATCAGCAGAGCGATCCCTGTGTAGTCAGGGGGCTACAACCAACAGGGTACATGGCGGCCCCACCACAACGGACTGGCTACCGTGCTGGATTTCAGGTGATGTAGTCCAATATCTTCATTGGCGCATAAAGCGACACAGCATAGCAGACTGCAATAAACTGCACCTAAGAACAAATCCACGCCCAAGAGATGGTAGGTGAGCGGGACTGCTAAGCGATGACGACAATCCTGGCTAGAGATGGTAATGCATGATGGACACATCGCTCCTTGTAAGGCGCCCTTCCCCAATCGGCTCGCTCTTCGGAAAATTTAGAAGGATGGAGGTCAAACCCGTTAGGGGACCATCTCACAAGGCCAAAACGTTTGAGACTCCTTTTAGTCGCCTCTTACGACAGGCAGGAATACCGTGGGCCTATTCTTACCCCCGAACCCACAGGGGGGGGATCTTGTTGTGGCACTGTCTGTTTCTGAGCACAGTTGACGTGTGGTAGGTGATGCACGTATTCAGTAGTGCTATGTTAACTTGTGATTATATCTATTACATGATGAAAGATTCGTTTTAACGACATATATACTTAAAGGCGCACTGTGCAGCTAGTTCGTCTGAATGATTATTGTCAGCTAGTAAACTATGTTCACTTGCTCAGAGCTGAGAGAAAGACCATCCCTCTTCCCTGAGTCATGCATTAACACATCAACTGATTAAGCTGTTTGGTATTTATAGAAAATTTCTGTTAACATCGTACCCTTTTTAAATCATTGTTTATCAAAACTACACATGATTGTCTCAATGGGAATTCCGCGATCGTTCATTAAATAAAATGTGGCGTTTCAGCCTTCGATCGCTATTCTTTATTTTCAGCTAGCCCGAAACCGGTAACTGAAAATTAAGAACAGCGATCGAAGACTGAAACGCCATATTTTATTTAAATCATTGTTCCCATTGTTAAGCGTAGTACTGTTCAGACCAATGTTATGCTGCTTCGCTCTAAAATCGTTGTATTTGAATATCATTTCATAGGAATAATTACTCTCCTCATGCCACTGCTTAAAGAAGGTTTATCATTACGCGTTACCACATTCCACCATGTGGTATCCAACAGTTCGAGTATTGTTTTGAAATTTTATTAGGTCTACAACTTTGCTTCCGCCGTTTTGCAGTAGACAGCAGTAGCGGCAAGTAGGGGTTCGGATGGTTGGTCATAAGTGTAGTACAATAAGCTTATCTCATCTGTAAACATAATGCCATAAAAATATTAGTCGATTTGTGATTCCATCATAAGGTTTTTCTCGGTTAAGTATGCCAACTTACGTACTCATTTCACGCCAATTGCGGGAAGTTATAATTTTCTCGAGTGAGATTTTCACTGTACAGCGGAGTGTGCGCTGATATGAAACATCCTGGCACTTTCCCGCGAAATTCAAAGGTTCCGAATTCGAGTCTCGGTCTGGCACGCAGTTAGAATCTGCCAGGGAGTTGCATATCAGCGCACACCCCGCTGCAGAGTGAAAATCTCGTTCTGGAAACATGCCCCAGGCTGTGGCTAAGCCATGTCTCCGCAATATCTTTTCATTCAGGAGTGATAGTTCTGCATGGTATGTAGGGGAGCTTCTGTGAAGTTTGGAAGGTAGGAGACAAGATACTGGCAGAAGTAAAGCTGTGAGGACGGGGCGTGAGTCGTGCTTGGGCAACTCAGTCCGAAGAGCGCTCGGCCTAGGAAGGCACCTCTCCGTCACACAAATATACACCGAGGTAACAAAAGTAATGGAATACCACGTAATACTGTGTCGGACCTCCTTTTGCCCGGCGTAGCACAGAAACGCCAAGAGGCATGAACTCAACAAGTCGCTGCAAGTCTTCCACAGAAATATTGAGGCGTGCTGCCTCTACAACCGTCCACAATTGCGAAAGTGCTGCCGGTGCAAGATTTTGTGTACCATATAACCTCTCCATTATGTCTCATAAATGTTCGATGCGTGGCCAAATCATTAGCTTGAATTGTCCGCAATGGTCTTTGAACCAGGCGCGAACAGTTTATGGCCCGGTGACATGGCACATTTTCATCCATAAAAATTCTGCCCTTATTTGGGAACATGACGTTCATGAACAGAGGCAAATGGGCTCCATGTAGCCTAACATAACGATTTCCAGTAAGTGATCGGTTCATCTGGTGAGATTCAGTCTGTGAAGTTCTGCTGTGGCGGCACGTGAAGTATGTGGTTTGGCATTGTCATGCTGCAGGAAAACACTTCCCTTTTCCTTCCCGACCCTTGTTAGCCATCGTTTCAGAGTTCGCACCGTTGTGATGTAACGCTCTGAATTTATTGTTATTCCATGATCAAGGAAATCAACATAGGTAACACCTGCGTTCCAGAACACTGTGGCCATGATTTTTCCAGCTGAGGACTGCGTCTTTCATTTCTTTTTCTGGGGGGGAGTCTTTGTGTCGATATTTCATAGATTGACGTTTCGTCTCCATTAAACACAGGGCACAGCATTATGGAGCTACCACCTGCTTGTTACAACTGGTGTTGGTCCCACGCTCGAAACTTACAATCGGCTCTTACCAACCGAAATCTGGAAGCGTCGGACCAGGCCACAGTTTTTCGGTAGTCTAGGGTCAACTGAAATTGCCACGAGCCCAGGACAGGCGCTGCAGGCGATGTCGTGCTGTTAGCAGAGGCACTCGCGTCGGTTGTCTACTGCCATGGCCCATTTAGGCCACATTTCGCCACACTGTCCTAACGGATACGTTAGTGTACGTCCCACATTGATTTCTGCGGTTATTTAACGCAGTGTTGCTTGTCTGTTACCGCTGACAAATCTACGCAAACGCCGCTGCTCTCGGTCATTAAGTGAAGGCCGCCGGCCACTGCGTTATCTGTGGTCAGCTTGAATTTTGGTGTTCTCAGCACACACTTGATACTGTAGCTTTCGGAATACTGAGTTCACTAAGGATTTCCGAAACAGAATTTCTCATGCGTATAGCTCCATGTACACTAATGGCCATTAAAATTGCTACGCCAAGAAGAAATGCAAATGATAAACGGGTATTCATTGGACAAATACATTATACTAGAACTGACATGTGATTACATTTTCACGCAATTTGGGTACGTAGATCCTGAGAAATCGGTACCCAGAACAACCACCTCTGGTCTTAATAAAGGCCTTGATAGGCCTGGGCATCGAGTCAAACGGAGGTTCGATGGCGTGTACAGGTACAGCGGCCCATGCAGCTTCAACACGATACCACAGTTCATCATGAGTAGTGACTGGTGTATTGTGACGAGCCAGTTACTCGGCCACCATTGACCACACGTTTTCATTTGGTGGGAGATCTGTGCTGGACAGGGCACCAGTCCAACATTTTCTGTATCCAGAAAGGCCCGTACAGGACCTGCAACATGCGGTCGTGCATTATCCTGTTGAAATGTAGGGTTTCGCATGGCTCGAATGAAGGGTAGAGCCACGGGTCGTAACACATCTGAAATTTAACGTCCACTGTTCAAAGTGCCGTAAATACGAACAAGAGGTGACCGAGACGTGTAACGAATGGCACGCCATAGCATCACGCCGGGTGATACGCCAGAATGGCGATCAATACACACTTCCAATGTGCGTTCACCGCGATGTCGCCAACACGGATGCGACCGTCATGATGCAGTAAACAGAACCTGCATTCATCCGAAAAAATGATGTTTTAGCATTCGTGCACCCAGGTTCCTCGTTCAGTACACCATCTCAGGCGCTCCTGTCTGTGATGCTGCGTCAAGGGTAACCGCAGCCACGGTCTCCTAGCTGTTAGTCCATGCTGCTGCAAACGTCGTCGAACTGTTCCTGTATATGGTTGTCGTCTTGCAAACGTCCCCACCTGTTGACTCAGGGATCGAGACGTGGCTGTACGATCCGTTACAGCCGTGCGGATAAGATGCCTGTCACCTCGACTGATAGTGATACGAGGCCGTTGGGATCCAGCACGGCGTTCCGTATTACCCTCCTGAACCCACTGATTCCATATTCTGCTAACAGTCATTTGATCTCGACCAACGCGAGCAGCAATGTCGCGATACGATAAACCACAATCGCGATAGGCTACAATCCTACCTTTATCAAAGTCGGAAACGTGATGCGACGCATTTCTCCTCCTTACAAGAGCCATCACAACAACGTTTCACCAGGCAACGCCCGTCAACTGCTTTCAGTGTATGAGAAATTGGTTGGAAACTTTGCTCGTGTCAGCACGTTGTAGGTGTCGCCACCGTCGCCAACCTTGTGTGAATGCTCTTGAAAGCTAATCAGTTGCATATCAAAGCACCTTCTTCCTGCCAGTTAAATTTCACGTCTGTAGCACTTCATTTTCGTGGTGTAGCTGTTTTAATGGCCAATAGTGTAATATTCCGCGTTCAAAGTCTTAATTCGCGTGGTAGCACCGGCAATGCACTGCGATGCTACCGGCATCTGCATATGTGCGTATCGCTATCCCATGACATTTGTCAGGGTGTCATGTGCCAGAAGGCTACAGATGTCAGGCGGATTATGATTATGATGATGATACTGCGGATGACATTAATACTTTTCCCATTTGAAATATTTATTGTCAGCGTAGAAAGTATACTGCTAATGTAATTACCGCCATATGGTGTGATAAGCCTCGATACATTTTAATGTCAGGATCGACATAGGTAAAAAAAACGGAATGAATGCTAGTATTGACGTTTTAAAGAAAAAAAAAGCCTGACGCTTTATCAGAATGGTTATTTACTTGGCTCGGACGCACACGTAACGGATGGCTCGATAAATAAATCCGGCGTAACGGCGCGGCCAGCGAGACAATGCATCACTGGTCGCCGTACTTCCTCGTTACGCGCCGCGTAGCAGAAAATTATACTAAAAGAAAAAAAAGCCGCTTCCAGCTTCCCCCGAGGTGTTGATGACCCTCTACCACACGTCGACACCCCTATTTCGCGTTTGTGTTCGCTATCGAAGCGATTCGGTCAAACTTTTGTTTTGTGGTCTCCAGTTCGAAGACCCGTCCGATCCAGCACTTTTTTTTGTCATCAGTCTACTGACTGGTTTTTTGTTGCGGCCCGCCACAAATTCCTTTCCTGTACTGACCTCTTCATCTCAGAGTAGCACTTGCAACCTACGTCCTCAATTATTTGCTTGACGTATTCCAACCTCTGTCTTCCTCTACAGTTTTTGCCCTCTACAGCTCCCTCTAGTACCATGGAAGTCATTTCCTCATGTCTTAGCAGATGTCTTATCATCCTGTCCCTTCTCCTTATCAGTGTCTTCCACATGTTCCTTTCCCCTCCGATTCTGCGTAGAACCTCCTCATTCCTTACCGTATCAGTCCACCTAATTTCAACATTCGTCTATAGCACCACATCTCAAATGCTTCCATTCCCTTCTGTTCCGGTTTTCCCACAGTCCATGTTTCACTACCATGCAATGCTGTACTCCAGACTACGGGACGTTGGCAGGGAAGAAAATACAAGTGAGAAACGCATAATGTTGATTTTATTATTAACCAGCAGTTTCACAGTTCGTCCAATATGGACACCGCAGACATTGACAAGATGCTGCATCTGTAAAACGACTTGGTCAACAATTGCTCGTGATAGTTCTGTTGGAATCCAAGCAACGTCTTGCTGTATATTGGTCTTCAAATCAGGTGGAGACCGCGCATGTCCCTGATAAACGCGTTGTTTGATATGTCCCCATAGCCAAAAGTCACATACATCCAGATCACATGATCTTGCAAGCCATGCGTCAGGAAAACCTCTGGATGTATCACGTTTGTGGAAGGTTGCGTTGAGCAGATCTTTCACTGGGCAAGCCCCTTGAGGAGTTGCCTCATCTTGCATGAAACCAGTGGTTTTGGACTGTGAAGCTGATCCCGGCGGAGGTTAGAGTCCTCTCTTGGGCATGGGTGTGTGTTTTGGGATAATTTAGGTTAAGTAGTGTGTAAGCTTAGGGACTGATCACCTTAGCAATTAAGTCCCTTAAGAGTTGACACACATTTGAAACCAGTGGTTTCCACGCAGATGCACTCTTACAAAGCAGGAATCACGTGCTGGAGGTCTCCAAAGAATGTAGACGTCGTGGTATAGCTGACAGGTTCTTCAAAGAAGAATGAGCCAAGAATAAAAGATGGTTGTGTGTCCACACCACGCAGTCACATGCAGTGAGTTGAGATGATGTATTTTCACACCTCCACATCTCGTCACATAAAACACTGATATGAGTAACGAAAGAGGCCAAGGGCCATTTATTTGGCAACGTATAATATTTAGCTACGCATTGTAATGATGCATTTTGAAGATTTACAAGGAGAAATGAATCCAGCGCCACTGACGCGCCTAAGAAACTATAGACTAATTCAAAGCGCATGTAAAAACATCGGAATTAAAGACAGATTATGGGGTAATTCATCGTTGAGTAGAAAAGTATTCATTGCTCAAAAACGTGTAATCATAATTGCTGGAGCCCACCCACGGTCATCCTGCAGACGTCTATTTAAGGATCTAGGGATCCTCACAGTAACCTCACAGTATATATATTCACTTATGAAATTTGTTGTTAATAATCCAACCCAGTTCAAAAGTAATCGCAGTGTGCATAGCTATAACACCAGGAGTAAGGATGATCTTAACTATGCAGGGTTAAATCTGACTTTGGTACAGAAAGGGGTAAATTATGCTGCCACCAAAGTCTTTGGTCACCTACCAAACAGCACTAAAAGCCTGACAGATAGCCAACTAACATTTAAAAATAAATTAAAAGAATTTCTAGAGGACAACTCCTACTCATTGGCTGAATTTTTAGATATAAATTAAGGGAAAAAAACAACAAACATTAGTGTCATGCAGTTTTTTGTGTAATGTAATATCTTGTACAGACATCTTTCATTAACCTGACACGTTCCACATCATTACGAAGTGTCGTTTTCATGATCTATGGAACAAGTATTAATCTAATCTAATCCTGAAGACATTTGAATATTACAAAAATCAAGAGTGCAACCCATCGTCCACTGCCGAACGATATCACTCTTTTTATCTCCTGCACAATACGGATGCACCATTACATAGACGTCATTGTTAGACTTGTAATTTGTTAAACTCTACGGATAAATACTGTCATCTTGTTGCATGTGGGACTATCATGTGTGAAAAACGCAGAGTGGTTAATAAATGGACATTACTACGTGATTTCTAAACTTCTCAAATCACTCAAGTCTGTCATTTTTATCGACGTAAGTGTTGAAGTGTTATATGTACTTAACGTCCAAGTTAGTAGTTATAGTGTCAATTACTCTAAATTTGTGTTTGCTTAATTATTTACTTTCTGTGTGCCAAGGTGGTGGTGTTTTTTTTTTTTTTTTTTTTTTTTTTTTTTTTTTTTTTTTACAGAGGCAACAGAGTCCGACGTGTGTTAACATACTACTTATATTCCCCCTTGTAATATTCTTCAAACTCAGTTTTAAACTGGCCCTTAGGTACATTTTGAGTGCGAGTGACGTCCGGGATTTTCTTAGCATACTTTACTTCTCCAACCGCACCTCGCTCGCACAAAGCCTCGCTGTTCCACAATGGTACGCGGCACTTTCTAAACGGGAAAGGGAGCCACGCAAGTACATGTTGCTTCCCCTCCTAAATCTGATGCTCCATAGAATGTTGCTTGGCCATGGCATCAACTCCAATCCGTTCCAGGAACTGGAGAGCAAATTCAGAACATTGTTGCAGAAGTTGAGGTTTCAGTTGCTGCACCATCCGGATCTGGTACACGTAACAGCGTAAACTATCTGCAAGACCTTCTGTACTGCTGACCACGGGATGAAACATTTTCATGACACTGGACCAGCACTTGTACTATCCGGAGCGCATGATGCGTGTTCAGTTACAGCAGCAGCAACCTCTGCAATAACTTCCACCAGGATAGGACACTACCTTTTTGCAGGTGCCACACCAGGCTCACACATGTTTCAAATTTTAGCATCATCTCCCCTAACCATTTAATGACCTTATTCCTCTTCTCATACCTTTCATTCAGCGATACTTTCTCAATGCGGCACTGTAATTGCTGCCGCTCGCATAAAACAGTTTCACGAACAATGTACGGACTCTCTTCTCGATAGTCATACTATTCACTCACGATATGGCTGGTCAAATGACAGCGTGGACGTCATATCGTCATACAGTGTGCAGCGCCATATTTGCACTTGGTGGCCAAAATTGTAACTAATTTTTTTCAGTGTAAATGGTTTCTGCATTAACGCATTAGCTGCTGTACGATAATTACAGCCCACACTCGATCTCCGTGAGAAGTTGCTCTTTAATTATAGCCAATCATACTTTAAAAAAAGACCTCCCAACGTATCCACACTATCTCATTAAAAGCATCAGGACACATTTGAGCAATACAGACTTGAGCACTGGATCACATGACATGTGGATTACCAGTATAAAAGAAGGTGGGGACTACTGTGTTGTAAAACAGTTTAGATTCTTAGACCCTAGGAAGGTATATGGCGCTGACGAAATCCCCGTAAGATTACATGTTGACTATGCTACAAATATAGCAACATTCATATCCATCATCTATCAGAGATCATTGGAACAGCGGAAAGTTCAAGGCCCAGCTCACAGAAATCTATAAAAAGGGTAGAAATCTGGATGCACATAATTACCGGCCAATTTCACTGACATCGAGTTGTTGTAGAATGTTGGAACATATTTTGTGTTCACAAATAATGACCTTTCTCTAGACTCTGAGAAGCTCATCTGCAGAAACTAGCACGGTCTTAGGAAACAGCGGTCATGGAGACACAGCTGGCCCACTTTGTGCATGATATACAACAGGCTCTAGATACCGGCTCCCAGGTTGATGCCATATTTCTCGACTATTGAAAGGCGTTCGACTCAGTTCCGTACTGTCACCTGCTCCAAAAAGTTCGCGCTTATGGTCTATCCGACGACATATGCGGTTGGATAGAAAGTTTCCTAACAGACGGAGCAGTATGTCGTCCTCAATGGGGTGGCTTAAACAGAAACAAGCGTAACATCATGTGTCCCAGGACAGCCTAATAGGTCCGCTGCTTTTTACGATTTACATAAACGATCTGATTGATGGTATTGACAGCGGCAATAGACTGTTTGCCGATGGTGCTGTAGTCTACAGGAAAGTAGTATCACCCGAAAGTTGTGAACAAATCAATAAGGATTTGCCCAAAATAAATGCGTGGTGTAATGACTGGAAGCTATCTCTCAATATTAGTAAGTGTAACCCACTGCGTTTAACAAGGCGAAAATCCCGATTAATGTACGAGCACAAAATAAATGCTCAGTATTTGGAAGCTGTAACATCCGTCAAGTATCTGGGTGTGACTATTCGAAATGATCTCAAATGGAATGATCAGATTACACAAGTAACGGTCAAGGCGAACTCTAGATTGCGGTTTATTGGTATAATTCTGAAGTGATTAACTCCTTCAGCAAAGGAATTTGCTTTAATACGTTAGTTCGTCCAGTCACAGTTTTGTTGTCTGCATGAGACCCTTACCAATTGAGTCTGATTGAAGAGTCTGAGAAGGTCCAAAGAAGAGCGGCAAGATTCGTGACTGGTACATTTAGCCATCGCGAGAGCGTTACAAGTCTCATACAAAGTTTGAAGTGTGACACACTTGCAGATAGACGACGCGCTAAACAGAAGGGGCCGCTCACTAAATTCCGAAATTTGATCTTCACGGAGAATGTAGAGCATACATTATTACCACCAACTTTCAAATCGCGCAATGATCACCATTCAAAGATAAGGGAAATCAGAGCTAGTACTGAGACGGTCAGACAGTCGTTTTTCCCTCGCGCGATCCGCGAGTGGAACAGAGGGGGGAAATATGACTTTGGCGCGAATTTTACCCTCCGCCACACACCGCTTGATGGCTAGCGGAGTATAGATGTAGGTATAGAAGCGGCAACAGCAGAATGTGTAGCTTAGGAGAGCTCATGAATTCTTATGTCACCTGAGAAACAAATCCATCACAAACATTTCAGCCCTTCTAAAGATGCCCAAGTCCTTTGTTGGTGATGTGATGTGATTGCGAAACGGAAACGCGGAAGAACAACTACAGTTAAAAATTGTAACAAATAAGCCCTCGGTCACAAATATTAAGTCAACATTGACCTGGTTTCGACGCTACTATGAGCGTCGTCTTCAGAATTAGTCTAACTGTACTAAAACATTAGGTATATAGTACATTAGTAGAATTAAAGTTTGTACTGACTCGAAAAGGTGGAGTACTTACAGGTCACATATTAAAAAAGATCTGAGCCGGAAAGGCGACGACATGAACAGTTGTGAGATGGCGAGCCGCTAAGGGCTGCTCGTACTGTGAACAAGGGTTGCAACAAACTACACTTAAACCGAGATCAGGCAGACATCTTGTACTGACAGGCAGTGTTTATCGATCACTGCGGCTGGCGGCTGTAAGAAATGGCATGAAATCAACGCAAAGAATCATTCGTGACTTCCAAAGTGCTACCAGCTGACCAGCCAGCATGATGAGTGTGAGGAAGGAGATAAAGGGAATGGGACAACGGTCGAGCAGCTGCTCATGAGCCACACGTTTCCGTATTCAGTGCAAAGCTGCGCTTGCTGTGGACTGAAGACAGTGGATGACTTTGAATGAGTCATTTGGACTGAGGAGGCACGCTATGCCCCTGTGGCAATCCGACGAAACGTTTTGATGAATGCTTGGAGAGCGTCACCTGCCATCATGTGCAGTGCCAACACTGAAGCACGGAAGCGGTGGTGTTTCGGCATGGAGGTCAGGCTATAGCCGTCTCCTTACTGCACTTGAGAAAATACTGAACAATATAAACACTCTTTACAGCAGTCTGTACGGTTTTTTTATTCATTTGTTTACATGCCAAGTTCCGTAGGACTAAATTGAGGAGCAAATTTCCAAAGTCATGGAATGTGTCAGTACATGAAATTACAACGTAAATTTCAGATAAAAATGAAATGTTTATGACCCCAAAAAAGTCAGTCCATTAGTTTAAGAAAACTCAATCAACAATACAACAAAAATCAGCTTACTGTTTCAAGGAACTGCACGTCAGAATAGAAGCAGTGACCCATGAGGAAACTCTTCATTTCGATTTGAAAGCGCGTGGATTACTGCTAAGGTTATTGAATTCGAGTGGTAGCTTGTTGAAAATGGATGCAGCAGTATACTGCACACCTTTCTGAACAAGAGTTAAGGAAGTCCGACCCAAACGCAGGTTTGGATTCTGCCGAGTATTAACAGAGTGAAAGCTGCGTATTCTTGTGAATAACCTAACATTGTTAAGAAGAAATGACAGTAAGAAATACATATATTGAGAGGCCAATGTCAAAATACTCTGAATGGTTAACAGGGGTCCAAAAGAGTTTCGCGAACATACACCACTTATTGAATGAATGGGAAGAGTTACCCCAGAATTAATACCATACGACATAAGCGAATGAGAAGTAGATTAATTTTCGTGTCGAACGATCACTCACTCCTGATACTGTACGAATAGTAAAAATGGCAATATAAAGTCTTTGAACAAGATCCTTAACATGGGCTTTCCACGACAGTTTACTATCTATCTGTACTCCTAAAATTTTGAACTGTTCAGTTTCACTAATAAAATGCCCATTTTGTGAAATTAAAACGTCGGGTTTTGTTGAATTGTCTGTTAGAAATTGTAAAAACTGAGTCTTACTGTGATTTAGCTTTATTTTACTTGTATTTTCTGCCAGCCATGAACTTAGGTCATGAACTGCACTATTTGAAGCCGAACCAATCTTGAAGACAACGTTCTTCACTACCAAGCTAGTGTCATCAGCAAAAAGAAATATTTTAGAGTTACCTGTAACACTAGAGGAGATGATATTTATGTAAATAAGGAACAGGAGTTGCCCCAACTTTGATCTCTGAGGCACCCCCTACTTAACTGCACCCCACTCAGACCCCACATCACAGCCAGTCACCACATTGTGAGTAATGACCATTTGCTGTCTGTTGCTAAAGTAAGAGGTGAACCAATTGTGAGCTACTCCCCATATTCCGTATTAGTCCAACTTCTGGAGCAATATTTTGTGATCAACACAATCAGATGCCTTTGTTAAATCAAAAAAATATACCTGGCGTTAGGAACATTTTGTTTAACCTATCCAGTACCTCACAGAGAAAAGAAAATATAGCCTTTTCAGTTGTTAAGTGACTTTTAAAGCCGAACTGTACATCTGATAGCAAATCGTGTGACACAAAATGATCAATTATCGTTACATACACAACCTTTTCAGTAACTTTAGCAAACACTGATGTCATAAAATAGATCTAAAATTGTCCACATTAACTCTTTCTCCCTTTTTATGTAGCAGTTTTACTACTGAGTACTTCAATCGTTCAGGAAACTGACCATTCCTGAAGGAAAAAAGACAAATATGGCTAAATACAGGGCTAACACGTGCAGCACAGTACTTTAATATTCTGCTAGACACTCCATCATAATCATGAGAGTCCTTAGTCTTCAGTGATTTAATTATTGACTCAATCTCCCTCTTGTCTATTTCAGACATCAATCTCTGAAAGCAATTTGCCAAGAATGTTATTTGATTCCCTGTAGAAACTAAATTTTTATTTAGTTCACCAGCAAGGCTCAGAAAATGATTGTTAAATACTGTACATATATCTGATTTATCGGTAACAGAAATATTTTTACTGTGAACTGACTTTATACTGCCGTCCTTGTGCTGCTTACCAGACACTTCCTTCACATCTGGTCTGTGAATTAGCTCTTCTATTTGCATACCATATACTCTTTGCCCTCCTAATAACATTTTAAAGCACCTTAAAATACTGTTTTTAATGGGCTACTGCAGCTTGATTGTGACTACTTCTCATATTTTTATACAATTCCCACTTTGTTCTACATGATATCGTTATCCCACTAGTCAGTCACCCAGGCTGCCTATTTCTACTAGTACCCCGTTTAGAATGTTCTTACCGAAAGCAACTCTCAAAGAGCATTCGAAATGTGTTAAGGAAAGCATTATATCTATCATCTATGTTATCGGCAATATAAACATCCTGCTACTGTTGTTCCTTGACAAGGTTTAAAAAATTCTCTTTTGCTGCTGGGTTAACTTTCCTGCATAGTTTGTAATTACATGTGCCATTTGTTTGAGTAGAAAAGCCTCTTCGAGTTAAAATTTGTGCGTCACAGACTGAAAGGCCATTCGCCCATTTAGTAACAGAATGCCCATCTAGTAATGAAGAATGAATAGAAATATAGTCTATGGCTGTGCTACTGTTCCCCTGCACCCTGGTTGGAAAAACAGTGTCTGCATCAGATCATATGAATTTAGGAGATCTAGCAACATTCTTTTTCGTGCACCACCATACACAATATTTGTATTGAAGTCACCACATATAACTAATTTTTGGTGCTTCCTACAAAGTGAAGTAAGAGCCCTCTCTAGCTTCAGCAGAAATGCTCTGAAGTCAGAGTTAGAGGTCCTATGAACAACAATTACAAGTTTAGTTTCACTAAATTCAACTGCCCCTGCACAACATTCAAATAACTGTTCAGTTCCGTGCCATCATACGTCCATGAACTACAATCAAATACTGTTTTCTTATTTACTTACATAGCCACTACCCCAACCCACAAGGAACTCCTTGAAAAACAGCCAGCTAATCTGTATCCTGGTAAATGAAGCCTCTGAACTGTCAAATTATTTAAGTGGTGCTCTCTCATACCAGTAATTTAAGAGGGTTGGGTTGTTTGAGGAAGGAGACCAGACAGCGAGGTCATCGGTCTCATCGGATTTGGGAAGGAAGTCGGCCATGCCCTTTCAAAGGAACCATCCCAGCATTTTCCTGGAGCAATTTAGAGAAATCACAGCAAACCTAAGTCAGAATGGCCGGACGCGTGGTTGAACCGTTGTCCTCACGAATGCGAGTCCAGTGTGAGTAATTTAAGTGTCAACATGTATAAGCAGTTCACTATCTATCTCTAGTACCTCTTATATTTTGGTGTAATATGCTAATTCCTTCTCTACTTGGAAACGACATCCTTTGAAGATAAGCCCTTAGTTAGAGGGACTTCCTTTAAGCATACATACCTATCATCTGACTTCACTCTAAAAGTGCAAATATTACCGGAATTTTCCCATGAGTGATCCCACCACCACCCACTACACTGCCACCAATAAGCTTAGCCAGCCTCCCCTTCCCATACCTATTGCGGTGCAGTCCATGCCTAATGAAAACCGATCTACTGACAGACCCAACCGGCACCACTGAGATGTGACCCATGCCCTCTACCATCAGCGCCCTCTCCAGCCCCACGTTAACGCGCCTAGCAGTCGGATTAAGATGAGGCTGATCATGATGCTGAAACACTTGCACGAAATGCACATTTGTGCCACCAGTTTCAATAGCTATCTTTACCAGGGCACCACCTACATCATATTCCCTGTCCCTATCAAGACTGCTCCATGTTCCACCCACTATCCCCACCTGATCCTCCTCCGTAAAATTCCTAAGTAACTCCCTTACGCTGCCAGCCACCTGAGCCAACCCTGCACTAGGCTTCACAATGCTGGTGACCTGGTACTCACTACCCAACACTTTCTGCAACTGATGGCCCACACCTCCAACGTGCGGACTACCTAGCTGCAGAACCTTATTCTTTCTGTTTGACTTTGCAGCTAACCTAGTCCTCCTAACTGCTGAGGACTGCTGCATGTTCCCTATATCTACAGCTGCAAGAGGCTCCTCTCCAATCAGCTCTGACAGTTGATCAAACTTGTTGCATATAGGCAAAGTAAAACTGTCTGAATGCCTCTTCTTCCTCCTCCTAGCTGCCTTCTTGCCAACTGCCAGTTCCCATTCCCCACCAACCTTGACCCTCCTCAACCTATCTAGTTCCTCCTTTGTGCAGTGTAACTGCACCTGAAGGACACAGATCTTACCCTCTTACTCCTTTATCAACTTATTTCTACCACAGATTCTGCATTCCCAGGAGAGAATCTCGCTAGAATACCCACTGGTTTCTCCACTGCGTCCCCCCCCCCCCGCCCCCATCAATGAAAATATTTTGAACAAACCCCACACCGTAATCCACTGCTCACAAACCTACGACAGAGCCCACACTTCTCACTAATTGTAAAATTTTACAGTTACTGAAAAAAAAAAACAATACGTCTACGTTACCTAAGTTCTATTGCACCAGTAGAACTATTTATAGAACTAACAATATCGGTCTCGAAATTCTCTGTTTACTATGAAAGCAACTACTTGTATTAATACTACTACACCACGACTAATACCAATACCAACAAAACTTCACAACATTATTAGCGAATGGCAAAAATTCAAGCAGCCACTGGAACACTCAACGAAGTTAAAACACTGAATGAAAATTTTAGTGAAATATTTCACTAGAAACAATAAGAAACGTCAGCTGAAAACTAAACCACGAGATTTAATAAACGACTTCAAACTCTAAAAAAACACAGCGAGCGAACGTTTCCAAAAGTTTATGAGAGTGTTATTTCGCCACAAACAGCACGAAACAATGCTGAAAACTAATAAATTTAATAACTGTATAACAGTTCACAAACAACTTTGTCAGTACTTACCTTTATAATCGCTACACCTGCAACTGCACGCCGCGAAAGGTAAACACACTACTAAGGCGTGAGGCTTGCACGAATGACGTACGCACACTCACGAGTAACAGACCACCCGAGTCAATAAAACAGGAAGAAAGAATGACGTTAAAGAAAATCCACTAATAAGTTACTTTTACAGCTAATATTAACACAAATTAGCTTTAAAATAAATAACTGAAGACTAAAACTTTATAAAATATTGACGAGCAACTTCAACAGCAGTCCAGCACACGTGACGTCACACTGTGTACAGTAGAGGAACAAGTCGTAAAATGAAGTCCGGACACTTGATCAGACAGTGTACATTAGATGCCAAAATATTTGTTGCATGCCAACATATAAAAGCGCAGCCAGTCACTTTTTATGTAAATTGAAGGGGATCACTGCTGTCAGCTGCAGTAGGACATACCGCGGAATCACTGGCAATGACTGAAAATGTGCACTAGATTGGGATTCGAACCCAGGACCTCTTGCTTACCAGTCAGGTGTGTTAACCACTCCGCCACACCGAGCGAGGTGGTGCAGTGGTTATTACACTGGACTCGCATCCGGGATGACAATGATTCAAACCCGCATCTGGCCATCCTGATTTAGGTTTCCCGTGATTTCCCTAAATCGCTTCAGGCAAATGCTGGGATGGTTCCTTTGAAAGGGCGTGTCGGACTTCCTTCCACATGTTTCCCTAATTTAATGGGACCCAGGACCTCGCTGTTTGGTCCCCTCCCCCGAATCAGTAAACCACTGTGCCATCTGGGAAACAGCATTATCGCAACTGGGTGGACTATCTCGCCACACTTTATGGCTGATCCACGTTCCAACCAAGCGTCACCCACCAACAGTCCCTGTCCATTGACTCCGTGTTCTAGGCGCTTCAGTCTGGAACTGCGCGACCGCTAGGGTCGCAGGTTCGAATCCTGCCTCGGGCATGAATGTGTGTGATGTCCTTAGGTTAGTCAGGTTGAAGTAGTTCTAAGTTCTAGGGGACTGAGGACCTAAGATGTTAAGTTCCATAGTGCTCAGAGCCATTTGACTGCGTTTTCGCTATTCTGAGATTCGCACAGGAGATCAGGCGTATTTGTCCATCATCTCTAAAGAAGATGGATCAATTGCCCCGCTAGGTGTATCAAAGTTTGTTGTCTGGCCAGAAAGATACAAAGGCCATGTGGCATGCGTCACAACTAGTGGCTCTAGTGTTCTCCAGTGGGGAACGAATTACTATTTTACACCAGTTCAATACTTTGTAGATGCACATTTAAATAATATCACTCTCTCGGTATTGCAAGACCACAGTTCCGAGAGCTCCAGAACCTGTACGGAAAATTGGAATAGAGATCGACAAAATCATCATTTGCACCCTCTTTACTCCTCATGAAAACTACACTTGTACCGCCGTACAGCGAGACATTCAGAGGTGGTGGTCCGCATTACTGTACACAACGGTACCTGTAATACCCAGCAGGACGTGCTCTTGCATTGATGCAAGACTCCATTCGTCGTGGCATACGATCCACAAGCTCATCGAGGCACTGTTGGTCCAGATTGTCCCACTCCTCTACAGCGATTCGGGGTAGATCCCTCAGGGTGGTTGGTGGATCACGTCGGCTATAAACAGCCCTTTTCAGTCCATCCCAGGCATGTTCGATAGGATTCATGTCTGGAGAACATGCTGGCCACTCTAGTCGAGCGATGTCGTTATTCTGAAGGAAGTCATTTACAAAATAAAAATTGAAAAAAAATGGTTGAAATGGCTCTGAGCACTATGGGACTTAACATCTGAGGTCATCCCCTACACGTAGAACTAATTAAACCAAACTAACCTAGGGACGTCACACACATCCATGCCCGAGGCAGGATTCGAACCTGCGACCGTAGTCGCAGTGCGGTTAAAAGTTGAACTAAGTAAGTCCTCGGTAACAACTTTTAGACTAAAAATTGTGACCGAGGGCTTATTTAGTTCAACTTTAGTTTATAAACGACCAGTGAACCAAGCAGCTATGTTTAAAACTCATTCACAAGATGTGCACGATGAGGGCGCGAATTCTCGTCCATGAAGACGAATGTCTCGCCAATATGCTGCCGATATGGTTGCACTATCGGTCGGAGGATGGCATTCACTTATCGCACAGCCGTTACGGCCCCTTCCATGACCACCAACGGCGTACGTCGGCCCTACATAATGCCACCCAAAAACAGCAAGGAACCTCCACCTTACTGCACTCGCTGTAAAGTGTGTCTAACGCGTTCAACCTGACCAGGTTGCCTCCAAACACGTCTCCGATGATTTTCTGGTTGAAGGCATATGCGACACTCATGGGTGAAGAGAACGTGATGCCAATCCTGAGCGACATGTTTGGGCCGATCTGTACCGCGTTGCATGGGGTCGTGGTTACAAAGGTGGACCTCGACATGAAGTTGCGCAGCATGCTGTCTATTGCGTACAGTGTGAAACGTAACAAGACGTCCTGTGGATGCACGAAAAATATTACTTAAAATGGTGGCGTTGCTGTCAGGGCTCCTCCCAACCATAATCCATAGGTAGCGGTCATCCACTGCAGTAGTAGCCCTTGGGAGGCCAGAGCGACTCATTGACAGTTCCTGTCTCTCTGTATCTCCTCCATGTCCGAACAACATCGCTTTGGTTCACTCTGGGCGCCTGGACACTTCCCTTGTTGAGAGCCCTTCCTGGCACAAAGTAACAATGCGGACGCGATCGAACCGCGGTATTGGCGGTCTAGGCATGGTTGAACTACGGACAACACGAGCGGTGTACCTCCTTCCTGGTGGAATGACTGAAACTCACCGGTTGTCGGACCACCTTCGTCTAATAGGCGCTGCTCATGCATGGTTGTCCATATCTTTCTGTGGGTTTAGTGCCATCTCTGAACAGTCAAAGGGACTGTGTCTGTGATACAATATCCAAAGTAAACTTCTGTCTTCAGAAGTTCTAGGAATTTGGGTAACGTAAAACTTTTTTTTTGATGTGTGTATATGACAACGTTAACACCTTTGGTGGATATCTTTCCACTGAGATACTAAATTCCTATGTTGCCCCGGACGTAGTAATTGCAATGTAAAATTTTCGGGCAAAATATTATGACCGCTGCCCACAGCGACGTTGAACGTCACCTGGTGGTGTTGCCGGCACGTGATGCGGTAAGAAAAATACACTACTGGCCATTAAAATTGCTACACTACGAAACTGACGTGCTACAGACGCGAAATTTAACCGACAGGAAGAAGTTGCTGTGATATGCAAATAATTAGCTTTTCAGAGCATCCACAGAAGGGAGCGCCGGTGGCGACATCTACAACGTGCAGACGCGACGAATGTTTCCAACCGATTTCTCCTACACAAACAGCAGTTGTCAGGCGTTGCCAGGTGAAATGTTGTTGTGATGCCTCGTCTAAGGAGGAGAAATGCGTACCATCACGTTTCCGACATTGATAAAGGTCGGATTGTAGCCTATCGCGATTGCGGTTTATCGTATCGCGACATTGCTGCTCGCGTTGGCTGAGATCCAATGACTGTTAGCAGAATATGGAACCGGTGGGTTCAGGAGGGCAATACGGAACGCCGTGCTGGATCCCAACGGCCTCGTACCACTAGCAGTCGAGATGACAGGCATCTTAT